>NC_061140.1:6242905-7526417 GCF_905220365.1 Vanessa cardui | reverse complement strand
TAACTACAGGCTCAAGGGACATAACATCTTAGTTCCCAAGGTTGGTGGCACATTGACGATGCAAGGAATAGTTAATATTTCAGACAGCGTCATTGTCTATGGGTGATGGTGTCCACTTTCCAACAGGTGGCGCATATGCTCGTCCGCCAACCTATACCATAAAAAATGAGCAAAATGTATGACGCGTTTTAAGTTATACTGTTGTTCAAATGTTAGCTATAACTTAATAATTCTGCGAACTGGGGTTAACAGCAAAATCATCAGACACTATAGACGTACATTCGTATAATTTAACTCAGAATTTACGCACGGATTTACAGTACTACAAATACGTTCGTAAATATGTGTAGTTACAAGTAAATGTAATACCGACATTGATTTCATCTTGTTAAGTATTAAAATACACATAAGACAAATTGAATCATCCATTGCATAAATTCAATTAATCATTTCCCAATCATTTTTTATCAATCGGGTACAATCACAATTGTCTATGAAATATGCAACGATTACTCTCAATTGGTACAAAAAATCTACGTAATTGATCAGAGAAAAATCATATTGGTATCCAGTAAAAAGAGTTTTTATATTAATTTAATACTAAGATAAAATATTTTAAATAAAAATCATTTTGAGTAGGAGGATACTTATGAAATACACTTTATATTTTAAACATTATTCTACCGTTCAAGGGTATGAGAGATTATTGTACTTGCATGATGCTAAAATATATATTCGCTGTGAATCTCATATTATAATCTAAAATTCTCTTTCGAACACACGAAAGCTTTTTGTATGAGATTAAATATAGAATTAAAGCTATGAAATTAGATTATCCCCTTTATTATAACAAGGAGCCAATATACAGATTAGAACACGTAAATCATAATTAAGATGAATCTAATAGAATTGGTACAAAAATAACTGTAATGAAGTTTTATTCTTGAAATGTATTTAACTTCCCCAAATTATTGTTTTATAATATAAAATTATAAGGAAAAACTAACCGTCTTCGATATTAAATGAGACCAGAATATGGAATATGTTCGGCTTCGCATACAGATAAAAAAAATCGCTCCATAAATGACGGACCTTAGGGTGACCAGGATAAAAAATATATATACAACCGAAGTTAGACTCCTTCTTTTTTAAAGTCGTCAACATGCATGCGATCAATTAAAACATTTCGTTTATTAAAACAATAACGTTATTAGTGCACAGTAATTGCGTACGATATATATATATATATTCTATAGATATAACTTATTTATTTATTTAATGCCACACTGTATACATATCATTACAGGATTGTGCCCCAATTCGATATTACAGCACTTGAAAAAAAAAAATTAATACATCTATCCATGTTTTAATAATATATATAATACTAAATTGTATATGATATATTCCAAGCAACAATTATTGTGAGTTCACTCATACTGCAACAAAACAAATCAACTCTGTCTGCTATCGCATTGAGTGTACGTAAAGTTAAATATGTAGATATTCATTTCATGACTATTTTCCGAACATGGTCGAACAAGTGGGTTTACTGCAGAGTCGATACCCAGACAGGCTTCCACGAAGCCCTATCACAAAGTGACTGTTCGTACGTTGCAAAATTAATAAAACCCGTTATATTACAATTTGAATAGTATTATCTTACGTACGGTTTTGACAGATGTCGTAATTCCATACAAATTCAACGACAAGATACATATATCTAACGTAAATTTCTCTAAACTACTTCCTCGTCTAAAAAAATAACCACAAGCCAATAAAATTTACAATTAAAACTATGTACATATTATTTCATACATATGATTAAATGTATTATGTACACATAACCCACACTTAACTAATAACAAACAAAAGTATTCCGTCCGTTTTGACCCAATTTTATGAAAGCGTTACCAAATATATCTTCAGAAATCCAAGAATAAAGTAAACATAATTATTTCGGATCATTTTATTGCCCTCAGGCCCTAGGGTAGGCGCAAATTACTACAGAGGATATCTGATTATTCGAGGTAATAATATATTTCATAATAAGTACTATTTGTCTGGCCCGACTTCGTAATATGCATACTATTTTACCCAACTCCTAGACTTAAATTTGAAATTTATAAAATTAATTACTGTATAATTTTTGAAGTAACTATGTTTAGCCAATCAAGACTAATTTCGGAGATCTCGTGACGAGTCATTAAGTGGTATTTCGCTTATATATCAGATGTATATGCAACGTATTTAATATTTAAACAAAAGAAATCAAAAATTACCTAAAGCCATTGTTAATATCCTTGAACTGATTATCACGTGTTACCATCCTACATTATATAAGCAATCCATGTACAAGAAAAAAAAATAGTTGCTACTTAAATTTGAACCACCAATCCGCTCTTATCCACCTATCCTACTCTTAAATCCATCTCGTATCATTCATATAACTAGTTTGACAATGTAATTTGAAGCAAACATTTTGTAATCCGTTCCAAATTTGAATATTGACCAAATTTATAGATGTTACAAAATTGAATTTCATTAGCCCAGAACCGGTCTTTCAGCTCAAGCCATCCAATCAGAATTACAATTCTGATTGGATGGCTTGATTGATTTGAAAACAGAATAGAACAACATTTTCCAAACAAAAATATATTAAAGATAACATTATATTACATTCGCCTATGACTGAAATAGTTTTGACACAGCAGATTACGCGTAGATTACGCGTTAAGCTGTTAGCTAGGTTCATTAAAATAGCTGTAATCTAAGAGCTATCAAGTACTTTGTTTATTTAGATTACAAAGTCATTATGTAAAGCACATTCGTAGTTACGTACGAGTATGTATTATTCATGACCTACTTAACAGTCAGGGGTAAATCGATCAGGCCCTAGCCTAGAGGGGCGATTTTTTTTTTGCGAAATCAGTGCAATTTACTTGATATTTAAAAAAATCTTAAATATTTCCCTAAATACCTTGATGACAACGTAAAAAATACTCCCCTGGACAAGTAAATAAATCTCATATTTCTTTTTCTGAAGGCTCGGGATAAATTCCTAGGGAAGAACAAATTCTTGGGAATTTGAAAATTCTTCGGAATTTATGACAGGAAAATCTCAAGGTAATGTTATTTTGGTATGACAGATTAGTAAACATTATTTTACAGAATTATAGAGTTTTGAGTATTCTTCATATTTTGTGGCTTCATTATTTTCTTATTGTTACTGAACTTTATTTTGTTAGTCAATTGAAATCAAAGTCAGTTGGTCCTAAATTAATTAATAATTAAGGCACAATTTACTTTAAATAAATCCTGCGATTTCTCATTGTGAACTTGATATCTTTCACGTAAACAAACTATAAGTTTCTCTGCGATATACACAAACTAAAACTTACTTATGCTTGACTTTAGTTTTAACATTTGTAATTAATGAGCACGAGCGTGAACGTAACGTAAACGTGTAACAGAAACGTTGCTATTATAATGTTTATGTTTTAAAATAAAATGTTGTTCCAAATTCAAAATTCATAAAATGTATAAGATGTTTTGTTTTTTTTTTTATTTTATGTTTTTTTTTCTACTAAATGGGATGAAAAAATACACATAGTGTACCATAATTATTTTGTTAATATATACGAAGTGAATAAGTAATACATACATTTTATTTGATCCAAACATTGAAAGTCTTCTTTTGGACAAAGTTTTCAATAACCCAGTGTTCCCAACTTAACAGTTCGTAAACCGTCGTCGCAAACTTGTAAAACATTAATTTTCACCTTTTTGGGATAATGCCAACATTAAAACAACTAAGTCATACCTAAGCAAGTTTCGAACGCGACACATATAAAAATCTACTTAACTTTTTACAACATATGTACGTATAATACAGATACGCATACATTTATAAATATATACAATATGACTAAATAAATGTTGTGTCTGACTTTCTAAACTTGACCCTAATTTTCAATTATTATTTCTGCCTGTAACGGACTGTGAAATATTATATACTGAAAATATCATATGAACAAAAACAAAGTCAATTATATATCTAGTAAACAAAAATCTGTATTTATTTTTCAAATGGAAGAAATCTACATGTACGAAATGTTTGGTTTTGTTGAAGATTGTTAATAAAACAAAACTAAACAAAAATCCCTAAATTAATTTATTACAAATAACAATACTTAAATAAGAATCGTGGAGTGCTTTTCAAATTAACTTTTCTACAGAAATACTATTATTATTACAATTTAAATAAATTAAGTAAAACCTGAATATAAATTATTGAGCTAATCTAAATTATCTTTAGTTATAATTTCTGAATAAAGTTTTCACAGATAGTTCTGTGGAAAATATTAATACTTGTCAAATAATTGTGAAATAGACTTAGATAAAGAATAGCCTTCGATTACTTCATATATGTTTTTATATCCGTTTGTTAAAAAATTAGCATAGAGTTTATGAAGCGTTATATATGAATTTAACTATATAAAATTTTAGTTTTACTGTTGTTCCAATGTTAGCTGGTTAAGTAATTTAATATTGCAGTGAACCGGGGTTAACAGCAACATCATCAGATACAATAGACAGCAGAAATTGATACAATTTAACCCGTCAAGCATGGATTTTGAGTACTACAAGTACGTAATTGTATGTACAAGGAAAGGTACTACCGATATTGATTTTATCTTGTCAAGTACTCTGAAATATATCAAAGACAAATTGATTTGAAACATTCATTTCGTAAATTAAATTAAACGTAATAGTGCACATATACTGTGAATCTTAGTGGATACTCGACAGGTAATACAAAAATAGCTCCTCTTATCTTACGATGCGTGGGTGAAAACACAACATAGTATTGACATAGTGTTATTTATATCTGAAGCTTTAGTTTGTGCTGGACGCGACGTCCTATTGAATCTGTCAACACTGCACTATTTTATCTCTAAAACGCTACTCTTGTAAAATTCATTTCATTGACAAATGACACAAATTATAAAAACTATTTTAAACATAATCTAAAACACGAAGTTTTTGTAGTTATACTGTAGATTGTTTTGCTTATTTTTTTATCCTAGTTGACAGATTCACTGTAGGTACTGCTATCTAAAAAAGATACGAGCAAGCTACTAAGAATTTTTAACCGAGGGGCTGACTTTTATTAGCCTCACCTAGGGTTAACACAGTTTAAAAAGCGTGCTAATAATAAGATAAATTATGATGAAATCTTTATTATATACAAGCTACTTTTGTTACCATAGTAACTTATATTTAATATGAAGAAAGGTAAAGTTAATATGTCCCAAAGTAAATATATTATTTTTTTCTTATCAACCAAGAATTGACTTTACCTAACGATGCTCATAACAATAATCGTTAATTTGCAACAAACTAGTAGAATCGATAATCCATTACTTTTATTTCTTTGTAAACGTCTATTCTCGCTGATTTATATTTTTATTAAGTACATTTTTAGTTCAAAGCGGTATTGTAATATAAAAAAAAAACGTTTGATTTATATAATTTCTTCTTAAGAGCATTTTGTGAGATCTCTAATGTTAATACTCAGTTATGTTGAATTAATACTGAAAACCGAATACAATACGAAATTTAAAATGCTCGCAATATTTACCAGTTGCGTCTTAGTGCATTGTTTGTTCAAAATTAACTCTTATTATATCTATTTACTGGTTTTGCTTAGAGTCGACAAAACTTAAAAACAACAAACATCTTTTATATAAAATCTATACACACATCTACACCTACTACGATCAATGTACATTGTATTTACTAAAATCTCATATCAAAGACAAATTACACAATATTAAACAAAAATATTATGTTTATTTTTAACGGTAGCAGAGGATAGCTAAGATGTTGAATATAAAAAGATTCGATAATCTCCCAACTATAATTAGAATCGGAATTGCCATTTAAAGGGAAAACGACGGCAGCATTTTTATAGTCTACGCAATCTTGATATTTGCAAAAGTTATATTTAATTAATTCCCTATTGCATATACAATTCCTTTATTATTGTGTGACATGTAGTAGAAATATTCAATAGTTTTAAAAACGCTAGAACGACATGAAACATCGACGAAGCTTCACACTATAGCTCGTAACAGACTTGCTACGTAAATGTCTGGCGAGACAATATTTTCTTAACAATAAATGACGTCATAAGACGTTGAGGTCACTTCTGCCAAGAACATATTTTAACGTCCTGAGGGAGTGTGGACAAATATGCTTTCATATAATACGAATTATACTTATAATAAATGCTTTGAATGACTAAATAATTCATATAAAATTCAATGTAAAAATCATATCTAGCTCTGCTTTAATACTAATATGCTACAAAACTACTAACCATTATCCTTTTCTGACTATCGTTAATTAGCTAAAATGCTTTCAGCTTTACGAATGACAAAATACAATTTTAGTTGATCCATTCGTGTTGCTCTCTCCTGGCTTTTATATTTAAATCAACTTCCCTTAAATACGCTAACTCACTTTAATATTCTGAGTGAATTATTTAAATATACATTTACCGTACAAACTATAAACACTAATCACTTTAGAGTCACAAAAACTGTTCGCGCACTGCAGGAAGATTCCCTTGCAAAATTCTGCCTCACGGTACCGAGGTTTTTCCGCTGAAACAAAGAAAAAATATTTAAATTTTGATAGTAAAAGTATACTTTTACTTGCAGATATATCTGCAATATATTTATATATATATCCTCCTTTTTGGATTTACATAAAAGTACAATACATTTGACACGTTCAGGTAGCCTCACAATGTCATCGTTCACAGCAGAAGTAACATCGTGTCATTTTTTCATTCCTGGTCCAAAGGCTTCCTTTCATCTTGATTCATTCTGTGGATATTTTCGATCGTGCTTATTTTAAATGGTTGCCATATATGTATTCAATTCACATGGCAGAGGATTACACGATTGCACGAAAGTAACCCGCGACGTTTTCTTTGTTATAAATATGAATTAAGCTTATGAACTAAATAGTGCTTGCCAGAGCCCGAAAGAAACGTCTTAGTGGTTAAAATACAAAACCTTCGAGTAAGGCTTACGAGTTTTAAAGAGATGAATAACAAAATCACATTTAAATACTTGGTACTACTACGAACTCAGCCTTCCATTAATCATCTAAGCTTTTACCGATCATATTATCATTATTCTAATAATGAGCCGAGATGACCCAGTGTTTAGAACACATGCATCTTAACCGATGTTTGCGGGGTCAAACACCACTGAATTTTCATATGCTTATTTTGTGCTTATAATTTATCTCGTGCTTGGCGGTGAAGGAATATATCGTGAAGAAACCTGCATGTGTCTAATTTTAACGAAATTCTGCCACATGTTTATCCATCAACCCGCATTGCAGCAGTGTGGTAAAATATCTATTGAGAAATTTACAGGTTGTTACTGTACTGTATTGTACTATTCTGATAATTATTATCATAGCTGAATAGGTAATAAGCATGGCGTAAGCTCCTAAATACAACAATGGTAATGAGCAGCCCCATAATAATACCCCAAAACAAAGAGAAAAAGCCCCGATCCACAACAAATTTTTTTAAAGAGTAATCGGTTTTACATAAAAAAGACACTGCCCTTCTTCACGACAGGTGCTTGGATTTAGCTTTGAAAAGTATTTTATATATAGTACGCAATCTCGAAAACATGAAAATCATAGAGACAAAATTAAGATACGGTTTAAATCTCCTTGTGGCGTGTATAATCTACAGTCCAAGACTGAACCATCATCAGTGAAACACCAACCTAGGCGATTTTGAACTTACGGTTTTAGATGAGCTTGGAGAGATTTAATTCCATTTTAAGTGTTGTACCTCCGTTTCAACTATCGCTTTCCAAATAATTATAATCATTTTCTACGGTGTATTTCGAAACTCTATTTTTTTAATCAAAATATTATTTACCTAAAATAGCCTTTCTAAAGTCTACAAAGAATTGTTACTCTGAAGGGGTTGTGGATAATTTAAGACAAGAATTATAAATCACCTTTGCTAAACGATATGATTCTGTTAACAGAGGTGCTGTTAACAGAATCATATCGTTTTTTACCATTAAGGCAATAATAATTAATTAAGACAATTTTAGGGAGTTAATTCGGTTCATAATATGCTTTCAACTTATATATCATACAAACATATATTTATTTGTTAGTATTTATGAAAGATTAAATTTCATGTAATTGATTATTTATATTAAACCTTAATTGACAATTATAAAAGTAACGCGGAATCCATTAAACATTATTATCACGGTTCATTATGATGCTATAGTATTAAGAGGCAATTCAAATCAAAAATTTACTCTTCAATAAATTTTCTTAGATTTGTTGAAGAAATTAATTAACTTTTGTAAAATATATTGAAATTCGGAGTGATGATTTTTTTGTAGACCTTACTCTGTCCTAAGCCTCATAAGGAAGCGTTTCACTTAGATTATTATGAATGGATTTTATAGGTGAAGTAACAAAGAGATTTACGATAAAGATCAGCGAACAAAGATAGAAAGAAACCCTTCATTCATCGTGATTATGATGAATGGTCTTATGGAACATGTTACAACTTACTACAAAAGTTTCACTTGGATATTATTGCGTTCGAAGCCGACTGAATACGCAAATGAAATCAAAATATTGAATTTACAGTTCGGAATGTATCACAATTATTATTCTTTTCATCGATCGTACATAAAATGATTATGTCTAATGAAATGTACATATATATCTATGTAAATAAGTGTTATTATTTGTTTTATAAAAAATGTTTTAGATTAAGTAGTAGGTATATTCCTTATTTCTTTTAATAACTTTTATAACTGTGCCGTATCCTAATTAAACATTTATTTCTTGCTTCCTAATTGACATTCATGCATTTATTAAAAAAGATGCCGCTAAATTATTTGTATTATTCATCTAAATCAGATATACATACGTATAAAACCTTTCAAAAAATCCGATGTATAAAATTTAATTAATTAATTAAATTTAATAAGAAAATTGCGGGCTAGTATTTTTGTTTGTATTCCGGTGAGCCTGACTACAGCAGACGTTCTCGGCACGGGCGCATCCCACATACTCCCACTCCCAATCCCACTCCTTTGGGGAGAAATGCGTAAGAGCGTTTTTCCAGACAAAATAAAAACGCGATAATATTACATCCCTCACGTGCTCTAAACTATAATGTCTTTATTATTCACATATTGCAGAAAAATAAATGATGTATTTCTTTTTATTGTTACTAATTATTTTTGATCTTATTGTGCTTAGATCTGGCCTTTAGAATTACAAAAATATAAATCATATTTAATAAATTAGCGCAAACAATTCGCGGTGAACTTATATGAATATATATAATATAATATAATATATATAATAAAGATTAAAAGTATTAAAGAAATTTCTTAGAGCGATTCGTTGCATTATACTCAAAGCGAATTATATACCCAGAAATTAAGCGTAGATTTATCTGTAGTATATGTAATAATTCTATAAATCATACGCAAGAATTTACAAATATTTATTGTCATTGTATGTCAATATTGTTTGAATTTCGGAAATTTAAATAAAAATCTAAAAGTATAATTTCCTTTTTTATAAAGAAATATGGTATATAATGGTAAGGCGGTATATGTTTGTGATATAACCAACATAATTATGTAAGATAACTCCAACAAGTAACCATCGAAACCACGCATTCAATTTCAATTATCTTACATTAATATTTGGAATTTCAAGTTTAAAGTGTGTTATACGTACCTATATATAATTTTATTTTTGCGATGAAGAACAACTAAAAACGAATTAATTTTGTACGAACGTTACCTGATATCTGATACATGAATGCTTTGTATAGAAATGATGTAGAAGTTAAAATGTCAGTCTCTGGCATTTTAAACGCGTACGTTTGTATAATCTATATGCTACAGTTAATTAACAAATTTACATAATCTAGACAGGAACCTACATTATACTGATAAGATCACCTTTGCTCATTTAGCTGGTTTGGAAAACGTTTCGATAAGGCAGTTTATCACAATGTAACAAATATATCAAGAACTAAAACTTCACGCCGTCAAAACCAGAACAGACTTAATCATAGAATTATTCATAGTTCCGTATATCCCAACTACTCAATAGTATCCAACGCTACGTGAATATCGTGTAATGAATGGTGGACCTGACCCCCAATAACTCAGTACACGTGTGAAGTATACAGAGGCGGAGCAAGGCTTGTGTGACGTGAGTGGGACGAACTCGCAATTGGAGGTTCCAAAGTTAAGGGTATCCTGTTTAGAACATTTCAAATTCAATTTAAATATTTTGTAAATAACATTGCAGATGTTATTTACAAAATATTACTTTCGTAATTAAATAGCACTAACATATATTAAATAATTGCACTGATAGTATTTAATAGAAACAAGAACACCGAAATGGGGAAAGATAGATCTGATCTTGCCAAATAAAATATCAGTCTTGCCTTAATATTGGAAGTCAATGAACGATGCTATAAATATAATAAACAATGTAAGTAATAAAATTATTACGTAATTCTTTTTTTAATGATATAAGTAGTTCATCCAGAAAATAATTAACGTGTGATACCCATTCTAACTTCAATGTATTGAAAATAAGTTGAGGAGCTGCGAGATCCACATCGCACCCATTATGCTGTTGCTATTGAGACTTATTTACTTCATGTTCAAAAATATAACGTTTTAATATTTTTAAAGTTTTTATTATTTTTTACAACGTCACGATAAAAATTAATTCATTTGTAAGGATGAAATTAGGCCATACATCTGTTTTAGGAACATACTTTATTTTTGCGACGAAGCGTCGAAAATGGGCAAAAATTTACGATTTTAAAAGCGAGCCAACTTAGCTCTTATATAAAACGGTCGAGGCGCCATCGGACCGTTTGACCTCTCGTCTGCGATATTTATCAACAACGTTTATAAATTAAATCTCAGTTGCGATTGTTCCAGAAAATTTCAATTCAAATTACGAAACATCAAGATTTTACTCTAATGAAATTATCGTTTAATGAAACTCATATTTAGCCAAATAATATCGAAATCCGTTATTAATTGGATACTAATAATGTTGGTAAGAGCTTATAAGAATAAATTCAGACTTTTTTATGTCAACGACAGTATTTTCTTAGTCAACAAACTCACGTCGTAAGCCTTTGCTTTGTAATTAATAATAATTATCAGATGTTTGCAACAAAAACTTTTACGTTTTAATGCTAATTGCTAGCTGTTAGATCTTAGCGGATGTCTACACCCTATAAGAAACCTACTTGCCCAAATTTAAGTTTGTAGGTGATATGTATTCTCAGAATTCTGGATTAATCAGTGATTGGTATTTCGCTTAGTATTTTTTTGTTGCATTACCATTTTCAAAACTTACGATCTCAGAATAAAACACATCAATATAAAATGACGTTACAATGTAAATCCAGTATATGTTACACTAAAAGTAAATTTTCATTTGAAGTTCTTTCAACACGTTGAAGTCCTTTCGAAATTACTTAAAACACTTTAAACAAGAGTGATGAAAAATACGTTCAAAAACTAAAACAAAAACAAAAATTCTCTCTTAACGGTTCTATTGATATCTCAATTTCATTGGTCAAATTATAATTGATACTTTTAAATTTCCGGACGTTAAATAACCTTTTTACATAAATAAAATTCTATTATACCCTATTTTGTAACCAGGTAGAAATTAAACTCCTTTTTTTTTTGATAATATAGAAAACCTTGTTTATATTGAGATGAGAAGTATGTGGCCTACATTCTAAGCATTCAATCTATATTCATTGTATATTATATAATATATTATGTACCATGTTACGTAATCCGTACACAACATGTTAAATATTAAATCTGTATATTATTCGAGCTTGGCGGTAAACGTGGTAGATCACTTAGATCTCAAACTTGGTGGCACAAATACTACATAAGGATTAGTTCATATCACGTAAAGTATCGAAGATTTTGGGTAGAGGTGACCACTTACCAACAAACTCGTCATATGCCTCCTGTAATTAAAAAACATCCTAAGAAATTAGTAGCGTTAAACCAAAAATCTTTTGAAACCAGACATAGTGACCACTAATATCACACAAGAAATATGTCACAGCGATCACCAACAATATGACATACATGGTAACTATAAAGCCGTATAAAATAAGGCATTCCAATCGAAGAAGGAGTATAGACAAAGGAAACTAAGATAAACATATTCATTGCGATTTACTACAACAATAACAACAACAGCCTGTAAATTCCCGCTGCTGGGCTAAAGGCCTCCTCTCCCTTTGAGGAGAAGGTTGGGAACATATTCCACCACGCTGTTCCAATGCGGGTTGGTGGAATACACATGTGGCAGAATTTCTATGAAATTTGTCACATGCAGGTTTCCTCACGATGTTTTCCTTCACCAATGAGCACGAGATGAATTATAAAGACAAATTAAGCACATGAAATGAAACAGCGGTGCTTGCCTGGGTTTGAACCCGCAATCATCGTTTAAGATGCACGCGTTCTAACCACTGGGCCATCTCGACTCGATTTACTAATAGGTGCCATATTGCGCACAGAAATTACCTGCTGATATGATCATTTTTAATGCAATAATTTAAATACTTTTATTCACTTGTTTTAGTTACCAACTTTCAATAATAAAATGCATTTTTTACACTATTCCATATATTAAATAACAAGAATAAAAAATAAAAAACGACCAATAATGTCACGTCCATTCAATATCAAAGCTTTTTTATCTCATCTCCTCCTGCGATTGAAATAGCTTATATATGTTATACTTTATGTAGACAGTTGTATCAGCGCAACATGAATTGATTAAACACACATACAAATAACAGATGCAATTTACTCACATTGACATTCAAACTTTAGTGATGCTCTGCAGCGGTTATCTTTTTATCTTTTCTGTGCACCTGTTGGGACAAAATAATTTGATGCGTTTCCTTTTTAACCTAACAATTGTTATATATCATTTATTCACTCATTACGAAAATAGTTAGTAACATATTTTAAAAAAGTACAATATCAAGTAACTAATAACAAATAAACAATGTAAATTAGTAACAGAATTATTAGTGAAGTTTACTTTGACATAAGCGAACAGAAGCTAACAATAACCGAAAATATAAGCTGAGTAGAAAATTATACGTACGTATTTTGGTTGTGGGAGTCCGAGTGTGAGGGATTAGGAGGCAGGAAGCGAGCGAGGTGCCTCTGCAGCAATAACTGCCTAAACGTCTGCCTAAACTGTCTTGACATCGAACAGTATAATATAAAGTTTATAGCGCCATTCAGCAGCGCTAAGAAGTCCATCATTTCGCCAAACAGGTCGTAACAGCGTTTGAAAAAGCACCAGCCCAGCAATCCGCTCATCAAACCCAATATCCCTTGAGGCAGTTCCGTGACAAGGAAAAGCAGCAAAACGGCCAGTAACATCTTCGTCGTCCTATCCGTTCTTTTATCCGCTTTGTGTTGACGTTTTACCATTTTCTCAGCGGCAGGGCAAGCGCTGTAATTCCTCAAATTCTTCTGATGCTGATTGGCACTGTACAACGCTCGTATTAGCCACACGCTAATCACAGTCAAAATTGAGCATGGTAGCAATTTGATAAGTACGGCATGCACCCAAAAATTCAATTGATAAAGTCTACCCTGACTGTCTGAGTCTACATGGTAGGCAATATACGCCGGCCTGCCATTTACGGCGGTAATATTCTTTGTGTGAATGTCAAATACCTGTGGAATATAAACAAAATGTTTGCATGCATTCTATGATAATTTTTATTGTATTAAAAGCAGGAGCAATGTGCGGAACTGTTAAGGAAATAGCTAATTTAAATTAATACAATAAGTGTATTGGAGAATGTGTGACCTTCGAATGTTCTAGATTATTATCATCTAGTATTGTTCATGTTAGCTTTTAGATTTTGCAATTTTTATAATATATTGAATTATTAATTAGCTTATTACTCACCATAAACGTTGGTATGCACAAAATTGGAGGCAACATGAAACTGGTCAAGATAGCAATACTGCATCGTCGTTCAGTGCACAAAATGTGACTTCTATCTGAATATCTGAAATAATTAAATACTTATAATACCAATACAAATCAAAACTAACTTTATCCATGACAGATAACAAAATAACTCGACGCTCAAATAGTATTCTTGTATCTATTGTTTTTTAGGAAGACGTTGTAATAATGGAAATTTAGGCATTTGAAACGAGTTAAATGACTTCATCCTCAATGGTTTTTATACCTTTTTTATATCCTATTAGTAAGTTAAAGTGTATAAAAAGTCAATAAAAAAAGGTTCGACTCACTTTATTGCGATGTATCTCCATATTGCTAGCGACAGTGTGAGGCATATCGACGCGGTATGTAATATTTGAGCGAAATGCATATGAAATAGTAAGTACATCGCCCACGAATACGGAAAATCCAATTTCTCAGGTAGTACCTTAAATGAAATTGTTATATAAATACTTAGCATTAGGATGGATTTATAACCTTCTATCTTTTTTATAAATCCGTATATATGAAGAAAATAAAGAAAAGATTTTCTTCAAACTTAAAAGTATTTAATAAGGTTTTTCAAATAATATAAAGACTTCAAACTAAATCGATAAATAAATTGTACTATCCAATGATATTCTAATAAACAGATATGTTTTACCCATACTAAACAACAGAAAAATGTGTGCCGCACCGGGGACCGTTTATTTTAGTTTATTTTTACATTTCGTTTAAAGTAAAAAGGATAGCTTGATAAAAACAATAAGTAAAAGGGATAACTAGATGTTTTAATTACGCAAAATGTATTACTACGTAATTATGATGTATTATCACGTATTACTACGTAAAACGACTAAAGGCAAACGTCCCAATTAGGACGTTTTCTAGTCTTCAATTTTGCGCGTTAATAACATATCTGTTTACTAGAACATCATTGGTACTATCTGAATTTATTTTAAAAATGTGTAAAGTAAAAGTGTCAGAATGACAGGATCGAACCTGAGACTCTTTGATCAAATATAACTATTTAATATTTAGTTTACATTATATAATATTTAAGTTTATAGTCGAGCTATTGAGAGTTGTGATAGATCATCACGATAAGCGCGAATGTATATTCATTCGATCTAACACCTTGTTATTGTCATAAACTGATTAATTAACTTTTCGTTATAAAACTGCTTATATAATGAAAAGTAAACATTCACAGTTAAATCTTCTACGAAATGTAAAACTTTGATCAATATATGATTAAAAATCTCAATGAATTGTTATAATTGAACACAAATTGATTTTTCAAGTTATTGAGCGTTAAGTATTCTCTCAATTAATCTGTTTGTTAAGTTAGTTAATAATTATTATTATTTGAAGAGATCTTTTGAATTAACAATCTTTAAGAAAATAATATTCTGTTTATAATTCTGCGAAATGTCATCGGTGATGGAAAAACTAAGAGCTCTTGTTATATTGAAGGGACCATGTTATAGATAAATACTAAGACCGATCTTATTAGGTTACTGACATCGCCTTCCAACATTTTTTCCTAATTTACCAACCGCTTAGTAAATACAATACCGAACGCATTAATTAGGTACTTTAGACTCGCTTGAATCGGTATGCGTATTAACGAGATACAAGATGGCGGATATATCGGCTAACCACTAATATACATGACCATACACGTGTAAAGACATCGATGTATGTTTATAAATTTAACAGCACTGTAAGTGTCATCGCGAACCGAGTTGGCACAGTAGTTAGAGCGAGTAGGTACGTCTTAACAGATCATTGCGCGTTCAAACCCAGGTAAGCATTGCTATATTTTCATGTGGTATATTTGTGTTTATAATTCGTCTCGTGAATGAAAACATCGTGAGTATATGTATGTAATTTCAGTGAAATTCAGCTACATGTGAATCAACCAACCCGAAAATAAACGCTCCTAATATTCTCCTGACAGAAAGAGGGGACCTAAGCCCAGCATTGAAAAATTTACGGAGTACATTTTGTAGGTCTCATCATAATACAAATAACTCAAATAGAAATTATGTAATATAATTTTGGTTAAAGTATTGTTTGTAAAAACTCACCAAGTATTTATATATGGCAAATGGAACGTATTCAAGCATGACGAAAACGTCTGCGACAGCCAGCCACTTCAACAGGCGATTGATTGGCGCCGCTGCCATATCGCGGCGTGTCAGCACCGCCACGTTCATTGTATTCGCTATCACACCTATTGTGCACACCTGTGGGTGGAATAATTAATTTAGTCACTATATTTATGGTAATATTTTGATTGTCTCACTAGTATCGTGGCTGCTTTATACGGATGCAAATCCTGAGACCTTCAATTTAAACTCTGAAAAGGGCCATATTAATTGTAACTTTCTATTAAAAAATCATTAAGGCTGTTGGTCTTATGCCTTAAGTTATATCTCGGCTTTGACTCTGTGTCGTGTTAAGTTGCAGTCCCATCGGATTATGAGACAAAATTGTTTGCTTGTGTCGTGCTGGAGTACCTCCTATTTACTAGAGATTAGTTATTGCCACGGAAAGCGATCGAGAGCATTATAAGCATCATCGGTATTTAAAAGCTATACCTAGCTTTTTCAATGAGATTGAAAAAATCTATAATAATAAAGAAGTATTTGCTAAATTTACCTGCCAGTTGAAAGGCATGAATATTAACTTAAGGTCGCAGGTTCAAATTCGGTCATGCGACAGTGAATTTTTAATGATATACGCCTATAACCTTTTACATAAGGGAAGCAGAGGACTGTTTAACACGTTATTTATGCAAAATCACGTATGAGAAAATTTCATGATTGATGAAAGAACGTTATAATTAAATTATTATCAAATAAGATCTACAATATATTCCAACAATGATATTATTTCACTATCTCATTTATTATAAATTGATTGATAGATATCCACATAAAGATTGATTAACGTAAATCTGCCTTGAAAAAATTATAAATATGCGTAATATGTTTTAATGTTCCGACTTTTCCCACGTAAGCGTGATATATTGCTCACGCAACACCATTTGACAATCTGTTACAGGATTTAAAGGTAATAAACGGGAGCTATTTATCAATTCGACAGTAATGTTCTATTGGAAGAGCGAGAACAGCTTTTTTTTTCTTTTAAATTCAAACAACATTTCATTTCAGACAGTAATTATAATTACATACATCCATATAAGTACTCCGTGGTTACATATTACTTTTTATTGACCTACGCCCAATTACTATATTTAATTAAAAAAAAAAAAAACATTTTGCTTACGGAATGAGTAGTATTGTCCAATTGACGTTTACAATAGTCATATTCATAAATTTACCCAATTATCCCTTATTCAAGGGCTTCTGATTCGCAAATTCAAATCAATTATTATTTGTGATATTGATTTTTTGAGGTTTTTGTCGGTTCTACGTAGAATCGTTCCTAATAAATGATTATACATTGACATAAAAGCCTGGTTAGATCAAGAATTCTTGTGAAATTCGACATAAAGAGGGTATATTTTATTCCTATTTAGTTATGAAAGCAGCGAGGGTAAAGCCTATAAAGTAGATAGTCCAAATTCACCTAAGAATCAACAGAACAGATGTTCCGCTAGGCTCCATTTACTCAGCCGATTTATGGACTTTGTGAACGCTGATCTCGACAATCTTTGCATGATGAAAATAGAACCTGATATTTTCATAAATTGTGATTCAGCGATTCCATCGTATTACAATATGAACTGCTACCTCTGTATACAGAATGGACTACTGATATGAACTTAAATGCCCTTATAAAGTAAAATTAACTGCGAATAACACTGTTGAAAATATTAACTTAGAATTGAAAATATTTTTCGTTTTATTATACTTTCAAGCATGTACCAATATATGTTTCTTAGAACAAGAACCTCTATGTTTTATGAAATCACTGAAAATAATCATTTTCATCCTACACATGCATGTATTCTTCACAAACGAGAACAAAATAATTAATAAGCTTAAATTGAGTACATAAAAAGTCGGTCATATTTGCAAAAGTCTTTGATTAAGATTCACCATTTACTTTCCTCGTTATCTTTATTAAATATATTACATTAACTTTATTAAGAAAAGGTTGCAAGAAGCAGCTGATATATTAATCTTATTACTTATTCAAACTAAGTACAGTAAAGCAACAGTCTGTATGTTTCCCACAGCTGGGCTAAGGCTTCATCTCCCATTAAGAAGGTTTGGAACATATTCCACCACGCTATTCCAATGCGGGTCGGTGGAAAGTATTGTACATAAATAACTACTACTACTACTAATATTATGATGCAGTCCAATGAACATAAAATGTCACAATATTAGAATTATATAAACATAAAATTATTAAATTGAATCGTTTGGGAATGGCACTGATTATTGCAATATATTTCATCATATCAGTATAAATAATGCTTTGCTAGCATTTGCAATCATTTTATACAGAAAATTAATATGTTTACGGTAAGCATATTTATAAGTAATATTCAATTTATTGTATTCTATTTTGAGAAATATATTTCAAACCAATTAATAATAAAGTTTACTAACATGTTTAAAAAATCTATAAATAACCTATGAAAGTAAAAATATCTTTCGTTTAAAGTATCCAAAAATAATATCGAAAGGTAAGGTTGGTGTTCTCACGCGTAATAAATATATAGAGCATGTATGGATATGTAATAGTTTTTTTTTTTTTAAATTAGAACGTAAAGTTAGTCCTGCACAAATACTGATTTCCTTGACGCGTCCTTTATCTACAGGCAGTTTTGCCAGAACTCATCACTTCAAACACAGTGAGGTATTGCATTAGTGAATTTCAATGTTACGAAGATAAACATATGATTCCCTTGTCACAAAACAAGGGAATGTTATGTACTAGGTACTAGGTTTACTAGGTACTTAAATGGTTTGTCAAGAGAGTTTTTTTTGTTTATTACACTTATTTCTTATTATAATGTTATTTTCAGCTAAATCTACGAAAAATATAGTGTAACAAATTTGTCTTTGATTTCCCTGTACTTTGCACCGGTGCAATAAACGTCTTCGTAATGTTTTTAGGACTCATTTTATATTCATTTTTAAAAATTTATTTTGTAATAATGTATTTATTATACTAAAAAAATATCTTGACATAAGTCACTGCTACTCTACTACTGTCAATGTCAGTATTACCACATATACTTTGTCAGCTTCATACAATCAATTATATAACCACCAAAGGAAATTAAAATAACTTAAGAGTATTCAAAAAATTAATAAGGTAAAATACTGTAAAAGTTAAGACTGTAAGAATTTGTCGAAAGGTGTTATAAATTCTCTCAAACATCATATTAAGTTGTATAACCTACAAACTCGGACAATTTATCAAAACTACCAACCTTACTGCCGGGTGAGAGAAGTGGTATCACAGTCAGAATAGAAATTCTCGAACCTTCCTAAACTAGAACAGAGCTGGATAGAAAATTATTCTATAACATCCAACCTGATATTCATGTGACATCTGATGAAAGACACTTTTTTTGGATTTCATACAATCTTCAGTTCCTTGTTATATTATATTAATTGCTACAAAGTATTTAATTAGATCTGACTTTTATGGAAGTAGTTTAAAATTGGTACCTACTTGATAAAGGTCTATAATGAGGTCCTATAATTAGGTCAAATATCATATTTTAATTACGTTGGAATCATGGATCAATTTATAGAAAATCGTAGAAAACATTTTAATGTTTCTAAAAAAGGGAAAAATAATGACAACTGTAGTTTAGTTTACTTACCACTAGATTTTGATCGATATTAAAATGAATAACATATTAACTGTACCCATTTTATGCGGATAAATATTGTCAATTACATTGAAAAGCCAAAATTTTAGAAATATTACGAGAGATTAAAGTCATCGCGTGATAAATATGCGGGCTGTGTTGTACAAAACATTTGCTCAGTACGGGGGTATATTATTATATATCGTGTATAACTATGTATCACATTGTTTAAAAGACATCTAGGAATTTAATGTCTATCCGTAGAAAGTTATATGTAAAGTTTAGGAACACAACGTCTTAATTTTGTTTCTAAACTTCAAATTCGGAGGTTAGATTCCGTAACCGCCTACTTAAAGGAGCTTCCGGCGGGCGATACGATTCACGAAGTAGTAATTCGTGAGGCGCGGTTTTCAAGTCAGTGGAAGTTACAATTACTATCCATATCTAATTATATACATCAGACTAAGCACGTTTAATTATAAACTAAGGTCGTCTCAAAATTGCAGGAGATTACCAGTTTTATTTTCAAGATATTATTAAATTTGGAAGAAATAGTAGACAATTTCCATTATGCCTTGTCAATATATCTTCAACACATTTATTCAATACAATTGAAAAATATTCAATCCATTATGTAGTAAAGCACTGTCCTATATTTGAGTCTGAGTAGTTTCTCTTTTAGGAATCGCGTGCACCAAAGCAGTCTTCCAAGAATTGGGGCCTACGCTTAACGTGTAGGAGTGCCGGAAAAGTGCCGTTTTAAGATCGGCGCTAACTTTGAAGCACGTTTACGCTATACAATCACAGACAGTAATAACGACAAACAAACGTACGCGACGATAGTTATTTCTGTAGATGATATAAAAGTGTGGAATTAATACCTGTTGACTTCCAGGCAGGATATATTAATTTAAATAATTGTATTAAGTAACATGACTGTATTTTTTTTAATATTGAAAAAGAGTAACTACTGAGTTTCTTGCCGGTTCTTCTCGGTAGAATCTACTTTCCGAAGCGGTGGTAGCTTCACTTAATTGTTAAATGACGATTCAAAAGTGCTTGTAAAAGCCCACTTGAATAAAGTTCATTTTGATTTTTGATTTTGATTTCTACAAACAGAAGCTCAACCCCGACAATCACATCCTGAGCCTAAGCATAACATAATAAGCATTATTTAATTTAAGTAAAACCTCAAAATGGAGTCTAATACTCGCCTGGTGGTTCTATAAAAGCCAGCGGGACTTTTGATTTTGTACTTTGCAGGAAATGTATCTTTATACATGTTGTAATTAAAAATTAAATTAAATAGCTAGTTGTCGGCTCTCTCTGACTTTATTTTTAACTTTTCATTTACATAAAAAAATTGTAAAAAGTATGTACTGTACGATAAAAGAATAAAGTTTTTTTAAAGCCATTGAACAAAAAGTTTCTATGTGGAAAGAACGAATGACATTCTATATTTATATAATAATATTTTTATTAGCCAATCCAGACTTGCTCACCGACTCTATAGCCCTGCTACGTGCATTTTTATCAAAAACGTATCCATATAACAAATATTTAATGTTTGATTCTGAAAAAACACGCATTGAGTCGATACATCAGTCGATTGAACAAAGTAACAATATCCTAAATACAAACAAACCTTCGAAATGCTAACGATTAAAAAAGTGTACAAAATTTTCGTTCAGTACCAAAAAATCTTCCATACATGAGAATTTTTTTTCTCAACGTATATTGTTACTAATACTGTATTTATTTACTTTTGATTTGCAGACTTTCAAAGCATATTAATTAGCCTCTAAACTACTTTGTACTGGTAAAGGGCAATTGATATGCTTTAAAATTCCTTCTGATATAGATTAGGGCTCCCATTGAGTAATTACAATCATTAGTATCACATTGGATACTTAATGAATTGTTAAGATACTACTGAGTTCTACACCACCTTAGAAAATCCCTCAACAAAGTACTTTGATCTGATTCAGAAAAAGTAGACAATATATTTTTAAAGACGTAATTAAAAATATTCAGGACTGTTTCACAAAAATAGAAACATGTAGGCCTGAATATAAATCAGAGCTCATTTTTTATTATAGGAATAATTTAAGATTGCTCCCACGTTATTCCTGTTGATAAAGCTTCACTATAAACTAGAGATCCAACCCGGCTTAGCACGGGAAAATTCTAAATTAAAAAAATGAGAAATGCGCTTACCAAGAAAATATTAAGTTGGTATATTTATTTTAAAACGGTTATGACTTTATAAATACCTATAAGTCTGTCTCAAATGGATATAACTGTGATAACTGATGCTTTACGATAAAAAAAGCCTCAATTCGGCAATTTCTTACTCTTGTTAGGTTATGTAAATCGAGGTAACTAGATACATACCTACTGTTGCAATGATAATGTAATGGAGATCCATTACATTCGTTTCAAATATTTATTTAATGTTGATCTTAAAAAAACGTCAAAACAATAAAAAAAAAACATTTCCTGCCCATCCAGTGTTAAACCTGTATACACTAATTTTGTAATTTTTTTATTATACATTCGTTTCAGTTATTGTTAGTTCTATATTACGAACAGCAAGCTGTTTTCCGAGAGAATATAATGATGTTCCTTATTAGCAAGGTCAGAAGTCAGATGTCAAATATTACACACTATATGCGACTACTGTGTTGCTCACTCGACTTTTTCTCATTGGACGTTATGGGTTCATTATATTTGTTATTTTTTTAAATCTTTATTAAATGGCAAAGGCAATTGTTGTGACAGAATGAGGATTAATAATAATAATTCGGTTATTCTTGCGCAATCATAATAGTTGGACATATTTGATTGGATTATATATGTTTTTTAATAGTAGCAGCGTACACCAAATATTGACATACATTTTGGACACGAAACATGTTACATTATTACTATTTTCATAGATTATTTTATAATACATTTTAGCTCATATTAGTATTAAATAATTAGCTTGATAAAATATTTTTTGTTTTTTGAGTTCATCCATTACAAAAAATGTAATCTTACATCTACTTAATAATGTAAATAAATAGTAGAGAAAAGTTACATAGAGATAAACTTAGTTTTACTTTGAATATAATTTTGTAAAATTACGACTCAAAATTGCTTGTAAAAGTCTACTTGAATGAAGTATGCTTTGATTTTATACAATACCAGATATATTGTTATTAAGAATAAGTTATCAATTTAAACTTTCCATGTGCTAATTTGTGTTTGTAATTATTCAACTCGTGTTCGACGTTGAAGGCAAGTATGTTAGAGAAGCCTCCACGTGTCTTATGTAACTTTAATACATGTGTATTGAAGCAATGAAGGGCTGAAGATTTAAACCTTCTTCTAAAAAAGAAATAAAATTTTGCGGTATATTTATAGGCTGCACTTTACCAATAAAAGAAAAATCCATTTAAATCTTATGTAATTCTTTATTTTTCAGATATAGGTAGGATGAGCAAATAGGTTACCTACAAGGTAGGTGATCATCATTGCTCACAGACAATGACACTGCAAGAAATATTAGCCATTCTAATACTACATCACCCATGCGCCAACAATCTTGGGAACTAAGATGTTATGTCCCATGTACATGTAATTACACTAGCTTACCTTTTCAAACCGGAATACAAAAATAATGAGTCCTGCTGTTTAGAGGTAGTGTGATGAATGGTTGGTACCTACCGAAACGGGTTTGCACAAAGCAACACCCTATCAACAAGTATGCCATTTATAATATGGCCTGTAATCTGTAAAAGGTTGCATCATATCCAAAACAAAAGTGTTTGCAAAGTTTCAGCTAGTGAAGTTAATAAAAAGCTAGTGAAAATTATTGTATGCCTTTGATCAGTATAAAGAGGAAATTTTCAATCGCTCCGTTAAAACAACTACTGCCGGTAATCGCAAGCCGGAAAGTTTATGCAACGAAAAGATTCAAAAGTTGAATATAGAAAACTATCTATGTCTCTGTCACTCTATGTGTGTCTCTCTCTCTCTATCTCTTTAAAAATGATTTATTTTTGATAAATCTTAGAATTAAAGACAAATGCAAATATTAAATGTGTGTCGTTATATATGTAAGAATGGTTAAATAATTTATGGATATATTTGCTCTAACACATATTTGACCATGTAAATATTTTATTTCTAATTCATGTAAAGTTAAACACAAACATTTTCTAATTTTTTAAGGAAGTCACAATCAAAATCTTTCTCACACAATGACACAGTAGGAAGTAATAAAAGGATTTTGAGGTTAATTCGCTACTTGTACTATGTAAAGCACTTAGTAACGCCTCCGACTTTACATAAATAATATAACTTGCTTATTCATGTATAATAATTCATAGTCAAATAAATATATCATTAGATAGTATATAAATAAAATTTTAACAAAATGAAAAACCGACTTCAAACAAAACACTATTTTAAAACAAATAAAAACGCACTGAAAAGTAATAAAAATAATTGCATATTTAACATATTTTTAGAGTCCTCCTAGGTAAAATGAAATGAAAAATATTAGACTACTTAAAAGTCGATTTACGATTATATAACGTAGTTATAGTTATTGTTATATTTGGAGCCGGTGTAGAATTATCACAATTGGTTAACGTGATTTTCAGTTATTCACCTATTTGTCGCGCATATACATAAGGCAAATTTAAGACTTATGTCGTTTTCATACGGAGACCATCATCGGAAAAAAATAAAAGAAAAATGGGACCCCACGGGAAGCACTACCTTTCAAACAAAAGAAAACTTATCAGAATCGGTCCACCCAGTAAAAAGTTATGAGGTAACAAACATAAAAAAAAAAATACAGACGAATTGATAACCTCCTCCTTTTTGAAGTCGGTTGAAAACAAAATCGCTTACCGCTGTCTGTCCCTATGTATGCTTAGATTTCTAAAATTACGCTGATGATTATATATATCGATAGAGTGATTCAAAAGAAGCGTTTTTATTATTGTACATTGTAAATTGTTATTATAAAAATATATATAAATATCCCGCTGAGTTTCTTTCGCCGGTTCTTCTCAGGTCTGAGATATTATATTCCGAACCGGTGGTAGATTTTCGACTATCAATAAAAAAGTGTAAACACTTCAATTTTTAATAAAGGTTTTTCACTTTGACTTTGTATATAATATAGTAAATATATATTGTTGGAATAAACAAGCAACATCAGCGTCAAGTCATACAACTTCCCTATTTTAAAAAAAAAAAGGCGGGAGATTTGTAGTTGACACATTGAGAATTGCAATTATAATTATTACGGTGTAATGTGATTATTGATGGTTATTTGTGTTGTAGACTAAATGATTTTCTTTTGTGGTAGATTGATTGTTATTATAAATTAAAGATGATTGTTTTTAGAGGTTAACCTACTTCCTACTTCTGGTTCTAAAATCAGAAGTGGGATACGCCTGTGCCCACTTACAATAGTAACAAATAACCATCAATCTATTTTGCTATGTCTAATACGACATCGTTTTCGTTCTTGTTATCATCGCTCCCGCGGTAGTGATCGTGATAGTTTGGTGAAAAAGGCGATAAGTGAAAACATAGCTAGGCTAAATGCGATTGAGGAAAACACAACGATTGTCATGCAAACGCCTCCGCGTATCGTGGCCAACACATGTCAGAATTATAGCGAAATACGTTCATCAGCTTATACATTTGCTGACGCCTTGTTCTCGATTACCCGCAATAAGTAACGTGATAATAAGTTTGATTCGAGACGAGACAACACTTCCACTTCTTGGAAGGTTGGCGTAAGATATGCGGGAGCCGAGCAGGCGACGAAAGTTTCTCCAGATGGTCGCTATGAATTAAAATAGCGCAAGTGGCAAGACCACTCAAGCGGTAGCTCAATGCATGGAAGGGTGAATGGTGCCCTGAAATTTGCGTATCATTCGAGGGTGAGTTAAATCGTTTTTATTTTCAGCTATGAGTCTATGTGTAATGCAAACGATGGCGGACCATGAAAGTCTGACAGGTGAAGCAGTAATATAAAGCGAGGGTCTCTAGTAAGCCACCTGATTGAAAGTATGCCAAACGTTATCTCATCATGTCATAATATGAGTACTGCGTAAACTACCTCTGCTCGATGGATCTGTACCGTGGGTATCGCGTAATACTGCCTCTGCCCACAGGTAAAGTTAATTGGGCATCGCGTAATACTGCCTCTGCCCACAGGTAAAATTAATTAGGCATCGCGTAATACTGCCTCTGCCCAAAGGTAAAGTTAATTGGGCATCGCGTAATACTGCCTCTGCCCACAGGTAAAGTTAAATGGGCATCGCGTAATACTGCCTCTGCCCATAGGTAAAGTTAATTGGGCATCACGTAATACTGCCTCTGCCCAAAGGTAAAGTTAATTGGGCATCGCGTAATACTGCCTCTGCCCACAGGTAAAGTTAAATGGGCATCGCGTAATACTGCCTCTGCCCATAGGTAAAGTTAATTGGGTATCGCGTAATACTGCCTCTGCCCATAGGTAAAGTTAATTGGGATTTGGGCATCGCGTAATACTGCCTCTGCCCACAGGTAAAGTTAAATGGGCATCGCGTAATACTGCCTCTGCCCAGGATATGCGTCTCTATCCAATAAGTTTTATGTTTGTACCACATCTTTAATGAGCGTGATTGACGAAATAGAAAATGGCTGAGTGAATGAGGGCCGCATAAGTGTGATGAATAGAAAGGTTACAAAGATTAGGCAAATATTTTGCTATTTCGTTTATTTTTAATAAATTATTTTCGACAAATGCGTGTCATGATGATAAGAGCGTAGATGACGCTTATAGTCGGACCTTCTGCGAATCTCATCACTCATCAGCAATCTAGAGCCAGCGTGGGTGCCCGAGGACGGCGCACCGTCAGGAGAGGCCGTGTTGGAATAAACAAGCAACATCAGCGTCAAGTCATACAACTTCCCTATTTAAAAAAAAAAAAGCGGGAGATTTGTAGTTGACACATTGAGAATTGCAATTATAATTATTACGGTGTAATGTGATTATTGATGGTTATTTGTGTTGTAGACTAAATGTTTTTCTTTTGTGGTAGATTGATTGTTATTATAAATTATTATAAAGATAATTGTTTTTAGAGGTTAACCTACTTCCTACTTCTGGTTCTAATATATATATATATATATATATATATATATATATATATATATATATATATATATATATATATGTATATAGTAAAGAAACAAGAAAAAGTCTTTATAGTATCAGCACCTCCGCGAAGCCGGGGCGGGTCACTTTATCATCACGGTTTATAATAATTCATATTCAAAATATACATACAATTACAGGAACATATATATTTATGAATCATTGTCATTAAACTTATCTTTATCTCGTTAATAGTTACTTAAAGTAATATATAATGTGATGTGTAGTGGTGTCATCGGTAATTTATAAATTATATAAAAAGAAAAAACATTTCTGTAATACTTCTATTCTTACTGAAACTTATTTTATACGTAAATCTCGCTTCGAAAACAGTTGTGAATGAAAGTTAGAAGGTACTTATCGTATCCAATTTCATTGTTTGCCTCCTCGAACTGTCAGTCACCTTAAACCAATCTTGACTTTTAATCATATTCTTTGAACGTTATAAAACTTGGTTTCCTATAAAAATAATATAATTGTAAATCATATCATAAACTTTAAAAAAAAAAAACAAGAGCAATCCTTTGATACATTGAATACAATACATATTAGTTTTAAGTGATAGTTAGTATGTTTACTGTAATAAAAAAAAAATCAATACTTATAATTATTACTAGAATGTACCACCTTTCCACGCAGTCTAGATTTATACAGTAACTAGTTTTAGTTCATATTTGTAAATATTTAAGCATTTAATGTTGTTATTTCTTATGTTAATAAATCATTATAAGCTAGTATGCTTCCATTAATAGTATAGTTTCGTCACCTCCCGCGTTCGACCAATTTTTAACCACGCGGTCAAGATTTGTACAGTAACTAGTTTTAGTTCATATTTGTATATATTTAGGCATTTAACGTTGGTTATTCTTATGTTAATAAATCATTATAAGCTAGTATGCTCCCATTAATAGTATAGTTTCGTCACCTCCCGCGTTCGACCATTTTTTATTCACAAGTAGGATATGTAACTTCTTCACAAAAAGTCTTCTATGTACAAGACGAAGAGTCGGTTAAAAAACCGACTTCAAAAAGGAGGAGGTTATCAATTCGTCTGTATTTGTTTTTCTTTTAAAATTGTTACATCATAACTTTTCACTGGGTGAACCGATTTTGATATTTTTTTTGAATGGTATCGGTTCCAAGTATAACAATAGTTGTAACTACATTGTGTTATCGTAAATCGACTTTTAAGTAGTTTTACTTAGGAAAACTGTAAGAAATATTTTGAATTCGTAATTTTTTTTTTTACTTCTTTGTGCATATTAATTTGTTTGAAACTGTGTTTTGTTTGAAGTCGCTTTTTCTTTTTGGTAATTTTTTTTTATTTATTATATTTATAGTTTTAAAACTCGATATTTTGAGAATTTTGGATTTCAATTTGTTCGATTTGTTCATTAACTGAATTGAATTGAAAATTTCCATCACAGTACTAACAAGAGAAAAAGTGAAACGTAAGTCAATATATAATTAAGTACAAGTACAATCGTATCCATTGGTTATTTGATTATTTTATAATATTTTCATTGATGTTATCGCTCCTGGTTTTGACAGCGTCACCATCCAATCACTGACGTCATTTTCTGGGCGAGTACTGAAAGACTTGCGAATAAACAGGAGCCTACGTAATACGATTGCGTGTCACGGGAGCGATACTAACGTCCTAAGGGAGTCCTTGAAGGGCTCACTTTGACTTAAGACATTGGACGGTGGAGAACGTGCAAAGTGGATCAAAGTTTCGCGTGAAATACATAATTTATGATGATTTTATACATTCAAATTATTGTGTAAAAATTGTTCTTTCATTGCAAGTCTCAATCAACGAGACCTGATCGATCCATTAACCGCCATTTTGACAAATAACGAGACAAATAGACATGGATTTTACTTTTTTTCTGTACTGTATACTATGAAGCTAAATAAAATGTGACAAGACTGATCGAACGCGTGGCAGATTTTCATCGAAATTGATTGTTATTAAAATAAGTTGTAATAAAAGAAGTGAGAGTCGAGATGGCCCAGTGGTTTGAACGTGTGCATCTTAGCCGATGATTGCGGGTTCAAACTCAGGGAAGCACCGCTGATTCATGTGCTTAATTTGCCTTCATAATTCATCTCGTACTCAGCGGTGAAGGAAAACATCGTGAGGAAACCTGCATGTGACAAATTTCATAGAAACTCTACCACACGTGTATTCCACCAACATGTATACACATGTGGCAGAATTTCTATGAAATTTGTCACATGCAGGTTTCCTCACGATGTTTTCCTTCACCGCTGAGCACGAGATGAATCATAAATACAAATTAAACACATAAATATAATGGGTTTGAACCCGCAACCATCGGTTAAGATGCACGCGTTCTAACCACTGGGCCATCTCTGCTCTTTTCCACTGGGCCATCTCTGATCTTTTAAAGTAACACATGGCTTCCATTTTAGAAGAAGATTTGGATTCAATAACAGCACGCTCTTTGAACATGGGTCACACATGTGGCAGATTATATATGACACTTGCAGATTTCCTCGTATCGTTTTCATTGACCACCTTAGAGAAGATTATTTATAAAAGAAACTTAATCACATTACAATTCAACGTTGATAGTGATTACTAGCAAACCGATTATTCATTAGTAATTTCAGAAAATTGCACTTACCAGCCAAGGTGTATTTAACCATGAGTACCTCTAGGATATTGACCTATATTTTGGAATAACAGAGATTATTTAATATAAAGGAAAAATATTTATTATTTAATGTAGGAAGACTGGCGTTTAACAACTTCCATTGACAGCAGTATTGTAAGAATTATTAACCTTCGTCAATGTGTAACCAATTTTCGGAACTACTATTTTATGTTTCTTGTGTCTGTATTTGCATTGACATACTCTTCAAACCGCAACACAACAATACTAAATATTGCTGTTTGACGCTATAACAAATGATGAGAATACCTAACATGGCGGATTTGCCCAATGTACAACGACCTCCGGGGTCGAGTGGAGTGTACACCGGTTTTCATGGATATGCCACTCTGAGGTCCTGAGGTCTGAGGGTTAGATTTCCGGCCGAGCCGATGTAAATTGTCATTAGTTTTCTATTTTTTCTAGGGTCTGGTTGTTTATGGTACCGTCGTTACTTCTGATTTTCCATAACACAAGCTTTAGCAACTAACATTGAGATCAGAGTAATGTATGTGATGTTGTCTCACGTTTATTTATTATTTATCCGACCGAGTAAAAACAATTTAACGTTTGTTCGTTTTAAATGAACTTGAGCTGAAGGAGTAGTACATTGCTAAAATATTTATAAATATTATTAAAGTCACTTTCTGTTTCCGTCTGTCTATCCGCTTTCGACACTAGAAGTAAGAGCTGCACGAGCATATACGAGGAAGGAAATGGCTGACGGTATTTTATGCAAAAATAAAGTTTTCATGTTGTATTTATACCGCTGACTAAACCTTAGAAAATATAACAAAACAATGTTATAAAAAATAAAAATCGTAGCTTAAGGGAACCTACAGAATAGTCGGTAGCATATACATATATCTTATAAGATAAACTCATAATACTTTCATGTACTAAAAATCGTCCAATTCTTTAGTAATGCTTATCTAAGTAAATATGTTAGCTTCAATAGGCTTTTCATATGAACGATATATTTTTTACACTTTAGCATTTGAATAAAATCTTAAAAGATAATACATATTATTTCGAACATGTGCAAAAAAAACTTTTGCTGTGTTAAAAAATTGACCTTAGCAGCTACTTAAAATTGAATTATTAAATTTAAATTATTAAATTTAATTTATGATATTATATGACCAACAAATAAATTAACGTTATAAATATATTATCTATGTGTATTGTTAAATTGGACTCGTACGAAGCCGAAGCAAGTCGCTAGTAAAACATGAAGACAATGATATGACACAAAAATAACTCTTCATTTATTTGAACTTTAAAATTTCGAAAAGTTTTTATTAAATTTTTGTGCTACGAATTAATACCAATAATAAATTTAATATGAACGAATATATTACAAACTCATAGCATCAAATAATTATACTTAATTGTGTTATATGATAATCTCATAAAATATAAAATTTTTATGGTCATAATAAATACCTGGAATATTATTTTAAATATTTAATTTAACATATTCGATCTGACTCACACGTTTTATTCTCATGTAATGGATTTGTTTGAAGTCTATATCATTCTATATGATATTATCCAGACTGATTTGACGGTGACCATTTTCAAGTGGCTAGCAAAAAACATATTGTATCGCAAAATTGGAAATTGCGCAAACACAGGTGCGCATATTGTAGCGAAAACATGGCATGTTAAATCCAGCACGACTGGAAGGAGCTCAGGCACAGGAATGATTTATTAATGGATTTACGTGCTTCCTGAGCATGGAGGTTTACTAATAACTTACAAACTATTTTGTGCTACGAAATATTTTCGACAGAAAAAAAATATATAGAAACTTCTAGGGCTTAGAACCTTACATTCAAAATCTAAGGCCTTCCAAACTAAACATTGGGGTAATGAGACCTTCAAAGACACTTAATGAAATACTAATTACGAATATAATTAATAAGGAGATTTCAACGAGTATATTGTCTATGGAAAAGTTTAATTACAGATAATAACACAAGTGATCTATCAATTGAAGTATATCTAACTAATATAGTGTCTCACAACATCAATAAATCATCCAGCGAATGAGGTTTAATAATATAATTTTATTGAAAAATCGTACAGCCGTGAAAGCGACCTGCGCGTCAACTCCATCATTTCACAGTCGTTGCCTTTAGATCGTATGTAATGTGTTTTGAAAGTTTACCCATAATCAAAATATACTATGCCAATTTTTTTAGCATTTTAATTAACGATTGACGATTAATAAATACGCCCATGGTGTTTTCATTTCACTGATAAATAATGTTGCCAATGAAAGAAAAACGAGAAACAAATTCAATATACACTTAATCAAACAAAGAAGTAATAGTAATTAACTGTTCATTAATGCCCCGTTTTATTTGAAAATTGAAAAATAATTGTATCTTTTTTTAACAAATGACGTATCACATTATTCATATTTATTACTTGTTTTATACACCGCTTTTATTATTAGTCCGAAATATAATAAGTCCATTAATTCAAATTAAATTAAAAACAAAATATCATTTAAAATACGTTTCCTAGAAATATTATTTATTAGTTACATCCGATTCCTTAATGTTATATTATTTTCGAAACATATTTTTAGTACAGCCTATATAAAAATATTGAATAGGTACCTTGAAATTGGTCCCAATTATTATCGGCCCACAACGTTTTAAGTTTAACAATAATAATCTTAATATATAAAAATCCAGTGTCACAATGTATGTTCCCAGTGAACTCTTCACCAACTCAACCGATATTGATGAAATTTGGCATTTATGTGTAATTTGGTCCAACTTAAGAGATAGGATAGTTTTCATTTCGATTAATGGCCTCAATGATTTATAAATAACAATAAACTGATTATCAAAGTTGATTGTTGTTATTAATTGTAAGTTACGAAAATTTCGAACAGATGGCGCCTCACATAGGATTTTTTACAGAAATCTGTCAGACCGTTTATCATTAACTTATCATAGATGGCGCTACCGTTGAATTTTAGATTTCATTTTCCACTACACGTGGTGCTGGCCATTTTTTGATCGATACTCTCTGTGACATTGCTTTTTCTGGATCATTTTTCATTTTATTTTCATTTGTTGTATATTATTTTGGATATCTATATAGCTACTAATTTACAGTTACATAATGCAGTGAAATATAAGAACAACAAAATAATAGTACAAGGAATTTATTCACATAAAATTTTCAGTAAAATGCCACCAAAAAAATCTAACCTCAACAATGCCCGTAGCAAAAAAGCTCGACAACGGCGTCTTGAAAGAGCTCACGAATCAGTCGAACAAAGAGCAGAAAGAAATGAAGCTCAAAGAATTCGCATAGCTAATATTCGTGCGCATGAATCAAGAGAACAGCGTGATAATCGTCTCCAAGAATATTTATCGAGAACAAGAGCTGCACGTGGACAACACATAGATCCAATTAGAGAACGAGACCGAGAAAGGCAGCGAACCAGTCGTGCATTAACACGTGAATCATTTGTTCGTCTTGGGTTTCATTATGCACCAGATATTAATTACTCAGCTGATCCCAATGTTACTATCGGTGCGATGAACAAAATATGCAAACATTGTCAGGCGTTAAAATTTAGAAATGAATCACCTGGCATGTGTTGTGCCTCAGGGAAAGTTGTATTATTACCACTCCCTACTCCGCCTGAACCTTTGAAATCTCTTCTTTCTAGCACTTCAAATGATTCAAAATTATTTTTGCGTAAGATTTAATTCTTGCTTTCAAATGACATCATTTGGAGCTTCAAAAATTTGCGATCTCTCAACTGATGGTCGTAATTTTGAAACAACATTTAAAATACAAGGACAAGTGTACCATAAAATAGGGTCATTGATGCCAATGCCAAATGAAGATCCAAAATTTCTCCAAATCTATTTTATGGGCAGTTGTGAAGAACGTGTGACAACGCGATGCCAGTATAATTTTATTGAACAAGCAGAAGAGAGATCAATTGTGGTATCGTTAGAAATTTTTTTGGAGAACCGTAATCATCTGATTCAATTGTTTAAAAGAGTATCACCACAATTAAAAGGTGACAATTATCAAATCGTCATTAAAGCTGACAAAGTTCCATCGGGAGGACACGCTGGCAGGTTCAATGCGCCAACTGTAGATGAAGTTGCGATTATTATGGTCGGTGATCCAGTTGACAATGCATGTCTAAAACAATCATTTTTATGGAGAAACGTCAAAACTCTAAGATTGACAAAAAACATGCGAGTACAACTCCAAAATGATCCAGCACGAGTATTTTCTCAGCAATTATTAGATATTGGAAACGGTGAAGTACAATTTTATCAAGATACCCAATGCATAAAATTACCAGAACATTTCTGTACTGTTGTTCAAACTAAAAATGAACTGATCGAAAGTGTATTCCCAGATATAATAAATAACTATCTAAATCATAATTGGCTTAGTAATCGTGCTATTATGGCAGCGAAAAATGTTGATGTAGACCTAATTGACTACCAGATACAACAACTATTACCAGGTGATTTGATGTCGTTCAAGTCAATCGACACTACTGTTGATGAAAATGAAGCAGTGAATTTTCCAATTGAATTTTTAAATTCTTTAGACACAACAGGAATGCCTCCACACAATCTTCGAATCAAAATTGGATCACCGATTATTCTTCTGCGTAATTTGAACCCCCCTAAACTATGCAACGGTACACGTTTGGTAATAAAAAAAATTACCGGAAATGTTCTCGAAGCAACTATTTTGACAGGAAAGTTTAAAGGAGAAATCGTTCTGTTACCACGCATTCCAATGATACCGTCAGATTCTCCAATACCATTTAAAAGACTGCAATGTCCTATTCGTTTAGCTTTCGCGATGACTATAAATATGTCACAAGGCCAAACAATGTCTATTTGCGGCTTAGATTTAGAGAATCCATGTTTCTCCCATGGGCAAATTATACGTGGCCTGTTCACGTGTAGGAAGACCATCAAGTTTATTTGTGCTAACAAAAGACAGGTTGACCAAAAATATTGTACATCGACCGGCGCTTCAGTAAACTTTAATGTGATAAACTGTGATTTATTTTAATTAAAGGTTATCAGAGTATTTATAAATAAAATGAAATTAAAAATGCTATGTTAATTTGTGTTAAATTTTGTCTTTTAAATCCTTCCTTAATCACTCAGCCACAGCAACGCGTGGCCGGGTCTGCTAGTTATTAATAAAAAATCATGTTTTTGTAAGATTTAATAGAAAAAAAACTACTAAAGCGTTAAACACTTAAGGGTTAATGGCGCAATGGTTTACGGGCCGTCTAGCGATGAAAAAAGTCGCACGATCGATCCTGTCCCCTTCCCTGGACCCCTTGGGCTATAGTAGTGCCCACTCATATCATAATAAAACGAGACTTACGAGCATAAAACGAGAGGTAAATCCGAATAATAATTTTTCCTTATTTAATTTAATCGATCGTTTACTTCAAGATTTATTTAATTAATCTAAAAAAACTGTTACTCGTCTCATGCATACTAAGACAGTTTAGCATGAGTGTCTCTCACTAGTCCATTATTATTAATTTCTTGTTAAATCTGCATGAATGAATGTAAAAAGCAATAATTTTCCCATCATCAAGAGTCGCGCATCATTCATTCCTTGACGCTATTAAGGCGGAAACTTTCAAATGCCAACGACAACTATACGTAGAAATCTAATCGAACAAACAAATAATTGAACGGTTATACACGCAAACGGAAATCGGCCTTATTGCTATAATAATACCTTTTATATTTAGAAGAGACAAATTACCAATTTCTGTGTATTATAAATTGGTTTTGACTCGATCATTAAACATTGTTTAAATAGCAATCAAACAGATAGCATCATTCATCGTGATGACACGCATCCCTTTAAGCATCCATCTATCAAACGATATTTCCATTCATACCAATCATTAGATGATGAATTTCTGCTTTTCAATGCCACTGAAATTAGACGATACAAATATTTATTTTCGAAATAAGGGTAATTACTTAGAGTAATGGATAAGTTTTTTTATGATGAATATAAGGTACCTTTTGATTTCAATTCCAAATAGGCTTATTGTTGCAGCGTTTAGAATTCCCGTAGGACCTTTTTTTAAATATATTTTATATTAATATCCCTTACTCTTTTAAGTTAATGAATGCGTTATAAAATAAATGGCTTATGCTCGCAGCGGCGCCGTGTTGGTGTTTTTGTGACGAAAAGATTTTTCTTTTCGTTAATTGAACAGAATGATTGTTATTTAAAAATAAATGTAATTTGACAATTTTTATTAACTCAATAGTAGCTATTATTTAAAGGCCATTTAATATATTTTATATATGAAAACTGACGCTGTTTAAATTTTATAATAATATCTCGAAATCGACAAATACTACACTTTTATTATTATAAACATCGTTTACCGAGTACGCTTCATTAATCATAGTTTTCTTCGCATGTCGATGAAATTTGTGACTTTTTAATGCTAAAAGTATTTCAAAATTTTTATTATAAATATGAAAACATTGCTCAAGGCATAAAGGTATAAGTATAATAATTAATCATTAACCCAATCCTTTCAACTTTTCATTAAATTGTAATGTGCAGCAATTCTTTATAAATTAAAATCGTTTAGACCTTAAGATGAACGTGAATCTTCGTGATCCTAATACGAAATATGATAAGGAGGATACAAAGCAAAACCTTTACATTGTTGTCTAGTTGGATCAGGAACGACAACTAATTACCAAGATTTATTATATAAGGCATCAGAATCATTGCAATAATATTTATTATTATATGATTAATATTAACAACTGTATATTAGATAGAAACAGCTCACTACGCTTAATTTAACTACGTTTATCAATAATTTTATATCGCAACTTAACAAAGTTCAATGTCATATAGTACACACCTAACAAAATACAAGCACACGAAAATAATAAGACATAATATAATTACATAAGTCACACGTTGTAGAGGAAGAAAATAGATGAAAAGCAATAAAACCTTTCATATGGTCAACAAGGTTATTTGTGAACACACTAGCTATCCGTCCCGGCTTCGTGAGGGTAAAAGGATCTATATTAACCGTTTCATATCGTAATACATTTATCTCTATTGGTTTACTCGGCGCAAGCCTATGAAGCTCTCACTCGGTATGTGTACGATATCTCCAACAATTTGAATTATCGACAATTTATACAACTTTAATCAATTATACACTTAAAACTTCTTCTTGAATCAATTCGTTCTTTATTGAATCTCATTCAGAGAGTCAGTATGTCAGCTGATTGTGATAATCTGCAAAAAAAATTGTCGTTTGAGGTGACCCTAAATATTAATTATTGGTGTGATTGACTCTAAAAGAATCTACAACCATAAATAAATATTGGACAACATCACATACATTACTCTGATCCCAATGTAAGTAAAGAACTTGTGTTATGGAAAATCAGAAGTAACGAAGGTACCACAAACACCCGGACCCAAGACAACATAGAAAACTAATGAATTTTCTTCATCGACTCGGCCGGGAATCGAACCCGGAACCTCGGAGTGGCGTACTCATGAAAACCGGTGTACACACTACTCGACCACGGAGGTCGTCAAACTATAATAATATTGGATGAAAATAATTATATATTTATTATGATAACATACATCAACGAAGAATCTAGAAAGTATACAAAGAGGAGGCACGATAACATAGGAGAACATCATGTCCTTTGTCTCTGAAGCACTTACAGATGTTTCTGACGCTTTATTAACGTTCTTTCAGCGCTTTTTATTTAATTTTAGATATTTTTTTAAATAAAATAATAATTATTGAGCAACAAATATGTCATCAAAAATGAAATCAGAAAGGATCAAATTATTTTACATGATTTAATCTAAAAAATCTACTCGTTCACGCTTTTATAATTAGTTTATGTGTTTAATAATTTAGCTAAAATTTATAGTTTTACACATCTATTTTATTTACATTGCAATTCCATTAATTTTTATGATAACTACCAAAATCATAAACAATAATATTAATTGTTCCTGGCACATAAATATTTATGGTATTCATTACAATTGATAACTAAAACAATTATAACAACATATGTAAGTTTATTACTTATTGTGATGCAATTGCAATGATAAAAATACTCTTTTTGATCATAATAAGAATAAATCAATGGATATTGCATTAACACATTCTTTGTGGTTTTTAAGTTATGACATTTAATATGTAGGCTGAAACATACTATCAATATTTTCATTAACAATCGCTGTTTATTCAATGACTCAGTAAATAAATCCTCTAGTTAGTTACGCTTCACAGATATGCAAATTGTACCCGAGAAATTAAAACATAAATCTAATAATAGGATACGACAGAATATATAACACCAATAATATATCTACCGCCGAATTTTACACGGAACCAGCGTGTGAGTAAACACAGTTGCATTCAGAGATAATCTGATGGTACGGTTATCAGACACGATCGGAGAGATCGCGCGGCACCAGCGGATTTGTTTGGCATGGGTTTGATAACACTGCCAAATGTACGCAGACTTAAAACTTCATACAATAGAAAGTATAACATATTATATATGCGCAGCGTCAGTGAAGTAGTCTTATTATTAAAGACTGGTTTTCATCCACAGCTTCGCTTGCAATTTAGAGGGTTGATTGTCAAGTATTACTCACAACAATATATTTATAAAGCTATATTATTGTAAATTTTAACATCCATTCGGTAAATTTTACGTAGAAGTTAGCAAACATCCATACATACAAACTTTGACCTCTATGATATTAGTATGGAATTTATTAATTCTTTGTAAGTGATTTAGAGTTGTTATAGCGTCTGACAATTGATATTCTAGAGCGGTTAAGTATGAATTGAGATATAAGTGCTTAGCCTCGCGTAGCCTAAATTAAACTAGCAACGGTGATTATGACACTTGGACATGTCTTGTCATGATTTTTTAAATATATATAAGGTTTTCTTTAATAATTGCGGGCAAAGTTTTACCACTAAAATGTTTTTATAAACTGGTCACACTGATGGCCGCTTGGTGGCGCGCGGCATTTGAAACGGCCATCTTGGAAATGCGGACGGCGGACGCGGGAAGCGGGTTTTGGAAAAGTCAGTTTAAAGTTATATTTCGAAGAAATATAGTAATTGTCAACTGAATATTGTATTTTAACTAAAAACTACGTCGACTCTTACAGTGTTGTTAAGTCAATTTACAGTATAAAGTGATATTTAAAAATATATTGTATTTTCAAACTAAATATTGGTTTAATTACAAACTTCGTCGACACCTACTGGAAAAGCGTTTTTACATATACTTATATAATTTTAATTGAAATAATAATATTTAGTATGGCTTTGATTTTTAAATACGTTTTTTAAATTGAAATAACATTTATTAGAATAATTACTGATTCGGTTATCGACACTGTATGTGGGACGTCACTTCCTTGTGGCGTGGTGCGGCAGCTGGTACTGCCTGGCACGAGAAAAACATAAGGCGGTGGATTTTAAATGAGGATTGGAGGAGAAAATGGGATTCGGAGATGGGCGGTAAAAGGATTAATATAATTAATATACAATTAGCAGATAAGTAATAAATGAATCGATTGGTAAATTACTATAGTGACATAAATTACTGTTATGTGAACAGTTTATTACAATCTTCACATAATATACATCCAAAAATTTGTATTTAGCTCAAAACACATATTTTCTATACTTCTAATAATGTATTGAATGTATTCATTTTACAGTTTCATTTTCAAATCACCTGTACTATACACATTGAGACCAAGAGATGACGACCAGCGAAATATACAGTCGCAGCCTTTCGATAACCCATAATACATATATCTATGATAATTTATATTTCTAGAGATAGTGTCTCTTTTCAAAGAAATAAAATAAACGAACCAACACACACATTCACACATATGTACTTGAGTATCTGCTCGCGTCAACTTTGACAGTCTATCTATAAATAAATAAACCAAGACAACATATTTATTATTCAGCTAGATATAAGAGTACCTTTTGTATCATCATATTATTTTAATTTGTCTACTATAATTGTCTTGTCTTGGTGTGCAACAAAATGTATTATAATATTAATGTATTATATACATTTTCCATAAGATATTTAATCAAAATTTATCAATCACAATCAAATAGACAATTTTTTAATTTATTACTCGAATTGAAATACTTCTTCTAATAATGTATTATATATTTCTTATTAGAGATAAAAAGGATATCTTTATTGTTCGATGAAATCAAAGCCTCTTCACAAACACTTCTTTCAAGTCTTTCTTATATTTCTAGTACCTTTAGTAAAATTTCTTTGATCTTTTAACTTATCTTTTGAATACACGTTCCGATTTTGTAGACGTTTTATGTGGAGCGTTAAATTTTTCGTCGATGGGCGTTTTCATGTGAAACAATAAAAGGTTTGTCTTACCTTACAATTTTTCCTATTACATAAGCTTTAATGTAGTATTTTTTTTTCATTCTAGATGAAAAATATATGAGAGAAATAATGCTTAATTAACACCTTTTATCGTTTACTTTTCATACAATGTTTTTTATCAACGTTTACCAAACATCTATCTATTTTCTATTCAGGCGATGAAAACTAACAATAATCATTATTTACACAGCTTTCTGAACGCACCCGTAAATGTCAAACATGGCCGCCCGATGAACTGTCATGTCATTGACTTAGGATTTAATATCGAAATATCTCGATTGAAAACGAATTTTGCGGATTTACTTTGTCAGCCAAATACATTATTAATAACGATCTATAAATGGGAATAGGTTTCAATCGAGTATCGAAGACCTATACGAAATTATTAATATAGAAATTTTACGATACATCAATTTTAAGAAGCTGCTGATGACGTCATGAGGACGACGTTATTGACAAAACGTGCCACAATGCGTAACCTAGTAACAAGTTAAAAGCAATGACAAGGGGTCGGCACTTACGGGGAGGAAACGCTGATTTAAGGCCGGACCGGTGCTTGACTCGAGATGATTTCCGGATATTGATACGCAACAAATAATTAAATATGTTACAGATACTCAGATTTAAATAATGGTTCCGCCTGTGTCGTTCAAACAGACAATAATATATCGATTGCTACACTGGCCTAATCGGTTGAACTTGTGAATGTTCCTAGGATAACATTTCATTGGAATAATTTCATTGCCTTATTTCTAAAATCATGAGGCCTTCACGACTTTTTGAATCGTCATTTTACGAAAGCTACCACTAAAGCTACGACCGGTTCGGAAAGAGGATTCTATCCAGAAGAATCTGAAAGAATAATATGCTTTATTTATTAAAGTATTTTTTAAAAGTTATATGAATTTATCATCATAGTTAAAAATATCTGCGGAATTTTATAATAGAAGGGAATACATTGCCTCAAGAAGGATTTATTGAATTTGCGAGTGGGAAACTTAGCGTTATAATCTTATACTTACATCAAATGTACATATAATGATTATCACTGATTCTATCAAAGTTGATGTTACCATGAATAAACATAACATCGTTGCAGATATATTGTAACGAAGCAATGAATATCCCTACTTTGTTAAAAATATCCCGATGGGAGTCTCTAGCTCTAAAATTATAACTAGAGTAGTCTTGTAAAATAAAAACAGATTCAATATTTCTTAGTTCGTTAGAAATCCATCAAAAAGATATCCATTTCCTCTTATGAAATTTTGTCACATGTGATTAACACGCTCTCGAGCTATGTCATTCTTATATATTAATAGAGTAAGATGATTTTTATCCCAGTGGTTTTAGGACGGTAGCTCCACATAAAATACGGTTATGGTTTGAGGAGCTGCAGTCGGAGGAATACAGAAAAATAAAAAGCATTCTTGATTGCAATTTACTAAATAATTAAAATTTAAAAAAGGATTATTTCAGAAAGCGTAAAATGTTACTGGTTAGAGAACAAGAAAAAAAAGGATATTCTAATTGTATAATTGCATTTCATTTCATTTTATCTTGTTCATCACCATCTTATTCTTATTCACTGTTGAACAAAAGTCTTTTCAATACCAATGAGCTCGATGTCAGCTAACAATTTTCATTTTCCAAAGCGTAGTCTCTGCTCCAATTGTTATCGGTTCTGCGACTTATGAGACCATCCCATTGTTTCAGTTTAATATTTTGATTATGTACTTATGCGTTATGAGCTCTTAATAAAGTTCATTAGCATTTTATTTAGTCAGGTAACTTTGAACAATGGAAATTTGAAATGTAAACTTATGTTCCAATGTTATCTGATACTACTATTCTATTTCATTACTTTCCAAGAATATACCTTCCCATATTTTCACGACTTATCCTAACGCGTTGCAAGGCTTAGAAAAAAATCTACAACAAATCGTATCAAAGCTTTTTCAAAGGATTTTCGTTCTTATACTTATGCAATAGAGTACATTTCAAGAATATGGATCAACGTTCAATATAACCATTTCACTTAAGCTTCTAAACCTCCCTAAAATAAACAAGGTAGTGAATGTAAAGTTGTTTTAGGCATTTTTGTTATATTCTCATTTCTTCCAGCTTAAGTAATAGAAGTATATTATATTGTTGTAAATAAATCCTAGCTTTATTTGCATACAGATATAGAAAAAATCCACCACAGTAAGATACTAATGTAAGTAAGTAATGTAAATTTCTATTTAATGCATTTATTAGGTTGTCGAAGCTATTAAAGTACTAATTGAATTCATTAAATTAATATATCAATGAACGTTAGATCAAGTTACAAAATAGAAGGCGATAGACCTCGATTTATTACAGAATGAAAACACATTACTCTAGTTCAACCATTTAAACTTACGTAAATTACTTAATCAAGGTATTATTCTGTTTCTAAGCATTGATCGTTATAGTCTCTGATAATTAATGTATTGAATATGTATCGTCTTTTGTTTTAGATTTTATAACTAATTATTATAACTTGTAAATTAAATGAATGTACTGAATGACGTAATTCGGCATGAATACCCGGTTCGCCTAAGAACAGTCATCAATAACATATATTCGGTCCTTGATGTATACTATTATTGTAAATGTGTAAGTAAGTTTGTTTGTCGCTCTTTCACTACCAAATCAATGAACCGAATTTGATGAAATTTGTTATGAAGCACATTTAAACTCCAAGGAAGGAAATGGCTATTTTTTAGCAAAACAGATGATCTCCTAAAGTGCGAGAGAAGCCGTGGACGATAACTAGTCAAAAATCAAAATCAAAATAAACTTTATTCAAGAGAGTTTTACAAGCACTTTTGAATCGCCATTTAACAATTAAGTGAAGCTACCACCGGTTCGGAAAGTAGATTCTACCGAGAAGAACCGGCATGAAACTCAGTAGTTGCTCTTTTTCAACATTTAAAAAAATACAGTCATGTTAGTTAATACAATTATTTAAATTAATATATCCTGCCTGGAAGTCAACAAGTACCTGCCTGGAAGTCAACAGGTAGATACCTGAAGAGTAATATAATAATATGTAGATTAAATAAACGACGGATATTTCTAAGTAATAATTTATTGAAAAAAAATAAATTGTATTTTATGATTTATTAATGACAATGACGTTCGCTGCTGATAAGGGTTTTAAATTTACTTTATTTGCGGTCAATTTCATAACAGCAATCCAGTTTATATTCTTTATGTTTAATGTGAAGTAAAAAGAAAAATCCTGTTTCTATTTCTATCATACAAAGGTAATTGATATAGAGTTGTTCGTCAAGTCCATAAATAAAATCCGAGTAAATCGAGAGTTACAGCAAACAAAGTCCGTTATTACAATCCGGTTGTAGAAAAAAGAAAATCGTAAAAAAATACTCAACACAAACATGAAAAGAACCAAATCTCGGAGGGACGAAAAATTGATTCTAGTTTTTATCAAAGTGAATGTGTCCTCTACAAAATTATTATTTCATTTCTGTTAGCACTCAGCGCTTTAAGCGCATTAACTCTTTCTCTTGTGTTTTGGGTATGTTTTGTGAATCAGAAAAAACAGCTTATAATAAGTCAATTACCTATTTAATTTGTTTTGGACAATATGAAGTGCCCGTTAAATGTTAATAATCAGAATAAAATATATAAAATAAGTATGATATAATAACAGTATAATTCACACATCTGTTGACACTTATGCGAATTTAGACTTTGACAATAGTTTGGAAATATCTGCTTCAAAGTGTCGATGCTTTTTTCAAGCTATTTTAAAATACGAAAAGACAAAAAAATGGAGCTCAGCTGGATACTGACAGTATGAACTTTAATCATAAATGTTTTATATCATTTAGTGTATGATAATGTATTTGTAAAGTTTATACAACTTCATAACACTGCGTGGGCGCAATATGCTTAAAAAATATGTACGAAGTTATCTCTTTGCATTTGTATATATAAATAGATTTAATGTATTTCGTATTCATTAACATCCGTTGTGTGTAATACTTGTAAATTTACCATTGAAATAGTATCGGAAAATGAAATTGATCCCATGATGGAGACACAATAGGTCTATTGAATTCCCAAATTAACTTGACGAAATTCTTCGTCTTGGACTCAATGATCACACACACAATCATACACATAGTATTCCTGTGAGATCATCGACGAATGACTTTAGGATGTTTTATTTTATTTATTTATTTTTTCTAATATATTAACATTACACTGTATTTATTTATTATGTTTATATCTGCTCTGTATACCCCTACCGTTTTCAATATATGTTTTCCTCTGCCTTAAGGTTGCCTGGAAGAGATCGCTGTGTTAGCGATTAGGCCGCCTCTTGTACATCTTTCATCTAACCGTGTATATGTGTTTTTTTTACTGGTGTACAATAAAGAGTATTTTGATTTGATTTGATTTGATGTTTCAATATAGGACTTTGCGAGATCTTTGCGCAAGAGTTGAAGGAATAAAGTGTTTTATACATTTTATATTGTTTTGCATATTATTGCTAAAAGATACTCACCATAAGACTAACATATCCATGAATGCCGTTGTAGGCGTGGATGACGTCTCGGAAATCTCCCTCACAATAACCACAGTAGCCGTCCGGCTTAATGGATAGATTCAATTTGCTCTGTACATCGCTCACTACTTTAATTAAAACTGAGCCAAAATTCTCGGGTTTCCCTTTTGACGCCTGCTCCTTTAAAGCTGATAAAATTCTCGTCTCATTGATGATCTTGGTATCCGAGGAATTGCCAGATGCCGCCAAGATCTCTTGAAAAATATCCAATAAAGTTTGCGAATTGTTGGACATTTTGCTACTTCGCTTTTACTCGGATAAGGGGTATTTGAAAATCGATATGTCCATCAGCTAGCTGTGACGAGAATATCTGAAAATAAAGTAACAATATTAGATATACGCAAACTTTTAATAGACATATAAGGGAATGTGGAATAATGACAAACTGCCGTTATAAATAATGATATATGGCTAGACCATCGAATGTCTTTTGATAAACTCAAATAGCCTATAAAAACAAACATTGGGATTGCGTCTGGCAGTTTTCCAAGAGATCTACCGTAAGACAATAAATATATATTATATTGAAAAGTTAATTTATATTCTTAGAATATATCAAAAGATGACACATTTAATAAGACTTGAAACTCGAAACTTTGTATTTTTTTTTATCAGCAATATTTATATGGTTTAAATTTTGTTTTATTTCAGTTTGTTAATTTGAATTTTATATCATTTAGATTTTAAAAGACTTTCTTTTAAGATAATTGAATTTAAGTTGTCGTAGAAATGTATTTCTAAATGTACATTACATCTAAACTACATAAATTATTAGGCTTAGCCTGTAGATATAAGGAGATAATCAAAGATTTTGGTTTATTAATTCTTGTATTATTCGCAGTATTCAAAAATATTATAGCATAGTATTAAATTCAGGCGATTAATCACATTCTGACAGAATAAAATGAATATAGTAGTTTTTAAATGATGTCTTTCGGGACTTAAAACGTAAACAACCATCTACATATGACTCTCCTCTTACACAATATGCGTTTAACTCACTAAACGAGCGAAAAATTACTGATGTGGTTTTTCTGATAAAATTAATTAGAGGCCTAAAGCGTCTGAATTAGTTGACCGCGTGATTTATGGTGTCGATTAATAAATCAAAAAACGTTTTATTTACCTAAAACCAAAGTAATTGCTCAATATTATCCAATTTACCAAGTGTGATTTTTTCCAAGTGTTATCGTGAAAGCATGGATAGGATCGGTTCAAATGTAGTAAGCCTAGTATTTTTTACATCCAGCATCCAGTAGTCATAATTGTAGGAAAAAATATAAAATATTATTATAATAAAATATTACTATAGTTAGAGTTATTCAGAAAATTTTGCGATTGATATTTTATTATTTATTAAAGTGCTAAGTATATGCGTGGAAGAAATTCAAAAGTTGACTGTTGTGTCGACTATTTAGACATAAAAGGCAAGATCAAACCACTAGCTAAATCATTCTCTTGATATTTACTAAGTGTACAGTGTATGAATATAATATATACGTGCTAATTGTTAGCACAGTTACAAGGTATTCAGATTACACTTGAAGATGCAATTAAGTGATTGTATAATACCCCAAGAGGTCTCATAAGATTATTAATTGTAAACTAAATAATTTATCAATATATATAAGTACATATTGTTGGTTTTCACGCCGATCTGAGTTGTATAACAATATTTGCCAAACATGCAATATATACTAAACTAATCAATTAATCATATGTCTTAAAAGTATCTCGTCCAAAATATTATCTGATACTTGTATAATCTCCACTCTTAATTGGAAGTATTTGCAAATTAGCATTTTGGCATTGGTACCTGTATCCATTACAAAACAATGAAACTATTATGATACAAAGCTTCAATGAAAATAGCCTGTCGACTGTAACTTAATAGAGGTTTAAAATAATTATGATATTCACATCCTCGACGAGATGCTAACAATTTCATTATAAAGTAATTTCTGATGTTAACCCTTTCATAGCTCGTCGTGATAAGAGAAAGGTAGGTTACTTGATATTGGATACTAATCATGAGTCAAGAAACAACAGTAATATGACTATGTATATAATAGTATGTACGGGCCAATTAGGTGAGTATCTTTCAACTCGACTCACCGACCATTGTACCGTAAAAACAAATAAGTACTTTATATTGAGTATAATCTGGTGGTCTAGTGGATAGATATGACAGACCTCAGGGACCAGATTTTACAAAAAGTCGGTAAAAATACTATTTAATATGTGTTTCTATCGAAAAAATCTCAGTAAACTATACATGTACTGCGTAGCTGGCTGGTCTTTCTTGATCACCATCTACCATCTGGTAGGAAACGTTATCGTCTTCCAAACAAATTCAGTCAGGTTTCGTTTACCTTATGAAAATTCAATCAATTATTTTTAAAAATTTTCGCATTCAAACAGATGGACGCAACGACTTTATCTGTTAAAGCCTAGTCTTGATTGGCAGCCTTGAACCGCAATTGACATTATTGGTGTTCCAATCACTTCTCTCTATGAAACGATTGCTAAGACTTGAGAAGAAGTGGAAAAAAAGATCAAAGTCTATTCGATATTTTCGATACCGTGAGGCATTATTTATGTATTAACATTAGGTATAGTATTTTCTGTGGAAAAATTGTCTGGAACGCTTCTAATAACTTTGACGTAAAATAATGGTTGATTTTCTTTCTCAAAGAAGAAAGATTGTTGGTAATATTTCTTGAAAGGTTTATTTATCGAATGTCTTTAGCAAAATTTAACATAAGTTACAGTTATTAATAAGTCCGTTGCTGTGAGAATATATGCTCAGAGACAAATAAATGTTTAAGAAAACACATAGAAAAAGTGTGTAGCGGATGTGCTCTGGAAGATGTAATAGCAATGGGTGATGGATGGATGGACTGGACGTAAAGAGCGATTGGTTGGCATTATATGGATTGTATTGTAAAAGTTATTTTATTTGCACTATACTTAAATAGAAAATTGGGGATCCTTAAACGTGGAATCAGTCCACTATGAAAATATAACACATATTATAAAATTTTAGACTGAGGTATCGGTCTTTATATAAATCAGAAAAAAATCTCAACGGAGACTATTTAACTGCACAGAACATATTAAAGTACACAAAGGTGAGCTGAAACACAAGTACACTCAACATTTCCATACTCTCATAACCCGATGCGACGTCACCCTGACACGACTGTAGACAGTTCAGACGCAACGGCTTTAGGTGATCTCCAAACCACAGACGCAAACATTGTCAGCTGCGGCCTGCTACTGAGAATCTCTATACAATTAAACCAAGTAAACTCTTACTAACTGGTATTAGCAGTCAGCCCTTAATTTCTGCATCCTTATATCAGCCGCGAAAGTAACTGGTTAGTAACATTACATATTTACCTACTAGTGCAAATTAGCCTTTATTTTATACAACAACAGCCTGTAAATTTTCCACCGCTCGGCTAAGGCCTCATCTCCCTTTGAGGAAAAGGTTTGGACATATTCCACCACGCTGTTTCAATGCCGGTTGGTGGAATACACATGTGGCAGAATTTCTATGAAATTAGACACATGCAGGTTTCCTCACGATGTTTTCCTTCACCGCCGAGTACGAGATTAATTATAAACACAAGTTAAGTAAATGAATATTCAGTGGTGCTTGCTTGGGTTTGAATCCGCAATCATCTGTTTTAATAATCCACGCGTTCTAACCACTGGGCCATCTCGGCTCTATAAATACAAGACATTTTATAAGTACTAGAAAACTGTACGATAATTAATTATATATATTTTTTAATTTCTATTCTAAATATAGATTCTCGTATTAATATTAAAAAATCATTTAGTCTATACAAACCAGGAAATCGGTTCAGTGGATTGATGGCAAACAAAAAACTTTAACGAGTTCCCATACTTACTTAGAACAATGAGATTATCCCAAGCGAACAAAATGAAAATATATTTTTGTTTGAATTTGAAAACTTAATTTGAATTTGTAATATATAATAGACAGGAGAATAAAGAAACAACTTAAACTTTTACTTATGAAAACGAAATATAACAAACCGTTACGAAAGTTTGTAAGGCAATTCATCTCTATTGAAAGTTAGATATAAAAAAGACAAGGAAAGTCGAATCGATAAAATTTATGTTTTTATACATACAATAATTTTAAAAAGATTCTAAAATAGTGTGTTTTGCAAGACAGTAAAATTTTGTATAACTGTACAAAGATTTCCTGGCAAAATTCTTCATATACATAGATAGCAATTATGTATTCCAAATTTTAAAATTAGAACATAGTGTAGGTTGTCATGGATACTGGCAGTGTTTACATAAATAGGGAGCCAACCACTGACTCACTTACCCAGCAAACCTGTACACAGTTGTACAAAGTATTACCGTTTAACGGTAAAATAAAGTCGGTAAGTGTCGGGTACACTTACCGACTTTACAGCCAGAATCCATCATCAGGTAGAATATAATGTAAAATGAGTGTTTACTAATTATTGTTTACTACACAATGTACACATATGTAAATACTCATTAAGTACATATCTACGTTGTGTAGTAAACAATGTCAACTGCGACACTATAATTTGGAAGTATAATCGCGATTAATATCAATACCCGATTTCAGTGAATGCTAATGTGCTTGTAATTACCAGAGCTCGTTACTGTTTAATTATTTTATAAATCGATTGACACGGACAGTGGCGGATTTACCAATAGGATAAGTAATCTGGGCGGCAGATTTAGAATGGCGGCAAATTTAGCCCATATGTAATACACATTTCGTCCGTAATCCATATTCTCGTCACTTCATAGCGAGTTGCAAAAAATATCTAGTAACTATAATAACAGGAAAAAGCCGATGTAATGAGCCAGATAGAACACAGATCATAATGTTGCAATTTCAGGATAAATGTAATTAATATGATTGAGAACTAATCTAACAGAAAGAAAACTTATGCAAAATATTATCCCATTTAGCCCAACGGCTCATTCTGAGCCTCGTTATTCTTTTAATTAGAAGCACATAAAATTACATTGTTTTTCATCTTTTATTTATTATGAATATCTGAAGAGGTCGCTTTTTAAGGCCGATGCGAGCGATAAGGCCGCTGTTGCATCTCATGCAACTGTTGTGTAGCAAAATTGTAATTTTTACTTGTAATTTTTTACTTGTAAGTTTGTGTGCAATAAAGAGTTAATAAATAAATAATATATTAATATCATACACGTCACCAGTGAATCGCTACAAAATGCAATTCACAGGCCAGAGCTAAGCCTTTAAATGCAAAACCGTACAATGTACACGTCATATTCATTATGAAACTTCTCGAATGATTTAATTGTGAGGTACAGTTTCACAGCTGCATGCCTTTCTGCGTTACTTCCCCAATAAACATTTAATGAGCGCGTAAAGGACGAATTTAAATCAATAAGCACATGGAGAGTTTTTAATTGCATAATATTTGTTGTTTAATTAGTTTTCATTCAAAATACAAATAGAAAAATATTTATTCCAACACGCGGCTCCATTTCTCCAAATTTACAAATGTCACGATTAGGATACATTCCTGATTCAATTTCTCACAAATTTAAACCTCGCCTGGAACATAGCGTCATTCTAATAATAATTTGGAACTGTCGCGATATGTTCCCGATTTCTTTCCGAATCCAATCGAACTTCGATCGAACTGAGGCACCAGAATAAGAAAACGGTTAAATGTCAACGATTATATTTCGATGATGTAACGTTTTGTAAGTAGAATTGATCGCCAGGTTGTTTCACATTTAGTAGAATATTATCAAATAACGTACAGATTCTTTCGAAGTTTTGCTTCAACGCTAAGCACGACATTTTACTTGGTGGTTGGGCTTTGTGCAAACCCATCTGGGTAGGTACCACCTACTCAGATATTCTATAACCAAACAACAATTGTAGTCATTATTGTCGTGTTCCGGAACACGACAATACTGACTACAATTGTTAATTAACTGACGTTTACATCTATCATCAGCTGATTTAATCCAAAAATGACATTTCACTATATCTTAAGTATTGTTGATCTAAAAAAAACTCAATAAAAAACGTAGACTTTAATATGTATTCATACTTGGTGGTAGGGCTTTGTGCAAGCCCGTCTGGGTAGGTTACCAACCACTCATCAGTTATTCTACCGCCAAATAACAGTACTTAGTATTGTTGTGTTCCGGTTTGAAGGGTGAGTCAGCTATTGTAGCTACAGGCACAGGGTCATAACAACTTAGTTCCCAAGGTTGGTGGCGCACTGGTGATTTAAGGAATGGTTAATGTTTCTAACAACGCCATTGTCTATGGCCTGTGGTGACCACTTACCATCAGGTGGCTATTATAAAAAAAATAATGATTTATAGTAAGAATTAAGTAAATGTTAAGCTTCACGTATTCTAACATCTGAGCAATCTCGGCTTCGATCGAAAAGCAAGTGAATGTACATCGAAGGTTATTATCCTTAAACTCAACTGCAACTTAACACTTAACGAAGTTCCGTTCGTTAGAACGCTGCAAAGTTGACTCAGCTCTTCCACGCTACCTACTCGTAAGTAAGGGTAAATAAAACTTTTTTTTGATAAATGAGTTTGACGCTTTAGATATTTCATATATTGTAAAAGTTTAGCTCGAACAACAATATCGTAAAATTTTGTGTGCGCCAGAAAATATTCTTGTAAAACAGTGATTGCCTACTAAATTTTCATGGATTTAACTTGTGCTTATAATAATTCATCATGGCGGTGAAATAATACATAGCGAGGAAATCTGGACGTTGATGAGAATCTATTCTATATTCGTGAATCTCTCAACACATTGAAAGAGCATGGTCGAATAAACTACAAGACTTTTCCTTAGGCGTTGACGTTAGCTCAGTAGTGATAATTTTAAATCTATAGGAGACTTAAAATTACAATTTTTTTTTTTATGGAATAGGTTGGCGGACGAGCATATGGGCCACCTGATGGTAAGTTGTCACCATCACCCATAGACAATGACGCTGTAAGAAATATTAACTATTCCTTACATCGTCATTGCGCCACCAACCTTGGGAACTAAGATGGTACATATGTCCCTTGTGCCTGTAGTTACACTGGCTCACTCACCCTTCAAACCGGAACACAACAATACTGCGTACTGTTGTTAAGCGGTAGAATACCTGATTAGTGAGTGGTACCTACCCAGGCGGACTTGCACGAAGCCCTACCACCAAGTGGTAATCTCAGTTAGGAAGGCATAACAGCACTTCATTTGAATTAGCACAAAGCAATAAAACGACGGAACTACTTCATAATAATTCGATTATTATTAAGGAGTGGTTCAGTTGTTTCAATGGTTTATTTAAATACAGAAAACCGATGTGTTAGTTAGCAAATATCATCTTATGATGAATAGTTTTCGTCCTTTATTTGGCAGAGCAAAACGGCACAAGTTGATTTCATCTGTGGGCACTTTGAACCAGTTGAAACATTGTCTCTCTATGTTTTAATATAATTCATTTAAATAGAAGTGAGATATGAAATAACAACAAAGACAAACATCCATTGGAACCAAGAGGTGTTCAGTTTCATGTACAGTATATTAATCATAAAGAAATTTAAATTCATTATAAATGCAACTTTAAGCTCAGTTACAGCTAAGAAATGAAAGCACGTAGCACAAGAAAATAACTTTAATTAAGTTCAGTTTTCCACTACACGTTCTTAAATAGTCTTACTAACACGATTTGGTAATTAATTCTACTTTAGATAATAAGCTTAGGTAGTCAAGCCACGATACAAACTACGAGTTCCCGGCTAAGATAAATAGAAAAAAAAAGGAATAAATAATATAAAGGATACAAAATATTGATGCGTTCATTTAAATTAATTAAATATCAACGTTTGTTTAAATATATAGAACTATGTTGTCGAGGTATCAAAGTTCTTTAAAAACCTATTCAAGCAGGATAAATCTTCAAAGGGTTGAAGCGTTTTACGACCGGTAGAAGGCTGAACTCGCATCCCTGGGGGTCAAACGAGGTTATATGGAACTTTTACGCATTAAAACAAAGAAAGACTGCAACAATAAATAATCACATCCACGGACCACTTGATCATTATAAACGTCAGTTAGTCTAAATATATGGTAGATAGAACTTTCCAGTTTTGAAACTAAAGTTAATCCTAATATTAATATCGTAAATACTGATTTATCATTGATATCATTTACCTAACATCAGAGATGAAGTAAATTATTATTTTTAATTTTATAAAGTCATATATTCTTTGTAATATACATTTTTAAAATTTCATATCTATTAGATGATGATGTTGATGATTAGAGTCGAGATGGCCCAGTGGTTAGAATGCGTGCATCTTAACCGATGATTGCGGGTTCAAATCCAGGCACCGCTGATTCATGTGCTTAATTTGTCTTTATAATTCATCTCGTGCTCAGCGGTGAAGGAAAACATCGTGAAGATGCAGGTTGCATGTGACAAATTTCATAGAAATTCTGCCACATGTGTATTCCACCAACCCGCATTGGAACAGCGTGGTGGAATATGTTCCAAGCCTTCTCCTCAAAGGGAGAGGAGGCCTTTAGTCCAGCAGTGGGAATTTACAGGCTGTTGTTGTATACCTATTAAGTTTCTTACAAATTTTAAAATTAATGTAATTTCATCGATAAAAATAACAATAGGGTACATATGATACCGTTAGCATAAAAATGAATGAAATGTTTCAAATTAATCCTTGTGTAACATCTGTTATTAGCATAAATGTAGCGAATCTAATCCCATTAATGGTAATTTATTGAGTTATTTAATAAAGACGCTTTTCCTCTAATGCCCTAGTAGTTAAGCTTTTATAAGAGCATTTCGAGTCTTACACAAATTTCGTATTGTAAATGATTTAGAAGGATTACAAAACTAACCAATTATTTAAGTATATATTATTTTTTTATATTCACCAAAAACTAACCTAAAATATGACAGCATTCTATGATTTTTTCCATGTATTACATGCAGCATGTATGCCAAAGCTATGTTTGTTTCAATTTTAACACCACATTGCTGTATTATTTATTTATTTTATTAATTTATAGATAATGTTTTTAATAATAATCTAAAATTACATAAAAGTGTCAATTCACTAAAATCCGTGCCGTTAACTTATTTCTTACTTCCAATATTTTGTTGTTTTACATTTTTCTGTCATTGTTTTAGGACAGAATTCAAACTTCAAAGTAAAAATCAAGTCAAGTCAAAGGCAAGTGATTACACTTGCTCATTGATATTCAAAAATCTACCACCGGTTCGGAAATTAACACCTCGGACCTGGGAAGAACCGGCAAAGATATTTCAATTTCGATATACTGTATACATCGGTGTGTTTCAGTATTTTAACAGCATATATCTTTATAATAGAGTGGAATATATTAATAATGGAGTTTTGAGGTTTCATAGATTTTTTTACAACATGATCATAACGAATTATAAAAATTGTAAGTTTTTAATTTAACGTTCACCTAGGATTGCATTTTCGAAAATCGTGGATTTTTGACCCATGGAATGATTCTCCGGAATTGAAATCATCATTCATAGTATTTTTACTATAAACCTATAACAATATACATTCTGCAGGTTGTAAGTCGTTCTAGGCTTTAAGCATTCTCATGAATCATGAAATCTTATCTATCGACAAAGAATTGTCTATTGGTTAATAATATAATTATTGAACCTGTGTTTTGGTAGTGGATGGTAGTGTATTTTTATAGTCCACTTTATGAATTTAGTTTACAGCGGCCTGGGGAACGATTTTCTTAAATATTTAATAAGAAATTATTCTAATTTCATCAGTTCATTGAATTTTCAAAAGTAATTTTATGCCAAGTGAGCATAACTCTTGGGCTTGCTCTAGCTGGCATATATTTTTGTTAAAGAATAACTCAAACAACTGTGACTAAATTTAAATACTGTAAATCTAATTTTGCTATGGAATGGTATGAAAAATCTACAGAATATTTCATATTTATATTTAAAATATTTTTATTAATAAAACACTTAAACTTAAACTGTTATATATAAAACTTATTACAGTTTTTTATATAACAGAAGCGAAATGTCAAAAAAAGTTGTAAAATATGTTTTCAAAATGTATGTGAAACAGCTTACATAGATAAAAGCAAACACATAGAAAAACGCTAAATAGATTATTTTACGATGAACATAGTTTTCACTATAGCTTGATGGAAAATCAAAACATTTTTTCAGAATAATGGATTTTAATGGAGTTATTTTAAAACCACTAAATTCAGTTACCGCTAAATCGCATAAATTTTAAAAGCCGAAGCAACGTAGTGACACATATTCGCAATTTTATTAAGAATTGACAACTACTACTATGACACAAATACTCAACACCTACTTAATATAATGACAACTATATATAAAAACGTAATACTCCAAGTGCACGCCACTGTGGTCTTTCTCCGGCTATTTGCATCCAGCTCCTGCCCGCCTTGCGTAAATCGTCACTCCACCGTGCCTGAGGACGTCCTACACTACGTTTGCCGAGACGCGGTCTCCACTCTAGAACGATACTATATATCGAGCTAGATACTAGTAAGAAAAAGCTAGATGTTAGTAAGAAAGATTAACAATTATCGATATTACCTAAAAATATTTCACTGATAAACATAAAAAAAGTAACCACTTTTCATCAAATGCATATGTATGTGTATTGTACATGCGGTACATATACCAAAATAATATTTTTTACCATTTTTGTCTGTTTGTTTGTTCCGTCTAATCTCTGGAATGGCTGCACCAATTTTGATGGGACTTTCAGCGGCAGATAGCCAATGTAATAAAGAGTAACTTAAGCTTTTTTTCTAAAAAAGTTTTTCTATAAAATAAAATTCAAACGTGCAAGAAATCGCGAGCACAGCTAGCTAGTAGTTTATATAACCCATTCATGGTCTCGACTCTCGAAATTGAGCACTCGTGAATTGTTATTGGAGAATGGGTTAGTTTTTAATAATTCATAGTTGTATCCGTAAATTTGTCCATATATTCGAGTACTAAAACGTGTTTAAATAAATTTCGCAGTGGAAACCTCATTCCGAACAAGTGACAACTTAAAGTTGAACTAACAAATAGGCAACGTGGTACAATGAGAGCGACGTAGGATAATTGATTCTCCGAAATCCGAATCCAGTTTTAAACTCTTCATTTGCATGTCAAAGGAATTGATTTAATCTACCCAAAATTTTCCGTTACTGATTTATTTTTTACAAAACACTCCAATGATGAATATCTAGGAAAATGATTATTAATTAGACCAAATAAAGACTCAGTTAAAGGTTTATCATGTGTCGATACTATCGTAATAGAAAATACAAAATTAGTGTGCCTGCAGCTAACTGAGTATAGCCTATCTGAATTAGCTGGTCCAACGGCGAGCAAATACTCGGAACACATTCAAAGCTACGGCGCTTAAACAGACCAAAGACTCAGTTATTATTAGAATGAATAGCGAAATAGGTACCACATTTCTAAATAATATTTCAGTATTCCATCACGTTAATCCTTGTAATATATAAGCCTCGTTAAAATATAAAGGCAATGTTACGAATTAAATAGAGAGAAGGATCTGCAAGGAATTGCAATTTTCATACCAATTGCTATTCATGAATAGACTATGAGATAAATAAAAAACGATCGCGTTTTTAATTTTTTATCGATGATAGAGCACTATCGCGCTGCTTTGCTTTCGTAATGTGAAAATATGCAGTCTTGAGTTAAAAAATCAATAGCAATTTTGTACATGTCAATTTGCTAAAGTCAGTTCACTGCGTATACTATGATAGCAATATTACGAAAAAAATAAACAATATTCTAATCCCAAGTTTATGAGTCATATTATGATGCATATTCATTTAAGGTTTATGTACATATATGGCACCTGTGACTCTTATTTATCAGATTTCCTGGACACTAGCAACTCCTAGCACACATACGAACCTCAATGCGCTCTTATAGAATGTTATAAGAGGATTTAGAAAATAATAATTTTACTGTATTTTTCTGGGTCTGGTTAGTTCCACCCACTCATCAGTTATTCTACCGCCAAATAACAGTACTCAGTATTGTTGTGTTCCGCTTTGAAGGGTGAGTGAGCCAGTGTAACTGCAGGCACAAGGGATATAACATCTTAGTTCCCAAGGTTGGTGGCACATTGTCGATTTAAGGAATAGTAAATATTTATAATATTTATTACAGCGTCATTGTCTATGGGTGATGGTGACCACTTAATATCAGGTGGCCCATTCCTCCGCCAACCTATACAATAAAAAAAAGAAAAGAATCAACCAACGCTGAATGAAACATTAAATACTTATCGCTAAACATATTAATCAGATGTATTTTCGTTTATAAATTTTATAATAAATTTCCGAATAACAATAATGAATGTCACCAATTCTCCTAATCATTTATATTAAACAAGACAAAGATCCCAGTCAGTAATGGATTCAATGTGATAATTTGATTACAGTGACAACTAACAGCTGCCAAATACAAACGTCCAGACGTTTCTTTTACCTAAGACGCGTAAATCCCTTGCACGTGGTTGGCCTCATGAATACCTTCATCCATTATTATCCTTCAGGTACATAATTCGCGGAGACATTTGTCAGCGTACCGTAAAATATTCCGTCAACTTCAGAAGCATATTTTTATATGAAAAAATATTCTCAGATTTTAAGCTTTATAAACACTATCAATTTTGTAAGCTGAATAATAGTTTTAAATGGTATCATTGAAAGACATTAAAAATTACCGTCACAATGTTTCTGTAAAATGTTTCATTTAAAAAATATAAATTTAAAATAACATTTTAAAACGAAGCTTTCAAGGTAAATATAGCACCGTCTATTTACTTTACTTACACTGTTGAAAAGGGCTGGTACGCTTTTTGCCAAGATAATTAAAATTGTTATTAAATGGTGATTTAAAGTATAATTTACACGTACATAATATAGTTACACAAATCAATACTCGATTGTAATATCAACATGTACCAGTTCGTACAATATGGTTAAATGGATCCAGTTCAAATTCAGTTGCATGATTTGACCCGCACATATATTAGCAGTTACGAGTTTTAAAGGTCAAAATACTTTTACAATTATTTGAATTTAAAGTTGTCAAATAAAAAATGCAAACGCAAATATAAGGAAGTATAGAACAAAAAATTTAATACTCAATAATCTTCGTAATATCTTCATCTTGTCAAAAAGTGTAAGCAATATGTTTGGTATGTATAAAAGCCATCAACGAAATCTATGACTTGAATCAAACATAATAATTAAACATAACGCTATACGTGACATTTAAAAAAAAGAATCTAAGCTTATTCAAATAAACAGTGGTGAAATTTGGAAATGTAGGACATATTTCCAAATGTATCATAGAAGTTGTTAACTGACAGCGGGTGATAAAAACAAAAAATCAATTACACGTGAGTTACACATTACACATTACAAATTACACATTTTAGTAACTCAATTAAAACGCTCAGTTCATCTTCTCGCAGAGCACGAAAGAGTTATTTCATTATTTCCCACTAATTACATTGCAATCTCATTTATACTACACTACACTACGTAGGATTCCAGTTTATCAGTTCCTTTAAGCCTTAGACAATCCGTTCGGCTGATTTTATTTGTACTAGACTCTTTGTTTATATAACTTATTTTATATAATTAATGTAAACAACAACTGAATTATCTTTTTAATTATGTTAAATAAACAAGTCGTATCTCTCTAATCCTATTAATAAAGTGAAAAAATAAACACGAATGTCTGAATTTCAGCATTCTTTTGTTTAAATAACTTAGTTTCCAATACTGTAATTACTTATTTCAATCAACAAAAAAAACTATATTGTAATATTTTCCTGTATAAAATCGTGGTAGGAAGCATTTTATATCAATATGAATAACCGCGATAAACTGAATCAGCTGATAAGAAAACACATGTAAACGTACTACAGAAACTTTTGACGATATTCATTTATTTTCATTGAATTTTTTTTCGTGTTCTTCTTTTATAAAGGTATTACGTATTAGGGAAAAAATCAGGAACAATGTAGTTTCTATGCCTATGTGTATTCAAAATTATATAATAATACGTAATAATCAGTTGAGTGATTGAACTTAAAAGCGTGAAATAAAAGAATAAATATTTATAGTACGATACAATTTTATCCTTCATTCCATAAGTATTTTCTAGGTAAGTGCATTCCATGTTAGACAATAGCTCTGAATAAAAATAAATGTTCCGTAACATAGCCCAGGACATATGATATTAATGTGATAAGCTTTTGCTCTTAGGAGTGGCCTTGTGTCAGAATGTTTTACATAATTGTTTGTAAGAGTTCGTTCCGTGGTAGAAATTCGACAATTATCTTTATAATGAAATGAGAAAAGTATATACATATATAAATTTCCTTTTATTAATGTTTTTATTATACTCTAATATCCAGTTTTTACTAATAAATTTCATCAATAGATGCCAAACAAAAAATATAATCGTTTGACAAGTAGAGGAGAAAGAGCCACGAACTCTTTTGTAAATATATATCTTTCTCTGAATTATCGCAGCTCTGTAACTGTATCTTTATTTATATATTTAAAAGGAAAGTGCACTACAAAATAACTAAAACAAATGGCCCCACTTTTCTATCTTAGTGTATCTGATACATGATGCTACGCTGACACTTGTCAAACATCATACTACTTTACAAATGTGAGGATACTTATTGGCCAAATGTTGACCACAATTTTTTCAATGCGTTCTCAGCTTCGCCAGCCTATTAAGACATATTCTTGTTAAGACCCAATGTGTAAAAGAATAAAAAATCATGATTTTTCTTATTGTTGGTAAAAAAATACTTATACAGGTAGCTACTAGACTCCCTGAATCTTTATATATTACTAGTTGTTGCATTTTAGGGGTTGGTTGTCATGAATTTGGCAAAAAGTAGTGTATGTCCTTTCTTGGAGTTCAAGTGTGGTTCATACCAAATGTCACGAAATTCGGTTTGCTGGTTTGGTAGTGAAAGAGCGACAATCAGAGACAGCGTTACTTTCACATTTATAATATTATTATATCTATACTTATAATAAATCTGTAGAGAGGCCATTTCTGTTCATGAAATTTATTTAAAAAAAAACTATCAAGGGATGATAAGGGATCGCTACTGGTGCCAAAAATGCAATCAGTAAAATTTTTGTCTGTCTGTCTGTCTGTCTGTCTGTCTGTATATTCGTTATAGAAACAAAAACTACTCGACGGATTTTAACGAAATTTGGCACAATTATTCTTCCTACTCCTGGGCAGGTTATAGTATACTTTTCATTACGCTACGATCAATAGGAGTAGAGCAGTGAAGGGAAATATTGGGAAAACGGGAGAAGTTACTCCATTTTATTAAGCTTCCGTCGCGTGTGCAGCCTTAATGGTTAAAGCTACATAGAAATCATGTACGACACAAATGTTCTTAAATTATTATATAAAAATAAATTCCTCGACAGCATATGTCTATCTTTCATAGTTGACTCACAATAACACGTGAAACTTCCGGAAGCTTAGCAATTCGGCGCTTTCTGACTATATTTGTCTACTCTTACGTTTACAATACTCTCACTCATCCCTAATTACAAAAGTTCACATTATTACCTATTCAATAAAAAAAGAATCATGTAAATCGGTGTAGAAACACCAAAGTTATACATGAAATACGCTATAAGTCATCGCGCGTGAATACAGAATCATGCCATAAGGATTATTTTTGTGTATCGGTTGCCGCGTTCGACGCGCTACGCCGCGGGAGGTATAAAAAGGCGGCGGGTCCGCGCGCGAGCTTCATACAATATTTGGCTGTTGATGCGAATAGACGTTTAGAGTGTTCGACCTTATTGACAGACAATAATTGTTATTTACCAACCGTGCTTTTCAGCGCGACTTTTAGTCTAAGCATATTATTAGTTAAAATTTTATTTCTTTATAAGTGAAGTAGTAGTAGGTACGCATTTTAGTTATTGTGGTAGTGTTTAATTATATTAATAGTTTATTTTCGTAATTATCATATAATAATAATTATTACTATATAAGTATATCATATAATTATTACTATATATGTAAGTAGTGTTTAATTATATACCATATTTAGTTATTATATAATATTAATAGGTTTCGTAAGTGTAAGGTAGCTTTGGTTACTGTTGATTGAAAATACACAATGCCACCTAAAAAAAGACCATCTTTATCTCGAAATTCGAGAGATGCTAAGAGGATGAGAAATGCGCGTTCTCAAGAATCGGCAGAGGAAAGAGCACATCGGTTAAACTCTATGAGAGTTAGTGCCTCAACTTCTCGAGCCAATGAAAGCTCTTCAGAGAGAGAGATGCGATTAGCAGCTGACAGAGAGAGACGAGCTACATCACGGGCGTCTCAAAGCTTTTCTCAACGAGAGCTGAGGCTTACCATTGACCGAGAACAACATGTGTTATCCCGAGCAGCTGAAACTGCTTCACAGCGAGAATTGCGTCTCACAGCTGACCGCGAACGACAAACTTTATCTCGCGAGTCTGAAACATTTACTGAAAGGGAATTACGTCTCACAGCTGACCGCGAACGGCATGCATTATCTCGCGAGTCAGAAACCTTCATTGAGAGGGAATTGCGTCTCACAGCTGACCGCGAACGGCATGCATTATCTCGCGAGTCAGAAACCTTCACTGAGAGGGAATTGCGTCTTACAGCTGACCGCGAACGTCATATATTGTCTCGCGAGTCAGAAACCTTCACTGAGAGGGAATTGCGTCTCACAGCTGACCGCGAACGTCATATATTGTCTCGCGAGTCAGAAACCTCCACTGAGAGGGAATTGCGTCTCACAGCTGATCGCGAACGTCATATTTTATCTCGAGAATCTGAAACTTTTACTCAATATGAAGACCGTTTGACAAATGATAGGGTGCACCACAATATTATTAGATCTCTCGAAGATGAACATGAGCATGAACAACGACTAGAGTCGGTACGCGAACATTACAATTCTTTGAGACAAGAACGATTAATAAGTTTGTCTAATGAAAGATTAAGAATCGAAAATATTCGGTCTCTTGAAACGGACGAACAGCGAGAGGCCCGTCTTACTGCAGACAGATTTCGACATAGTCTTAATAACTTAGATGTATACATAGAAGACCAACCTAGAAATAAGGTGGCATGGTCCGACAAATATAAAAGTGGGTTTGCTTATAACCTCACAATTGATTACAAATCATCTTCTGTAATAGGCGATATGAACGTGGTATGTTCTTTTTGTAATGCTTCAAAGTGGAGTAAGGAGTCGGCTGGTTTCTGTTGTTCTGGAGGCAAAATAAATTTGCCTTCATTCGAAGACCCACCGGAACCTTTGAAATCACTACTTTTGGGGGAACATGTGCAATCTAAACAGTTTTTAGACAACATTCGCACTTATAATAGTGCATTTCAGATGACATCCTTTGGTGCGCAACAAATCTCCGAAGGTCCTTTCATGCCTACTTTTAAAATACAAGGTCAAGTTTACCATTTGATAGGATCTCTTTTGCCTGAAGACCAACCTAAGTTTCTTCAAATATATTTTGTATCCGACTACGACGAACAGTCGAATATAAGAAATCAATATTTCCCGAATTTAAATGCTGAACTCATTTCACAACTTCAGAACATGTTGCATCAGGTTAATTCGTATGTATGCAGTTTTAAATCGGCATTAGAAGCTCTTCCTGGAGATCATGATAACAATTATAAAATTGTTATAAATGCCGATAGGCGTCCAACGCAGGAGCACCCTGGGCGTTACAATGCTCCATCCACGAATGAAGTTGCTGTGGTATTGGTCGACCAGGAATGTGATAGGCGTGATATCGTTATCCGTTCTAGAGACAATCGTTTGCAACGTATTTACGAAACCCACAGAGCTTACGACAGTTTGCAATATCCTTTGATATATTGTCGAGGGGAAGATGGTTATAATTTTGCTTTATACCAAACTGATCCGCGTACAGGCGCACCTATTTATAATAAAAAGATTTCATGCCTTCAATTTTACTGTTACCACTTGCAAGTAAGACGGAATAGAACTAATTATAACGGATGAATCGCGTATATTAATTATTTTTAAACATCCCGACGTTTCGAGCACTTTGCAGTGTTCGTGGTCACGGGTAGACTGAACACTGCAAAGTGCTCGAAACGTCGGGATGTTTAAAAATAATTAATATACGCGATTCATCCGTTATAATTAGTTTTATTTAAATGTGTAATAATCGCGAAAATTTAAGACAACATTAAGACGGAATAGGTTTGTATACTTGCAACGTTTTCGTGGCTTATTCAATCAGTTTATTGTAGACATGTACGCAAAAATTGAAACCGAAAGATTAGTTTACATACGATCTAATCAAAGGCAGCTGCGCGCTGAAGAATACGTGCACCTTCGCGACGCCATGCAGCAAGATAATGATACGGTGAATATGGGCCGTTTAGTTATTTTGCCCTCTTCTTTTACTGGTGGTCCACGCTACATGCACGAACGTACTCAAGATGCTTTTTGTTACGTGAGAAAATATGGACGTCCCGACTTATTTATTACTGTAACTACCAATCCTAAGTGGGATGAAATCACTCGGGAGCTTCTTGAGGGTCAAGCACCGCATGACCGTCATGATATCATCGCAAGAGTTTTTCATTTAAAATTAAAATCAATGATAGATCTACTTACCAAAGATAACATTTTTGGAGAAGTATTATGTTACATGTATAGTGTTGAATGGCAAAAACGCGGCTTACCTCACGCACATATCCTGGTTTGGTTAAAAGATAAGGTTTGACGACAGTTTAATCAGTGCTGAAATTCCAAGTCCGATTGCAGATCCTGAGTTATACGACATTGTTAAATCTCATATGATACATGGTCCATGTGGTGTATTTAACGGAAATTCTCCTTGCATGCAAGACGGTCGTTGCACTAAAAGATATCCAAAAGCCTTAGTGGATGAAACTGTAACAGGACATGATGGATACCCATTATATCGTCGCCGTTCAAGAGATACTGGTGGTTTCACTGTTGAAAAGCGAGTATCTGGACAACAGGTTATTTTAGACAATAGGTGGGTCGTTCCGTATTCTCCTGTGTTGTCCAGAGCATTTCAAGCTCACATAAATGTTGAAATGTGTAATAGTGTAGAGTCAATAAAATATATTTGTAAGTACATTAATAAGGGCAGTGACCAAGCTACATTTGCTTTGAGAAATGAACATGATGAAGTTACAAGATATCAGTCAGGCAGATATATAAGTTCTTCAGAAGCTGTGTGGCGGATCTTAAGTTTCAACATTCATGAAAGATTTCCACCTGTGACTCATCTGGATGTTCATCTTGAAGGTGGTCAACGTATATATTTCAACGCCGAAAATGTCACAGAACGGTTAGAGAACCCTAGACAAACAACTTTATTAGCATTCTTTCGACTTTGCCAAACTGATGATTTTGCAAAATCTCTTTTATATGAGGAAGTTCCATCGTATTATACCTACGATAAGCAACGAGGTGTCTTTAATCGAAGACGCCGTGGCAGGCCTGTAGATGGTGAGTCAGGTATTTTCAAAGAACATGTTCTTGGCAGAGTATACGCCGTTCATCCTAACAACGCTGAGTGTTTCTATTTGCGATTATTATTACATACTGTGCGAGGACCAACCTCATTTATAGATTTGAGAAAAGTAGACGATGTTGTTTTTCCCACTTATCATGCAGCTTGCCAAGCGCGTCATTTGCTAGAAAATGATCAGCATTGGGATGACGCTTTAGCAGAATCCTGTGTTAGTGATAATCCAAGACGGTTACGTAATTTATTTGTAACATTACTCACATTTTGTAATTTGTCAGATGCTGTACAATTATGGGAAAAATATAAAAACAAATTTTCAGAAGACTTTCTTAGAAATATATCTAACAACGATGAAGGCACAACTAATGATAATTTCCGTGATCTTGCCATAAATCAGTGCTTATTAGCTCTTCAGGATGAGTTAACAGCAGTTGGCGGTAAATCACTATGTGAATATGGTTTGCCAACACCAACCTCAGTCGGAGAAGTAACTAATAGGGAATATTCCGCAGAGATTAGCTACAACTTAATGGAACTGCTGACAACATTAGAAAACGGTATCCCAATAATGACTGCAGAACAACGTTCAGTTTATGATCGCGTGTGCAGAAGTGTCCAAAATAATTTGGGAACAATATGGTTTTTAGATGCACCTGGAGGAACTGGAAAGACCTTTTTGACTAAATTAATATTGGCTTATGTTCGAAATCAACGTAAAATAGCTCTTGCCGTAGCTTCATCCGGGATAGCTGCAACATTGCTACCAGGAGGTAAAACGGCTCACACAATGTTCAAAATACCAATTGATTTAGATTGCACGGAAAGTCCAACCTGTAGTATTTCAAGAAATAGTGACAAAGCTAAGGTATTACGCGAGTGTAATTTAATCATATGGGATGAATGTACGATGGCCCATCGAAAAGCAGTAGAAGCAGTAGATAGAACTTTAAGGGATATAAGACAAAATGATCGACCAATGGGCGGTATCACGGTTTTATTTTGTGGTGATTTCCGACAAACCTTACCGGTAATACCACGGGGAACCCGAGCTGATGAGGTTAGGGCTTGCCTGAAAAGCTCTTATTTGTGGCGTGATATACAGTCGGTGCATTTGACTATAAACATGCGAGTGAGAACTGGAGATAACCCGGATGATAGTCAATTTTCTGATACATTATTAAAGATTGGTGAAGGTACCTATCCACAACTACACCAAGGAAAACTTATTCTGACGCCTGAATTATGTTGTATAGTGCAATCTCAATCACATCTTATATCGTCAGTTTACGGTGACGTAACAAATATATTGAATAGGGACAATTCTTGGCTATGCGAAAGATCTATTTTAACTCCTCGCAATGATCAGGCAACTGAGATTAATAACAAAATACTGTCGAACATACAGGGGGAAAGCAAAGTTTATAGATCAATAAATAGAATGGTCGATGAACAAGAAACTATTAATTACCCGATAGAATTTTTAAATTCTTTAAATATGCCCGGACTTCCTTCTCACGAAATTTGTTTAAAAATTGGCATTCCGATTATTCTACTCCGAAATTTAAGACCACCAAAACTTTGCAATGGAACTCGACTGAAAGTAACCCAGTTGCAACAAAATATAATCGAGGCTCAAATTTTAATAGGTTGCGGTGCAGGAGAAACCGTCTTTATTCCCAGAATATCCTTAATACCAAATAATTTTCCATTCCAATTTAAAAGGACGCAATTCCCAGTTTCGGTGTGTTATGCAATGACAATTAATAAGGCTCAAGGGCAGACTTTTCATGTTGCCGGAGTAGATCTCGGTGTCATAACACACAAGGAGTTACACGTTGACGAAGTCACAGGCACAGCTATCTATACTTTTCTGCCGGAAGTCACTATTCCACGCGGACGAAGTCGCGGGCAAAAGCTAGTATAGTTAATAAATTTGACCAAAAAAGGGTTTCTCATCAGGATTTCCGTGATTTAGTTGTCTTACTAGGATCGCCAGGTAACTGAAATATCACACACACAGCAATGCAATTGCAATTTCACAACAATTATGAAACTCGATGATCTAGACAGAATGTATTTAATTGCACTCTCTTCGCCCACTCAAACCGTTCCGTTCTCCGATTCCAATATCAACTAAGGTAAGTTGAATTGATGATTTAAACTATTAACTGACGTTTACATCTACCCTCAGCTGATTTAATCCAAAAATGACATGTCACTATCTCTTAAGTATTTTGATATAAATTCCAAGTCAATTCTTGATGATCTAAAAAAAACTCAATAAAAAACGTAGACTTTAATATGTATTCATACTTGGTGGTAGGGCTTTGTGCAAGCCCGTCTGTGTAGGTACCACCCACTCGTCAGTTATTCTACCGCCAAATAACAGTACTTATAGTATTGTTATGTTCCGGTTTGAAGGGTAAGTGAGCCAGTGTAACTACAGGCACAAGGGACATAACATCATAGTTCCCAAGGTTGGTGGCATATTGACGATGTAAGGAATGGTTAATATTTCTTACAGCTTAGTCGTCTATGGGTGATGGTGACCACTTACCATCAGATGGCCCATAGGCTTGTCCACGAACCGGTAACATAAAAAAAAATTCAACTGAAAGTAAATTCCAATTAGAGTCGCACGTTCAAACTCATCAAATTACACATTATTATGTAACAACAAAATTTTATATAGAGTCAAAAACAAACGTTCAACAATACTACGTATAATATTACTCCTAAATAAAAAACTAGTAGGTACGGAATAACAAACTCGTTTTCGAATTGAGAATTTAATAGAAGTTTTAATTAAAAGTCAAATTTTGATTGATGACTGCAAAATGTACTCAGATATTTTATTACAATTGCAACCAAATTCGAGAAATTCTATACACATAATTTTTTTTACAAAGTCTATTCTCTATACTTAAATAATGTATTTTTTTATAAAGATATAAATAATATTTTGGGGCAACCCTAACTAGGTCAACGTTATTAAAAAACTTGAGCTCCCGATTCGTAATCATAAAGCCCCAAAAATTTCCAGAACAAAATCCTAATCTCATCGCATACAAAGAAACCCACATGATAGTCTCAATAAGTCAAAGTATCAACTTATTGAAGTTGGTACAGTCGCGTACAAACTTCAATTAGTTGTCCAACTGTCGAAGAAACTCGTATACACTCGTGCTATTCATTCATGTGTCTCAGAGGTGCGGGTTATCAGAATAAACCACCTAGACAAGTTTCCACTATTGAGATCAATATCTTCGCAATGATCCCAAGAGTGCTATGAGCCTTGTAAAATACACGCGAAGCAATTGTCCCTTCCCATCTTGAAAGTACCTTCTATGTGTTGCTATACACATATATACGTATAGCAATTTAGTAAATGATAAAAGAAAATAATTCTAAAACAAAACTGCGTGTCATTTCATATGGAGGGTATATAGGACAAACGATACCCCCGCCCCACCATGTCAAATTATCGGTGTTCATTAGTATGAGTGACGCTCGAGCTTACAAGATATCCTTGTGTGCGTGAAATTAATAACATAAGTGTATAACAGCAGGAAAAAATACATATTGTATTATATTTGTAATAATTAAACAATAAATCAACGTGAACCGATCGAACCATCTACTTATATTGAAAAGATATAATAGTTTTATTCGCGCTGAGATTCGTAATATTATAAATGTAGTAACTCTGTTTCACTTTCAGAGCTAAACCGCTGAACCGAATTAGATGATTTTATATATACTTGAACTCAGGAAGGACACTATTACTGTGTAATAAGTAAAACACACCATTACCCTTAACATTCAGGAAAATTCTTGGGTTAAAAGTAAACTGTAATAAAATGTTAAGTTTACTCTTACATAAAAAATGAGAGAATCTTGGCCGGCGTCTTAAAAACATAATATCAAGGAATTAACATGCACAAATCCTATGTTGGAATTGCAAATTGTTTAAGAAACCTACTTTCTTCATAATACAACGTAGGAATAGCGAGGTACTTTGGCACTGGCAAACATGCTCGACTCGCTCCAATACCTCGACATTTTTACGTAGCAGAAGTACATTGCTGTATTAAATTTTAGGGATATGACCTTTTGTAAAATACTTGGATGAATACTGACATGTATAAAAAACAGTAATAATAAGACCGAAATTGAGCAAATCAATTTGTATGAGGTATATTTGTTTCAAAGCTAACAGATTCTTTTAGCTGATACATTTTCAAAATAACGTTTACACGTGTATTTTCTCATAAAATTAATGTCTTAACACCGACATATCAAACATTGAAAAATAACTTCCATACAAACTTTCCCACTAAATTTTATCCATTTAGGAAATAAATTAATAAAAAAAACTTCAACATGTCTTAAACTCATTGGCTCTGGCCTAAATACGTAAATGATTTTAACATCAGTAATTACGAATTTCCATAGAAAATACCTTTCCATACAATAGAACTCTCGGTATAAATTTTGCGTTGTATAGACTGTAGGGCCTCTTCTCACAATATTATCAAGTCTATTATTAATTTTATTTATGAATAATGTAGCTGGTATTGGGGATACTTGACCCTGGCTTTAGGTAAATTCTTAACGCTCTTTAAAATGTTCAGGCAACTCAATAAGTAATGATGATGATACCCACCTGAACGACTGAGGTCACGGCGACAATTATCCTTTGAAAGAAATCGGTCAACTGCGCTGAAGATATGAAAATTACCGAATTGAAATATGCATATCATTCAACGTTTTATACTTAGAAAAAGTATTGGAAAGCAATAAGTCATTGACCTAAGACACATAAGGTATTCGATAAGTTTCTGATTTCCTGGCTTATACGTATATTGCGACACAATGGGTCAGACATCCAAAACGACAGAATACTTTTTTCTCACTACACATAATAATATTTTCAGCAATAAAAATTACGGCCTTATAGACGTTGTTAAGCGGATGTTTAGTTAAACACTGATTTATCTCTTTCTATCATCATTGATTTTATATACGAAAGAAGGAGACAGCTAAATATTCCCTAAACAATTTTATATGAATATGTTTTTTCCTGAGCGTATAAAGTTTCACACGAACTTTTAAAGGATAGCGGTGATCTGCCAATTAAATTTTACGATACGATGCATGTATTAGCATGATTTTGTAGGGTTTCTTACATATATGAGAAATCATATCTATCTATGTAAACAAATATAATCTATACTTTCATACTATTATTGTAAATGTGAAAGTAACTCTGTCTGTCCGTCTGTCTATTCTATTTATTGGAACATATTCCACCACGCTGTTCCAATGCGGGTTGATGCAATACACATGTGGCAGCATTTCTGCACATGCAGGTTTCCTCACGATGTTTTCCTTCACCGCTGAACACGAGATGAATTATAAAGACAAATGAAGCACATGAATCAGCGGTGCTTGCCTGGGTTTGAACCCGCAATCATCGGTTTAGATGCACGCGTTCTAACCACTGGGCCATCTCTGCTCTCACTACCAAACCACTGAACCGAATTTGATGAAATTTGTTGTGGAGCGAATTAAAAGGGAGAAAATTCCAAGGAAGGACATAGGCTACTTTTTTCGCCTAATACATGACAACCAAACCCCTAAAACGCTAGAAGCGGGCGACAACTGTTATATATAATATAATAATAAAATAAAAAATAATAAAATATAAACGGAACCACTCATCCATTTTATTTGTTGGAAGATTATTTGATATTCCTTGTTAAGTCATTAAAGTCAATCTAAATCACAACGCATTATACAACAAGAGATAATTTACAAAGTTCCTTTAGATTTTCTTCGCAAACCCTACTTTCGAGACAAGAGAGATCAATCTTATGACTAAAGTAACAGGAGAAAAGTAGATAAGCCGTTAAAAGTTTTATAAGAAGCAAATAGCGACAATAAAACGGTGCGCAGATATATTTGTTCGCAAAATATTTTGTTATTCTATATTTTAAACAGTTTACGTGAATCGTGAGTGCTGTTATAGACAAGATCTCGAAATACTACAAGTTTATATTAGCAATCTTATTATTTATATAACACGAGTGCATGGACGCGCTAATGTATATAAAGATCCGTAAAGGACGAAGTGTCTATAACTACGCATCACATAATTTTATTACTATTAAACTTCTCAATTTCTTCAAAAATATTGCATCTGTTGAATACTAGTGACCCGCCTTTGTTTGCACGGGTGCAATACTGATATATATATACTAAGTATACTAAAGAGTTTGTTTGTTTACGACATCACATTAGAAACTTTTAAAATTATCAGTGTTTCTCTACTATGTTGTCTTTGTATTATATACAAAAACCTTCCTCGTGAATCACTTTATCTATTAAAAAAAACGCATCCGTTGCGTAATTTTAAAGATCTAAGCATACATAGGGACAGCCGCTGTCTGTAAGCAACTTTGTTTTATACTATGTAGAGATAATGATTTCACTTGACAGGGCTTTGTACAAGCTTGTCTGGGTTTGTAACAACAACTCATCAAACGTGATGTGTGTGTTGAGCCTACTTTCCATCAAGTGGAGAAATTTACTCTTCATTCCTTTACATGTATCATATATATGTATATATTTATGTAGTAATATTTCACTGAGAGATAAAAGCTTCCTTTGGTACAAAAATTTGCTGCGAACCTTTTTTATTGTTTCTAAATACTATTTATAAATAAATTAGTGACAACAAAAAAATCAATAAAAGAAAATGTGACTATTGCAGTCGTGTTCGACGACTGTACGCTAGCGGTAAGGATAACGGCGATTTTATTAACGGCTGGTATCTGATACTCAAACCAAGCCGACATTCTAGAGTTTGTTAACGTAAAATGTCAGCATATTTTCTTTTATTTATTTTGATGAATTTCGGTTCTGACCGCTCGGGAACGTCCGCAATTTAATCCCAGTACTTACGACGATCCACCGGCGAGTTATATACATTAAAACTGCGGTAATGCTGACTCAACGATCAGGTGCTATTATCAAACATCGCGTGTTATATTACGAATCATAACATAATAATATAATTATGTAACAATAATAATTTGAGATGATATGACGTTGAGGGATGATACCAATGAAACATATTTTAGATAAATAAACAATTTACCTACCATAAAAAAACGTAAATCAGCACCAACGAAACTGTTTTTACCTACGTTTTACCAACAGCATCAACTCTCTCTATCATTCAAATAAATTACTAGTATATAATGAAGGTAGACGTATGGACAAGCCAATTTTAAGTTTTCATAAGTCATATTGTTATTTAATTTACTATTCGATCTAATCATTTGATAATTAAGACAATTTTGATATAAACCAACAGAGCTACGCGTTAGAAAGTCACTTATTAACTATAGGTATGTACCGCTCCAAAATAACCCAAAAAAAGAGATGACCCGATAACACTCCGTAATCATGGGTTATATCCATGTGTTCCTCACACATGGATATAACCCATGATTACGGATTCTCATGTGCTTAGTTTGTGTTGTTAATTAATCTGACTTTTGCGGCGTAAGAAAACATCGTAAGATATCCTGCATATGTAGCACTAAAATCTACCTCATTTGTATCAAAGCCAGCATTAGAACATTTACTCAAATATTAATGCATTACTCTACTTTACTTTTACACAAATTTAGTATTTACACAGAATTACAGACTTAGAAGATTTTATTGAGTTTTACTAATCAAAGGATTTATCGACCGTATTCACAACGCTGTACAAGATTACATATAAACGATTATTTTATGTAACTGCAGTTCAATATCTAATTCTAAAGAATCGGTTTTATAGGTGCTCTCAAAATCTAGTCTTGTAGACTGACAGGAAATATAATAAATATAAAAGTCTTCATAATATTGTATAGAAAGGCAAGATCTCGAGAAAAAGATAACTGTAGCTATAGGAAAGAGAAATGAGTCCACTTATGTTGAATGTGAAGAGAGACAAACATTTATTTTATTTTAGTTCAGGAAAGCGAATAAAGTATTGGTCGGGTAGACTTTGTAAACTTTTTTTCCCTTTTATAATTTTATCTCCACAAATCGAATCAAATCAGATGTATTCTACTCAAGTAAACTTTAAAATAAACCGTTTTGAACGGACAATATTTCAATACTAACACCGTTTTGGAAATCTGTAGCAAAAAGAATAGCGATGAGACTGGCATAATTGCTTTTTTGAAATAAACAAATTTACAATTTTTGTTCAACCAGTCCTTTGCAGAAACCCGAGCAAGCGTTTTTCACTAAAAGTATTTTTATTAATAATGAGTTTCATTGATTTATTTAGCCATAAAAGAACTTTTTATTTTTGTTAAATAGGAAATTGATTATATTTTCCGATATCTTATTACATATGCATACCATTATTCAAAAACGTTCACTGTACCGCACGAAAGCGGAATAGAGTGCTTACAAATTTGTTTTCATTTCTTGTATTAATATTATGTATATCAGCTTTTGTAGAATATTTTTGTGTATTCTTCTGTATAAACATTACATTATCTTAAATATACACACCTTTTTTGTCATATAATTATGCCCTCGAACTAATATTGTGAGTAGTTCGGATAGCTTGTTTCTGCAGAATAAATATAGGTAATTACAATATCTGCGGTATTTTTCCAAAACAATAGTCCATATGACATAATATATAAGAAAATTATTAAATTAAACTAGCCTAGCAGTAATTTTCTGAGAGTTTTAATTGTTTAAATTGCATAAATAACACTGTTCTGTTTTCCTGCTAGTAATATTTTTGTATGCACTAGCAGGTGCTAGCAAGCTGTCCTACTTAAGATTGGAGTCAAAAGTGTTCCCTAGAAAGATCGTAGACTCAAAAACCTCAAATATTCAAAATAACCGCGTGAGAATTTAACTTGAAATTTGACAGAAGATGTAACAGTTAAGTAAACAGTAAGTACGTTTAGACGTTTTTGCCTTTAGGACTACATTATTTATGTCAAACCCACCAAAAAAACTGCTTCAACAACCCAGTTCTTTATCTTTCTATCAAGATTAAAATAAGTATGATGTCGCATACAAAATAAGGCTAATCAATTACATATATGAAATTAGCATAGGTCCTACAATTGCACCCTGTGGTATACCCATTTGTGCCACAGCGCCATTTGGTTCTGTATCGTTAATGATCCCTTCAAAAATCTTTCATTAAGGGAATAAATTTGAATGCAGGACCAATGCTTCCATAGTATTTAAATTTATCTAGAAAAATGGCTTGACTAACGCAATCGAAAGCTTTGATAACTCACAACAAAATTCAATAGTATTCTATCAACACATGATTTGGATTTAAGACATTTTAAAATCATTTAGTTATTGCCAGGCATCACAATTTCCAATATTATGTTTTTGTATTCTATAGACGTGAAACTTGAAAAAAATTACAAAAGACAAATTAAATATTTTGCAAAATATTTTAATAACTATTATTTTCCATTATATTATGATTCATTTCATTGTTATATATTTGTAAATAGCGTTATATGAAAGCATTATATTTTTCACAAATACGAATCAATAAACAAACAGCAGAATGAGTTCAATATTTTATTTACAAAGCTTGGCCTTACAACTATCTATTTTGGCCCATATAATATTTGTTTTGTGTATAAAACATTCAAGTTAATTTATTCGAACAAAATCCTTTTGTAAATGGAAAAGACAAGCAGGCAGATAGGCTAATCACGTAAGAAATAAACTTTATGCCCCCTAAAACGACTTCTCTTTGTACTTCTCTGTATCTCTTTCAGAATATATGGTTTTCTAATAATAGTTATTAAACAAATTGTTTTTTATAGTTTTTATTCACATGAGAATTTTAAATTTTTTTAACGACAATCTTATTTCTTGTCATTTAATTATTCTCAAGCATAATTATCATATTTAATTTTCTGTTGTTTAATACATAATATACTACAATAAAAAGAACTTCAAACCAACCTTTCCTGAAAAATATTTAATTCATTCATAAATATTAGCCAGTATACAAACACATATAGAAAATTTTGGAATTAGAGAAAGATAATAAATTTTCATTTTGATCAATTTTATTTAAATCATTAAAGTCAATAATTGTTATGTTAATAAATATTATGACTGCCTCATAATTAATTTATGTAATTTGATATTTAATGAATTTGAAATCAAATCTATTTCTGCCAGTGTCTAATACAAACCGTTTGAAGTTCAATGAAATCATTTTATTAAATTTGATGTTTTGTACAATTTATTTGATGATTTTCTCGAGGCAAAAACCAATTAATTGTATTTTATTAGCAATTATTATTTCTTCTTCATCTATTTTATTTGATACTTAGGCTCATAAATTTCATGGGATTTATTGCGCAATAATATATGGTTATAGTTTTCATAAAATATGGAAGATATTCATTGCTAAAGAGAAAAAGATTGCTAAGGAAGAGACTTTATTGCACAAGTATAATATATCACTAATAAACTACGAATTAATTGCAACATATTTATGAATACCTTTTATCAAAATGAGACTTCATAAAGATGGAAAATAAGCAATTATGTATTTCACTTCTTCTTGAATGGATATTTGTTCCTCAATCCCTCACCGGAAAAGCAGCCGCGAGAAACACCAAAACTTTTGCTATAATTTGAGAGGAAGCCTAAGCCCAGACGTGGGATATTTCAACCCGTGACTATAATTTTATCATAAAATTGCTTTTAAGTTCGAGAATGGTAAAGAGTAGGAACTATTTTGTTATGTTTTGTTTTCATTAAAAACTATAATTTTTGTTATGTTATCTGTAACGGTTCCGCGGCAACAAAAAAGCGTGATATAGCGAATAAAGTTTATGAATTCTTTCCTCTTTGCGAAGCTTGAACTGTGGAACTTTCCACTTAGTCTATATGAATAGTTATGCAATAGTCTAGGTCTGATTGAAAACTCGTCAAATATTTATGCAACAACTCAATATTATTCTAATATGAATTTTGTGAAAACAAATGATTTTGACCATATAGAAAATAGGTGAAGTAGTGTGCGTTAATCTTTATACGTTTGTCAATTGTTTATGTTACATTTAATGGAAATATTTTAAGATCAATGTCGCTAATAAAACGATAACCGCTAAAAATGTTTTGCTATTATGTGTCCTCTCTTAAATAGCTTATTCCATCACAGCTTCAATATGGGTTGGAGGACACACTTGTTGCAGATTTTCAGCCAATATATATCTCGACAATCTTTTCTTTCTTTTAGTTCTTAACACGAGATAAATTTTAAATACAAATTAATTACTTAAGAATGTGTTTTTTGCACGCATGAACCCAAAATTTTCGATTAATATCGTGTTCTAACTTTTGGGGTATCTCTGGTCTTAGTTCAAAAACTCTACTGGAAGTTGAAAGTTTATATAGCCTTTGTTCTCGTTGTGAATACCAAGTTTAGCGTAGTTGCGATCAAAACCATTCAAAATAAAATACAATTCATAAGCTATTCTTTGTTATATTATCATGAAATAGTTATAATTTGGTAAAATAATTGAAATACCTTTCTTTAGTTTATAGTTATAAAATTGTTTATATTGTAATTTATGTTATGAAAGACTTTTCTGTAGCTTATATGCCGTAAGACCTCAATGGTGCTTTAGAATGGGTAAATCTGAAGATGGACATGTACAAAATAAAAGTAATGTATCCTTATACTTCAAGTTATATGAATCCTCAGTTGGATAAAGAATTTAAACGTAACAGACTCTTGAACAGTCTCATTCCTTACGATTTTTCTAGAGAATTTTAAAAATGACTGAGAAATTTAGAAAGACCATTTAAAATCAATATTTATTCATAATATTCGGTAGCGATATCGCATTTATACTTCTTGTGACGTGTCCAGGATGACATAATAAAAATATTGACTAGATTTTATACTAAACAAAGTAAAGGTAACTATTATACTAAACAAAGTTCTATAACGTACACTGTAAAATTATATTTGTAGTAAAATTTGAATAAAGTATTATAATACGTTGGGTAAAGGTTTGATGTATCATAAACTTTCGAGCAGCTCTGAATCACAGAGCGGCGGGCCGAACCACTCACTTCGTGGATCGCATATTTTCACGAAATGGCTTTGTGATTTGAACACTTATCTTTGGTAGTTTTTCAAACGTTTATTTACGTTATGCATTAGACCGCTTTGTCCATTCAAATTGCTTTTCGTTCAGAGACGATACTACGTGATATATTTATTAGACATTATTTGAAACAGTGATGTGTAAGTTTGTTTAAAATTTTAGCATAATTTTGAACGGTTGAAAGAATTAAAATAATAATCCGGGTTATTGTAACTCTATTGATGTTCATTCAAGTGTTTATATTTATTTGAAACTAGTATTCACACGCGGCTTCGCTCGTGTTTTAGAGTGTTGGTTGTCATGTGTCTGGCAAAAAAGTAACCTATGTCCTTATTTGAAGTTCAAGTTTACTTCATACCAAATTTCATCATATTCGGTTCAGCGGTTTGGTCGTGAAAGAGCGACATACAGACAGACAAAGTTACTTTCACATTTATAATATTCATATAGATTATATTTTGATTTCTTTATCAATCTATTCCTTAAAGTGAAACATGTATTGGCCGAATCGTATGCCGTGGCAGAAAAATTGATGAGGCTCCATCATAGCGTGATACTCACCTCCACCACTATTCTCTTACCCTTTGTTTATACATAGCGCTTATACAAATAAAATTTTCGCTGTATATTATTTTAATAATAAAAAGAAATAAATTCTTTATCATTTAAAATCTTTTGTTTATATTTCTTGTGCCATAATTATAAATTCTTTCAATACCCATCAATTCGACGTGCCAGAGACATTTTTTGTGCACTTTAGTGGAAGAAATTTTATTTTTTATCTTATTAATGCATAAAATATCCGACTAAAATTATTGTAAAATTTTAATTTAGATTTTTATCAAATAAAAAAATATAGTAAAACGGAATATATTATAATAAACCAGATATTAAAATAAAAAATATACTGGTCGAATTGAGAACACTCCTTTTTTTGAAGTCGCTTAAAAACCTTTTTCAAGAAGTTGCTGCAGGACCCAAGGTCATCAATTCAAACCCTGAGACATGTCAATAAAAACGCTGTTGGGTTTGGTAACGAGAAACTCTTTAGCAACCAATAATTTTTAAATCGGCCGTGTTTACTCTGCTTCGCCCCAAAAAGTATTCCCAGTAGTATCAGATTTGTCCCATCAATTGGGTGGTAATAAATACAACATATTTATTTACGCTCACACTGTGCAATTTAACCTGTGCAATTTCCACATCTCCCTTCTACTTCTAGGATGATCATCGTAGCCAAAATCATTAAGACATCATCAACATCACAGCATAAAATTGATTAAATCTTACTTTATTGAATAATCCTATAATTACAGGGTTTAGCCTTCAAAAGGATCAAAATTTTTATATCTTAATAAAATGTAATAAGAATTGTGTTTTAAAAACAGTATAAGTAATTAATCTACTCCTACGTATATATTTTAATTTAACTCGATCCCGACCCTTTAAAATAACTTTATTATCAATCAAAATTTAATAAATACCTTTTACGTAATTGTTTTTTTTTTAATAATTTAGTATTTTTATTATATATAGCGTAATTTAACAATACGTTAAAATAATTATACACTCTATATAAGTAAATTCTCAGTTTTAATAAAATTAGAATATTGTACTTACTACAATTGCGAAGTGCATTTGAAATTGAAATTGTTTATTAAATACATTACAAAACGTATATTCTTTTACGTTTTTAGTTTATATAAATGACTAGCTGAAATATTAAATCACGAAAAAGATACTCAATAACAAAATAATATACCAAAAAAATCGTAACAATTTTAATATATATTTTCCAAAACTCACCTTGAAATAATACTATCTAAAAGTTTTCTATAAACAGTCTACACAAATCACGGGTAACTTTACGATTCGATGATTACAGTTCACTCAAAACACTTTAGTTGTTAAAGTTTATCATACATTGTCAAGATAAAGCAGTTGAAAGCGAATGCGACCCGCTTCACTGGAGATACGCTCACAACTGAAATAACGACGCTGCGAAGGGCTCCGCCACCTACTAGCTGTCACATCTTCTCCGGAATGAAAACATCCGAACTATTATAAAATATACTAACCCTCTGTCAATAAAACATTGTCCCTTTAAAATTACATTAATGTATCATATGCACTATCTTTTATAATACGCTTTTAGTGTTTTTAACTATTTATATCGATATTAATAATTAATTGAAATATTGATAAGTTTAATAAAATAATTTGTAAATTTTTTAATTGTTTTCAAAAAAATAATTGAATTAAAATTGGTAATTTTCATACTGGATACAAAAATAAAACTATTTCAGTTATAATTTTATTAATAATAAAAGTAACTCGAGAAATTAATTTTAATAGTAGCTAGTTCTGGATTCAGAAATATTCCGAACCTCTGGAAGATTTAATGATAATAATGTTTTTTATACAAATTTCATATTTTATTATATTAATGTAAACCTAGCGCGTCAAATTAATAGAAGGCAAAAATGTAGGTTGCTAAGTAGAATCAAGTCTTTGTTACGTGGGTGTATTCAGAATTTTATATTTCTCTGCTAAGTATATTTAAAAGTATTACATAACGTATCTTTTTTAACTTCAACTTTCAGTTTCAGATACCATTAGATTGGCAAATGTTCAAATGATATTGATTCTTATATATTATCAAATGTTCTAAATTAAGATTTTATACCTTTTTTAAATATATTATGTAACCATTAATTAATTATGTTTTTTATGAAATAGGTTGGCGGACGAGCATATGGGCCACCTGATGGTAAGTGGTCACCATCATCCGTAGATAATGACGCTGTAAGAAATATTAAGTATTCCTTACATCGTCAATGCGTCACCAACCTTGGGAACTGAGATGCTATGTCCCTTGTGCCTGTAGTAATACTGGCTCGCTCATCTTTCAAACCGGAACACAACAAAACTGCGTTCTGTTGTTTAGCGGTAGAATATCTGATGAGTGGGTGGTACCCACATAGGCGGGCTTGCACAAAGCCCTACCAACAAGTTAATTGTGAAATAATCAAAGATGTAATGTAAGTAGGAATACAGTTCGCATATGAAACTAGGTGTCGAAAGGCGAGCTTTGTTATTTGAAATTAAATTATAAATTTTCAAAGTGATTGATATGGGGCACAATAATCCCAAAACAAAACTAATTTATGCCGAAATATTAGTATTAAAACTACTTAACAATAACAGAAGGGTAGACGTTCGATCAATCTCTTCCATGACTCGTAAGGGATATGAAATATTCTTGACATTAAATAATAAATCCTTAATCTATACACAACTGAAAGATAGTTAAATAATTGTTAAAGAGAATATTGTTTTTCACATTACACAATATTTTTTTATTTAAGGTTACTCGTTACTGTGGAAGCTCTGAGGATGTATTCTCTTTGATCCCCACTTACTGACTGATACAAAGATTGATGATGATTTAAAGACAAATATAAAAATCCCATGTGACAATCTCGATACGTTCAGACTACTCCCTAGTATTTTTATTTCATAGTTCAAACTGTATTATTTTACAGACGGCTCTATATATCTGTCCATACAAAAATCAAACAGCTGAGCCTATAATTATTATTGTTTTAAATCTTTGTCATTTTTTTTGTGTATTTTGAGGTATTCTTACATCATTTTCGTGTAATTTTCTTAATATAATTATAGTTATTTCAATTGTTGTTGTAACGCCTACAAGGTTTTCGAATTTACGTAAGAGTTGACTGGTAGAATATCCCTTCAGGCATTGTACAAACCCTTTTGTTTCGTATTATTTTGTTGGACAATAAAACAGTATCGGCTCAGCAGTCCAAGTGAAATCCATAATGATTATTGAAAATTTGGGGAAAATTAATTGAAGTTACCTTTATTTATAGTACATTGTTGTTTTTTCTCTTCAACGGCAACACAAAAACAAATTCAAAAATCTATTGACACATAGAAAGATAAATTTAATTAACTGTATTATATTTGCCTTTTACATATACATACGTATATAAAGCGATGGTTTAATTTAATTCAACACACAACTAGTTAACTACAAATGAATGATATTTGAATATAAATTCAATATAATGAAAACTGATGGCATACCTAAGTAAATGTTGTATATAGTTTGAATTATCAATGGAATGTATAATAACACACGCACATGTTAGAGAGAATTATCATAATATGGTGAACGTATACTCATCCCTAGACAACCGTTTGATAAATCTAATATTTTTGTTTTGACAGAATCAGACATAACCGAAAATTAATATGGATTTGTTTTTTATTTATTTGGTGGTAGGGATTTGCGAAAGCTTGTCTGGATTGGTATCACTTATCTGGGGCACAAGGGGCATATAGTTCCTAATTTTTTTGTGTTTTGGAGAATTATGGAAAGGTTATTTTTACGCGAAGTAATTTCCATGCGAATGGTTCCCAATATGTCCATCTGCCTACTTATGCCATTAAATATATTTATGAATACATAATAGTTTGAAGTAACCTCGACATACATTCAAAAAGCAAAACAGTAACTGCGACTAATTGTTCTTATATTATGTTAATTAGTTCCGCTTAATAAGGCAAGAACACATGAAATTATTATTTAAAAAAGTCCGTATTTCGTGATATATTGTCTTTAGTTTTATTTTTGAGTAATATAATACTAATTACTTTCAACGCAACATACATACGTAACGTACATTTACTATCGTTCCTATAAAAGATATTTCGTGAGTCTACTAAAGACCGTAGTTTTGTTATGTATGAATAAATCTCTACGGAACTTATATAAAAGCGTTTATCGAAACAATGGTAAGCTTAGAAATCGCATGTATAAACATATATGTCCCATGTATGTAACTCAAAAACAATCGGTACATGTAAAATAACGCTTCGTTAAATATAGGAAAGTAACAGATACACAATGAGATCGGGATGAAATAATTTTGAACAATGACAGTATTAAAGGTACAATTACTTTTCAAATATGTAAATTAATTTCGTCGAATCGATTCAATCATGACCGTAGCTAGGTGGGGCAGATGTGGGTATGGCCCTGAAAATTCAGTGCCCTTCCTTCATAAAACGATCTAAAATTATGAAATCCAAACTATCAATTAGTGAACTTTCCCGTTATTTGAATATGAACAAATAGCACATTAAAATAAAGGTAGTCTCACATTTTAGTAATCATACAAAAATATGTAGTAAAATTAAATTAATTACATAAAGTAACACAAATAACAATACCGGTTATTTTAAATTTCTTTCATCGGTTTAAATAAAATCTATACTAATATTATAAATGTGAAAGTAACTCTCTCTGTCAGTCTGTCTATCTCTTTTTCACGACCAAACCAATGAACCTAATTTTATGTTATTTGGAATGAATGAATCGAAATGGCCCAGTGGTTAGAACGCGTGCATCTTAACCGATGATTGCGGGTTCAAACCCAGGCAAGCACAGCTGATTCATGTGCTTAATTTGTATTTATAATTCATCTCGTGCTCAGCGGTGAAGAAAAACATCGTTAAGAAACCTGCATGTGATAAATTTCATAGAAATTCTGCCACGTGTGTATTCCACCAACCCGCATTGGAACAGCGTGGTGGAATATGTTCCAAACCTTCTCCTCTAAGGGAGAGGAGGCCTTTAGCCCAGCAGTGGGAATTTACAGGCTGTTCTTGTTGTTGTAATGAATAAAATTTGAACTCCGAGGAAGGACATGAAGTACTTTGCCTAACACATTGCCAACAACCCCGAAAAACGCGAGCGCAGCCACGGACAACAAGAAGTAGAATATAATTCTACCGATACTAACGCATTAGACCCAATGTTTTGATCAATAAATGGATTTGTGTAAAATGAACATCTTATGAATTCTGGACGTATGTGAACAATATATTACCAAATACTCGACGAACGAGACTTTAACTTAGATGTGATAATTAAAGTCAAACAAACGCGAAGATTATATGGAAAAGTGAGAGCTAAATTTATTTATTCCATAAATAACTCGTTATCTTGTAAAGAAAATATGTAATTGGTTAACCAGCTTTGAGATTCCTGGATAAATATAAAATAATATGTTATGTTATGAGGAAGCCATTATAACTACAGCAACAAGCAATAACATCTTAGATGTCATGTCTGAGATATTTTGTGTTGTCTTTGTGTTTTTTTTTATAATATATTTTTAGGTGGAAGGAAAAATGAGTCATTCGATAGTAAATGACAGTCATCATAATTTTATTCCTCGTATCAGTAGTGGTAATATGGGGCAGTAAATTTTAAATTAGATTACATATTCGCCCGTCGGAAAATCTAAAACACATAAATATATTTTTTAATTAACTTATTTAAGGTGATTATTGTAACCAAACATTATCAATGGATTTAAATTTAAGCATGTCTATATTATTTATAAGTCTATGTAAATCGTAATACAGACCTATCACAAGCGAAGTCGCGCCCCTCCACGATAAATTATCGACTTGCATTTGTATTACATTAGTGACGCTACTACCAAGCCTTTGTGTGTGTGAGATGACAAATACAAATTATATTATATTTGTTATAAACATATGTCGATAAAATTTAACATGGAGGCGCGTCTCTTCCTTTGTGTCTAAATCGTCTAACTGACAGGTCTAAATCGAATCATCAATTTATGAACTGTCATTAGCGATAAGTTTTGCAACGAAATTTGCCCGGAACACACGGCACTGGGGAGTTTTTTATCCTATACTCTGGATTAAGATTTTTTAACAAAAAAGTCTATATTATAAATAACTAATAAAAACCGAATGATGAAAAAAACATTTTGGGTATTTTAACAACAACAACAACAGCCTGTAAATTTCCCAATGCTAGACTAAGGACATATTCAACCACTCTTTTCCAATGCGGGTTGGTGAGATTCACATGTGGCTGAATTTCTATGAAATTTAACACTTATAGGTTTCCTTACGATACTTTCCTTTACCACCATAAAATAGATCTATTATAAACACAAATTAAGCACATGAACAGTCAGTGGTGCTTGGCTGGGTTTGAAACCGCAATCATCGGCTAAGATGCACGTGCTCTGACCAACGGGCCATCTTGGCTCATTCGGGTATTACACACAACTTTATTTATATTATGAGACGATCTTATAAACAACGCTCTGACTTCTTCTTTTGCATGCCAAATCAGTGATACGAGAAAGAGACGAATAAGTTTTAAGATTAAGCACTTGCAAAACTCCGACAGCGTAAGAGTTTGTTAAGAAATAATCGCAAGACCTCCCGAACATCGAGCGCTACCAAGAATTACCATATCGTGAGAAATAATCACACCATGCATTCCTTGAAGCTACCACCTGTTGCCAGCGTCGCTGCTTTGTTTCGCAAGACCTCCCGAACATCGAGCGCTACCAAGAATCACCATACCGTGGGGACCATTCAGTGATTTACCGATTTCGTTATAAATATGTAATTCAGACTACAGAACTTCACTTTTTGTTCTGACATCGAACAGACTGTCACGTATTATAAATTAGAAATAATTAATTGTTAAATTGAATTACTTAAATAAACGTATAAGTTAAATTCGTTCGGTTTCATTCTGCATCCTCAACGGCAGCCCTACGTAATTGGCGCAGTCGGTAGGATGCTCGCGGAACGTTTCGCGTAGAAGATTTCCGTAATCGCGTGAAGCCCCGCCGTAGCTTGTCTAGCTGCTGCATCCAGAGCATCCGAATCTACGAGTAGTGCTGCACGAGAGGTATCCAGACATCGATAACGCAGAGAGACCGAAAAATATAGTAATGAAGATCCATACAAAGCGACAGCGAAGAACATCTTGAAATTGAACAGTATAGATTTGACTCACTTACATTCAACCAATACCAGGATTGCCTCTCAAGAACCAGTGACTTTGGAATTGTCGAACTTAGACACGCTCTATCACACGACTATACCTGTCTACCTACTCATCGGTGCATCAGTACTCACTATTAGCATAGAAGAGGAAAAGAAGATTAATTAAAAATAGTTTTTTTAATTAACGACCATAAATTAATTGTATTTTTTAAAACGCTTACAGGCAAAATACACGTTACTGAATACATCGAATACTTGCACAAACTTAATTTGATAAATATTTTCTCAATGACAATCTAATGCAAAAATATAATGTATAAAACTATGGATTTAACTATATATGTTATGGGTTGGTCATCAGGTGTTAGGCAGAAGAAATACCCTAAATCCTGCCTTGGAACTTAAACTGGCTTCATAGCAACCAAATTTTATTAGATTTGATTTATCGGTTTGCTTGACAGGCAGACGCAGTATAGACACTAACGTTTATCAAAACAACCTACAGATTTAGTGTATCTGACACCAATTTTGTTCGTTTTCATTCTTAAACCTTACATTTAGATAAATATACGTAGTAACTTTATTTTTAAACCTTTTTAAATGGAGTTATATCTTGTAAGCGTGACATTATAATTTCATTTTATGAATTCATAATTTAATAAAGGTAAATACTTATAAATAATCTCTTGATAATTAAAATTTTAAATAAGTTACAAGGAATAATGAAATTTGTTTTAAATAAATTTTGTCGAACGCCGCTGTATTTTATAACCTCAATAAAGGATAATTATCAAAATTATATAACTTAAGATTTTAAATTGACGTGGTTATTTTTATTATTATTCATTTCGTCATATTTCAGTCTCGTGAACAAGTGGTCCAAATGTGGTTGGACACATAAAAATTGGACGTTTGAGGTGGGCTGGTCACGTGCAGCGCATGGATAACACCAGAATGCCTAAACTACTTGCAGAAAGCCAACCAGAGGGTCGCAGAAACCCAGGAAGACCAAAGCTTAGATGGCAAGATCGTGCTAATAAGGACGCAGGAACTGCGGGAATTTCGGACTGGAAAACAACAAAACAAACAAACAAAAGTCTGGAGAGACCTACTTGACCAGGCCAAGGCCCACAAGAGGCTGTAGCGCCAGAGATGATGATGATGAACAAGACATTCGTAGATAATGTCGAAATATCGAGCACCACCGAACAAAAATAAAACACATGGTAAATATCGCGAAATTAATAACTTTAATATACTTACTTATATTTTACTTGGTGGTAGGGCTTTGTGCAAGCCCGTCTGCGTAAGTACCACCCACTCATCAGTTATTCTAACGCCAAATAACAATACTGAGTGTATTGTTGTGTTCCGGTTTGAAGGGTGAGTGAGCCAGTGTAACTACAGGCACAAGGGACATAACATCTTAGTTCCCAAGGTTGGTGGCACATTGACGACGTAAGGAATAGTTAAAATAAGAAATATTAACAGCGTCATTGTCTATTCCTGATGGTGACCACTTACCATCAGGTGGCCTATATGCTATAAAAAAATATATATTATAGAGTCAATTTGGTAGTTTTTATTTAAACTTAAATCATGCAATTAAAAATTTATTTAACTTAGGGGTATTAAATAAATTTATATCAAATCATTTTCTTTATAATTGTTCGAAAAGCTAATAAAGATGAAAAAAGTACTGGTCCTTATAAACAAAAAGTATGAATGTATTCCAACGTGTAATTGCGCATATTTTTCAAATAAGGAACAGGAAAATTTCGTGAACACGAGGGAAAATGGAAGGGCGGTACTGTAATAATATCAAGCAATGACGCAGAATAATAATAAAAAAATAACTTATATCTTACTTCGTTACGCATTATCAAAGTAATATATTTGTTATAAAATATTTGGAACAACCATGTCTATTTTATTTCTTTATAATACTTTATTTTACTGTCGTGAAGTAAAGGATCGGAGAAACTGAGGGATCGATGAAACGCTTCTGATGCCCACACATGCTGTGTTCCGTTGCTTAACTGTGCCCTGAGGTGATCCCAGTCCCCAAAACAATGATTGAATCAAAAACTGGTCATTGCCTATAGAAGTTGGAAAATAACTTGTTGCTTTCATCTCATTCAGACGGAGGGCGGTGGGATCCCTCCCACGATGCGTTTGCTCACGTGTTGTTTCTGACGGAGATCGTCGCACTACGCTGATAAAACACTGCAGTGTTCCCACTGCTTGAACGTATACAAACTCTTTGGAGCGTTCTCGGAAGCCCTGAAGGTTTAGTACACTTTTATGGTTCTAGCGGAGGACGCGATCTCTATTCTGAAATTCTAAATACCCGATAGTTTTTTATAACTATACGCACATAAAGTGTCATTGATCGCAAGACATCAGCACAGATACAGCGAACTTCCACAACTCGTTTTCTTTTTCGGCACTCTTTGCACTTGAATTACAACGAACCCCGTCACGAACTCGAAATCTCCTCGAAGCCCCAGCAACCATCAAGAGTAAGGCCCAGGATCTTCATATACGTGGCCTGTTACATTCTGTAAAATTTAGCATAGCCCCGCAGTTTTATATACTAACATATATAAATAATCGTGGCTTTTAATGGTGCAGAATTTATTGCAGTGCACGGATAGAGTAAAAATATTATATAAATATATTTTACACTTTAACGAAATACATATATATTGTTGATGGACTAAACAATGTCAAAGTCTAACACGACACAATTTAACAAATGTTATTTGACAACCTACCATACAACAATAACTACAAGTAAAACAACAATTATTTTATTAAACTTTTCGTTGCCTGTTTAATCTTCGTACTAGCACGTAATCGTTAGTAAACGTTTCCATTTTAACTTAAATTACATTTAGATTGTATCAATAAAACCAATTGCTATAGACCACGGATATTCCCGTATAAATATTAACTTTGTGCTTACCCTAATCCTGCAATAAATAGAATCATTAATTCCCTTGTTTAATTTTGATGACAAATTCTTAAACTTCGGCTTAGAAATACGAGAACCTTCAACGAATACTTTTAGTTAATCTTTGGCTTTGATTACGAGTGGAGCTTGTGATTTTGATTTATATCGTTAATGGTAATTAGAATTTACTACAGCTAAATGGTTATTTCAAACGAAATCATTACTTCACGTTACGATGTGTGATATTAAATATGTTTAATCGTAATTTTGTTTGTGTACATATTAATCTGTAGGATATATTTTTTAATTCAAACTAGTAGAATCGACCCTTGTGTATATACCAAAACTTGTAATTTAAATTCACATAAAAATCAAACTGACATTCATTGAGTGATCGAATATTTTTTGGACTTCCCAATTGTTTAATCTATACGGACCTGGGTCCCTTGAAGAGTGAATTAAAGAAAGATCTGACTATCCCTATACTAAATTTTATCTAAATCAATTCAGCAGTTTGAGTGAAAAGGTAACAGACAGCGTTGTTTTCGCATGTATTGTAAAGGCTTGTCATTGCATATTGTAGTTTGCACAGTTGCAATTTATTAGTATTTAAAAGAAAAAATGCGTGTAACAAAAAAAAGGTTAGTAGTTATATTTATTTTATAACGTATTTGTTAGTTTGGCATAACTGTGAAATAGTGTTACTATAAAAATAGTTTCTAGTCGTGTTTTTTTGTGAAAATTATTACAGTTATTCGACTCTTTTTTTTTGGTTGCATGAAATTTGAAATCTAGAGCAGAAATATTTTAATTACAAAAAGTGACTGACATATTTATCTGAATAAGGGTGGAGATAATAATTTCGAGAAAATGCCTTAGGATATAACCTTCATTTTCTAATGAATCTGAAATAATCAGAATTATTATTATGAGTGAACCTTAGAAGTTATACACTGGTATCACAGACTCTTCTTTGAGCCGCTTTAAAACCTGTACAATACAATGTTTTTATATATCTCCTAAGTTCTATTTATTGTTAAACGTATGAAAATCTTTTTTCGCATAAAAAAGACCATCACGGTTCAATTATTTTAAACAAAATTATACAAAAGTTCCTCGTTAACCTTTTTTTATACTTTGGGTAGATATTTGTATTTTTTATCACAACTAGAAAGCGTTTAAATTAAAATAAAACGGTAAATAAGTTGCAATAAAACCAATGGCATACAACCCTTGTATACGAAATTAAATATTATCATAATATTGCCTGTCGCGAAACTGCAGCTATGAAACAATTAAAGTGATCGTTATTTAAATATATTTTGTAATTAAAGAAAACCAATAAATACATATGGAGGGAAATAAATAAAAACATAATTCCGTTAGTAAAATTGTACGGTTCTTTTATTTAGGCTGGATCCACATAGTATTTATTTTCTTTGTGGTGTACAATAAAGTACAAAGTAAGTACCTAAGTAAGTAAAGTAAATATTTTACGTTCTTATTATTATTACTAATTGACGGCCTCGTTGCTCTAATGGCTTGATGGAAGGCTACAGGCTATCCTGATTGTGGGTTTGCAGTTCGGGCCGATAAAATGTTATTGGATTTTTCCGTCTAAATATTCTCAGTAACGGACTCAGTAAGAACGTAAAGCCGTTGATCCTGAACCTGCACTTCTTTCAGTCTTGTCGGATTTGCCGTGTCATCGGATTATGTGTGTGTGCACAGACCTAAGACCATAATATGACCTCTACACTTGCCTGTATAGTCTAACATGAGACTGATTGCCGGAGCCCATAATCGGCCGAATGACAGCATCGTCATTATAACATATATGCAAACAGTCACTAGGAAAAAGAGACTTCTTGCAGGAAAGAGAGAAATTATAAATGTTGAAAAAGAGTAACTCCCGAGTTTCTTGCCGGTTCTTCTCGGTAGAATCTACTTTCCGAACCGGTGGTTGCTTCACTTAATTGTTAAATGACGATTCAAAGGTGCTTGTAAAAGCCCACTTGAATAAAGTTTATTTTGATTTTGAAATGACACGTCGTACGAATCGGTTTTACCCCAAGGAGTTCCAAGAGATATTTTAAACCGAATCACCTAAAGATACCTCACGATACGATTATCGTGAGAGGTATCTTTATGTGAGGTATCAAAGCGTGTCCATCTCTATCAATCAAAAAATATTTTACGAAGGATTCCTCCAATATATTTGTGTCTAGATAGTTTCGTGGAATTGAAATATCTGTTAAAAATCTGTTGACTTATTTAAATTCAACGCTTTAACTCGAGTTTTTAAAAAGCTGAGTTTCATTCAGTAGCTTGCAATTTCCGCGTAAATTTACACGTCCTGCTTGTTCAGGCACAGTATATTTAACTTTCTTTGTTTAATATTGTATTCTAAAATGAATATTGTCGTTGATATTTGGAGCTGTTTAATTAATTGTCATGATAATAATTAATTATGGTGCCTTGTTGGTTTTGCGACCCGAATTGATGATAAGTTATTACTTCTGCGTCTAAGTGTTTATAAGAGTATTTAAAGTGCGCCAAACGTTTATCTACGGAGGAGAACACTCGGACAAAAATAATCGAATTAACGCGACCCTTTTGACTAAAGTACATTTCAAGAAATCAAAATTTACAAAACAATTTCCTTTCCACAACGAGATTCAGTTATATTGTAAAATAATTTCAATTCTGTGTTCAATTAGGAACTTACTAAATTAATATTATAATTTAATATTTTGATATATTACTTTAGAGTGACTTTGCAAATTGTAAAAAAAAAAAATTTTAATAATTATTCCATTGGACTATGAGTCATGTCAAAAGGATTTTGGCTACTCGCAATATTTTAGGGCAGGGATAACCCTATTTTTCAAAAGCCTAATGATTAAATTTTGTTTTTCAATAAAAATGTTTTATACATAATATGCTCGCATTTTTTCACTAACGAAATCTTGGAAAATATAATGTACAACCAAAACTATTCCTACTTAACGTTATTTTATATTAATGAATTTACGACTGTATATGTTTTGTATGAAAAGGGTAAGAGAAAATTATCACACTCGATCGATGGAATTAAGCTGCTGTCAAAAAAAAGGGTTTTATATGTTTGTATGTTCATGTTGAGCAGTTGCGTTAAACAACTAGGATCACAAATCTCAGTCCTTTTTATACTGACTATAAACAACTATGTGCGGTCGAGCACCGTAAAGCTGCGTACTACAGCATCAGGCAATAAACTATAAGCTTTTATCAGCGAAAATTCTGCCAACGATCTGAAATTTCTGAAATATTAAAAATAGTCTCACCTAGAGCAACTCGTTTCGTAGCAAATTGCGAACGTTTTAAATTAAAATGCTGAATATTTTAATTAATATTTTATTTCTTTCATTTTGTTAATCGCGAACAATATTTTAAAATATAATTAACGTTGTTTCAGTAACTATTTTAAAGCAATATATCACATTCATGTGTTTTATCAGAAATCGAATATTGGTGAAAATATAAACATATGTTTTTTTAAGTATTAAAATTATGAATATATTTACATATCTGGACGGTTCTTTACATGATGATGATACATATTAAATACATTTATTTATCATGTAGGTAGGCGAACGTGGAAAGGGGCTACCTGATATAACATGCTCACCAACGTCCATGGATTTTGTGGCCGAGAATCAATTTAATCATTCCTTACATCTCTAATCAAATCAAAATATTCTTTATTCAATTAGGCCCACAAGTTCTTTTAAAACTTCATCCAATGTGTCACCTAATAAGTTAATATGTCCCTTATACCTGTACAAGAACACAACAGTATAAAGTGTTGCTTAGCGGTAGAATATATGATGATTGGGACCTACCTAGACTGCCTAACCTGACTGGCACAAAGCAATATTTTATAAAGAGTAATTTTCATATTGTATACAATATGAAAATTACTTTGCCTAAGCATAGACATCCTTCCCAAGTCTTCTTTTCTGCACCGTTTACGTTAGCAAGAGCTATATATAGCTTTGATCCGTCCTTAACTATTTCATGTCATAAGTAAATTTAATCGATGAAATCAATAATTTCCATGAATAATAAATAATCGTGCTCAGGGATAAGGAAATGCCTTGACGCATGCCGTCCCGTCGGGGGCCCGGTACGGGTATTAGGGGCTCAACCGGGTTCATGAGGGAACCGTGCCAAGCCTAATGCCCTATCCTACCCACTAAAACTATCCTCGGGTTTCCACGAGGCAGCGGGATCGTCCAGGGCATACGAGCAAGCTCATGCCGGCCCCGTTGCTCAGAGTACACCACAAGGAAGTGACTGACATGCACCCCATCTTGATGAAACCTGCATTTGCGGAAAGATAGATTGCATCACGGTAAGGTCTTTGAAGATATACTCTCTAATTCCCACTTCTCCTTTCCCTCACAAATCGCGTCTGGCTCGTAATATCGCCGCCTATCTGTGTAAATTCAGTAGATCTTCTTCCCACCGCCATAAAATTGAATTCTACGAGAAGTAATCTTGCAGGCTGGCGTGGCGAGGGTGACTAGGGCAGTTTATTCTCCATGACATGCTGAAAAGATTAACCGTCTTCGCGTTTTGACCGCTACCACTTATTCCACTTACCATCGGGTGGAGTAGAGTCATCTACCTGATTGATTTATATATAAAATAACTATTTGATAATAACAAGTAACAAAGTTTTATTTTATTTGTTACTTAAATTATGTATATTATTTATTAGCTTTGTATTTAAATGAGTTTGGTTCACTTGATTTTAATTTATTCAATAATAAAATAAAGACTTGATGTTATTGGAGAATAATTCTGTACAAAATATCACGCGGAGCATGCCTTCACGTCAAATTATTATAGACGTGCATTAAGAAATAGGGTACAATTTGTATCTCGACACGTAGCAGGATTGACACCCTGATACGTGTCAGGATACGTACCAGGTTCAAGGGGAAAAACGGTTATTTTTGCTGAGTTTATTCTTACGTCAGTCATCTGACGCTAAGTATCCTGTAAGCACATCTCTCTATCGCATACTAATGCACTCCAATAAATTAATGTGCAAGCGCGCGTTTCCTTGAGCGAACAGATCTACAACTTAACTTTTTAGTTCAATTAAGCTGTTTAAAATCAATTAATAAGTAACTTAAATAAGTATGAAACAATAAGATATTTATTATATAGAGGAAAGAGTAATATATACGAAGTTTCATACACATAACATACAGTGCCAAAACGTAAACACTAACTGCGAAATTAGTCCTCAAACTCTTAGTGTTTTGAAGTATATCTGTATATCACTTATGTTATATTCGACCGCCAAACAGCAATACTGAGTATTGTTGTTTGTAGTTTAAGTGAGCCAGTGTAACCACGGGAACAAGACATATAACATTATACAATGTTAGCGCATTGGCGATGAACCAATTACCATAACGTAGCATTTCCGATCGCCACCTACATCATAAAATTTAAATTTTGTTTAACATCCATCGCAATTATGTTTCGAATAATTAGACTTGGTAATCAGTTATATGATACAGGAAATATTTTCACATACTACAATCAGAGGGCTTTTATCGGTAAAGTTATCCATAACGTATCTGGCTACAAAGGCTGGACTAATGTCTTTGTGTACTTCAACAAAGGATATAAGATAGTGCCGGTGTTTCACATAAGCTCTATATATGTTTTTTAATTATAATAGCCCCTAGTAACAAAACAACTTTTCCGCTTACCAACAAGATTATTTATGAAATAAGGCGTAGCAACATTTTATTAAAGAATATAGAAAAAAATACTTTATTATTTGGACACGGGTATTTTATTAAATACTTTATTAATAACATATTTTTGTCATTTCACAAGTAAATAATCGCTACTTATTGGATAATCTTGTTTTTACTTACGTTAATTGTAAAGTTCAATCCAGCATATTTATGCACATTTGTAGGAAAGTTTTCATTGGTTCGAATTATTACTTTATATCTGACTTACTAGTCGCATTACAATAAATATATTACTACAAAAATGTGTCAATTGACGACCTCCATGGGCGAGTGGTATGTACACCGGTTTTCATGGGTACGCCACTCTGAGGTCCCGGGTTCGATTCCCGGCCGAGTCGATGTAGATTACCATTAGTTTTCTATGTTGTCTTGGGTCTGGGTGTTTGTGGTACCGTCGTTACTTCTGATTTCCATAACACAAGTGCTTCAGCTACTTACATTGGGATCAGAGTAATGTATATGATGTTGTCTCAATTACAAAAAAATACAATTTTCTATTTCAAAATTTAATTTTTCATTTTGCCCAAAAATAAAACAAAATAATTATTATACTCGTTTTTCTTATTTGTACAATTTTTAAAAAGTAACATTTTTTTTTTCCTTTGAAGCAAGAATCACTCTCCCCTGATACACGATACGGTGTGAGTTCTTTTTTTTAATTTTCAATTAGGGGCCTATTATTAAAAACAATCGTGTTCATCCATCCTTGATTTATTACATTTTAAGACAACGATGAATCTTAAGTGTATTGTGCCATATGATATCAAAATTCATTATTAATCAATGTAAATATATGAGATTTTTATTAGCCAACGTGATATAAAAAGTCCCTCAGTAAAAAAATATAGGAAGAATGGAAGATAAATGACCCAGTTAAGCTACGAAGTGGAAGGACATATTTTCTTACATATTTATATACTCATGGGACTTCGCGTTATTAAATATTGTGAGGAGAATTCACGAAACCCTTTGTTGGCTTAGGCTTGTTTATCGATGGCATAAAATTATAGCTCATTTTAATTTTCGAATACAATCCGACTGCAAAAATTATTCCAAACGTACCATTGAAATATTTCTTTAGATTTTTAATGAAATGTATGTATAGTCGAGTCGAGATGGCCCAGTGGTTAGATCGCGTGCATCTTAACCGATGATTGCGTGTTCAAACCCAGGAAAGCACCGCTGTTTCATGTGCTTAATTTGTCTTTATAATTCATCTCGTGCTCAGCGGTGAAGGAAAACATCGTGAGAAAACCTGCATGTGACAAATTTCATAGAAATTCTGCCACATGTGCACATGTGGAAGAATTTCTATGAAATTCTTCCACCAACCCGCATTGGAACAGCGTGGTGGAATATGATCCAAAACCTTCTCCTCAAAGGAAGAGGAGGCCTTTAGCCCAGCAGTGGGAATTTACGGGATGTTGTTGTATGTATAGTACGAGACAACATAGATTTATCATCGACAAAATTCGTAAAAGCGATCACGTCCTAATTGAGTACGCTATGAATATGATATTTACACAAACGTAATAACTTAATATTATATTACCTAATATATTCGTCAATTTGACACGTCGAAAAAGTTGTGTCGTAATACCTACCATTCAAACTGAAATCAAAATATACCTACATTACTTATTTAAAATAAAAAAAATATTTATACATTTTATTTTAAATAAGGTAAATGAGGACCTCGTTTTCAGGTTTATAATGAGATGAATGAGACATCGTAGCAAATTCAAACAATATTTATCTCCTTTAAAATAATTTGTTCCTTTTACAAAAAAAAAAAATCCTTATATTTTTATTGAAATATCTTGATACATTAATCATTTAAAACAAGATGTATATAACGGAGCAGCATGTCCGAGCCCGTTTTTAAAAAACATGACGTCAGCATAGCTGACGCCACCAGTGTCAGGGTTTCGATCTTTATCCATCCTCGGAGGTTTGAAATTAAACTCAGGGAATATTCTTCTCTGATTTATTCCAATATGAGACGCTCCGATCGCTCCGACGGCTCGACCAAGTCTGTCGATACCGGCGGGTGCTTGATCTTTTATAACAAAAATAGGTGGGTAGACTTATTCACTCAACATAACAGCTGTTTACCAATACTAAAATATTTCAGACTAATTTAGCATTTCAAAATTCACTAAAAAATATTCATTAAACAATCAAACAGTTTTAAATTATTAAAATAATCATTTCTGGACACATTTAATATGTCCCTAAATTATTTAAAAAAAACACTTTTCATAAAATAATGTAGTTAATTTATTACATCTACATTATATTATTCATGTTAGGTACGAAGCAAGCTTGAACCGTGAGCTACTTTTTATCTAACACGCGGTTGTGGCTGCAGGCGCTAACTAGCCAATAATAAAAAAGAGACATTATTTCAACAAGAGCTTACAAGGAGGACATTAGGCGTTCTCTTGTGCGAATAATAAATTATAATATAAATAAATATATATGAGACAACAACACATACATTACTCTGATCCCAATGTAAGTAGCTAAAACACTTGTGTTATAGAAAATCAGAAGTAACGACGGTACCACAAACAGATTAGTTTTCCATATTATACACATATATACACTATGGAATACCCGGGACCTCGAAGTGGTGTACCCCTGAAAACCGGTGCTCACATCACTTGACCACGGAGGTCATCAAATTATACGTGCAACAGTAACTTTAAGACACGTATTCACGCTCAAATTACTGAATTAGGTTCCGAGGAACACACACTACATTTTTATATAACCCCTTGATATTGGAGGTATAAGACAAAAATTGACGATTTGAGTGCTGTAGTAAAAATTCAATAAATTACGCGCGAGTATGGCCACAGGTTTACCTCGTATTAATATAATTGTATTGTCCAACTTGACGCCCTTTTGAGGGTTCCGGTCTAATCAACGAAATTTCGACGTTTTTGTGAACGCGAAGGGGGAAAATTATTAAAAAAAATATGACGATTTTAAAATCCCCGTTTCGTTTCTGACTGTTGCAAAAACCGCTTTTTCGTTTTATTCTTATGATAATAAAAGTCTCAAATTTTCAAAACCTTTACCCGAAGATTAAATTATTATTTGTAACAGGAAACTATTAATTCTGGGCCTTAAAATCATACAAATATCAGGTATTTATTGTATCTTCGTAGTTACCTATCTCACCCGATCTCTCTACAGTCGTCGTGTCGGATTTGCTGCCCCGTCGGATTGTGGCACTGAAGGAAATGACAGTGTTTGCGCACACAATTGTACATCATGTGCCGTAAACCAATATATATGTACATCTATACATATAAATTGACGTGTATGTTTGTAAGATTAAAAAAGCCGCTTCTTACTAAATGCGTAATACCAAAAGAACATTTTTTACAAATTTTGTCTGTCTGTCCGTTTGTCCAGTTCTGTCTGAAGAGCTGGACCGATTTTGATGGAACTTTGACTGGCAGATAGCTGATGTAATAATGAGTAACTTGGATGTTTTATTTTAGAATTATATCAAAATAATAATAAAGACACACTGCAATGTTCATATAGGTACTGTTCAGTACCACGCGCAGCGCACGCGCATGCCCCCACTACACCGTCACGTGGAGCACCTAATATCACAAAAGCTACCTCATTCAGAATTAATAAATAAAATCTACGAACTGAAAAATATATTTTTTTTTGCTTGCAAATGTCTCCGGGGCAGCTAGTTGTAAATATGACTGCTGTTACTAAACCTAACCTATGTTTCTGGCATATTGGGCACATTACGAATTTTATCTATGAACTTTATGAATTTGTTTGCTTTCTTTATTTTGCATAAAAATGGTAACTCTACAGAAAAATAACGGGTTAATATCAATTGCAATTAGCAAACATGAATAAAATCCTAATGTTTATTATCAATTATATTACAAGAGAATGAGATAGCACTACCATAAGTAATATAACTGATCGGGTAAGACTTACACACATTATCACTAAATCAACACTGAATATTAAATAGATACTCATATTACCAACAAATTTCATCTTATCTGGTAATTTAACCAGTCGCTCTGGTAATTCTGTGAATTGGGAATAATTAATATTGTGAAAGCCAAATGTATGGATTCTGAAATTGTATGCACACATCTAAACTTATCGATTTATTTGTCTCATTACACAAATATAATAAATGTTTACCTATAATCGTTCTAAATTAAGTGCATTGTTGTTCTAGTGGTAATTCCGGTGAAAATGTTTTATCCATTAACTATTTGTGATTGGTGAGTAATAAGGTCATAGGTGCGAAAACACCAATAAGGCAATTCGTTTTTTTATTCTTTCTTTAGTATGCAGAATTTGATTGGTCTTTACAGCATCATCTTGTATGACCAAAGGAGTGAAGGAAGCTCGTGTCGGGACTCGGTGAAAAGTCTGAAGAGTGTCTCCTGCAAGAATGCCGGTTTTTGACTGCTGACATTGATGGCACAATGTGTGATTTATGTACCAGTCTCGTCTTTTCTAAAAGAGCGCTATCGTCTGTCATTGCCAGAGGTCGTCTGGATCTATCTGATAAATTCTCTCTAACCGTAAGACCAAATTTGATTGATCTATCTTTAATAAAGTTGTCCCCAAGAATCCTGCTATTCACTAAAATTCTAAATTAAACCAATATAACTACTGTTTACGCAATAGAACAAAATTGTTTCGAATTTAAGCTTAATATGTTTTGATTTTAACTTTTCTCATACAATACGTTATACAATCTTGTGTGTACTCCTGTTAATGTTCTCTTAAGGTTAAAAGTTGGCTGGGAATATTCTCAGCGTGGAAGTGATAAGTGGTATCGATCGGCTTAAACTTTCCTGTTTACTGCGAAGCTAAGTAAATTGGCTAATTACACTTTCGCCTCATTAAGTAAGGTGTTTGAGGTACTTTCGTTAACTTGGAATGCCGATTAAAATTTTCTGCTTCGACATTTTGATACTGAAATTCTTTTTTGTGACTTAATTTTGTGCCAGTAGAAAGAAAATCTGTCATTTCATATTTTTGAGTAGTATCTGATAATAACTAAATCGATATTTTAGGTCATCTTTAAAACGATGATGTAATAAGTTCATTGATTCCTTACTTTAACCTTTTTCACAGGTAAATCTTTCAATATATGCCGCGTCTTGGGGCCGATGTATTACGTTGAATTATTACTCAGTAAAATCCTTGCGTCGACCGACTTCAAAACGGAGGGGAATTCGCAAGAACATCGCATTCGTTTCACGTCCCGAGCCATGTTCCTTTAGCGGCTCGGCGGATTTATCCTGATGATTTTTTTCTAAACCTTACCCAATCCGACCTACAGTCATGTCCCGCTATAACTTTTCTTGTATATATATTATTGTATAGCAAATGGGCCACCTGATGTTAAGTAGTCACCATCACCCATAGACAATGACGCTATAAGAAATATTATAAATATTTACAATTCCTTAAATCGACAATGTGCCACCAACCTTGGGAACTCAGATGTTATATTAGTGCCTATAGTTACACTGGCTCACTCACCCTTCAAATCGGAACACAACAATACTGAGTACTGTTATTTGGCTGTAGAATAACTAATGAGTGGGTGGTACCTACCCAGACGGGCTTGCACAAAGCCCTACCACCAAGATCTCTAGTATATCTATAAAACCTCAGTAAGTCACGCAAGCGACTATGGAACCAACAAAATCGTATAAGTTAATTCAGATAACTTTATAGTATGATAAAACGCTTCTCCAAATTTTATTCTCTCGAATGTATACCGCAGATATACAAAACAATGTAACAAGTAAATAATTTAATAATATATTACTTATTGATCAAAATAACTAGTAAAATAACTCAGTGCTAGTCATAAAAATACTCCATAGTTACATTTTCGATTTTTTCTCAAAACTAGTTTTAATCCTGAAATGACTGTTATATACAGTACAGTTTTTTGTTATGTTAAAAAAAACCGTATCAAAATCCGTAACGTAATTTTAAAGATCTAAGCATACACGGACAGGCAGTGGTAAGCGACTTGGTTTCATACTATGACGATGATTTGTAACTTCAATGTCTGAGATATTACTATCTATGATTTTTTAACAAGTTACATTTTTCTTCACATTTGAGGTTTAAGAATTTATTCTCAAAAAGACAGATTCACTTACATGAGAATAGTATGATAAATGTAACAATAACAAAAATTATATCCGCCTTATAGATACTTAGTTAACCTAATAAAATATAACACAATATCTGTGGGTATTTTAATCGCTACAGAAGTGGGTATTCTCTAAATATATTTTGAGAGTTGAGGCTTGAACCCGTTAACTGAGCTTATATTTTTTATATAAGATGGTAATTTGTTATAAAGTTGTGCTCCATCGAAAGTAATATTTTTTTTGCAAATTTGGTCCTAATAAGCTTGGTCTACGGGTGCTACATTTTACTTACATTTCATTTTTGTACTTACATTTTGTAATGTATGGGGTAGCTTTATAATATATTGTTATTTTATTATCTGTGGGTAATTGAAAATACATGTATGCTTCCTTCTCTCGCAATTAAACACTTAACCGAACGGACGTCTTTTATTGTGCTCTGGAATTATCCTCTAATAATTATCAAGAATATTATATATATCAGTCACATATTCAACAGTGGCGACGAGTAGTAAAGAAACTACGTGTGTGACGCATCGTATTTATTACTATGTCGGTTGGAAAACTGGAACACTTCGACCTTGGCAAGGACGATTGGAATTTGTATGTGGATCGGTTGGAACAGTATTTTATTGTTAACGATGTGAAACCGGCGATACGAGTAGCGACACTGATAACGGTGATCGGTAGTGACGCGTATGAACTGATGGTGAATTTATGTACACCAGTCAAACCATCTGCGAAAAGCTATGAAGAGCTGGTGGATGTTATGCGACGCCATCTTCAACCAAAACCGAGTGTATTGGCGGAGCGGTTCAAATTCAGACAAAGAGTGCAACGAGACGAGTCTGTGGCGGAATATGCGGCGGCATTAAAGAAATTAACGAAATATTGCGGTTTTTGTTCGAAAACATTATTGGAAAATTTGAGGGATCAATTTGTATGTGGTATTAGCAGTGACTGTATCCGTCAAAGAATGTTTGCGGAGGATAATATCACGTTCGATTCGGCGTTTAAACTCGCGGTGACAATGGAAGCGGCAGAAGCGGATGCAGCCTTGGTAGAAGGTCGTACCAGGAGATTAGGTGACGGCGGACCAGAGGCGGAGGCATCCATAAACCAGATTACGTCCAGGAATAGAGGCACAGGGAGACGTGGAATGTATTTACAAAAATATATGAACGTAGGAACGCGAGAACCGGTTTTAAGCAATGGTACAAGCGACATAAGCGGAGCGATAATTAGCAGGCGGAGCGACAATAATATTAATGACTTCGCACGACAAAAGAAGGGAACGACTTTTAAACAAGTGTGTGACGTATGTGGTGCAAATCATCAAGTAAATAGGTGTAAATTTAGACTATATATTTGTCGAGTTTGCAACAAACAAGGTCATTTAAAAAAGGTTTGCCCATTACTACAAAGACAGGTGTCATTAAACAACGTACAAGAGGATAGTCCCGCAGGCACAGACAACGAAGGCTCGGGCAGTGAGGAGGTAAACAATTTTTCTATAAGTAGTTATTTAAAAAAATTTGCACCATACACAATTAGTATTAATATTGATAAATGTTTTCTTTGTATGGAAATAGATACGGGCAGTGCTATATCTTGCATTAGTTATGATTGTTATAAGAAATATCTTTCGCATCATTTAATTCGAAAATGTGATTTAAATTTACGATATTATACGGGAGAAATTGTAAAACCCGTTGGTAAAATAAGTCCTATAGTTTATTACAAAAATAAAAGGAAATCGTTGGATTTATTTATTATAAAAGATGCAAAAACGAATCTGTTAGGCAGGCACTGGATTAGCGAATTGCAGATCGAGATTCCTATTATGAATTGTAATAGTATTGATTTTAATTCCAGGCTGTTTAATTTTAATGAATTCAGTTCCAGATATTGTGAAGTGTTTTCGGACGGGCTGGGACGATTCAATGGTGGAACGGTTGGTTTTCGGCTGCGACCCGACGCGAAGCCGGTGTTCATGCGCGCACGACCGCTCGCTTACGCACTTCGCGAGCCTGTGGAGCGGGCGCTGGATCAGCTGGTACGGGATGGAGTGATCACGCCGGTTACTACATCTGACTGGGCTACACCGATCGTACCGGTAATGAAAAAGGACGGCACAATACGCGTATGTGGTGATTTTAAATTAACATTAAATAAGTGCTTGGAGGTGGATCGTTTTCCGTTACCGAGAGTCGAGGATCTGTTAGTTAAATTACACGGGGGTGTCAAATTTACTAAGTTAGATCTGTCTCAGGCCTATGCTCAGCTTGAACTGGATGAATCAAAAAAATACACTGTTATAAACACCCATAAGGGTTTGTTTAGGTATAATAGACTAATTTATGGTTTGGCGTCGAGTCCAGGTATTTTTCAAAGAATGTTAGAACAACTATTTGCGGATATGCCTCGAGTGGGTGTTTTCCTAGACGATGTGATAATTACCGGGGAGGACGACCAATCACATTTAAAGACACTTCACGAGGTATTTAATCGATTACAAAAATATGGTTTAAAAATTAAAAAAGATAAGTGTACATTCTTTGCCGACTCTGTTACATATTTAGGTTTTGTAATTAGCAAAGAAGGGGTTCATACATGCCCAAATAAGATTGAAGCAATTCAGAAGGTTCGCATACCGAACAATGTATCCGAATTGCGCTCATTTTTAGGATTAGTAATGTATTATGCTAGATTTGTTCCAAACATTAGTACAATTTTAGCACCATTGTATATATTATTAAAAAAAGAAAAAAAATATGAGTGGAATACAGAAAGTAATATAGCTTTTAATAAGGTTAAGCAATTGTTAACATCTAGTGAAATTTTAGCACATTATTCACCTGACTTACCCTTAATTCTAACAACTGACGCTAGTAGTTATGGAGTAGGGGCTGTAATTTCACATATAACCGCTAAAGGAGAGCTATATAACCTATAGCTTATGCGTCTCGGGTGCTTAATGCTGCTGAGAAGTCGTATGCTCAAATAGAAAAGGAAGCTTTAGCTATAATTTATGGCATTAAAAAATTTCACACGTACTTATACGGAAGGAAATTTACGTTACGTACGGATCATAAACCGTTGGTAGCTATTTTCGGTGATAAGCATGGTATCCCTACAATGGCGGCTAGCAGAATGCAACGGTGGGCCGTTATTTTAGCCGGTTATAATTATAACATTGAATACGTTCAAAGTAATAAGAACGCGGCCGATGCTTTATCTAGATTTCCAACGGAAGAAGGGAAACTACAAGTAGAGGAGAAAACTTACGTTAATTTCATACAAAATTTTTTACCTATAACACGAAAGACAGTAGTAGAACATCAGAATAAGGATAACATACTTAAGAAAGTAATTTTATATTTGCAATCTGGGTGGTCCAAGACGTGCGACGAAGAAGATCTTAAGCCGTATTTTGTACGCCGTAATGAATTATATTTAGATGCTGGGTGTATAATTTGGGGATACCGCTTAGTAATACCTAAATCATTAACATTTGAATTACTAAAGGAAATACACGTTGGTCATTTAGGTATAGTAAAAATGAAGAGTATTGCACGTAGTTACGTTTGGTGGCCCGGTATCGACGCCGACATTGAACGCACTTGTAATGAGTGTGTTACGTGTGCAATGGAAAACGCAGCACCACCGAAAGCTCCGATCAAGCCATGGCCTTTTATTCCGGAACCATGGTCAAGATTACACATTGACTTCTTAGGACCGCTTAACGGTAAAACATTTTTAGTCTTAATAGATTCCACATCGAAATGGTTAGAGATTTTTAACATGCCAAATACGACCGCGTCTGTGGTTATTAAAGTTTTACGTGAAACTTTCGCCAGGTTCGGTTTGCCTAAGGAAATAGTTTCGGATAATGGGCCGCCTTTCTCGAGCAAAGAATATGCCAATTTTATGAGGAACAACGGTATTAAGGTTACATTTGCCCCCGCATATCATCCGTCTAGTAATGGAGCAGCGGAAGGCGCTGTTAAGTTGTGCAAACGGGCAATTAAAAAATCATTAAGGGATGGTTGTGATATCGATGCCGCATTGCAAACCTATTTATTAGCCTACAGGAACGTCGAACAAAGTACCACGGGTCTTTCACCTGCTATGATTTTACAACGTAGGCGTCTAAGATCAAGACTAGACTTATTGCATAGGGATTGGGCGGTGGAAGATAGAGTACGGGAGGTGCAAAATAAGCAAATAGAAAGGGGAAAAGGAGTAATAAGGCAATTTAAACAAGGGGATAATGTCTGGGTAAGAAATTATGGGGGAGGAAAGAAATGGTTAAAAGGTAAAATAGAGGGTTATATTGGGTCTCGAAATTACCTCATAGGTAGGGATGACGGTCCACCTATCAAAAGACACATTAATCAGGTAAAAAGACGTTGGGTAAACTTTGATTTATCTACGTCAAAATCGCAACCACAAAACCTAAACATGCCGAGTGATCACCCCATATCTGAACCACAGCTAGAAATACCGACGACTGAGTCGGCTAAATCATCCAACACGGAACTTATTATTCCACCATCGATTTCCACTGAGAGTCATGTAGATGTTCCACCACCGATTCGTTCCCAGCGCGTTAGGAAACCAGTTGAAAGATTCCGAATCGAATTTGATTAGGCTACTAATATTATATAATTTTATTTTTAAATTAGGTTAAGTTAATTTGGGTTTAATGTATAAGTAATTAAGGGTGAGGGTGTAATGTATGGGGTAGCTTTATAATATATTGTTATTTTATTATCTGTGGGTAATTGAAAATACATGTATGCTTCCTTCTCTCGCAATTAAACACTTAACCGAACGGACGTCTTTTATTGTGCTCTGGAATTATCCTCTAATAATTATCAAGAATATTATATATATCAGTCACATATTCAACACATTTCATGTAATATTTCAACTTAGATATACTTGCGGGTATAGATAACTATTCATATACATATATCTGTAGAACTATTTTTATTTTGTTATCGACAGTATTACGTTAAGCCTATTTCGCCCGAGCTACAGTTTAGTATCAGTCATCAATCAATGAGTTACGTGGTATTAACCCTTGAATAATGCAATGAGACTGCTTCGTAGTTCGTGCTGCAATGTCCATCCAAGTTAGTGTAATAAATAAAGCCTGTAGAATGGATATATTTGAAGCGTGACGTGGCACATTATGTATAAAAATACATAAATTTATACAATAAATAATTGTTTTGTTTACTATCCTATTGATTATTTATTTACATTTACAAATTAATGAGATAATTATATAAGTATGCCATAAATAGAATTTTATAAATAATACGATTTAATTATTCCCGGCTTCGCTCGGGCGCAATACTGATACTAAATATACTACATAATTTGTTTATTTACAAGATAATATTCGACACTTTTAAAATGACCAGTGTTTGTTAATAATATAAGTCACGTGTTGTATACAAAAACCTTCCTCTCGAAACACTTTATCTATTAAATAAGCTGCATCAATATTCGTTGCATAATTTTAAACATGTAAGCATACATATAGACAGCGATACAGACAGACAGATATCATAGTATATAATTGTTGCTTATTTAATAATCAATATCTGATATAATACGATTAAGATTTTCGACTTTTTCTGTCTGTATCTGTAACATAAGGAATATATAAAAAAAATATTCTTGATGTCTTAGCTCTTTATAATAGTTCTTTCGGTATTTCTTAAACTACTGTATGACTTTAAGATTTGTGAATTTTATTAATTGTCAGACCGTTACATTCACCAAACAAATTACGATTTTATTTCATTTTGAAGTTATTTATTCAGAAGGTCCTGAAAATAAATGAGTTTTCACGTCAATATACATGTTTATGAGTCAATATTATGCCAATAATATACTAATAAATTCCCACTTAACTAATTTTATAAGAATCTATTAATACAATCTCGCAAACCAATTCCGACAATAATTCTTCGATATTTAAGTTGAAGTTTTAAGTATACTTTCTGAAACCTATTATCCTATCGCCGAAGTGAAATAGTGTCACGGTACCGCAAGCTTATGAACAAATTCCTTGGAGTACTTAAACAGCATCCGTCGCATAGTTTGCACGCCTCACAATTAAAACTTTTCTGTTAGCTAACTTTGAACGACTTCTATAAACTGATTTTTTACAACATTCTCTTTAAAGATATCTGTGACCTTTTCGTTTAACGTTCATACAAACTGCTGAAAAATTTGTTATTTTTTCTATAAAATATGCAGAGGGAGGCATGTGATAGGAAGTCACCACCACAATGGTGTAAGACGTCACAAAACAATGAGCTATGACCAAAAAAAAACTAAGACGTTATATACATAATTTGCAGCCGACTGGTTAAACAAGCCATTGCATTAACAGCCTAAACACTTTTCTAAAGTGAATTCGCGATTAAACCAGCGACCTGAACTGAACTCTCATATAAATTGAAATAACGACTCTCTTTCTGACAACTCTGACTCAATAAGGCCTTATCAGTCTTACCCCTAGAATGTTCTTAAAAGAAAGTAAAGGCGTAGGGATGCTGCACACCGCGGCGCCGAAGACTTAATTTCAAAATTGTAAATAAACAAAACACTTGTAAGATTTAAATTACAATATTTATTTTAGCATCAATATCTCAGGCACGGAGCATTCTAAGTAAGGTTTCAGATCAAGAAGACTAAATAGAGACAGGCTTTTTTAGCAAATAAAAAATAAGAGTATAAGTTAGTATGTTACTCTATTGTAATATTCTATGACGGGAATTCAGGGGGCTGCGCCGCTTAGTAAAGTATCTAGGAGTTTCAGTGGTTGGTTATTTAAACTAATTATAAAACCTGCGACATATACACATCACTCACCCTTTATACTAGAGCATAACAATACTAAGTATCTACACAGACAAGCCTAATAACGATGTTATTTTTATATTAACTTACCAATTTAAAAATAATTTTAAGTGTTAAGTTTCTTTGAATAAAGTTCCAAAGTATATTTATTAATAAATTTTGCAGTAAGTATAGTTTGTAGTACAGTTACTTCTAACTACTCTAACAGTGTGCCTAGTGACTTACACCTGTTAATAACCAATCAGTCTGGTGTCGATCTACGTATCTTATATCTAGTTTAATAACGCGTTCAGTTTGCTGATAAGGCTGTCTCATATCTGTAGCGTTGACGGATATTTTATAAATCCAATGTTGACATTTTTTATACAATAATGCGAAAAAGGCAAAGGTTGGACTTTGTATGCAGGATATAGGCCCGCTTCAAAATAGTAGATACATATCCTTTATAGGCAAGCGAATATATATTTATTAATAATTTATTTAAACTATACCTGTATAAAATAAGCAGGTATGATTTAATAATAATAAATTTAATCCAATAATTTATAGCTAACAAATATACTATATTATACTAAATAATAAGTATTTGAGTGTTAATTTTATATTTTTAAATTTAACAAGAAAATACTGAAAAAAATAATCTGTATCGAATTGTTAAATAATAATAAAATAAAGTAAGTATAAAAGAAACACTTTCTTAATTAAAAATAAAAAAAATTAATAATTAAAATAGTAACTTATACGAAAAAAAATCTCAAGTAGTTTACTTTTAAAGAACCGTAATTGTAACCCTTACATTTATTGATCGATTATTAAAAATATTTATCCACATTGTATAGCTTTTTTTTGTTTGTAAAAGACCGTAATTATAGCCTAGACATTAACCATTGAATTTAGTGCACGGATTACCCAGTTTTCTACAATCACAAAATCATAATGGAAATTATATTTTAAATTAAAAAAAAAAGTTAAATATATGAATTGTATACTTACATAAAAATTAACACCGTTTGTGAATATAAAAAAAGACATGTTTATTTTAATTATTAAAAGCAAAGTGCAGAGATGGCCCAATGGTTAGAACGTGTGCATCTTAATCGATGGTTACGGGTTAAGCACCACTGAATTTCCATGTGCTTAATTTGTATTTGTAATTCTTCACGTGCTCGGCGGTGAAGGAAAACATCGTGAAGGAACCTGCTTATGACTAATTTTAACGAAAAAAAGGAGCAGCCTAGTGAAATATGCTCCGGGAGCTATTCGACGAGTGTCTGTGCAGCGGGCAGTTTCCGAAGCCTTGGAAAGAAGGGAAGTTGGTCCTGTTGCCGAAGGAAGGTCGGCCGTTGGATTCCCCTTCGGCATACAGGCCAATTGTGCTGCTGAACGAGACGGGAAAACTCTTCGAGAAGGTCCTCGCAGCCCGTCTCGTTCAGCACCTCGAGGAGGTCGGTCCGGGTCTCTCGGAGGCGCAGTACGGATTCAGGGCGGGCCGATCGACAGTCGACGCCCTGAATGCCCTGAAGACTCGGACGACGGAAGCGGTGGCCCGGGGGCAGGTCGTCCTGGCTGTGTCGCTTGACGTGGCGAACGCCTTCAACAGTCTCCCTTTCGAGACGATACGGGAGGCACTCCGATACCATGGGGTGCCGACCTATCTGAGGAGACTGCTGGAGGCGTACCTCCAGGACAGGGAGATCCTCTGGGCGGGGGTCGATGGGAGGATCGTCCGGCATCGAGTGGGCTGCGGCGTTCCACAGGGGTCGGTCCTCGGCCCAATTCTATGGAACGTCGGTTTCGACTGGCTCCTGCGGGCTCCCGTCCTTCCCGGGATGGGGGTGTTGTGTTATGCTGACGACACTCTCGTCACGGCGATTGGACGGGACTTCCGGGAGGCGGCTCACCTTGCCGAAGTCGGAACGGCTCTCACCGTGGACCGCATGGGAATGCTGGGCTTGAGGGTCTCCATATCCAAAACGGAGGCCCTCCTCTTTCACGGTCCACGAAAAGGACCTCCACGAGGGGCGCGTATCACCGTCCAGGGGACGGTTATCAAGGTGCAGGCCCAGATGAAGTATCTGGGCCTGATCCTGGAGGGACGATGGAGCTTCGGGCAGCATTTTGTTCATCTCGGCCCAAGGCTCATCAACGCCGCTGCCGCTCTTGGTCGCCTCCTTCCGAATGTGGGAGGGCCGGGGTCGCTATGCCGGCGTCTTTATTCCGGCGTAGTGAGGTCGATGGCGCTGTACGGTGCCCCGATCTGGATAGACGCCCTCACCGCTAAAAAGCGGTGCTACACGTCTCGCGGGCAGGAGGATCTGGGGACTCCCACGGCGGGCCTAGCGACAGTGGAGGCGATCCGTCCCCACTTGAGTCGCTGGGTCGAGAGGAAGCACGGCACACTGTCGTATAGAATGACGCAGGTACTTACCGGACACGGATGCTTCGGTAAGTACCTACACGGGATAGCGCGGCGGGAGGAGTCACCCTCCTGCCACGAGTGTGGTGCGCCAGTGGACACGGCGTACCACACCCTGTACGAGTGTGCTGCGTGGGGGCCCCAGAGGCACATCCTTGCGGCGACTATGGGCGGAGACCTCTCGCTACCGAGCGTTATCAACACCATGCTCGGTAGCGAGGTGTGCTGGTCACAGATGCGCTCCTTCTGCGAAAGTGTCATGTCGCAGAAGGAAGCAGCGGAGCGGGAGCGGGAAAAAAATGCCGCCGCTGACTCGCTCCGCAGACGACGACCGGGGAGAAGGAAAAGGCGCTACGCGCATCTTCTCCCTCCGCCTCAATAGGCGCCGTGGGGACCAGGGAGGGTCCCAGTACCCTGGGAATCCCCCCTAGCTGTTGAAGGCCCGTATAAGCGGGCCGACCGTCAGGGCGTCACGGTAGCATGCGTAAGCGATCCCGTGGCGTCCGCCGAAAGACGGAGAGGGTACCGCTGGTTTTTTAGTGGGTAAACCCGGTGTGCTTGGGCGCACTCGGCGTTCAGGGCTCCGGGGAGTCCCACACACCCCCCCACTTTCCATCACGTGGGGGAAGCGCGTAAAGCGTTTTTCCAGCGTAATAAAAAAAAAAGTGAAATATGCTCCAAATCTTCTTCTCAAAGGGAGAGGAGGCTCTTAGCCCAGCAGTGGGAAATTTACAGATTGTTGATGAAAAGCAAAGTTCTTTTATTATGGTTGGACGCCCGGCGCTAGTGAGGTTGTAATATTTTTAAGGATAAGGTTTTAAAAAATATACAAGCAGTGTTCAAATTAATTTATATTTAAAATTGATGGCAAATAAAATAGATCTTGAGTAGCCTCATTTACTGTAAAATACAATTAAATTTTTAATAATAATTATAAAATGCAACATTTAATCGACATACAAATTACACTTATGTTGAGAAAATCAATATCACTATTACAAATTATTTAAATTATAGAAATAACAACAAATTCAAACGATAATATGAGACCTTTACTTTTAAACACCTATTTAAATTATTTGACAACGTTTTGTATTTTATGGCCTTTTAACTCGTAAAGCTGAATCATATTTTACATTAAAAGAAACCTTCTTTCTATATAATAAAACTTTACTTAAGTCTAATTAACACCTAATATATACACAGCGATACGTAATTGAAATTTAAAAAGAACATGCATATGAACTACAATAAAATTAAAATTCATAATTATTTACGTTCTCTTTTTGAACAAATCGTTTACAAATCTTTTCTTTTTTTTTAAATTCTGGTAACTGTCAATGTATTTATTTTGAACTGGTCTATTGTACTACATAATTATTTATTACGTAAATATTACTCAATCTGAACGGTACTGTTATCACAGCGATAATATAACAAAGTAAAACGAAATTACGTATTACGTATACCACGTTGTCATATTGAGAGGTCAAAGAGGTCGCACATAAAATACGTCACGTAAAGCCATTGCATTTTTTTATCTCCTTACATTCGTTATATAATTTCATTCTGTAGTCGCACTAGCAGAAAATATCAACTACAAACCAGAATCACAATTAAAATGAAATAAAATTGTATCAAAATAAAATATCATATCAAAGAAAAAAACATATCCAGAAAAATAAAATTCATGAATTACAATCGTCAAGTAAAATTGAAAGCAAAACCTAAAAAAGCGAAACTTCCTTAATACGTAAATATCCTTTGGACGTATTTTATGATAGACTTAATGATTACAAAGATTGATTCTATTAATAAAATGAATTAAATTTTGAATCCAATCCAAAATGTATGTGATGTTGTCTCATATTTATTTATTTATTTTATTTATAATCTTTCATAATTTATAATCTGTGCTGTTGAATTAAACTGAGTTGCATTCGTTTTTAAACGTCGTCTAAAATATAAAAAATGTATTCGTCACCATTCACAAATTCAAAACACGTACCAAAGTTCGAGATTTCAGCGGGAAACATGCCTTGAATTCTCGTAATTGATGGAAAAAACCTAAGAATCAATCCATTAGCATTTCAATTCTCGAGTAGTTTTTATTTTTTTTCACGCTCGTGAAGTTATTGATAATGTTTTTTATATTATTTGCCTTTAAATTAATTTAACGTCATGTTATAACGTAATGTAAAAAATCTATCTCATAAACGCATACATAATTATTAAAATGGATATAAAACCATTACAAAAACTTGGATCGGATTTGATTGTTATTGTACAATTTATATAAATTTCCTTCTAACCACGTGATAACCAGTTCAAAACTATGAATTGGACTATCTACCATTAGTCTTTTTATGCCTAGTTAATATATTTCTACGAACGATTGGTTTTGATTATGGTTTACATTTGTCTATGCCGTTTGGTTTAATAGGAGTAAAGATATATAGTTACATTGAATTTAATTGACAAAAGTGGTCAGCGTAACATTATCTATGGTATCCATCACGTATTCATGAAAAAAATAACGTTTCTAATATTGTTATGGAAAATAGAAAAGATGAATAGTATTGTATTATAAAAATATATTAATCGAGAATTCTTTATATATTGCAAAATATATGTAAAAAAATTTAACAGATCGAATGGCGTTTGTATATCTAAGGATTTTTTATAGTTACTCCTGCTCTTCGTACATCGTATACGAGACGTTTTTAAAGGTTACTATTGGCTTATACGGGGATGGCTATACAAAAACGGAAAGTAAAGGATAAATGTACGAAAATGACAGATACTAGTGTTGCCTATAACAAATAGTTTCTTTTAATATAACGGCCAGGATTCATATGTAAACCAAACGCTGTAAAATGTTTTTATCACACTTTGTATTTTAATTAATCAGTAGATTATTTTTTTATAGTTCTGTAAAATGGCGAGGCAAAAGTACTCATAAAAGCCTACTTTGAATTAAATATATTTCAATTTTGATTCATCGATTTTCATTACATCGTAAATTTATTATCATAATTATGAATAGATAATATTTTCATTAAATCGAAAATATGGAGGCTAGTTTCGTTGTATCAATTCAAGGAATTCAATAAATCTTCAACATTCCGATCGCGTTCAAATTAAGATTAAAGTCTTATATATAAATTCTGATCACTTATATTAATTAATTTAATTTCCATAATTTTTAAATTTAATCGAAATTGACATTGGATAAATATACTACAAACTTTTAAAACAAGCGATTAGCCGCAAAAATTTATAATCTAAGCCACGTTTAGAATGTTCAAATACATAACAATATCGGCGAAGCTAATAAAAAAGGTTTAATAAGGCCAATCATTCCATTTAGCACCGTATTACGTCTTGTCATCAGTCTCATCTTCAAAATACATTCACATGATCATTCATTCATTCGGTTTAATGCTAAAATATATAAACAAACATATACCATAATATAGCTTCAACAATATGACAAATTAATAAAGTATGTTTCTTATCATTATAATATAATAAAACATATTTAACATTCAATAAAACTGTCACAACAGCATATTGTAAATTTATCATCGAAAAAAAAAAGTTATCTGAGTGTTGCCACACTGCACTTAGAGAATGTTTTAAAACATATTCAAACATTTTGTCATAATTTAAAAGTATATGTAAAGGCCAAACTCATAATTGTTAAAAATGTATAGAACAATTGCCAACCGCGGTTTCGCTTATCAGTTTTAAGGCATGAAAATCCTATCCTATGGTCTTCCTTTAAGTTCAAGCTTGCTTCATACCAAATCTCATCAAATTTGGTTGAGGCGGTCAAAGAGCAAAGACAGGCAGACACAGTTACTTTCAAATGTATTCTATTAGCACAGACAACATTTTCATCACTATATTAGTGTTGAAAGCATCTTATTAATCGTAATAAAATGTAATATATATATTTATATATATTAATATTCAATGTTCTTTAACGCTTTACACATTTAAAAAATGCAATATGGCAACACCGATACACAATGTGTTTAATCTTAATATAAAAATGTATCTTTAGTTAACATTATTAAAAGATAATTTAATATCATCTTTGGTTTTGAAGCAATGCAAGAAATTATTATTAAACTTGAAAATATAAATGTTATCTAAAATTTATAAATTTATTCTTAACAAACACTTTTACACGCCGGGTTATAAGATATTTATTTGAAAAAAAAAGTACTTTAAAAAGAAATTATCATAAAAATCTCAAGTTTAATAATGATTGCCTAGCAAAAATCATTTATAATATATATATATATCATTTTAAAATTATATCTATAATCTAGAATTGACTAAACACAGTCATAATAAAATCTTTCCTAAAGGGCAAGTTCATTTCTGTCGCTACCATAAGATTCACATAGTTTCATTTCACTAAAACTACTTATAAAATAATTCTTAATCATAAAACCCTATTGTGATCTAATATAAATTGCATGGAGGTATTGTTTATAACAGAAAACCTGTCAAATCGTTTGATTGCACTTATTATTGTATATATTTACATATAGCTATTACAAAAAAATAATAATAATTAAGGCAAATGCGCAAAGGAACCACAATACACATACAAAATAACTAATTATATATTACATGTCATTTTCTTGTTGTGTGCGTATGCGCAACGAATTTGTAAAGTGACATAACTTACGTCTATTTGACGTCATCATTTAGGGTCGCTTTATACTATATGGCGTTCGTTAAGCTGACCGCTATGTTCCAGTATATAATTTGTTGGTCAATAATTTTAAAGTTACTTTTAACAATATGTCTAATTGAAATTTTAAATATCGTAGGAATCATTCTGTATATACGAACATAGATCAGCAAAACATTATTCTCAAGATAAAGGATTTCTTTAATCCAATACACATCGTCATAACTTAGTTTTAAAATTTTAACACCCTTTATAAGTAATATAATTGATATTGACATCACTCGTTTTAATAAATGTGGATTTGAGGGAAATCCTGTCTTATTACCATGAATTAAGATTGATATCAGCTCACTTATACTCGTCCATGAACCGCTTGCACATGTGCACGAGGTCGATGAACTTCGGTCGCATATTCGGGTCGAGCGCCCAACAATCCTTCATCAGATGCCTGAATATTTCTGAAGGGCAACCCTCCGGTATTTGAAAACTGTTAAAATAATAATTTAAATTAGTATCAATATTAGCACACGGAGAGAAATAAAATGTTAAAAGGCTATAATAATGTTAATTTTATAAAAAAAAAACTATTTTATGTTAATCCTATTTAGAATATAAAAACTACATTGAATTAAACACATAGACATATATGACGTCACAATGTCGTATTGGGACATTGTTTCAAATGACAATTGTATTTCATAAAACAAAGATTATTATTAATATTAAATTGTAAAATAAAACAAATGAGTGATAATGACTTTTAATTAAATTAATCAATGAACATAATTGCAATTCGCTGGGTGCGCGATGACAGCGCCAACTAGCGGTTGTAAATACGGTGGCCTCCGAAATGTCAAATGCCCGGCTGTCATTACGACGAGTTATTTACAAACGAACTATTTTAAATAAATATTGTAATTTACATTTATTCCAATAAATATTCTAAATCTATATAAGGTAAGTCTTTTTTATTTTTCGTCTAAAATGGCACAATCAATAGATTTAGCTTTGTATATTAGGGATTTTTCATGGCTGTCGTCAGGAGAAGTAAGGAAAGAAATAAGCAAATTTCATCGAATAACGCATTTCATGTAAATAGCAGACGATTATTTATGAGTGCCTGTGCTCTCAATAATACATTCTCTTATGTATTTTCAGTTAAACATGGCCAAATTAATCATAAAACCTGGATTCCGACCAATCACACACGACATCATTTTCCAACCACAAGCAACATTGAAAGGAAAACAATTAGTTTTAGCTCAATATGTGCAAGGTGTGAAAGAAATTAAATATGAAGATGCTATGATCCAAACCATGTTTATTTTCTAAAAACGTAAATCTCGCTGATAAAAAGTGACAGCGTCCGCCACAGAAAGTTCCTTTTTTAGCCATGACGCGCGCTGCGATCGTTTCGTGGTTCCCCCTTATACTTCGCACCCAGCGAATAACCTAATAACTTTAACACTAGTTAGTTAGTTAGGGCATATAGAAGCGTCAGTGCGTTACCAGGAGGCGCGCTCGCGCGGGCGCTCGACGTCGAACTTGGGCACCTCGTGGCGCGCGCGCGTGAAGATCTCCCACGCCGTCACGCCGAACGACCACACGTCGCTCTTCGACGAGAAGTGCCACGGCTCCACGGCCGACTCCGGCGCGTACCTGCGCGATTGTAATCATTAATCATGTGCATCAACAACAACAACAACAACAACAACAACAACAACAACAGCCTGTAAGTTCCCACTGCTGGGCAGCAGAAGTGTCAAAGGCCTCATCTCCCTTTGAGGAGGTTTGGAACATATTCGACCGCGCTGTTCCAATGCGGTTTGGTGGAATACACGTGTAGCTGAATTTCTATGAATTTGTCACATGCAGGTTTCCTCACGATGTTTTCCTTCACCGCTGAGCACGAGATGAATTAAAAAGACAAATTAAGCACATGAAACAGCGGTGCTTGCCTGGGTTTGAACCCGCAATCATCGGTTAAGATGCACGTGTTCTAACCACTGGGTGATGGTGCATGTAGTCACCGGACGCAAAATATACTACTGACCGCCCGTCCCGCTCCGCTTCATACCTCCAAATTGTTAGGGTATAAATATATTTTATACTCTGTCATAATAATAAAGACTATCTATTCAGTTCCTAAATTAACAACAAAAAAAAACAAATTTTACTTATTTTAAATATTAGAACAGATTCAAGTAGCTTCATAAAAAAGAACCTTTGTAACAACATGTACAACTAGCTAGCTAAGATTATATCGTCCATTAATAAGAATAAAGAGTAAGACCGGAAACAACAATCTTCTGAAGATCAGGGTCTAGGGCGGCGAAACTAATCGAGTGAACTTATTTTTAAAACTTTAGTTTTAGTTTGTTTTAAACTCAAAAACCTGTTCAAGCATTTAAAAAACCTAATTCAATTGTTCTTTACAAAAAAAATCCGTGATTTACAGGTAGTACAGGAGACTGTACCCGCCATAGGTCTAGCCAAGTCGGTAGTCAAAATATCAAATCAGCCCTGGAATAGCAGAAGTGTAAACATACAATCATAAGGTGTTATCGATTGTTTTGTAGATAAAAACTAATACATATAGGTTTAGTAACAGTAACTCAATACACACCAATTAATCGGCAATAATCTCTCGGTCTTGATCCGATATGTGTTCTCTTCTTTGGGAATTATCCTCGCCAGTCCAAAATCTGAGATCTTAACGTGATACTTATTCACTACGAGGATGTTCCGCGTGGCCAAGTCTCGATGCACTACATTTTTAGCAGACACATGATCCATACCCTAAAAAGTAAAACAGGTCATAATCATAATTAAAATAGGAACTATTCAAGTATTTTTAATTATTAAATATTTTGTTTATATAACGCAGAAGCGCTTATTATTTCTTGTTAATAATACTCATAATTTACAATTTTAATTTAATATTACAACATAGAAATAGCTCATAAACAGATGCTCAAAATATAAACTTTTTTAATTAGTCACATAATTTATTTGCCTTCTATACATGAAAAGGAATAAAAAATTTTTTAAAAAGAACAGATTTTTCAGGATGTCATGTGTTATTTGATACAGACTGTATAAGAATATTCCGTCTTAGTAATTTATAATAATATATAAAGTTACCGTAGCTATATCCTTCGCATATTTAAGCAGATGCGATATACGTAGTTTGTCCCCTTGGAACTTAAGGTAATAGTTGAGCGACCCTTCCTCCAAATACTCCATGACAATGAGAACATCAGACCCATGGTCCCAGGAGTAGCCAAGGATTTCCACTATGTTTATGTGTTGTAGTGACTACAAAAAGAAATAAAAAATATTACCTATAATTCGTTATCATAATATATTAATTAATAATTAATAATCTAAGGGTAAGCCTATTTGAAAAAAATCAATCCAATTTTTTACTATGTATGTATGAGCAATCAACGCATGCATTAAAATGCATATAGTTTGAACCATTCTTGTTATTTTTTATATTTAGAATATAAAGTATATAGCATATTTTATATTTACTTTCATAATCTCGAGCTCATTTTTGAAGTCCTCATAGAGACTGCCATTCCTCTCGGACGCCTGTCTTGTCAATTTTTTAACGGCCACCTCCTTTCGTTGAGATTCCTGGTTGTCTCGCTCCATCCATCCCTTAAACACGTGACCATAATTACCCTGCAACACGAAATTTGTATGTGATAAATATATATCACTGGAAATAGGGGAAGACAACCGGGGCAACCTCCCTGGAGCCTCCACAATACATTTAACAATTTTAACAGAATATATATGTAGATATCTACATCAGTCAAATTTTCATAGTACTTCTAGTAACTTCCTCAAAATTTACCGACAAAAAGTTAGAAGGGGTAAAAAAATTATTGACAGGAATAGGTTGGCGGACAAGCATATGGGCCACCTGATGGTAAGTAGTCACCATCACCCATAGACAATGACACTGTAAGAAATATTAACCTTACATCGTCAATGCGCCACCAACCTTGGGAACTAAGATGTTACGTTGTGCCTGTTACACTGGCTCACTCACCCTTTAAACCGAAACAACAATACTGCGTACTGTTGTTTAGCGGTAGAATATCTGATGAGTGGGTGGTATCTACCCAGACGGTAACAAGTTTAGTTACTAATAGAAATGAAATTTTTAAACTAATAAAAAGGGGCCGTGTCACAGTCAGAGTCGAGTTAAAGCAATGTAACGTGTCACTCACGCTGCCGATCTTCTTGGTGACGGTGACGAGGTAGGTCTTGCCCTGCGACACTATGGACTCCATGAGGCGCGGCGCGGCGCATGCGCCCAGCTCGTCACCCGCGTCGCCCCCGCAAGCCCCGCCCCCCGCGCCCCCCGCCCCGCCCCCCGCGCCACTCCGCCGCGCCTCGCTGCGCAGCGCGTACGTCAGCGCGTTCATGCTCTCCAACGAATTCGAGCTCTTGTTGTCCGCGAACTGCGAAGCCACACCACGTCACCATCAGACACAGACAATTTATAGTACGACACAACTTAGATGTCGCATCGGCAAAATTCGTAAAACCGATCATATCCGAATTGAGTACGCTATCCGAAATTATCAATATTTATTTCTCACGCGAATACGATCTTTGCACGAACGCAATAACATGTAATATCATATGACCTAATATATTCGTCAATTTGACGCGTCGATGTACATGCACTTGCTTTCTCTTACGTGTGAATCTAAAGCGACGAATAGCGTCGAATAGCGCGATAGTGAGCTATTTCTATTGGTTGTGTAAATCGGCAGCAATCGGTTTTATTTTCATTCCATTTCATTTTCCGATGCTACATCTAATTTGTGTCTTACTATACGTTAAGAGCTATCGTCAATAGATCACGTGGATCGACATCGGATAGAAACTCGGGATGTTTGAGTAGCAGGATTACAATAATGTTGTCTTAAATTTTCGCGATTATTACACATTTAAATAAAACTAATTATAACGGATGAATCGCGTATATTAATTATTTTTAAACATCCCGACGTTTCGAGAACTTTGCAGTGTTCGTGGTCACGGGTAGACTGTAGAGTCTACCGATGATATAATACCGGGATGTTTAAAAATAATTAATATACGCGATTCATCCGTTATAATTAGTTTTATTTAAAGGATTACAATATAATGATTCCACTATTCACTTTACAACAGTTTATTTCTTCGTTGTCACGAAGACGAGGGTATTTTGTAATGATTGTTATAACATTTATGTAATGTAATCGTATTTTAAATTTATGCCCAGAAGTGTAACTCACCGGATTGTCGTACTGATCCGACATGGTACCGTTCATGGAGGCTGCGCTGCTGTCCACTGAGATCAACGATTTGTTGCTTCCGGCGTCGCTTAACTCGCTCGGAATAAACCGGTCGCCTTGAAGGTGAAGAATAATTATTTCTTACTCTAGGGGGTTGTCCATTAATCATGTGATCTTTTTTTAGCATTTTTTAACCCCCCCTCCCCCATTGGTGATACGTAGTGAGTTTTAAGACCACCCCCCCTCCCTCTTCTCAACATCACGTGTATTTTTAGTACCTACAACGAATCTTAAAATTTTCTGAATATTATCTTAATTTAAATACAGGTATAAACTATAATCTTATTTTATTCTGAAATTAAGGATCATATTTGTTTCAAAATCGCGTATTAGACGAAGAAATAAATACACGAGATATCTTACTACACCCCCCCACCCCCTTGTGTTATTTTCGTGATTTTTATCAAACCCCTCCCCCCCTTTCAAGCCTCACGTGATTAATGGACAACCCCTAGCCATTTCTAATTTACTTGTCATTAACTATCTATAAGGGCGTCACTTACTCGACACTGTCTCTGCATGCTCCATGTGGTCTAAGGAAATCTTTGGTTCTTCATACTCGTGGAGCGGTACGTACTCTGCAAAATAAAAATCCATAATTACAAATACAAATATTGAAAATATTAAAATAAAAATATTACTCTACACTTTCAGCATTAATAATTGATATAAATTGAGTAAGCGGAAATTTAATATTTATTCAGATTGTGATCCATTATTCAATAAAATATTTTCTCAACTCATAATTTGTAAACTTAAAAAAAAATCTTTGTATCCTATTTTAAATCGGACAATTTCCGGCCATTTACGGATATAGGGAACAATTTCTGGCAAAGTTATGTGGCAATACGTAGCGGGCTTACCGCGATGCAACATGTGGTTCATGTCTCGCATGATCTCCTGAAAATCTTAGTATCCTATTTTAAATCGGGCAATTTCCGGCCATTTACGGATATAGCGAACAATTTCCGGCAAAGTTATGTGGCAATACGTAACGGGCTTACCGCGATGTAGCATATGGTTCATGTCTCGCATGATCTCCTGAAAATCTTAGTATCCTATTTTAAATTGGACAATTTCCGGCAATTTACAGATATAGGGAACAATTTCCGGCAAAGCTATATGGCAATACGTAGCGGGCGTACCGCGGTGAGGGAACAATTTCTGGCAAAGTTATGTGGCAACAATACTTAATAATATGGTCTTACCGCGATGTAGCATATGGTTCATATCTCGCATGATCTCCTGTGGGCGTAGCGGGTCGCTGTGCCAGCACTGACGCAGGAGCGCCCACACCTCGCCCGGGCAGCGCGACGGCCGCAGCAGCCGGTCGCCCATCTCGTAACTCTGCCGGACCGACCTCTCATGAGTTACATTATAATTGAAAATCGAACTATCCCCTCTCTCATGAGTTACATTATAGTTGAAAACACGAACTATCCCCTCTCTCATGAGTTACATTATAATTGAAAACACGAACTCCCCCCCCCCCCGCACTTTAGTGGCCCAGGGCCTCCAGATTTTAATTCATCGCGGAATATACCTTCTACTGGTTTTCATGGATACGCCACTCTGAGGTCCCGGGTTCGATTCCCGGCCGAGTCGATGTAGATTACCATTAGTTTTCTATGTTGTCTTTGGTCTGGGTGTTTGTGGTCCCGTCGTTACTTCTGATTTTCCATAACACAAGTGCTCCAGCTACATACATTGGGATCAGAGTAATGTATGTGATGTTGTCTCATATTTATTTATTTATTTATTTATTTAATCATCAAGTCATTAAAGATAAAAACATTTTTGTACAATCGTACTAAAATATTGACAACCATTCAGAGAAAATAAATCAGAAAAACGGAAAAGAGAACCACATATAACCTCGTTTGTTTATGTACAAACATAGCAACATGTAACATTTTACATATTGCAAGGTGAGCTGTTGTATGACTCACCCTTGCAGTGAGCACGGGGTTGGTGTCGGCGGGCGACTGTCCGTAGGAGAACACTTCCCACAGCGTGGTCGCGAACGCCCAAATGTCACCGACGACCGAACGCTTTGCGAGATTCATATCCGAGAAAAATTCCACTGGCATCCAATGAACACTGTAAACAAAAAAAAATTTAGTTTTAATATAATAATAATAATTTTATTTTGAAGAAACATTATTTCTATCCTCCAACACACTATATTTTGTGAAACTTCAATTAAAAAATATATTTTGAAGTCAATCATTTGTAAGTTATATTATAGTGTTTAAAATACCATTCGCTATTAAAATAACTTGAAATGCTTTTATAAATAACAAGTATTAATTATTTAAATAAAACTAGTTATAACGGATTTGACGGATTTAACGGTAGTTGTAAATAATATTTCCTTTGTTCTTCAAATAGACAAATGCCACCTTAGTCTACCCGTGACCAAGAACGCTGTAAAGTGCTCGAAACGTCGAGATGTCAAAAATAATTAATATACGCGATTCAAATCCGTTATAACTAGTTTTATTTAAATGTGTAATAATCGCGAAAATTTGAAACAACATTAAGTATTAATTAATCGACCAAAATATTTATTTACTTTATTTTCGAATAAGCAATTTGAGACAGTTTCAAAATACAATTAGTGCCGCTCCTACTGAGCTAGGCCAAAACCTGGGTTACAGAAATCATTCACTCAGTCACTGATTTCATTTGAACTGATAAAAATAAGTATTTATTTAGTGATAGTTATTTATGTAAGCTGGCAAACCTGATAGTAAGCGAGTAAGTATAAGAAAGCAAAATTAGATCTGTATAATTGCATAATGAGTTTTATTGCAATGTATGGTGTTGACAAATCTAAATATAAACCAGCAGGATACTGATAGTACGTAGTACTACTACTGATACAGGTATAGTAACGACACTACTTAGATGTCGCATCGGTAAAATTCGTAAAACCGATCACATCCGAATTGAGTACACTATCCCAAATTATCAATATTTATTTCTCACGCGAATATGATCTTTGCACAAACGTAATAACTTGTAATATCACGTGACCTAATATATCCGTCAATTTGACGCGTCGATTTACTTACACTCGCTTTCTTTGACGCGTGAATCTATAGCGACCAATAGCGTCGAATGGCGCGATAGGGAGCTATTTCTGTTATGTAAATCGGCAGTATTCGGTTTTATTTTCATTCCATTGCATTTTCCGATGCTACATCTAAGTACTACTTACTCTTGCGGCGTGTACTGTCTCAGGCTAGGGCCGGACAGCTTGACAATGATCCTGTCGGCTTGGTGCGACGCCAGTAGGAGACGCCGGCAGCGGATGCCGCCGTGCACGACGCCGGCCTCCGACAAGTCCCACAGCGCACGAGCCAGGCCAGCGGCTACTTTCTTCAAGTGTAACGGCTTCACGCGTTCCTCGTTTTCTCTAAAATATTAATTAATTAATTAAAAGTTATCAATTAAATTTAAATTATATATATTATATGTAATAATTAATTTTATATATATATATATATATATATATATATATATATAAAGTAACAGCCTGTAAATTTCCCACTGCTGGGCTAAAGGCCTCCTCTTCCATTAAGGAGAGGGTTTGGAACATATTCCACCACGCTGTTCCAATGCGGGTTGGTGGAATGCACATGTGGCAGAATTTCGATGAAATTAGACACATGCAGGTTTCCTCACGATGTTTTCCTTCACCGCCGAGCACGAGATGAATTATAAATACAAATTAATCACATATTTATAGTTGTGCTTGCCTGGATTTGAACCCGCAATCATCGGTTAAGATGCACGCGTTCTAACCACTGGGCCATCTCAGCTCTTGTATATATATATATAATAATTAAAAGTTATCAATTAGAGAAGAAATTAAATTTTAAATTATATCCTGAATATAAGACAAATGTGTATGTACAATATTTCACTGCAAAATATATCAATAATTTCTACAATCCTTTAATTCTTAAGAAATGATAAATATTTTTAGTACAACATACTATTAACATAACATTCGTATGTTAAATTAAAGTATATATTAAATATATATGTTAAATTTACCTTAGGTAGACGTCAAACGGTCCATATGGCAAGAATTCGAGCACCATCGCTGTCGGTGAGCTGAGTGTAACGCCGTACAGTCGGACTATCGAACTTGACTGCACGCAAGCCCACTTACTCGCTAATTCGATAAAATCCTGCAAAGTATATTCATATCAATACAACTTCTAATAGGAAACTGCTACATGTATATATGACATATGTTACATGTTATATATAACTTTTAAATGGTTTATACATAGTATACTATATACAAATTTTAAACCTTATTAGTATTGCTTGACTAGAGACACTAGTAATCATTTCTAAAAATAAAAAGTTAAACATATACGATATATCATTGATAGATAGTTTGTATGTTTAGAAAAAGGCATTTAATATGAAAATTGATAGACAAACTTCAAGAACATGTTTTCGTTTGAAACTTTGATTAAAAATACCTTCACCATAGCATCCTTGGAATTAATAATTATGCACCTTATATCTCAAATTACACGAGCTCACTCCAATACCTTACAAAGTATTAGCGGTCAGATAAGTTTTATAACATTAAATGAACATTGATAGACTTACCTTTAGATAATCATTAGCTCTGTCCCTCTGAAGAGTTTTGAAGGCAACCAGAAGCTTTTTAGTTTCATCGAGCCTCCATAAAGCTTTGTATGTAGCTGTGACATTTTCGGATCCCACTTTTTCAGAGCCTATTTACAAAATGAATTAATAACTGTGCTATTTTGATATAAACTATTAATATATAGTTTATATACATTTATTTATATTAGTTATCTTTACCTGTGTACAAAAGTATGTCTTTGTTTGGCAGACATCGGGGACTTTTGTTGTCCTTTAATATATCTTGCAGCTCAGCTTGGTCTATCCTGACACCTTTTTTCACTGGTTCCCCGCAGAGGAGTAACTGAGATTTGTCTGAAATAAGTATTAATATTTAATTCTCTAAATATAACCAATAATCCGTATCAGGTAAAAAAGTAAAGTAACAGCCTGTAAATTTCCCACTGCTGAGATAAGGCCTCCTCTTCCATTATTGAGAGAAATTGGAACATATTCCACCACGCTGTTCCAATGCAGATTGGTGGAATGCACACATGTGGCAGAATTTTGATGAAATTAGACACATGCAGGTTTCCTCACAATGTTTTCCTTCATCGCCGAGCACGAGATGAATTATATAATTAAGCACATATTTACATGCACATATATATAGTGGTGATTGCCTGGGTTTGAACCCGCTATCATCGGTTAAGATACACGTGTTCCAACCACTGGGCCATTTCAGCTCAACGGCTAACTTGATAATACTAAAAATTGTACTGAATAGTATAATATTATCACATACCATATTCCGAAGGAGGGATACACTCGTTTAAATATATCCTCCCTTCATTATTCTGATGACAGCTGACTAATCTTTCAATGCTGAAGTATTCCTCCTTGTTAAATATGTAACAATGTCCTTTGTACTCCAATCTATATGTCTCTGTGGTACTGCAATACACAAAAAAACATATTTACAGACAAAATTATAACATACTCTATTCCAACCATATCAGGGGAAGAGCCAAATAAACAATATTTGACATTAAAATGTCGCTCTATCATTGGTCGAAATCTTGATTAATCGATGGTATTCACTATGGATTTGCGAAAAAAATGGCGCTTTTTTTTATGAGACAACATCACATACATTACTCTGATCCCAATGTAAGTAGCTAAAGCACTTGTGTTTTGGAAAATCAGAAGTAACGGTACGGTACCACAAAAACCCAGACCCAAGACGGATATAGAAAACTAATGGTAATCTACATCGACTCGGCCTGGAATCAAACCCAGGACCTCGGAGTGGCGTACCCATGAAAACACACCACTCGACCACGGAGGTCGTCAAAGGCTTTGAACGAAACGAAACTGTTAACGGATTTTAGGAAATAGTATTTATGTGGATACTAGCGACCCGCCCCGGATTCTGTCAGGTGCAAAGCTATATGTACTACAGAATTTGTTTATCTACGATATCACATTAGAAACTTCTAAAATTATAAGTGTTTCTTTACTATATCGTCTATGTATTATACACCAAAACCTTTCTCTCGAATCACTCTATCTATTAAAAAAACCACATCAAAATCCGTTACTTAGTTTTAAAGATTTAAGCAAACATAGGGATATAGGGACAGAGAAAGCGACTTTGTTTTATACTTTGTAATGGTAAGTAATTAAGTGTAATTGTGTTGTATTATAAATAAAGACATATTAATTATACACTCTTAAATAGTGCACAATACAGCATTAGCAAATCGCATGAAATTCATTTATGGTTTGTGTATCGATATGCCTACTTCCATTGGAATAAGCTTTACAATTACGTACTAACATTAACAATTCCGTTTACTACTTTAAAAATATAAAAGTATTTACCTATTCTTTGTACAAACGTCTAAATAAAATACATTGTAGTCATCCTGACACTGTCTTATAATATAGCACCCGTGTTTTTTACTTCTTTTCTCTTCTAACTTCCGGTACGAAAACGCACCACTGAAAATTGAACAAAAATATTAATATAGAGATACATGTAAACTTTGTTATAGTTATAGTACGACACAACTTAGATTTAGCATCCGGAAAATTCGTAAAACCGATCACATCGGAATAAAGTACGTCATTCCAAATTATGAATATTTATTTCTTATGTGAATACTATCTTTACACGAACGTAATAAATTTTAAAATCATATGACCTAATATATTCATCAGTATGACGCGTCGATTTACATGCACTTGTTTTCTCGGGTTGTATTGACGCTTGAATCTATAGCGACAAATAGCGTCGAATGGCGCGATAGGGAGCTATTTCTATTGGTTGTATAAATCGGCAGTAATCGGTTTTATTAAATTTACCAATGCTACATCTAAGTCGTGTTGTACTATACTTGTTCGTGTTTTGTTACTGACCCGACTGGACCATGACATTTTATCCTTTGCAATTCTTTCAAAGAGGGAGTCTCGTCGTCTTTTGAAAGATTAAACGTCCATTTCACCATCAACCTGTTAAAATGATAATAATAATAAGTATCAATGTATCATCAATATCATTAGGATAAAAATAATAGCAATTTCACTTACCGATAATAACCATCGCACAATGATATAAATGAAGACAACTGTTCCTCGGATTTGAATTTGAAAAACAAGGGCGTTCCTCTTCTAGAAACTTCTATAGAATGATCACCGTTTCTCGTCAAATATATCAACTCTTCTATCGTGCAGACATGAAACCACTGAAACACATAAATAGTCACTTACAACAACGGCCTGTAAATTCCCACTGCTCGGCTAAAGGCCTCCTCTCCCTTTTTAAGGAGAAGGTTCGGAACATATTCCACCACGCTGTTCCAATGCGGGTTGGTGGAATACACATGTGGCAGAATTTCTTTGAAATTTGTCACATGCAGGTTTCCTCACGATGTTTTCCTTCACCGCTGAGCACGAGATGAATTATAAAGACAAATTAAGCACATGAATCAGCGGTGCTTGCCTGGGTTTGAACCCGCAATCAACGGTTAAGATGCACGCGTTCTAACCTCTGGGCCATCTCTGCTCAATAGTCACTTGGGTGATATTTATTCAGGATCAGATCAGATACAGTGTGTATCATTAGATTCATAACTTACATCTCTTTTGCAAGTATTATAAAGACGTATGCCGGGTTGGTGGGGATGAAACGGTGCTACGACCACTCTCACAGGTACCACATCACTGCCATTCTGCCAAAGGACGTTATCGTACTCCTCGGCGAGATAGTTAGGTGCTAATCCATATAATTGTTGAAGGTAGAGATTTTTGACGTAACTGTAATATAAAAACAAATAAATTATACTTTTACTTTGCCCAATAAATGTGAGTTATGGAAGTAAAACGAAGCCAATTTTTTTTAAATACAGACTACATGATCCAAGGTCATGGGAATTTATGGCATTATTTCATTTAATTCAAGTCTATCTATTATTATCAATATATGTATATATGTATTTCTATTTAATCTATTTCGTTCGCTTTTTGTAACAAGTATATCACAGCTCTTCAAATATATTTTTTCGTTTCAAGTTTTTTCTTAAAGTTTTTAATGCGTCACGTTTGCGAACAGATCAGTTTTAAATATAAAATAGAATATTTCCTTATTCTTGAACCTATTTTTTTCCTAACCGGTATAGAAAAATAATTCTGGTTTTTATTCGTATTCTGAGAATTCGCATACAATACGACCGATTGATTTGATGTTTTGTAGTCGTTTTGGCACTTGAGATGCTATCATAGTATACATAGTATGACACAACTTAGATGTCGCATCGGCAAAATTCGTAACACCGATCACATCCGAATTAAGTACGCTATCCCAAATTATCAATATTTATTTCTCATGCGAATATGTTCTTTGAACAAACGTAATAACTAGTAATATCATATGACCTAATTAATATATTCGTCAATTTGACGCGTCGATTTACATGCACTTGCTTTCTCTGACGCGTGAATCTATAGCGACGAATAGCGTCGAATGGCGCGAGAAAGAGCTATTTCTATTGGTTGTGTAAATCGACAGTAATCGGTTTTATTTTCATTCCATTGCATTTACCGATGCTACATCTAATTTGTGTCGTACGATAACTGCAATTGACGTACAATGGGTGACTCGTGAGTCGTATCGGATAATTGATCGTGCCCTAAGAGATGGGGAATAGTTCAACGCACTGTTTCGATTGACCATGATATGAATAACGTTATGTCAATCTTTATTGGGACTTCCGAATAAACTTCAAACGACGCATCCGATTCTTCAACATAGCTGCTGTATTGCCAAAAACGTTACAGGTAGACCAAATATACCTAAGATATGATATCCATCATATCGTTATGGACCACAGTGGCCATGCTCGCTCTTTTAGTGAGCAATAATCACTTATAACGTAACCGCAAGGGGACAAGCTGACATTGCCTATGGATGTGTGTAAAGGGGCCTCATTATTCAATTAGAGTCTAATAGTAAACATGGTTGAAGCGTTTCTATTAATTTTTTTTTTCAAAAATTGTCTAATATTCCGCGCTTCGAAACACTTACGTCTAATAGAAGCTACAATAATAACTAGCCATATGTAATAATTTTATCAGATGAAAATGATTATCTAGAGTACGTGTTTTTGGCTTCAATTGTGAACGGAAATTTGAATGCAACTGCCGCTGTGCTGTCACTGTAATAATACTGTCAAGTGTAACTATATATTTGTACGAAAATAAAAGACCTACATATTTGAAATTTGGCAGGCATGCTTGTTTTGTTGAATTAAATAACAAGATTTACCAGCAAACCTTTTTTATCTATAAAAATCACTTCATAATTGTTGAAATTGTTCAGGTATCTGCCTAAATTGAATGTAAAATTAACGCTTTGAACCACACATTTGCTATCGATATTTACATTTGCCGTCCATCACTATGAACAAAAATCAACACCTAAAGAGCTGAGCTGTCAGCAGAACTACGATCCACGAAGTGGTTAATGCTAAAGTTAGCCTTGCCGAATAACAACGATGATGGACACCACCAATATTAGTTGCCCGTCAGCAAAGTTTTAAGTTTGGCTAAACGTTGACACTTAATCTATAACTTCACTAAAAATAAATTCGGTAATACATACCTATATCATAACTACTAATAGTAACGTATCAGCCTTTTTCGGTAATTTTATAAATATCGATAAATTAAACATTGAATATCCGACGAAACGAAATAGATCTTATCCCTTATATTTGATGCTATCTTGGATTCCGACTAACATTTAACATATTTCAAATTGACAGTAATAACTCGGCTTAGAACCTAACTACCAAGAAAATCATTCCTATGGAGGCTGGTCGTAAAAGTCGTCCGAATCCTCAAATTGATAGGATAAGGTAATAAAATAATATTGTAATTAGAGTTAAAGAGTTTGATATTATTTATGTATTTAATAGCATCTGTTTTACATTACAATAGTAGTTAATTTTTATGAATCGCGTAAGCAAGATAACCCCAGATAAAATATTATTATACACTACAAATAAAAAAAATTAAACCGGAAATATCATTGATATACGAGTTTAAATACGTGACTTAATTTTTAATAACAGTTTTAATGATTAATGTGTAGAATACTCACTTTACATTGTGCCCCACGGAGCACAACTGTGGGAGATAATCATGGGCGTACTTTTTAGGGAAAGGTCCATGTCTTCGTACAATAACCTTCGGGATATATTTCTTGTAATTACGAACAACATCATTGAGAGGCAATTTCTCTTCTAATATTGCCCGAGTCCTGAAACAAAGCAATACATAACTACTTAGATAGAAATTATTGTGAAGCGAAATTATATGTATATGTTTTTCATGAGATTATCTATAGAAATATATATTTTGCCTTATATGAAACATATTACGTGCTTTGAATTGAAAAAAGGTAGTTATAATATTACGTCTACTCCCTATGAATGGTTTATATGACTATATTTTTTATAAAAATGTAGAAAATTCATAAAGCAGGCCTCTGACATTTTAGAGCACGTCAATTTATAGCCTCGGAACACGCAAAGTCATGCGTCTGAAACATATACATTTCTTCTGGATTTCATTTCAGATCACAAGTCTGGTAATATCTCAGTCTTTATACGGGCTTATATATGGATTAATCACCCATAAAACGGCCGCCCTGGTCAAAATCGAACGACATAATTATCAACAGAATAATCAAATAATTATAATATAATAAATTAATTATCAAAGATAATTCATTGTTTCTGTCGTAGAGACAGCTATCACTGATTATGAGAACCATTGTTTCATTGAAAGGTAGATAATGATTCTTTATGGACTATTGTTTAGCAGAGCATTTAGCAGAGCATAATGTTACATGAAACTACACAACCATAGAATTTTTAAGTAACTAATTGCCCTTATCTTTTTCATACAATAGAAAAAGTAAAAGTGAAATTGCTTAAACAATATTGTTTAATTCTGAATAGAATGTTTGGTAAATGACATGTATGGTGTATTTACAAGTAAAGTAACTATAAACGTCCCATGGGTGGACGAAAAGCTTCTAAGCTTGTTACATAGTTTTAAGACAATGATCAACTCTTTCAGGTCAATGATGATATTTCTTTATATTTATTTATTATAAATATAATTACAATTATTTGCGTGTATTATAACCTACCACAATTTGTACAATCTGTTTGACTGTATCCTACTCATTCTAGTAGATAATCTCAACTGACAACATTAAAATTTAACCTGAGACCAGAAAATTTAAACATCTCTATTTATATTGGAACAAAATGCTTTCCCAACTATTTATATCTATAACATTATACACCCATTATACTTTTGACTAATTATAGCGCTTTCAAATAACGGCATTTGCAATTCAAATAGGAACATTTATAATTTGTATGTCATTTTGTAAGTCAAGTCATAATACTAATTATATTCCAATTATGGTATTTCAGAAACATAATGAATAATATAATGAATTCCACTTGTTGATAAACAATAAAATTACTTTGTTTATAGACATTGTGATATCATTACAATTAATTACCTAATTTTTTATCATGATGTAAGAAGTGGACGCATATTACATATTAAAATATTCTTTATCAGATAACAATTGTAAGAGTTTCCAAACTAATTGAACAAAGATGATAAATAATATGTATATTGATAAAAAATATCTGTAGTATCACATTTATAAAAAACTAAATCAATTAATTAAATAGAATTTAGTATAAAAAATACATTTATACAATAATTGTTTCAGTATAAAGCAATTAATTTAAACCATTATGTATATGCAACTCACATATAAAAAAAAAATATATAAATAAAGAACACACATTAATTACACTTGTAAATAATTACGTGCCCTTTAAAAATAAATTTTATTTATTAATTAATTATTGTAATTGTATTTATAAATTGTAAGAAATAAAAAAAATATAATTACAAATAAATAAAAGATTAAAGCAATATATAAATTCAAGAAATTACTATTACTTTTATTGATAAAATATGCTCGTAGTATAATTTATTTCTATTAAGTTCAATATGAATGAATACTTGATATTATTATCTAAATGTTGCTGAACTTTTGACATTATCATTGATAATATATGCTTTGAATAATGCATGTGTTTGATATACCTAACTAACTAAAAAGAATAATAAATGTCACAATAAATATGGAAACAAAAATATGTTGTTTATTTTTGAGACTTTTTCCTAATTTTTACCTGGTTTAAGGGTTTTTCACAAAACTTTCTGAATACCAATAATCATCACATATTCTATCACTAATAGCAACACATCATAATGTGCGTCACAGTTCACAGGATGAGTGCTAGTGTGTCTATGAGCACAAGGCATATCACACCTTAATCCCAAATATTGGTGGAGCCGCATTGATATAAGAAAACTTCTCAGGCCCCACAATACAAGTATCTTAGTGTGGGGTCTAAAGATAATCAAACATTTTAAAATTGCTAAAACCATAATGCACCTAAACCAATGGAAATCATTGTAATCCTTTAAGCTAAGTTTAAGAAGATTAATATTGTGCCATATATTCTAATCTATTATGTAAGCATTGTTTTTTCAATAAAGTTTTCTTTAATATTCCTTAGAGTTCCAATGTCTTTGAATGTAGCTGACCACTTACTATCTGGTAGCCTATGTATAGCGGTCGGACCAAAAAAAAATTGGTAATAGAGCCTAATTAAAGTAATAAAAAAATCATAAAAATATGTAATAGACCTTAATTAAAGTAATACAAAATCATAAAAATATTTAATTATTCTTGAAAGGTGCAGAAGTGTGGATATTTGCAATTGGTACACATTTAATGAAACCATTGATTTACTCACATATCTGCAATACCAAGGCCCAACAATTCTTGCTTATGTTCAGGATACTTGATTTCTGGTATTTTGTTCTCATTAACATCATTGCGAGCTTGTTGGAAGTAATAGTCATATGTTGTTTCATCTAGAGTTATTAAAAGACCAAGGCGAGGTACCTATTAAAACAAATACTTAATTAAATGACAAAGCCTTCTTCATTTCTATTATTTACAAATACTCCAAAGGTTTTAATATATTTTTTTAAACAACAATACATATTAAGTATTAAAGACTTTGAAGTTAGAAAAAAATATTTATGAATTGTTAAAAGCTTACGATTTATATAAATAGATTCAGCATTAAAGTTACATATAAATGTTATCTATAATTTATTACTTACTTAAGTAAGGATTAGTAGGATATTGTGGAACCTTACCTTGAACCGTATTCTCAATTCATAATCTCGTGAACTCGAAAGAACTTTGCTGTTATCTTTGAGGAAATACTCTGTACCTCTGATCCGTAATGCAAATAACGTACGCGTCAGTGGAGGAATGTTATATTTCTTGCATAAAATTATACACAATTCTTCTGCAGTAAAAGAACTTGAACAGGGAATTATATTAGGCGTCGAATCAATCACCACCGACACTTTAACTGTCTCGACCGCTGCCATGGTTTATTTTGTAAACTTAATCACAAAAAACAAGACGCCAACAGTGATAAGATTCAATCTATTTGTATTTTTGAGGGATAACATTAAATCTTGTTTGCTGTATTTCGTTCATCTTTTCTTACAATCGCGATAAATAATGCACATAATAAATCAATGAAATAAGTAAAATGTTTATTTATAAACCAACTAAGGTCACCACTGCTAGCCACTAGCTAGTTAGGGATGGCCTAAGAAGTTTGTAAGTCTTTAATAATCAAAAGTCAAGAGATGCGCGAAATATATCGATACTATGTAATAAAAATAAAATGTATTTTAAATACTAGATATTTTTAAATACAAATAGAAAATAATAATTAAATATTCTACAAACTAATATTCAATATAAATAAATAAAGAATTTATTGAACATTTTTATCCAATACAAATCTGCTACTTTTGGAACAATCACATCAACACATCTAAAGCACATTTATTTAAGTTGTAATATAATTATTAGAAAAAAAAACAAAAACATTAAGGTTTTTCTCGTAAAACTCTTACATAAAGCATTATAGTATATTTGTGTGTGAATGATGCCTAATTTAAGGGTTATTTTATTTTAAATTTATTTAACTGAATAATTATAAAATCAATAATACTATCACCATAATTTCATTTAAAATGTGCATAAATATAATAAAATATTAGATTTTAAGTACAAAATTTATTTTTAAAAGCGAAAAAACAATAATTTAAACATATTCACAGAGTATATTATTTTATGGTAATTTTAACTCCCTTCAGTCCTAACAATCACAACACAATAGCAACACTACTATCAATTTTCGTCACTCGCCGCCATTTACCGAGGCACGTCTTTGTTCAGATTTTGCAGATTTTTTTTAAATTTAACATAAACTATAAACAGCTTCATAGTCTTGATTTTCAACTTACGACGGTGAGTTTACATTCATAGTTAATTTTCTTCAACATTTTTTGTAAAAAACGTTCAATTTTACCTACTACACGTGTGGATCTCTGAAGTGCCGGTGAAGCTTGAATTATTTTTTACTAACCGATTTAGAATTTTAAAATGAAAAGTCAATTTATTTTATCCAATAAGATGTTTAAAGTGATATTGTCTGTTAGAGAAATTCATAAAACTATTATACTCTGATTAAAAGCATTAAACTAAGCGTAGGGTAGGTATACAAAAATTTTTTGATATCGAGCTGATGTTGCATGATTTGAATTCTTTTTCTCAATCTCAAATTAGAAGTTTCTGAATTAGTTTTGTTATCATTTTATCCTTATTTCAGATGGATGATGATTGGGATGATTCGTGTGACATTGTAAGTACTCTATTATATATTATATATTATAATGCGTCTTTGTCATATAAATCTTTTGAATATAAAGCTATAAATATAATTGAATATATTTTAAGACTTATTATCTTAGACATAACAAATAAAGACAAATATGTTTGTGTGAAGTGAAATAGCTTGTTTATATTATTTTGATTTCTAACAAAGCATATACCATAAACATATATCATCAGATTATTAGAATTTTATTACTGTAACTGAGATTAAATAAATATTTACATTATACACAAGCTTAAATATATTTTTAACTGAACAAAGCATATTTCTTTGATTTTTAGAAACAGTCTGTTTAAAAAAGTATTATATGAACTAAATTTTGTGGAAAATTGTTTAATTGGTCAACATCAAAAATGTCATCTGCTAACATTCACTATAATTGTTTGTATCAAAAGTGAATACTTTTAGGGACTGAGATCAAATTTGATAATAAAGTAAATTACATTGTAGCTAAAGCAACTAACTTATACCTTCAAAAATATTTAATGCATAAAAACTTATTATTTTGTATACCTATGTTCTGTTTCTATATATTATCTTGACGACCTCCGTGGTCGAGCGGTGTGTACACCGTTAGTTTTCTATGTTGTCTTGGGTCTGGGTGTTTGTGGTACCGTCGTTACTTCTGATTTCCATAACACAAGTGCTTCAGCTACTTACATTGGGATCAGAGTAATGTATGTGATGTTGTCTCATATATTTATATATTACTGCAAATTTGAATACTTCAAAATATTGAATAGCTACCAAGATATGTGCATTGATTACGATGGAGATATGCTTAATCAAAGAAGAAATCAAATTGATATGATACTTTCACAAACGTCCAATTGATTTTCCAAGTTTTCCAACTGCTTTTTTTTCTGTATGTTTTTTTTTAAGCTGTGTAACTAACTACTATTGAAAGTACCAAAGAAACCACAAATTATGCTGAATATCATATTTTTATTTTTCTGATAAGCAATCACAGTAATTTAATTTCTTGATAATATATGCAAGACCATAATCTATGATCGTAATAAAATTTTAAAATTAGATAGTAAAATTGCATTAGTATTAAAATAATTGTAAAGCTTTATATATATATACACACATTGGTCTTATAAGCTAAGTTAAAAAAATTTGATCATTATATTTCTGTAACACTGTATTTCAAATAAATCAAAAACATATCTGTTTAATTAATTTCATATTGTTTATAACAATATTTTCAGTCAAATAAAGTTCTGAAATTAAGTGTAGCCTAATAATGGATGATCTACTAGTAAATAAAATCTACTATTAATCTACTAGTAATAAAAAAGAAAAGAAATAATAGTGCTTCTGTAAGTTTTTAGTTATAATCTGTATTAAACTGTGTATTAAGAGTTTTTTTTAGCTATGGATATACCTGCACAAACATTGTTATATATAAATCAATCAAAAACATTTTTAAGTAGAAAAATTCTTACAAGTTATTTACTTCATATATATGTGGTCAAAAATGTAATTGTTTTCTTTATAAATTAGATAAAGTAATCTATAAGGTATTATTCCATTCAAACCTGACAATGCCTTTGGAGATAAACATCTAAACAAATCTTTTACATCTATATTATAAGTAAACTATTCTACAGAGTATGTACAGGGTGACAATCTTAAATCATTCAAGAAATAACAAAGTATAAATAAATATCCAGATTTGAAATAATTATTTCAATAAAGAGTTATGTATGAACTACTACTGTTTTAGAACCCAGCATAATGTTAATGTATCTTAATAAACAAATGAATTTTATATGTGATCAATATTTATTATATTCTTGTTTTCAGGTGGTACAACCGCCTCCAACTATAAACAACTTTGTTGACAACAATGTGGACGAAGGTCACAGCTTGTCCAGGGGCAGAGGGTTTCCTTCTTTCATCGAAGACAATGAGGGTACAATCTGCTTTATAATTTCATTGATTCAACAACAACAACAGCAGCCTGTAAATTCCCACTGCTGGGCCAAAGGCCTCCTCTCCCTTTGAGGAGAAGGTTTGGAACATATTCAACTATGCTGTTCCAATGCGGATTGGTGGAATACACATGTGGTAGAATTTCTATGAAATTTGTTACATGCAGGTTTCCTCACGATGATTTTCCTTCACCGCTGAGCACAAGATGAATTATAAAGACAAATTATGCACATGAATCAGCGGTGCTTGCCTGGGTTTGAACCCGCAATCATCGGTTAAGATGCACGCGTTTTAACCACTGGGCCATCTCGATTCATTAAAGCAAAATTGAATAATATTTGTTATGAGAAAAAAAACTATCTGTTCTTTGTTGTCGGTAAAAAGATAAATAAAAAATGTCAATTTTTGTATGATAAAAAACGTTTATAATTGTTGCAGACTTTAATAAAGGGGACAGTAATGGGTTCGGCGAGCGGCGAGGCCGCGGCGGTAGAGGAGGTCGTGGTCGGGGGGGGCGCGGGGGGCGCGGTGGGAATCGCGACCGTGGAGACTATGAAAATGGTGGTAAGTAGACTTTATATTTCCGCGATTATTACACAGTCTACCCATGACCACGAACGCTGTAAAGTGCTCGAAACGCCGGGATTACTAGTTAGGTTTAGTAGTTAGTTAGGGATAAACTAGTTTTATTTCAACGGTAAGTAGACTTTATTGGCTACTATGAATCTTATTTATTTAAAAATTTATTTCGTATTCCCAATTAATAAGTGATTACTGAACTAGAATGGTTTTTGTCCTTATGTCATTAATAACATTTTAAGATTTGTTATTATGCTTTACAGTAAATAGTTGTAGTTGACTGTGTGTATATATGTATATAATGATGTGTAATATTACGAAGAATTAATAGTATAAAATATAGTAAAAAAATAACATATACGTAGCATGATTTTTGTCGACCTTTTATATATTTCCGAGTAGCTAAATTAAGTGAGACGTTGTTTCGTTATTTGTAAAGATGTAATCGCTTGAGGCAGTAAAATAATTTATTCCGAAATAACTAAATCGCGAGCCGGTAGATACAATAAATAGATTATTGTAAAAAAAGCTTGATACCAATAGAAACATATGAATGTGAAATATTAGAAAATTATTCAAGAAATCTGCCTAAGCAATAAACAATATTAACGATAAACGACCAGGACCGTATTTCTTAAAATGCTAGTCTAGTCATTTTACAATTACCTATTCCATCATCACAAAGTTCTTGGAAATTTGTTACAGTTTAATAGTTTTGTTTTTAGGCCCCAATGACTTAAAAGTTTATATGTAAAAGCCCATCTGTATAGGCAGTAAGCTAGTTAGTCTTAGTTCGCAAGGTGTGTTGTGCTTTGGCTTTTTAGAGAGTGGTTAATATTCCTTAAAACATATCTAAGGGCAGAGGTCACCACATGCTATCAGGTGACAGATTTACTTTTCCACCTACTGGCTAGGTTTTTGACTAAATATAATTTTATGAATTGGGTACTACTTGATTGATTCAATAGATTTCGTTTTGTTAGAATAAATATTCAATAAATGAACCTTATTTGAAGAAGTTTTTTAGTATCCATGTGCAAATGTCTTATACAAAGTTTTATTGAATCTATTATAAGAGTTTTATCAGCACCCACACACTTTAGCCTTATCTGAATTCCACATGTCATGAAATAACACTTAAATAGTTCATATTACTGTAACTGTAGCTTGAACACAAGAGAAGCTTTTTCTATTTTATTTTGTTTATAATTGTAACTGTGTTATAAACATTGCTTATACACTTTAACACAATATATAAGTTATTGAATATTTGTATTGTTTCTCTATTCATAAGTGTCGCATAGAAATAATCACAGAGTTAAAAAAAACGAAACAAGAAAAGGTTGACTTGCCTCTTTTTGTTAACATGTGGTCTTTCATAAATCTTTTGAATATTGTTCTCTAATGAGGAAACTTGAGAGCCACTTAAAATGTCAAGTATCTAATAAAAACTTCATTCGTCACTTAAGTTTGTCAAGAAAAATACTTAGAAATGTATCACCAGTCCACTAGTTATTGCTTTTCAAAAATTTGAATTTTTAATTATTACAGAACAAGTGTTTAAATTTATTTTTATATTTTTTCATATAATAGGTGATAATTATGATAATGGAGAGAGAGGCGATCGCCATGAAAGAGGTGAACGTGGACGAGGAAGGGGTAGGGGTCGTGGGGGAAGAGGAGGTGGTCCTCGCCCCAACGGTGGTGGGGAGGGTGAGCCTACAGAGGGAGGCGAAGATGAGGCCAAGAAAGCCCCAGTAACATATGTCCCCCCGGAACCAACAGAAGTTGAGGAGGAAATATTCAGCAGTACAATCAGCTCTGGAATCAACTTCGATAAATTCGATTGTATAGCTGTAAAGGTGGGTTTACCTACTTATTTTTCTTTTATGCTTGCCTTATGTGCTTTTTATAATCGATAAGAGTCATGGTTAAAAACAAATTAATGTAACTAAACAACTATTGTATAATTATTATATGTATTACAATTTATTTCATAGGTGACTGGAGAGAATCCTCCTCGTGCGATTGACAGTTTCGAAACAGCAAATCTTCGAAAATACGTGCTGGATAACATTCTTAAGTCAGGATACAGGAAACCAACTCCCATTCAAAAACACGCTATCCCCATCATAATGGGCGGAAGAGATTTAATGGGTTGCGCCCAAACTGGATCAGGAAAGACTGTAAGTAATTAACTTTTGCTTTGTAAATTTCGCAATTTTTTCCATTTTAATACATAAGTAAGAGTCGACTAGTAGTAACTGAAAAAATACTGTGTTCCAGGCGGCATTCCTTCTTCCGATTATTAATACTCTTCTGCAAGATCCTCGTGAGTTGGTCACTGGTCCTAATGGATGCGCACAACCACAAGTGAGTTTCTTCTTTGTATTGAATAATTGTTGTTTTGTATACATATGTTTTGATTCCTTTCTTATACTGATTTTGTAACTTAATTAATTTCAGGTCGTAATAGTGGCACCTACCCGCGAATTAACACTGCAGATATTCAATGAAGCCAGGAAATTTTCGTATGGTTCAGTTTTGAAAATAGCCGTAGCGTATGGTGGTACAGCTGTACGGCACCAGGGCGATAATATTGCTGTAAGTTATGTATGATCTTTAAAATAAGAATTTCATAAAAAACTCTCCGAATTTTGATTACTCGAAAAGGCTACATAATTCATTTATTTAAAATAATCATCCTTTTATAGATGTGTTACTTCAATATTTCGCTATTCAGGATTTACAAATAATATTTTAATATTTTCTATCATAGCGAGGCTGTCACATACTGGTAGCAACGCCGGGACGTCTTCATGATTTTGTCGATCGTAACCGCGTGTCATTTGATGGGATACGATTTGTAGTGCTGGACGAGGCAGATCGTATGCTTGACATGGGTTTCATGCCTAGTGTGGAGAAGATGATGGACCATCCTACTATGGTATCTTTAGTAAGTATTTTTATATAATTTTTATTTATTAGTAATAAATAATTAATAATTAAGAAAATAATACCTAGTAACTAATGAATGAATATCTAGCATACTTTGAGATTCAAATCTATAAATTCAAATTTATTAATATAATTAATTTTATTTGCAAAAGTGCAATAACTAATGTAATATATTTCATGTATTATACAGACTGAACGACAAACGCTGATGTTCTCAGCTACTTTCCCAGAAGATATTCAACACCTAGCAGGTCGTTTCCTCAACAATTATCTGTTCGTGGCTGTCGGTGTGGTAGGTGGAGCCAGTACTGATGTGGAACAAATCTTCCATCAAGTCACCAAATATGAAAAACAAAATATGCTTAAGAAGCTCATAGAAGAGAATGGTGAGTATTATTTTTAACAAATATTACAAGAATCATTATTCTTACAATATATGTTAAATCAGTTATATGGCTTCAGTTTAATTAGTTGTGGTTTACCTAAGTCTAGAGTCGAGAGTAAGTAAGAGTCGAGATGGCCCAGTGGTTAGAACGCGTGCATCTTAACCGATGATTACGGGTTCAAACCCAGGCAAGCAACGCTGATTCATGTGCTTAATTTATCTTTATAATTCATCTCGTGCTCAGCGGTGAAGGAAAACATCGTGAGGAAACCTGCATGTGACAAATTTCATAGAAATTCTGCCACATGTGTATTCCACCAACTCGCATTGTAACAGCGTGGTGGAATATGTTCCAAAACCTTCTCAAAAGGAGAGGAGGCCTTTAGCCCAGCAGTGGGAATTTACAGGCTGTTGTTCTTACCTAAGTATTAAGGTAATCGATATTCTTTCAGATGGCAAGCGGATACTCGTGTTCGTGGAGACAAAGCGCAATGCGGATTTCATAGCGGCCATGCTGTCGGAGCAACAGATGCTGACGTCATCCATCCACGGCGACCGCATGCAGCGCGAGCGCGAAGAGGCGCTGCATAACTTCAAGAGCGGCCGCCATTTCATCCTCGTCGCCACAGCCGTCGCCGCGCGCGGACTCGGTCAGTCTGGCACCAGCGTAACTATTGGGAATTCTATAGAAAATCACTGACAATTTTTTATTTACATCACAGAACTTACTCTGTCTAGAACAGTAATAGAATAGAAAACCGTGTTTGGAATTCTATAGAAAATCACCGGCAATTTTTTACTGACATCACAGAACTTACTCTGTCTAGAACAGTAATAGAATAGAAAACCGTGTTTGGAATTCTATTGAAAATCACCGGCAATTTTTTACTGCCATCACAGAACTTACTCTGTCTAGAACAGTAATAGAATAGAAAACCGTGTTTGGAATTCTATAGAAAATCACCGGCAATTTTTTACTGACATCACAGAACTTACTCTGTCTAGAACAGTAATAGAATAGAAAACCGTGTTGGGAATTCTATTGAAAATCACCGACAATTTTTTACTGACATCACAGAACTTACTCTGTCTAGAACAGTAATAGAATAGAAAACCGTGTTGGGAATTCTATTGAAAATCACCGACAATTTTTTATTGACATCACAGAACTTACTCTGTCTAGAACAGTAATAGAATAGAAAACCGTGTTGGGAATTCTATTGAAAATCACCGACAATTTTTTATTGACATCACAGAACTTACTCTGTCTAGAACAGTAATAGAATAGAAAACCGTGTTGGGAATTCTATTGAAAATCACCGACAATTTTTTACTGACATCACAGAACTTACTCTGTCTAGAACAGTAATAGAATAGAAAACCGTGTTGGGAATTCTATTGAAAATCACCGACAATTTTTTACTGACATCACAGAACTTACTCTGTCTAACAGTAATAGAATAGAAAATAATACTTATGAAATTAAATTATTTAAATTTTGTTACAGATATAAAGAATGTGGATATCGTCGTCAATTACGATCTCCCTAAGAGCATAGATGAGTATGTGCACAGAATCGGGAGAACGGGTCGTGTCGGCAATAGGGGCATGGCTGTGTCATTCTTTGATTCTGATCAGGTACAGTAATTAGAATTATCCTTATTATAATCATCGACTTTTTCCAGCGTTAATAATTATGAATTGGTTTAATTTTAAGTGAAATCATTCAGCTAATTTTAATATGATTTGAAGTAATTAATAATTTTACATATATTTTGCACAGGATGTAGCCCTAGTAGCTGATCTAGCCAAGATTCTGAGACAAGCAGAGCAGCCTGTACCAGACTTCTTAAAGGGAGGTGGTACTGCCACTTATAAGGGCAACAAGTATGGTGGCAGTGATATTAGGGTAAGTAATTTTATCAATTTAACCATTTCTTAAAAAGTTATTGTAACTAAAGGCTTATATGACTTCTCCCTTATGAAAATAATAATATATTATTGTAGATGAACATACTTGATAGCACCAATGTTCAGATCAATGACAATTTATGGTCAAGTGGCCTGTTTCTATGCTTAACATTTATATATATCTAGTTAAACAGCTGTAATTTACGAAAACTATTAGGATTTATGATATTCATTATATAAAAATTAAAATGATATAGTTAATTAAAGTTTAGTGTTAGTGGAACAATTAACCTTAACTTACAATTCACTTATCACAACTTAAGATATTAGGGATAAATTTTGGCAAAGTTATTGCTATGATATGTAGTCAGTATAATAACATATCAATATTTTTGTCCTTGCTTACAATTATAGAGGACAATGTTTAACGAGGTATGAGTACATTTCTCTCTTTAACATATTTAATAGTTTTTAGCATTGATTTAATGAAATTTTTCACATGGTTTAACATTAAGGTGAAGTTCTTGTTTCTTATTATATGCAATCTCTTTATAAAACTTTCATATTGTTCAATGTTTAGCGAGTGTTTATTTCCTATTTGTTTATAAACACATTTCTTGACAGCACCATTATTGGAATAAATATACAAACTTTGCTAACTCCTATTTTAAACAAAGAAATAAAAAAATAATTTTGAAAAGGATGAAATCTCTTAAACCATACAATCGAAGCTTACCTTACCATGAACAAAAATTTGCGTAGTAATAAAAACCCCAAACATTTTTGACTATGAATGAAAAACTTTGAATATTATGGAATAATCAATGTTTTTTTTTTTTCAGAATTTCAACAATGCAAGCACAACGGTCGATCAAGGCCAGGAGCCAGACGAAGAGTGGTAAATGTGAGGGACAACTTGATATTATTCTGTAATGTTTCCAGTGATTTTGATTATATTGTACAACAAGTGGTGCGTGTATATCTCATTGGTGCTTGCGGGTTCGAGACTGAGTGTGTGAACAAAATTTTAAAATTTATATGTATACATAATATGTGTGACATATGTAGAAACAAATTATTATCTGTAATATAATTCAAAATATATATGTGATGTTATATTTTTAATGTTAATGTAATTATGATTATGATATGAAACAAAAGGCACATCTCGAAAGCTCGGAAGTGTAGTTATGTTGCGTTCATCAAAAATACTGCTTTTATGTACTAATATTGCTATTCATCGCGTCATTTAATAGTTATGAACATGCTTAGGTACCGTAGTCATTAGTCTAATAGTCAGTTAATAATTTGTTTCTATAGTAAATCTATCTATACTGTATCCCTAAGTCCTATAGAAGACTGTATTTTTCTGTGACAAGTATTGTAGATTAAGAACTAACACGTAAGTTTTAAATAGCCTTGTAAAGTGCTGTAATGTTTCTTTTTTCTGTTGCACAACACCTTTGATTTGTAGCTTACCATTTGATTGTACTTATTATGTTAGTTATTCTTAAAGTTACTGATGGTATTGTTTTTATTTTTTTTAAGTGTGTTGATTTAATTTTTTTTAGGTTGTTACATCCAATTCGAAAACGTTTAAAAAACAATCGTACAATGCGATATTTTATACGAATCTGTGATGTTTAATGTTAAAGTTGCTCAGTTTAAATTTTAACATAGTTACACATAATGTTAAGTCTATTTACTGCAGCTTTTGTTTACAAAATTTTATACCTGACTCGTTCAAAAGTTCTATATTTTATATTATTTAGTTTAACCCTTAATTTGGCAAGAAAAAAAAAGTTCAAAATATTTAATTTCTATTATTGTATGACTTTAGGGATGTGTCAAAAAGTCCCAGAAAAATCTTTAAAAAAATCTATAATAGCCCACTGCTGGGGAAAGCCATGTCCGTCACAGCGGACATTGCCAATAACTTCGCCATTGATGGTCAGCTTTGCATGTCCGCTGCGGCGGACGTTGTCAAATTACGGAAATAATAAAACAAACGGTAATTTTTAATTTTTTACTACACAAAGATATAAAAATAGAAATCTAAGAATTAATAACTTATTTATTTGGTGTGAAAATTAAGAAAACAATTTCTTGGGTTTTTGCCCGTTACAAAACATAATCTTATATTGCATTTTATACCATACACTACAGTCTTTTTTAGGCAAAACCTACAGCGGCCTTCTTCCATTGTTGAAGGGAAATGACCTACGTTGTCATATTTGACTGGACTCGGAGGTCGGGCTACATGTGGTTTTACTATTTTGGTTGCCTCAGTTCTATTTCTTTTAGCGGATCTATTTTCCTTCAACAATAAGTCATAGATATCATATCTGAACGCTTTGAGAGATATTTTAGCTTTTGCATTGCTTGAATGTTTGCGGCGGTATAGTAACCAAGCATTATTTATACATATATCGAGCATCTGTGCAAATATGGATAAATACCATCTCCTACTCTTAAACGGTGTTTTATAGAGAGATATTAGCATATCAGCAAGATCAACTCCTCCCATATGTCTATTATATTGTTGCACAATTTGTGGACACTGAACGTTAATTTTTATTTTGCATCTTTGCAATACCGGCGTATATTTTCTAAAGGCTCACTTGCTACAAATGAACTGATAAATGTGACAGCCTTATTATCGTTCCAACGAACAACTGCTAAGCGGTTTTGGTCACATACAGCTTCAACAAAATTTCCGCGAGGCTTTTTTTTCATTACTTTTTCTGTAGGCAGAACAGCATCTGCTCCTCTAAGGCGATTGCTTCTTATAGTGCCTAAGGCAAAGATTCCGTACTTTTCCCGAAGTATGAAAAGTAGCTCCGGAGAAGAAAAAAAATTGTCGCAAAATATTGTCGCTGGTTTTCTTTCAATGCTTTGGCATAAAGCTACGACCACTTGAGCGCCAAAACCAAGGGACAATTCCTCTTCACTAAACATATGATTACGAAATGTATCGTCACCTCCATATAATATGAAATCATAGATTATGCCTGATACACCGGCTCGTACATAATTTTTAAAACCCCATTTGTTTGGCTTGTCTTTCATATATTGCTTACGTTTTCCTGCCTTAGAACCTTTATACGCGATCATCATTTCGTCTATACTAAATTTTGACTCTATTTTCTGTTGCTTGAGACAATTTTGTCGTATTTGTTCTACAACTGGACGAACTTTAAAATATTTGTCTCCATCAGCCATATTATTATCAACAAAATGTAAATATCGTCGTATCTGCTGATATCTTTTCAAAGACATTATATCTGCAATTTTAGCGTATCTAAATTTATCCGACCAATAATCGAGATAAGAAGGCATTACAACAATACCCATAATTACATGCAAAGCTAAAAAATCTCTAAATTCTTCCTCTGATAGCTGAATTGACTTGCCGGTTTCTTGTACGGAATACAAGTTCGTTTGTTCTACAATACTGCTCAAAATATTTGAAGAAAAAAAAAGGTAGAAGAAACTCAAAGCTGAATCATCTGCAGGCAGGTCATTGTAATTCTCATTCTCATCCGCTTCTATGGTCACTTGGTGACGGAATTGAGCTAAACGCCAGTTATATGTCAGCTGAAACTTTTTAGCCTTCTTTATTCTTTTGGCACTTACTGTTGGTGGTTTCTTGGATCTAGTTTTTCGAGATGACACTGATAATGAAGAAGCTAATGGCGCTATGGGCGTTGATGGCAAAGAAGGAATAGCTGATAGGGATGGAACATTTTCATAATTTGATTCGGTAATTTCACGCACTATAGAATCCGGTATAATATCAGCAACATCGACATTTGATTCTTCGTTATCCGTTGAATCTATTGTAAGGTTAGCAAGAGAAGATGCAATTGATGGTGCAGGAGAAGAAAGCGGGGTGGAAGAGTTAGTACGTTCATCATGCAATTCTGTTTCAGAATCAGATATTTCGCTAGCATCGGAAGGTGCATGTTCATTCGGCACTAAAGCTATGATCTTACTAGCACGATTAGGCTGTTGACAAAGAAACGAAAACCAATCTCAGCACAAAAACCAAAACACCAATAGCACACACATTTTGGCATTGTCCGCCACAGCGGACACGATAATAAAGTTGTACTTTTCTATATATTTGGCAATGTGCGCTGTGACGGACAAAACATTTTAGTACCAAAAAACACAATGAAAATAAAATGAAGCGTAGATGCTTTTTAATTAAAATGATTTATAGGTTAGTTAACTTATAATATAATGTAAAATTAAATAATATTATTTGCAAAAAAACGGAAAAACAATAATAAATACCTTGAGCAAAACAGGTGGCCGCCTCTTCGCCGACATTTTGTGTCACGACTGACAAATGCAATGTTGCCACAATCAAACAATTATTTTTTACTATTAGTTTATGATATAAAAAAATATTTTATCTATTACGCGTCAGTGAACATCGAATGAAAAACGAGCAGGATTTTTTTAAAAGTAATGTTCGTCCCACCGGACGTTACCAAATTAAGGGTTAAGAGAATCTCATAAATACTAAACTCGAGACATAAAGATGAAATGTCCATAAACTATTTTCTTAATGAGAATATTTCGTTTCTTATATTTAATTGTACAAAAAAAATAAAACAATATTTCAATTAATCTGTGATGATTATTATAAGTAGCATAGTTTGACTTCCATTACAACTTACCATAGGGCATTGTAATATTTTTAGTTTACATAAATAACATACTTTTCAGTATGAAAAGAAACATTTATATTGATCCGATTATGCAGGGTAAACCATCATAATATATAAAACAACATTGTTTTGTCAGAGTCCTAAATGTGGACGGAAATGGTACAAATGTGTAACTATGTATACATTATGACTTAAGATAAATTTTAGTTTGTAAAATGCTTGTTTCCTTTTACTTTATGAATAAACAACATAATTTCCATGTTAAAGTTTTATTTTGTACACCTGTATCATATCAATTCAAAAATTTTGTCATTTTGTTGTGACGCATGATTATTTTTATTACATTTGAGTGAGACACTATCCTATATACTCACTATCAATCTTGCGAGAATGTAAACTGCCTAAACTAGATTCATAGTGATACAACAAAATAAATGTATAAAATATCGATATTTTATAATTTATCGATTTTAGAGTTTTAATAACATTTTTTTTTTTTAATAAATACAGAATATGTTATGGTTTACAATCTCTTGCTAGTTGGCAATATCTCGAGAAAGATTTAATATATAAAAAATTGCTCAGAGCTAAAAACTAAATCTAAACAATGAAACCTAGTTAATTATATCGAAGAATACTTTTTGTTAAGTTGGTACAAATATTGAGTAATAATACAAATAATATTCTAACATAGTCCAAAAATTAATAATATAAAAAATATCTTGTATACATCATAATAATTTTTAATATCACAGTTTTTTAAAGAAATATAATATTTTAGTTAAGAGGTAGCTTCTTAAATACTTGACATTAAAAAATAAAGCAATAAGTATAAAATAGATGTAGCCGGTGTGTAACATAAACTAGCTGTTACATACCTAGTCTATAATCATGCACGGATTCCTAAATATCATAGACAATCAGGTGTATGTATAAACTTTTTTTATTTAATGACTCCACGATAATTAGTCATTCATTCATTTCGTTCGGTAAAAGCAACAAAGATAGTAAATTTCGGTCATAAAACCTGTTTAAAACATTTACATTAGTTTTGATGTATTATATTCCTGTAACAAAAAAAAATATTAATATGATATAATACATATCCACAAACTTAAACTCATATATTTAGTATCATACTTACCATCAGAACTAAGTGGTGAATAATTAACAGATGATCTATTCCATGAAAAATATTGTACAAATCTGTAACAATGAAATGGCCATAAGGTAAATGATAACTATAGATACTATTCCACTTACTCATTCTAAAACCAACTAAGATTCTTTAACGTCAACTCTGTAAATTTTAAGATATGAAGTCAAAAGGTCGAACGTTTGATTCCAAATCGAATTCCAAAATGTATGTAGTGTATATAGTCCTGATTATAGTCTCACGACACTTTAGATTAGTCATAAAAAATCCCTAAGGCATCTCGTGACTTCACTCCAGATTCATTGATATTCTTAATAATCTCAATACCAGCGTAAGCCGAACCGTTAAACAGATTATGTCTGTTAAATTACGCTAAAAATTGATTTATAGATTTTTTTTTTAATTTTTTGCCCAGGTTATATAAACAACCAGTATACTTATCCTTACTTATTGGAGTCTGAAGAACTTTCAGATTTAAGAATTGAAAGGACTCTCGATCACAACTATTAAATAATATTACAAGACATACTTTAATCACACCTATAATTGAATATCAGATATACCCACTGATGAACATTATATGCGTGCGTATTATGTTGTATTTTCAATGATCAATGACTCGACCATTGTAGGAGTATTTTTTCAAAAACTGAGGCAACTTTCCGTTCACTAGTTTAGATTTTTACAAGGCCCATTCGCAGGTGCAACTGACTACCAGTATTACAATTATTAATTTTCGTCCCCTTTTTTCATTTTATCATGTGCATTCTTGGTTTGATGGGTTATGTCAAATATACGAATATTTACATCATTTTCAAAAGAAGTTCTTTCATTGTAAAGCTCATACATTCGTTGTCATCTTCTAGGAATTCAGATGGACGATTATTATGTATTAACAGTTTTGGGAGTGATTTTTTAAAAACGTTTAACCCGTGATTTTAATTTTATTTCGTTTCAAAGAAAAAAAATAATGTAATACACGATGTTAAAAAAAATAAAGTAAAAAGAAAGGACACATTGCAACTTCGAGCTAAGGACGAACGGACGAGTATAAATGAATGCCGAGGTTACAGACTCAAAACGATGATACCTACAAAAGTAGTATTTCCAGTAATCTCCATTTTGTACAATGATTTTTTTTTTCATTTCAATTACATTCTCCGCATTTACTTTACTTAAATCTTATCTTGAATTTTATAAAAAATATTGTTTATTATTAGTATAAAATGTTTGTGTATAATAATACCGTACATATTTTTTCAAAACTAACTAGACGCAGCTTATTCTAAGTATATCAATCGTACCACACATACACGCTCACTCACGCATCTATATAGCTATATACACACACAGCAATATCTGTCTTTTAAATAATTGATTATTGAAACTTACCCCAATATAATTATACTGGTCACTATCATCGAGCTACTGAGGACATATATAGCTCCAGGGAAAGTCGCCAACGTACTTGCGTATAGTGAGTTAAAGATAACTGGATATATGATCGGACAAATACTTTCCGCTGTGCTTATTAAAAATAATACTTTAGCAACGTCCTCTACGGGAATCGTTTTAGCCAAAAATGATCGGACTAATGGCCCCGATAGGCCTTTGAATAGTGATACTCCGGAACCTGTGAAAATAATGTTTGAAGTTAATAAAATTATTTGTAATACATTAAAATAAACCTTATTAATACATAAATAAAAAATAATTCATTTTCGGTATATGGAATTTTTTTTTTTTTTACTAAATGCTACTCGAATGTGTGCCCTTATTAAATTAAAAAAAAAATCGTCAACTACCAGATTAATCGAGTGAGAGTACCTAGGTGATTGATGATTAGACTTAATTGATTCCTTGTCAATATTTATTTAAAAGTTACACGTAAGCTTCCTTGCATAGAAAAGAAGCTACTAGTCCGTATCCCAGCGGATATCCTTTTTAAACGCGTTCACTTAGACTGTTGAAAGTAAATGAACTGCATGACAAATATCTAAAATTATTTACTTGATCTACGGAACCACTTAAATCATCTTCAACAGTTTTTTTTTATATCATCGCGAACAACTTCACAAAATAAGCAAATATATAACTTACTTAAGTACATGTGCCAGGATTTGATTGCAAACAATTTTATCAAATTATCCGCTATAGCTGTGATCAATATAAGTATTGTAAAGACTATATCTCCAAGACGAAGTATTTTCTGTACCACGACCACACCGAAGAAACCACCCACGAACAACATTGCTGTGCTTAATGCTGAGTATTTTGTGTATTCTTGTAATGACCAATGTAGTTTTTGTCTCGTATAAAGATACTCCAAACCAACTGTCCCAAAAACGGCCAAAATTGTGAGAACTCTCGCAAGACACAGAAGGAAAATTTGAGCTCTCTGACGATTTGGTCTTTCTTTCAAACATTCTTGAACCATTTCTTTTATAAGTAATAAGTCTAAGATTTTCGATACTCCACCCTGTAATCGTTATTACTTTTAATTTTATATTAATAAAGTGTACCCACTAATAGAAAAATAGTTTCCATTCACAACTCCACTTGAGTTCAGTGTTAGGCATCTTATGTTCCTATCTGTACTTTTGACGTGTGTGCAAATTTCATAATGATAGGTTAAGATGTGAAAGTGTAACAAACGAACTAACTCTATAGAGTTTACCTGTAAAGCACCATTCAAAGATTCCCTTATCCATATATTGGTAAAAGCATATGCTATCGTACTGATTGTAGCAGATAGCAAAAGTAAGTATGTATTGCCTATTTTTAATATAAGATAAGTGCTAACTGTGGCTCCAAGTACAGTACCTAATGATGTAGTTGCGTCTATCATTGTCATTCTGAGGACAAAATGTAAAAAATTAGAACAGGAATTTCGAAATAAAACATTGCATCATCGAATTTTGTACATTAAATAATTTAAAATAAGCTGTTTCTAAAAAGAAACGAACAGGTTCTACAGATGTTATAATCTTTTGAAATTGTTTAAACATTTTTATATAAAAATATATGTAGAGCTTTTTGGTTATGACTTGATTTTAATGGCTGTTTTTGCGTCGGATCCCATATCGCTCCAAGGTCACCCCATCTCATTTTATTAGGATTGGGCATTGTCAAATTTATACGTATATTTATATCTTTCTGGTATTCGAGTGAAATTTTGTTCGTGATAGAAATGTGATGCTGTCTGCTGTTTGAGTAGATACCACATATTCAACAGTTATTTTACAACCAATAAACTATACTTTGTATTCTTGGTTCAAAGGAGAAAAAGCACTTAGCACTTGGGCTATAAGGTCGTAAATCCCAAGGCGATTTTATAATATCAAGTGACCATATGAATGGACAGAGCTGATCACTAACACCAAGGTTAGTAAAAATACCAATATCCAATTTTAATAAAATTTGTCTCTAAACTATTTGAAAAGAATATAGAATTCTTAAATATTGTATTACCTTAATAACGTACTACTGGAAGAACTGGTATCGCTGACATAGCAATACGCACCAGTAAATAATACCACGAAACCTCCACTAAGAGAAAATGGAACTGCTGTTAGTATTAGCCACCAAGGACCCAAACTATTCATCATTCCAAAGATAACTAGCAAGATGCTCGTCATTGTCAAACCTACAAAAGAATTGGATATAAGGTCACTAAACATTAAAATTGTAATATAAGTATAAAAAAAATCTTATTTTTTTCCTTAATAGATAAAAGGTGATAAATTAGAAAAGCAAACAAATATCCGTTGTCTAGTGGCCTTGCCTATATTCCTTGTCTCTGTAAAATTACGCAAACAACAATAGAGGCGCTTATTTTTTTTAATTATTATTATTAAACCGAAATAATGTATAATAAATGCCCATAATAATATAGAAATGTTCTTTCAAAATAAAAATTGTTTGAATTTTGTATACAACTACAAAACTACTCTCACCAAATAAAGGCCAAACTATTAAAAGTTTTCTGCCATATGTATCAGACCAGACACCAAGAAACAAAGATAGAAAAGCTGGGAACACATACTCCAGCACCATCTTTACGGTCGTCACATACGTGGAATATTTCTGCACTTCTACCTCTAGCTGTGCCGTTGCGTTTGTTTTAATCGGTGAAAGGAATGGCTCGCACTCAGCCACACTATAATTTAAATAATTCACGCATGTTCTATAAAGGATAATATTACTGATGGCCGGTCCTAAAAATCAAAACAATTTTTAATTATCAGCCTTAATAAAACAAACTGCAAAAACCTTGATTATAAGTATTGAAAATTGAAGGAAAACTTATTTACCTGCTAGGGTCATGGCCAATATAGAGAGAAATAGCGGTAATTCAATTGTCGTTGAGATCGACCTCTTTGGTATTGGGAGCCCATTGATGGAATTTGTGTCATCTTCATTTGGCATTTTTTTACACTAATAGCTAGAAGTCTAGAACAAAACCAACCAAAAATATCAATTAGGTCACTACAATTTCAATGAACTTGAATGATAATAAATTATCTAAAACACATACTGTCAAAGTAAAACAAGACTCACGTTTTAAAAAACAATGCTTACGGTTCTTTGTTTATGATATGGTAAAATTTAAGCAACGTTTTTATGAAAACAATAGAGAATACTGGCTATGAAATCGCTTGTTATCGCGCCACTGAATTATCAGTTATTATCATCATACCGAACCATGATTCAATCGCAAATCAACACAGACATAAAAAATATAGCATGAATTGCAATATTCAAATGAATCTTGACAGTAGTTGTTATTCCATTACGTACTATGTTAAATAAATGAAAACAAATTGTATTGCATATCGGCAATGCACACTGTTTATCTGTCACTAATTATCCTAAAGGAAATCTAGTTTTAATACTCAATGACTCACTCTCATTGGGTTTTATTTTGCACTGTGCCGTAATACTGAGATATTATCTCAGGATTATTATTATGCTTTTGTACACAAGTTCTGGTGTATTCTAATAACTGTTATAAAACATAGCCGTTGCTTCAAATAAAACAAATCTAGAGCATTTATTTCTTTAATAAAATTGTTGTAAAGCATTTATAACAATATATTATTATACCGCTATACTCATAAACGCTGCTTAGTGCATGTTCATATGAACACTTACTTCTCTCTCTCTGGGTCATCATTAATTTAACATATGCAAGAAGAACACCGTATTTTTTTTTACTGCATAAGCAATGATTAAAACAAAAAACATTAAAAAGTATTTATGGTTAAAAATAAAATAAAAATTGTGACAGTAATCATATGTTTCAAAAACCGGTTTATTAGTTGTTTTTTGTGTAGCAACAACTTTTGTATACTAATATTTTATATCGTTGTGTTTGTTTACCTACAGAAAATAAAATAATGTATTGGCAAGATTTACATTCCTATATTAATACAATTACATACTAACTACGTCAAAAGAAATATAACATTATATGGCTAATTGTATATTGTGATTTACGTAAACTCTACTCTTATCCCAACTGTGCGAAATCACACCGCAAAAAATATTTTTTCCTAACATATTAGAGCAGGTAATGAAAATTACAAAATGAAAAGTATTTTTAGGTCTGCTTGTTGCGTGAAACAATAGATCTTTACGTTGGAACAAGAATTTAGGTGAAATATGGGTACCTATCAATATTCCTACTTTAATTTACATATGTCTTGCATAGAGAATATATTAACTATACATTATTATGTAATCACGCAATGTTTTACAGAAAAAAACACAGAAAATGTTTACATTACTTTGTGAGTTATATTTTAGTTTGATAAACATTGATGGTATATTTCGTATCTTAAGCTGAACTATATATTACCTTAGTTGTGTATGTTTATGTTCCGTGTTGTGTCGCGAACGATATATTTATCTTAAGATAAAGTATAAATAGCAATATCCACGTGTGTGCTCGCTTCAGTCTAGAATAGAAAGCACTAAACGGTTGTCACACTAAAATCCTAATAATAATTGATTTTTCTACTGGAGTAGAACAGTAGACATGTAAATATCAGTTCAAGGGCAATCCGCCATATTTAAAAATATCCAAAAAAGTGAGTCGATTTCGCGTCTTAAAGTGTCAATCTTAATATACAAGATAATAACTCGATGCATAACTTGTAAAAGTACAATTTGTTTTGATTTGCAAATATATCTCTCCAAAGTATATACAAAACAATAATTCGTTATCTCAAAATGTATGTTAGTGTTTCAGTTGTATCACACAATATAGAATGTAATCTTAGACTATAAAACAAAAGACAAATAGTTCGCGCGGTACATTGTAGTGAAGCAACAAAGGGAAAATAATAAATCAAAAGCGTGTGTTGTAATTGACATTTGTTAATACGTCAAGGAATAATTAAAGTGACACTTTTAACGTATTTTGGCGGGGTCCGTCGCTGTCAAGGCGTCGCGGCCAACTAACGGTCAGTTCACAGTTGGGAGTTAGAATGGCTCAAGTTGAGCTCATATTATAAGTTTTTTTTTTGTTTTCTTTTGTTATTTCAACAGACCAGTGAAGTTAACTTGTAAAATACTTAGGTTAAAACGATGATATATTTCTCAATGAATTCTAAAGCAACAAATATGTTTTCTAAAAATTCGATGATTTTTATAAAAATATGCTATTTTTTCATAACATACAGTACATACAACAGTACGTACATTTTCTTTAATCGTGTATCGATTTCTCATTATGCTTATACAAAATCTCGAGAACTCCAATCTTTAAAAAAAGATTTAAACTATTTAAAAAAGGAATTTAAAAATAAATCTAGGCGGATGCGATTGGGTTTTTTTAGGACCATGTCACAATTTGGTAACATGCTACTAGGAATTTGTATTCGCTTGTGTTGATTCACTCTAATGTTCTGCTCTCTCTTTCTGCCTTTTATTTCAAAATCAGATGTAAATATGACACATTGCTTAAATATTAAAGTCACATTGAATAGGTTTATTTCTTTAATCTTAAAAAAAATAATCACTTAAAATATTAATACCTATATAAACATTTACATAATAACAAGCATGATATGGAAAATGTAGCATTTTTTTTTCACTACATTGGACAATGATCCTTAATGCTATGAGCATAAAGTGTAATTTTGGACCAAAACCTTTATTTTGCTACTTTCATTCTATTTTCCTTTATTCTAACAAAAATAACTTCAAAAACATTGTATTTATTTATATATTATAAACTGTATTAATAAAACAAACATTTCTTTAAATACAATAAATAAACATTATAAGTCCATTAATTATGAGTACAGTCAGCATAATATTTGTAAGTAATAAAATCTTCATTATTTATTTAATTGCACTAAGTGCACAATACGAAAAGCGTCACTTACACCATTTAACACATCAAAGAATAAGGTGTTCATTTTAATCTTTAGCTACAAATATATAAAGTCATCGGTCAAACTGAAGGTCAATATTTAGATACACTTTATTACTATGTAAGAAAGTAGCGTTAAAAAAAAAAGGTTCCATGATTTACTCTTTTTATATTCAATATATTATGCATGATATATTTAAAGGCGGTCTATGTATTAACTAAAATAATCTACATAATTCTATTGAGTAAATAATTACATTTATATATCGGTAAATATATTTTTAAAATCTAATTTTGTTAATATCACAGCTTATTTTATGCAGTTCGTTACTGAGATACTTCGAAATAAGGTAAAAGGTACAAAATATAAAATATAAAAGGGGGTGTTGTAACTAGCACCTATTATTGAGTAAAGTTTTCTCCAACATTTACTTACATGTACTAACCAATGAATGACTACACGCACGATCTACATTAAAACTGCTAGACAGCTGCAGAATTACCGTTTCAAAACAATTTTAGTGTAGATTATATAACTTCATTGAAACGACCTCTAAATCTAAATCCACAGTTTGCAGTCGTACACATAAAATACTCAGTATTTCATGAGATAATTCTACTAATGGGTTCATCGCCATCAATCAGTAGGTATATTTTGTAATGGTTGTGTCAAGAGTTGTCCAAGTGGGTATACGGCAAACAAACTGCGCAATTGGTGCACACCGCGTGTGTAGCCATGTATATTTAGCCGGTTAATATTACATTTCCTCTTTTACACTAAAGAAACAGACTAAAGTGTTTTAAGAGTGTCAAAATCTTCATATGCGATCTTATTACATAACAAAATTCACAAATAGGACTTTACAGTTCAAAAATTATAAACTACGTTACTTATTATTAAATATCACTCTCATTATATTTAAAAAATATATTCGAAGTCATTATTTATGTCTTGTGATAATTTTTACCTCCATTCGCAAAATGGTGAAATTTCAACTGTCATTCACACAATTAATTATGACAGCTCCAGATAAAATATCAATAATTTTGTGTACAAAAAATCTTATTTTATTTTATTTAAAAAACCTCTCGTCCCTAAAATTATTGCCATACGAAAAAACTGTAGGCAACAAAACAAGGTTACTTGCTGATAGTTACTCTATTTGTGTAGTACTGGGTAACTGGTAGAGATGTAAGACGCATTATCTTCTGTTACTCTACCTGTGTATCCCCAGCTTAATGTACATACAACTATAATGTGATATATGATAAGATAATTGACATTTTGTTGTTGTAAGGTACAATATACTTACAAATAAACTATTTATGTAACTACTTATTTTGTTATTATTATTATTTGTGACGTTTAAGTACCTACATACTGTTATCATGATTGCAAATTTATGATTCGTTGGACAAAGTGTCATATATTATGGATGTTTGCCGCCATCTGAAGTATTGCACAATTCTGAAAGGAAATAATCTTTATTAATTGTTGTATACAAATTTTAAGAAAGAGCTTTCTGGTCACACAACTTCTTTTTATTGTATTTATGAACAAAATTTTAGAATCCAAAAAAAAAAACGCAACAAAAACCAGACAATATATTCAATAGTTTTCGACGTATGAAAGATGAAAATAACAGTCCACAAATAAAAGTAGGCTATCCTTATAATAGACACAAAATAAACTATTGAGTAATAAAATATTTAAACACAGAACCGCTTACAATTAATCCAGTGGAAAATTAACACTATCAATTTAAATGAATATTTAAACTACAATAAATATTTTTAAGTATTTAACCCATTTACAGAAAGTAATTTATCTTATAGAATAAACAAATTCCAATTCTATGCTATCGTCTAGACTAGCCAACTAGCCAACTTTGTTTTAAACATGTCTTATTGTTGCTTTTATCGGTAAATGTTTATTTGTAAATATATTTTATGTTAGGTTGTTAGGTCTTATTTTTTGGTATATTATTAGGTTTCTTAAGTATCTTAAGTTGACGCCGAATGTGCAGCCACTCAAAATGAAATTAGCTATGCTAGCCACAAGGGTATCCACGACCTATTCTTTTTTTATGGTATAGGTTGGCGGACGAGCATATGAGCCACCTGATGATAAGTGGTCATCATCACTCATAGACAATGAAGAAATGACGCTGTAAGAAATATTAACTATTCCTTACATCGTCAATGTGCCACCAACCTTGAGAACTAAGATGTTATATCCCTTATGCCTGTAGTTTCACTGGCTCACTCACCCTTCAAACCGGAACACAACAATACTGAGTACTGTTATTTGGCGGTAGAATAACTGATGAATGGGGGGTACCTACCCAGACGGGCCTGCACAAAGCCCAACCACCAAGAAAATTATAAAATATTCCCAATCATCAAAATATTCCCTTACTACCACAATATTAAGGGCCCGGAGACAGTTCAGGCGCAAGATCAGTGAATCTACTTTAAACAACTTACGTACGGGTATGTTAACATAGCCACCTTTTGACTCAAAGTGGCCACTAAGACTTTCTAGAAAGGAAAACCTAATAACACTTTTACAATGAACCTCGAAAGTTGCCGCATCCACGATTTTGTTGTGTTATTAGCTACCCAATTGGTTTGGAGACAAATAAAAAATATCTACTAGAAATATTTCTTGGAACATTTGTCAATTTTAAATATGCGTCATGGTCATCGTAATTTACTGCCATTAAATAAAATTCATCTTATACAAATAATGCTATCAAGAATTTTTATGTATCTTACGTATGTATGTTTAGTGAAAAACTTGAATTATAAGCGATGATTACGAGAGCTAACATTATTAAATGATTATGTTAGTTAGTCCTATTTAGTCATAGTTTGTGTTATCATCCCGCGCTCTTTAAGTGGCTTAAGAATTTATACCCATATATCCACCAACTGGGGCGTCATGCGTCTTATTAGTGCCAAATCTTCTTAAGAGTCGTGCCGCTATTTAATTGATCAATTACAAGCATAACTTTTTTTTAAAGAATGTATGTGCCACAGCCAGTATATACTCTGGCGTAGCACATACATTAAATGTATTTATTTATTTATTTATTTATTTATTTAAACTTTATTGCACAACTATTTAACAAAAAATAAATTGAGCAAAAGGCGGACTTAAAGCTATATAGCCTTATCTACCAGCCAACCTTAGCACATGCAAGAAAGAGCGTACAGTAGATGCATAAAGCCATCCTTATATTGAATTACATTACACATACATACATATACACATATATATATAAACATACATACACTTACATAAATATATATATTATAAATATATACATATAACATACATTTAATAATATACTAATGATAAAGTAACAAAAGGTTAACAATAATACTAAAAGTACAGTGTAATAATAACAGCTTAAATAAAATAAAATAAAAGGGAACGAAACCAAGTAAGGCGATAAAAGCTAAGACTTATATTTCTTTAAGAGAAATTGTTTTACCCTACTTTTGAACAGATCTTTAGAGGACGTTTCTCTGATGACGACTGGTAATTCATTCCAAAGTCGTATAGCGTTAACAGTGAAAGAATTAGATACAAAACCAGATGTGTGAGGAGGAATAGAAAGAAGAAGGTTATGAGAAGAACGAAGATGCCTAACATGAGTATCGGAAAGAAAATTAAATTTGGACTTAAGATAAGAAGGAGCAAGTGGATTATAAACAAGAGAGTGTAGAATACATAGTATTCTTAAATGCCTGCGATCTTTAATGGGTAGCCAATTAAGCATTAACCGATATGAAGAAATGTGCTCAAATTTACGGAGGCCATATATAAATCGTATGCAGGTGTTATGCAATCTTTCGAGTTTACTTAAAAGTGTTACATTAAGATCGGGGTAACATGCATCACCATAATCTATAATTGGTAACAACAGACAATTTGCCAGTTGGATTTTTGATTTAATAGGCAAAAAGTTCTTAAAGCGCATGATGGAGTGTAGCGTGGCATAAAACTTGCGCGAAACCTCATTAACTTGGTCAGACCATTTCAACGAGTTATCGATTAAAACACCCAAATCTTTAACCTTAGATGAAATAGGTATAACAGTGTTATTAAATAGTAAATCAGGTAAGGGTGGTAGGCTTTGAATTAAAGCTAACTGCCTAGGGCTCCCAATAATAATAGCTTGGCATTTTGATGGGTTAACACTAATTCCATAATTTTTTGACCAAGAGGCAATACGAGAGAGATCGTTATTAAGGGCGGAAATAGTGTCAACCAGGTGGTCTACGCTGCACTGTTTATAAAGCTGCAAGTCGTCGGCATAAAGATGGTACTGGCATGAAAGAATTGAGGAAATAGAGTTAATAAATAATGAAAATAGTAGTGGAGAAAGAATACCGCCTTGAGGAACACCAGCAGCAACATCGCACCAGTCCGATCTATCGGTTCCAACACAAGTTGCTTGCTTGCGTCCCCGAAGATAAGAAGAAAACCACTGGAGAGCGATGTCTGAGATGTTTATGCGAGATATAAGAGAGAGTAATAAGTCATGATCGACAGCATTAAACGCGTTACTAAAATCGATGAGTATGAGAATCGTCACAGTCTTGTTTTCCATACCCTCTCTAATATCCTCTGTAACTTTAATTAGTGCAGTAGTAGTGCTATGGCAATGGCGAAAACCAGACTGAAGTGGATTTAATAGGTCGCAGGACAACAGATATTCAGATAATTGAAAGTGGACAATGGATTCCAAAATTTTCGAGAGAAAAGGAAGGATGGAAATAGGACGATAATGGGAAGGCGTAGAGGGATTTGGAATCTTAGCTAGTGGTAGAACTAGGGCTTTTCGCCACAGTTCGGGAAAAGTACCAGTGCGTAAGGAAAAATTAATAATGTGGGTTATTAAAGGTAATAATGTTTCTAAAATGTGTAAAATCATCGTGCGGCCTATCTCATCACATCCAATTGCTTTAGATTTAATTGCCATAATACGTTTCCGAACGTCAGCATCACTCACCAGGGTGAAAGAAAATGAAGTGTCCTTACATATTGGCAGGCAATGAATCTTTGAAAGAGTATCGAGTTTAATATTGTCATCGTAAACAGGAGGAGACTGGAAGTGGCGATTAAGACTATTAATGTCAATAGAAATATTGTTGGAAGAGTTGGAATTTTTGCCGATGCCAATAGACTTCAGAAATTTTAATGTGTCTGAAGGAGACGAGTTACAAATTTTATCAGAGATGTATCGGCGTTTATAAGTTCTGCACATCTGGTTACACCTATTTCTTGCAGCCTTATAGACAGACCAGTTAAGTTCTGTACGGTCAGATTTAATACAATAACAAATGTAATAATATAAATAATTAAAAATGTAATGTAAATGTAAATTTGTATATATTCAGAAAATATAAATGGCAAAGCTATTAATTAGCTTCATATCCAAGGATATAACTCTCGATGAAATAAAAAGATTACCCATTAACAGGGACATGTTCATCGCAATTAAATTGCATGCAACAATATCCGTATAGCGCAAGGTCAGTTTAAACACTTGTAGTATAATATTATACAACAGCATACATCATAGAACACCTATTTATTTCATGTATGCGAGGTATTTTTACAATATCTATTTATGAAATTTTTGCAGGCCACCTGACAGTTGCCGAAGGACATTGGCGTTGTACGAAATAAGATTTATGTTCTACTAGCTGTGCCCGCGACTTCTAAAATAAAAGTAGCCTAAGTAACTCCTTATTACATTAGGCATCTGCCTGCAAAAGTCCCGTCAAAATCGGTCTAGCCGTTCCAGAGATAAGCCGGAATAAACAGACAACAATTGTAAAAAACATATTTTGGTATCAGTTTATGTACCGTGTATATGCATTTATTAAAAAGCGGTTATTTTAATATTACAAACATGCACTCCAATATTATTATATGTTATTTTGTGAAAATTTAAATGTGCTTATATAAACTTGTTTAGGCTACGTGAATACAGTTGAATATAAAAATATAAATATACATTATGTTGGAAACCATTATTCATACGATGTTGTGTATTGTTACGGCACGCACTGTACGTGAACACAAATTCTTGTGTTACAGTTACAAGAGTAAGTGAGCCAGTGTGACTACGGTTGGGGACGCTTCGGAGATGAAAGAATGGTTAATATTACTGACATCCGTCAATGTCTTTGGGCAATGGCTATAGCGCGTCAAGTGTAAGTTGGCTTGTAGCAAAAACATGTACTAATTTTTTTTGTTCATTTATAAAATATTTGTTTTATTTACCCTTATTATGAAAACTTTTCCAAAATCTATTAAAAATGAGACGTAGAGAATTTTTTTCTAGGGAGATATTGGTAAAATAAACAAAAAAGTAGCAAGACAAAGGGTGTAGCAGGTGCTGCCACAGGAACGCCAACTTATACTTGACAGTCTGTAACATGAGGCTTAATTGACAATCTACTAAGTAATACACCATATAAAACCTACACGGTAAATTATATGCAGAATGAGACACATAGTCTGATTTGATTTATTTCGAAACAAAATCAAACAAATTTATATTTCGTCATCGATAACAAAACAACGAGGAATAATCTGCTTATTTAAAACGATATAAGAACAGATATAAAAATGAAAACATACTTTTAAATTTTGAGCCTTGGAAGAGTAAAAAATAAAAATTCAGTAAATAAATAGAAGGTGGCAACAATGCACCCGCTGCTTCAGGAGAAATCCGGGCCCTCAATCTTTATAACAATATGTATACCACTGTTAAAAACTGTGGCCCGGTCAATTGTGTTGTCGTTTTTAATGTAACGAAATATAAAATAAAGGACTAACTACCTGAGCAAATAAAGGACAAGACTATGAAATCCCCTCTATATTCATCTCTCTCACCGTAGCTGTCTCTTTCTAAAATGTCACGGTCTGTAATGTCTCTTACCTGATATTTAGACTTAAAAAATAAAGCAAAAACGATTCAAGTAATACTTATTATTATTAATTTAAATCATATTTATTTTATTATAATTTTATAACGTTCGTAGCAAAAAATATTATTAATTGTTAGCAAGATGAGATTATAGGGAATTCGTTTTTAATTACAACGACAATTTATATTGGCACGTTAGTATCTATACGTTGTTAAATATATTATAATAGGGCTAGGCAGGCAAACAGACAAATAGGTCACACGATGGTTTTAAGATATTTACCCACCACACATGGGAACTTCACATAAAGGACAACTCGCGCCTATAGTCTCACAAACCCATCAAACCGTGCACCGTGTACATATGCATAAAATTTGCAATAAACACATAATAATTTATTGTAAGTGATATCTCGAAAAGTATATAAAACCTTTTTTAGTCAGAACACGCAAGACACACGACTTCAATTTGGGTGAAAATATTTTTATTTATTTCACTACTCACGACGGTGTTGCCAACCGGTCGTAAATATATATAAATAAAAGGATTTAAACGCATTTATTTTTCCATTTAAGGTCAAGGACCTTGTTTGTAACGAAATAAAATTAAAAGTATAAAACTTTGCAAGCAATAAACCGATTTCCAATATAAATTAATAACAATAAGCTTAAGTAGTGGTTGTAAATTACTATTTACAGGAAGAAAACTGAATAATTAATTGCATAACATAACTTACTAGACATAGAATACAAGTCACGCATGCGAAGTTGTTTGCGATTATTTTTGTTTTTTCTTTAAAGCGAATTTGCAATAGGCTATTTGACTGGTTTTTAAAATCCATTTTATATTATTTAGTAGAAGTTAAGGAATCCAGTAATAGTTTTGTTTTTACAAATTATTACACATTTGCCGACAAATAACATATTAAAAATTCCATATTTAAATAGTTCGCAAAAACGCTACTTGAACAATATGGCGCTGCAATGGGGTCGGTGACATCACTTTCCTGTATTTTAATCTTTGGTACATATGGTAGAAAAGCAAGGTTTACAAGAAAGTGACTTTATCATAAGCCCGGCCAAGCAAGAGCGTTTTGTGTCACGTGACATAAATTTGAAAAAATGCATTTTTATTTATGGATTTTTGAATAAATTAAGTATTATTTTCAACTTTCGTTAGTAAATAGCCATTTTTGATTTCATAATATATACTGATAACAATAATTCACAACTTATTTTTCACATTGTCAAATAGCCTGACTGTCTTGACCATAAACACTAAAGCATATGAAATATAAATCTATTCTTAACCCTCATTCAAGGTCAGTCACGTGATATATTCCATACAACTCAGCAATACTAAGTTTTGTTATTCAACGGTAGAATGTTTGTAATGTGTGATGTACGAACGCACGAGTGTAGGTACATTACACTCAGATCATATAATTTATCAAAATAAGATGTTCTTATTTCGTATGGACTCGAACCATGAATCATATCAAATGTAAAATTTGAATATAAATTTTTAAAGACGTCCTAATGAGTACATCAATAGATACAGATGTACAAATGAACATGAACATGAACACAGAATGAAATGATACATGAACACGAGTTGTAATCTATGTCAATATAATACAATAATGGCAACAACAATAATACAACTAAATGAATTATGTATAGAGGATTATTTTTAGAAGTCAAATATTAAATAATTAAAATTCTGTCCACCTAAATTCCAGAACGTGTGGTCACAAGTTAATAACAACAGTGTAAAACGTTCATTAAAACCGGTCTTAGCGTGCTGCCTTGCACTCCTGCGAATTATTAATTCTAAAATCAGAATATACTTTATTCGTTTCTTTATTATTAAAGGTCCTAAGATAAGTACACAAATTTTATATTATCTTGTTTTGGGGATTCTTTTCGTGGTCAGAAAATAATTTTTAAATTTGGAATATATTCCTATCACACACGTAAGGGGTGTACTTCGCAAATCGTATATGATCTGAGCGGCAATATGTCGGCGGTAATGTAATGATATGTACACAGTTTGGCAATATAAATAAATAAATATCAATGCATCTAATTCATACGATTAAAGAAAGGCAACTTATTAACTAACGTGCGTTTGATTAATCATTAAAATTTCAAACCAGTTGAGCTATAAATATATCCTAGAGGAGAAACTGCTAGAAATCGAAAATGTATTTATTTTCGTTTCAAATTTTACCTTTATACGTATAATAAAATTGGAGTGTCTGTTTGTAATATTGAAATAACCACTCTTTACTAATTGCACATATGCATACACAGTACATATACTAAAATAACAATTCATACAATTTTTGTCCGTCTATTTGTTCCGGCGAATCCCTGGAACGGCTAGGCCGATTTTAATGGGACTTTCAGTGGCATTAATCTGATGTAGTAAGGAGTGACTAAGAACACAACAATAACTATTTTTTTTAATTCAAACGAGCACGATATCGCGATCACAAATTGTAATAATATATACATAATGTGTTGCAATGAAGTTCAAGTTCAAGGGCTAATGGCCTCCTCTCCCTTTGAGGAGAAGGGTAAGTGGAATACACATGTGGCAGAATTTCTATGAAATTTGTCACGTGCAGGTTTCCTCATGATGTTTTCCTTCAACGCTGAGCACGAGATGAATTATAAAGACAAATTAAGCACATGAATCAGCGGTGCTTGCACGGGATTGAGCCCGCAATCATCGGTTAAGATGGACGCGTTCTAACCACTGGGCCATCTCGACTCGTTATTAATAGGCTATTTGACAATGCGAAAAATAAATTGTGAATTATTGTAATCAATGTATATTGTGAGTTTAAAAATGGTTATTTATTAACGAAAGTTGAATATAATACATAATTTATTCAAAAACCCATAAATAAAAATGCATTTTTTCAAACGTTTGTCACGTGACACAAAACGCTCTTGATTGGCCGGGCTTATGATGAAGTCACTTTCTTGTAAACTTTGCTTTTCTACTATATGTACCACAGATTAAAATGCAGGAAAGTGACGTCACCGACGCCATATTGTCCAAGTAGCGTTTCTGCGCGCTATTTAAATATGGATTTTTTAATGTGATATTTTTCGGCAAATGTGTACTAGAAATAAAAAACACAACTTTTACTGGTTTCCTTAACTTCTACTAAATAAAATAAAATGCATTTTAAAAACCAGTCAAATAGCCTATTGTAGTTATTAATTTAATTAGACTAACTTCACAGCATATTTCTGAAGTTCGTGCATCTGCATTCATGCAAGGCAATTAATAACTGATTTAAACATATTTTGCAATTCAAATCTAATATTTGGGTTAACTCAAAGAACGCAGCTGTTACACGAACTCGAGACCTAACAACAAGCGATTCGTAGAAAATGTATATTCATGAAATCTATTGTTATACGATACTGGATACAAGAAAACTTTGGTTAAGACACAACAATTTCATATAAGTACGCCTCTTGATAATATGAATAGGATGATATTTAGAATAGGATGATTGGATGATGTTAGGAATATGTTCCAAACCCTCTCCTTAATGGAAGAGGAGGGCTTATCTCAGCAGTGGGAAATTTACAGGCTGTTACTTTATGCCTCTTGATGTTGCGTTGAAAGACAAAAATTGTTCGTAAACATTTAAAAGGTATTTGACACTAGCGGCCCGTCCCGACTTCACGCGGATGAACATAATTTCTTTTTTCTAATTTTTACCTTTTATTTTTATTTTATTATGTTTATTTCCGACATGTTTTGTTTGTCGTTCATTTCAAATTATTTACACAAAAACCTTAATAAATTATATAACTAAACCTTCCTTATGAATCCCCCTGTCTACTAGTGAAAACCGCATGAAAATCCGTTCAGTAGTTTTGGAGTTAATCGCTTACATACAGACAGACGCGACCTTGGTTTTATAATATATTGTGATAGAATTAACTATTATTAAAAGAATTCTTTAAAACGTATAACACTTGTTTTTTTAACTTACCCCAAGAATATTCCACATAACGTCGTTATAACCGCACTCAGCACATATATGGCACCGGGGAATGATGATATTGTGAAGGCATACAGCGAGTTATACAACGCAGGCGATATCAGCGGACTGATGCCCTCAATCGTGCACATCAGCGCAAACACCTTCGCTATATCTTGCGGGGGCAGTATCTTCGTCAGGAGAGATCTGATCAGAGGTGATGATAGACCTCTAAACAGGGATATAGCGGAAGCTAAAAATAATATCGCTGTTAGATACATCCATAATTACTAGAAACATCTGGATTTAGTATTTATTTACTAGATTATTTAAGAACCAAATAATCAATTTTATATGTTATTATTTTGTTTTATAAATGTTTTCGATATAATATAATCATAGAAATATTTAAAATTACTTATAGCTGATACATTGTGCAACTTTGTAAAGCCTATTCTAACCAAGCACACATTATCTAGATAGATAAAGATAATTAATTTATTAATGACAAAATAATGTTTAATTATTTTTTAATTAATAAATAATTGCAAATAAAACAGTAGTCGAGACTTTGATATGATATTCATAACGGATTCGTGAAAAAAGTCTAAATCGGCAAAATTATCAATACGTCGGAAGGAAAATTATAATGGACGTACAGAATAATATAGCAGAGCTATTAGCAAATCGCAAACGTACAACGTACTTTTACAAAAAGGCTAAAGTGGCAAAGACTTGTTTATATTGAGAAATATTTTATTGTTCGTTATTCAAATAAACTAAAAAATATATAATTATTATAAATGGCAATAGTATAAGTAAGTATTATAATTAAGTCTGTAGTTTTGTTTTTATTTGTATAAATAAACTTTTATATTCCATAAATATTGGCACTGTGAGAAATATAATCATCCCTTAAACGCCAAACGCACTACCAATCTTGGGAACCAAAACGTTAAGCCAAAATCAATAAAAGAAAGCATTATTACGTGACAACACGCCATAATGAAGTAACAAGTTTGTGGCGTATTAAGCTAGGTTCAACTTCGATATATACAAAATACTAGTTCGTAATGACCCCAATCCTATAAATGTTTATAGCAAACATTACAAACTTGAAATAGGTAAATTGAAAGTAGAACTAACTTAGGCACACTCGCGCTGACTAGACTTTTGGTATGGCTACGTAGAATACATATAGATTATTACTAAAGATAAATAATGGTGATTTTGATAAAATAGAAACGAAAAATTAATTTGAACAAAAATAGTTCACGATATAATATCGTCGTAAAAAGCGCTCGAACGAATACAAAGTCATAGGCGCCATCTTGTTTAATACTAAATTAAACACACACAACTGTACCTATATGATATTTCCTGTCTAAATCCAACACAACGTGTTTTCTATTTTTGTATAAAATTTCTTTTAAATTTCTAATTTCTATAATTATCATACTATAAAGACTTCATTTTAGGTTAATATAATGTTTAGCTTTAATTTGATTAAAAGTAATGTAAAAGTTTTTTTTCCGTATGTAGACTATGATCTAAATCATTTATAAGTTGAAATTGAAACTACGTAACTAAGTACTTATTATTAGATATTCACACTTATTGTTTTGGCTACACAGTAATGAATAATTAAAACAAAAATAAAGAGCCAGCGTAATACGTACGAAAAACTAAGTTACAATAACAAATGAAAATTTTACTTTAAATAAAACTTTTACAGCGGTGTTACGTTCCCTACTTATTCACTTAATATTTAATCTTGTATTAATATATGTTTACGTAATCAAACAAAACTCAATAAGACAAATAGTGATATCAAAAGATTTAGGTACAGAATAACAGACGCTGGTGAGTCATACCATAGTTCAATGTATTGATCATTCAAGTTGCATGCCTAATTCCAAAATCATTTGAATAATATAGATGAAACATCGAATTAAATAATATAACCGCAAAAAACATGAGAGATTTTAATATTAGTCACCTGCATGACATACAAATAAAATTTAAATTTATAGCAAATTAATTCATTACAGAACGCTTATATTATAGTATAACTTACTGTTATAATTAAAACCGGTTTTATTTTATTATATGATTCATTCTCCTAAGTAAAAATATATATTTTGCAACTAAATAGTCGAGGCTCTACTATGTAACTAAAAAAAAACATTAAAAATAATTTCATATATTCTTTCGGTTTTATACACTTGTGTGTAAGATCGAATATAAATATTATATTTTATTATAAAATGACAACCTGATAATTATATTTATAATTAGAACATGATAAATAAATAATTTGTACTTTGATTTTGTTGCATTGATAATACTTCGTATGTGAACTGATATAATTTTATAAAATTAATTAAATATAAGGAAATTACTCACCCAGATACATATGCCAGGAATCAGTAGCGAACGTTTTAATGAAGTAGTGGGCAGTCGTCGACATGAAGGCGACTATAGAGAAAGCCAAATCTGTCACTTTGAACAGCTTTTGGACCAACATAACACCCAAGAACGACCCGAAGAAAGATATCGTCGTGTTAAAAGCTGAATATATTGTGTATTGTTTTATCGCCCAGTGCAGTCTTTGCCTCGTGTACATATACTCCAAACTCATGAGACCGTACATTATAAATATTGACAAGCTATTCGCAAATGTCAGAAGGAGGATTTGGGCACGTCCGTGATTCGGACGCTTTTTGAAACATTCGACAAACATCTCTTTCACGAGTTTAATGTCTAATACTGATGATATACCTCCCTGGAACAAGTGATTTACATATATTATACTTGATATAGCTTGAATACGGTCTTAAGTTTTCATCAAGAACTTTTTGAAGCCAATGGAATTGGTGGAAAAAACGAGCTACTACTCCGATTTGAAAAACATATCACAGTGTTAGATAGCCAATTTATAGAGGACGGCTAAAGGCACCAATACCAATATTATTTATAATGACCAAAAGGAGCGGGGTATCAATGAAAAATGTTGTATAATGGAGAAAGGTTGTCTTTCGATAGCTTCCGTTGCGTGCTCTGAGTCATCGGTTAAAGTTACACAAAAAACATGTTTAAAATAGGAACAACTTCTGCATAATATAGGAATTAGTTGTGACACCAACCACGTTATCTAGAGGCACAGTTATTTAAAGGATTTAAATTACAAGTTGGGTAGAAAAATATTAAAAATAACTAGGTATGACTATATAGTATTGTATAATACAGATTTATTTTTGTTTTTTTTTACTATATTGTATTATATGCAAAAACCATCCTCTTAAATCTTCACACACACTTTCTATTAAAAAAAATCGCATCAAAAATCCGTTTCGTAATTTTAAAGATCTAAGTATGCATAGGGAAGACAGCCATAAGACTTTGTTCCATACTATGTAATGATAATGATTAGGCTTAAAAACATAACATACCTGAACAGCGCCAACTAAAGATTCTTTCAAGCATACATTGGTAAAAACATAAGCTATTACGAACAGCATAGCTGATATCAACAGCAAGTATACGTTTCCAACAGCTCGCAATACGTACGAACTCGCAACGGCACCAATAACACTGCCGGCTGATACCGAAGCTTCGACTATCGTCATCCTATGAAATAAGAAATAAAATATAATGCAAGTAATTGCTTTTTTTTATGGTACAGGTTGGCGGACGAGCATATGGGCCCCCTGATGGTACTTAAGTGGTCACCATCACCCAGAGACAATGACGCTGTAGGAAATATTAACTATTCCTTACATTGTCAATGTGCCACCAGCCTTGGGAACTAAGATGTTATGTCCCTTGTGCCTGTAGTTACACTGGCTCACTGACCCTTCAAACCGGAACACAACAATACTGAGCACAAAGCCCTGCCACCAGTAGGGCTTAAGTATTTTGAGAACAGTTGATTAATATTACTTACCTAAGAGATCTCTTCTCTTTAGTAGTGATGTCGCTCACATAGCAGTAAGAGCCCGTGAACATAGCCGTGAAACCACCAGACAAAGAAACTGGTATGGAAGTGAGTATAAACCACCACGGGCCTAAATTGTCCAGCATACTGTAGACAACGATCAGACCACCGCTCAGAGACATTCCTAAAACAAATGAATTATGAACTTTAACGCTATAAGTGTGCGAACATATCTACTGTATGCCGTTTTCAGTTTAATTTATTTTCTTTATTTAAAATAAGTCGATTTTTTGGTTAAGGTTATACCTGGCTGGTTAAAAAAGAATAAAGTTAGCTGTCAATGACGTACTGTCTTTTATTTACAATAATAAGGCAAACAAACAGGCACTGCTACTGTAAGAAATATCAGCCATCTTTTACACCGGCAAATCCGCCGACGCTCTTCGGTACTAAGATGTTATGCTCCTCACTATTAGCTAAACTGGCTACTAAAACTACTAAAACCGAACCATAAATTGTTATAGCTATATATGATACACCGCCGATAAGCTAGCTTTGGCGTTAGATGATGAATGGCGTATCCACCCAGATGGGCTTGTGGAAAGCCAAGGTACCATTAAATAAATGTATAGATTTAATAAATCGTATTGTTTATTACTTGGTACTCAATTTGCTTCTTTATTTATTTAAGCACACTTTATTAGGATACATATATTACATTATCATAAAACTTCTTAAAGTTGTACCAAACAAATATTCTAGAATACGAGCTCATATTATCCGGATCTGTAGTATCACCTTACGATTGTAATGTCACTTTTATAAAAGGTCACAAAGTAAGTCGAATTTTATGCATAGAATTATGAAAATAAAAATAACCGTATGACGATTGACGAAAAGAAAACGTGTATAAACAAGTTGATTTATTTATATTTATTTATATATTCGGTATATTTCTAAATAATAGGCAAGCAATTTTTTTCTAGAGCTCAGGTGTCATTGCGCTACTTTTTTATTTTATTTTCCATATTAATCGAAATTAATGACCAAACGTATTTGGACGAAGAATGCCTGTCGATTATTATAACAAAATAATCGAAATTACGACTTAAACCAGTACTATTAACTAATAATGTTTGTTTTGTATTGATTACGTGATAATTGTTGTTGTACTGATAACTCAATAGTAAGTAAATAATAGTCTCTGCAGTAAATATCACAAAGTATGTATAGCTATTAATATTATAAAGTCATATGAAGCGTGAGATGGATATTAATTAATTTTCTTATTAATTTATTAATATTTTACAAAAAAATCTTTTTGAAGCTTAACATGAACAGGATTGCTGTAATTATAGACATCATTTTATACTTATATCGCAAAGCAAATATTAAATATATCTTCTAACAATAATACTTTTTTTTTACATTTAAGTTTCTAAATGTTATCGATATGTTCTATGATTTTGATAAAGTACAACATGGAACACTCATATAAGACAGAAAATTACAGTGTTATATATAAACGCTCTTGATTTAATCATTTAAGTCGTTAAATTTAATTCAACGAAGTTAAATATTTTTTAAATAGAATAAAATAATGTAAATCTTATATTAAATGGGTTTAGGTCCTTTTTTATTTTATAAATGACTCTCTCTCTCTTTCTTTAAAAGTAATTATCTTATTGCATTGTTTGCTAATTATGCTTCATTACGTTTGAGTGTTGTCAGAGACCAAGCTAATTATAACGAAGTAAATAATGCATTACAATTACAAATAAGTTTAAAGATATTTCAGAAAATGTTTTTGATGCGACGAATAATCGAAAAATATGCACTGGTGTGCATATGTATGTTTAAATTTGTCCTAAAGATTTAAAAAAAGAGACTACAAATTTAATTTAATCATATAACATAGCTGTACATATAGTTTATAAGTTATGAATGTTAATATCGAGAAGGCTTTACAAACATGCATTTTATGCTAATACCCCGTATGTTCAACGAATTATAAATATTTATAAGGAATAAAAATAACCTTTAATATAAGGACTAGCAAACCGTCCCGGCTTTTCGCGGAAGTAAGTCTGATACTAAATATTCTACAGAATGTCTTTATATACAATGTTCACAATTTTTCAGACATTAGACAATACAAACTATGACGATACGTCCCTGCATTTCAAATCTGTAATATCTTTGATAATATTTACTAAAGTTACAGGCTGTAAAGGTACATATTGATCTTTATTAGGTGTAATAATGTATTTAAAGTACTTAATTGGATAAGGGAGAATACTGTATTGCTTCATATCGTTTCGCAAATAAGGCACTGTAAATTGTAAAGTTTAATAAATAAGGCGCTGTATATCTTAAAAAAATTATAGATAAAAAATTGTAATAATGGGTTATCTGTAAGAGAGACATATACTATTGCGGACTTTTTATTGTAGACCTTTTTAAGGTGTACAATACAGTAGTCGATTACGTATTTCGATCTACTTATCTCATAGGGTTCAGCCAGCGTTTGAAATGTATGTGTAAAAAATTGTGTTTATTTACGACATTAAATTAAAAATCTGTAAAATTATTAGTGTTTCTCTAATATATTGTACTTATATTATACATATAAACCTCTTTCTTGAATCGCTCTATCTATTTAAAAAAAAAAAACTACTTCAAAATCCGTAATTTATGCTTAATTTTAAATACCTAAGCATACATAGGGACAGACCGGCGTTCGGCAGCGGTGAGCGACTGTGTTATATATTATAATGATGTGGGTACAACTTATTTACATAAAACAATCTGATAATAACGCGTGCATTAATAAAATAATTTCCATGGCATATTTAATTTACAAACTGAATCTGTAGATGACATCATATCTGTAGCTTTATAGCCCGCTGACGAATTTGCTTACGGGAAATGATGTCCCCTTTGTACAATCATAATATAGCACCAATAACGCGTGCGAAAAATCCGGTGCGAAGGAGCCGTTAATGAAATAATATTTAAAATCCATTTGCGTTATATTACGTGTGCCTTTATGGCGACCTCGTCCGTGATTAAAACAAATAAGAGTAAGACCTCTTCATTGATAAAATCACGATTTATCAAGTAGGAATTTTTTTTTTGTTTTACTAAAAACATATTTATTTTTTTACTGAATTGTTGTTGAACTACAAGCCCAATAGGATGTCTAGGCAAAGCTTAAGACAGACACGCAAGTGAGCAACAAACTGACCTCAAATTATTTTTAAAGAAAGAAAAAAAAATATTTTATACATTTGGCGAATGTCACATTTAATTGTGCAATGTCCAATCAAATCTATAGGTCTTTCACATCATTGTTAATTTGAGAGTTCATCAAAATCGCAATTGATTACGGATTAAATAAAGATGCTGCCAAAAGCTTGTAGAAATTAATGAAAAAGCTTTATTATAAAAAAAATGTTTAACATTTCTCATTAAACATTATGTATTTTATATATTTAATTTAATATAAAGTAAGTTATGCAAGAAACCTTCAATAATGCTAAAACACATAGATATATTTAAATTATCTATAGAATACAGATAACTTATACTCTGATTTAACACAAAGGCTACATAACAGCTGTATCAAACAGAGTCAAAGCCAAAGGCTGGAGCTAGTTAATAATAAATCAATGTACTCACCAAGTAGAGGCCAAACCACTAAGGGTTTCCTTCCATGAGTATCAGACCAGACTCCAAGGAACAAAGAAAGGATGGCAGGAGCAACTGATTCTATTATTGTTCTCAACATAGATACAAATGTTGCATACTTCTGTACTTCTTCTTCTAAATGTTGACTGCCATTGTTCCTAGCCGGTGATAAGAAAACCTGACACTCTTCTTGAGTATGGTTTAAGGAATGAACACATGTTCTGTACAAGATTAAGTTGCTTATTGCAGCGCCTAGAAGAAATTAAGTTATTTAAGACCAAGAAAAAAACAATTTAACGAATGTTTATAAATTATATAATATTAAATGAACAGATTAAGTGATTATTAAGTGCAATTGGAGAGGCCTATGTCCAGCAGTGGACGGAAATGGGCTGATGGATGGAAATGAACAGAACTGTATTAAAATTATAACTATATAAGTTACTAGTTTTTTTGTTGAAATATGTCAAAACAATTATGTTATAAATTATATCCTTAAGTTATTTAGTTATAAATATGTTTAAGTTTTAATAATTGCGTCGCTTACCTGACAATGATACCGATAACATGGTGAAAAACAAAGGAAATTCCATGGTTATTTTAAAGGGCCGAGGAGGGGTCTCACTAACTGTATTAATATTCGAGTTGTTTTCGTCGATGTTTTCATTTTCTTGAGCCATTTTCACAATTTATTTAAGTTAGTACTTTATTCGTTATTTAAATCCTAAAATACAAGAACTCGATTTATTTTTAAGAGAAAGTCTTTTTACTTTTATAGATAGATAGGAATTAATTGAACGCGGTGTAAGAATCTGCAATATTTTGATGCATTCTCCCCGACACTGTTCACCCGTCGAAAAGCGAGGGCAATTTAACTTTAAACTCATGACGGTGAGCTATATTATTTGCTTGTTATTGTTTTATTTTCATCTGACGGCTGACGCAAATAGTCATATGCATAATGTGACATTTAATGCATTCTTGTTTTTTTTCCATATGACAACGTCGAAGAATAAAGACTTCACAACATACAGGCTTTGAAATATGTCTACATAATCACTAAAAATGTATTTTAATTGATTTTTGATATATTTTTCAATCTAATTAGTCAACTGAAATATAAATCAATATTCTATTTTTGAATGTTTATATTAAAATAAAATATCTTAATTAAAATATCGTCAAACACTTTTCAGACTGTCCATATTGAGCTTAATAAGAAGAGAGAAACATTTAGTTAGAATATTAAAAGGCAGTCGCAGTTATAAAAAATAATATATAGTATATCCAATTACGCAAATTAACTAAAATAATATTCAACTTTATTACAGGTTATGCTTTTATAATAACGGTACAGATCGATAAATTTACCGGTTTTTACCTTGCTAAATACTTTCTAGAAGATACGCCATAAAATTAAAAAAATATATCCATCTTGTCTATGACAAATCTTACGAAGGCGAGCTTTTCGGACAACAATTTAACGTTTATAACGCTTTACTCGATTTAAAAAAAACTATAAAAATAACAAAATTATAGGTATTTGGATTCATAAGGTATGTGACTTTATCGTTTCTTTAATTTTGTATATTAAACGTTAAATTATCTCAAAAAAGATTTTGATGAGTCGTCGTCTGTCATACGTGCATCCGCCGTTAGTTGCTTCTTAAAAAAAACTTGATATAAATTTGTTAATTATATGTGATATTGATTTCTTTGTTTATTATTAAAGAATATAATTAAAATTCAAAGAATGCGCCGTATCAAGCACTTTAGTACAACACGTACCGACCTATTTTTAGATCGGCTTTCTTTTTTATACAATGCAGTGATTTGGTGATTAGCCGGTTGCGAATATTTTCACAGTAAAAGTATAACTGTTTATAATATTGAAACTGTTTTTAGGTGTTGGCAAAATATTAGTTCAAGATGGCTGTAAATGTGTATTCCACAAATGTGACATCGGAGAATCTATCCAGGCACGATATGTTAGCGTGGGTTAATGACTGCCTTCAATCAAACTTTGCTAAAATCGAAGAGCTATGTACCGGTGCCGCGTATTGTCAGTTCATGGACATGTTGTTTCCTGGTAGTGTTCCTATGAAGCGTATCAAGTTCAAGACAAACCTAGAACATGAGTACATTCAAAACTTCAAAATATTACAGGCTGCCTTTAAAAAAATGTCTGTAGATAAGGTAACTATAACTTCATTAAATTGAAATCATTGAAATATTCTAACCATCACCGCTTAAAAAGTATACAGTAATTCTAACCGCTCAATATGTAATAACAAAGGTAAGGTAAGTAAAGTATAAATCTTCAAACTTAAAATAATTTCCGTGATAATGATAATTGTTGGAACTTTCATTTGTTCTAGTAAATATGAAAATGTTTATGTTTTGTTTAGCCTAGGTGGTGTTTAACAATACTGATATTTAAATATCTTGCTTTAATTTGATGATTAATATTAAATAAAAACTAGGGATAATTTTAGATTGCAGTTATGACTCACATAATATGCACTTTGCTTTCTTATCTGTTAATGTTATTAATACTTCGAAGAAAATACAATCATCATTTTCTAACAAAAGTATTACTTTTTTTATAGTGAGGGCTAGTATTTAGGAACATTATTATTAAATTTGTTTTCATAATAGAAAATGTGACTGTTTAGTATTTTGCGGTAAAGTTGTGAATCAACTAGTTTTACATTTAGAACAACTAAAGTTGGTGCACATTCACCAATTGAACATATTGAAAAATCATTTTGCTTTAAATATTTTAGTATCGGTTTAATGTAATTTTGTAGGTAATACCAGTGGACAAGCTGATCAAGGGGAGGTTTCAAGATAATTTTGAGTTTTTGCAGTGGTTTAAAAAGTTTTTTGATGCCAACTATGATGGGAGGGAGTATGATGCGTTTGAGGCCCGTGGTGGTTTAACGATCGGGTCGGGCGCGTGCGACAGCGGCGTGCCCCTGTGCGCGGGCGCTGTCCCGCCGCCGCCGCGCGCGCGCCGCGCTGTGCCGATGCACCACTCGGGCAGTACGCATCCCGCTCCTCTAATCATTTCACGCACGTAGACATGTCACGCATGACCGGTTCATATCATTCTCACATCCACAAACTACTGTCTAAATTGTTTGCTACTATGCCACTGGTCGATGCAGACGGTCTAAGTGCTTGCACATCTCGATCTCCCATACAGGTAGCCGGCACCCCATAGAACATTTCTTTCTTTTGTTTTACTTTCCTTTTTCTTTCGTAGATAGTACCCATTGACAGACTGGTGAAGGGTCGGTTCCAAGATAACTTTGAGTTCTTGCAATGGTTCAAGAAGTTTTTCGATGCTAACTACGGCGGCACCGAGTACGACGCCATGGCCCAGCGCGAGGGCCTGCCCATGGGGCACGGGGCCGCCGGCGCGGTGCCTCGCGCCGCGCCTCCGTCAGTTAAGAAGCCGGCGGCGCCCGTCGCTAAAGTCGCCGCTAGACCCCAAACCAGTACTATTTGTTTACTTTATTAGTTATTTTTCTTTTTATAAAATTGTTTTTTTTTTTTTTTTTTTACAAGATATGGTATTTCAATATGGCAATATAAATATTCTTATCAATTATTATATTATGTATTTAAAATTATTAATAAGAACAGGAACCATTGCGATCTCTATTTAATATTTATAAATGAATAAATTTATGTAGAGAATAATATATGTACTATACCGACCCTTTAACATATTTCAAATCATTATCATTTGTGTTTTTCTTATGTACTATTAGTTCAAACTTCATACTGTTATTTTTATATACTAATATTTATGTATTATTATTATATGAATATCATTTGTTACACTATGCTTGATATTGAAATAATTTAAATGTTATATTTTACTTTTTTAAATTATTATTTGATACTTATTTTAATCAAGAAGTTATCTATGGAATGCTTTTGCTCAAGCAAATTAAAATCTTGTCTTATTGATTTAAAAAAATTGCATTGAATTCATTATAAATGCTGACTTAAATAATTTTGCAACAATACTGCCTATGTAATTTTATTGTAAGTTTTTGCTTAAAAGATAATGTACTACTAATTAATATTTTTTCTTTAGTTGGCAAGGCGAACAGTACAGTAAGATCTCCACCGGTCAACTTATCCAGAATAAACCAAACTGGAAAAGGCGACTCCAAAGTAATTGACGAACTCAATCACCAGGTATCTGTTATATATATACAAACAGTAACAGCCTTTAAATATCCCATTAGTGGGAAAAGGTTTCTACTGTGTAAGATGCTTGAGAGCTGAGTTAGCCCAGTATTGAGGAACATAGCTGAAGATTGTGGGTTTATATCCGGGCAAGCACCCTTGGCTTTCACATGCTTAATTTGTTGCTAATTAATTCTGCTCAGCGGTGAAAGAACTATGAGGAAACTCACATCAGTCCACGGGATATACATATGACTACATCCACGTATTTAGATCAAAACAAACTTCAAACCTTTGCTATTTTTTACACATTTTTTTTTAGTATAGTGACAATGGTGACTTTTCTGTATTTTTGAGTACCTAATGATTGATGTTTATTATTATAGTCTGTTTAAACAATAATAATTCCATTGTATGCACTAATTAATCGATCAAAACTACTTAATTATAACAATAGCTTAAAGTAAAAGTAGATTTACAAATATTAAAAATAGATTTACAATAACTAAAAAGTTTTTAAAGTAAAATATAAAGATACATAAGGCGTCTATATGATACGTGATATTTCTCGGCCAAGGCTTACTCGTTTACTAATTAGGGCATGCCTTTATAAGGAAGAAATCAGATAAATATTTAAGAAACTGCATGCAGATTAATGTTTTTTGACTTGGTGCTAAAAGGGCCCAAGTACATTATTTAATACATTTTGCTACTTACCAAATCATATGCAAAATGATAAATATATTTATAAACAAGAACTTTTTAATGATAATATTAAGATGGAAAATATTATGCAAGCAGGCAAATGTAATATAGAAGTCAGATTTATTGATAGTAGGTCCTTTTAGTAAAATGAATAAAATTAAATTATTCATATACTTTAATTCTGATTTTCGTTTTCGAAGATTAATGAATTAAAAGCAACAGTCGACGGCCTTGAAAAGGAAAGGGACTTCTACTTCGGAAAACTTCGGGATATAGAGGTGATCTGTCAAGAGATGGATGAAGAGCACAATGCTCCAATAGTTCAAAAGATTTTGGACATCTTATATGCAACTGAGGTAAACAATCAAATACAACATTAATTATTTTAAAGTTACATAAATAGCAATTATCCTAAAATGAAATATTTTAATGAGGCAATATGTTTATTGAGGATAATATTTTTGATTTCCTTGTTGTAGTAATAACTTGTTTTGTTTGATTTCAGGATGGATTCGCGCCCCCTGAGGAAATGGATGGCGAAAACCCTCACCCACCAGAGGAAGACGAATATTGAGAATATAACATCTATGCGTATCATAGTGCTCTTTGTATATTATAAACTCGAAATTATATCGCTTAAAAATCATCGACAACATTGAGTGCTTTGTATTTCACAGCCAATGAGTCAACAGTAACAGTTTAATAGGTAATAAAATAACATATGACAGTGGCCCAAAATGGCTTTATGAAGTTCCTAACTTATACATGTATATTTGGAATTTATCGAATGTCTACCAGTGATTCAATGTTACATGGATTTGAATATATTTATACCTCTGTATATATGTAAGATGACCTCAATGCAGTAACGTACACATGGCTGTGTCATACAAAAGTACATTCTTTATTTATTAGAAGCATATTTTTCTTGACTGAATTTCTGTCTTATCTTTTTTGTTTCGGTAGAATCATTACATTGAAACAAAGAGTTATATTTGTATGATGGATAGGTTTTTAATGTGCAATGTGGTGCAGAAAGCGTGCTTATATGTATTGTCTTGAAACTGATCGTAATATTTGGGCCACTGTTGCCTGTTTAAACGTGCATTTAGTAGGTTGTTATAAATGGAAGAGATTTACTGTTACTTGTTTAAATTGTGTTTTAACGAAATTTACTGTAATTAAATTTGGTCGTAAAATTACTCTATTATACAACTCTTAGAGTGAAAGTGAATTAGATCTGATAAATTTTGAATTACTTTTATTGACGAATATTTACAATAAATTCGGTAATTGACATGTTTCAAAATTAGTGCATATGATATAGCCTAGGGAATATATCTACATTTTATGTACCATAATTGACTACATTTTAGTTAATGGAATAAGAATACCATGTTTGTGCACTAATAGTTACTAATAATAGAAACGATGTTAATGATCAGATTGATTTGTTAATAGGTTAGGAAGTGTCTTAGCAAATACGTTGCGATACTAACGACTTGTTGGCGGGAAAGATGTTATCGCTGGTTAAACTTAATAGATAATTAATTTATTTACTTCAAAAGCATACATAAATTGCCTTAACTGCAAATATTAAATCATAATTATAAAATAGCCTCTGGATATCAGATTGTCGAAGTCTTATCAAATAAATAACTACATTAATATAAAAGCATTTTATTTGCATGCATTGATAAAAAGTTATCCTTCCTTTTTTATAATTAATTAAATTGCGTTGTGTCGATTGTCGCTTTCGTATATTTTTTTGACATCTCTGACATCGTATTCGTCGAAAAGTTTGATACCATTCCTGTTATTATTCCAAATATATTAACATAAAAACTTTATGTTCGAACCATTAATATATTATATCGCAATAGAATGGTAGTACACTAGAATACAACATAAGGTCTTTCCCACACTGATACTATTCGGTTTTTTTGTAGTAGTTCAGATTCGAGCTTATGGTTTTCACGTAATCCGCACTGAAAATTGTTTTTAAAGATGATGAAAGCATAGACAAGTAGACCCTCGTCCGTTTGTTTGCATATTCAAAGTTACTTAAGGCGTTTATAATATAATCGATATGTATCTGCTGCAGTTGTTGTAGTAGAAAACATTACATACTATCCATGAATGACGTAAGTATTATCTATATTTATTCTTATATCAGATGAAATCTCCTGTTTAAGATACGTTATCTGACAGCCAAAACATGAAAACAATAAAGAAATGGTATAAGAAAAAATATTTGTGTAATGACGCTGACACCATTCATTCCGCTTAGCTGACCTTCCTCGCAACTCCCAAAATTCACGCTCTTTATGATTGCAGCATAGATTTGTACGGGAAAGTAAAAAAATATATAAACATTATCTGTATTTATTTTACAATAATTCTTATTACATTAATTTAAACATTAGCTATAGAAGAATTGGTCGTCTTTAAAATAATGTCATACTTAAATTAAAATTAATACTAATAACTCCTATTGACAGACATGAATTGAATAAAAATCAAATTATGTACTTATATGTACACACTACGTTAAATCTATTTACCATTTATTCATTGAAAATCAATAACAATGCGATTCGTTTCTTTAGTAAATAAATTACACAACATGATGTATATTAAATATAAATATCTAAAATCATAAAAAAATTATCATGATATCTCAATATATTAAAGCGGTCCCGCCGATACGGCAAAAAACTAAAGAGGCATTTCATACTCTTATCTCAAAATATACTTTAAGTTGTATAAGTTGAAAATTCATTATTTTACATGTTAATGTACATTACTACTGAAATTACAACAATGGACGATTCATTTTACATTTTTTGATCTAACTCTTAAACTTCTACTGGAAATGTTACTAATATTTAAACTTGACTGTTCAGCTGTAGAGGATAATTGCTTTTTTTCATTATTTTTTCTTGGAGATTGTCGAGTCCTATTTAAAGTAGCATTCTTTATCGTAGGGTTCTTAGCTGGTTTTGTATCTTTGTTAGTTGTCTCCTTATTTTTTTTATTTGCTACTGGTTGTTTTTTCTGAACAGACTCATTGCTCTTATCCTTTGTATTTTTGGATTGTCTTCCTCGTTTTGGTTTGGTAGTAGTATCACTAACTTGAGTACTTAAATTAGCCTTTTCTCTTTTTTGCTTCAATCGGAGACTTTCTCTAGAAGTATTACAATCATTTCTATCCTGTGATGTTTGCTTATTCGTTTTTGGTTCTTTGGTTTTAACTATTTTCACATTAGACTTTTCTTTATCTTTACTTAATTCACCTTTTAATTTGGATTCTTTTTTTGGTTTTGTGGATGCCACTAATTGTTCTTTCGCTTTTACCTGTTCCTTTGATTTTTTTTCTTGATTCTGTTTAGATCTAGTTGATCTATTTAACATTTCATTATTGTTTTCTTCTAGTTTTTCTTGATACTTATCAGATTCTTTTCTTCTGGAAATTCTACTAATATCTGACCTACATGACATACTGCTATTGATACCCTTATTCTGAAAACTTCTTACAGTTAGAATAGTACCCTTTACAACATTTCTTTTATTTATGTTTAATGTTGAACTATTGCTTGCAACTTCTTTTTGAGTGTTGTTATCTGAAAAAATATTTTGCTAGTTACTTCATTCTTGACCAAATGAATAGTTTAAATATAGTTATAGTTTTTAAATATTTACCAGGTTTAGTTACATTTCTAGATGGCCATGGTGTTACAGATCTCTCTTCCATGTCACTTTCAAAGTCAGTATCCCAAAATGATTTCACACAGCTGGACACAGTTCTCTTGTTTTGACCTAAAAAAAATCATTACAATAATATTTTATATTACATTTAAATCTTTCTTGACCCTTAATCATTATAAATATACTTACATTGTGGTTCATTTAATTTATCTTTATCATTACAATGATGAGACTTCATCTGCAATTTTTGTATCACAACTTTACACTGTGGTGTTATTTTTTTATCTTGATTTTTAGGTTTATCTTGAACTTCATTTACTTTACATTTTGCAGTTGTTTGCTTCTCTGTAGTTAACAAAGTGTTATTGACTTTCTTATTGTTGATTTTGTTGCTATTTTGAGTATTTTTAAATATTTCTTCATCTGTGTAGGTGTCACTACCCTCATCATTATTACACATTGATATAACAGATGCCACATCCCATTTATCATTACTTTCATGGTTGCTTTTACTAAAGTCTTTCTTGTTTGTAGCAGCTGTGATATTCATCTGATCAGGATGCACAATCTTATGTATTAAATCCAAGACATTATCATCTCCAACATCACGACTAAGACAAGATTGTGATGAAACTAACTTTCTCACTTTGTTTTTTTCCCTGCATGCACTGTATATTGTGTTTTGTGGGCTGTTTATTGCTAAATTATCATTACTCATATTTTTACTTTCGGCAACATCTAACTTCTGCGTGAAGAGTTTCCTCTTCAAGAAACTGGGTTTCATTGAAACGTCTGTAGTAGAATTGTACGTTATTTCTGCTTGATTAGAGCCATCTGGTTCTAATTCAGTATTCGGTAGTAAATATTTGTTTTGTAATTCTAATGCATGTCTATCTTCAGGATTGTGTAATTTATTTTGTGGTTCTGGTAATTTATCAATTGGTAACTCAAGTTCTATACTACCAGTGAGAGGCTGGCGGGATTTAGCAATTAATATTTCTGGAAGTTGATCTTTTTTTGCAATAGAAGTTTTTCGGATGGGCATTTGTGGTTTTTTGAAATTAAAATCGTTTTTCTGGATGTTTATATTATTAGAAATGCAATCATTCCCTTTTATAGGTGAAATAGTAATCTTATTTCTTTTTCTGTCGGATGCAATAGTTTCTTCAACTTCGAGAACTCTTTTACGTTGTTGGTTAGAATTCTTTTGAACAGTGACATCTCTTGTATTTTCTGAAAAAATTTCTTCCTTATCACTATCAGTATCATGATTTATAACATCACTAGTTGCTATGCAGTGATTATTTTTATTAACATTATTGAATGGTATAAAATTTGTTAGTGAAGCTTCATTAGTCATTACTTTTGATTTGTTAAACCTTTGTGATGGTAATAAAAATGATGATCCCTTTTTAAATCTGTCTTTTAGAGTAACCACAGAGGTATTTTCAGTATTTTCTTGAGATGTGTGATTCTGACTTAATGAAGATACTGCCACTATATTTCTTAATGAATTCTGTTTAATATTATTTGTACAGTCTTTATACATATCACTTTCTTTTATCGAAGTCCTGAAATGTGACAAATCATGTGTTTTCAAAGGTCTGTGTATGGATCTTGGTATATTTTCTTTGTGAAGTATTGTTCTGGATGATCGACAATCATCACTACTAATCGATGAATCACTGCCTTGCTCTCCTGAATCTTCACCAGATCGTTTTCTATTGCCTTTCAGAAATAACTTAAGATTACGTCTTTTCTCAATTTTTTTCCTGACTCTGTTTTTCATAAATTTATTGTAAGCTTCTTTTATCATCCTTAAATCATATTTGTTGAATTTTACATTTTTGAATGCTAATGCAATGTCGGCAGCACTGACACTTGCATTAGAATCTAGAAAAAAGATATGTTACTGATATATTGATATAAATATAAATCAAACACACATTACTTCTTAGTTTTTGAAATCAAATAATAATTATTTTTTTCTTAAAGTTTTATTTAACATGTAATATTAGTAAATCTGGCATATTCTAATAGGTATTTAACCTGAAGGGCAATTTATTACAATATTAATCATAATATTTTTGTGCAGGCTTTTATTTTAATAGAAAAAAAAAAAATGTTGTGTAAAATAAAAAATAATAAAATTAGCCCTTAATTCTATATAGTATTAAAATATTTTTTAATAAATCGGATAAACATAACAGCATATAAAAACAATAAAATATCATACCAATGCTCCTCATAGACACCGGTGATCCACTTCTTCCATTAAAAACAGATCTCTGTGAGCTCATGCCTCGAGTGTAGAATGAATTGTGAAAATTTTGTATACCAGAGTCAGGAAAACTTCTTAGTGACATGGGGGATGTTTCTCTTCTATAATACATGCTTCTGTTATCAAGACCTCGCATGCCATATCTTTGCCTTTCCAAATGTGGCATATTAAAAGTAGATGTCATATTGCTTCGAAAAGTATAGCCAGTTATGTTTGTATTATTAAAATTCGAGTTAGCATTGATAGCCTGCAATTAAAATTAATAAAAATTGCTAAGATGTTGTTGAAAAGTGTACACATTTCTTATTCGTATTTAAAATGTATCACAATAATTAAAGCCAAATGATTAAAGTTACTTTAAAAGCAGAATAACACTTCTTTGATAAATGAAACTACTTAAATCATTTCAAAATAATTATTGTTTACTCAGAAAATAAACTTGAAACAAAACACAAACAAACTTACGGTTGGATCGCGTTGATATTTAAGAACATTATTTGGCATTAAATCCTCGTCACTGTCCGACATTTTGAAGTCACTTATTTATAGAAAGTTTTTATACATAATCCATAAATCATTTACGTTAGTTTTTTATTGACTTTCACAGAATATCGCCTAATACAAAATACAGCGACAGCGAGCGTCGATTTTATTTAAATTTGAGATTTAACGGACGTTCCCACTTCCCATTGCGTGATCTATAAATAACTATAAGTAATAGATAAAATATACATAGAGATAAGTACAGATAAAATATTCCTCGCTACACTGACGCTCAAAGATGATAAATATATTATTTTCTTTTAATATCTTTACCGACAGTAAATAAGTTAAAGTTGAAAAAGTAGAAGATAATTTAACTAATAAGTCCAGCTATTTATATACTCACTCAATACCTTTTTTGGATCTGATGAAGTGGCAAACTCTAAGGTTTAAGCTTGAAATGCTAAAGTGATAAATGTTTTTATTAAAACTATCCCAGAAAATATGTTTTACCAAAAAAAGGTAATAAAAATTAATATATTTCATAGTATAGTATAAAGGTACCTAATTATTTTTTTTTGTTTTTGTGACAAATGACAATGGCAGGCAACAAGTGTCAATGTCAGAGACATATATCACACTTTAATAAAATATAACCATGCTGTTTTTTATTTATTGATAACAAAATATAAGTGTTCATTTATTTAATTAATAAAGAATGGCTTTTACTACTCGTTTATTTGTGGGTAATATACCAAATGATTTTGATGAAAAAGCTTTACGGGATGCATTTTCTTCATACGGCGATATAACCAATTTCGATTTAAAATCAAAGCCTGGTATAGACAGTGATAAAAAAACCTTTGCTTTCGTGACAATATCTGCGTCAAATTTTAATATAGAATCGTGTAAGTATTACTAGATTAATAACTCTATTTGTGAAAGTCAATACAAAATGTATAACCATGATCTCTAACGAAACAATATTAGTGATAATTATTATTATTGACGTAGCTTTTGTCTGCGTCAATACTTAATTGTAAATTGCATTGTAGTACATAAATTTAATCTCAAACATGGGTTGGCAATCTAATTGAATACAAGTCAGATGTAGGACATATTGCTTTACATGCTTTTTGAATCCAGATGTGTAACTACTGCCACCAAAAAGTTCAAGACCTCAAACCTGAACTTGATACTTATTTTTAACCATGCTAATAAAGCCTAAGGAATTAAGTTTAACTGCATATAATATTGACATTACAGTCTGCATATATTTTTAAGGTATAAAACACTTTGCCAATGAAGAATTTCAAGGAAATAGGTTACATGTGACTAGAGCTCGTGAGAGCTTCTTAGAAAGGTTACAAAGAGAAAGAGAACAATCACAAAAAAATGACAATAAACAGGTAAGATATTTATTTTGTAAAGTAGTTTTAAATAAATGTTTTTTTCTTGTAAAATATGTACAAGTTATATTTTCCAGATTGAACATGCACCAGCAAGCTCTTTATCTAATACCTTTCCCAAAATTGACAAGCCAAGCTTTAATAAAAGGAAATTTATTGATGATGAAATAGATGATACCCCTATAGTGAAGAAAAACAAAGTAAAATATACAGAAAGGGCTAACGATTTATCATCAAACTACACTAAAGATGATTATAATAAAAAACAAACTATATCATCAATACCCTTTAATCACGAGGATAACAATAAAAAAGATGGCTTGTTTCAAACTGATGAAAAGAAACAAAACTCTGACAAGAAGAGATTAGAGTCAATGAAAAGAAAGAGACAGGAATTTAGCGAGAAGAAAAATATTATTAAATCTGGCTTAATAAGTATTGTAAGTATAATTTGCTTAGCTATATTTAAATAGATTGAGGTTATATTAAGAGTGAATATAATTTATAAAACACATGAGCATGACATGTTCCAGTGCAACATCTCTAAATAACTTCTTTAACGTAATATTTATTGAATAAAATAATATAAAATATTTTAATATGTATACTATAACAATTGAGCATTAAAATAAAATATTTTACAGATAGAAATAAAATAAATTATATTAATTAAGTTATCAATTTATCTGATTAAAATTGCATCAATAACATACCTACCCACACTTACTTTAATACAATACAATGTTTAAATATAAATGATGAAGCCTATATACAGTTTTCATAACAGGATAATTTTATTTTCAGGATAAAAAACCAAATAAGAAGGTCATATTTTCAGATACAGAGGAAGATAATTTAGTTAAAAACAGTGAAAATAGTGGAAGTGTCAAACAAACTCATAACGGAAAGACAAGTTTGTTTGAAGATGAAGCCAGTGATGAGGAGATAAATTTTGAAATAAAAAAACAGTTTGAGGGTGCAAAAGGACAAAAAGTAAGTTGGTAAATGATATATTTTCCATTAAATAAAATTTATGTTTGAAATTTGATATATTATATTTAACTTTTTTAGGTATTAGATTTACAATCAAGATATAAATCTGATAAACGTTTTGTCTTGGATGAAAGGTTTGTTGAAGATGATTCTGCGAGTGAAAAGGAAGACAATGGAGAACAACGAGAAGATATTGAGTTAGGGCAAGCTGATGAAAAATCTAAACAACTAAATATTTTGCAAGATGTACTTGGGGTTACTATAAAGTCTAGATATGATAATCAATATGATACAACAAACAAAATAAAGTAGGTTTTGTAACAAAGAGTTCCTTAAAAATCTACTCTTTAAATATTTTTTTTTATTTTCTTAACCTTTCATATTTTGTTTTAGAACAAAACTAGGTATGTTAAGATTTGATCCAATGCAACCAGAGCATGCTAAATATTTGGCACCAGTGGAAACAAAACCAGAGTCAACTAAAAAATCTAAGAAGAAAAAATCTAAGGATACGGAATCTAAAGAAGAGGAAATAATAACCCAACAACCAGAACCTGTTGTGGAAAAAGTTGAAGTTTCAAAGGAACAATTTTATAAAATAAGCGACACATTGAAAGAAGCTATTACTCAGCCAAATTCATTTAGTTTGAGGAGTTTGTTTACAAAAGATGATGTTGCTCAGGAAGGTAAGTACATTTGAACAAGGAAAAAAAGCCATATCTAATGCTGAATCTGATAAATTATATATTCTGATGTTTAAATCATAATTAAATGTCTTTTTTTTTTATTTTTCATTCAGAAACTCCAGAAGAAGATCAAAATTATATTCCCCTTCCAAGTAAAACAGTATCAAAGGTCAAAAATCCATTAGAACCCGGGGAAAGAAATCCATTTGTTTATGATTCCTCGGAATCAGAAAATGAAGAAGATCCTAATCAAAACTCTGATAAAGTTGTAGAGGAGAAAATTGAAACGAAAATTGTCTGGAGAGAAAAGTTTTTCTTTTCATCGGATGATAACAGGTTGAAAGGTAATGTTAATTATACATTAATATTTTAAATGTTTAATGGTTAGTTCATATTTAACTAACATATTTTTTTTCTTTAGATGGACTATTATACTTCTGTAAGACAAATGAAAATGCTGTACAGAAAGAGAGGAGAGAATTGAAATCACTTATGAAAAAGAGAATTTATAACAAAGAAAGGAAGAATACTATGTTCCAGAAAAAAATTGGTGGAAGAAAGAAAACAATGAAAAAAAAATTCAAGAAAGGTTGATATTGAAATAAATATACATGTCACATCTAAACTTTTATTTTTAAATCTATTACATTTATAAACCAGAATAACTATCTCCTCTTCCAAGTAGGCTTCTTCCTTGCCCCAGGTTGTCCAGGCTTCTTTCGTTCACGACGTCTATGATCTCTTGTTAATAAGCCAGCTAACTGCATAGCTTCAAGCATGTCCTTATCAACAAAACTCCTTAGTCCCCAAGCTATTCCCCACCGTATGGCTCCTGATTGTCCTGATGGCCCCCCACCTTCTATGTTACACACTATGTCCACTTTATCCTGCATTCCAGTAAAAATTAATGGAAAAATGACTTGTTCTCTTGATTGTGTATCTTCAAAATATGTTAAGTCTTGCCCATTAATAGTAATTTTTCCAGTACCTGGGGATTTAATAGTGACATCACCTCTGGCTTTCTTACGTAAACATTCATAAGTTGTAACAAATGCATTTCCATTCTCATCATAACTTGGCTTAGGGATTTCTAGAGCAAATCTTTGAGTTGCCAATGGTTTTCTAAACTTCTCAATGAACTCTTTATATATATGAGAGTGAGGCAAAGACACAAGTCTTTCCATGGCTAATTTAAAATTATCATATTCTAAATCTGTGACAGATTCAACTAATACTTGTTCAAGTTGATCCTTGGTTAGCCAAACACTGCCAGTTATATTCAGCAACAATTTTTCATCTGTTACTTCTTTTTTTCTAATTACTTTATCCCCATACTTGTACAAGTCTTGAATATTTTCAGTGATATCATACAATAATTTGAAAAAGTTTGGCTTGCCAGTATAGAACAAAAAGTGATGTGGCCGTCCTGCTTCATCAAATTCGGCTGCCTTTCGTGCTGGAAAAACTTCTTCTGGCGGTTTCATTAATGGCCGAGCAGCGCGATCGTAAATGCCACTGGGAAATAAGTATTCGATAGCGCGGTCAACATCTTTTTGTGTAAACGTTTCTGGATCCTCTCCCATCATATTTGCAAGATGCCTTTTGCCAATATTGTATTCGAATTGCTGTTTCTTCATAAATTCGTCATGTTCTTTGGCTCTTTCTAAGTAAGCTCTCATAGCTTTACTTACCTTTTTTTTCTTGCTTAAAGTCTCCCAGTCAGTAAAGCTATTGTAAAAATTATCTTGCGATGTTGCTTTGGAGCTATAATTGTAAACATTTTGTAAGATTATACTTGACCGACTCGCTATAGGCAGCGCCTGTTTTAATGTTAATTTTATGGCAAAAGACATTTTATTATAACATAAAAACATTTTCAGAAAGGCATTTTAGTCCGTTTCAAATTCAATTACGGATTACAAAAACTTTTAAAACACAATACACTACTTTTGCAAAATAAAGTTACTACATAACCTAGTTATTATTATTGAAGTTGACATTTAGTGTGTCTTTCCGGAAACCCAATGTTTCCAGAGGTAAAATTATATTAAATTAGGTTCATAAAGTCACACATATGCTTTTTTATTTAAAAGGTTTAAGGTTAGTACAAACTATACATATTTTGTCTTTATTTTATTTTATTTTATTCTTGGTGATTAGTTATTATTTATTTGATTCATAAAAATGTCGGAATCAAATCATTTATACTATACTCCAATGGAAGTAGTAATGAATATAAAAAAAAAAAAACCGTAGTACGACGTGTTTCTTGCGATTTGCTAACAGATTAGCTATATTGCGTACAACTAAGAGTTTATGATCAAAATATCACTAATTATAATACAACACTTAATTACTTATTTCCTCTTCGTCACGGGTCAAAACAACTAAGCCAAAAAAGGGCTTTTTACACATCCATAGTGAATATCACAAATTATTCCAACTCTCGACCAATTACTTTGCGTCAATTTGCTGTTAAATGTCGTTTTTATTTAAGTTTTATCCTCTCACGGTTAGAGTATGAACATTACACCATTTTTTATCCAGTATCATATCAACAAAACATAAAAAATACCTTCAAAACCCTAAACACTTTTACACATACGATCACAGAAATCTAAATAATAAGGTAATATTATTTAGATTTCTGTGCATACGATACATATTAAAACGTTCATACAAATAGAGTTTTAGTAAAAAGTTTTGCCTGTAATTCTTCTTTTACCAAAATGATATGATCTGTCGATGGTTATTTTTTTTAAACTGTAAACATGTAATAAATGATTTTGATTACAAATAAAAAGGGAAACTTTTTTATATCTCAATAAGTTCGCTGTCTTATTGGACGCGTAACACGCAAACATTAATTTAGTATTATAGTATTCAGCGTGTTTCTATATTTTTTTAGAGTTCGACTGAAACTGGTTTTCCGGCCGAAGCCGAAATCGAAACCGAATATTCACCCGTGGCTTCAGTTTCGGCCGAAAACGAAACCGAAATCGAAACTCAGGTGGTCAAATATAAAAATTCGTTTAAATGCTGAAATTCAGTGCATTTTATCCATTATTCTGTATTAATTAGTCAGGAAATAGAAACACAGTAGATATATTAAGTTTGTTGTCCTTAATTATTTGAAAATATAATAAAATTGGAGTGTCTGTTCGTAATATTAAAATAGCCCTTTTTTACTGAATGCGTATGTATCTATACACGCTACATATACCAAAATAACATTTTTTATAATTTTTGTCTGTCTGTCTGTTTGTTCCGGCTAATATCTGGAATGGCTTGACCGATTTTGATCGAGATTTCACTGGCAGATAACTGATATAATAGGGAGTAAGTTAGACTAAAATAATATTTTTTTTTGTTATATTCAAAGATGTACAAGGTCGCGGGTAAGTACAACTAGTTTAATATAATATAGAAATATGAATACTATTTTATAGTTATTCAATAACAAAAATAAAAAAACCCTCTCCTTAATGGAAGAGGAGACCTTATCACAGCAGTGGGAAATGTACAGGCTGTTACTTTACTTATTAAATGCTAAGTAATGGTATTTTAACATCTTATATAAAATTTTATCAATTCTTTGAGTTTCTCTTGATCGGCCGAAACCGAAACTCTTCTAGGCCTCTATATGCGAAATGACACTCCCACGTGGAGATCTTTATCAGCCAGCGCCTCTTACTGTCAAGAATAATGTTTACCACGTTAGGTAGCTAGAGATCTCGGCAGATTTGAGACTATTGCTACCGTGAAATTCCTCTAGGGGCCAACAAGGCTCAATCTGATAGTATTTCTTGTCCAGTATTGCACTGACATGGCATAATAAGCTCTCCGCTAAAATTATGTATAAATTCAGAAATAAATGTCTGTTCGTCTTTTGCACTTTCAAGACTAAGCCTTATAAATAATTAATGAAAAAATGAATTTAATGAAACTCATGTTAGCATTAAGATCAAAGAAAGATATAAGCTCCCTTTTGTAGCTAAATCCTATAAGCTCGAAAACGCGGTCGAAAATTAGTACATAAATAAAAGAAAATTATTGTTGATAGTAGGTTTTATTACATTTCTTACATTTTAAACACTAAATTATAAAATCTATTGCTACAAATGTGTCCAAATAAAAAAGCAATCAACTCAATACTGTGTCACATGATAGTTCAAAAAATTAAAGAAAAAGACTTCAGTACAACTAACACTATTTTAATGACACAATAATATGTTAGTTAGTTTTCATACAACCGGTTTTTAGGGAAATATTTTTATATTATTTCACAAAAATATAAACTACATTTTCTTATAATTAAGTTTATATATGTGTTACTCATTATGATTTTTCTTGTCATATTTTTTTTGGTTGTGTTACCGAAACTTATTTCGTTATATTACAGTCGGAACTCTTGTAATAATTAAAATAAAATATAATATGAATATAATTTAAAATGAACCTTTCATAAATAAATAGTGTAACAGAATAGTATGTTCGTGATATAAACGTAGAATTTTGTGCAATTTTTTAATGAAAATAAATCTAATAAAATATTTATTTGAAAATAACTAAAATTTCTAATTAAATATAGACGAATAAATATACTTTTTTTAAATTTTATTACTTAATAAATAACACAGTTTTAGCTCTTAGTTCTCAAAATTACACGAAACGTCCTATTAACATGGCATATATTTCATAAAAACATTTCATAAAAAAAATGTTTTGTACGGAGTGAATAGCGAGATAAAGTATTAAAGGGTGGGATGTGTCATTAAACAACATAGTACTTTATACTTCTACGAATTTTTTTTTGTAAAACATTAAATACATGACAAATGCACGATATATTCATACTAATAAATACTGATGATTATTATTAAAATGAAATATAAAAAAAATTGATCATGATATTATACAGTTATTTATATTACAAGTTAATTTTAGAGATAAAAGGCACGGAAGTGACCTGAAAATTAAATATTGTCGTATAGGCGAAAATTGTATGAGTTTTTCATTTTATTTATATTTGGAACAAAAGTATTAAAAAAAAAAAACGAGATTTTTATAAAAATTTACCTAATTATCAGTTCCTAAAAAGAAAACGTATATAAAACAAGAATATCTATAATACATGTATACGTATTGTAACGGAAAGGACTATACAAATAGTGGAATGATTATTTAGTGTACATATAAGATTCACAATTAAGCTGTCGCACTGTCCAATGACACGTAATGTATACGACATTGTAGGTTGACAAGTACCATAGACTAAACTAGAGTTACAGACGTATAAAACCTTTTTTCGATTACGTCATCCAACAGAGGATAGATTACAGGGTATTCGAAAGTATGGACCTTTGTTATACATTTTACAAAGTGAATGTTTGCGACCATATGCCAAAGAATCTTGTGACTATTTGATGAATAACTTGAATGTAGAATAATTTGAATTGCGTGCTATATTGTACTCTTGTTTAGGAAAATAGGAATAACTTCACCTAAAGTTTTTTTTCAAAAATGAAATTAAATGCTCATTAAAACAGAGTATAAAATCTTTAATGATCGTTAATAATCAGACCCCTCTTTCCCATTGGGCCCCCGCTAGGCCTCCTCAGATCAAATAAATAAGTGTAATACAAATTGTAATTAACCTTCTTTATCTACCTTATTTATGTATCCAACAAAGTAGTGTTCTATCAAAGTTATAGGGACCTCATTATCCTAATATACCCAGGGCCTTCGATAGGTTAAAGATGGCCCTGTTAATAATATATGTATATATAAAAAGTATAAAGGATTTTCTTGTTTGTTACATTACGTGTCATTTGAAATGCGGCGACTTGAATGATAAATCAACACCTTTGATTGGAAAAATGTTCTTAACAGAAAACAATACTCCTTGAAGTATTCAATATTGGTGTCACATTATTGGAAATTAAGGATGTCTTGGTACTCTTTACATTCTATACACATATTAGACTAGTAATAACGAAAGGTGTTCACACAACAAACTCTGTGCTGTTCACACTCGAAGCGACTCCGTAACGCGCACTCGATTAGGGTTACGTCGGTTCCTCTGACGACATCAGAGCCTCTGATTGCTCGTCTAATTCTGATATATTTCGTATTGCCCTGTAATATAAAAATAAATAACTTAATAAACAGGATAAGCCTACATATATATGTCGCATTTCTAGGTTAAGTTTGGAGTATATTCGGCTCCATTTCTCCAATTTGTTTAGATTTTCATCGGATACATGTAGTTCTCCTCACGGTGTTTTCTTTCACAACCGAGCACATACAAAATCAGTAGTTTTTGCCAGACTTCGCAAAATCACGTCGAATTAATGAGATATTATACAGGATCATCTAAAGCGTGCTTGATGGAAGGTAAGATGGAAGGCAGAGGGACTCACGCGAAGGAGGGATACAGTAGTTCTCCTCACGATGTTTTCTTTCACAACCGAGCACATACAAAATCAGTAGTTTTTACCAGACTTCGCAAAATCACGTCGAATTAATATTAGATATAATACACAGGATAATCTTAAGCGTGCTTGATGGAAGGTAAGATGGAAGGCAGAGGGACTCACGCGAAGGAGGGATATAGTAGTTCTCCTCACGATGTTTTCTTTCACAACCGAACACATACAAAATCAGTAGTTTTTACCAGACTTCGCAAAATCACGTCGAATTAATATTAGATATAATACAGGATAATCTATTAGTTTTCTATGTTGTCTTGGGTCTGGGTGTTTGTGGTACCGTCGTTACTTCTGATTTCCATAACACAAGTGCTTCAGCTACTTACATTGGGATCAAAGTAATGTATGTGATGTTGTCTCATATTTATTATATTTATTTTATCTAAAGCGTGCTTGATGGAAGGTAAGATGTAAGGCAGAGGGACTCACGCGAAGGAGTCAGCGGTGCGCATGCGCGCGGCGAGGTGGGCGAGCGCGGCGGGCGCGGGCAGCGCGGCGACGAGCCAGCCCGCGCCCGCCAGCAGCGCCGCCGCCGTGCGCCACGCGCTGCCGCCGTCGCGCCACGCCTCCGCGCACGCGCACAGCGGCAGCGTCAGCGCCAGCGTCGCCGTCGCCGTCGCCGACGACGTCAAGCAGCGGCCCCTGACACGATACGCATTACTCGCCATTGACATTTATTTTGTTACGGACCAGAGTGTAAAATAGATTTCAATTATTAGATAGATTTTTACGGCAACACTGCTTTGATATTGCTGTTGCGGTATCTATATAAGATTGGAGTTTTTTTTTTAAATATTTTTTTAGATGGGTATAACATGGATTATCCTATTTAATTTTGGGTGTCCCACAGTCACGATACACATTATTCACCATTGAAATACCATATATTTCGTTACGGACCAGATTGTAAAATGCATTAAAAATTATTTGCTACATTTTTACGGTAACGCTGCTTTGATATTGCTTTTGGGGTATCTATATAAGATTGGAGTAATTTTTTTTTTAATTTTTTTTTAGATGGGTATAACATGGCTTATCCTATTTAATTTTGGGTGTCCCACAGTCACGATACACATTACTCGCCATTGAAATACCATATATTTCGTTACGGACCAGAGTGTAAAATAGGTTTCAATTATTAGATAGATTTTTACGGCAACACTGCTTTGATACTGCTGTTTTTTTTTTATAGGTTGGCGGACGAGCATATGGGCCACCTGATGGGAAGTGGTCACCATCACCCATAGACAATGACACTGTAAGATATATTACCTTACATCGTCAATGGGCCACCAACCTTGGGAACTAAGATGTTATGTCCCTTGTGCCTGTAGTTACACTGGCTCACTCACCCTTCAAACCGGAACACAACAATATTGAGTACTGTTATTTGGCGGTAGAATAACTGATGAGTGGGTGGTACCTACCCAGATGGGCTTGCACAAAGCCCTACCACCAAGGGGTATCTATATATGATTGGAGTAATTATTTTTTTTAGATGGGTATAACATGGCTTATCCTATTTAATTGTGGGGGACACCCACAATTAAATAGGTCATATTGAATTGGTTAAATGCTAAAAATTCAGTTCATATTTGATCAAATTGAATTCAATATTTAACATCACTCTAAAATTAAAGCTACAAACTCACCACAGCCACAATGATTCCAGCAGTAGCGGTCCGAGTGCAGCGTCTAATAGTAACCAGCTCCAAAGTCTCGGAGACGGCAGTTCGGCACGTTCTACGCCACTGACAGCCAACACGCCACCGATCGCCCAAGCTAGACAACCGCAGGCACAACCCACTACACCTACACAACAAACAACAACAACAGCCTGTAAATTCCCACTGCTGGGCTAAAGGCCTCCTCTCCCTCAGAGGAGAAGGTTTGGAACATATACCACCACGCTGTTCCAATGCGGGTTGGTGAAATCGGGTGGGTTGGTGGTTCCATGCAGGTTTCCTCACGATGTTTTCCTTCACCGCCGAGTACGAGATGAATTATAAAGACAAATTAAGCACATGAATCAGCGGTGCTTGCCTGGTTTTGAACCTGCAATCATCGGTTAAGATGCACGCGTTCTAACCACTGGGCCATCTCGGCTCACACTACTCTACACCTACAACCAAACGTCTTTTAGGCTCCATTTTATGTTAGATGCGTTTTATATTTTACAGAAATCAAACATATATTTGTGATTAACTTACCAACTAGTAAAAATGAGTTAATTCCATCCCCTTTCCTCAACTCTTGTCTAAACAGCATGAGATGTAAAGAGTAACAGAAAGCAGACCCTATAGCTGCTAAAACAGCTGTCCAATTACTTTGATGACTCTCTGATACACCTAAAATTACCTAGAACAAGAAAAAAAGATAACATGAACGAAAGTATCAAAACAATGAAACATATATAGTACGACACAAATTAGATGCAGCATCGGAAAATGCAATGGAATAAAAATGAAACAGATTACTACCGATTTAAACGACCAATAGAAATAGCTCCCTATCGCGCCATTCGACGCTATTTGTCGCTATAGATTCTTGCGTCAGGGAAAGCAAGTGCATGTAAATTGATGTGTCAAATTAACGAATATATTAGGTCATATGATATTACAAGTTATTACGTTTGTGTAAAGATCATATTCGCATGACAAATAAATATTGATAATTTAGGATAGCGTACTTCATTCGGACGTGATCGGTTTTACGAATTTTGCCGATGCTACATCTAAGTTGTGTCGTACTATAATTGATTCCTTCTAATACTTACAAGGCCCGCTGCAGTGAGCAGGACAGCGACACATTTTGAGAGAGAAAATCTATCGGATGGTACTTGAGCGAAGAGCGCTCCAAACGATAGTGCGAACGCTGCAGTCGTCGATGTGTACAGAGTCGCTGAACACGAGGACGAGTGAAGTAAACTGAGGCGGTATAAATAGTTGGCAATAAACCACTGAAACAAGAGAAATATTTCAACTAATTTAATATCTTTATTGATATCCTACAATTGGGAAAAATTGTGGACAAAACGTATGTCGATGGATAAATACAGGAGTTATTTTTTTTACATATCAGATTTCGTCATGTTTTCCTTTAGTTCTGAGTTGCTGAGTTCTAGATAATTTATATCATTATAATTTAGCACTTTTAATTTTGTACTGGTTCGCTTTTTTTTGTAAGTTCAATCTAAAACGCAAAATTATAGACATATTAATCAGTTTTTGTTAATTTTCATAAAACTGGAAATTACATTTCAGATAAGAAAATATATGCGAATTCTTTCTTCTTAATTTATAGCGCATAATGAGAGATCGTTACTTAGCGAAGGGACCTTATTTCGTATGTATATCTTTGGTGGAGTTAATACAAATTATGAGTACGAGGGAGAGACACAGAGAGCATAATTACAGGCAAATGATTAATGTTTTATAAAAGTTGTAATTTTCCCATAGTAAAGGATATTGAGTTATTCAGTTAGACGTAAAGAAAAATAAAAACGTATCCCTTTTTTTCGGATATCTTTTTACGTCGCGCGTAATATAAACAAATATGCAAATTGTGCATCAGAAACAAAGCACAATACAATTAGCTACTAAAACATAATTATGTTACTCATTGTTGTTGGGGTTTTCTAATCATTAATTTACTCTATGATTCTTTTACCGATAACTTAATTGGTTTTATTTATTCAATATTGTATTTAACCTAGTTGTACCTATACGCCTTTCGAGGTCGTATTATATACATTGTTAAAAAAGTAAAATTACGTGGTTGTAAATGCGCTTTTACGTATTATACAATTATAACTAAGAAACACAGAACTGGTTCACACTGGTTTGGAAGACACACATATAAATTGAGTATCAGCCATTGGTCTAGTCGTTAGCTTAGATGGGGCTGCAGATAACGAGCTACTGGGTTTTAAAAGCCGTGTTCACACTCCTTTACCACAGACAGTGCGTAAAGCCTTTGTTCCTTCGCTAAATCTCACTCGGATCTTATCGGAACGCCATGCCATCAGATTTTGAAAGTGACTGAATGGAATGGGTACGTAATATACAGGCTATTCACCATAATTACATGGTATAAAACAAATTCGCTCACCGCTATCTGTCCTTATCTATGCTCAAATCTTTAAAATTACGAAATAACCGATTTTGATGCTGTTTTTTTAATAGTAAGAGTTATTCCATACGAAGGTTTATTTTAATATACATGGAGAATAAAGTGAAGAAATATTTGTCATTTTAGAAGTTTCTAATGTGATTTCGTAAATAAACAAATTCTGTAGTATATTTAGAAACAGCATTGCATCCGTGCGTACCCGGTTTGTGTTAGTAGAGAATAAAACAATCATACTCACAGGTACACAAAAAACAAGAGCAAGTTTTAGATGTCGTCTCGTAGCGGCAGCGGCGGCTCGACGCTGCGCGTACTCTGTGGCGCGGATGGACGCAGACCACGACAGGCGCGCCAATAACGCTTCCCCTGCCATCGCCGCCGACATTACACGCACCTTGACAATACACATCCAATATACTTACATATAATAAAATAGGAGTGACTGTTTGTAATATTATAATAGCCCTTTTTTACTCAATGCATATGTATTTATGCGCGGTAAATATACCAAAATCGATTTTATTTTTTATTTTTGTCGGTCTGTCTGTACGTTCCGGCTAATCTCTGGAACGGCTGGACCGATTTTGATGGAACTTTCACTAGCACTAGTTTCTATAACTGATATAATAGGGAGTAACTTAGGCTACAATATTTTTTTTATGTTATATTGAAGGTCGCGGCCTTAAAAAAATAAAAATGTTTTATTTCATAAAGCCAGCTACAATATGTCCGTCTCAATTTGGTATAAAACACCATTTTGATGTATAGGTACAATGTATATACATTTATGAGACAGAATGAACGCCTGTGTCCGTGCTAGTATAAACTGTGTTACAGACACAGGCGCCTTCCTCTTACAGTTTATTCACAGATTGCTTCGCTTTGTAAAAGTTCTGGTTAGTAGAAAAAAGAAATAAAAAATAAATAAATAAATAAAACTTAATTTAACATAGGTTTAACTTATTGTAATTTATATTGCAGGTAATGGTCGCGTGTTGTGTGAGTGTGTGAGGTGTGTGTGAGTGTGTGAAGTGTGTATGAGAGTGTGAAGTGTGTGAGAGAGTGCGTGTAGTGCGTGTGTGTGAATATACGTGTTCGTCATATGTATTAGAAGATTTAATTACTATATTAGAGAAGTAATTTAAATCTGTTTATAGAGGCGTTCGTAATTTTTTTTGCGAAAAGTTCTTCAGTCTCATCGTACGTTAACTTTCGGAGAAAGCTACTTATAACAGTTTTACATTTGAATTTTGGTAAGGAGTATATGTTGCAGATTTCATTAATTGCGTTATAAAGGTGGCTGCTAAGACATGGATAGCTTCTTCTTGCCACAGCAGTTTTGGTGGAGACAGGTGGGCATACAGGATCTTTACGTCGTTTATTTTGCTGTAGTAGTCTTGGGTCGTAGGTCAAGGATGAGTGTACACGTAAAGTGATGTTGAGAACACAGAGTTGCCGAACAGTGAGTACAGATATATCCTTATGTATATATATATATATATATATATTAATTCAAGTTGCAGCGGGTGCAAAAATTCCGGGCGCCATATGGGGGCGATCGCCCATCGTCACAGATCACCAAATCAAATTCCGTTCAAATATATTTGACGATCGCCACAACACTGCTTGCATCTATAGCTTGTTGTACTTAAGACGTACCTGACTTCACTCATAGTACTTTGTGTACATACCATAAATGAATCAATTTTACAGATTTCGGTTTGAAATGTCAATAACCAGCCAGAATTAAAGGCATATTTGTTTTTAGGGAGAATTGGGGATACATGTCTCCCTCTGAATTTCCTGATATTATTTTATCAATTAGTAGTTACTTATTGAATTTCATGGAATTGATTTGAAATTTATATAAAACGTGCTTGTAATATTAACGCAAAAGATTATACCCCAAATAATATGGGGTTATAACACCAATAACGGAAAAATCAACTAAAAACATTCATTAATTTAAAACATCCTATAATATCATCGGAGCTAATGTCACATAAATACTAGCGGGTGTAATAAAATAAGACAAAATGTTGCCGCTCTAAACTATTTATTCACAAAATTATTAAAACTAACCTAACCTAAACTGATGCTGGCTGAAGTTAAAGGGGCGGGTGAGTATGTCTATGTATGTATGTGCACTCGTGCTGCCAGGCGACGTTGTCGATTTTTCAGGATATTGAAATAATTTTGCAAATGATGTTTAATTTCCTTATGAATTATTTTGTTAAAAATTTTACTTTTTTATTAGTTATTCGTCTATTTGTTTATGGATAATTTACTGCCTTATAGTAACCGATATTTGTCATCTTTTCATTTAATGTGATGACGTCGTCATTTACGGCCTTTTGTCTTATTCTATCAAAAGTTATAGTGACATTAGTAAGATGAAAAAAACATTACATAATTATACCTTAAATGTAGTGGAAATCCTGAAAATTTTGTAATATTAAACATCCTTGACATTAAAGGTGGCAACATTTTAATAGAGGCGGTTTGTTGTTGACATTATACAGTGATAAATATTAACCTCATAAAAAAGTCAATACTTTCTAGTCGACTGTGTTTTGCAGTCGTTTATTGACTAAATTATACTTGCAAAACTGTATTCTTGTAGTTTTTAGTTATCTAATGCCTAAGAGGATGAAAGTCTCAACATAATTATTTCATTTTACTGTTAAATTGCTATGCATTGATAATAATTATATAAGATAATTATTAAATATATTAAATATAGCCTTATATAGATGTTTACTCATGACGACGCATCCCTAAATGTTGAACCAAAGTAAAACAAGGAAAATCATATAATCTAATTTGTAATAGTTTTTTTGCTTTAGTCTAATGTTAAACACCTGTGGGTGTTAACAGCTAAGATAGAGAGCACAAGCCTTACTTTACTAATGCAAGCCAATAATAATAAAAAGTTAAATTTTAAGAGTGATTAGAATTTCGTAAAAGACAATTCCATTTGTAAGACCCCACTTAATTTTTATTTTAATGAATTCATTTTATATTTCGTCAAAGCAGAATACATTAAAAAGTAATACTAGGTATTTGGTTGAGTAAAGTGAGAATAACACTGATTTCAAGTACATTCCTGACATTCTTAATAGTGAAAATAGTACATATAAGCTAACTTTAGTGTGAGCAAAATTAATAAAATAAATAGAAAATAAAATCTGTAGAAAGAAAGCAGATATTTCTTCATTACAAAAGCAAGCTAATTGTTTAAATATTATTAATTATCAAATATATTTACATATATGTAAGCATCTTTATCAAACAAAATTTATTGATTAGAGGAGATAAAAGTAGAATAAATATAATCCATTTTATCTTTTATGACAACTGTCCTAGTTATTGTTCAAATTTGGAATATCCATTAACAGAATATAATTTTTTTTTTCACAGATTTTTTTTGTAAAGGTGGCTAAATGGTATATGTTACTTACTTCTGCCACTTTATTGAATCGCACAGCTCTGGGTGTTGCGTCATCACTGTCTGTAGTTTCTCCTGCTCGTACAGGAACAAAAGTTGAATCACCCTAAAATAAATTCTATAAATTACAACACTATAATGTAGTATGAGGTTAAATAAGTGTCTTCTATACATACAATTATATAATAGTAAGATTATCTTCTTTCATCTTTGGCTAACAATTATTGTAAGAATAAAAAGAAAGAACATAAATTTAAATGTTTATTTTTTTTAAATAGTAACTGTTACAGATTAAAAATATTATATAGATTTATAAAAAAAAAACTACATACCAGGCTGTTGTTAGATTCTGTGTAAAAGCTCTCATCATCTGTCTCTGCAGTTGGCTCTAATAGTTGCTGAAAATATTAAAATACATTAGTGGCAGCTAGGTGAACATACTATTTATTTTTTAATAAAAATTAAAAAACTTTTCTATTTTAGTTTTGCTGTATTTTTTCAATTATTTGTTTTAAAAAAAAAGTGATTTCAAGGCCTGCGGTAATTTTATATAATGAACATAACCACATTAACATACATAAATACAAAATTTACTTACAGTGTAATCCGCAGGCTGACATGGATCTCTTGTTGGTGGAGTGAAACATAATACTACGAGATACACAAATAATAATGAACTCCTTACGTACGTCACTAAAAATGGTCTCTCAAGTTTCTTTTCTATATATATGTACTGAAATAAAAATAAACTGGTTAATGTCAGTTAGAAGAGAAATAAGTGAACCAAATAACTAGGAAACAACGGTACCTTTGTCAGCTCTGATGAAACAACCCATAACACGCTGACAAGAAATAGAATAAATAATCCAAAAGCAAATTTTCTTTTACTAAAAGTTTGACCATCATCTTTGTTATTTTTGTTATTAGAAGTCACTCCAAAGTAATTATGGCATAAAGTCAACATGAAGACTAAATCAAAAGTTATTCGAATTGAATAAAACCAGATTAAGGTCTATTTTTGTCCATTTAGGATATGTTAACGACTGTTTATCGTTTAGTAGATACAATGGTTTCTATTATTCATCTATGTATATTGTATCACAATATATTGTTGTTTCTTTATATTTACAACGATCACTTTCTATTATTTACTTCCTTGGTTTAAAGGGCCTTCAGAATACTCAAAATTACATGGGTATTTATTTCTTTCTAATATTATTTAGTCAGTATTCTGTTATAGAAATATCACCGAAAGAACAGAAAACCGATAGCCTTGACACTGTCAAACGTCAGTGTTAAGTTTCAAGTGTCAACATGGATTTGATGAAGTTTGTTGACTGAAGATTAAATTAACGATACGTTTATCGATAAGATAGTATAAACTTTGAGGCTAGTTGACAGAGAATTCGACCTTTTCGATTATTAATAAAAATATAGTATTTTATAGTCCTTAATTTTAATTTTATGTTTTATTTTATTTCACATGCCTATAGCAAGTTTTTGGAGTTTATTAATTTTTGTTTATTGCAACAGCAGAAAAATCGAATCGAAGTATGAAATGTTCAGCAGTGAGCAGATGTTGATAACATTCAACATTGACATTAAATTTCTTTGGCTTTGAATAAGTAAAAAGAAATAGGTTATAAACAAAAAACATTACGAATACGAATTAAAAATATATATTGTTAATAAAAACTAAATTATTTAAACATGGATGTCGTAAAATTTGTAGGAAAGTACCTTAATATCCCTGTTGGGCCATTGTGCTACAATACTGACAAAGTATATCAATATTTTATTATTTTGTTTCACAAAGTATATTTACATACGTATATTTTTTATAATTAATACATCATTACAGGTACTAACTACTGTGATAGATAAAGAAAATGTAGAGGGCTTTGCTAGTATATTGTTGAGATTAGCAGAAAAGAGTGGTATCACTATGAGTCTAGAGCAAAGATTGTTAAGTTATCAATGGCTTGAACATTTGGCTGTTTACGTTAATCAAGCTGTTACAAATCCTACTTTTGCTAAGAACTTTTTACAGGTAATTTATTATTTTATTCTTCATTCCTTTAAATATACCACAAATTAACTTACAGTTTGTTATATTGATTATTTTTCCAGGGTATTAATAGTACACTCAAGAATAGTTCATTTTTAACTGGAAACTACCTGACCATAGCAGACATTGCAGCATACCACGCACTTTATCCATTGATTGTAAGTATAAATAATACAAAGTTATAGTAGTTATTCAAGCTATTGTACAAAAAATAAACCTAATAATTTCAAAATTGAAGCTACATTCAAACTTAAACTGTTTAAAAAATAATAAAATAAGGTTTTTATATATCTAGATGTGATTCTTTATTTCTTCAGTAACTATTCTGTTGTTTATAATTAAGTTATTTATTTCTTTTATAGGAACGTCTCACAATTTCAGAGCAAGAATCGTTGTTACATGTTTGTAGGTGGTCGAAACATATTCAGTCTAAACCCAAAGTAAGAGGCAGTAGAACCCCAATACATTTCAACACATTATTACTCACAGTTCTGGCGCCTGCAGTACACTAAACAATGTAATAAATTTAATTAAATATTAAATTTTCTTATTGCATTTCTTAATGAAACTTTTAATTACAATTGTAATTACAGAACTGAAATCCATTGTAATAACAAAAATAAAACTTGTTAAATATTTAAAATGTTTTATTATGCTCATTATATTATTTCACTGTTTTGCTTAATGATGTGGGTCACTGTGGGAGTAAGTATCAAAATGTTTTTAAGTATTACACACCAGGTCTGTTATAGATATGTAATTTTGGATCTGGTTATAGATATTAGATTATTTTTAAATTGCAAAAGAATAAATTACAAGGTACCAATTTAAGCTTATGTGTAGGATATTATTTGGTTACTTACTTTAATTACACGGTACTATGCAAAATTTAAATTATATTAAACTCTTTTTTTTTCATTGGATTTGGTTACAGTTTCGGACAGATTTATATTTTGGATTTCCGATTCTTTTATTAACGCATAAAATTTCCGATATTTATTGCACAGACAAATGGTTAAATTAACCTTTTAAGGTACAGCCTAAGCTCTTAATAAAAAGGGTGCCATTCAACCAGCTTCCTGAATGATACCGGTCAACAAATTAATATTGGCTGGTATCAATCAGGAACCATGAATGTAAATGAGATAATTAAAAAGTTGTCCTGTCTCAATATAATGTTTGGGCGCACTATTAATACTACTCTAGATCGACTTATACTTTTTTAAATTTACTGATCATTAGTAAGAAAGTATTAATTTTAACTAGCACACCTAAGGTGGACCTATATGCTAAGCTAATGAGTTATTGTAATATGGTTTTAAAAGAACCACTATTTAAATAAATAAATAAATAATTGTCATCTAAAAACGAAAATTTATTATTTTACAGACTCCCAAATCCATACCACTATGGAAGAAAGAGCCGTTACCTAAACAGGTGTATCCACATGAATTGAAAGATGTTAACTTGGATGAGCCAGTAGTATATTTTCCTCAACCATTCTCATTTCCGGGATATCCTGTTATTCTGTATTTAAGAAAATAAAATAACTGTAACGAAATTGTAAAAATAACTTTGTGGGCGAATTATTGTAAGGAAAATATTGATAGAATATAATATTTAATTACAGATTTTATTCTGTTTTGCTTCAATACAATCTATTCTAAAAATTAAAACATTCTTATGCACATAAATATCATTCTGCAAATGGAATCCGTGATTTCTAAATACATTTATAATAATAACTATGGCCATATAAATCTTTCTTGAAGATTAAGGTTTAGAAATACCAATAGAATCGATGCAGCGAAGTATAAGTTCGTTTCGATTAATGTTTAATACAGCTCTGCTACAATGATTCATTTCCTGAAATAAAGAAATGCGTTCAGTATATAAAACGAGATCTAAGATGGTTTAGTGGAGACAACGTAGATTTCGAACTCCTTTTTTATGGAAAATCTGCAGTAATCATTCATTTCGATGTCGACGTCGACGGAAAACATGGCGAGGTAATTTACATGCGCCTGGTAAAATTATGTCACTTATTTTCAACCGACTTCCAAAAGGAGGAGGTTATCAATTCGTCTGTATTTTTTTTTTTTTTTTTTTTTTTTTTTTTTTTTTTTTTATGTTTGTTACCTCATAACTTTTTACTGGGTGGACCGATTTTGATAATTTTTTTTTTGTTTGAAAGGTAGTGCTTCCCGTGGGGTCCCATTTTTTTTATTTTTTTTTCCGATGATGGTATCCATGTGAAAACGACATAAGTCTTAAATTTGCATTACGTATATGCGCGACAAATAGGTGAATAACTGAAAATCACGTTAACCAATTTTGATAATTCTTTTTTTATTATAAAATATATACTTCAAGGGTAATTTGGTGAAAGTTTGGTAAGGTTCTGAGCACAGGATCCATGACAAAGTAACGGAACGGAAGGGAACGGAACAATTCTGAGGAGCACGTTAGCGATACTCGGTCGAATCTTTTATTTATAGGTTATTTGGATATTTGAGTCACCTTCCGTAATGTAGTTATGTTTATGTAATTATCATAGTCGAATATTATAATCAACTAGCTACCCACCCCGGCTCGCACGGGTGCAATACTGATACTAAATATACTACAGAATTTGTTTATATACGACATCACATCGCAAACTTCTAAAATTATCAGTGTTTCTTTACTATATTGTTCATGTATTATATACACAAACCTTCCCCTTGAATCACACTATCTTTTAAAAAAAACCGCATCAAAATCCGTTGCGTAGATTTAAAGATATAGGGACAGAGAAAGCGACTTTGTTTTATACTATGTAGTGATGGAACTCCTATACGGCTCGCAATTAGGGTGCGATATGGGGCAGAATTTCTTACTATCTTTAATCAAATTTTGTGTATGTGATGTGATGTCATATGATGTACGAAATATAGTTGGTCTTTTTCAAAGTTTTTTTGCTGAGTTCGATTACAGCTCTTTCGAGGGATCCTTGTAGTTTACGCCGCGTGACGTATTAAATCCGCATTTTTGAAAGTCTATTTTTGCTTTATTCGCAAGTTTCTTTTAAAAATTGTCCTCGAAGTAGTTTCTGACTCATATAAACGGAACGCTTAATCTATCCATATTAAAAAAAATTAGTTAGTCAACATCAGCTTCACTTAAAATCAAAAAATAAATAAAATTTTAACAAAAAGAAAAACCGACTTCAAACAAAACACTATTTTAAAACAAATGAATATGCACGAAAAAGTAAGAAAAATAATTGCGTATTCAACATATTTTTTAGAGTCTTCCTAAGTTAAATGAAATGAAAAATATTAGACTACTTAAAAGTCGATTAACGATTATATCATGTAGTTATAATTATTGTTATATTTGGAGTCGGTGTCAGCCAATAAAACCCTACAGTATATCTATCAAAAAACATTACGAGAATACTTTAACAAATATGTTTTTTACAAATTACCTTTTACACAATAATATACTGGATCAATCAAGGGGCTCGTATCGCTTCTTTCTTTTGATTTTTGGGGCAAGGGCACCGTGGCTGACACCGGCTCCAAATATACCAATAACTATAACTACATGATATAATCGTTAATCGACTTTTAAGTAGTCTAATATTTTTCATTTCATTTAACTTAGGAAGACTCTAAAAAATATGTTGAATACGCAATTATTTTTCTTACTTTTTCGTGCATATTCATTTGTTTTAAAATAGTGTTTTGTTTGAAGTCGGTTTTTCTTTTTGTTAAAATTTTATTTATTTATATATAAATCCCCATTTAAGTAGCGTGTAGTTGACCAAGCACCAAATCTCTTTGAAAATAGAGGAGATCTTTGCACAACAGTAGAAAATTAATGGCCTATTATTATGTTACATATTTAAAGTGTAAAAACCTGTTAAAGCTTGAATTCGTAGCCGATTGCTGATTTAGAGTCGCATTAACTTTCCTGTCAGCAAATCGAAGCATCAGACAGCGTTCTAGTTTGTTAGAATAAGAACATCCATTCTCTTCGGATTCTGGGAAGTTTCAAAGATTATATAATTGTTTACATCAATGACAATATAAATTAGCTTAATAGTTGTCTATACATTTTAAATTGCATATTTAATTCCTTCGTTTTATTGCGGTAGTTTTTTAATTTGTGCTGGTAGTCCCTCTCTGACATCTAAGTATGACGTAATTCACAAATGGTTCCTTAGGTACTTATATTTATTCAGCACGTATGCAACTTTATACTACAGGTAATATTATGTTAAGTACCTATTTGGTTAAATCATAAAAGGCTTGTCATCTTTGTGATTATTATTAAATGTTGTGCAATGGTGCAATATTAGTAGACACATGTGTATGATTTACAAATTATGTTTATATACGTTAATATGCTTGGCTGATGGTGTTATCCAGACCCAGAGCACCAATAGGTAGGGTATACAACTGCTCAGAGGCCCATCGACTAACAAAGAAGTAATTAAATTAAAATGAATTGTTAATGAAGTAGGTATGGCGATGATACACATTGATAATCTTTATTATGACTAAAATTACTTAGTGTTACAAAAAGTCTTTAAGGAAGTTAGAAGGTTTTTGACTTATTAATTCGGCCCTGCTATTATCTATTTGTATCAAATATAAATGATTTGGAAGTTTTGGTAGCTTTTAGAATTGATTAATTCATATGTTACCAGATTGTAATTCTTGAAAACAAGCTCGAATTTGGTTCTGTAGTATTACACGTGATTGTTGAGACGTCACTGATGTTTGTACTTTATTCCACATTTCCGCTTCACGGGGGATACCCTTTGAATCTACCTGAGAATTAACATATTTGTGACTAAGACTATTCTAGTTATTAAGTAACGTTTACATAAAACATTATCTTACCATTTGTAAATTGGCAAAAACGCATTGACTGAGGCACTGAAAAATAAAAAGTTCATTAACGAGAGATTGCTTTTTTATTATATTAGGCAATATTAATTGTGAAAGTGATGGTGATGTCGTTCTGACCGATTTCTGCCACGGTCACCGTTTTTAGAGACTAGTTATTTGCGCAGCACATATAGCTTTTAGTGCACAAATATGGGCGTTTCTCCTTTTTCATAATCCAATGTGTCCATTGGATTGCCACGACGGGAATAACTTCAGGTGCAGGACAAACAATATACATCCTTTCACAAAAAAAATAAAATAAAGGCTTCTAACTCTATTACCTTCGGATTGCGACGCAGAACTAATTTATTGCAGTGAATCGGGGTTTGAACCAAGAACCTCTTTACTGCGGCGTTATAAAATAGACTCAAAATCAATGCGACTGAATATGATATCACCCAATAACAGCCTGTAAATTCCCACAACAGGGCTAAAGGCCTCCTCTCCCTTTGAGAAGAAGGTTTTTGGAACATATTCCACCACGCTGTTCCAATGCGGGTTGGCAGGGCCGCCGTAAGCGGGTGTGCAACGCGTGCACCGCATGCGGGCGGCACGTCCAGGGGGCGGCAAATTGAGCAATACATCACGTACCTAATTCACGTCATTATTATAATTCCCACAAATCCTTAAGTAGAATAAATTATTAAGCATCGAAAAATATCGCACTGAATAAAGTTAAAAGTCCGTCGTCTGTTATCCTATGAAAAAAGGTACTGTCGAAGTTAGGAGAATCCCCTTTAAGCTTCCTTATCAATTGGTAGATTAGGTATCCCTTACTTGAAGTAGGGCGAGTCGTTGGGCGGCTTGAAGCGTATCGCGCCGTAAGGTATATTGGTGGTCGCTCGAAATAGCACAGCTACGGGCATCATCAAACCGGGCGCGGAGGGCATACGTTCGCTGTCGCAGGCGCAACGTGCTCAACGCAAACTTAGAGGTACAGCTGTGGGCCGCAAAGCGTCAGTTGAAAGGGGAGTTAGAAAAGGTAAACAGAGAGCAAAGTGGCGCCCCTATCGTGGTTTGCAAGGGAAGCTCCGAATATACGGCGCTCCTGTTACGGAATAACTACCGCCAGATCTCCTGCGACTGTTCGGGGAGCTATTTCCGGGAAACAGGGCGAGTCACTCAACCATCGATGCCTTAAAACACCCTGAAGACCCGGACAATGGAGGCGGTGGTCCAAAGGAACGTAGTACTAACGGTATCACCGGACGTGGTGAACGACTTCAATAGTCTTCCTTGTCTTTTTTGACGTGACAACGTCTTATAAATTGGTTTGCCGGGTGACACTTCAAGAAATTGCGTTACGCTCCGATCACGTTATGCGCTCACAATGAGAGCGAGTGAGAGGCACGCGTCCCTTCCACTCGGGCATGGTTAGCCCGCCTAAGAGCGAGAGAGACAGACAAAATTCAGTGCGAGATTCTTTGTATAAATTAATGTTTTAAATATAATTCTTTGTATAAATAAATGTTTTAAATTGTTACTATTATTTCATCCTTCTTCTTACTATACGAATGAAATATTCATTCGCATTAAAATTATTTTACCACTCAAAGTCGTTGTCACGTAAAACTTTCGCCCGTATACCGACTTTACAGGCAACAGGTATTTATTTTAATTTAATTTACGACATCCACGGGCCCATAGCTGCCCATGCCTTTTTTTTTAATTTTACATTTATACACTTTGGCGTTTTATATTTTATATTTTTACTTAACATCAGCAGATATTCGCTGGACTTTAAGCTCGCCGTCGTCCTTTCGAGACCATAGGGGATGCACTTCGATATCACGAGTTGCTTTCCTATCTCAGAAGGCCATTGGGGCATACCTCCAGGATTCAGGTGATCCTTTGAGAGGGGGCGATGGACGACTTGTCCGGCGTTTGAAGTTGGTTTTGACTGGCTCCTGCGGGACGGAGTGTCGCTCACGGTGGATCGAATCGAGATACTGGTCTTGAAAGTTTCTCTTGGAGGCCCTCCTAATCCACGGTCTTCGCTGAGGTCTCCTCGAGGAGCGTCTACCGTCCAAGGGACGATAATTAAGGCGCAGACACATATGAGGGATCAGGGCCTCACCCTGGATGGAGGATGGAGCTTCGGGCAACATTTTGTCCAACTCAGCTTGAAGCTCATCAATGCCAACGTAGGAGGACCTTAAACACCTTGCCTGCGTGCGCTTTATGGCATTGTATTTTTTATTTATTGTAAATAAATAAACCTAATCCAATCCATCAGCCCACTTCCGGCCACTGCTGGACATAGGCCTCTAAAATTGCACGCCACTGAGATCGTTCTTGGGTTACTCGCATCCAGCTCCTGCCAGCCGTCTTGCGTAAGTCGTCACTCCCCTGTGCCCGAGAACGTCCTACACTACGTTATCCGAGACGGGGTCTCCACTCTAGAACGCGTTTTCCCCAACGGTTATCGGTTCTGCGACAAATATGGCCAGCCCACTGCCACTTTAGCTTACTAATCCGGTAGACTATGTCGATGACTTTGGTTCTCTAGCGGATCGCCTCATTTCTGATGCGATCCCGCCGAGAAACGCCCAGCATAGCCCTTTCCATAGCACGCTGAGCGACTTTAAACTGGTGGACCAGCCTTGCCGTGAGTGTCCACGTTTCGGCTCCGTATGTCATGACGGGTAGGACGCACTGGTTGGAGACTTTCGTCTTAAGACACTGTGGGATCGACGATGTAAAGATTCGGCGTAATTTTCCAAACGCTGCCCAACCAAGCTGAATTCTTCTATTTACCTCATCCTCAAGATTGTTTCTACCTAATTGCAAAGTCTGCCCAAGGTAGAAATGTTTTTGAACAACTTCGAGGACGGTACCGTGTATCGCAATCGGTTCCTGTAGAACATGTTCGTTGAACATGACCGATGCGCACAGAAGAATCAGCCAGCTGGTTCAGCATTTGTTGTAGGTCCCGCAGCGTGTCTGCCATAATGACGATGTCGTCTGCAAATCTCAAGTGAGAGATGTATTCGCCATTGTTGATGCCACGTCCTTTCTAGTTCAGCGTCTTGAACATATCCTTCACTGCATTAGTAAACAATTTGGGGGAAATAATGCCCCCTTGTCTCACTCCTCGATGCAATGGTATGGGATTTGTTTGCTGATTCTGTACTTGGACGGAAAATACACCTATTTGGTTGGACTCCCTTAATGCTCGTAACAAGGCTCTTATCTTTCGGGACCGTGGGAACAGTGCTGCTGACCCGCTTCGCCGAAGAAAACCAGAAGGGGTTTTAAGGGGGGAAGGGGGCTATGGATGTCTTCTCCTCCCGCCATAAGTGTCCCGGGATTAAGGGTTTCTGCACCCTGAGCACTCCCTAGGAAATGGAACCCCACAGAGGTGAGCCTACCGTCAGGACGTCACGATAGTATGCACAAACGATCTCGTGATATCTTCCAAAAAGGCAGAGGGTGGCTTTTGTTGGTTTTGTGTGGAGGAAAAGTGGTATGCGTTTTTGCAGTGATATAAAAGGGCGGCATCATAGGTATTACACGCGGGCGACAAAACTGCTAGCGGCGGGCCTGCGGGTTGGTGGAATACACATGTGGCAGAATTTCTATGAAATTTGTCACATTCAGGTTTCCTTACGATGTTTTCCTTCACCGCTGAGCACGAGATGAATTATAAAGACAAATTAAGCAAATGAATCAGCGGTGCTTGCCTGGGTTTGAATCATCGGTTAAGATGCACGCGTTCTAACCACTGGGCCACCTCGACTTTAGGTATGTATTAGGTATGATATCACCCGATGTGTTTTAAGTAGACGATATGCATTTATTTATATAATCTATTAAAATAACCTTTTGTGTAACTACAGAAACAACAAAAATATGATTTACAAAATTTACCTGATCATTGTCGTTTTTATTTATTAACATTTCGTTCCTCTTAACTCTATCGTTTTGTGCGTTGCTATGGTTACCATTATTTTTATATTTGCGTATAGCTGGGCGAGGAATAGAATTAACAAATTTCTCCCCTACATTTCCAGCTCCATATCCCGTATAATTGTTATCAGAACCATTGAAAACGTGCATCTGGGAAAAAGTGTTAGAGTTCCGTCGCGTATGAACATACGGGTTTACATCTTCGTTTGTATTAGCGTCTATGCGCGGTATCTGGTTGTTGTAACTATCTGTATCAAATCGTCTTTGTCGTTTGCCGCTGTCTTTAGAATATTCTTTATCGTAGATGTGATTGCAACTATTTATAGCTGCAGCAACATCTTCTTCCATTAAGTGTATATTGCCATCACCAGAACACGATACCAGAATTGGTAACATAAAAAATATCACCCACGTTGTCACCATTGCTCTCAAATAACGCTGCGTTTTTCTCACGGCGCTATAAATCCGTTTTTGTTCAGGATGTTGTGCTATTATGCTTGACAGTAACTGACAAGGTAATAGAATCTGTATTCTATTGAAATATAATAACAATAAATGAAATATCCTTTTGTTATTTAGTGCATGTGAATACTTGAAGATAATTTTAATTGAATTGTTGCGTATGTCAGGGTTATGTATATGTAGGTGATGTTAAAGCCAGTAATGATAAATGGTGAGAAATAATGAATCAATAAACCTGTGATACCATCGTTACTTCTGATTTACCTTAACACAAGTGCTTTAGCTACTTAGATACATAGAGATCAGAGTAATGTATGTGATGTTTTCCAATATTTAATTTATTTTAAAGCTAGGAATTACGACGTTGGACTAGTGGCTTAGGACAGTGTATTTTTGGTTGCGATTTGTGAAAACGCATACAAAATTCGATTAAGTTATATTTTCTTTAAAAACAGAATAGGGAAATAATTTTTCATATGATGTTTAACGCTGTACTTTAATTAATCCGTTTTTAGTTATAAAATAAATCGATTACTCTCATATAACGTGATTTATTATAATGCTTACCTACATAAGAAGTATGTTTGCGTTATTACCAACACTACACAAAATACACATCATACAAACTATATACTCGTACAGACCAAAATAAACGTTCAAAAAATAAAAAAAACAAATAGTTTCAAAATATATATTAAAGTTTAAAGTTTATTAAGTACTAGCGACCAACATCGGATGCGTTAAACAAACAAGGAAATCATATGACGTAAACTAGCTTTTCTCACAATTTTGTGTGCGTTTTAATTTAATAAAAAGTAATTAGTCTAGCAGCCTAAGTTATTCCTTATTACATCTTTCTGCCAGTGAACGTCCCGTCAAAATCGGCCTAGCTATTCAAACTTTAGCCGGAGCTATCTATTTGTCAGAAAAAAATTAAAAAAATTATGTACCTAATATTGTTATTACAAACAGACACTCCAATTTCATTTATATGTATGTATAGACATACATATAGTCTATAACTTGGAGCACTCAGATATATTTTCTTTTTACTTCGATTATTTGTTCATGAGATTGCCGTTTTTAATACTTATAAGATACTAGTATAGATTGCAAATTGACGTGTTCGTAAAAATGGATGCAACTGTTGTTGATATTTTTGGGTTTAAAATAATAGGATTTAAAAATTAAAAGAATGCAGGAGTGTTATTTTTATATATGCTGATAATTTATTCACCATAACTTGATTAATTTTATTCATTAAAGTGTTTTATGCATTTCGAAACTTACATCAATAATTATCATAAAATAGATTTTCCCTTAAATAATTTTAATACTATTATGTTTTATTTCATAATATTTATCACCTAACATAAAAAACAAAAACAGCGAGCTATTTTTTTGCTTCTGGTATTTTATAAATAAATTTGTTCATAGGGAACGTAAATACTATGCACGAAAGTTAAATATTATTAATAATATATAAATATTTAGATTATATCATTGGAATTATCATTGGAATTCCCTTCAATAAACATCAATATAATATAAGTGGTGACACTGATTACTCAATTTTTCTTACTAACGTCATCTACTGACTCATTAAAAGCAAATTAACGGTGGGATTAAAGATCTTTACATTACGAGACTCGTAAAAAAAACTTATTTGAATTTAAACCACAAACAACTTAAACTATTTAACATTGCAATGTATAATTTTAATGATTATTAATATAAAAAAGACCTTTATCCTTTTCCGTAATGACCCCACTTCCCATTACCCCAACCGCTCCACACAGGCCTGCTGCTACTGCCGAATAGCCTCAAGCCGGAATATCCTCCTGGTGATTTGTAATGAGTGCCAGCTAGAACTGCTTTACCTAGATTGCCATACGCTTCTGGCACACCCATATAGCCACTACTGTAGACACCAGTGCCAGAGCCTCCTCCATATGTTCCAGAAAGATGGAAACTGAGGGGAATATAAATTCCTTTCGAGCTGGATGATTGAAATCTTGGCCAAAATGTCTCGGATTCTTCCATTGACTCCGTTTCGAGAGAAGTTTTTACGGAATCTGTAAAGATTGAGCTGAAGTAGTACCTAAAGTGCTTGAATATAAAAATATAAAACATACGCTGTGTGTTGAGTTTATTCACCTCAGCAATTTCAGTACTGGTTTATACATACGAAACGCTAAAGTTGTTTTTTTTCCTACACGTCGAATTTTAACAGTTAAACCTTTTTTGCTGGTAATGATTAAGTATTGGTTGATTCATTTAAGTCATAAAAAAGTAAAAAATGATGATTGAGATGATTCTCAGGAAAGTGATTAGAGATTTATTGTTTTAAGACTTTGATATAGCACGATTAAATTTAAAAGTACGAAGATTTTAAATAAAGTTTGCAATATGTTACAAACAATTCAGACAATAAACATGTCTCACTCAGATTAGTATAATGAAATTTTATCAAAGTAATGCTATTTATAAAATAAAAACTAGCATACCTTCTAAAATAAATGGAGCTAAGTTTCCTCTTTCTTTCATCCTTGGTACCATGGATTCCGACCACATTTTCTGTGCATCGTTATCTTTCGATGTAGTCAAAGGAGGGCTTGGAGCCAAATATAAAGCTGGATCCAAGACTACTCCTTCTATTATACTAATTATTCCGACTAGATGTAGTATAACCTGTAACATCATCCATTCAAATATTTGAGTGCCATAAAGTGTTTACTTGAAATAACTTTAGGTAATGTTAGTAGTATAATATATATAGTAATTTCCATATTATCACTGTAAATACATTAATAGTTTAAACTAAAACTTAAAAATAAGACGTAATTATCCAATCTAATTTGTATATTTACTATTATGGTAATTTTACGCACACTAAGAGTTCATGTAAAAACGCGCGTCACTCAGTATTACACAACAATTAGTAATTCAACGATTTTTTTTTAAAGTTATATTTGTGTACAACCTAAATAAACGTTATAAATCCAAACAAATGAAAATATATTCAAATAACGGAAAAGGTACTACGTGTTATTTTGATTAAAATAATCTAATTCAAAACAGAAGTAGGTATGCTCGTTTTTAAAAAAACTTTTATACTACATAGTACTCGTATGAAAAAAGTCGCTACACATAACGTATATCTAAAATTTTAGTTAGCGGAAGAAACATAACAGGAAAAATTCTTATGTTATTCGTACAGGTAAGTTAAAAGTTGAAATTCTCGATTTCTTTCTACTTTGTATGCATGTATCATATAAATTGTCCTCTTAAACCCGCTTAGTTTTTAAATAGAAACCATTTAAAATCAGTTGGGTAGTTAATCTACTATAGTTAGAAGATCTAAGAACCGTTATTTACTTTTAGATCTTCAAAAAATACAATCCTTTGTTCTTTTGTTGTTTTTCAATATAAAAGTTATACTATACTCTTATTATACCGGTTGGAAGCTGGGTCGGGTAGCCAGATAGATTATAAATTATTATTTAATTGAATATAAATAGCATTAGCTATTTTATATTCAACTTTATGCATAAGAATTAGTAATATAGTTATTGAAATAACAAATAACAAAAATACTCTACACTATAATAATACAAGTAACCAATTCTATAGAATGATTCAAATATGAATTGTAGTAATTTTTCAACTAATTGATATAAAAAATAAATATTTTACAGATAGCGATTAAGAAATTTGTATTGAGATTGAAATTAATAACGTTCGTGATCGCTAAAATATGCTTTATCAAAGTAAAAATTAATGAAGTATAATTTAGTGCAAAAAGCGTGTAACGAAATAATTGAGTAAAATTTTATAATTGATTCAGTCACGGAGTGTGTGATTTTTATTTATCCAACTAACGCTAGCAAGTAAACCAAATAAACATAACATCATGCATCAATATTTTAAAGAAACATAATCAATGCGTCCTATAGACAAAATATAATTCGTTAAAATATTTAACAACAATAGTACTATCAGGCCAACTCTATTATATTTATAATGTCCAATAAAGTCAAAGTTTCACAGAACGGCTGGACGTGAGGTAAATTTTAAATATATGTAGAACGAGTTTTGTATAAAAAAAGTGTAATTGGCTGGAATAATTGCGAGCCAATAGTATATGAGTATATTCAACCGATAACAGATAAAAAAAACTTACGTTCATTATTTAAAATTGTTTGTAATTTGTCACGTGTAGTATTTTGTACACTGTGTTGTTCCAAACTAACCGGGAGCACTACTGGGTGAAATCCTGTCGTTTTAAATAATAGAAAGGGGAGTGCCTTTCTCCTCTTTCCGGTTTTGTTTTCAACTCAGTTCAAGGTCGGGTTAAGGTTCTCATAGAGTTACGCATATTATGAAGTGAAAGCGTCTCTTACACGGTATGTCGTCATAGATATCATTTTAGATGTCATTGTCTAACTTTTCGACAAAAGCTTATCATGTACATACATCACTGTTTTATATAAATATATAAATTCATTCCTACACTTTAAATTATATTTTTGTTCTTATTTCATATTTTATTTACTGCTGTTATAAGTTCTTTTATTAATATTATATGTTTGGTAATATTGTGTTCCGATTTGATTGTAGAATGAGCCAGTGGAACTAAAGGCACAAAAGACATAACATGTCTGTTCCGAGTTGGTGTTGCATTGGTGTCGAATTGTTAATATTTCTTACAGCACCATCACGATCAGGTTGCCAATTTGTTTTTCCGTCTACCTATATATATCAAAGAAAAATTATCAAAATAACTTATTCTTATTAGCAACATTTTTCATAAATCTATTCATATAACCTAACTAGTTATTTAATACAAAATATATATTATAGTATACATGTCCAATACAAAAAAGAACATTTTCAGGCAAAAGTGTCTACAGTTTATTTCGAGTGTATTATATAATACATTGCATGTACATGTACTTACACATATATTGTAATGTATACTTTATGTTATTTTTTTTCAATGTTGTTTACACCTATAAAGATGTATCACCTCGAATGTTACCCATATTTAATATATATTTTTTAAGTGTTTAGTGATAAGGTGTAACTTTTTACAATAAATAAATAAATATAGATTCTAAAGCAATGAATTCAAATTGTAATTGTACACTAACAATGTTTTTAAACATTTTTAGTAACTTTTGTCATTTAAGTGTTTAGGCTGTGTGTGATATAAACAGCAATTAAGTCGATTAACTTGCGTTCTTAATAGAGGTAAAACAAGAAAAACCGTACTATCGCATAATTTATTTAAGACATATTTTCCGTAACAAAGATACAATAAAGATTAATTTCAAACAATTTATATAAAGACCTTGTATTTTTTATACACAGAAACGTAACAGACATCACTTATTTGGTAGAAAACATATTTTTGAAGAATCCCATAAGTTAATAAAGTAAGTAAATATATTACAAACAGTAGAAACAAATAAAATTTTAATATTCGTTGTAATTTTACCAACGTATCCTATTAACGTACATATACATATATTAGCCCCACATGTGAGCGAGGTCGCCCCAATCAAATCCGTATTCCATTTCACCTAATTGATAAGTACTGGTGAGATTTTCACAAGTTGTTACTGTTAATATAATGCAGAAAACAAGAATGCTGTATACCTGAAATATAAATAAATAATTCCGTGGTATACATTTGAAAAAATAATTAACTTTTTTGAAGTTTGTCTATGATTTTTTTTAATAATATTTTATAATTTATTCTAAAGTCATCTTAGATATTCCACTAAGTTATCTTAGATTATGTTTAAATATTTTGGTCAACAATATTGTAATAAAACTTACGGTGTACATGTTTATTCGAGATATTTTTTCAACGTAACAACTTTCTCCTTATGAATTGGGTTGATCTGAGTCTAAACAAATAATTAGATGTATAATTATAAAAGTAATTACAGCATTATATATACACACATTCGTAACGTAACTAATGTGTTGCTAATTGATTTTCGATTATATTGATAAACATGTAATAAAATGTAATGTTTTAGTCTGTGGCGAATACATTTTTAAATTGAGTACCTACCGAAAAAATAATTCTAGTCTTAATTTTAAACCGACTTCAAAAAGGAGGAGGTTATCAATTCGTCTGTATTTTTTTTGTTTGTTACCTCATAACTTTTGACTGGGTGGACCGATTTTGATATTTTTTTTTGTTTTAAAGTTAGTACTTCCCGTGAGGTCCCATTTTAATTTTATCCAGTTCTGATGATGGTATATGTATGAAAACGGTATAAGCCTTAAATTTGCATTGTGTATGTGTGCGAAAAATAAGTGAATTACTCAAAAGCTTGTGCCAACCGATATTAATAATTCTTTTTTTATTACAAAGTATATACTTGCAGGATAGTTTGGTGAAGTTTGGTAAGGTTTTGAGCATATGGTCCATGACAAAGTAACGGAAAGGACGGGAATGGAACAATTCTGAGGAGCACGTTAGCGATACTCGGCCGAATCTTTTATTTATAAGTATTTAGATATTTGAGTCACTTTCCATAACGTGGTTATGTTCATGTAATGGTCATAGTGCAATACTGATACTAAATATACTACAGAATTTGTTTATTTACGATATCACATTGCAACTTCTAAAATGATCCATGTTTCTTTACTATATTGTTCATGTCTTATATACACAAAACTTTTGCTCGAATCACACTATCTATTAAAAAACCGCATCAAAATCCGTTGCGTGGTTAGATATAAGGATATATAAAGCGACTTTGTTTTATACTATGTAATCATGGAACGGCTCACAGCTAGGATGCGATATGGGGCAGAATTTCTAACGGTCTTTAATAAAATTTTGTGTATTTGATGTGATGTAATATGATGTACGACATATACTAGCTCTTTGTAAAGTTGTTTTACTGAGGTCGATTTCAGCTCTTTTGAAGGTGGTTCCTTGTAGCTTATGGACTAATAAGCCAACCCAACAATATATCTATCAAAAAACAATACGAGATTACTTTAAGAAGCATGTTTTTTACAAATTACCTTTTGTACAAACAAAACTCAAGTATTTATTGGTTTCTTCAAAAAATTAGGCCGTCTAGCCTTTAGTCTAGATACGACAACAAATCTAAACAAAATGAATTATTTTACGCACGGACTAGAGGCATGATAATAATCATACAGCTTACATTTTATTAAGATACTATTTTTTTATGTCATAATGTCATGTTAGTAGTTTTAGGTATCAAAGAGGATAAACCTTTTACAGAGTTACATTTTGAAATGTGTAAGATCGATTGTAAAATTTCTGATACATTCTGTATATATTTTATGGGAAACAGTTTTGGTGCATCCGTTCCCTAAATAGGGTAAACGCTCAGACAATTATAAGCTGCCAGCTTCTGCGGTACCATCGGGGTCGTTCAGGCTTCTAATTTACCTTAATCACAGATGAGAGAAATTGAGAGCAAGGGGGAGGCATTGACGGCCAGTTAGGACATATAGAAGGCCTTCGATTGCGTATGGTACAAAGAATATATTTCGAAGCTCCTTTCCTATCCCCGGGAAATTGTGCAATTGAATCACAAGCTTTTTGGCATATCGGAGCATTAAAGTCGTTATCTATGGTGCATGCTCTGGATATAAAATTCGTCAATGCTGGTGTTCCACAAGCCTGCGTTCTATCACCCAATCTGTTTTTTCTGCATATCGATGTTACAAATTGTTACTTGTTACAAATCTCTAACATTCACTGCTATGCAGACGAGAGCACCGTAGATACCTCATACACCGAGAGGACTAATATTTCTCCGGAATAACCGGAACAAATTGTGTCTGAAATTGTGTTCAGCAAGGCAAGACAGTATTTCACGTCGACCCATCGCCCAAGGCGCAAATTCTGCCCCACATGGAATACTGCTCTCACCCGCTAGCGTATCCAATGCAAAGCGGCTCGAATTGTCGACTATCAAGCCCTTTTCGACCTGCTTGATCCTTTCGTTTTGCGTAGAGAGGTTGGATCACTCTGCATCATCAAGATCTTTCCTACCTCGCACAACCATTCTGTGGAACTTGAAGCTTTCGCCAGTGGCTTGTTCGAACCAATGCGACTTTGGACCTTAAAAAACAAACTCCTTCCTTAAAGGTCAGCAACGCACCTGCAAGACCCCCCCCATGGTGTTGAAGATGTCTATGGCCGGTGGTAATCACTTTCCATCAGGTGAGCCTCCTGCTCGTTTTGTTTTTTTATAAACTAAAAAAGTAGTCGGTTGTCTTTTTAATAAATTTCTCTAAATTATATAAAATTTTAATATATTTATACTCATTTTAAAATAAACCTAGTACTTTTTATTACTGGAGCTCGAAAACAAATCCCCCCCCCAAATTAAATCCTGGCTACTGCCCTGAGAGCACTTATTACATTGTTTATTTAAAATATATTTATTTATACTAAATTTATGCTTTTTTATCATCAATATAATCTTATGTTAAGTAATATGCCTTACTTTTTTGTTAGTTCTTTAAATATTTTTGACATGCTAAGATAATACTACTTTAAAGAAGATTTACAATACTTGATAAGTTATAAAATGCCCAAGTTATCAATAATTTTATGCAAGGAGATAATAAAGCATACTATTCGAAGGCCTTTGATTAGTCTACATTTACAAAAAAAAGGCATTTAAAAAATACTCTGTTATTTTTTGTCTCCTCTGACGTTTTAAGCCATCCATGGTTATTACAAATACGACGTTAAATGTGTCTAATGTAATTAAGCTAAATACGATATTTTTTTAATAAAAATTTTCATCTTTTAATGCTTTTCTTTTTATGCTATGCATAGAATACTCACGATACCTACAGTGATAGTACAGAGAGCTGATACCGGTGAGTGATAGCAGCATCGCCTCTAAGGTACCTGACGTTCGGGACCGCACGCTGCCAACTTGTTAACTCTACTTTATTTTTTTATTTACTGAATGTAAATAAATTTAATAACTCTAAATTTTCGTACTTCTATTAATAGTGTTTTGAGCGTCGGCAGCTTAATATGCTATACTTTAAACACAGCGGCATCGTTCGACCTCTCTGAACTCGGTATGTCAGGGGTCATTAAAAAAATGGGCGGTTTCGACACGGGCGAGAGAGTTGCGCGTTCGTTTCGTTACAATAAAAATTAATGAATATAACCGAAGAGCCGAGTTGGCCCCGTGGTGAGAACGCGTGCATCTTAACCGATGATTGCGGGTTCAAGCCCAGGCAAGCACCGCTATATATACGAGTATGTGCTTAATTGTGTTTATAATTCATCTCATGCTCGGCGGTGAAGAAAAACATCGTGAGGAAACCTGCATGCGTCTAATTTCATCGAAATTCTGCCACATGCGCATTTTACCAAACCGCATTGGAACAGCGTGGTAGAATAATATTTATAAATATATGTTTAAAGAACGAATTTGTAATAATCAAGCCAATAGTATACTAGAATATTCAACAGAAAACATAAAAAAAGTTACGTTCATTATTTGAAATTGTTGGTAATTTATCACGTGTAGTATTTTGTACGTTGTGTTGTTCCAAACTAACTGTGAGAAGTACTGGGTTAAATTCTGACGTTTTCAACCGACTTCATAAAGGAGGAGGTTATCAATTCGTCTGTATTTTTTTTAAATAATAGAAAGGGGAGTGCTTTTCTCCTCTTTCTGGTTCAAGCCCAGGAAGCAGCGCTATATATACGAGTATGTGCTTAATTGTGTTTATAATTCATCTCATGCTCGGCGGTGAAGGAAAACATCGTGAGGAAACCTGCAGGTGTCTAATTTCATGGAAATTCTGTCACATGCGCATTCTATCAAACCGCATTGGAACAGCGTGGTGGACTAATATTTATAAATATATGTTTAAAGAACGGGTTTGTAGAAAAAAAAGTGTAATAATACTGAAATAATCAACAAATCAACAAGAAATAAGGAATAGCGGAATCCAGCGATGGCACCACCGTTAATCAATTCAAAAATAAGGAAAAGGAATAAAATCCGTCGCGGTGGGAATTTGTTTCTTATTTCTTATAGCCATCCAATCACAGGGTATTTTTTCAGTGAAGTGTCGTAAAACTAACAACAGCACGTAACTAGTAGCAGTTATTCAACCGCTGTGATTGGTTGAATATTGTAGCTTATTGTGTTTTGGTTGCTGTACTATTCCTTATTCCTTATCTCTTATACCTTATTTTTTATTCTTATTTTTTACTGCTGTAATAAGTTCTTTTTTAATATTATATGTTTTGTATTCTTGAGTTCTGATTTGAATGTAGAGTGAGCCAATGTAACTACAGGAACAAGGGACATAGCATTTTTGTTCTGAAAGTTGGTGTCGCATTGACAATGTAAAAATGGTTAATACTTCTTACAGCCATCACCATCAAAATTACTCAAAATAAAATGTTCTTGCTAGTTATTTTTTTAAACGACTTCAAAAAAAGGAGGAGGTTCTCAATTCGTCGGGGCCTTTTTTTTATTTTTTTTTATTTTTTATGTATGTTACCGAATTACTCGAAGATGGCTGGGCCGATTTTGACAATTCTTTTTTTGTTTGAAAGGGCATGTTTTACAGGTGGTCCCATTGTCAGGAGATCAGGATCTGATGATGGGATCCTGGAGAAATCGAGGGAACTCCTCAAATTTTATAGGCACACCTATAGTGATTTCGATTTTATTCAAAGTGCCTTGGTCATATGCTCACGAAAAGTGACATTTGATGAAGTGGAACTGATGATGAAGACCACAACTGATAATCAGAACCTATTAGTAAGTAACTATTTTACGGGTTTAGTTCTATTTCTTTAAGATAGTCGTCAAGCAATTGATGTTAGTAAATATGCCTATGATGAAGTCTGGCTGATGGTGGACTACCAGGAGAACTTCTCAATGATTAACGGCATTGCATCGGGAAAAATGGTATTGTCTAATTGACGATGAGCAGTTAACATTAGGCTATTGTAACTGAGGTAACGCTTAATTTGAGTTGCAGTCCACATCGTATTGAAACGGCGTTGAGTTATGTTTAGAGTCGAAAGCCGAAATGTACTGAGTATAATAAAGTGAATGACAAACACTACCAATTGTAATTATAAATAACAAAACAACACTGAAAAGCAGTAAATAAATTTTTATAAATAAAAAAAAACCGCCTTCAAAAATGAACTAAAAAGAAAAAAATAATCAGTTGCATCCATATCCAATTTACGATTTTTTAATCACCTTTTGAAGTCGGTGCCAGCAAAGTAAATAAATTCCTATATTGAAATCATTTCATTTGTATCGATAGTAAGGTTTGTCTAATGGTGTCATCTATACAATAAATAGATTTAGTTTTTGTAGGTATGTATTATGTACATATATTAGCAATGTTGGCACTTGGCACCGACTTTGAGAGGTGATTAAAAAATCGTAAATTGGATATGGATGCAACCGATTATTTTTTCTTTTTAGTTCATTTTTGAAGGCGGTTTTTTTTTATTTATAAAAATTTATTAGCCTAACCTAATACCTATTTTTGACAGATTATATATACATATATATTGTTTTAAGTATCTTACAGGTCCTATATAAAGAAAACCATTTCAGACAAAAGTGACAATTTTGATAATATATTTCATTGTACGTACAATTACCTACTTATAAAAATATTTTAATATACACTTTTGAAACTAAAAGAGTTTTCCTTCATTCCAAAGCAAGGATTTCAATATTAATTATGAGAATAGTGTAAAATGTTTTTAAAGCATTTTTAGTAACTTTTGCCATTTAAGTGTTTAGGCTGTGTGTGATATAAACAGCAATTAAGTTGATTAACTCGCGTTCTTAACAGAGGTATGAGTAAAACAAGCAAAACCGTACTATCGCATAATTTATTTAAGACATGTTTTCCGTAAAATAGATACAATTTAAAACAATTTATGTCCTAGCATTTTTTATACACAAAAACGTAGAAGACATCGCTAATTTATAAAAAACCATATTTTTTCAAACCTGAAGATATGAATAAAGTAAGTAAATATATTACAAACAATAATAACAAATTCAATTTTAGTATTCATTGTAATTTTACCAACATTTACTAAAATATTATCCCAAAACGTGACCGAATTTGCTAGAACCAAACCTGTTTTCCATTTCATCTAATTGATAAGTACTGGTGAGATTTTCACAAATTGCTACTGTTAATATAACGCAGAAAACAAGAATGCTGTATACCTGAAATGTAAATAAATAATTCCGTTGTATACATTTGAGTAAATAATTAACTTTTTTTAAGTTTATTTGTCTATGATTTTTTTTTATAATATTTTGTTTTATTTATTTAAAATACTTTACTGCACAATACATTACACAATAGTTAATGGGTAATAAAGAAACAAAAAAAGAGAACTAATGGTGCGCAAAGGCGGTCATATCGCTTATAGCGATCTCTCACAGAATACCTTTGGTGATAGGAGCCTTAGACGAGAACAGCTGGTAAGCGCAGATAGAAAGAGTAAAGAAGAGATAAGGCTTGCGAGTTTCTTCTGCCTCATTGGCAGCCACTTTAAATGAGACCGATACTGCGAGACATGATCGAATTTACGCAGACCAAAGATAAATCTAATGGCTAAATTTTGCAGTCGTTCTAATTTATTTAGAAGGTTCTCTCTCAGTTAAGTCAGTGCAGTAGGCGTCAGTATAATCCAATATTGGAAACAGGAACGAATTGGCTAAATTGATCTTAGCCTTGATTGGCAGTAGATTTTTCCATCGCCTTAAAAACTAATGATGGAAAGATCTTACGGCTCATTTCTGCAATCAGAGGGACCCAGGAGAAGGAAGCATCGAGAAGTAGCCCAAGATTTTTAACCGTTTCTTGCAGTTGTAATATGTGGCCATCAAACATTATTGGAGGTAGATTTTTTGTCTTTAATCCTCGAAAGAAGCTTGACACTGCCAAAAACAGCTACTGGTTACAGATTTATTATCAATTCCACAGCGTATATCGTCACATACTTTAGTGAGCGCAGTAACTGTACTATGGCCTTTTCTAAACCTAGATTGGAAAGGGGAGAGGATTTTATTAATTGAGAGAAATTGGTTCAATAAAAATGAACAACACGCCAACACAATAATGTTGTCTTATATTTTCGCGATGATTGCACATTTAAATAAAACTAGTTATAACGGATTTAAATCGCGTATATTAATTATTTTGGACATCCCGACGTTTCGAGCACTTTACAGCGTTCGTGGTTCAGTCTACCCGTGACCACGGGATGTCCAAAATAATTAATATACGCGATTAAAATCCGTTATAACTAGTTTTATTTAAACGCTCCAACACTTTTGAGAGAAAAGGAAGAACAGATATGGGTCTAAAATGAGAAGGTAGCGAAGGATTGGAAACTTTAGGAATAGAAATTACTTTATGGGCTTTACGCCATAGGGATGGGAAAGTACCAGTTGATAAGAAATAGTTAAATATATGACATAAAGCAGGTAAAATGCTATTAAGAGTAAGGATAATCAAACTTCGGCTTCACAACCAATTGAGTCTGATTTGATGCTTTAAGATGTGCTTCTTTAATTCGCCAATGGTGACAGAACTGAATTGGAAGGAAGTATATAAGGGGTGGGCAGTGTATTGAGATATTTGATTGTATTAAGTTTGTCTTGTATATTTATAGAGGAAGAAGAAATGAAATGTCTATTAAGACTATCGAGATCGAAATTACAAGAAAAGTTTTCCTGTTGACGCCCAATTCCCAATGATTTTAAAAACCGCCAAACCTTGGATGTATCGCTATTCTCAATAGCATTTGCAATAAACTTGCGCTGAGCGTCACGGCAGAGCTTATTGCAACGATTTCGCAGCTGTTTATATTTTTCCAGGTAGTCAGTTCCACTGGTAGTCGCATTTCTTTTATATTTGGCCTTCGCAACATTACGTTTAGCCATAAGTGTTTTAATGTCCTGAGTTAGCCAAGGCGCTGGTAAATGCTTAAGCTTTATAGGTCTTAGCGGAGCATGTTTATCTAATAAATAAGTTAACAAAGAATTAAAAATACTCATTTTTTCGTCAATTGAGCTGGCATTATAGACAGCAGTCCAGTCGATATTGTTCAAATCACTCATAAAATTGGATTTATTGATCTTTTGGAAATTACGCCGCATCACTATTATATTGTTGGTTTCGCCCGCGGTTTTATCATCTATTCTAAAGTCATCTTAGATATTGTACTAAGTTATCTTAGAATACGTTTAATTATTTTGGTCAACAATATTGTAATAAAACTTACGGTGTACATGTTTATTCGAGATTTTTTCTCAACGTAACAACTTTTTTCTTATGAATTGGGTTGATGTGAGTCTAAACAAATTATTAAATAATTATAAAAGTAATTACAGCATTATATATACACACATTCGTAACGTAACTAATGTGTTGGTAATTGATTTTCGATTATATTGATAAACATGTAATAAAATGCAATGTTATAGTCCGTGGCGAATACATTTTTAAATAAGGGCCGAAAAATTAATTCTACTCTTTCTCATTTTAATTTCAATTAGACAGTATTTAAATCACTAATTACATTGTTACTTTCAAATATATTCATTTATTTATACTAAGTTTACGCTTTTTCATCAACAATATAATCTTATGTTGAGAAATATGCCTCACTTTCTGTCAAATATTTTTGACACGCTAAGTTAATACTCTTTTAAAGAAAATATACAATACTCGATATGTTATATAATACTCGAATTATCATTAATTACAACGCATACGCAACGCTCTTCGAAGGCCTTTAATTAGTCTAAATTTATAAAAAAAGGTGGTTAAAAAATAAACTGTTATTTTTTTTGTCTCATCTACAGTCGGAACTTATAATCTCTGACGTTTTTAAGCCATCCATGGATATTACAAATACGCCGTTAAATGTATCTAATGTAATTATGGTAAAGCCGATATATTTTTATGAAAATTTTCATCTTTTTGTGCTATGCATGGAATACTCACGATACCTACAGTGATAGTACAGAGAGCTGATAACGGTGAGTGATAGCAGCATCGCCTCTAAGGTACCTGACGTTCGGGACCGCACACTGCCAACTTGTTAACTCTACTCTATTTTTTTATTTGCTGGATGTAAATAAATTGAATAACTCTAAATGTTCGTACTTGTATTTTTAGTGTTTTGAGCGTCGGCAGCTTAATATAATAAAAAAAAAAATATATATAACCCAAGAGCCGAGTTTGCCCAGTGGTGAGAACGCGTGCATCTTAACCGATGATTGCGGGTTCAAGCCCAGGCAAGCACCGCTATATATACGAGTATGTGCTTAATTGTGTTTATAATTCATCTCATGCTCGGCGGTGAAGAAAAACATCGTGAGGAAACCTGCATGCGTCTAATTTTATCGAAATTCTGCCACATGCGCATTTTACCAAACCGCATTGGAACAGCGTGGTGGAATAATATTTATAAATATATGTTTAAAGAACGAATTTGTAATAATCAAGCCAATAGTATACTAGAATATTCAACAGAAAACATAAAAAAAGTTACGTTCATTATTTGAAATTGTTGGTAATTTATCACGTGTAGTATTTTGTACGTTGTGTTGTTCCAAACTAACTGTGAGAAGTACTGGGTTAAATTCTGACGTTTTCAACCGACTTCATAAAGGAGGAGGTTATCAATTCGTCTGTATTTTTTTTTAAATAATAGAAAGGGGAGTGCTTTTCTCCTCTTTCTGGTTTTGTTTTTAACTCAGTTCAAGGTCGGATAAAGGTTCTCATAAAGTTACGCATATTATGAAGTGAAAGCGTCTCTTAAGCCCATTACACAATGAAAAAAATAAAGAGATAAGGAATAAGCAATAAGGAACAAGAAATAAGGAATAGCGGAATCCAGCGATGGCATCACCGTTAATAAATTCATAATTTAAAAATAAGGAATAAGAATAAAGTCCGTCGCGGTGGGAATTTATTTCTTATTTCTTATAGCCATCCAAACGCAGGGTATTTTTTCAGTGAAGTGTCGTAAAACTAACAACAGCACGTAACTAGTAGCAGGTATTCACCCGCTGTGATTGGTTGAATATTGTAGCCTATTGTGTTTTGGTTGCTGTGCTATTCCTTATTCCTTGTTCGTTATTCCTTATTTTTTCTTATACCTTATTTTTTTCATTGTGTAATGTGCTTTACACAGTTTGTCGTCATACATATAATTAATAATTATAGATGTCAATGTCTAACTTTTCGACAAAAGCTTATCATGAACATATATCATTGTTTTATATAAATATGTAAATACATACTTTCACTTTACATTTTATTTTTGTTCTTATTTTATTTACTGCTGTTATAAGTCCTTTTTTTTAATATTAAATGTTTGGTATTCTTGTGTTCTGATTTGAATAAGGAACATAGCATTTTGTTCCGAAAGTTGGTCTCGCATTGACTATGTAAAAATGGTTAATACTTCTTACAGCAATCACCATCAAAAATACTCAAAATAAAATGTAGTTATTTTTAAGCCTAACCTAATAGCTATTTTTATTTAATTATCTTACATGTCCTATATAAAGAAAACCATTTCAGGCAAAAGTGACTCGTAAGATCAATTTTGATAATATATTTCATTGTACGTACAATTACCTGCTTATAAAAATATTTTAATATATACTTTTGAAACTAAAAGAGGTTTCCTTCATTCTAAAGCAAGGATTTCAATATTAATTATGAGAATAGTGTAAAATGTTTTTAAAGCATTTTTAGTAAGTTTTGCCATTTAAGTGTTTAGGCTATGAGTGATATAAACAGCAATTAAGTCGATTAACTCGCGTTCTTAACAGAGGTATGAGTAAAACAAGAAAAACCGTACTATCGCATAATTTATTTAAGACATGTTTTCCGTAAAATAGATACAATTTAAAACAATTTGTGTCCTGCATTTTTTATACAGAAAAACGTAATAGACATCGCTAATTTATAAGAAACCATTTTTTTATAAATATATTACAAACAGTAGAAACACATTAAATTTCAGTATTCGTTGTCATTTTACCAGTGTATCCTATTAACGTATATATTAGCCCCACATGTGAGCGAGGTCGCCCCAATCAAATCTGTTTTCAATTTCATCTAATTGATAGGTAGTGGTGATATTTTTACAAGTTGTTGCTGTTAATATAACGCAGAAAACAAGAATGCTGTATACCTGAAATGTAAATAAATAATTCCGTTGTATGCATTTAAGAAAATTATTAACTTTTTTGAATTTTATTTTTCTATGATTTTTTAAAAATATTTTATCATCTATTCTAAAGTTATCTTAGATAATCTACTAAGTTATTTTAGATTATGTTTAAATATTTTACTTACGGTGTGCATATTTATTCGAGATATTTTTTCAACGTAACAACTTTTTTCTTATGAATTGGGTTGATCTGAATCTAAACAAATAATTAAATATATAATTATAAAAGTAACTACAGCATTATATATACACACATTCGTAACGTAACTAATGTGTTGGTAATTGATTTTCGATTATGTTGATAAACATGTAATAAAATGCAATGTTATAGTCTGTGGCGAATAAATTTTTGAATAAGGGCCGAAAATATAATTCTACTCCTTTTCATGTTAATTTTAATTACACAGTATTTAAAGCACTCATTACATTATTAATTTAATTTTTTATCATCAATATAATCTTATGTTGAGGTTATATGATACCCAAATCATTATTAATAGGGAATATGCAAATATAGTATTTATGGAAAAATCACTATTAAAATGTTATAAAAATATTAAAGAAGGACCACTGAAAGGTTTATATTTGACATAATTTTGGTTTTTTAACAATGATTACGAATTAAAGTAACGTGAAACGGAACGTATTTCAAAACACTAATATAGCGTTCAGTGACGTCACTCCTGTTATGACTACTAATTTAAGGTTATAGTTGTAAAAATTGAACATTGAAACGAAAATTAATTGCGTTTTTCGAAATAAAATGGAAGTGGGGTTTGTCAAAGCAAACTCCAAATTCCTCTTGTCAGCTTGAAACCACTTTTATCTCACTTTTGTGTCAGGAAGTCCAGTCAAAAACTATTTATTTGAAAACTTTAACGAAGTAGATGAACAAATTGGCACAGATCATACGTCAACAAAGCTTTTTTCGGAGTATCGATAGTCTGTTTTAAATTTTTACAAAAAGTATCTCAAAGGTTGAGAAAAAATGCATAAGCTAACGAGGACAAGTACTATTAGAGGGGCAGTGACAGACATCATAGAAATAAAGATACAATTTCGCACGAAAATTGAAATTGACATTTTGAAATCGCAGTTTTTGGAGTAAATTACAGTGTTTTAGATTTTTAATATATTTGTGATCTATCCTATATGGAGGTCTTTCAAATAAACATAAAAATAAAAATATCGCATCTATTTGACCTAAGGAGATAATAGAGCATACTATTCGAAGGCCTTTGATTAGCCTACATTTATAAAAAAAAGGTTGTTAAAAATAAACTGACTGTCTGTTATTTTTGTTGTCTCATCTACAGTCGGAACTTATAATCTCTGACGGTTTTAAGTCATCCATGGTTATTACAAATACGCCGTTAAATGTATCTAATGTAATTAAGCTAAATCCGATATTTTTTTTTATGAACATTTTCATCTTTTTATGTTATGCATGGAATACTCACAATACTTACAGTGATAGTAAAGAGAGCTGATACCGGTGAGTGAGAGCAGCATCGCCTCTAAGGTTCCTGATTTTCGGGACCGAACACTGCACTCTTGTTAGCTCTATATTATTTTTTTATTTACTGGATGTAAATAAATTGAATAACTCTAAATGTTCGTACTTGTATTTTTAGTGTTTTGAGGGTCGGCAGCTTAATATGCTATATTTAAAACAAAGTGGCAGCTTTCGAATTTTCTTAACCCGGTATGTTAGAGGTCATTAAAAAAATGGGCGGGCATGAGTTGCGCGTTCGTTTCGATATACTTAATAATAAATATATTAATTATTATGAGTTTGTAACTTAAAATTAATAAATTTCATTTTATTTTACCGAAATGAGCGTCATTTTAGATAGAATACAATGAATAATATTTGACTAGAAGTTAGTTTAGTCCTATATATTATTTTATAAGCTACCTAAAATTATATACAATAAAATAAATATAATATTATACAAATAAGTATACTTGCGAAAATATGGTAAGTTTTTTGTATTGAATAAGTTATGAATGAATTTAATATATTTATGTTTGAGTATAAAGTATAGTGTAATAGATATAATTTCGATTTGAAAGGTCACGAGTACAAAGCCGGCCAAGCACCTCGGTTTTTTAAGTGTTGAGTTTGTGATTTGCAATTCATCCTGAGACGGACGAAATGCTTATGTACATCTTTTATGAATAATTCTTTTAGAAGCTCTATTTGTGTTTCGAACTGACGAAGTCACAACGCAAACCAAATACATTTTTAATATGAATACATATATACAATGCAATTTTAATATTATTTTATACCATTAAATATTATATTATAAAATATTATTAAATTGCTTGTGAAAAAGAAAGTATTCTAGCTGTTTTTGTACCTTACTTTAAAATTAGAGAATAACATTGGTGAATTATTATTCATAATTATAACTAGGTGATTTATAATATTAAAAAAAAAAATAAAAAAAGTCCCCTTTACTTTTATTGAAGTATTTTTAAGTAATTTAATTATTATATTTACACAATAGGAATTTCTTATAATCTGTAATCAATATCGAATCAATAAAGTTACCAAACAAGATTTTTTAATAGAAAAATGGAATAAAAAACTTAAGTAGTTTAATTACCTATTTACCTATTTCATATTATGTTTAAGCCAAATAATGATATACAAGATCATCTGTTTATTATGTGTACTTTTTATATCAATTTGTTGTTCATAATATTCCAAATATATATTTTAAGCACAAAGTCCTTTTATTTTCCAAACGACGTCGATGTCTCCGCCACACATATCTAATTAAGGAAAACGTGAATGTCTTTAGCTGTTCCTGTGAAATTCTGCCAGTGGCTACTGACACAACATGTGCAGGTTTCCTCACAATGTTGTAAACATGGGTGAAGCATATGAAAACTATTATTCCATTTTCACGTTAGGCATTTGATGTTAGCAGATAACATTTTTTTAAACAGTAAATATATAGATAGAACACTAACATGAATAAATAGTACCTAAGAAGAACCTACGAAATAAATTCAATTATAATCTCGTTATAAACAATGACAAAGTAAAATTATAAATGCAATGAATCATGACTTAAGTTTAACTGAGTTTTTTTATATGATATAATTTATATGAATTAAAAGCTTCCTTATCATTTTCTCAAATAACGTTATTTTCAAGTTTCAAATTCGATCGAAGACATAAGAAATAATTAATAAATTGTGAGTAGGGTAGTAGCGCTTTAGATTTCAGTATTTAATAATACCTAACTATAGCTATTGGTAAACGACTCGCATAGCAATATAATTATTGAAAAATTGTAATAAATTAAAATATATAGTATGAATGTGAATATCTTATGCTATATACATACAATGTATTATTAACATTTTGTTTATCGTTATCATTATTTAAATTGTGTTATAAATTAAAAAGAATTAATATAATAAAAAAACACAAGAATTTTTGCAGTAAACAGATATTTTAATTGACATGTAAGTATAAACAGTCTGAAATAATGCTTTCTTTTTGAACACTACCGTAACCGTGGAAATGTAAAATATATATGCTTTTGTAAGGGGTTTTCCAATAGGTACTTGACAATTTTGAATGTTGTTTGTAAACGCACCTCTTAACCTAACATGCTCGATGTTAAGTATGACTGGCAGTTTATTCAGTAGACATAATTTAAATTACATTACAGTACATTTTCATCATTGTGAATTAAACGAACAACCAACTAAGAAGTAAATTTCAATTTACTATTGAAATTCGGAGTCGGTGGTCGCTACTTTAAGAGCTTTAACTACAATTTTTGGCCCAAGTTGGAATATACAGAGTTGGACAGCATATGGTTTCAACAGGTGCATCCACGTGCCACGGAGCACTCGTTATTTAGTAGATTTATTGAAAAACAAGTTTGATAAGCGTGTTATCTCAAGAAATGGACCAGTCGGCTGGCCTCATTCGTGCGATTTAACGCCTTTACATTTTTTTTGGACTATATCGAGTCATTTCTCTATGCTAATAAGCCTTTAGAAGCCTATAAGACGTTGGAAGAGCTGAAGGCCAACATTGAACGCGAAATGGCAGCCATTTCGGCCGAAACGTGTGACCGAGTTATTGAAAATTGGGTCCAACGAATCAACCAACGTGCCCGCGTTGGCCATATGAGCGAAGTCGAATTTCATTCATAAATGTTTTGAATTTACTTCAACTTGAAAATAAAGTTTTTTAAATATCTCAAATGGTCTTCATTTTATTTTGTAAAAAATTTGTCAAGTCCGTATTGGAAAACCCTTTATTATCTATTTTAAAAGGTTAAAAAGAAGAATTGCGTAAAGGTACGTAACAAAAACAATAGAAAATGTTGTTTGTTCTACTAATTATGATACTTTTTTCACGTTAATTTACTGCAATATTTTTTTACGGTTTTTATAAAAAATGCAAAATGCATGTTTAAATGTCATTAAATACTTTGATATCCATTTATTGTAGTTCTTAGTCATGGTTAGAGATAAAAAATTAAAAAAAAAAAAAACGTAATTTTTCTATTCGAGAATTGCAGTGATATTGATAGGTAAAATAGTTGGTCAAAAAACGTTTTCTTCTTATTTAGTTAAAAGTTTAATAGTATTTTAAAAAAATAATTCGATTTCAAAGTTTAATAACATAAACCACTTACACACAACGCATTTGATTTAAAAGTTTACATATAAAATAATTATCAAGGTGTTTTGTTCGTAATGTTAAGAACCATTACGAACAAAACACCTTGATAATTAGTATAATAATTTTATTGTAAGAACGAATTAAACGTATTTAAGCATAAAATATATATACGGTGATGTCTCGGTGGCATTCTATACAGTTCTTAGTAATAATAAATAAAATAAAAAAGTTAGAAAACGTTGAATAAGTATATATAAGTATTTGCAATTTTGAATTTCAATACCGACACAGTATTTATTTTAAAACAAACGAACATTATAAACAACTATTAATTGTGTTATATTTGTAAGGATGCTAATTAATATTAGTAGTAGAAATTTTGAATTATTTGGTTGTTGATAATTCAAAATAACTAATTTTATAAACTAATTAATAAGAAATATAATGGTCACCATTTTTGTACCTGAATTTAGTTTTTTATATTTGGAATATAATTATATGATAAGTTACTCGCTGTTTATGTATCAATAAGTACATTATTTTAGACTGGAAAAGTTGGTAATTCAAATAATGAATTAAAGTTTGTAATTGGCGAAAATGTTTTATTTATTACGTGCCAATCGTGTTATGTTTGTCCACCATCGTTGAGGTAACTTGTCATTTAATTCTAGTCACGGCCCTTTGAAGAAGATCAGATTGGATTAAATAAAAAAAAATAAAACAGAAAACAAAACTAATATTCATTAATTTAGCTGTGTTTTGTTTTTTTTTCATAGATAATATTTAACTTTTAATAATTATACTCAGCTCGTGAGGGAATGTAGTTCGAATATCTTCACGCAAAAAATACGCAAGACACATATTGTACATCCATTTCATGTTGTACCACTTGTGTGTTCCCTTTGATTTTATAAACCATACTCAATAAAAGTGTAAATTTATGTTTGTTATAAATGAAAAATAGGAATGCTCTGTCTTGTTCTTTGAAAAAAAAAATACTTTTACAAATAAAACCGTAAGATTATTTGTTTTAAAGTTTTTTATTTCGCCAGCTAGGCTTTACTTCAGAGGCATTATATACTGGGTAATATTTATTTTACTAATGTTTATTAAATCGGCAAATACAACACATTGTTTTCGAAGCATTAACTGTTTTTGGTATATCACGGTGATTTATCACTCCATGTATTATTTTATACATAAATATTAGATTTGTGTTTTTCCTCAATCGATAATTAACGTCACTTACTTTATAGCGAGCCTACATGGTTCGGTTTTTACAATGTTTGAATCATATTAGTAAGGGAAGTTTTAGAAGATTCAAGATTCTTCTTGAATCTCAAGTCAAACACGGTTAAGTTTTTATTAAATTATCATGTCCTTAACATATATTCGTTAGAGGAAGATATTTATAAGCTTTTAGATTATTTTCAGCTTAGATCTTTTTATAAAGAAATATTTGCATAATATATGCATAAAATATAATGCATTTGTCATTCATAAATGTCCAACAAATGCTGACCGTACATTTGACACTACAGTAACCCCAAAAGAAATAGGTTAAGGTAAGCTTATGATGAATTTAAAGGAATAGGAGTATTTAAATAAGGAAATTGGTAATTGAATTTATGGCAATGGACATATAATTATTTAATGTCACGTTTCACTTTTATATTAAGGATTTAATTTTAAATGGCTGACCGAGATTGATTCACATAAACACACAAATAAATTGTACTAAAATTTATTAAAAATCATAATCACAGTGAAGTTTCCAATTTTCGGATGTATTACGTTTAACGTCCCCAGCCGCCACCGTAGCCGCCACCGTATCCACCGCCGTAACCACCTCCGAAGCCACCTCCAAAACCGCCGCCATAACCGCCGCCGTAACCGCCCCCATATCCGCCACCGAAACCACCACCTCGGCCTCCCCATCCACGGCCCCCATGGCCGCCGCCCCAGCCGCGGCCGCCGCCCCATCCACGACCCCCATAGCCACCCCACCGGGACTCTTCAGGAACTAAACTTTCAGCGGATGCTTCATGCTCTACTGGAGAACTCGCAGGTGCCAATGGGCTAGGCAGTGCTAATGCGTATGCCATGCATACGCATATCACCAAGCTTACAGACGCTACCTGCAAAAGAAATGTTCAAATTAGAAAAAAAAAAAATAGTAATAAAAATATCACTTTTATTTAAACATAACATTGTTTAAAATATTTCTTTATTATTATGACTTTTTGCACTTTAAATTTATTATTAGTTGATAAAATTTTATTAAAAACTTGTAATAAATCACATAAATACGAGATTTTATTAAACTATGGTCTGTACTTACAGTGTTCATGGTGCTAATATGTGCTGTACAGTGTGGTCTCTGGCCCGTGGTGCCGACCTATTTATACGTATGTTACTCGTCCACACCTCCTTGTGACTAATCTTCTATAGGTAAATAACCGCTGCGTATCTCATCTTGTATATGCATACGTAAATTGCCTTAATTGTTTTTATTATAGATGAAATACGTTGTATTAAAGTATCATATATTGGGTTATTCTAAACCTTTTTATTGTCATACATTTTTATGGTTTTGTACTTCGTGTTTTTAGAATTCCAAAACTTTTTCATCTTTACAATCTTTAAAATCATTTTATGTAAATTAGTTTAGAGTTCTTCTTTATGATATTTTTTTATGTTTGTTACCTTTGATTTTAAATTTTTATTTCTTTTAGTGTGCTTTAATGTTTTTGTTACAAGACAGCATTACGATTTTAGTTTTAGCATTTTTTTTTATTCTCAAAATATAGTATTCATACGGAATATAAATGACAAATAAATTCCAATATACGTATAAATCTGCGTCAACATAACATAACAACTAACATTTTTTTAATTAATTAATAAATTTTGCTTATTAATAAATAAATTAATTAAGAAAATGTTAGACTTGTGTATTGCTCAAAAAATTGATTATCACAGTTAATAAGTAAGATATACGCGTACATATATTTACACACATTCACGAGCTATGTGATAATCTTGTCGTTCTAATTCATTGTTTCTGAATCTGTCTTTGAAGGGATGTCATTATGTATGGGGATTTACGTGTAAGTAGACACATGCTTTAATATTGAATAACATGTCAGGAATTTCCCATAATCTTGATTCTGAAGTAATGACCAATGTTAGTTTGAAGCGGCTCTATGGAAACAAAAGTTGTCGAGAAATACATACATATACATCCTACTAATATATTATTTTTATGGTATAGGTTGGCGGTCATCACCCATAGACAATGACGCTGTAAGAAATATTAACTATTACTTACATCTTCAATGTGCCATCAACCTTGGGAACTAAGATATTAATGTCCCTTGTGCCTGTAGTTACACTGGCTCACTCACCCTTCAAACCGGAACACAACAATATTGAATACTGTTATTTGTCGATAGAATAACTGATGAGTGGGTGATACCCACCCAGATGGGCTTGCACAAAGCCCTACCACCAAGAAAATAATATTATAAATGCCAAAGCTTGTGAGAATGGACGAAAGTATGTATGTTTATTCACAAAATTTTTGCATGAAATTTTACAGCTATAAAGGATACATAAGAATAACACAACAGCTACAATTTATAATGTCTTTTGTGTAATTTGTTCAAAATATAACGATAAATATAAATTACCCGGGCGAAACCGGGGCGGGTCGCTAGTTCTTTATAATTCTGTTATTCCAATGATGAATGATGTACGAAAACAGGTTAAGTTGTTTTTTTAAACTACGATTATCTTTCGAGGTCATTTTTGTAGTGTAACGTCGTTTCAAGATGCGTCATAAAAATATTTTTCTAGGAATTTGGTTGTAATTACGTCTTTTGAATGACAATAGCACATTAAAATAATATGTAAGAATTTATTATAAAAATATTCCATTTCTAAGTGAATTAATTTTATTAGTATGGAAAATGATTTTTTACGTTTCTAATCGGCATGTTTGTATGTTGCTGCATATGTATAAAACGTAAACAAGTATGACATTTTATAAGGCGTACTAAATGAAAATTGGCAATAATTGTTTTAAGGGCTTCGAGGCCCTGGGAAATAAAGAGGAGTCAACGAATATTTTTTTAACGATGCGAATTTTATTTTGCAAACGTGTTTTTTTTTTTTCGAGATCGGATGTTTTTGCTTATAAACTATAGCAAATTATAGAGGCCCCAGGGATGGAATTTATTACAGAAGAATGTTGAAGTTTGTTTGATTAAGGGATTGATCTTTTGTGCAATTAGAGGGAAGTATAAACGAAGTTGATTCGGCATTCAATAATAAATACACTCACTAGGAATTGAAACATACAACGTCCTTATAAATGAGACACCTCATTCACATTGATATTTGAAACAACAAAAACAGGTGCGAATCAATCGAAAAATCGTGCGAAAAATCAGTGTTAATATTAAGTAGTGTAATTTCAGTAGTTCGGGATGGCCAAAATAATATTATCGTTTTACAATGATGCTTCAATGTCTCTATCTTTTGTTAGAATGCCACGCTATCGTCCAATTGTTTTCTATTGACAGCTTAATCATATTTAAAATAAGAAATAGTGTTACATGCCAGTATTAAATGCTATGCCATATAAAATAATATTAATTACAGTTTAACAAATTCTTGATCAATTAATTACAATAATAATTGTATATAATAAAGAAAATTCAATAGCTCCTGCTATATTAATAATATGCAATAATAATGTGATATAAATTATGATATAGAATCAAATGTCATAACACCGTATTGAAGGCTAAGGTTACTCTCGTAACAGTAGCTACAGTAATGTTTTCATTAGTATTTCTTAATATGCAGTTAATACGAAAACTTTGAGGTCCCTTAATTGCCTTGAACGTATACTTTTATCTGACTTTTTATTATTATCTGGCCTTTCGGCCTTGCTTAATCGATTAATTTCTAAACAAATCCAAAGTAAACACTATTTGAAGGCATTAACTTTGTGTAGTTTATTTCCAAACAGGGTTTTCCGAACAAGTGCAAACGTCTTAAATAAATAATGACGCAAGTATAAATCAAAGTATTGTGTTATAAGTCATTGATACAACGTATGTAGATTCCGGTGTATGTATGTGTGTGTTAGGGTGCAACTTTTAGGTACCCTATGTTGATTTGTATGACTGACAACGTTTATGCAAAAACCCATGATGATTTGAAATCTTCCAAATAATAAATATTGAATAAAACCCGCCAAGTCATACCGCAATATACCTGTGTAATTTATTCTGAAATAATTATTTTTAATAGATATTAGTTTCGTATGCGTAAGCAAAGTCTGTGATATTATAAAATTTTTGAATTTGTATTTTATTAAATAATTATAAAGCGAAGTGATGACTTATAATCTGCGACGATAATATGACTAATAAATCCCTTTTATTAATATGTATTGTCTCATTTTTAATCATATGTTACATAAAATTGCAAACTTAAACTCCTTGTGTACATTATAATGTATGTACTTATTAAAAAAAAAATATTGTTCATTGATAAATCGATAATCTGCTTGAAACACTTCCAGAATCTGTATTTTGTGTAGTCATGACATTTTTAAGCTAGTAAGATTGTATGTAATTGTTTTGGCATTTGCTACTTGGTGGTACCACATACTCATGACACAATGTACCACTAAACATATAATATTTAAATACTATTGTGTTCCGGTTTGAAGGCTAAGTGGGCAGTCTTACTGCAGGCACATCATCATCATTAGGACGTCACATTGTAGTGTAGTAAGATCTTAATGCCTAAGGTTTGTAGGGCTTTGACTATGTAAGGAATGACTGTCAATTATGACCACTTCAGCAGGCCTGTATATCAGTCTGCCAACAAATTTGAATTAAAATTCGAATTAAAAAGAGACTTGAACGCTACCCGGGCCTTTTCCTCAGAATAAGGCATTCAAGTTAGCAAATTCTTTAGAAATTATAAAATATATTTTTATTAATTAGTTGCAACTTTTTTTTATTAGTCAATCACTTCAATCGAAACGCGAAAATGTACAAATAATTCCTTATACTGGAGATGTAATGCGAACTAGAAAGTCTAAGATGTTATGGCTCTGACACACTTCACTGGAGTAAAATATACCAAGAACAAGTGTATCCCAAAGAATCATAACATCAGTTCATCTTTGTTGTATGTTATTTACTTTAAAAATAATATGCGAGATCTTAAGGAAATAATTATAGATAAATTAAAAATAATTATATTCTCATTAGTCATTATAAAAACCTCATAGTCGCTTTGATTGAAGTAATCATTAATGTGTTCATTTTAATTAAAATACTTTTTACTGTTATGTATGTTATTGTATATTATGTAAACAGTTTCTAACGGTTTATTTATTTAGGAAAAAAATATTTTGAATTAATCTCTAATTTAAACAGACTTGCTATTCAAAACAATACTTATTATAAATCCAAATTAAAATTATCTTTCCATAAGCTCAAAATAAATATATAAATACAATAAAAAATACCTTATAAATATTGTACACAAATTAAGTTAAAAATTATCAGTAAAATAAAATTATATTTATATAAGGATTTGTAAAAAGTATTTATATAGAATATTTTTGAAGTAAATCGTTATTTTCTATATCTTTGTAAATAAATTTTCGTTGAATATTATTTTAAAAATGTGTATTTATAATAGAAATAAACCCACTAAAAAAAGTAACTACTCTTTCAAACTGCGTAAACAGACAATTTGTAATCTTGATTTCAAGGTGAACAGGATAATGAAAATTAATTAAAATTTGAATAGGATCCTTTACTGATTTAAAAAGTTTAATTTCGATCAAAACAACAATAAAATCACATTTGGAGAATAGAAAAGAAGTCCACGTTAGTATTCAGCGACATTTATTAATCTACAATTTAAAAATGAGCGTCCAATAACTCAAAGCATGGTTTAGAGAAAATAATATTTTTATTAGTATTAAACGACGGATATAAAGGAAAGTAAATAAATACATATTTGATATTTGAAGTCTAAATCCTATTTTCTATCGGATTTAATTACATTTTGTGAAGTAAAAAACGATGCCATTTGTTCATGTACTTCATTTAAATCTCGGCTCTATAAGGAGATATCTTTTTTAGGAATTTAAGAGAATAAGGTTATTTCTGTAGCAAGTACGCGTAATGTAAAAGAATATAAAGATTCTAACATTATAAAAAATATTAAATCGTTTTATATGAACGATAAATATTTTAAAATAAATTAAACACAATATTTCCTTGGTACTGAACTTTTTTTAATTCGTTGCGTTAATTTGTGAATCTATACAAAGCTTATATGACATTGCAATACTGTTACTTTAAGTATAAAACACGAAATCACATAATTATAAAGACGTAAGTTGAGGACTCAAAGAAGTTTTACTTATTATATATTATCAATTTTAAAACTTAAAGGACTCAGAAGAAAAGAAAAATTCAAGTAAAAAGTTTAATTAAGAAAAATGTAATCTAAAATATTTATAATAATGTTATGTTACTGTTTAATAAAATAACAAAAAATACGGTCGTTCTTTTCAACGCAATACCTTTTTAATTTTGTAGTATTATATTGTCTTCTTGATATGGACGATAACTTTATGTGCGGCGAAGTAATGACAGTGGAACTATTTATCAATCTCGTTGTAGCGGTTGAAGAGATTACTGTTAATTTTTTAGTGCTGGAAACACTTAAATTTGTCCCGTTTACAGTAGAAGTTTTTGTAATTTTCGTTTGGTTTAACGTCACATTTAATGTAACGTCATTATTTTTAGTAGAATTCGTTAATTGTGTAGGGATTCTTGATGTTCTCGTCGGTCCATACCGAAGTTTTAATGGTTTATCTTTGACAATATCTATTTCATCTCTAGCTGGTGGTCGTCTTGGATTATTGAATGGCCCTTCTAAATACCCACACTCTAATCTACCACCGCGAGTTCTACATCCATTTCCTAAGTCAGCAATCTTGTCGCTAATATTGCCTTTATTTTTATTGTAACCGCAAATAATTCTATCGTCGACTGTTTTGCAAAGGGTTTCGTCGTAATCATAACCCAAGCAAGGCTTCTTAGTCGTCTTTTCTTTATTTTCTTTTTTTTCGCTGGCATTCTGAGGCTCTCCTCTAGCCAATCTTCTTGACTGTCGTTCAACTCGTTCGATCGTCTTGTGAGTTTAGCATCGTACGATAATGGATCAAACAAAATATTCCCAAGCTTAGGTGCAGATTCGATTTTGTTAATGATCGCACTTAATAAAAAACAAACCTGCAAAAATAATAAAGTCTTAATGTTTTCAAAATAACTTGACGATTGTTCGGTTACAGTAGCACCTAGTACTACTTAAGGTATTACGAAGTATGGTTAAAGTTTAAAAGAACTTTCATTTCGAATAATAATTTCGCATAAGCCAAACAGCAGCACTTACTGATAACAACATTGACATTGTTTGTTAATAAAAATTGATATGGGTGTACTAATTCATCAAATTTAATTTGATTTCTGTGACTATTAATTAAAGTACAGTCAGTAACAAATAAAATAAGCTTATATAATAAGTGATATAAGACGAAATAAATTAGATCATTATTGTTACTTATGAAAATAATTTTGTTCTGTGTTACATATGAGTAAATTCTTATTTATGGCTTTTAAGGAATTCAGATGATGGTGATATTTTTAAGTCAAACTGATTAATGGTAACCTGAAGATTTCAAAATGAAATAAATAACGGATAGTATAAGTGTAAGAGGTAGGAATAATGAGGTCCAATATATTTTATTCCAATATTTTTTACCTACAATTTATATTGATTTTATGTCATCGTTGTCATAACGTTTACGGTGATACGAGTTCATTTTCAGACAATGCCTAGACTAAGGTTATTAAGGTTTTCCCTCCATACATGTCATTGGCAGAATATTATGCGCTAACAAGCGCAGATACATAGATCAGCATTATAGCATTACTAAAAAAAGTTATTAGTACCTTTGCTTCACCATGTATTTGGCGTGCAAATGCTCAAAATGAGAGTTCCGTTTCACATAAATATATCAACCAGAAATGTATAAATTATGATACATACGTCTTAATATGTTCAAAAATTTGTTCAAACGCAAAAAAAGTAAGTGCTAAATGATATATTTTTTACAATTATCATTCGTATTAATATTATTATTTTTAGGAGTAAAGCTAGGAAAAATAAGGCCAAAGAAGAAAAGAACTTGCTGTCAAAGATGTAGACGTAGAATTCTTAGATGGTGTTGCAGAAGAATAAAACGATGCATCAAAAAGAACGTTTTCGGTATACCAGATCCACAGATTAGAGATAATCTGAAACTTAATAAAAGTGAAGAGGCTCTCAATAAAGATATGGATAAACTTTCCACTAAAAAGCCAATAATCACACTTTTCAAAAATTATATGTACAAATCGACAAAAAGTATTCCGATGAAAAATGCATTTATTGATGAAGTTGATAAATATTTTGAACCTAAATCGTTGGGAAGATTGAAATCACTTATCACCGATTTTAAAGAAAGAAATTTATCTCTCGATATATTAAAAGATTCCAAATTATTTTTAAATAAAGAAGAAAAGAGTAGGTTTAATAAATTTGCCAAGAAATATGAAAATAAAAGTGCATTGCTTAAAAGTTACGAAAACTTGAGACAAAAGGTTACCTTGACTCCATCAAAAAGTATTATATTTCGAAATATGATTAATGATTATAAAAAGGGTAATTTCTCCTTTACTCAGCTATCTGATAAACAGATAATGGACATAAATAAAATGAACAGTCAAGATCTCAATAAGTTATTAGATCAATTCGAATCTAAGAAAAATAAGAATAATATTTTCAAAAACATAGACAGTAAGAAAATAAATTCAAAATTTAAAAATTATTCACTAACAAATTTGGACTTCTTAAAAAACATTAATAGCGACGAATTGAAAAAACAATTTTCACTGACTGCATCAAAACATAAGATGTTAGGAAATATGATTGAAGATTACAAGAAAGGGAAAATTTCACTAACAGCATTACAGAATGACTTAAAAAATGACAAGAAAATTTTAAATAAAGAAAACTTAAACCAAATGTTAAAATATTATAAGGAGCAAAAATCGAAACACCAGCCAATTGTGAAACAATCTAAATTTAAACAGCTTAAGTCTGATCTGAGGGCAAAAATTGATTTCTTGTGATTTTAATTTACCCACTACAATTAAAGAAAAAGGCATTCATCTGACATTTCAAAATTTGAATATCACTGTAGTAAGAACAAAATTAATTAAAACTATATTTTCACGTTGTTTTTGATAAGAGACATGTTTACAACGTATGGTGCATTTACTATGGTTAGAATAAGCATTTGTTTTATTTAGTGTTGAATGTGTTTTATATGTTTTAATGATGAAAATATTTATGTAGAGTTTTCATAAGTCTTAAAAATTTGAGTCGTATCAAAACTTATCAAATACTTTTGCAGATTTGGATAACGATAATACCTTCGATAATAATTAACGCTAACGATTGTGGTAAAGATAGTATTGAAACGCAAAGTAAAGCACCTGGTCAAAAACTCAGTTATTTAGAAAGTACAGAACAAGTGAAGAAAGAAAGAAAAAGAAAGCGGTGCTGTCCTTATAACTTTGATGGAAAATTATGTAGAACGGTAGGCGATAGAGTTTTGTGTGGATATAATAGAAATGTAGGTGGACCAGAAAATGATGAAGATTTAGTATTACAAAATGGCTGTCGTATAAGGAAAGGAAGGTTAGAATGTGGGTACAACGAACCGCCATTTTTAAATTCTCGAAGGCCTCCAGTTTCTGATTATGCTTTGCCAGAAGAGACTGACAATAACCTTATCGAATTGGATGTTTCAAGTAAAGAAGAAAAAATTCAAAAACTGAATTTATTGAGTACAGATAAACCAAAACTAACCACCCGATGTGTTGAGATCAAGGAACGCATTGTTTGTAGACAAATATAACGTTAAATATGAAACTTCTGTATTATTTATTAAGCGCCTGTAATTTTTAAAAGGCAAATACTAAATACACAATAATTGCTCTTTAGATTTCAAATAATACGATACCAAGACCTAACTAAGAAAATTATTAGATTTTATCAAAAATGTGTTCAATTTATATATAACACTGATGTTTCATTAGTGCATGACTCCTTAATTGTCATGTATCAAACATTAAGCAATCATTAGAATCGTAACGTAAAAAAAAAGGATAAAATAAAACGAATACTTATACAATATTTAACTATTATAAATCTTTAATATATTTCAATAAATAAGACAAGACAGACATATGTAATGTTATTTTAAAGTCGAAGTTTTATCCTGATTGCAGTTTGTATTGTCTAGTGATGTTGACTTGCTTACACCACTATTATTCTTCCGTTCGCGTAATTTTGAATTTGCAGTAGTAATTTTTTTCAGTCATACCAAATTTAGTCGAAAAATTCTTGATCAAACGTGTTCAGACAACTGTCACATTAAATAGCAACCCCAAAAGGTCTTAGATTCCTGGATTCTCAAGGCCGTTGCAGACGTGACGAATTGAACAGCCGGAGTGCCGATGAAATGCCCAGGCCATTCCATATTTGTAACAATACAGTTATTTTTAAAAGCCACTTCTGACCTCATTTTAAGAAATCATTTATGGATATTGAACGTTGTTTGAATAACATTATAATGTTTCTATACAGTCATATGCACTTATTGTAAGTAAACTAATGACCTCTAATAACCTAATTATTATATTTTGCAAATTGCATGCTTGTATAACTAAAGTATGTTATGAGATTTTATATAAATTGAACCAATTAATCAAACCTATTTACTTAAAGTAGGTCAACTGGATCATAATTTAAATTACAATGGCAAAATTATATAGCATTTTATTATTTACATAAATAATCGGTACAATTTTGTTTACTATATAACTTTATAATATTAATCATTCTATTCGAAGATTAAAAATGTATGTCAAATCGTCCTATTAAAGCGTTTATATTTTATCATTTGATTTTCCAATTTTCTTATAATTCCGTAGAACTTGTAGCGTTAAATAAAAATTAATACAGTTATTAAATATGTTTACTGAATAATATCACAACAATATAACAAATAAATATCTTGTATTTCAACATCACAGTAATAAAAGAGGGCGTCTTGTATTACATCGGTTTCTTTTATATCGCATGTATTGTCAAGTAATTAATTTACTTTCATTCCGACAGGAAATCTAGCGCGTCCAATGACCCTTCCAGACCCGGAGTCTCGTCGTCGGCGAAGAATCCAAATAGTTCCTTCAGAATTCTCGTTTCCCTGTCTTCTTTTGGGAATAAGTAGTCCAAGAATTTGGTGATCGCATCTGCCATACTCCTTCCTTCAGTCTCAGTACCGATAAATCCTTGCGTAATACTGTTGAATACATTACAAGAGCACAAAGTGAATAACAAAGTAAAGGTCGTTGTTATTAAAATTATTTTTCCAGGTTTCATGGTTCTGAAACAATAAACATATATATATATTTATTATTCGTGATTGTGATAATTTCTTAATTGATGTCATACTTAAAATGGTAGGGCTTTGAACATGCTCGTCTGGGTAGGTACCACCCACTACATATCCGATGATATTCGACCGCTAAACAACGGTACTCAGTATTGTTGTGTTTCGGTTTGAAGGGTGAGTGAGGTAGTTTAACTACAGGAACAAGGGACATAACGTCTTAGTTCCCAAGATTGGTGGCACATTGGTGTTGTAAGGAATAGTTGAGATTTCTTACAGCGACATTGTGTATGAGCGATGGTGACCACTTACTATCAGGTGGGCTGTGTGTTCGTCCACTAACCTATGCCATAAAATATATATAACATAAAGTCTTATAGATACTTCGATGTAGACATTATGATACTGGTTTGGTAAATAAATTTATGAATTGATAAATAAATACTATTGTTTTGAATTAAATAATCATGACTTGTGCCTTACCTAACCTAGTTAAGGTAGCTAGGTTAAGGTTACAGTTTTATTCTTGCAAGACCAAGTATAAATTATTCAATCAAATATTCGTTATTTGTATGGTGGTACTGTTATGTGCAAGCCGATTTTGATAGGTACTAACCACCTACATATACTAACGACGCGACCCGGCTTCGCACATGTGCAATGCTGATACTAAATATACTATAGTACATTGAGAATGTCTAATTTATTCGTGTTTTATTACTATACTGTCCACGTATTATATACAAAAATTTTCCCCTCGAAACACTTTGTCTAGTAAAAACTGCATTGCGTTGCGTAATTTTAAAGATCTAAGCATGCATAGGGATGACTTAGGGGAAGGAAAAAAATAATTACACAAATTGAAGATCAAAGTTAGGAAAATGAATATTAGTATAACTACATCAAATAAATTAAAAATGTAAATCTATAGGTAAATTCATTGTTTAATTATGCATTCATATAGCGTTATCACTTTATGTAAATTGATTTGATTTGCTTTCCTTTGAGAAAATTATGTACCTAGATACAAATAGATTTAAAAATATGAACAATTATTTGTCATAAGAAAGACTAATAGCGTCCATGACAGATTTACAGATTTAGAACGTTCTGATTTAGTACAAAAAGTAATCTTTTAAAGTCATGAAAATATCCCTCGAAGAATTAAGCAGTTTTTCCTTAATATTTTTCCTCATATTTAACTATGTTAATATTATCAATTAAAAATTTATAAAAGACATAAATATTTCATACTTTTTAATTTATTTGAAATTATGGTCTTTCTAGCACTTCTTAATACTTGTGCAAAAGTTATCAATCACGTATAGGTTTAGTACGACACAACTTAGATGTAGCATAGGCGATTCAATGAAACCGATTACTGCCGATTTACATATCCAATATAAATAGCTCCCTATCGCGACATTCGACGCTATTCGTCGTTATATATTCTCTCGTCAGTTCAACCAGAGACAGCAAGTGTATGTAAATCGACATGTCAAATTGACGAATACATAAGGTCATATGATATTACAAGTTATTACATTTGCTTAAAGATCATATTCACATAAGATAATTTGGATATTGTACTTAATTCCGATGTGATCGTTTTTACGAATTTTGCCGATGCTACATCTAAGTTGTATCCTACTATACAGAAATCCCGATGTGAGTAAAAACTGTGCAGCAAGATTGAAATCTTAGAAATGCAATGTAATGGATTACATTCATACTTACGAGTAGCCATTATAAAGCGTTTAATAAATAAGAAAGCTGATGAAATACGTTATAACTATTTTCTTAGAACTATAATAATTAAAAATCTTTAGAGTATAATTGAGATATCTGTATTGTAAAACAAGATAACGCGCTATAAGGTTAGTATACATTGATGTAGAGATATCACGCACTGCGCAAATAATTTTAAATAAATTGATTCCTTTTTATCCCAATTTTTAAATGCCTTATTTAAGTTTGTAACTGACTCAGAATTGTATATATTTAAATATTTTTTAAAGTTTTACGTTAAAAGTAAATGCTGTTTTGTTTAGTTGTATTAAAATAAATCTTTTTTTTTATGTCATAAATCTTAAATTGATCTTAGATTTAAAGAGTGCTCATAAATTCAACCTTTGGCTATAAACTTAATATTTCAAACTCTTATAAGAACAGATAACACATACGATTTCTTCTCGTGTAATTACTGACCCTGACAGGTATACTCAAGAATGTTTAATGGTCTCGTAAACTATTATTTTTATTTATTGCGTAAAAACTTTCTCGGTACATATAATTTAAGCGGACTTTCTTTTTCGTTACCGCATTATTATAAATATTACTTAATATGCTAATTTTTATTTGGGTATGCTCAAATACTCAAATTTATTTAATGTGTATGAATTTGCGGGGCAGTTTTGAAACGTTAGTTTTGCGTACTTCAGATATCAAAATAACACCTTTTTAATAAACTGATCCTTCTGGTGACCCAAGAGTGTCTTTCATATGTCTTATATGTACTGCTATATCTCATATATACTGTTAACACGCGACTGTCAATAGTGCCAGCATGCCGGGTACTATGTCTAAGTGAAATTTTGGACGGCAAGTTTTTTCCAGAATTGGTGTATCCTTTGTAGGAACTTAGTTCTTTATTGTATATTTTTGAAATTAATTAATTTTACTTCAATTTATATGAACTGTCTTGGTTTTGGTTTTTAATAATAGAAATATTTTAAAAATCGCTGTAATTTTGTTGTTCTTATTAAATAATTTAGATCAAAATAAAAACCTTTTATTCCACAACACATTTTAATTGACATGAAAGTGGTTTATTTATGGTCTAACTTCTCCTGTAGACTGGGGGAACTGTAAGAAGTTTGAGTCTAATTTCAATCACTGGATCTAGGATGTTATGTCCCTGGTATTATAATTACTGTCTCATTGACCCCTCAAACTGGATCTTATCGATGTATCAATATATTTTTTTAACATAAGGGATAAGAGATAATACACGAGCAACAACAATTTTCTTGAATCCTTAATGACACCAAATCAATGCAAATAATTTTAACTTATATTTAACAACAAGATATCCTAGAAAAAAAGTTTAAAGTAAGCCTTACCCAAAAATCTTTAACTACTTCGTAAAAAAATTTTTTTTCACTATGAGCTAGACAAGATACGGCACCTTAATAAAACATCAATAGCTTAAAAAATAATTATCGTAATATTCACTACACATTTAACACATTTTCTGAAATTCCGCATATCCATGACATAAATATATTTGTCACAGTTTCATTTCGTATATCATATGAGGACGAAGATGACTCCACGGAATTAAATGAACGACTGTCGCGTGAATGAACCCACGCCACTTTCTACCACCCGGTTGCCACTTGGGAGTGGTGCTTAATTAGCATTGATTATGAAACACATGCTAACTTAATTCACATAATCTGTGTTACGATTTTGATTCTGTACCACTTATTATAATGTTTTTGAAAGTTCTGACGTAAATAATCTTAGAAGTAATGATCCTTATTTGTCTTCGACGTATATTTGTAGGTATTGTTTATCCGATTGTGATATAATATTTTTTTCTTCTTTTCTTTCGTGATAATTTCACGCAAATAGTTCCGTCAACGTAATTTGCGAATATCGTATAAGATAAATTTTGTTTTCATTTTTTTTAATAGAGATAAATAGAGGCATGCTGGCTACAGTAATTAGGTAAATACACAATTCTATTTATAAATTAATACCAAATTCGATAAATGGTCTGAATATGTACTTCCGATAAAAACTTATGCATTACGCGAACATGTAAAAAAATAAATATTTATTTATCTGTTGAAGTCATTAAAAATTAATATTTCGTTTTAATCGTTTTCTTTTATCAACGATAAATAATAGGTACAGAGGTGTGTCCGGAGAAAGATATTTTTTAAAGTCGTGACTCATACATTAATTATATTTAAAAAACGGGGAAAGGGGATTGCGAACTTTTTTAGAGGATGATAAATATTTTACAATGAATGTATATTATCATTCCGGGCATGCTTTCGAAACCAGTAATTTTACTTTCCAACGATTGTTTACCCTTCTTTCTGTTAACAACTCACGTCCAACTTCTTTGTTGATTTATTCATTAAACTCAACGAAATTTTTAACACATTACAATAACGTACACTATTTTAAATATATGCCTAGATAGTTAACCTTCTTAAAGTTTTATTACAATAGCCTACTTTAAAAATATATTACTTTCAATAGTCTACTTTTAAACGATGTAGAAGTATGTAACTGAAGTTATCGATTTCTAATCGAGTACTGCGCAGCGATAAAGGATAACTCGATAGGAATTCATCTTGGAACATGTCATCAGAAGATGATTTCTGTCACATGTGTAACACCAAGAGATATAAATATCGTGACAGAAAAAGCTTTCTTTTCTCAATAGGTAAGCTGTAACCAGATGTGTTATTCGAGTTATTATTTATTTTACTTATTAAAGAAAGAGTTGTAGGCAAGTAATGGGGCTCGTAAAAAAATCGTTAAACTAAATTGATCGTTATATAACTGATCGAACCGACTATTATTCCTCATTCTAAGCTATTATCTTACATAATATAGATACATAAACATACTGCAGTGGAACCTCAGTAAGTCGAATTCAAATTTAGAGGCGAAAAGAAAAATTATTATTAATGACAATTTTAAATAATATGGTGACTTAAACTGGTTATACATAAAAATTATATAAAATATTTTTTTCGCCAAAGAAAACCAATTCCTGGCTTGCTTTCGCGAAAAATTATTCAAAATCTATGAACACTAATAAACAGTATTATTAATACTATACGTTGATATTTTTCAACGAATTGATAATTTATATCTCATTAAAATTCAGTATTAAATGTTATAACTGAGATATTCTCAATTGTTTTGCAATGATTTTTCCTTGTCCCAGTTTACTAAGAAGAAATGGTAGCGTGTTTTAGGTCCTAATGATCTTTTTGCGTTATGATAGCACATTGAATACAATAAGACAAAGTTTATTTAAAGGATTGCTAATGAATTGATATTTCATATTTCTTGTGTTGTTCAAGCAATAAGTTGAATATGAATTTTTTGACACAGGTATTCAGTGAATTATTGTTTTAACTTCTTTTAATATTTATTTATTTTTTGAATTTAAATGTCATTATATTTTTTTTAGGTTTCGATCGTTATTTTAACCATACAGTGTTGTGAAATAGTGTGCAGACCTCATCATCAATTTAAACATGGAATACAAAAAAGTTTTCATTTTGAAATAATACCCGTACCATTTAAGCAATTTAGTTTTGTATTGGAAAAAATAATTCCATTCGGGAAGTTTGAATTAAAACATGATATCCACAAACGGCAGATTGTAGAGTCTGAAATATCTCCAATATCTAACGAGATACCAGTTGCTAATGTGGCAATCGAGGAAATCAATAAAACACCACCAATTGAAATACTGGATAAGAAAGAAGAAAAATTGGTGCCTGAAGTAATTATTACTACAATAATAAAGCCTGTCGAAGAAGCAAAAGTAGAAGAATCTGAAGTTGTTATAACACCTGAGAAAGAGGGCGATATTATAAAACAATCTAGTGAAGTATTAATAACTGAGGAAATAATACCGAAACCTGTGGAAGTTGTTCCTCAACCTGGTCCGGTTATCGAAATAACGCCAAAGCCTTTGGAAGTTCCACCACCAGTCGAACAGCCTGTTGTGCAAAATGTGGTAGTAAGTACTCCTATAGAAAGTACAGTGCCACCACTGAGTAATGTAAACTTTATAAGCCCGGTACTAAATAAGATACCGGTTATACCTATATTGCATACGGACATATCAAAAATACCTTTGAGTGGCATATCATATCCAATTCCGTCGCCGGTTCCCGTTCCTGAAGTCATAATTTCACCTCCACCACCACCGCCACCACCGGTAAAAGAACCACCAGTAAAAGAACCACCAGTAGTTAAAGAAGAAACTCCAAATATTTTTGTTAAAGGTTCTCGATTTGTGTTATACTTTGGTTCGATGATGCTTCAAATGCTATCACAGCTTGTGAATGGGCGAATTAATTTAAATCAACCTTTACCAGCAGTCCTACCAGAATTGCAATAAATAAAATATTTTGTAATATTTTTTTGTACAAATTAGCTTTATTGTAACCAATAATAATAAGTATCGATAAAACTTTTGTTTTTCAATAAATTATCATTAAAATCTACCAAACCCTCCTTGACCACCACGTCCATTATTTTGTCCAAATCCACCACCACCACGCCCATTGTTTTGTCCAAATCCACCACCACCACGACCATTGTTTTGTCCAAATCCACCATTACCACGTCCATTATTTTGTCCAAATCCACCATTACCACGTTCATTATTTTGTCCAAATCCACCATTACCACGTCCATTGTTTTGTCCAAATCCGCCGCCTCCAAAGTTATTTCCAAATCCTCCGGGACCACTTTGCCTACCAGGTCTACCATTATTTCCTCCTCTTCCAAAACCACCTCCTCTTTCAAAACCACCATCGTAAGCGGTGATTGCGCATATTATAGCAAATAATATTGCTATTACGAAAATTATCTGGAAAAATAAGATATTTTTGGTTACGAGCATAATTAAGTTTTTATAAAAAATATTAATTTATTTTTTTATGTAATTTATTTAATGGCAAAGGTGAAATAGCTATTGTCTGTTATAGTTTTAATATTTAGTATAGTTATAGTTGAATATCACATAATTTTTTTCAAAGAAATAAAATTTAATTTTTAATTTTGCTTAAATAAACTAAAATTTTTGATTTACGAAAGTTACTTCTTTGTAATTTAATAATAGCATATTATCAAACTTACTTTAGACGCCATTTTGAATTATATAATATGTAACGCGATTGCACATCAGTTGTAGAGTGTGACAAACTTCTTCAAATATCAATCCTTATATATAATATCCATAAGTCTATATATAGACAGTCTCCTTACGTGTATATCAAATTAATAAAATGATGTGAAAATCAAACAGATCAACACATATCATGTTAACACATCTCAGATTTTTTTTAACATTAAACGATGATTTAGAGTTAGTGAATTTAAACAAGTCAATCCGCATATTGATTTTATAAAATTGTTGAAGAAAAGTAAGTAAGTGGTCCTCGCTTTGGGCTCTCTTGGGAATTATCTATCTCATCTACTTCGAGATAGTATTTAATGCCAATTAGCAGGGTCATTCATAGTGTTTGAGGCCAACGCGATGTTTTGTGAAGCCTGTTACAATGGACGGTAATAATTTAAACCATTAGTTTGTTATTGAGCTCTATTAAAATTTAAAAAAATAATTTTTGTTAATTTATTATAATTGTCTTTTATTTTGTTTTACCAATTACTGATAATAATTTTATATTTTTATGTGTACGTATACTGTTTACTGTTACCAGCTTTGTTTTTATATGAGTAAAGTTAGTATATGAGCAAAAGTGAATACAGATTGTCGTTAATTATTATTTAATCCTGTACGATAGTTCCGCTCAGCTTAATTTATTATAATAATGATTATATATTATAAAAATTTGTACTGAACATCGTACACAGTACAACAAAAAAATATACATTTTTCCTCATGACATAATATTATTGATATTTGTTTTTTTTTTACCAAATCGAAATCGTAAAAGTCGAATGGAAACGAATCAAATATTATGTTTGTTATGGTTTTCGTACAAATTCACAGTTACGTGTGAGTTTTGTTTAGTAAATATTTGCATTTTAATTTAATGAAAATATCAAAATACGTTTATATTGCAATTATATAGATATTACTAGCGACCCACCCCGGCGATGCATGGCTGCAATGCTGATACTAAATATACGTCAGAATTTGTTTCCTTACGACATCACATTAGAAAGTTCTAAAATAATCAGTATTTCATTACTATATTGTCCATGTATTTTATTGAGAAACCGCATCAAAATCCGCTGTGTACTTTAAAAGATCTGAGCATCCACAGGGACAGACAACGGTAAGCGACTTTGTTTTATACTATCTAATGATGATAATGATAATTATATATGTGATGTATATTAAGTTTATTAGGTGTATGTGTGTTAATGAAACATACTCAAAAAGAAAAAAAAATAGTCAGTTCATAAAATAGATTTATTCTGGAGAAAATTAAGTCGTTTATATTAAATGATTACTTATAGTTTTATATGTAAATTATATATTCAAATTATTCGCACGGTTAACGGCCATAGCCACCGGATTTACTTCCATGGCTGCCGCCGTTGGATCCGCCTTGACTTCCAGACGCACCTTGGCCGCCGCGTCCACTGTCATTTCCACCGCCATTTTTTCCTCCTTGGGAACCAGAGCTACCCGAACCACTTGAACTACCGGATCCGCTTTGTCCACCTAAACCACTCCCACTTTGCCCTCTAGATCCTTGACTTCCGCTACCACCACTGGGTCCACTTTGACCTTCTTGGCCTCCTTGCTGACTTCCAGGTCCACCTTGCTGACCTCCAGGTCCACCTTGCTGACCTCCAGGTCCACCTTGCTGACCTCCAGATCCACCTTGCTGACCACCAGGTCCACCTTGATGACTTCCAGGTCCACCTTGCTGACCTCCAGGTCCACCTTGCTGACCTCCAGGTCCACCTTGATGTCTTCCAGGTCCCCCTTGTCCTTCAGATGAACCTTGATCTTGTTTTCCATGGTCGTGGCTACCACCTGGACCATCTGAACCTATTTCTTTTCTAGATGCCACGTTACTTCCACCAGAAGAGTCGCCATTTGAACCACCCTGTCGGCCTGAGCTGCTGGAGCCACTTCCATAGCCTTTAGGATTTTCACCCAAAGTTGTAGCAATTAGGGCAGCTGCCACGGTTAGAATAAGTAAAGTCTGGAAGTCATAGACATTAATCAACTTTAGTTTTATCCATTAGTCATAAAGTTAATAAAAAAATTAAAGAAAGATTGTTATAGATTATGCCTTAATAATAATAATTATAATAAAAAAAAATATTCTAAATTACGTTATTATTGTATTTCGTGAGAAACACTTTCTATCGAAACTGAAGAAGTATTTTTTGTTAGTTTGAGCAGCTGAGAATACAAATAGGGGGGGATATTACGTCTTTCTGTTTGACGACCGAGAAGTTTTTTTTTTTAAGATTTCTTAGACATGATAATTATTCGTAGTTCCTATAAGACTTATTATTTCAGCAAATAAATTTTAACTGCATAACAACTTTAAAATTAACTGATAAATTCCGTCAAAACTTTTGGACAATAAGATTTACAATATTTGTTATTATATTATGCATTACTTTTAACTTATAAATAAAAATCTTACAGGGAATTGCAACACAGAACCTAATTTCTATTTATAAATATTTATGTGCATATTTTCAATACGACTTAAAATAATTATTAATAATATATTAATAAATTATTTGATATATAAGTTAACCTACCTTAACTAGTGCCATTGTGGGTCAGATATACGAGTGAGCCTCATTTCAAATCATTTATATAGATGCGGATTAATGTATTCCATTCATTAGTTGATACATTCTCACGAGGAGAATAACTTTGTTAAGTTATGACGTTTTTCCTATTAAGCTATAATAATAGCCGTCTTTTGCACTAATATTTTAACACAACTTGTAAACTACTGTTATTAGGCTTATTTTTATATAAATATATAATCGGATTTATTTTGTATGCATTCTTAGACTATTCATCAGGAATAATAATTTTGTACCTTCGGTTAAAAAAAAAACTGTATTTCATTCCTATAGTGTTATTTATTTATGTATAAAATTCAGTAGAACCCGAAGAGCCTGTTCAAATAACGTCAATGGGATCTCTATGATGGAACATCTTTTGGTGCAACTTGGTGGTAAAACCGACTCAAATGCCCTGGTGACCCCTCACTACTGTTGATCTCTACTTATTTGTGTGTACTTGGCGAGAAAAACTTATATTCATTTTGGTAACGCAGCTTTATCTTTGAATTTATTTAAATTATATAATATCACGCATCTGCAGGATCTCCTGTGACGTCCATATAGTTAGCCATCTAATCTATAAGTCAAGCAATGAATCATAGAATTGTTTGATACTTGTTTTCTGACGTTATCTAAACAACGATTAATGGATGTAAATTTTATATTTAGATTGAGAACCTGAAACCTAATGAAATCTATTTGAATATTAATTTGCTATTAATAAAGTTTTGAATATTTATGTCTATTATATAGACTAACTACTCGATATTTGTCAAATATGTAAATATTACATGCATTTTTTTATTATATAGGTTCCAAATGGGTCACCTGATGCTAAGTGCTCACCATAAATAACTACAGCGGCGCTCTAAGAACCAGCCTTGGGAACTAAGAAGTTTTGTTCCTAGTGCCTGTAGTTATACTGGTTCAATCACGTTTTAAACTGTAACACAACAATACTGAGTACTGCGGTTTGAAGGTAGAAAATCTGATTAGTACGTACCAAGACGAGCTACAAAACCTACCACTAAAAAAATATATATAAATGAACAAACATAACTGCCTGCGTATCGTAGATTATATAATTTATACGACCTTGCATTTAATCTATATTTATGTCGCATGCAAGAAAATCTTTCCGATTACTTATCTCAATATAAATAGTATATAATTGGTCATGTAACGTCAATCCATTTGTATTGAAATAGCTTTACATAGTGATAATTAACTTGTACATAATTTATTGCTTTCAATATCCGCTTTAATTTTTAATGATCTTAAGGGGCCAAACTCGTCTAACTAATTCGTACATTCTTATTTCTTTGCCACAGTAATCGAGTGTTGATTTAATCGAAATTGGATAATAAGGAAACTGTCTCAAATTAGCAGAGTAACACAACAAGCAATAGTTTAATTTCCATTGATTTAATTTGTAACAAAAGGGAGTATTATGCCAAGACATAAACGTAATAATTATCTGTGGAATTGATATTAATTTCGTATTTATGATAATATATTTGAAAGTATACCTGGGCTTTAGGTGGGTAGGGTCTATTCAGATGTCCTTTAATGGTTAGTACTACAGGTTTACTATATGAAAGGCATATTATTCGATACAAGATTTTGTAGATGATAAAAAAGCTTGGAATTAATACGTGTTGACTTCCAGGCAGGATACATTACATACCTATATAATTGTATTTAAATAATATGATTGTATTTTTTAAATGTTGAAAAAGAGTAACTATTCTTGCCGGTTCTTCTCGGTAGAATCTACATTCCGAAGCGGTGGTAGCTTCATTTAATTGTTAAATGACGATTCAAAAGTGCTTGTAAAATCCCACTTGAATAGAGTTTATTTTGATTTTGATATAGAAACTAATTAATAGAAATCCGATACTCAGCCTAGTATGATAACAATATTTATTGAAATGTTCTATTAATAAGTAGAGCATAAAAAGCAAATTTGATTTATTTTTTGTAATATCAGGTTAAAATAATATTATAGTGACCCAAAAAAAAAACGAATATTTGTTGGTATTTAAGTTTAAAATATACGTAGTCCTTTCATAAATAAAACAAAGAAAGAGTTTTTCATTAAGAACTTTAATTTAAATATATTAAAAAATCACACACAAAAAAATTATTCAAACAAACCAAATTTGATTTTGCAATATGTCAATTTATTCTTTCTTAAGATTCGACTTTTCTTTGATTTCCTTTTTGATGAAGTAGTTCACTTCTGGGTACGGGTACGTTGGCCTATAATGAGCTTCCCAAAAGTAGTACGGGAACGTGAATAGTCCAGGGAAATGTGGTCGCCCACTTTCGATTAAGAACTTATCATCGTATTTGTCCTTGTTTCTGATTGGTTTCAAACGGTCATCGTAAGCACCGTAAATGGGTCGCCAGATTTCTTCTTTTTCACGTTCCTTGAACTCGAGTCTGTCTTCGTACGGTCTGCATGACACCGAAAGAAATATACAAGTTAAAAGTAAATACAGGGATATCATTTTCGTATTATTTTTACACGTTATGTTTCAGTACTGTATGTTAACTGAATGCATATGTGGTTTTTGTAAGGTTTTTATGTATTCTTTCAGTTCAATTACGATTATCAGAGATAGGATTTACCATAGACAAAAGTGGTTTTTTATCTGAGTCCTTGTGTCAGCTATGAAAAAGTATAATTGCTTTTCTTGAACGAATGGTTTTTCCAGATTGCACAGTAAGTGTTAATATTTTCTAATTATAAAATTTAGGTTAACGTTTTATTTTAATTTGAAATATTCAGTTATTGGCAAATGGCTATTTATGGTAAGAGATGACAATCGTCGATGAATTTTGACCCTTTAAGAAATATTAACCATAATAATCATTGTGCCACCGGACTAATTGAAATTAAAACGTTACTTGGGAACTAAGATGTCGTGCCTTGTGGCACTTGCCAATTGCCCTTAAAATAGTTACTTATTTTTTAATTAAAATTTAACAATATGCTATGTGTATTGTATATGTTATATGTGTATTTATTATAATGATTTATGAATACTTATTTTTATAGTGTCATAAATGAACTATTCGTTTTAACAAGATAATTTGAAAGATACTCCATTTAAAAGCTAGATAATATTCTTATTATAATATGAGTATATATTTCACTTTGTCGTATTCACAATGTCGTAACGTAGCGTTAAGGTAAACAAGTTAAGAAATTGCAATAGTGAATATAACTTCTATATATGTCCATGAATAATGAGAAATGTTATAAATATACCCATGTATATATTATGTATGTATATATATTGTTTGTAGATATTCATCAATTCTCCTATTTGCTCTCGTTTGTTTGACACTGATTCGACGATTGCAATTATCAGTTAAATATCAAACATAAAATACTTTAGTAGTTTTACAGATGTGGTCTGGTTCGCTCGTAAAATTGGTTGTTGCCGTTTGGCATCGTATTTATTTATGTGATGAATTAAGGAATCTGTATTTTTAATTAACCTTAATGTTATACATAGTAGTTCATTTGACACTTTATCGAATTTCAGACGCGTTTAGCTTAGACTATAGGTACGCAGTGGCGTAGGTATCGTAGGGCAGGTGGTGCAGTGCACCAGGGCCCCGGAGTTCAGGAAGCTCTCTAAACTAAACCTTAAGCTTCTGAAGCCAAAACAACCCTGCGCACAAGATTTCTTATATGGTATCCATAATTTCAAAGGGTAATTATTAGTTAAAGAGGGATGGGAAAGAGCGGGTGAGTGTCCTTCCTCACCTAGCTAGGTCACTATAGGTACGTGCTATTTTTTAAGTAATTTGATAAATTGCTTCATATTGTTGTGAGCTGCATTCACCAGCAGTCATGTACCTTATAACTATTATCAATTACGGAGGTCTTTGTTACGAAAACAGGATTATAAAAATTAATCTACAATACATAAAATAACATTAAACGACTAATTACATACTTTGATTACAATGTCTGACTCTCGTTTCGTTGAGATGGCCCAGTGATTAGAACGCGTGCATCTTAACCGATGATTGCGGGTTCAAACCCAGGCAAACACCGCTGAATATTCATGTGCTTAATTTGTGTTTATAATTCACCTCGTGCTCGGCGAAGAAAAACATCGTGAGGAAATCCGCGTGTCTAATTTCATGGAAATTCTGACACTTATGTATTCTACCAACCCGAATTGGAACAGCGTGGTGGAATATGTTCCAAACTTTCTGCTCAAAGTGAGCAGAAAGTTTGGAACATACTTAACTTAGCAGTGGGAAATTTATAGTCTGTTGTTGTTGTTATCTCACTCTTCTTGTATCAAACTGGAATGCATAAATACAATGTATTGATGTTAAGTGTCAATAAAAACTTAGCAATTAATTTTATATAACTTGATTGTTGATTGCTTTGTAAGATTTTGCATGTGTTGATCTTGTTACGATGTTAATGTATCACATTCTTTGTATGCACTGAACCTTGACATAGTTATTTTTTATGTCCATAATTATATGAGGTAACATATTAAAATTATACTCAAGTTATGAGTATAAATGATTATCAAGAAATAATACGAATATTTCAAATGTATCATACACATACAACACATATATACAATATATATATATATACAACAAAAGTAGTTTATTATGTTTGTCATCGCTATCATCTATACTCATCCAATTGATGTACAATTTATGTATCATTTTAGGATGGACAAAGATACGTACATTATCGTCAATAAATATATGCAAATAGAAAATATAGGTTCGGATGATATAATTGTTATTGTTATGAAGTCGAAATAGTTATTCCATATGAAAAATATGACTTGAATTGAATAATGACTTGATTTATGTATACTGCATCAAGGAAATGTTCAAGATGACGGAAAATATAGGAGTATCACTTCCTTTATTAATGTTACTATCATTTCTTAGAAGTTATTTGCATAACCAGTAGTTTTCTTACTACCAGAGTTTCCAGAGTTTGTATTTCAACAAATACTAAAAAATTTAGGCGAACAAAATCAATATAATACGTAGCAAAAATCACGGGAAAAAGAATAAAAAATATAATTAGAAAACAAATGTAATATTTATTGTCAAAGACATTATCTTAATGACAAATTGTTCAACAGAAATACGTTAATCTATTATTTAACATAACGTTTTAAAAAGAAAATATATGATATTAATTGGATAGTTGTGTAACAAGTTTCAATAATTTATTAATTTTAACATCAGTTACGTTATCGAAACAGCTATAAATTTCATAATTAGTTTATGCTTCAGATGGTTTGTTTAATTTATATCGTTGACAACTTGGTTAATGTTATTGACATCAGAACCACCGGCGATGAAATTTCCGGGCGAACCATCTTCAGGATCGATGAATACTTTGCTGGCGGTGAAAATTACTTTGTAGATTGTGAGGGAGTGCACTGACGCAATCAGGCAAACGAGCAAAAGGCCCAACATTATCTGAAAAATAAAATATCAATACGTTAATAATCTATACTCATAATGAAATTGGAGTGTCTGTTTGTAATATTAAAATAGCCCTTTTTTCTCAATGCATAAACCAAAATAACATTTTTTGTGTATTTGTCTGTCTATGTGTCTTATTGTTTGTTCCGGCTAATCTCTGGATGAGCTGGACCGATTTTGACGTGACTTTCACTGGCAGATAAGAGATATAATAAGGAGTAACTTAGGCTGCAATAATATTTTTTTATTAAATTTAAACGCGTACAAGGTCGTGAGCACGGTTAGAATAAATAAGTATAACATTTATAATGTCAAAACAGTTGTCACTTATTCCTAGAAAACAGCAATATTTATTTTGAGAAATAAAAAATAAGTCATGATTAAATACTACATTAAATAATGATTAAAAAATTAGTAACTGTAGTTAATACGAATGTTCCAATAATTTTGTAGTCATTGCACGTCAAATAATTCAAATGCCTTTGGGACCTTTCACAATGGTGAAATCAATATACGATATACATTTTAAGTCAAATTTGAGTAGCTTGTTGGAATAAGCTACACATTTTCTGCTAAAGTGAAGTCTAAGAGGAGATTTTGCTTAGATGAGATTTATAGGTAATTAATGTTTTTAAGTTTTATGGACAACTATTAGGAGTAAAGGATATATAATAAGAAGCCAGATCTCTGCTTGAAACAAAAAGACATTTCTTCTATCTATCTATATATCTTTAAAGTGTGTGAGAATAACCATTCAAATTGAATTAGTTCTACGTTTTACCCAAGTTTATTTTATGTTATTAGTATCTCCAAAAAAGTAAAGCGGTTTTTATCAGATACGTAGGCGAACGGGAAAATTTGCCACCTAGTGGTAAGTCACCACCGCTAATAGACTTTGGCGCTGTAAGAAACATTAACAATTACATCACCAAAGTAAATTAGGAAAAATAATGCAAATACAAATTCAGTATTTTCAATGATTCGTTCAGTATGAAATAAGTTTCATTTATTTTATATTTTTTATGTTATAATTTATTGCTCACTCACCTTAGATCCCTTCATGTTGCTAATTGTAATATTAACAGTATGAATTAAGTGAAGACAATTCAAGGTATTTATTCGTTCCATCCCTGTAATTAACCCAAATTATTATGCGTATTAATTAATTGACAACAACTGAAAACATTGAAAATGCTTTATCGCTTCGTTAATTGGTTAAATTTATATACTGTAAGAAAAATATAAAGACGATAAGTTATTAGGTTAACAATTTTTAAATTCGTATTTTTTTTTAACTAAAAACTTGTTAAGTGAGGCGTGTGATAACATTATTTTATATCAATCAAGCTACACGTCGCCGCTTCGCGCTAAAATAAAGTTCGACATGTCACCGTAAGATTACAAAATTCGCTAGATTACAATTTAGCGAAAAATAATACGTTAAATTGTAATCATATTTCACGGTTCAAAATATTTCGACAGTTTACAATCTGAGGAGACAGATTGTAATCTAACGAATTTTGTAATTTTACAATGACATATACAAAACGAATTGAAGTACAAACATACAAAGAAAATAATCTAGTTTTTATATATATAATAATCCATCGATTTTCATCGCAATTGGATGAATTGTTTAGGAAGACATAGGGGAAAAACATGCAAATATAAAATACAAATACAGATAGATGTATTTTTAAATACTACGCGGTACTCTAGAGTGATGCAACAAAAATAATAATTTTACTAAAATAATTGTTAATAAAATACCTCGACTTATTTTCGAAAAGATGCGATTTCGAATAAGTACATGTACATGTTTGTGGGAGAAGCCCATGTCATTGTAAATTCATAATAAAAATTAGTCAATCGAATTTGAATGTATGTAACTATAAATGTAAACCTATTATTTTTATTAATATCGTTGTGAAAGTTAATAGTAAATAAGTTAGTTTATTAGTAATCTATTTACTTCAAAATTATTAACATTTAAAATAACAGATTATGTCCACGTGTAATGGTGGCAGGATTTTTTCTGTTGAATCGCAATTCCGATCCTCTGAACAAAAAGTGATTCACAAGATCTGTCTCCAGCCGAGGCAATAAGGCGAGTTTTTGTACTCTTACTCTAAGATACAAGTTTCATCTTTAACTGAAGCATCAGTGGGAGAAAAAGACGGTTATTTGGATCATATGTTCGCTTCAGTTTTTCCGCGGCAGCTCCGGTTATTAACACTGTTACTCCGAGACGAGACGGGGCCAGCGTGTCAACGCATGTTGCATTACACACTAGGGCACGTCCCCTTTCCCAGGAAACCAGTCAATTATTATTAATTTATATCTATTGTTAAAAAACATGCTATTGGATGTTCCATATCATATTTATTAACTATATATATATATTGATACGTAATGATTGTACGCTGATAGTGTTGAAATATCTATAAAAACTTTCTTTTAAAAAATGTTTGATAAAGATGAACGAAGGAGAGGTAACGAGAGAGGATCTATCGATGCGAGCTTGTATTGAAAAAAAAACAAGCGTCAATTCTAAAACGAAATCAGAGCATATCTAAACAATTTTATTTAAGTAGGCTAATAAGAGAATTTTGAATAGTCATTTGTTAGTGTTGAACAAACAAAGCGGATTTGTAAATTATTTCCATTAGGAATCATACGTATCTCACTTTAAAGTTAAAGTTTATAATTTCGTGATGCATAGCTACTTAGTATATTCATATATATTTCCATTTTATGAGACATAATTATTGCATAACTATAGACCTCGGTAGCATTTTTATTTCTTTATTAAAAAAATGTCATAGAAGCATTTACTTATATTATTTGTGCGACATTTATAAAAAAATTTAGTTCATATGTACCTATTAATTGATAGTCTGATATCTGAATGTAAAGTCAGTTTAAAAAAAAGTACTTTAAGCGTCTTATAATTCGTAACTTAACATAATAAAATTATTTATAATTTTATTACATTAGATTGCAAATTACAGTTAACATAATTACAAGGCAATTGATATCATTAGTATACTACTATAAATAAAAATTCTATCCTCCAAAAACTATCATTCTACTTGTAGAAAGTCGACAATGGCGTCCAAGGTGAGAATTTTATTATTTATTTTCTAATTGCCATGTCATATATTTCTTAAAATATTTAATATCATAGAATTTAATTTAATTATTTAACTGAATACAAGTTTCATCAAATATTATGAAAGATTTCTTTATAAGCTATATAGCTATTGGTATAAGCTAATTTCTTCAGACCAGGATGATGTCTGTTTTTGGAAAAAATATTGCTTACGTTACAATTTCGGCAACTAAACATATTTCCTCTCCTACCATAGCTGAATAATTACTACAATGTTGGAAAATATAATAACAAGCTTGTAATTTAATTCTGGGAGTGTTGGAGTAATTGCAAAACATTACATATTAAAAAACCGGCCGATCCTGGGTACATGACGGCACTCAGTTCAATAATTACTAATTATTATAATATTATCTCTGGAATACTATCTCTTAGCAAGATCTTTGAAAAATTATTATTCAATCAAAAGTTACATTTCAACACTAAAAAGTCACTACATTATAATCAATTTGACTTTACAAGGTCCCAGGATATCTATTTTGTGAGACAAAATATATGTTCTTACAAAAGGATCTTAGAAGAAGTTAAATAATGTTCAATTGTTATATTTTGAAATAGTCTATAAGGAGCGTTTGGTTAAACATATTATAAAACTAACTACTTTCTGGTTCATCACCTACAGGTTGTCTCAAATAGCGAAAATATTTTGGTTGTTATATAAAAACAATAATTATAAATTTTGTTATTGAGTGATTTTATACGTGTAATATATATTACATTTGTTTCAGGGTCATATCGCTGTCCTTATTCTGATAGTGTGCTACATCAATTTAGTACAACTAATGCCTACATCTGATGCTCCTACAAGTGAGGGAAATGAGGAGACTACTGAAGTTCCGACAGTTCCAACAGAAAATGTCACAGAACGCAACTTAGCTAAAAATATCGAGGAACTTGCCCTTAAATTTAGATCTCTCGTAAGAAATTTGTAAAAAACGTTCTAATAAATCAAAGTGTATTTTTTGAGAACATAAATGTTGTTGAATTAATTTAAGTAGTATCTAACTGTGACTCTCATTAAAAACAATGTTATGAAATTCACACACACTTTCTGCCTCTTTCTTTAAAATTTTCCTATTCCTTCAAGTCGTGATTTTTCATAAGTTAACGGTTTTCAAAAAATGAACAATTTTCTACTAAATGAATTTTAGTCAACACAAATAAAAAAATTAAATAAAAAGAATTTTCAATAACTATTTACTAAAATCCATTAAAAGGTTTCATAAAATACAATAAGGACATATTATTTTCATTGGAGTGATAAGAATTTTTATATAGTTTACTTAAGCGATTTGATAAAATAAAGGCATAACGGTGGAAAGGTCTCCGTATTAATTAAATTAATTACATTTGCATTTTCCACTAATGGTTACATTACTCCGGACATAAATTAGAAAGACAAAAAATATATAAAAAATAGCTATGTTAAGGTACGGTTATTTTAATATAACAGTCAATAAAATTAAAATATTGTTTTTTTTATAAAATAATTAATTCAGTAATTCACTGTTTCTAAAATGACGAGCAAAGTTCGATAAACTAATCTGACTAAATACTGGATGTTCATTGGTCACCTTTTATCTCATCGGTTTCAATAGACCAATCTCTATCCAGCCAACAAAAAAATCTTATTTTTTATTGGTGTTTCAGAAAATAGAAATTACGTTCACTAATCGTAATAGATAAATTGCAAATTTGTGTGTTAGACCGGGAGATGATAATGACATTTGGTCATTTGTATGGCAAGGTGATTTTCGTGAATGGCTACTTGACGATGATTAGCTATCCAAAAATTAGCCTGGTACAAATGGTTGAATTGTTTTATTAAAATTAATGTATTCGCGTCGGTATGGCGGGCTGTAAGCCACACCCGAGAAGTATGGCATTACGCTACAGCCTACTTCTTTTTTTTTCGACTATCTGAAAACACAAGCATTTTTGTGGAACAAATCGTTCGACACTCGTTATTTTTCTTACGCATTCGATTAATGCCCACGCGATTGGGCCGCCGGTGCGAGCGCTATGACCATCATTTTCCTTTTGGCTTTACGTAATTAGACCCCTGAAGAACCGCCATACTGGTTAAATAAAATTTTAACAAAAAGAAAAACCGACTTCAAACAAAACACTATTTTAAAACAAATGAATATGCACGAAAAAGTAATAAAAATAATTGCGTATTCAACATATTTTTTAGAGTCTTAATAAATTCTCAATTTTAATATGGATAGATTAAGCGTTCCGTTTATATGAATCAGAAACTACTTCGAGGACAATTTCAAAGGAAACTTGCGAATAAAGCAAAAATAGACTTTCGAAAATGCGGATTTAATAGGTCACGCGGTGTGAACTACAGGATTCCTCGAAAGAGCTGTAATCGAACTCAGCAAAAAAACTTTGAAAAAGACCAACTATATTTCATACATCATATGACATCACATCACATACACAAAATTTGATTAAAGATAGTAAGAAATTCTGCCCCATATCGCACCCTAACTGCGAGCCGTATAGGAGTTCCATCACTACATAGTATAAAACAAAGTCGCTTTCTCTGTCCCTATATCTTTAAATCTACGCAACGGATTTTGATGCGGTTTTTTTTAAAAGATAGTGTGATTCAAAGGGAAGGTTTGTGTATATAATACATGAACAATATAGTAAAGAAACACTGATAATTTTAGAAGTTTGCGATGTGATGTCGTATATAAACAAATTCTGTAGTATATTTAGTATCAGTATTGCACCCGTGCGAAGCCGGGGTGGGTAGCTAGTTGATTATAATATTCGACTATGATAATTACATAAACATAACCACATTACGGAAGGTGACTCAAATATCCAAATAACCTATAAATAAAAGATTCGACCGAGTATCGCTAACGTGTTCCTTAGAATTGTTCCGTTCCCTTCCGTTCCGTCACTTTGTCATGGATCCTGTGCTCAGAACCTTACCAAACTTTCACCAAATTACCCTTGAAGTATATATTTTATAAAAAAAAAAGAATTATCAAAATTGGTTAACGTGATTTTCAGTTATTCACCTATTTGTCGCGCATATACATAACGCAAATTTAAGACATATGTCGTTTTCACATGGATACCATCATCGGAAAAAAAAATAAAAAAAATGGGACCCCACGGGAAGCACTACCTTTCAAACAAAAAAAAATTATCAAAATCGGTCCACCCAGTGAAAAGTTATGAGGTAACAAACATAAAAAAAAAAAAAAAAAATACAGACGAATTGATAACCTCCTCCTTTTGGAAGTCGGTTGATGAACAATTATTTTGTCATTATCATCTCCCGGTCTATGTGGAAATAATTACATTTTTATTCATATTTTTGGACAAGCTTGTATGATATAAAATATTATAATAAGCCGTTTTTATATTCGATAATAAATAAACAATAGTTACTCAAGCGCCTGTCTTTATTAAAAAGCACTTAATTAATGTATTTATGTAGATTAGGCTACTAAAAAGTAGCAGGATTAAGCTAGATAAAAACAGCCTGTCCCACTTCTCGGCTAAGGCCTCCTCTGACTTTGAGGAGAAGGACCCTATTCCTTCTTTAAATTTAGAGCCTCATTTAGAGCATATAATTTGGGGTATTTACCTACTAAACGTAAGATATTTTTTATAATTACTTAATTTTCTAAATGTATATTAGTAAATCTTCTAATTCGATAATACTCTTTGCTGAAAGATATCATTTTATCTGTTTTATGTAAAAAAGATATTAACTAAGGTGTTTTAGAAGTAAAATAGTAATAGTAAGTAACACAATTTATTTATAAATATGTATTATATTATTATCAAATTGAGCATAGGTCAATTTTGAATTAAAATAATAATGAAACAATTTAGAAACTTGTGTTTAGGAAATGTCATAATCTATTGGGTATCAAATTTATACAAATTTATAATTCTTCAAAATGAATGTTTAATAAATGCTAAAACAGACATCGTTACAAAAAGCAAGCCATAGCAGTTTATAAATTACGTTTTAATAAATTGCTTGAAAATGTTAATAAACTCTTTTGGACCAACTTCCTTCATCATATTACCAATACTGTTCATAAAGCTCGAATCAGGTAATTTTACGCCAGATAATTTGTCTGTGAATCCTCCAAGGGGATTCTTGCTTCCTTCTTCTGGTTTCTCCTCCTCAGGCTTTTTGACTTCTTCTTCTACTTCTCTCTTTATCTTGCTGCAGTGACTCTGAATAATGCATACGAGCATTATGACGCTGAAAATAGTTATCTGCAAAGCAAAAAGATCAAAATTAAAAGTATTACGCTATACCTCATTGCCTCCACTGGTGACAAATGGGTTGGTTTATTTTCAGCTCAGAGGATCGGAATTGCGTTTCAACGGGGAAATACTTCGAATTCATCGGACATTCTCAACATTTTTGTCTCTATTCCTCGTGGTCAAGATTTATATAGCTACTTTTTTAATCCATATTTGTATATATTTAAGATCTTAATGTTAATAATTCTTATGTAAATAAAATGTTGTAATACATAAATTGGCATAAAAGGTTAATAACAACTTGAAAAACCTTGATAGCTCAAGAGCTATAATTAGTTATTAAATAAGTTTAATTATAGAGAGTGATAGTTTAAATATATACCTCTATAATTAAACTTAATGGAAAATTAGTGTATAAAGTGATTAGAAATTGTTTACAACACACAACAACAACAACAGCCTGTAAATTCCCACTGCTGGGCTAAAGGCCTCCTCTCCCTTTGAGGAGAAGGTTTGAAACATATTCCACCACGCTGTTCCAATGCGGGTTGGTGGAATAAACATGTAGCAGAATTACAATATAACTTATATTCTATTATTAAAATAATAGAGAATAATTGAACTTAACCTAAGTATCAACGATATGAGATCCATTTGTCAAATATTCATAATATTTTATTAATATTTGACAAACTTACCTTGGATGCCATGATGACTAAAGAACTCTTACCTGTTGTTACTTTGGGTTATCCTCACACAGTATATATATTGTCTGCTTGTCTATATCATGAACATAAAAGCTGTTTAATTGAAGTATTTCCTGGCGCATATTGAGTTGTTTGTAGAAAAAAAAGAAAATACGCCCTGGAACTGGTTTTATTATCTTTACTCTAAATCATACAGTGAACATTTAGTTAATTAAAATATTGGAATATTTAAATAGTCAAAAATTAAAAACATTTTTGACCATTTTATGAGCTATGAGATGAGCTAATTTCGAGTCATCACTGATCAGGAAGTCAGTTTAATGTGGTTTTTTTATGGTACCTATAGGTTGGCGGACGACCTTATAGGCCACCTGATGGTAAGTCGCCACCATCACCCATAGACAATGACGCTGTAAGAAATATTAACTATTCCTTACATCGTCAACGTGCCACCAACCTTGGGAACTAAGATGTTACGTCCCTTGTGCCTGTAGTTACACTGGCTCACTCACCCACCAAACCGGAATACAACAATACTGAGTACTGTTGTTTGGCGGTAGAATAACTAACGAGTAGTTGGTACCTACCCAGGCGGGCTTGCACAAAGCCCTACCACCAAGTAAAATACTTGTCTTTTCGATATAATTGTCTAGCCGATAAAACCAATAAAAGTGTTAATAGAGTTCAAGGTTTTGGTATTCATTAATAGACAAGTGACTCGTTTCGGTTTCGATATAAGATTTATACATTTTTTTGTTGTTTTATTTACATATTTTTTTAAACGCCGTATCTATTTATAGTTCGAATTGGTTAATCGTTTATTTACTTAAGCAACATTTTTAATCTTAATGGCGAAAGATTATTCATCTTTTTTTTTAATTTACATTTTTAGTCAGTAGTAATTGATGCATCCACGATAGATGAAAAAGTAAACATTTTCATCTCGCTTTTAATACAGCTGTACGACAGGCATGCCCTTGTTAGACCTGTTAAAATTAAACATTTTCCTGCACCATGGCTATGTGATGATTTAAAAGCTATGATTGCCAAAAAAGCACTTTATATAGCGCGATTGAAGTCAGATTAATCAGAGGCCAATCGCACAAAGTACAATAAATTTCGTAATCGCTGCAATACATTCGCAAATCTGTCGAAAACGGCGACACAACCAGAACATGGAAATTTTTAAAGTCACTTGGAGTTGGCAAAAATTCTCAAATTTCACTTTCTTCTAATATGGATATGAATCTGCTGCTAACGTAATAGATAGCGCTGATAAAAAATCTACGCTTGATACTCTTTCTTCAATGTCAACTCCAAATTATCCACCGTTTACATTAAATCAATTTACTGAATGTGATGTTAAAAAGAACATATTGTCTATCACGTCCAATGCTGTCGGACTCGATAGTATTAGCCGTAGTATGATATTACCTATCATTGACATCATTATCCCTGTTTTAACTCACATCCTAAACCATTCCGTTAATACCTCCGAATTCCCTGATGCATGGAAAAATGCTCAAATTATTCCATTACCAAAAAAGGCTAACCCCAGCACTTGTTCCGACTTTCGCCCAATCTCCATTCTACCTTTCCTTTCAAAAGTTCTAGAGAAGCTAGTCCATCACCAGCTTAGTCTATTCCTTAATCAATTCCATATCCTAAATCCCTTACTACTTACTGCACTGGTGAAAGTTACCGACGACATTCGATGGGGAATGGACAATAAGCACCTAACAGTTATGACTTTACTGGACTTTAGCAATGCTTTTAACACTGTCGACTATGATATACTGTTAGGTCGGCTACGTTCTGTTAACATATCTCCGTCAGTTATTGATTGGTTTCGCAGTTACCTACGAGGGCGCCGGCAACGTGTCCGTATTGATGAGACTGTCTCGTCTTGGAGTGTTGTAAAATCCGGCGTACCTCAAGGCGGCGTCTTGTCACCTTTACTCTTTTCACTATTTATTAATTCTATAACATCTAAAATCACTTCTCTCTTTCACATGTATACAGACGATATACAGATTTATCGCCATTCCACCCTAGAGAACCTACCTCTTGCTATTTCTGCCATTAATAATGACTTGGAAGAGATCTGCCATTGGAGTAAGTCTGATGGTCTCAAGGTGAACCCCTCTAAGTCTCAGGCCATTGTTATTGGCAGCCAGAGTTTGGTTTCGAGAGTGGTTTGGTCTGATTTACCTAACATAAAATTTAATAATGCCGTAATACCTTATAGTCCAAATGTTAAAAATCTAGGTATACATTTAGATAATACTCTATCGTGGAACTGCCATATTAAAGAACTAAGTCGGAAAACTATTGGCTCCATTAAATCTCTACAGCGTCTGCGTTATTTCCTTCCTATTCCAACCAAAATTATGTTAGCACAATCTTTACTCCTATCTATTATCGATTACGCTGACGCAAGCTATCTTAATTTAACCGAGGACCAACTAAACAAACTTGAGCGACTCCAAAATATTGCTATACGTTTCATATCTGGCTTGCGCAAATATGACCATGTTTCCAACTTTCGATCTAAACTCAAGTGGTTATCTATTCGCTTTCGCCGGAATCTGCATGTTCTCTCGCTTCTTTATTGCGTCTTGTTTAATGTTAATGCCCCGACTTATTTAAAGGAAAAATTTGAGTTCCTAGGACTATATAATAAAGGGTTAAGATAGGCTGAAAATCTGACATTGAGGATACCTGTGCATAACACAAAATTTTTCAAAATGTCCTTTACCGTACAGGCTATCCAACTGTGGAATGCTTTACCCATTAACATTAAGCAAGCGCAAACGCTATTGTCTTTTAAGAGGTTGGTAAAAGAGCACTATCTGGCTATGGAAACTTAGCCACAATATGGTCTTGTATAGTTTTTATGTTTTATTTGTTAATTTTATTTTGTTTCTTCTTTTTTTTTACTTACTGTGACTTATTTAAATTTTTGTGTTTACATAATTAAATTTGAGACGACTTATATATTATATATTTAATATATTCATTTATATTTATATGTGTAATTGTTCATTTATTTTATTAGTATATATATATTTATGTATATACTCGTATGTATGTATGTTTATTTATATATGTATTATTGTATATATAAGGCACCACCTACCTTTTCGCTGCACAATTTCCCTAAATCAAAGGTTGTCTGGCAGAAATCGCTACTTAGCGATAAGACCGCCTTTTGTACATTTTAATTTATTATTTTTGTTCCATGTAAAGTTTATTGTTTGTGGTGTACAATAAAGTATATTCTATCTATCTATCTATTTTTATCTGATTCTACCTTATTCAATTTCCTAAGTTTTACATTTTTTGTTGATTTATTTACGTTTGCTTTTGAAATATGTAAGAAGATAAATGCAATGCTATCAAAACATATGATATCAAAAAAAAATTTTTAATATGTATGCAAAACGCGATAGCGTTTATTGTCTTTCTATTTCTATGACTTATTTAATTCGTAATATCTATTAAATGGAATAACCGATATAAATTTATTTTTGAACTGTTAAAAAGTAAAAAATGTATGTATATGTATTAGTATTTAGTGTAATAACAAAAGTCTATCAATGTGATCGACTCAAAAAGGTTTAAGTACATAAAGATTGAGAAATTGAAACTTAATAAAAGGATATCCTTTTCCAAAAGTGATATTTCGGTTTGGATATAATAATTAAGCAAACGCAAGTAGATAAGTAAGGAGTATATATTCGAAGACTAATAATTTCAAACCAATCATTGCAATCTTTAGAAGTTCACAATGGCATCTAAGGTTAGTTGAAATTATATTTATAAAAGTTACTTTTATTTTGATAAATTGTTTTTTTTTTTATCGTTTAAACAATGAAAACATTTCTAGTAATCTAACTAACTATATAAGAACTACAAAATATTAGATAAGCTTTTTTATGGTTACATAATTTTTGGTAATATTGTTGATAGCATTTTTGAAGTAATTGTCGGAAATATTAGATGTTTTTTCCTACTCTTATATACATTTTAAACAAGAGTCAATTAACTAATTAAATCATAAATTTATTATATGTCGTGGATAAAAATGCTGCTGGCAAACCTAACACGTGTTTTTTGCTATAAACAGAGGGCTCAGATATGTTTTCTAAGTTTTTGCGATAATAGATTTACTTAATATGCAATAAAGCTACTTTACAGTCAAGCTATAACGGCTGAAATAAATATGAATTTAAGTTTCTTATAACGATAATATATTTTTTCTTTAAGGTTACCATCTTCAGCGTTATCATGCTTTTGTGCATCATCCAATCATTGGACTGCACGAGAGTTCGGAGGGACACGAAGGAAACTTCGGAGCCAGATTCTGGCACGTCTGATTCTAAGCCTGACTCTATCGCCAATAACATTGGACAATTCTCCAAAGAATTTAATCCAACCATTTTTATGACCGTATTTAAAGAGTGGCTTAAGTTTTAACCTAACGAATACCTCGTCCAAGTTCGATCTCTGCCAAATACATTTTTGTTTATTTTATAAGTTTGGCCATATTAGTTTTTTAAAATCAACTATATCAACTATCGATACCAAATTTTATTATGTATTATTTTGGACTGAAATAAATAAAATTTTTTTTTCAACGTATATACTTTTCACCTTTACTCCTATGAATTCTACATTTATAATTTCTTTATTCTAAAGACATTTTAATGATAAAGATTACCTTTATATTATCTTTTTACGTTTAAAGTCGGATTCCAAAGATTCTATATAGTTTAAATATAAGAAATTAAAATGAAATGGTCCACCATTTGGTTAAGGCCATGCCTTCTTACTTCTTCTCAAAAATAAAAGTAAGAAGTATTTTTTTTACTTGGTGGTAGAGCTTTGTGCAAGCCCGTCTGGGTAGGTACCACCCTCTCATCACTTATTCTACCGCCAAACAACAGTACTCAGTACTGTTGTGTTCCGGTTTGAAGAGTGAGTGAGCCAGTGTAACTACAGGCACAAGGGACATAACATCTTAGTTCCCAAGGTTGGCGGCAGATTGACATTTAGGATTAGTTAATATTTCTTACAGCTTCATTGTCTATGCGTGATGGTGACCACTTACCATCAGTGGCCCATATGCTCGTCCGCCAAGCTATACCATAAAAAAAAAAACAATATTGAACAGAGATATTAATGTGCAGGCGTGCAAAATTTTGTAATACACATGGAGATAACAGCATGTTAATGTAATTACAATAAATTAAAAGAAAAACACAAAAAAATATCACTTATCGCATTCATACGTTATGTTTTGTTAATAATTAAAGATATGAAAAGAGTATATAACTTGAGTATTGCCTTCATTAAACAAAACATCACTTACAAAATGGCATCAAAAGTAAGCATATTTTTTTAGTTCTTCTCCTACTTTCTACTTTTTACTTTATTCAACTTTAATGTTTTTGTTGGATAATTTTATAAAATTATATTTAAAATAATGCTTATATTTTCTCAATATTTCCTATTTTTATTTGTTTTGTTTAAGGTAATAATAACAATAATCAGTATCACACTGCTGGTGAGTTTGCTTCAACCTTCCTTCTGTGCCCGCTTAAAAAGAGATACCGAAGAATCTACTGACAATGACAAAGAACCTGAAAAACCTCAGAATGAAAAACAAGAATTTTATAAGATTTACACACTAATCCAACCTTTTCAAAAGGCGTTTGCCAACTATACTGAACGTTCGAGATCAGTCATTGGGGGATGATGAAGTCATCAATATTAAAAACGTTACAACTTGTTACTGTCAACAATTCCTATAACTATAGTTTTATTTTACAGATAAAATATAAAAAATGCAGATAATTTTAAAATAGAATAGTTCTAAAAATAATATTTTAAGTAAATTTCTATTTTTTATGAAAGTTACTACTTTGTTACACAAAATTGGTATGGTTGATTGAAAATGTTTAATGTGCGTTTTATATTGTTGAATAAAATAAATGGTTTAATTTAATTTTGCTTGTTTAATTTACATAGTAGAAATTATGTGAAAAGTAGAAAAGTAATATTTTAAGTTAACGTTTATTATGTTATATTTTATATTCTTATCAAATCATCACCACCATAAAAATTCTGACTAATTTTTATATTTCTACCTTTGTATGTAGCGAGATGTCAATATTTTATGTAAAGATGAAATTCAGATTTTTTAATTATGTCTTTTGTGTTAATGAAAAAGTAAAGTTTTAATATTTTTTTGAACCCTCCAAGTATTTTTATGGTATAGGCAAATGGGCCACCTGAAGGACATCAGCGCCTAAAGACCAGAAAAGTTAGATATATTGATTATGCCTTATATCGCCATGCCTTATAACTTGGGAACTAAGGTGTTATGTCCCTTGTGTTAATTCCACAAGTTAAGTCTTCCCTCAAACCGGAACACGTTAATACGAAGTATGTATTTAATACTACCTCCGTGGCCGAGTGGTGTGTACAATGGTTTTCAAGGGTACGCCACTCCGGGGTCCCGGGTTCGATTCCCGGCCGAGTCGATATAGATTATCATTAGTTTTCTATGTTGTCTTGGATCTGGGTGTTTGTGGTACCGTCGTTACTTCTGATCTTCCATAACACAAGTGCTTTAGCTACTTACATTGGGATCAGATCAGAATAATGTATGTGATGTTGTCTCATATTCATATATTCATATATTTATTTAATACGTTGGCACTCATTGCCAAATGGGGTTCTAATTATCTTGTTGAGTAATAACCAATCCCAAGAAAATACGTTTTTACAACGAAAAATACTATAATAATGTTTTTTCCTGTTCCTTCACAATTCCCGTGGGACGATGGACAAACATTGACATTGACTATAGGATGAAATCTTAATTCAAGAGATTATATCGAGGCTGATATAAAAAAGCCTTATGAAAACTCGGGATCCTGGAGAATGTGACGTAGAGTAAAGGTAAAAAACACCATCTAACCTTTACGATTGCGTCAAGCGATGTTAGCACTGAACATTTTCTATCGACTGTAAGGAACGCAGACTCTAATAAGTAACCAAGATTAGAACTAGAACTACCTAATAGTTCCATAGCACTTCACTTGAAAAGCACACATAGTTAAAAAAAAAATCTTTATTACTATTAGATAGTACTATCAAATAAAGATAATAAAACCGTTCCAATGCGTATTTCGTTTTTTTATTACAATTAGTCAATAATTGTCAGGAAATCCTTTAATTATGACGCTTTTTTATGTTCATGATGTAGACAAGCGAACAATATAAATTCCGACTAAGGTTACCAAGAATTAGTCACACTTCTGGAGACATCATGGCATCTAAGGTAAAATTTAAAGAAATGTTTATTATTTTCACAAATAGTTATTGTAACTTGGCACTGAAGATTGGTCCGCTTGTTCTATATAGTATGACCAGCAAAGACCCCGACTTCGTGCGCGTTTAAATCTATTTTTATAAAGTTTAAAGTTTTTTAACGTTTAAAGTTACTGCTGTAGCCTAAATCATAACTTATCACATATCTGCCTGCCAGAGAAAGTTCAATCAAAATCGGTCCAGCCGTTCCAGAGATTAGGCAGACCAAACAGATAGACAAAACGGTAATAAATGTTATTTTGGTATATGCGGTTATTTTAATATTACAAACAAACAATTCTCTTTCTGTTAAATTTATAGAAGAAATTGCCATTCGTGTAGCAAATATATTCCCTCTAATTTTTTGCGCTTAGTAATCACGTTACTAAATAATCATTATTATCATTAAACCTTAAATACTTTTCATATCTATGTTAGAAATAAATATAAATCAAAATTTAGGTTCTAGCTTCCCTTTCTTTTCTCTTAAAATTTGTTTCATTTTACAGTGCTTAGTAATCATGTTACTAAATAAACCTTACCTTAAATAGTTTTCGTATATACTTGTATGTTAGAAATAAATATAAATCAAAATTTAGATTGTAACTTCCCTTTCTTTTCTCTTAAAATTTATTTTGTTTTACAGATAACTATTTTCAGCGTTATCATGCTGGTATGCATTATTCAGAGTCACTGCTGCAAGACAAAAAGAAATGTAGAAGAAGAAACTAAAAAACCAGAGGAGGAGAGTGCAAAACCAGCAGAGGAAAATAAAAACCCCCTTGAAGGATTGAAGGATAAATTGTCTGGTGTAAAACTACCTGATTCGACCATTATGAATAACATTGGTGAAATGATCAAGGAAGTTGGTCCAAAAGAGTTCATAAGTATCTTCAAGCAATTTATAAAAACATAATCCGTAAAATTATATAGATTACTTGCTTCAAAATTTGTAACGGCTATTAAACAAAAATATAATTATATGTATATTTGTATCATTTAGAAACCTGTCAGTCTTCAATAATCATTCTTGAATAAAATAATTTATTCACGATAACTTCGATTCTTTAATAATACTTGGAACATAATTATCACGTAGCATTTAAATATATATAATGTAATTTATATAGTTTTTATTTCATTTATAAAGTGAGGTAACTTTTTACTTTGACTCAGCTAGACATTTGTTTTATTAAGCCGATATATTAACGTACTACGCAGATTAGCGATTAATCAATTAAATATTCAATTATTCTATTTAGAGCGTTTATTTTTTTTCTAATATCGAAATAATATTTAAATATTAAGTACTAGCAGGTGTTGTTACTTGAATGATTTCTAATCTGCATTAGTTTTCTTAAGCTTAAATGTTTTTAAATAAAGGTAGGCGCTTGCGTAGTTATTAATAAAACTGATGTTTGGAACAATAATCCATCTCTTGTGAAATTATAATGACCATCTGCCGAATTATTTTTGTCATTTTCTTTGTTATTTCACTAGTATGTACAAAATTTATTTATTATAGGAATGAGATACGAAATATTTTGTTCCAAGAATTATAGTCGTAATATTAACACTTGAAAATGTTGATTAGGAAGTCCTTATAAAACTTATGTGAGAAAGAGAGAAAAGATTTTAGCTTTCAAGTTCAATATAAAATACCTTTTATAAAAGGGGGTGAAAGTAAATGTTTTTTATAACTTACTAAAGAACACCGGTGGTTCATTCACGTCCGTGCAGTCCATTTTAAAGATTTGACCTTTTGCTTTATTAATTGACTTTAAGCGCAACTGTTCCCTGGTGAACTCCAAAGGTATATTACACATTTTCTCATCTATCCATCCATCATCAAGTGATAACTGTAGCCCCTGTGACATTCCGATGAAGTCACGTAGTTATTAGTCTAGTGGAATGCAACGGCGCATTTGGAGATCTTAAATCACTCAGTAACATTATTGGCACGACAATCGTCTAACTTTAAAATGACGGATCTCAAGATGAACCTATATACCTACTTTCAACTTCTATTTCAACCCTTAGGGGAGAATATCCAAAAATGCTTAAATAAATATCTACTAATTTTTAACCAACAACAACAGCCTGTAAATTTTTCACTGCTGAGCCAAGTCCTAGTCACCCTTTGAGGAGGAGGTTTGGAACATATTATTCCAACACGCTGTTAAAATCTGGGTTGGTGGAATACAAATATGGCAGAATTTATATGAAATTAGATACGTCATGCAGGTTTCCTCACGATGTTTTCCTTCACCATCGAGCTCGAGATGAAATGTAATCACAAATTAAGCGCATGAATATTCAGTGATGCTTGCCTACGTTTAAACCCGCAAACATTGGTTAAAATGCAGGTGTTCTAACTAATGGCCTATTTCAGCCCTTACTTAATTTCTAACCAGTTTCCCAAAAATATAGTTTCATATGTCTAACTTCAAAGATAGCAGAATTCCAGACTAACATACCTATATACGAACTGCTACTCCCTATTACACCCTTTAGGGCTGGAATATCCACGAACGGTAAACTACGATTCAATCGAATTTATGTTTTATATTATAGATTGGCGGACGAGCAATATTGGCCCACATGCTCGTCCTGATGGTAAGTGGTCACCATTGCCCATAGACAATGGCACTGTGTGAGAAGTTGACCATGTCTTACATCGTCATTACGCCACGAATCTTAACGTAACGAAGTATTATGGCCCCAATGCAAGGGTGATTTCAAGGAAGTTAGTCATTTTTAGTAGTTAGTATTATGGGAATTCCAGCATCACCCGCCAAGCAGCACCACCTGGTATAATTTCTATTTATGTTATTGATAGTGACAGCGCCATCGCCACAGTCTTTGATGACATACCTGGTACCGACGAACTGGTACATACCCCTCCCCTACATGGGTGTCATAACGATTTTAACATTTGTCACGGGGTAACCTAAAATTTTTAGAATTTTGTATGAATTAAGGTTTAACGACTTTTTGCATAAAAAGAGGCATGTTTTTTACTTCATTACGAATACACGAATATTTCACCAAAAAAGAATATGAAAAATTCAGTAACGTCATTCCTTACATTAGCCTTTTTACATATAAATGTAATCCATATATGTAAAACGTAAAAAATTTTACATATAAGCTAATTAGTCAAGTAATTTCGACGGAAAAAAAGGCTTAAATTTTTTGATATGTTGTAAAGGATACCTAGAAAAGCTTAACTTGAATTTTTCATTTAAGAGTTCGGGGCCGCTAAGGCCGCCATCTTCAAAGAAAGGGTTTTTTTTTTTCTTTTCTAGGTAATAACTCGGCTATCCAATGAGATTCGCTTTTTTGCTCTCCTATTAAGTCTAAACCATTTTAGCGTATCATGCATCGTTATCGAGATATCTATAGAAAAAGTTAAAAATTTGGGACATAATTTTGGTTTTTTGCTAATTTTTATTTTTGGTCATAACTATCGAAAAAATTGTACGATGCAATATGTAGAACATATTCAGATGACAAAAATTGTGATCTCCAGCGTGCCGTAAAGTCGGTATATTTATGCTCAGCGTCGAGCATGCCACTCGCTCGGTTGTATCTTCAGGTCGACACGGATGGGAAATTGTTTAGGAAATTAATGAGACACAAAATAAGTAAATAGAACAACTAATTAAGGATCACACATAACAAACTTATTTAACAAATAATTTGTTTTATAAAAACTAGACAAGAAACCTCCGTAATATAATAAAATAAAGATTAAATGCGGCGATAAGATAAATTACATTTCTTATGTTACATGTTTATGTTATCTTTTAAGATTTAAAATGCTTTTTCTAAAGATGTCCAACGAAATCGTAAGTAAATAAGCCTTTGCGTGGCTTTGCACGACCAAACAACAAAAAAGTTCTTATCTTCGGAAAATAATGATAGCTCAAACAAATTACCTTTGTTAATAAGGGCTAAATTAAATTTTGAAACTGGTATTTTATCTTTTCTCGACCTTTCGAGATAAAATACCAGTATTGAAATTTATTCCTTCGTGAATTTCGTGAAACAGAATTATCAATGTGATTCAGGATATCCCTTATTAAAAGTGCAATATTGTGCCAATAAATTGACAAGCAAAAAGTATATAACATATACTTAAGGTTTACAAGAAAATTAGTACTCTGAGTTCTTCAGCCATGGGGTTTAAGGTAAGATTGTAAAAATATAAGGCCTCTGACTTAACTCGGGTCGAGAGAAACGAACCATCTAGACGTACAAGCTCTTCGAACGTGGATCTTAAATTTGTGAAAATGCTGGCACATTGCTCTATTAGATAGAGGCCTTTTTCGCAAGAGTTAGTTTTGAACTGAGCAATAAAAGTTTATTAGCCTAAAAGAAACTTTGGAGTGAGCTCCGTTCTGGATTCCTGAGTACCCCCTCAACTCGATATGAGTCTTCCTTCAAATACTTCATTCATGACTGCCGACTACGTTAACGAATACGTTAGAAGTTATCTCACAAATCTATCAATCATGTCCTGCTGTTATAAATTGTGCATTGATGAACTATTGATAGCGCTCAGAGCTCACAGTTACAGTTCGATCTTGCTTGTTCTTAAAAAAATAATGCCAATGTTTCCTTGAGCGGACATAGCTGTTCACACTGCAACTTTGAGCGAACGCAATTACGTTGTGATCCATCAATTTAGGATTTTCTGTGACCCATTAACGATAATATTGACGATTCACATAATCACTTTTGTAATATTTTTTTTCGTTTTTCGAAAATTTTTTCGAATTCATCAAATTCAAAAGGTGTTTTAACAAATTGTATATAACTAGTGTAGTATAAAACTTAATAAATTAAAAAATATATTAATATCTATTTTTATTTATAATTTATCTTTTTATATAGTAATGTTCACTTTTTTTGAAGAGCACGTACGCAATTGTATTCATTATAATAATTTTGATTTTATTTATTTTACAGATAACAGTTTTCAGCGTGATTATGATCGCTTGCATTGTTCAGAGTCACTGCAGAAGAATAACTAGAGAAGTAGAAGATGAATCAGCTAAACCTGTCGAAGATTCTAAGAAACCAGAAGAGAATAATGAAACGATCGAGGAACGCAAAAATCCTTTCGAAGAAATCACAGATAAGATAACTGATTCGAGTGCTATGAATAGTATTAATAAATTTACCGGAGGAATGGGTCCAAAAGAAATCTTAAAAGTCTTCATGATTGTCCTCAAACCAAAATCATAATATGTAACAACTACTTAAGGAGACTACATAAGCTAAATGCAAGTTTTATAATTCCAAAAAGTATATAATCCAATGCAGTACCTAAATCAAATGAAAAAAATATATGATAATCTTCAGGATACATGCTAGTTATTTATTGTTTTCGAAAAACTGATGTAATTAATTTGGTACGATACAATAAAAACAATCGCAAAGTTATCTCTAAAAATATCTTTTTTTTTTTAAAACTATACTTATATACATTCAATCATTTTAAAGGATTATAAATATATAGGTATTCTGTTTGAGACTAACATGCAACAGTCACCATTTTATAAAAATGTAACATTTGCACTCTGACAAAACGTATTCTGAAAAATATATCTCAAGTATTTAAATTAGTTTTACTATGAATATTGTTTTGTTAACGAAAATGTTTTTATTGAAGTTTGTAATAAGAGTGATGGCCCAGTGGTTAGAAAGATGGCCCAGTGGTTAGAACGCGTGCATCTTAACCGATGACTGCGGATTCAAAGCCAGGCAAGCACCTCTGTTTCATGTGCTTAATTTGTCTTTATAATAATTAATCTCGTGCTCAGCGGTGAAGGAAAACATCGTGAGGAATTTCATAGGAATTCTGCCACATGTGTATTTTACTAACCCGCATTGGAACAGCGTGGTGGGAGAGGAGGCCTTTAGCCCAGCAGTGGGAATTTACAGGCTGTTGTTGTTGTTGTTGAAGTTTGTAATTATAATTGTCTTTATTTCTAAAATAAAAAGAGCATAACTGACTGTTTTATATTTCACATAATGCTATGACACACGTAGGTACACATAAATGTAAGGGTAAAAAACTGTTCTTCAAAATTAAATATTTACTAACTATATCTTTGTTGACTTTATTTCTAAATATGTAGTATAAATAACTTAAATATATCTAAAACTGTTAAATTCTAAGAACCATCTATTTGACCATAAAATATTTACATTTTACTGTATTATAAAAGTACAATCTCAATACAACGAAGCATTTCAAATTAATTTCGATAATCGCTTTCAAGAAATCGGTATAAAAACATGCTTTGAAAAATAAATTGTTTATTTTTCTACATGTAAATTAGCAATAAATTCGTTTCGTATTAATCCTGATTACTTTCGGCGTGTCTAAAAGTCTTTCTATCCTCAGGTTTCACAATTTTTACTCTGTCTAAATTACTCATATTATCAAGGCTTTAAAACAATAAAACATACTCACTAAATAATTAATATACTCTGTTGTTAGAACTATTTCTAATCAAAAGAAAAAGTAACTAATACATTAGACTATTACTGTGTATTACATAAACAAAGCAATCTGTATATATATCGGTAAAGCATAACAAAATAATAGTTTCAGTACTTCAGTCATCATGGCACGTAAGGTAGGTTCGTAAAAATAATAATACCATTATTTTTTTAAATGCATCCTTAAATAATTAGGTTTTCTCTATTTTAATGACAAAATATATTCTATTCATTTAAGGAAAATCAAGTCACAATAATTTAATAACAAAAAGACTACAGGTAATGTGATTGTCATTTATTTATTAAATTGTTCATAACAGGAATTTCGTTAAGTCAGCTTTATTTTAAGAATATCAACATGTTAATTTTTATATTGATATAATTATAAAAATATTGATATATTGTTGTTAAATTGTTTTTAATATTAAGTAACAAATAAGAAAATTTAACACTGAAAGAGAGGGTGTCGCCGGTTAAATGGGGTCTCCATGGGAGTCAATAGATCTGGCGAAGACAAGCGTCATTACGCCAAGTATATTTTGATATGGATAAAGTTTTAATAAGTTATTACTTCTGTGAGATGTCTTATATATAAGTGTCTGATTGATATAATGGGTTTATTTTTAAGCTGCATATCATAAGGATTTCCATGATTCGCATTACAAGTTAGGCTAATTAAACCTTTTTGGGTTTTTTTATTTTATAATGTAGTTACTTTTGCTACGATGTTATTAACTAGTAGCAGCAATGAGCATGGAAGTTACCGGTATTGGTATTTTTAAGAAAATACGTCATGCCGTTGGTTCTACTGTGTCTGAATTATCTTCTTTGGTTCAGGTTATCACCCCTAATAGTATAGATGAGGGAATACAGATTGCAATTATATTTTCATCCAAACGCAAAATTATCGCTATTATTTTATTTCCATATAGTCACCCTTCAAATTGTTCGCGCTGATCTAAATTCTTTAAGGACATCGTCATCAAGAAATATTTACGTTATTATGTTTCATTTGGTAAAATCATGGAACCAAAATCAAAGTTGATTAAAAACAATGAATAATTAAATCTTAAGTAGCGTGGCTTTATAGCATGTACGGTTAAAGTGTAAAATTAAAATTACAATCACCAAGATTGAGGAAAAAAGTCAAAAAAAGTCTTTTAGACTATAATTTTAATATTACCTTATTCTAAAAAATAATTTAATCTATTTCGTTTACAGATAGCAGTTTTCAGTTTAATTATGCTCGTATGCATTATTCAGAGCCATTGCAACAAGATCAAGAGAGAAGCAGAAGAAGATTCAGAGAAAGCTGCAGTGGAGCCCAAGAAAGCAGAGGTTGAGAAAACAGAGGAAAGGAAAAGTCCTCCTCAAGAAGACAAGGAGCCATTCCCTGATGATTCTATTATGAGTAGTTTTGGTAGAGTCATGGAGGAACTTAAACCAAAGGAGTTTGTAAATGCGTTTAAGAATTTCTTTAAATTTTAACTGAAATATTATGATATGATTTAAAAATATTAAATTGAAAAAAAAAATAAAGTATCTTTAATTATTATTGACGTACTATCTATATAATCGGTCTGATCAATAACGTGAAATAAGCATTTTACCTTAATTTGTAATATAAATAATAAATTTATTGCTATATATTAACAAAGTGTATTTGTTTTATATAAATTGGATGTGGTTTTTGTATAATTTATTTATCCTTTGTGTTATGAACGTCATTGTATGAAGTGTTTGGACGATTTTATTGTCACACGAGTTAACTGGCTCGTCATCTCCGGTGGTTACCCAATTTAAGTAGAGTGGTCATCACAACCTGGTATTTTACACAATAATAATATATATAGAAATATATTCTTTAGAATTTTTCAAATAGTATTCGGCTTTTATATTTTAATAGCGGTTCATTGGAACCCGTAAAGCTTAGATTATGGGTACATAAAATTTTATGAAGTTTGAAAAATTGGTTCATAGTAAGGTTGTGCAATTTGTTAATGTAATTTTGGTTTAGTAATGTGACCTTCAAATTCTTTAATATATATTTTTTTTGTTATAAAATTACATACATAGTTCAGAAAACAACGTGATGAATAAAATAAGCAGCTTTATATAAAAAAAAAACATCGTAATAGATAAAAAGTCATATTTGAATGGAAAAAAATCCTCAATTAGATTTTGTTACTTAATTACAAGTCAATTTAAATTAATATCATTTTTTCAGAACACTAAAAATGTTCATGAAAATAACATTATTATGGAATCCAATTATGGTTGCCTTTTAAAGTAGGTAATTCAGTAAGGAATTCCAAAGTAGTTAAATAGGTTATGTATTTATTCCAATATTAAAAGCGATAAAACTAACCATGCGTAAATAATTCAGGTCAACATTTCTCATTTAAGTGCGAATAATTGCGATTGTTTCGGCTTATTTCTATGATGTAAGAATAATATAGATTTAGAATAGACGCAGAATAAACACGTCGAAGTAATTGGGAATGGTAATTAAAATTATCCTAAATGATCCACATGATTTTAGTTTTAACGAAATATTAAATATTTAAATATTTTGTCTCGCAGCCCTTATGCGTCGTATTGTCCCCAGTCCTCATACTTATTTCTGACACACGTGCGTGACAGAGTGAATCTGACTTTCCTGTTGTCCCTCTGAAATCAGTAGGACATCAGATTTTATATCATTCAGACCACTAAAGCAATTGTAAGAAATCCGATCCAAAAATCAACAATGGATTATCGCCTTGTCATATTTATATATATCGTAAGTATTATAGATATAAGTTCCATTAATTTTAATATAGAATAACTGAAATGTTTCGTGTAATGTCGATTTAAAACTAATTAATCTTTATTTTTAATTATACCGCCATATTAGAAGTATTGAATAAATAAATCAAATAAATTTTGATGTGTCTTCTCTATTTACGGTTAATGTTAACGTTCGCTCTTCGCTAATAAGGTTCGCTGATTAGATTTGGTCTGCCAGTTATAATAAAATAAAACAAATAGTATGTGTTACTGTTATATAAAATGTGTATATATATACTAGCAACTGGCCTCGGAATCTAACTGAAAATATAAGGCCATTATGAGATAAATTTAAGTATAATAATAACACGAAAAATATTATGATATACGGTACGATATTTTAATTATTAATTTATATACCCATATCTTACAGATACGATAGGGTTGCTATGTTGCGTACTAAAGAATTTTTTTTTATGATAATTTCTTTCAAACTTTCAAAATACCCATATTAGGCTCGAAAAATATTTAAAACTCCTTAAATCCTATGCAATTTTGTTAAGTAAAATCAAAGCACTGTTCTAAATTTCAGTTTCCAAATCAATTATTATGTTCGAAAGTACACCCTGCTTCTATTATGACTTTATGAAATGAGTAATATACGTTCTAGAATTCGCTACCTTCGCAAAAATGGTGATATCCTTTTTATATTTCAATCTTCAATTTGTAATATTTGGTATAGATACCGATATTTCCGATAAAGTATCCCTACTTTGATTTATTTTGATTACAATTGAAAAATTAACAGATAGTTTTGTTATAATTACTAAATAAAACTAAAATTAAATTGAAATGTTTGTATGCTTGCTTTGCTTGTGTTTAAATAATGCGGATTATATGCGTCATGGCTTTACCTTATTTAAGTTTATTACTTATTTTTATATGGATATAAGTGACTATAAACAATAAAGATTTACATCTTTTGTTGTATCAATAATAGTATGCAAAAATATGAAAATTAATATTTACGACTATGAATAAATAACTCTTCACCATAAAGATTGACTGTATATGAAATGTTTTAAATGAAATAAAGATGATTACCTCCCGTTACCTTGAGGAGTATTTTGGAGTTGTAACTGACAAGGATTTTTTTTCAGCAAGTAATACATGTAGTAAAATTTATATATAATTTATTTATTTATTTCCTTAGCGCGATTATTGTACAAATATTTATCAAATTACCTTGAATCTTCGACAATGTGACTTGATACAACATCGTACCATTAATTCGAACAAATGAAATGATACTCGCGTAATTTCCGTTGCAGTCACTCCCATAAGTAATCAGAAATTGGAATAAATTTTCATTTTAACTAAAAGTTACACCTGATCGAGACATGTACATACAACTCAATCCACTACTTTAATAAGCCTTTCAGTAAGTAGCCTAAACGTTCTATTAAATTCAACCTCAAAGGGCTACACATATTTTGTTCATAGAATAGAGTAATTTGTTTTAGATCCTCCTATAAACATATATAATAAAATATACAGGTTAGGCTAAAGACGGAATATACTTACGCGATGTAAAAAACGTAACTATACAGCAAGGCTAGGCTGTTAGTTGAAAGGCTAATCAAGTTAATCAATTGCAACATATAAAATTACTTTAGTTTTTAGGTTTTATATAACAAATGAAGTCTAAATATTAATTATTTCGATTACATTTGAAGTAGGTATGTACCTGAATGAGTCTAAAAATAATTATCACCGTGTCATCGAGATTGCGATTCATGTACTATAGAGTATATTTAATAATTTTATATACAAAAAATATGTTTTTTTTTTATATTATAACTTATATGATGTGATTAATACTATAGATTATATTCCTCTAATACGTATGATTCTGGGTCAAGGCGGTAATGTTTCTGAGGTCGAGTAATATTTAAATTTATTAGGTACTGTCATCCTATTCAAAGAATAAATTTTTTTGCATAGCAATAGCGTATTGACCATTTATTGCAGAAATAAATGCTTCTTATTTTAAGTATATATTTTTATTAACAACCCGGGATGGTGCTGTGTGTCTATAGTAGTATTAAAGTAATGAAATAAATCTCAAGAGCTATTTTCTATCAATAATCCGCGGATTACACTCTTGTTATGTCAGACAGTGATATGCATTGCATAAATAATCATAAAATTTCTTTGGTCATTTAACATCAAATTGTAAGTGCATCAAATAAAAAAATATCAAAGTAACAACTTACTTGTGTATAAGTACTATACTGGAACATTTCACGCGAATAACGCTGCAAAACTGATAAGTTATTTAATTTATAGTAAATTTATGATGTACTATTTACATATTATTAAAATTAGTCTTAACCATACAGATTAAATATAAAAAAATATAACTTTGTTAATGTACAAAACATAATCGCCTGGATTGTTGGCAAGAACGCTAGCAGCATTTCCCCGTTGAATCGCAATTCCGATCCACTGGGCAGAAAATGAACTAACCCACATGTTATCAGTGAAGGCAATAAAGCGAGGTGTTATTCATTTAATTTTAAAAATATATTTTATACGAGAACTTGTAATAATCATTAACAAACTTCTAGACTTAACAAACTGTTACAGAGATACTAAATAAGAGAAATAAGTGGGCAATGACGAAATGGGTCTAATTTTTACTGACTTCCTTATTAGTGTGGGGGCTAGCTAGTCGTAGATATCAAGGTCCTAGGTTCAAACGCCGTCTCATTCCAATGTTATTGGGTTAACAGTTATAGATGTAATATTAGGTAATATACTCTCCTGGGTATCGGATAACAGGTAAAACCTAAAATCTTTTCGGTCGGATTAGCTATACCTTTGAAACACGATTGATTGATTGACTGAGATTGAGCATATAGTCTTTTGTTTATGCGTACACCTGGGCAATGTAATTTAATAAATCTATTTCTTTGTTTACAGTGTTTTGCGGTGTATGTGTCAGCTTTGTCTCTGGAATCTGATGCGCGTTCCAAACGAGATGTCGTGGATACAATGAAAAGTGCTTGGAATGACGTTGTTAAAACACTAACAAATGCGGGCGATGCAGTAGTAAATGTGTTCAAGCCTACCGAGAAAAGTGTCATTGACAAAATGGCGGACGGGGTCAAGAGCCTTACTCAGTAACCAGTTCGAAAGTATTGCGATATTATAAACTGATAACCGCTACATCGTATTTAGGATACTTAATACATACAGGTGAACAATAAAATTAATTTCTTTTAAACATATTCTTTAATCAAAGATGGTTGAAGCGAACGTCAATGTCAAATAAATTTACCTTAAAATATCGTTGGAATCACACGTGCGTAATACATACTCTTACGTAATTTTTTTTTGGTTATTTTGAAATATTTTGTAAAATAATTTAATATACAAAAGGCAGAATATAAAACGGGATTGATTACATAGCCTATTAGATTCCATAATTTTAATATTTCTAATTATGTTAGCTTGATGTGTATTTAATAGCTTTAGTTAAGTATTTTTTAATTATATCTTACGAAATGTAAACTATTTTATAGTTTATATAAAACAATTATTTATCTGTATTGTAAATTAACATTAAAATAACATTTTAATAAATAAAACAGCTTTTATTTCAATAAGTTACCTTAGCATAACATACAGTGAAACAGAATACAATAAAACATAATGAAAACGGTATATCGTAATCCAGCAAGCTGTTGCGTAATACATTTATACATCACTATGGTATCGAACGTTTGAATCGATATCGAACTCAACACATTTTCGCATCTCTACATCCTGGGGAGTATCATTAAATATCTCAATCAGTTTATCAGTTCTCGGCTGTAGATTCATGACGGTACCCTCTGGATAATCTGGTCGTTTATCGTAAGTATAGTCATCCTTCTGCTTGTGTCGAGACGGCACCATGAATATACCAGCTGTAACCTCCTTGGTGTTACTTTCCTGCTGTTCCTGAGCTATCTCGTAATTCTTCCGACGTAAATCTGACACGGTGTACTGATAATTTTCCGACTTGTGACGTTCCTTACAAAACATACAATACGCTATCCAAGCGATTAAAAACGCGGACTGCAACAAACATAAATATCACAAGACCGTTTTAATATTTTAAAGATATGTATTTATTGATTTCTTACCAGGATCAGTGCGAATATGAATCCAGCGATGTAGGTGGACATATTAATTGTTATATTGATCTCGAACGTATCTAGTCTGACACGAGTGTTGCAATCGAGATTGGAACAGTCGCTGGCGATCGGTCCAGCGTCGTCTCACTCAATTAAAGCCAGTTGTAAACTCTTTTAATATGTGATGTCATTGGGATGATTGGAGTATCTTTATTTGGAACAATGTCTTAATTCAAAATGATAAATTATTAAGAATAATGTTATTCTAAATAGTAACACAAACAATTGCACGGTGTACACGTTACAAGTTATTATGTTTACTGTCTTACATATAGATTTGCTTCCTCGTCATTGGTACTTATTAATACTATGTTTTATGCATCTTATTATAACATATAGTAATAGTGTGCGTAGTGACGTGACATTGTTACCGGATTTATATTGTTCGCGTGGTGTAATCTTCAATTAAATCAGTTGTTCCGTAACTTAAGTCGACGTGATATATTGGTATCTTTAAAATAAATCGATTAAAAAAGTAATCATTTGTCACGATTAGAATATATACGATATAAAATACAAGTAGCTTGTAATATTGATTTGATTACTAACCGTATCTGTTTTCATCGTTTTTTATTTTCAACCGACTTCCAAAAGGAGGAGGTTATCAATTCGTCTGTTTTTTTTTTTTTTTTTTTTTATGTTTGTTACCTCATAACTTTTCACTGGGTGGGCCGATTTTGATAATTTTTTTTTTGTTTAAAAGGTAGTGCTTCCCGTGGGGTCCCATTTTTTTTATTTTTTTTTCCGATGATGGTATCCATGTGAAAACGACATAAGTCTTAAATTTGCGTTATGTATATGCGCGACAAATAGGTGAATAACTGAAAATCACGTTAACCAATTTTGATAATTCTTTTTTTATTATAAAATATATACTTCAAGGGTAATTTGGTGAAAGTTTGGTAAGGTTCTGAGCACAGGATCCATGACAAAGTGACGGAACGGAAGGGAACGGAACAATTCTGAGGAGCACGTTAGCTATACTCGGTCGAATCTTTTTTTTATAGGTTATTTGGATATTTGAGTCACCTTCCGTAATGTGGTTATGTTTATGTAATTATCATAGTCGAATATTATAATCAACTAGCTACCCACCCCGGCTTCGCACGGGTGCAATACTGATACTAAATATACTACAGAATTTGTTTATATACGACATCACATCGCAAACTTCTAAAATTATCAGTGTTTCTTTACTATATTGTTCATGTATTATATACACAAACCTTCCCCTTGAATCACACTATCTTTTAAAAAAAACCGCATCAAAATCCGTTGCGTAGATTTAAAGATATAGGGACAGAGAAAGCGACTTTGTTTTATATTATGTAGTGATGGAACTCCTATACGGCTCGCAGTTAGGGTGCGATATGGGGCAGAATTTCTTACTATCTTTAATCAAATTTTGTGTATGTGATGTGATGTCATATGATGTACGAAATATAGTTGGTCTTTTTCAAAGTTTTTTTGCTGAGTTCGATTACAGCTCTTTCGAGGGATCCTTGTAGTTCACGCCGCGTGACGTATTAAATCCGCATTTTCGAAAGTCTATTTTTGCTTTATTCGCAAGTTTCCTTTGAAATTGTCCTCGAAGTAGTTTCTGACTCATATAAACGGAACGCTTAATCTATCCATATTAAAAAAAATTAGTTGGTCAACATCAGCTTCACTTAAAATCAAAAAATAAATAAAATTTTAACAAAAAGAAAAACCGACTTCAAACAAAAAACTATTTTAAAACAAATGAATATGCACGAAAAAGTAATAAAAATAATTGCGTATTCAACATATTTTTTAGAGTCTTCCTAAGTTAAATGAAATGAAAAATATTAGACTACTTAAAAGTCGATTAACGATTATATCATGTAGTTATAATTATTGTTATATTTGGAGTCGGTGTCAGCCAATAAAACCCTACAGTATATCTATCAAAAAACAATACGAGAATACTTTAACAAATATGTTTTTTACAAATTACCTTTTACACAATAATATACTGGATCAATCAAGGGGCTCGTATCGCTTCTTTCTTTTGATTGTTGGGGCAAGGGCACCGTGGCTGACACCGGCTCCAAATATACCAATAACTATAACTACATGATATAATCGTTAATCGACTTTTAAGTAGTCTAATATTTTTCATTTCATTTAACTTAGGAAGACTCTAAAAAATATGTTGAATACGCAATTATTTTTATTACTTTTTCGTGCATATTCATTTGTTTTAAAATAGTTTTTTGTTTGAAGTCGGTTTTTCTTTTTGTTAAAATTTTATTTATGTATCTAATTGTGATGTTATGGATTAGTATTTTTTTGTAATTACTCGTACAAACAATTCCATAATCTGTGTATTAAAAGTACCAGTCGGTCGCATGATTCAATTGACGTCGAACGAGTCTAGGAGGCAATTAGCAATGTGTTACGACCGGCTAGAATATCTATAATATACAAGACCTAGTTTCTAGTAAGTACATTCAACATACGTCGTATCTTTTAACAGAGTTGTAGGGTTATTTATAAAATACATGTGGTTTCTCATCTTCATTAAACTCGTGGCAGTAAAAAATACCTTATTTTAAAAATATCAAAAATACTTAATAAAAACTTATCTCTTAAATAATTTAATTATTTGTATAACTCTTTTCCTTGTTCAAATTTGATATCTTTTGACGCTTGCTTAAAATTGAGTTAGTAAAATTATTTTGGTCATATTGTTTGGATTTTAAAAGACTCCAACTCTTGTTATGGTGAAGTGGACAAAGATAGAAATGTTATAATAACCGCATAATATTCCCCTGTTGTTAAATACCCCTCATCTACTAAAGATAAATTTCTTATAACGTTGAAAACAAAGATAGAAATGTACTAATAGCCGGATAATGTTACTCCTTTTTAAATACCACTCCTCTATTAAGGATAAACTTATTATAAAATTTGAAGCTTCTTCAGACACGTTGCTTCAGTTGTGGGCTTGGTTCACATGTGACAAAATGTCAAATCTGGTACATGTTATATACAAACAGTTCGATACAGACAGTTTCTCAATTGCTTAAAGGGCATATTAGCACTTTTGAAGCTATGCAATGATATCCCCTTAATTTCAATAAATATTTAAAAGATAAATCCTTCTTACTTAAGTATAAATACTTACTGTATAGCAATAACACACTACAGTTATGTACACAAAAATACAACTTAATCTTCTCCTACATTATTTTTACTGTTTAATTCATTTACAACAATTTTGCTTTATAAAAATAAAAGGCGCATATACTTAATGGAATAAAGTGTTTGTCGTCTTTGAAGCATTTAAAATTATTGCAAATATTATTTTAAATATGAAATTATTATTTACAATTATCACTATTTATAAATAAATAAAAATGAAATAAATTATGTGAGTACAGTACAGTATCTAAGTAACAGTTAATTGTTTAGGGAATTTGTTTCTTTTATATTCAAGACAAAATGCACATTTTTTAACAGCACTATGATGTTATTATCAAATTGAATTAGAACGTTCTTACAATATTTATGGTATGTGTATATAGTGTACAAAACTTTAAAGGCCTCACTGATAATTTGTCCTGTGTTGTTGTAGTAAAGCGGTAATTTATTCCTCTTCACATGAGTCTTATAAATTATTTGAATGCAATCTTATTCATTAGTAGTTTTTTATTTATTACTTTATTTACAACAATTATATACATATAATTACCCGAGCAACACCGAGACAATTTTCACTAAACTGTATAAATACTATCCTTAAGTTCCTGCTCATCTGCGTTATTATTTATACATTTAAATATAATAATTAAATGTTAACAGATATCACACCTTGATCTTATTATTTACGTGATGTGACTGTTGCACTTGTTATCATGAACGTTGAAAGATCTTCACTGTATTTCTTCGTCAGTATCATTAATACTCAAAAACTTGATATGTTAATCACCAACCAATTTAACGCATAACTTAGAGTCTATTGAAATATAGCTCTTAAGATAAAGCAACATCTGTTTATTTAAATGATTAACGCGAGGACGCAGTTGTGACTACAGCATTACAATAATGATTAATAATCATGGCTGATACAAGCAAGTTAAGGTGATCAGCTTTGTGTGACACAGTTTCTTTTATTGGAACTTTGAATTTGAAAATCACTCTCAAAATACATTTGTCATTTAAATGAGTGATTAAATATATTTTTAAGTTCGAAATCCAGTAATTTCTTTCAATGTTAGGTCTTATTAAACTATAAGCGTACCCGTGACTGTAATCATACATGATGTACTGATATAGATTAAGAGAAAACGCAGTTATCTAGACTATGCTCTATTTGTAATGCTCGAGAATTTATAAATAATAGCGAATAATACACATTGATATAGTGTGTGAAATAAGTGAATAGAAGCAATTGTTATTGATTTAATAATAATAAAAAATAATAGAATTTAGTGTCTTTAAGGTTACAAGTACTATGTTAATATGAGGCGTGTTTGTTCCAATTGGGACAAAATACTTTTTAGAAAAATAAAAAGAATACGGAATCGTGTAAATTAGCCGTTACCTATCAAATTATAGTCTTTTTTTATTTCGGCTGAAGATTGCATTTTAAATTGATGTCCTAACCTGTAATCTGATCGATTTTTATACAAAATCTGAATTTAGGGTAATGACTATAGATTTATCAAAATTTGCTGCCGTTATAACCTCTTACTTCTTTTTTAATTAACTACAATTATTAAAAAAAATCTTTTAATATTATATTAAAATCTCACGAGATTTTAATGCTTTGTTAATTATATACAATATACGTGTACATAATAAGGCGTAGGTATTAATTAAAACCAGATTCGATTTATGAAAAAATAGACTGTCAAATATTGTTGTCATATTACATAATGCGACAATGTGGTCTTTATATAGATCAATCAAGCATCCCACCGGATGTAGCGCACTTGACCCCTTTGCCTAATCGGAGGTCACTTTTATTATAATCAAAGAAGCAATAAAAGACATTAATATAACTTGATATTATATTTAAAAAAAATTGGCATATTTAAATGAAATTACGTATAATATATATGATATATGATTATAATTCTTTGGTGTAGAGAGTTATTAAAATTGTTTGATGTGTTTTTATTTTCAGCTCCGTAACAATGATGATACATCTGAAAAAAATACAGTAAAATAAATTATTCACGTTTTATTTTATGCATAGATACTAAATACTTTTAATTTAAATTTTTGATTGTTTTTTATATTTTGTATTAGCAACATTTTTAATAGAGAAGAGTTATTTTTAATATTTTTTTAAGGTTACAATATTGATTTTCAATCTATGCAAGTAACATTCAATTCTGTTATATCCATTAGGAAAAATTAATTATTATTTCTTAGCAAATTTTTTTTCAACTGCCCTTCATGTTGCGATGCAAATTTTTTTTTATGATTTGGCATTAAGAAAAATATCTTCAAAATCATCAGGCAAAATATACTTAAAAAAATGGCTTTTCTTAACGCGATAGAACTGTGGCATTACTTACCTTCTGAGCCGTCCACTATATGAACTGAAAAAGAAAAAATAACTTTTATTATGATAAATAGCCGTGAGTCTAAATGGGATGAGAGAGACTGTTTGATTTTTTTTATGGTATAGGTTGGCGGACGAGCATATGGACCACCTGATGGTAAGTGGTCACCATCACCCATAGACAATGAGGCTGTATGAAATATTAAATATTCCTTACATCGTCAATGTGCCAGCAACCTTGGGAACTAAGATGTTATGTCCCTTGTGCCTGTAGTTACACTGGCTCACTCACCCTTCAAACCAGAACACAGCAATACTGAGTACTGTTATTTGGCGGTAGAATAACTGGTGAGTGGGTGGTACCTACCCAGACGGGCTTGCACAAAGCCCTTCCACCAAGAGATGATGTTTGTATTGAAAGAATTTGTAAGTTGTTATTAAATCTCTAAATAAATTCAATGTATATAAAATATTGAAATTTTGCGGAAAAATACATATTAATAAGCAAATAACATAAAAATGCTATGAACAAATAAACTGTGTACGGTACAATACTAAAATTTAAACTTGAAATGTGCCAAAATTATTTTTGAATTATATTTATTATAAAAATATATTACCTTGGCTATCTCCGTCAACAACGTTTACTGAAACAAAAAACGTACATGTTTACAAAAAAAAAAACATTTTAAATTATTGAGTGCCTATAACATCAAACATTAATTTATTAATAGTTATGGAAAGTTTGTTTGGCAACTCGGAATAACGTATTCGATAAACAAATAAAGAATATTTATTCGATATTTCCAATGCCGAATATTTTGAAATCATTCACAAATAATATTGTTTCGAAATATTTGGTGCTTAATGATATGAATATTAATATGGAAAAGGTTATCCAGAAATCTTTTTGACGGGGTCAAAAATTTAATGCTATAAAAGATATCACAAAATATCATATATGTATTACTATACAAAAAGTATTAATGACGTTTTGTTCATATAAAACAAGACAAAAATGTATCTAATGTAGCGAAAACGGTATATATATTTGGATAAATAGACATATATGCAATAGAATATTACCTTGGTTTTCTCCATTTACGACGGACACTAAAACAAATAAATAACTTATTATTATTTATATATTTATTTTATTTTACTATTATATACATACTATTATCATTTAATATTACAGTCAAAAATATAGCATTTATAAATAATTAATTTAAAGAAATTGCAGTAAACGATTATATGAATACATAACAATACTAAGGGACCATGCGATGTTAAGTGGTCCTCACTTAACGATGAGCGGGGGGACCCAACGTTAGCACTGTTAGAAGAAATCAACCATTTCAATCGTCAAAGGTATACCTTTAACCTTGAATAATGTTATATTCCTGGCAGCTTAAAATTGTTAAAAGTATGTACATACTTTTGTATGTAAAAATTTGTAAACTGTATTTTGTATCTGTAAACTGTACCTTTTATAACTACTGTATATAATTAAAAATATTACCTTGACTACCGTCATCGGCGTTGGACGCTAAAACAAAAAAAAAATCATTTTAAGCACATAAAACACCTGAAGAAGTATATAAGTATTATAAAGTTTAAATTAATCAAATAATAGTTACATTTAATTTTATGTTATGAAGAATAAAGTTCTTAGAAGCGTAAGATTAGGTCAAACGGGTTAAATTAATTTTATATTAATTTTAAAACAATACTCGATGGCGCACAAGTTTAATAATCCATTTTAATATGTGTATGTGCCGATGATAAGTTGATTTTTAAATGGTTGTTATCACCATTAAATAAAAATCAACGACGCCTCCCCTAACTTTGGAAACATAAGCGATTTTATTAAAATGTTACCTTCTTGGGGACGAGCTGCAACAATGGCTAGTACAGCCATGAGGACGAGAATGTACTGAAAAGAAAAACCAACATTAGCACCAAAGAAAAAAAATTGAAGATGTTTTAAATTATACCAATATGCATTTATCCCGATAAATGACGATGAACGGACATTTTGTTTGACATTATTACTTACAAATATAGTAAAATGATTAATTGCATAAAATATCAAAAATATACTTTATTTAAGTATGTTTATAAACACTTTTGAATCATGTTACAATAAGTATTAGATAAAATGTAAAGGTAACATTGGTTCCGTTACATAGTTTATGGAGCGCAGTAGGAAACTCGGTAGTTATATTTTTCCACCTTTTAAACAAAGGATGCTAGACAATGATGTTTTAGTAAACAGATATGTTATTAACGCGCAAAAAGTGAAGACTAGAAAACGTCCTAATTGGGACGTTTTCCTTTAGTCGTTTACGTAGTTATACGTTATAATACATCATAATTACGTAGTAATACGTTTTGTGTAATTAAAACATCTAGTTATCCCTTTTACTTATTGTTTTTATCAAGCTATCCTTTTTACTTTTAACGTAATGTAAAAATAAACTAAAATAAACGGTCCCCGGCGCGGCACACATTTTTCTGTTGTTTAGTATGGATATAACATATCTGTATATTAGAATATCATTGATGCTAGACTAATTGTTTGTTTTCTATATTTGTATATAAAATGAAAGTTTTTGTTTTTAATTAACTGTTTTTACATACCGTCAGCTTAGACATTTTTTTTCAGTTTTCTTCCGAACGTCGTGTAGAAATAATGATAATAACATTGTCAGTGGTGTGATCATTGCTTAAATATTGATGACCTCTTGATCTTGATACACGATATGTGATAACCTTAATTTGATTCCGAGTATTAAAGTAAAAAATGATAAAACGTTAACTTTTGTATTTCTTAATTATCTTAAAGAGAATGTTTGGGATGTTTTGTTTTAAATAGAGTTCATTTTAAAAATAAAACACAGCAGTTCTTCTTTCCTATATAAGTATATTATTGTATTTGAGAAAATTTTTCAAATAATTAAAAAAAAGTTGTCGAGTTAATTGAGATAACGAGAGTTAGGAGAAAGAGTGCTCGCGTTTGAGTACATACTTGTGCACACATATATTATTTATAGAGTTAAAATTTTATTTTTAACAAAAAAAATTTGTTTTATTTTTGTGTTAAAATTTTATATTATTAGTGTCTTTGTGTAATATGTATAATATCCAACGAAGTTATTCCATTATGTAATGATAAACCTTTCAAAGTAAAAGTGAATCGGGAAGGCTGACATTTCTATACATATTATATATTGGCTTATAGAAGCTTAAATCTAAATTGTCGATTACCTTTAATATGGTGTTTTTTTTTATCATAACTCGTTTTTCTTTCCCGCATCGAGCACTGGGATTATAGCCTTTGTTGTTGTATTTAAGACGCTCTACAATTAAGTTCATATACGATTTTTACCTATTATTATGGTTGTGGAGGTGTTGAATGAAAAATAAAAGTGATAATAAGTTCGTAGAGAAAATTTCTTACAGTAGGTTCATTGTATCTTAGTAGTTAATCTAGTATCTTTTTCTAATTGTTTGTTTATAAAAATCTCGCTTTTCTTTTATTACGGTTTTATTATTACGCATTTTTGTTATGACTTAAGGTAGTTTAAATACCGTAGGTGAGTCATTTTGAAAATATATGTCACCAATATTATTTAAATTTACTATTTTTGGTTCATTTCCAATGTCTCATTTATTTAACAATACTTTTGAACGTAAATAAAAATACGAGTATTATTTAGGCATGCTATTATTAAGATAGTTTATCATCTCTAATTTATACCAAATGGACGAAGATTTAAAATTATATAAAATTGTTTATTTATTTTACACATGATGCAATTTATCAGATGTATAATAAAAAGTACGTCAAACAAATTATAAAGACGTAAGAATAATAATTTTTTAATATGTCTTTATATTGAAATACAAAATATTAAGTATACACTGTTGACAGTTGAGGTTTTCATTTCTCTGGAGGAATTTTATGCCGAGGATTGGTATCCTCGGCATAAAATCAGGATACGCTTAGCATAAAATTGCATTATCGTTATATTTTCAGCAATATGTACAATTTGAACTCTAAAGGATAAGAATTGGTCGTCATTCGGCTTTCAAGATTTGACATTAATAAAGTAACAAAAAAGCTTTACCTATTAAATATAAATTATTAATAATTTGCAAATTTAAATAAGACTATGACTATAGGTTATTATATTACATTCTTACGAGCTCAAAATATTATAGGAATATTTTGAGCACGTAAGAATGGAATTTAAATGACGTTAAAATCCAAAAAAAAAAACGGGTCATAAATGACGGAGTATACAGAGGTAACAAAAATTATACATCGACTCCGTTTAACTTAGAGTCGACTGGAAAATAATATAAATTAGTCTATGGTAGACTAATTTATATTATTTTCCAATAAATATAGTGTTAATATATGCAAAATTACAATCAAATAAACAAATACTATAAATAAATATATGTGCTTTTTTATTTTTTACTATACTATTTAGTCTATAGTTTCTGATTTTATATACAGTATCATTTTTTATATTTTCAACTGTCAAACTGTAACTTATCTTTTATTTTATATAATTATTCAATTTAAAAGTATTGCACTTACTTCAAATTGAAAATTACCATCGAAAAAAGAATATATTTCTGTTATACTAGCTACAGTCCCGGCATTACACGGGTACAATAAAGATTGATATGCAAGTTCAAAGCAAGGTAGTTTGGGTTCAATACCGACTGTATTTGGTACATAAAGACTTTTCTTGACTTCTTCTAAAATCGTCGCTAAAAAAATTTTAATGGATGAAATCTCTGTTTAGATAATCAAATGATACGCAAATAAAAGAGTAGTTTTCCATAATTAGTAGTGGAATATTTCTTGTTATTTATAGCACATCAGACCACCTTAAAAGTTTAAAATAGATTCATTAAATCAATTTATATTTGACGATCTACGTCACACTAAAGTTATCAAGCAAGTAACGAGCCTAATTCTCGGTGCCGATCCTCGGTTAGGAGTGTTTTTATTTTTTATTTTATGTGACATCAGAATTTAACTGACTTACATTAATGTATATATATTTTTTTATTCGGACCTCGGATTCAGTGGGTAACGGTTTTTTTTTATTTTATTTAGGGTCTTTTTTCACAGGTGAAAATGTCAGTCCCATTGTGCCCTAATCTGAGTTCAGTTACATATTAATAAAATAGGTAACTGATTTTATAAGAATATAATTTATTATTTAAATCGGCAAAGAAATCGATACATAAAAAGTTATTGAGGTGAAACTACAAAAAATAATTAATATTACAGTGTTTATACGGCCGAATTGTTTACTTCCTTAATGTAAAGTCGTATACATGTTTTAAAGTGTCAAAGACATGTCATAATCTTATTCGTTAAACTATAAACGAAGTGTGACTCACAGAGATACATTATTTTGATGACTTTATTTTTTTTCTATATGATGTATATGAATGCGAAAGTAACTTTGATTGTTTGTTTCTTAAGATTTTACGTACAGAACGGTTTAACCGGTACAAAATAAGAATGAAGCAAGCTCAAATACAGGGAATCAAGCGACTTTTTATAACTAAAACCTACGAACGCAACCACCCTCTCATATATATATATTTAATTGATAAAATGTCCTGTTTTTGTAAGGAATTATTGTATATTATTATATAATGAAAAGGCTCAATAGATTAATTATTTATAGCACAATTGTGATCGAGGCAAGCGATTTGAAAGTAAATAGGATCGTTAACTGTTGAGAAAAATAGTAATTTTTTGATCATCTGAAAACAGGGTGGCTTTTATTATTGGTCTAAATTAAAAACAAAACAGAAAAGTGTTACCATTTAGTGATTCAATTATATGAATATATTTGTGTACCTTTAATACATTAAAGGAGGTCAGCTCTATAAGCTCTTTAACTATAATAAGAGATCATCACCGCTTATTGCAACGAATAAAAAACGCTATACCCGCATCTATACTTTTATCTACTACGGAACAGGATCTAAAATGTTTTGTACATACACTGCAATTTTTTGCAATTGCAATAAATCTTTCTGTAAATATGACGTTCCAAGAACAAAATTTTGTAAATATTTAAATTGTGTAGTTACGTATTTCAAAATTTTTCTCTTATGCAGCTGATATATCCTTCACACTTGTGTTCGAAAAGCGTATTGAATACGCGATATCTGTTCTTATGAGATCATAGCTTTTACAAAAATGACAGAATAGGGTTCAGCTGTTTTTATGAACACATTTATGCACTTTAATATCAACTTTAATATCTTCTATTGTATCTCATAAGAGAATGATTGAGTGCCGGGTGAAATTTAGGTTAGGAGGAAGCGTTAAAAAAGCAGCCAGACCTAAAGTTTGACATGTTCTTACTGTAATTAAAATTTTTTAATACAGTTATATTAGTTTGAGTATACAAGACAGAATAATCATTGTTTTTTTCAAGTATTTTTTTTAAATTTAATCGTGAAAAGTAAGTTTTTAACGTATTTTTAAGATGCCTATATTTTGTTAAGGGTTTTGTATTTTGGTTTAAGATATATATGTTTCAAAAGCCTATTAACTAATGATTTGTTATATATATTTGTTACAATTGGTTTCTGTGTATTTTCTTCTTGATCACAAATTTAATAAAACTTGGGAGGTTTTTTCTTACTGAGGAGATTTGAAACAGGCTGTTTCAACTCTCCTCGTTTTCAATTTTAAATCACAAATATTTTGTTTGTTGATTTAATTAGGTTATTTTGTTTCAGCATGCCTACTGATTATAAACGAAAGACTGATAGAGGTATGGCGAGTCGCGAGATATATGATCTCGCAGCAGAAGAAGTGACCTTGCGACAGAAAAGTCTCCGTGACGCGGCTTCGAGTTACAACCTGAACCATACCTCCCTCTACAGATATATTAAGAGAAAAACTGCTTATGAAGCTAACGAAACGGCGAATGCTCCAACGGTTGTATATCCAGAAAAGACTGTTTTTACAGCTACAGAAGAGAAAGTACTCTGTGACTATCTTTTAAACTGTGCTGCTGCTAACTTTGGCCTAAGAACTAAGGAAGCCAGAACTTTTGCCTATAGTTTGGCTGTCGAATATAATAAAAAAATTCCTTCTTCTTGGACTAAGCATAAAATGGCTGGAGAGGTTTGGCTTCGATCTTTTATGAAGCGTCATCCGGTTCTTTCTCTAAGACTACCTCAACCTACGAGCATCGCTCGAGCTACAAGTTTTAATAGAACAAACGTGCAGCTTTTTTTCCAAAATTATACCTCAGTAGTTGACAAATACAAGTTGCAAGCAAAGGATATATGGAATGTTGACGAATCGGGCATTACGACTGTTCAGAAACCAGACCGCGTCATTGCCCGACGAGGACAGAAACAAGTGAGTGCCATGACTTCCGCAGAGAGGGGAACATTAGTTACTATAGCACTAGCAGGAAATGCCCTTGGGAACCACATACCTCCCATGTTTATATTTCCGCGAAAAAGATTTAATGATCACTTTATACGTGATGGACCTATTGGATCAATTGGCACTGCGAATGGGTCAGGGTGGATGCAAGAAGAAGACTTCTATATATTTCTTGCATTTTTTAAAGACCAAGTTAGGCCATCTAAAGATAATAAAGTCCTATTGTTATTAGATAACCACGCTTCACACACTGTTGTTAAAAATATCGAGTTCTGCAAGGAAAATGGCATAGTCCTATTAACTTTTCCACCTCACTGCACCCATAAGTTGCAGCCAATGGACAGAGCTGTTTTTGGACCGGTGAAAAAAGCAGTCAACACAGCTTGTGACAATTGGATGCGGTCTAATCCAGGAAAAGTAATGACGATCTATGATATTCCTGGGATAGTAAAAACTTCGTTTGATACAGCCGTCACACCGCGAAATATATCTTCCGGATTCATCCATATCGGACTTTGGCCAGTTAACACTGAAATATTCCAGGACGCTGATTATCTTCCTAGTCAGGTTACTGATCGCTCTTTAGCGACTTCCAAAAGTCCTGGTCCATCCAGCTCTAACTTGGTCGGCATTTCAAGAAGTGAAGAACCCGTGCCATTTTCTACCCTTGCAGACAGTATTTTACACGATTCCCGTACACTTAGTCCATCAATCATAAATTTACCGGCTACTCCTCCTCTATATAGCTACGATATAGAAGACGTACCTAAGCCTGCAGAAAACCCTCGTGAGAATTCGCCTGATCTGGCGATATCTGAACCCGTTGTTCCCTCTACAGTTATTACATCTGATGTAATACCTGTAGCATCAACATCACGAGATACTTCAGTTACTATGACAGCAATTCCATTCTCACCTGACTCTCTTCGACCCTTGCCAAAGGCTCCACCCAGGAAAGGAAATCAAACAAACAGACGCAAAGTGAAATCCGCTATCTTAACCGACACTCCTGTAAAAGATGAACTAGCTGCAATCGAAGCAGTTAGAATGGCTAAGAAAAAAGTGAAAAGACCTAACTTTGAAGAAACCAAAAAAAGGAGATCAAAACCAGATACTAAAACTAAGAAGACCAAGGTTAGCAAGAAACAAAGAATAAATGAAGACAGTGAAGAAGAAGAGGAATCTTTTTGCTTTGTTGTTTTGAGCCATATTCTAATAGCAAAGCCAAAGAAAAATGGGTGCAATGTCTGGAGTGCAAACAATGGGCTCATGAAGCTTGCACTGGTGGGGAACTTTCTTATGTTTGCCACAACTGCTTGTCAGATTGATATTTTTAATTTCCATAATATTTTTATTTTTCTCATTTGTGAGATGGTTGTATTGTTACTAAAATATTTTAAGAAATACTGATTAATCAAGACTGATTGTAAAAGTTAAGGAATGGCTGAAAGTTAATAAGCATTTTATGTTAAAGACTTAGAACTTATATTAGGTAATGTTATATAAGATTGTAAAACATTTTGTTTATGTGAGGTTATCTGTTATTTTGATTCATGTTACTAATAGGTCGATGTGATATTAGCGGTACTTTGAGCTACTTTAGAAGTAGATTATTCGTAGATTTGTAGTTACCTAAACTGAAAATTATATCAGTATAGAATATTGATAAAAAAGTTAGTTTCGTACTTGAAAAGTTTTATTCCAATAAATACCTTTATATTATATCTTCATTTTTATTATAACATCCCTCAACACTTCTTCAAAATATATGTTTCAACTCGCCTCGACCCCTGTTTCATCTTACCTCGGTATGAGGGGAGTTGAAACAAATTAACTTGTTACGGTTAAGTCGATTTTTCACCGTAATATTTATCGCTTACCATTTCTTTATGTTAATCATTCGCAAGTGTAAAGAATGACCTATCGTTTAGTACTAATATCATATGATTTCTATCTACAGCGTTGGGTTAATGAAACAAAATGTCAAAATTGTTTCAATTCCCCTCGGTTTCCCCTAATAAAATATTTAACCTTTAAGTACCGACGTGCGGTCTCACAGGCCCCGACAGGTATACGAATTGCTAGTTTACCCCTTTCCCTGCACAATATCAAATCCAGCTTTTCAGTAGCTGCATGGTTAGCGCATTCATTGATATTGGAACAGACAATGTTGTTGTAGCGGGCATATTTGGTGAATAATCACCTTTTGAAATTCCGACGCGGTCTCACAGGCCTCACGTCGGTACTAACGTAAGTTTTTCTATTAATTTATTTTCTAAATAATATGTTATTTTTAAAGATATTATGAAGTATTTATATTATATTAGATTATATTAGATACAATAGGGACTTCCGTCTATTAAGGAAATAGTTTTGCAACAAATTAAATAAAAACAAAAATACCCCCCAGGGTTTTTGACTACTAACATAAAAATAAACTTTATTTGGTTTTTACAAAGGATTCAACGATCTGGTCTCATCTTCCGAAGAAGGGAAAAGCATTCATTTTAACTTAATTAATGCTTCATAACGACAAAACAAACAGTAAAGCCAGAAATTATAAGTTTTCCTAATTCTATGAAAGGCGGTATAGATTAATAATTTTATACAGTATACACATGCAGTCGCCGAACAAGACAGTGGCCTATGACAATTTTCACCGAATTTTAGGTATTAGTTTGGTCAATTCTTATCTTTTAAATAATATTAATATGGGAAAACATTTTTAAAAAAAGTCAAAAGTTAGTATTAGAGCATATAAAGCAAAGATTTTGTAGCCTAAGGTTGCACGTGAACGTAGAATGAGTATGGCAAGAGTACTTGTATCTGTGGAAGACAAGAATTGTGTCTCCTCAGCTTCATTTTTTATTTCACACCAACCTAAATTCAAAAGAAAATCGATCTTTACATATTATTCGTATAATCAATGCGTTTGTTTGTAGTGCGCTAAACAAGTGTGACCTGGCAAGGCTTAAAATTTAAGGAGTAGTTAGACTGTGGATGTTTTTTTATTTAGAAGGTTTATGTCGATATATTATTTTTTATCTGAGAGTTATATTAGTCATAAGTGAGAAATGCTATTTTTTGCTATTCTGAAAGGAGTATTTTTTGTGTTTTGATTTTTTATATCGAATGATCTAAATTTTTCCCGAAATTGGAGCCAAATAATATTTTTGTGTTATAATTACATGTTTCATAAAGTAGAATTTATTTCTACGCTTATTTTTTCGTATAACCCTTTAGTTTTCAACATAAGCTAAGGAAAATTTTCGAACTCATACTTTTGTTATAAAAAACTGATATTATATACGCGGCCTCTCAGGCCTCACGTCGGTACTAACGTTACAAAAAATGCACGTCGGTACTTAAAGGTTAAAAAAAAGTTAATATGAATTGTTATTATTTGAATTCAATACATAAAAAAGAGTCGCAATCTTTATTTACCAATGGAATATTACAAATACGGATTTCTGTCAAAAAACCGTCAACATATTAACATAATGTGTTCACTGTTTATTGGTTGACGACATTGATTAAAAAAAAACCCGTAAGTACTTGTAATGTTTTCAAACATACGAAGAATCATTGTAGTAAAAAGGCCGGAAACATTTTTTTATTGCAATTGTAGTAAGGCTGATGGCTAAATGGGACACCTAACCTTCGCGATAAGAGTCTAGCACTAAAAGAAATATAAACTCCTTCAGACCTCGCATTAAATAAGAATAGAGCTCCAAGCATTTTCCTTATTCAAACATATCCTTTGTCAACTATTTCGAGCTTAATTTTGCATCGGTTCATAAATTCAGATTATTTGTGGATAAAATCAACTTATTCAAGGAATGACATTGACATTTGAAATAATTCCACAATTTTATTTTTTCATAAAAACAAAACACCGTCTGAATCAAGTGGCTTTTGTAAATAAATACGATCATGTTAAGTGTGAAAAATAGTTACGAAACTTTGATCATTTATGTACAGAATGTTTACAATATTAACAACCTGTAAATTTCCCACTACTGGGCTAAGGCCTTCTTTACCTTTGATGAGAAGGTTTGGAGTATATTCTACCACGCTGCTCCAATGCGATGGGGCAGAATTTCGTTGAAATTAGTCACATGCAGGTTTCCTCACGCTATATTCCTTCACCGCCGAGAACGAGATGAATTATAAACAAAAATTAAGCACATGAAAAATCAGTGGTGCTTGCCTGGGTTTATACTAATAAATTAGTTGTAAATTATGACGTTTGGCGAGTGTCAAGCCTAGCTGTCACCGACAGCAAGATAATAAAGTTGGTTCTCTTGTTGTTGTTTGTTTTAGTTCATTTGTAGTGCGAAACTACATCTAGATATCAAAATAATTAATCCATCCAGATATAAAATGAATCGGTACTTAATATTTAAATACATATTTTTTTTTATCTTCAAATTCTTCAAGTTTTATTTTTATCTTTCTCATTAGTTGTAATGCTTGTATGTTTGTTTTTTATTCCATATTTAATTTTGTGGTAATCATTTTTGCCCCCTGTCTTACCTGTTTTTAATATGTCAACCTGTTATTTAGATCCTGTTTAGCTTATCTAGCTTTGCTTTATACGTCTGCCGATTGGACAATTTTTAAATGTAATTTGGATTTTTATTCATATTGATAGTAATATCATAAAAACACTTGCCACATTAAATATATCAGAAATTGTAACTAATATTTAATTTCATTTTATACTTGTAGATTATGGGTACAAAGAAAACAAAAAAAAATACTTAACCAATTAGAAGTAAACACTCAGTAGTATTCTAACATAGATATTTCAAAGATGAAGCACTGCAGTCCCAAATGTTAGCGACGCATCTGTAAGCCCTGATGTTGCAGATTTCAATTAGGATTAGCGCATTTCTAATGGATGAGCCTCCTGCTTTATTGCCTCCTTAACCATAAAAAACATTATCATAGTTCTAAGCGAGGCCGATGTGTTCTATAGGTACGTCACATCTTAACTTGAACGAGGAACTCGCAACTACTTCCTATACATATTTCCTTCACAGACATATGTACATTGTGGAGAATAATAACAATGCCCTCAGTTCAACCGTATCCAAAGAAGTCCCCTTTTCCCGCGAATTTTTGTTCCTTTTTACGTCGCGGTGTTGCCCAGTCGAAACCCTAGCGAAAACTATTATTCATAATATTTTGTATCACATGGAAACTCGTACACACAAAACGTGGAATGATTTTTAATTTGGTCTATCAAAAATGTAACCATTGCATAAAGTCGAAATAGGAAGTGACAAATGAAACATGTTCATATTTGACAAACGATGAGGTAACTGCAAATGGTAAACGATGTTAATACAATAAAATAAATTAAACAACATTCATTGTTGAAGATGGCTATTATCACGTTCGAGCTAACCCTGCGGAATGTCATTTGGCTGTACTCGTATTTGTCATTTACATGTCTCATTTTAGCGTTTAATACTACGTTCTATTTATTTCTTTACACGGATAATTTAAATATATGTCAAAATCTGACGTATCGGAAAAATCTAGAACATGTTCGTTTTTTAAAAATTGTCACATTCGATTTAATGAATTGTATATTATAATTGACTTCGTTATTTCGACGTTGCCAATCAACTTTTTTTTTACGGAATCTCCCCAAGCTGTGGATGAACAGACATAAGTTTTAAAAATAGGTTTCATATATATGCGTCAGTTGAACTGGTTATCTGCGTCAGTAGATTCTAAGGCTCTTGTAGATGTTTACACTTCACGAAATCATTGAATTTGCTGACCAATTCTAATGGACGTGTTTTCCTGCTATAAGTTGCATATATAAGATTGTTTGGCGATATTTCACGCAGTATTAGCACCGACTAGACACAAGACACTTGAAATGTGAGTTTTTTTTATTTAATCATTACCCTTTCAAATTGAATAAAGCTCATAGTTGTCTTTCACGCGTTAAAATTGCATTGTTAAATTTATATTTAATTTTTTCTCAATTCATTTCTAATAAGTTGATTTGTTAACTATTGTGAAATCACCTTTAGTTAATCGATGACAGCAGTGCGATTCTGTGCAAAATCACTTCGTATCTCACTTGTAAAACATTAACAGCCGGCTTACGTTACAGTGACTTTTTGATACAAGTATTCCAGAAATTCGATTATTATAGTCATTGTTTCATAAGTTATTAATTGTTTGTTCTGAAATTTAACTTTCGGGTTCTGAAGTGAGCTTCGAGTGTCTAGGATAGGTATATCAATTCAATATAATAGACGTACAGTGATCGACATTAAAGAACATTTGTGTGCTAAAGGTTACTTCAAAAGTAACGACTTTTCGTAAACATGGCCAGACCTTGGCCATTAAGCGATCGCCTCTGAATTTAAAATATTATTGAATAAAAATGGTAACATGTTTTGTTTACATTTTTTCTGTGATTTGTTATATTTATTTCCAAAACAATTAACAGAATGTAATACTTTATATACACGATTGATTACAACTCTAAGATCTCACAAAAAGTTTATTTTTGATTAATTAAAGAGGTGGCCACTACATTGAATATACTTCATTTTGGGCTAAACTTGAATTTTAAACATTGAAACGCACAATTTTGTTTATTTGATATTGAGGCTCCAAGGTTTTATTCAATTCTTGCATTGGTATCATCGTTTTATATATTTTTTTATAATATTTATATTTATAAACAACGCAAATTAGACGTCAAAGTGATATGATCTTTGGCAACATATATACTCCTTTCAGAATAAGTATAGGCTAAGGGTTAAAAAAATATAATAAATGAAATTTTCATAGGATCATATGTAGATTCTTGTATGGTCATTAACATTGACGGTAATCTAGTAATATACTCTGTTCAACAGTATGAAGACAATCGTGGTATTGGCAACCGTTTTCGCGGCAGCACTCGCCCTGCCTGCCGACACGTACAACCCTCGCTACGATAACTTCAACGCTCAGGAACTGGTAGATAATGAGCGTCTCCTCAAGAGCTACGTGAAATGCTTCCTGGGAAAAGGACCTTGCACATCCGAGGGAAATGACTTCAAAAGTAAGACTGTGTTTTTGATTTTCTCTAGGAAATTATTTAATAGCAGTTTGGAAGTTGACTGTGTTTACATTCCGATACCCCGGAAAGCATCTAAAGACATTGGTCCTCTGCCTGAGCTCTCCCCGGGCTAGTCGATTGTCGTGTCACCGGATTATAAGATTGAGGGAATATACATATTTATACGGCTGTAGTAATAAGCAAAGTAACAGCCTGTTCTTTCTATGTCCATTGCCGTCTTTATCATAAGGGCACGTGCCCAGGGCATTCCAACTGAGGGAGCCCCGAAAAGCCAAAAATTTCTCTTTCATGTTGGTACATACACACATATTTAATTTTAGTAAATATCTAACAAAATGGCCCTAAATTCAAATGTGCCAAAGGGCCCCAGCATAGCCTAAGACGACTCTAAATCTTCTCTCGTTTTTGAGGAGATCGCTGTTCTATATTAATGTTGGTGGAAAAACATCCATTTACCGCGAAGTATGAGATTAATTAATTATACATACAAATTTACCATGTCAAAATTGCGAGTCGCTCCTTTAGTTTTGGACACTATCTGAGTTCCTCTGTTTGATAATACTCCGTGGACTATACGACTAGTATGGTCGCTTTAACAGAAATCAGTCAATTCATCCACGTACCTACCCTACAAAATATTACTTGCAAATTAAATTATTTAAAGTAATAAAATATTGTGTAGAATTTTATTAGGCGCTGTCATTATTATTTGTGATGACGTTATTTTAATATAATACTATTCCTTACAGAGGTAATTCCTGAAGCACTTCGCACTAGATGCGCCAAATGCACGCCAAAACAACGTCAGCTGATTCGCGTTGTCGTTCATGGTATCCAAACTAAGCTGCCTAGTCAATGGGATGAGCTTATCAAGAAGGAAGACCCAACAGGCGAATACATTGGACCGTTCCAAGAGTTTCTCAGGGAATCGCAGTAATAAAATATACCATTTTAACCAAATTAAACCACGACACATGATTTGACGCTATGGAACTTTATTTAAATTTAAAAAATTATTGATTTAAACGTAATAAAAAAAGAACTATTAAACATCACATAACTTTAGTACTTTATATTATTTTATGTAAGTATTTATTAAAATGTAATAAAAACGTTTTGTTTGAACTACTATTTTTTTTATTTCGACCGTTATTATAAGTTTTACTTTACTATTGAAGAATTTCTCTGCTATTGTTTCTGTTATTATTTACTAAAACTGAATTACATACTACTTGTTACAGACTTCTTTAAATTTTTCATCTCAGTTTGTAGTTAATTTTGCTTGGTGCCAAATAATTAACACTGTCAACTCCCCATTATATGGTATTTCCTTATTAATATAATTAATTATAAAATAAAACAATAGCAAAAATCTAATTTATGAATTTAATTAAAAACACTACGATAACTATTAGGGGCTGCTTTTTTGATCCTATTATTATATCTCTCTTAAGAATATATATCTAGTCTCTTAAGAATTTTTGGACTTACTGAAGAGTTTATTAAGCAATTTTTGTAATTTAAATTGTATCTTTGTAACAGGAGTTGATATTATTATTTGTCCATTTAATTATATATGGGAATCGTTACAGTTGCTATTGTATATACTCGTTGTAGAGACCTACAAGTGTTCTACATTTAAACAGCCTAAAAATTAAATATAATATACATATTATGTCTGCTAATGATGTCATTGACGAAGGGAAAATATGAAATTCAATTAAAAGTTATGTGCGTGGTTACTTAGTCTGTGATAATAGAAGACTATTTATCCTTTTTCAATAAAAGGAACATCACTTTTAAATAAGCACTTCACTGCAGATGCATGTTTAAATCTATAAAAAAATATTAAATTATATTTTTAATAGCTCATCAGTTTATTAATGACAATGTTATTATTAATATTCTAATAATAGATTTACACTTGAAAATGATAAATTATTCTATTAACGAATGATGTATTCTATAAAAAAAAACCGGTATATTTCTTATGGCCATGACACTTAGAAAGCCTCTTAGTTTTTGAAGTTAAGATTGCCATGTTATATATGTTAAATGGTAAAAATTGTATTTTTTATGTAATTTAGTAAAAAAATATTTAAAAATTCTTTGCGTCTTATAGTTTACATATAGATAAATAATCTAATCCCGACATTCAAGAAAAGGTGATATAGTCATTACTTGACTAATTTAATTAGTGAACAAAAAAAATCTTTTCCATTATATATTTTAGGAAGTCCGGTGAGCAAATAGCCATTGTATAGTGTTTTTTTTATGGAATAGGTTGGCGGACGAGCATATGGGACATCTGATGGTAAGTGGTCACCATCACCCATAGACAATGACGCTGTAAGAAATATTAAATATGTTTTACATCATCAATGCGCCACCAATATTGGGAACTAAGATGCTATGCCCATGTGCCTGTAGTTACACTGGCTCACGTCTTCAAACCGTAACACAACAATACTGCGTACTGTTGTTTAGCGCTAGAATATCTGATGAGTGGGTGGTACCTATCTAGGCGGGCTTGCACAAAGCCTTACCACCAAGTAAATGGACAGGTAATCTTATTCATCCATAGAATATATATTAAAGGCCTATATAACAAATTGATATAATTGAATTAATATGAAACCACTTACACCGTCACAGCTTCGGCAAACACGGAGTCAAAGATGTTATATCTTCCTCTGATATAAATAACTATCACTAGAAATACTTTTATGTCAAAATAAAGTTTTATTTTTCCAAGACGAAATAAGTCGTCACATTTAGACATAGGTTAATAGGGCCTCGGACGTCTTTATTATCACTTTTGAACATAACTTATGCACAGTTGAAATATTCAAAAGCGCCTTTGAAATTATAAACAGCAATGTTTATGTATTAACTGATTGCAGTATTTTTAAAGTTAAACTATTTTAATTCTAATAATTTATAGAGGTAAGAACGTAATATTAGAAAAAAAAAGAAGCTTCAGTGAATTTATTTTCTGTGTTAACAGATAACTACCACACTGTTTCCAATTCCGGATAAGCCCGGATAAAAGATTAAATTTTATTTTCTTTTTAATTTAATTCATTTTCTTCTTCTTCTTCTTTTTATTTTTGGAATGTTGTATAATTATCTTTAAGTAATTACCACACCAAATTTAAACCAAAAATAAAAGATGTTAGGTACATCCTTCTCCTTCTCCGTAATTTGACATAATATTACTCACACTCCAGGGTAGCTGGAAGAGATCTCTCATAGAGATAAGCTTTCCTATGTATCACTTTGTTTCTTTGTTATTCATTTTTTTTCTGTGTTACTTGTTTTTGGTACATGAATAAAATAAATAAATAATATTATTTCTAATAAGAGATAGTAATAACATTGAAATAAATTTAAATCTTTATGCAATTGAAAAACTGACATCTGGTATTTTTGGTAGATTTCACTGCACAATAGAACAAATAACTTGAATGTTTTTATGTTTCTGATAACGTGATATCATATATAATGCTAAATTTATTCGAATTATATGGTACTATACCATCACTGTATTAATGTCCGTCAGACTGATTTTTTCTTTAGCGTAGTTAATGGCGGCTACTCCACTGAGCAAGATCATTTTTTGTCACACCATTTTGCCATTGTTACCAATAGGTAGGCTATGAAACGCTTGGCAAAATGCCAAATTAGATGCTGAAAAAAATACACAGTGTCCTAAAGAAGCGTCCTGCCTGTAGTGTGACAACCCGCTCGTTGATCTATGATATTGAAGATATTATGGGTGCTTTTGATCGGCGGACCATAACAGAGAACTGTGACTGGTCTAGCAGGATGATGTGTGCTGCAAATAGCTACAGCCATACTAAAGAAATTTCAACTGTAACTGCCCGAAAAAAATTAAAATATTATATATCACTTTGTTATCGTAATAACGTAATGATAAATAACTTTTTTCATGCCTTTGGTTTAGTGGTTTTTTTATGACTAATTATACCTACATGTTATTTAATTACTGAACAATTAAAAGTGACATAAAATAACACTTATAATAATTAAGTGACGTGACATTTGACAAGAGTAAAACCGTCTAACTGGCATTAAAATAAGTCCCATACTATGTGTACATAATTTGTATACTATGTCTTCTTGTATGTAAACTGACTGATGCACTCTGCTATTACTTACAATATATAATACACGAAATTGGCGAAACGTAAGTATGTACTGAATATACGTATATATGAAGGTTTACAAACCAAAAATCAAAAATTCAAAAAATATTTTCTTCTAAAGGCTATCTGTTTTGTTGCCCTAATGCTATAAGGCTACAGATCCCGAGGTCTTAGGTTCAATTCGGTATTGGATTTTGGGCTACAATACTTCGTAAACATCTCAGTCCTAGGTTTGAACGCTTTCCATCTGTTTTAGTGCCACTATCGGATTATGAGACCTGTGCTTACACACACATGCACTCTATAAATATGTACAGTGCAGTTACCTAGTCTCCCTTGAGATTGTCAGCCATGGCCGAAAGTATCCCGAAGATCGACCTCAACATTAACCGGTATAAATGATGGCCTTACATAATTCTGTTTTCAAACAAATCAATATTATGTTCGTGTATTTTTATAGGATGTGTCTGTTGTAAATTATTAAGGATAAAACCTTAAATAAAATAATCATTAAAGTTTATGTTAAGTAATGATTTTAAATTTTCCCAAGTTATAAATATTGTGAATTTAAAATACAAGATTTAAAAAAATATGTTTTAATGAAATAAAATAAAATTATAAATTATTATTTTTTATAACAAAATATTCATTTTTTTTTTTGAGTATGTTTATATACTATAAAATAGGTAGGATGAACCGGAAAAACTGACTATGACGATGTGAACGGTGAATTATCACAGATACACGATTGGTTTACAGTAAATAATTCATTTTTGAATGCTCTAAGAAATTGTAAATGTCTAGTTTTTACTCTACCCAATGTCAGAAAGCAAAATTGTTATATATCTTTAAACGGTGGCCGTCTTGATATAGCCGATACTATGATGTTTTTGTAAATAGCATTGGATTCCGGATTTCAGTGAAGTCTTCATTTATCGTCCCTGACGGGGAGATTCAGCTCTGAACATACGTGGTCAGAAAAGTTAGACAAGTAACTGACATTGACACCGCTCGTTTAGTATATTTTGGTTATATCCACAGTGTTATGTTATATAGCATAGTACTTTAGGGTAACGCTACAAATATTGAGTTTGTTTTTAAATAGTTTTAATTATAAGAGAGCAGTACGCATTCATACGATCATCTTCGAGCTGAGGCCTTTTCGGGATGATTTTAACAAAGTAGGAAATACTCACTGTTGCGTCACAATATATTACAAGAAGTAAAAGAAATAAGTAGCTTATAACGCCACGTTTCCGACTTCGCAATGTCAATAAATCCTTCTAGGGAGAGGCATCAAAGGAGAAAATTACACAGACATTATTTATATTGAATACAAGATTGTATAGGCGACAATAAAGCTTGGAAGCTTGTTGGCTTCCAGGCAGGACATATTACATACTACATATATACATATAACAACAACAACAGCCTGTAAATTTCCACTGCCGGGCTAAAGGCCTCCTCTCCCTTAGAGGAGAAGGTTTGGAACATATTCCACCACGCTGTTCCATTGCGGGTTGGTGGAATACATATGTAGCAGAATTTCGATGAAATTAGACACATGCAGGTTTGCTCACGATGTTTTCCTTCAACGCCGAGCACGAGATGAATTATAACCACGAATTTAGCAAATATATATAGTGGTACTTGCCTGGATTCGAACCCGCAATCATCGGTTAAGATGCGCGCGTTCTAACCACTGGGCCATCTCAGCTATAAATACATATAATTGTATTTAACTAACATGCCTGTATTTTTGAATGTTGAAAAAGAGAAACAAGGTTGTGGTAGCTTCACTTAATATAGTTTTTAAATGACGACTAAAAAGTGCTTGTAAAACACGACTTGAATGAGGCATATTTGGATTTTTTTGTATGTGGTGGTACCCGCAGACGAGCTTGGCTCAAATTAACTTGCAATTTATATTCTTCGGTAACGCTGGTTATGGTAATAAAGCGTCACATTGATCATTGCATTATTCACCGATTACTATTCTCGTTGTTTTTCTTAAATATAAGGTAGCAACAACAATGAAATCATTTAGGTAAATTTGTATTCTAAACATGATCGTTAGATTGTAACCAAATATTCGTTGATTATTTTTTCTACAAAACGTGCTTCTTTGTGTTTTCCTTAAAACACAATTATCACGATCCTTTACTAATATTTTGTATATTAAATTCTTTTTACATTTGATTTGTTTGGTAAGCTTATCTAACAATATGAAATATTCAACTTTTTAAAAAGTTAAATTAATTATAGAACAACATAGGTATCTTATTGGCTTGGTATTTTGGTCAAACAATTCTTTTTATTTGTAAGCTGGCTGGAAAACCAACTGTACCTTTTTTTTTTGTTTTACGAGGAGGAAAGGCATTTACGCCTCCAGTCCGGTCGGGGGACCGGGACGGGTATGTGGGACTCAACCGGAGCCATAAGTGCCCCGTGCCAGGGCTGAAGGCCCTGTCCTACCCACTAAAACCATCCTCGGGTTTCTACCATGCCGCCGAGTGGTGAGGCAACGGGATCGCCCAGGGCATGAATGACTAACGTGAAAAGCGCGCCTAGTGCCCGCCTTCCTCCTCATCCTCCACGTCTCATGTGACGAACTCCCCCGAGTCCACCACTTGAGGCAGGACGTCAACGAAGCTGTAGCCCTGCGGCGGAAAAGATGGTAGGCTCCGCCGCTGACCGCCGGTGTAAAACACCTGGGAGGCTCGAGTAGCGAGCCCTCCTACTCCCTCCTAGCCAACGAGGCCACTCACATGGTCCGCCTTGACGCCAACCAGTAAGAGCCACGCGGTATCCCTCCCGCCAGTCTTAGCCGTGGCCGACGAGCAAGCTCCGGCCCCGTTGCCCAGGGTGCTCCACGAGGAGGTGACAAACATGCACTCCAAACAACTGTACCTACAGTACCTATATATTAATTTGTGTATAGTTTTTTAGAAATCGGCTAAACTAAGCTAAACATTTACTTTACTTCTTGACTGGTATGCCTACGTATTTGAGTAAAAATGGGGTACTTTATGGTAAACACCCGTCACAATACATAGAAATTGACTCTGTAAGAAATATAAATCATATCATCAAGACGTGCGCTACTAATCTTGGTAGTTGAGGTGATATGATCCCGTGGAACTATTAAGTAAAAGATACTTAGCGTAGGTAACATCGTATTCAAATGTCCTAAGTTTCTCACTAAGATAAGAGGAATCAGCATTTTTTTTATATAATATATCATCATATATTGTCACAGCCCGTCACAACCACACAGGTTGCCATTGAAAATCATATTCGGGTTCTTGGAACCCAACTTGGAAGCTGAATGGTAACCTTTAGGACACGTTAAGTATCATTGTGTTGTTTTGTATTTTTGTTGTTGATTTTTTTATTTGTATATTAAGTTAGTGAGTAGTTTTAGTTGGTTAATATGTTTTTTTTATTTTAAACTTTTTATACTTCTTATTCTTTTATTATGTGTGTTTATTATGTACTTTGTCCTATTAAACATTTCTTTATTTCTTTCTTTCTTTCCAATACACTATCACTTTATTTGAAAACAACGTAGTTTCACTAAAAATACTATGTTAATTGGTGAATTTCTTGTCTCCTTATATCGGGTTAGATTTCTTTCTTATGGTTTTCTTCAAAAATAAAAACTAGTGTTTCAAATTAGTCCACGGTCTTAAGGTGATGTTCTCCTGCCTCCAATAGGTCAACTTATTCTGACATACACAAATATTAGCAATAAAGTCTTTGCAGTCTTAAATAAAAAAAAATGAAAATTGTTTAATAGTTTATGCTTCGTGATGTTTTTTCCTTAAGAAAAATATTAAGATATTTAATCGTATGTATTCGCTGTCTGTGTATTTAATGTTACATGTGGTAGTTTTTTTCCTTTATATATCAGTATGTAAGACGTACACCTAACATGCTGTAGAATAGTCTAAGTGTTATTTTTTATTAATCAATGAAATAAGCAATTATGACGGGTTCAATTTGTTTTTTTTTTATGGTATAGGTTGGCGACGAGCATATGGGCCACCTGATGGTAAGTGGTCATCATCGCCCATAGACAATGACGCTGTAAGAAAAATTAACTATTCCTTACATAGTCAATGTGCCACCAACTTTGGGAACTAAGATGTTATGTCCCTTGTGCCTGTAGTTACACTGGCTCACTCACCCTTCAGACCGGAACACAAGAATACTGAGTACTGTTATTTGGCGGTAGAATAACTGATGAGTGGGTGGTACCTACCCAGGCGGGCTTGCACAAAGCCCTACCACCAAGTAAAGTTGGTACTTATTGAAGCGTGACTAGAGGCACAGGGAACATAATATGTTTCCGGAGTTGCTGGCGTATTATTGATGTAAGGGATTGTTTATGTGTCTTGCCGTGTCAATGTAAAAGTGTGGTGACCGTTTGTTTGATTGTGTGTGTTGTTTTTACTAAATATGGAAGCTTTTTGCCTTCATATTTAGTACAGTAGTGTTTACACAATTTCATTATCAACTTAATATTATATAAAGGAAACTGCGAAGAAACAGTAGTCATTCGTTATGTTAGGTATAGCTCTTAATTGTTCGAAAATTATTTTTAATTGTATAATAATAAGGAACAGTATAAATATCAACTTTTATTGTAAAACTTATTATTATATGACTGACTGCCGTCTGGTAAGACCTTACGTTTGTATCATACCTATTAGATATTTGGGGCCACGTTTGATTTGTCTACATATTCCAAATATACATATATAAATTAGCTATTAACTGACCAATTCGCTGATAGTAAAATAAAAAAGGAAGGAAGGCATAACGGAATAAAATAATAGTCTTTAACTATCTGCGTGAAAATTATTGAACGTGAAATCAGTTAAATGCATATAATTTTTTTTTAATAAATTATGTCAGTTGTTGTGTTAAGTATAAACTCGGAGTGTTAAAATAAATACTTATTGTTTCTTTTATACTAAATTATATTTTTAATTATATTGTATTCCAATGATTTAAATACTTAATTGGTGTAAATGGTTTATAATTAAAGGAATATTAAAGTGTTGTAGATTTTAATATGGTTTTAAAAATCAAGTGAATATATATTAATATATAAAACACTGCTGATTATATATAATTAAAACCATGATTTTACTATTTAGCAGTAAAAACAAAGAACGTAGTAGGTTTTATTGAAGATTTGAAATTTTATGTTTCATAGATTTGTGAATTGAAAATTTCTTTATTTGCATAAGAATTAAAAACATTAAATGCTTAAATATAAACAAATATGAAAAAAAGTTACTGTATAAATTTTGACCGAAAAATCGCCTCATCAAAAGTATAACAGCTCGCCTTATTGCCTCCACTGGTGGCAGGAGGGCTGGTTCGTTTTTTGCCCAGAGGTTCGGAATTGCGATTCAATGCTGCTAGCATTCTTGCCATCATTCCACGTGGTCAAGGTTTATACAATAATAATATAATATAAATAATTCATATTAGTATAATATTTGAGCATTTAAATTTTATTTAAAATATTGCATATAAAATATATTTACAAATTTAAATTTACTTTAATTTTTAGAATATATTTCAAGATGAAGACAATTGCACTTCTAGTCGTGTTGACTGTTGTGGCAGCTGACATCGAGTTCTACAAGACGGCCAATGATAATTACGACATTAAAGCACTAATTGCTAACGCGACTGAACTGCAGGCATTTTTGGATTGCTTTCAAGATAGAGCCCCGTGCAGTGAACTGACAGCTAGCTACAAAAGTATGTCTTATGTTTTATTAACTCGCTTTTATTAGCTTCACTTGTAACTATTAATGTAAGAAAACCTTGGAATCCTTATTTGACCCACTTCCCGGTCTTCGATAAGGATGAGAATTTGCGCACGCTCTGAGTTCTGATGACAATAGGTACATGATTATTAATTAAACGTCATTACAAATCCAATATGGCGTCCTCTCCAAGATCGCGAACTGGCTGTTTGAAGTCCATCACCATGATATGGATATCAAATGAAAGGATTGGCTGTCAGGAATACGAAAAAATTGTTACGTGACTTAAATCCAATATGGCTATTTTCTAATTTTTAGTGCGTGCTAATACCGTTTTGTTTTAGTTTTTTAACTATTTTTTTTGGGCAAACGCTCTATTTGTTATTTTTTTTGCATGCTAAAACTTTATTTAGTTGTCTAAACTATTGTTTGGATAGTATATGACTGAATATAAATTGTATTTAATTATTTTCCGTTGCGAATCAAATACATTTTTTTTAGCAGGCGTGATTGTTCAATTTTGAATTAGTCAAAGAGATATATTTTCAAATCATCGTCATCACCAAAGATTGAAATACGTTTAGTTTGTATTCATTTCTTTTTTTTTACCCAATGTCGCATATATCACTCAAAAATATATTGTCTTGCCTTTACAAATTCCCCTTAAGAGATGTTGATGATGCTCAATAATTTGTAAATTTTTCATTCACACAACGCATTTCTGTTTTCTTTTTCTCAATTCCTAAAAGTGACGTTTAGGTCTTCAGCTTTTGTGTTTATGTAATAGGTATATTTGTTACTTTTCAAATGTTTAGCATCGATACCAAATAAGTATTATTTTGATACTAAATTGTTCGATTTGTTCCAGAAAACATCCCCGAAGCTGTCGTGCAGGCTTGCAAAAAATGTAATCCAAGTCAGAAACACATGTTTCGACAATTCCTAGAAGGGGTCAAAAAAGTTGTACCTAAGGAATATAATGAGTTTAGACAAAAATTTGATCCCGAGAACAAATATTTTGATGCATTGGAAAAAGAATTATCGAAATTCTAAATAAATGAAAGTATTGAATCGTTTAAACTTTTATATATATCCAAAGACCGGTCTGAAGAACTTACAATATAGGGCTCAATGTAAGTGAGCGAAAATACCATAATTGTATTGCTTATTGTTTTCTGTATAACTTTTTATTTTTTGCAATAAAAAACACTAATAAATAACAATTGTATTATTTCAACATATTTAATTATCATTAATACGCGTAATATAATTTATAAATATTTTATTTAATATTAAATATGTAACCGCCTGATAAATAATTAAAGCAATTTCTATTTTAGACCTATTGATTAATTTATTTACTCTTTTTGTTTTGTAAGTATATCGTAAATATATTCTATTCTCTTGTTATAACGATTAATCAAGTTTGCTAAGTTGTGCAGCTATTCCAGCAGTTATTTGTATCAACTGTCACTTCCACGTCTTAAACCGACATTATGCGGTTATTGATAATATTATAACCAAAGTAATTTAACCTAATGGTGAAGTTGCCCGACTTTAATTAACGTATAGCGTTACTGTAACTCAAGTATTGCTTGTTTACAAGCAATACTTGAGTACCTTCTGGACATATACATATGTTCGAGTCATATGTAAACAGTTAGTGTGTGAATTTTACTTTAATGTTTTACAATTTTTGAATGAATTAAGTCATATAGTAATTAATTGTATTGGAAATCAATGGTTTAGAAATTTGAATTATTATGATATTATTTGGTTCATTTGTGACGTTATACTTTTATTTTTTTTATTTATAACTGTTGTTATATTTTTTATTTAAATAGAGTACCTTTGATTCGTATTATACATTTCAAATTAAAGCTAAGACTGGCATCAGGTTAAAACTCAGTAGTTACTATTATAGCAGTAAAGTACAATATTTTTGTATATATATATTTTAGAAATTAATCAATATTATAAGGATTGAGTCCTTACTTTATATCTTTATTATAATAATGAATGTATTAATAAATATTTTTTAATACATTCATTATTATAATACCTTTAACCTTTTATCAGTGTTTTTTTTTACATGAGCTTTAAATGTTTTAATAGTTATCAATTATGTACCTCAAGAAGGATGTATTAACTTTGCGAAGTCGGAAACTAGGGTATAATCTAATATACCCTAGCTTTTCTACTCGTGCTTATACAATATTTTCACCGTTTCTTCCAAAAATATCTATATTATTGTATAAAAAATTTGCATTGTCCTATTTATATACGTACTGTAAAACAACTGTAATTATACCCACATCACAAGAAATATGTTGATGGGTGATGATAACTCATACTGACAAAATATGTTATCAGGTTTAGTTTTTCTTTCTTTTGATAAATGCTTTTGAATTAAAATAATAACTAGACTCTTTTACACGTTAATAAATCGCCGTTTTTCAGGATTAAATAAGAGAAGACCCAGCAGGAAATTTAAAAAGTTTAATTTTCCTGCCAATTATACGATAAAAGTTCTTTTGTGATCCTACTACATTAATGATTAGAAATTGATTTTTGATTCGTTTACAACAACGTAGTTATTTATTTAAAAAAAAACTGACTGAAACTACTAATATGTATTTAAGAAGTCGATTTCTTAGCATAACCAAATCAAAGACCGTAAAAAAGCTATATTTTTTGTTTATTTAAATAGGACTGAATGAATGAATGAATGTTGGGTAAAATTTGAGAAATAATATTTTTTGTTAAATTGAGCTGGAACACAATTCTGAACTCAAAACCGGTTCACCTCATTACTTCGGTTCGATTCGACTTTATTTAACGAAACCTTGTATGTATTTGCTGCAACTGTGCTCCTAATTACCCTTTGTAAATAATACCAATAATGCAAGTACCGACAAAACCACAGAGAATCGTTATAAATAAAAATATATCGTATTTCTTTAAATGTCACGGGATTATGTAAATCAAATTCTGTTATGCAGGAGATATCTCGTCATCTTGGAAGTGTTTATTTATAAATCTCATGCTATTGTTTCTAAAACGAATTCTATGCACGTTTTATAGTAAAAAAAAGCGTAGCAACATCGGAATCACTCATGACACTTGTAAAATCTTTATCGACAACATTTTTCTTTAATATGCAAATAGCCTTGTCGGATCACAGGAATATGTATATAAAGGGTGATCTTAAACCTCAGAAGCACTCGTCTTTGTATTCCCCGTGGACTAGGACTCGAAATATCATTACAGGTAAGACCTTGTAATTATATCACTGGCAACATTTGTCTCTTATATAACGATGTTATTTTTATTTGGTTCGTTTGTGATGCAATTTTGAGTGGCAACTGTCGTAATTTATTGGTAAACATGAAGCCGGTTTTTGTTAATATTTTTTTCTTATCGCGTTCAAGTAAAAATACAAGATCCATGGAAAAACATGGCGCATTAATTTCGTATTTTCATTGACTTTACTTTTGATAAATTTATTCCTTTATTTTATGGTAATATCCGCAAATTTACAATAACAATAAAAAATAAAATATTGCTATTAGGATTAATAAAAGTAATTTCTTTTTTGTCAAAATAAAGTTTATTTAAATGTTCTATTTATGACCACGTTCACTTCACTTAAAACAACCATAGCGGACTGTATATGCAGACTATACCCAATAGCCTAAGAAAATTATAGTGCACAATTAGTTAAGGTTGGATTATCTATTAGGCAGCGTTGGGAGCGGCCTAGGTATCCTGCACCTGTAAATAAATATTTGTGTTATTTTTTATAGTTATTTCGGGCCCCGTTGTCTAGGAGCTCAAAATGGTTAATCTGGTTTGGCAATTAGTGTACTTGTAAACACAAGACCAGTCTATCCTCTCGTTGTCTTTATCTGACGGAACATACTAAGGATATAATTACTAATAACAATTCTTAGTTGTCTTTCAAACGAAATAATTTGTTTGACCTTGAAACAATACTAAAGATTTGATCTATGATACGTTGTTTAGTGTATATTATATATATAATTAGTATTAAATTCTCATTTTTATAATATCATCCGCAGAAATATGAAGTGTTTAATTGTGCTCTCCGCATTATTGTTTTTCACTGCTGCTGAATTATACAGCAGTGAAAATGACGATTTGGATATTGAAGCTGTAGTTGGTGATCCTGATACCCTGAAAGTGTTTCTCGATTGCTTCATTGACAAAGGGACTTGTAACGAACAAACAGCCGACTTTAAGAGTGAGTACAGTCCATATTTTTTTACTGTCAATAATTTTATAAGATAATGTTTCAAGTTGCGTTTTGATTGGGGAGAAATAGTATTTATACCGCAGCGGTCTAACGAAATTGTCCTTTTAATATAAGTTATTTCCACAATACTGTAAAAAATCCTTTCAAAGCAAAGGTATCCTGGACCCAGTAGCGGATTTACAAATTTGCCGCTATTAGCCTAGTAGGCAATTCAATTTTTGCCGCTACTACTGACTTTTGAAAATCAATACGTTAGTTTAGTTCACAATCATATTAATTACATTTATTCTGATATTATAACTTTGTGATTTTTGTTCTATCGTCCTCATTACATGGGCTTTCTCCCGTTATTAGTATGATTATAAATTAAGTGATATCATATGATATTTTTTATTTCTGTAAGATTTACAAATTTGGGCTAAATTAGGCTCCTTAGTCTACCCTTCTTAGTCTATTGGTAAATCCGTCACTGCCTGGACCTCATATAATTGTGCAAGGCCTTTTAATTTTTTTCTTAGATATGTTAATAAGAAGTAACATGTGTTATATAAATGCATCTTATTAATTAAAACGCGGAATAAGTTTAATATGCTCGCATTTTGACGTGATGAAGGTAAGCGTTACTATTCGGTAATTTAGGGAAATAAAGATAACATCTTATTAATTTTGCTGTATTATTATAATTTATTCATATTTCTTTTTACGTTCATATTTAGTAAATTTCGTGTTATTCTGACTGTACCATTAATCGCCACAAAAAACGAAACGTGATTTCCAGTCGAGACAAAAAATTGTTTCGTCGAGAAGATTTATATAATTTTATTGTAAACAGCGTTTGACGCTTATTGTTGTCAGTTTAAAGTTTAAAACGGATAAATAAGTTTGGAGATATACCTATGTATATAAATATATTAATATTATAAATGGAAATGGGAAAACCAACACCCTAAAACGCGAGCAAAACCGTGGGCGAAAGCTAGTTTATGTATACGTTTTGGCGTCAGTCATCTATCGTCAATATCTTACTCTCTCTAAAAAGTTACGGCAAAGTTTTAATAATAATTTTCATTAAAAAAATCACATTGTAAAACTAGTAAAATATTGTAGTAGAAAAAACATAAATTTAGAAAATTGTGGTAAATTTGTAAATGGTGATTCTTGGTATCAAGCAACTCGGAATATGCGAATTTTAACTAAATATCAAGGTATAAAAACCAAACAAATACCAGCAATTATTTGTTTCAATTTTAAGTAACGTAAATTTTTCAATACTAAGTTTCAACCTTATAATCTTCAGATGAAGAAGCCTTAGCCTAGCAATGGAAGATTTATAGTTTGGTACTTTGTTAGAAGTAAATATTTTTTAACGTAGGAAATAAATTGCTAACGGAATATTGCAGAAACCACAATTTACCTCGATTTAAAAACAACACTCATGTCGCAAGTGCCGGGCGAGCATTTAAGCAATTTTTTGTATTTATATTTAAATGTATCGTAAAATTTCATGGTTACATTTTAATAATCACCAAAATTACACACTATTAATCTTCCTTTTTTGCTTTGTAACCAAAAAGTTTTTATATATTTTGAGGGCATTGTTTTTTTATGGTATAGGTTGGCGGACGAGCATATGGGCCACCTGATGGTAAGTGGTCACCCATAGGCAATGACGCTGTAAGAAATATTAACTATTCCTTACATCGTCAATGTGCCACCAACCTTGGAAACTAATATGTTATGTCCCTTGTGCCTGTAGTTACACTGGCTCACTCACCCTTCAGACCGGACACAACAATAATGAGTACTGTTATTTGGCGGTAGAATAACTGATGAGTGGGTGGTAAATACCCAGACGGGCTTGCACAAAGCCCTACCACCAAGATGCTACTGCTTCTTCCTCCATAATATTATACATATTAGAGTATTCAACAAGAAATTAACCAATCTATTGTATGAATTACAAATTGGTGTAATATAATAAAATGCCATAGTGCCTAGCTCGAGATTAATACTACAAAATAGAATTAATGTGTTTTTTTTTTAACCATTTGCAGAAGACATACCGGAAGCTGTTGTCGAAGGATGTGCCAAGTGTACTGCAGCTCAAAAGCATATCTTCAAACGTTTCCTAGAAGTACTCAAGGTGAAAAATCCAGAAGGCTACCAGTCGTTCAAACAAAAGTACGACGCTCAAGACAAATACTTTGCCGCATTGGAAACAGCTATTGCAAATGCTTAAGAAATGTTTAATAACTTGAACGATAATATTGATTTTGATTTAAATACATGAATGTTTAAATTTTTCTATTTTATTTTATTATTTACATTACCTTACTAATTACTATTATATTACGATGATAAAGCAAGAGAAATCACAATATTATTGACTAATCTGATCTGAAGATTTTAAAATAAAACCGTAATTAAAAAATGAAGTTTTTAGGCCATGTATATTAGCATATACCCAAATACTGTAATGTTATACAATGCATACAACAACAACAGCCTGTAAACTCCCACTGCTGGGCTTAAGGCCTCCTCTCCCTTTGAGGAGAAGGCTTGGAACATATTCCACCACGCTGTTCCAATACGGGTTGGTGGAATACACATGTGGCAGAATTTCTATGAAATTTGTCACATGCAGGTTTCCTCACGATGTTTTCCTTCACCGCTGAGCACGAGATGAATTATAAAGACAAATTAAGCACATGAATCAGCGGTGCTTGCCTTGGTTTAACTAATATACAAGATATATAATAAAATACTCTTAAGCGTTTCATACGAAGTCAATGGATTAAACCTATTTTAGTTACATGTTTTTAGAGACTTATGCTCTTCTAAATCATTTTTTTTAAATTGGGTAGAAATTGATATTTGTTTTGATTTCTTTCATAAGGGCATATGTCCATCTACGAGTATAATGAGATGTACATATTTGAAGTCATGTATATTTATGCACTCGTACGTAATGTCGGGATGCCTCAACGCTTTTTGTATAGCCTCTTGATTTTTATTTGAAGGTTAATGGTCAAATTGTCTGATGTTTTAAATAGATGGGATCGTAAAATCCACACCATTTTATTTAGTTCATTCAGATACATTCAACATTAGAGCGTTATTATCATAATATATATTTTTATCTTATTTCTTAAATTTTTTTTCAGGTTAATATGGTTAAAATAGTTTTTTTGTTTTTGTTAATTTGTTCCGCATTTGCTGAAGATACATTTTACGATAGGCGTTATGATTATTACGATGTTGATCATTTTGTGGAAAATCTTAGGCTGTTAAACAAATATTTGGACTGTTTTTTAGACCAAGGCCCGTGTACTCCTGTGGGAAGAGTGTTCAAAGGTACGTTAATCGTTATCTTATTTTAATATGATTTTTCCATAATTACTTCCATTATCAAATAAATATTGTTATATAATCTAGCCTGTCATAGCATTTTTTAATCATTTTACATAAATACTTGTTAGATAAATAATACAAAATAATATTTTCCATTTTACTTAGGCAATTCTAATAATTTATCCTTCTTAAATTTTATTGAATAAATTATACAGTAACGAGTAAATCTACGACTGTGATTTTATACAACACATACATATTTCATATTTACTGAGTTAGTTGTTTCAATGCAAATAAAAAACGATTCAAAAAATTTTTAATCGACATATATTAGCGCACATACTCATAACCCAACAATGTAGTTTTGTCCTACAACAGCTGGTGATAATATTCTTTTTTTTACATACATTATTGACATTGCTTTCGAATAAAGAATATATTGATTTGTACCGCCTATAAATTAAATGATACAAATCGTTTTCCCTTACAAAATCGACTACGTATATAATATCTGAACAATAAAAAAGATATCTTATATCTCCGAGGGCTGCTGTTAGTGCGACATATGACTTTTTCCAAATAAGTCCTAGGAGATAGGAGTCTTGAGATAGGAGGAGGAGGAGTCTTAGTCCAGTCATGGGACATGTGTAGATTGTTACTTAAAATTATATACTACATACATATATAAAAATCTACTTACAAATCAACATATAAACTGTCAATATTTCTCCCTCTCACTTCAAACTATCATATTTAAAGCCTTTTTGCACTAAAGTAATCAGGACGTTATGACTAAATCTCGTAAAGGATATTTGAGTCTAATGCTTGAAATAGACATCAAGAATAAGATAAATTGATGAACAGACAAGATAAGAGAAGTAAAAAAATAATAATTGCTGGTTAGAGCGACTATTTTGTTACTTTTCTTAAACGGCCTTTTATTTACCTACAATGTTGTTCTTGAACTAAAATGCAACAATTATGTGGTTATATACTATACTTGTTATATCTCTACGTATATAATGCATATGTTAAATAAACACATTAACTGTGTAAATTGTAATCACTAATATGTGATCAAATATCACAAAGAAAAAATATATTTCTGTAATGTATGCTTAAAATAAGTTGTTTATATTCTAGCGGTGCTACCAGAAATCGTTCGGACAGCGTGTTCCAAATGTTCGCCGTCACAGAAGAGATTCGCTGGCAGAACATTCGAGGCTTTCAAAAAATATATACCAGAAAAATACGACGAGCTTAAACGTAAACTCGATCCACAAAACAAATACTTCGCAACCTTTGAAATGGTCATATCAAGATCTTGAGTTATGTAATAGTTCATAAATGTAGGGTAAGTAACGAACACAATACGACATGACCGGTATGAGGACATAATATCGGATTTTGTTGGTTATGAACTTTGTAATAAAAAGGAATTGAATCTTTCTTTAAATATACAACGCAATTAGGTTATTTCGTCACGGAATAACAACATTTGTGACATGGATAAACATATCGAAATATTACGAAAAACAAACATTTTCTATCCGCCACATTTGCACGCGGTTTCACTGGTTTAGGGCACCCGGGTGGTGGTGGTGATCTCTTTGTACCGTCTTCCACACAATGTCCTATTTCAAACACCCCTGAATACTTGAAGGGAAAACAAAATGAAGGACAATTACATAGTTAGCGCAATAGACACACTTTCGAACTTTTAATATCAGGATATATTAATTGGAATTAGTTTTATTATTTATTGATTATAAATAATCTATTTCGGTCCAAATGATTATGACAGTATAATTTGCAGAACACACAGTAATAAAGTTAAACTACTTATTTTCTAAACTAGTAATAAAGATTTTTACTAATTGAAATATAAAATATCTATTTATCAAAATAGCATCATCTCTCTTAAACATGACATTGCCAGAATATTTAGTATAGATTCACAGCATAATCAAGAAAAAAAACAAAGAAACGTTTCTAAAGAAGTCAATAAATAGTTGGAAGTCTCGTCAGTCTTGGGTGTCTGATGTCTTATTTGTATTTATGAACCTTCGAAAAGCTACTATATAACTAATATCCTCCTTCGATCAAAAGGCAAACGTGTACGTAAATGGTCACAAATCTAGGCTATATAGAATACCTAAGCTGAGTTATCGTGTTATGTATCGAAATATTGTATTCCCGATATTGTAAGGTAAATTGCTCGTTTTAGCATAAGTATTTTGAATCCAATTTTAGCTTAAAATTGATGATGTACATTTCAAAATAATTATATCGAGATCATGCTACGATATAACGACCTCCGTGTTCGAGTGGTGTGTACACCGGTTTTCATGGGTACGCCACTCCGAGATCCCGGGTAAGATTCCCGGCCGAGTCTATGTAGATTATAATTAGTTTTCTATGTTGTCTTGGGTGTGGGTGTTCGTGGTATTGTCGTTGCTTCTGCTTTTCCATAACACGGGTGCTTTAGCTACTTACATTGGGATCAGAGTAATGTATGTATGTATGATGTTGTCTCATATTATATATCACTCTTAATTTATATTAATATAATAAATATTACGAAGTAGGGACGGTTCTTCTACGACAACTTCATCTCGTGCTCGGCGATGAAAATGCCACGAGTTAACAATGCTGTATTGGATGAAATTCTGCTACATTTATATCCGCCAACCTGTATTGCTGTAGTGTGAAGGATATGACCATCTATTCATTTTAGTGCTACTAGTCCATAACCCAACTATTCATTTTAGCATTTATATTGCAGTTAAAGCGTTAAAGGACACGTCATTCCGCCATTCCTAATTTAGCTTCTTCCCCCGTTGTGTGATAATTGGTAATAAATCTTCACATGTTTTGAAACATTAAAATATAATTAGAAATAAATTAAGGCATTGAAATGTAGTATCAGGAATCTGATTTGAATAAATATTTTTGCTCTAGATAGCTCATATATTATAGTTAAGCTACATAACATTAGCAGGGCCTAGTGACCAAGTTGGGACCCCTAATATGCCATATGGTCTCTCTACGCTTTTTCAGCTACGTAAAATATTTTTATACAACAATTCTAGGATAATTTTAGTAAACAACGAAAATATAATTATTACATCCCATCAGCCTGTTTATTAAATAGAGATTAAAACAGATATTTCGCTTAAAAAAACAGTTATTTTTTTAAAAAATAATTTAACAATTTTTGATCCTAGCCAAAGGCATCTAGGTAGCTTTTTACAATGCCCAATTGATACTATCAGACTGAACATCATACTGATTCATTAGCGCTGAGCAATAATGCATTACGCGGGTGAAACCGAGCGGAACAATTAGTTATCAAAATAGCCGCATACTTTAATGTAACAGTGGAAATTTTATCGGCTAATGGGAGTCTTAATTTGTTATCAAATGTTTGTGTACTATACCATGCCGTATTATTCCGAAAATAAATATTAAATAACGATTATCCGGTTTTAGGAACATAGTTTAATTTGTTAAACGGGATTTTTAGTTAAAAATGTGTTTAAGAATAAATCATATTTAAGAATAGAATACTATGTATTTGTTCAAACATTTATTGTTAAGAATTAAACGTGGAAAACGAATATTCATTGTATAAATGCTATTAAACTGAAAACATCTTGCAAAATCATCCTGCCTATAAAATATGAATACTTTGACATTTTGAACAACAGGTAACTCATTGCTGTCGTTTGTTTTCGAATGATTAAATTAAAATAGAATCCGCTTGTCGTATTTATTTAGAAATGGGATAGATTTGAAAAATAATTTGCTTCGCTTTACTTTAATTTTAGCAACATTAATTTTATTATACCTTCTCAGAAAAATCATCTGACGCTCGCTCATAAGTGAAATCAATTATTGCGCGATTTCCCGGCTTCCTGTTAGACAGTTCCGTCCCTGTCCACGTAATATAGTGTATGTATAAGTGTATGCTTTCGAGAATAATTTTTTCCATCGAAAAAATAATACTTTTAATTTTTCTTTCTATAAAGGAACATCAATCGTTTAGCTGAGCCATGGGAGCAGCATGTTTAGTTAGCTAATTCAGATTTAATTTAAACTTTTTGTTTATATGATTTTGTAGTTTTACAATATCTGACTACATTCTATTTTGTTATAAATAAATCAATGATAAGTAATATGGTATTATTGCTTTTACAAACTTTTTTTGGAAAAAACGATAATATAGCTATAGTTTTGTTTTTAATTTTTTAGGTTAGTTTTTAATTTATTTGTAATAAATGAATTACATTTTATATTTAAAATGTAATTTATAAATTAGATACGAAGAATACGCAATAAGCAATGTGAAATATCGTTAAATTAATCTTAATTAACAAATGTTACCAGTTGCGTTAATTATGTAACATTAGAATCCACAAGATATTTAATAGTATTTTAAAAGTATTAGGGTTCGGTAAATGATAAAGAACCCTAGGCTAAATTTAAATATATAGGAAAATTGTTTTTTGTGGTAGGCCCTTGCACAAGTCTGTCTATGTACCACCCACTCATCAGATACTCTACTTCTAAACACCAATACTCAGTATTTTTGTCTCCGGGTTGAAGTGTCAGTGAGCGAGTATAACTGCAGGCACAAATGATAACACAATCTTAGTTTCCAATAATGGTGGTGCATTGGTGTGATATGGGTGTTGGTGACCACTTACTCTCAGTTACATAAAAAAAAGCCATGACACTAAAAAAATAGAGATTTTTGCTTTCAGTTATTTTAGATTATATCGATGTAATTTTGTAACTTCATGTCGATATTCTAAGGAATAATACTCAGTGATCATAATATTGAAGTCAATATATCTTCCTTACTTACCTCGGGCTGGGAATTTTGAATTGCTCAATATGGTTTCCTGGTATATTCAGCAACCAATCTTTATATGAAGGATTTCAACAACTGTGATGGTGCTTAATTTATGCTAAAAAATATTTAACAATAGCTCTTATGATCGTCACCCAAAGGTTTAGAATCGCGTATGGGCTAGGTGCTGTATTTGGTCTGTGCGGCGGCAAAGAGGTGGTTTAATGGTCGTCGATATAAAAGCACTGTCGCTTTCTGCGGCGGCTAGTTCTTTGGGTCCTATAGAGAGTAAAAGGTGGGTTAACGAACTGCATAATACTGCAATCAGTGTCACCGGCAATCGAATTGTGATAGTGTTACGCAATTATGGTCGCAATATTCTCGTAACCCAGTGTGATACTTACGGATCATAGATTTGACGTTTTTTGCCACTAATCTCTTTCATTACGTGATTCACTAAATGTTTTACAAGTTACAATAAATATATTAATATTAAGCAAGCTGTGTATCCTGTAATTTAATTTACATCGTCATTCTAACGTCCTTTGTTGATACAGTGAATCTCATTGGTATTAATTGATATTCTGATCCTGGCCGAGCATTGTCATCAAATAAACCAGATGCTTAATATTCGTGGCGCAGCATATTTGCTTCATTGTCTTTTTAATCGCATATAACTATTCTTTTTCTCACTTATAGTTTGTTCGAATTCACGTGTGAAGTTTAATATTTGAATATTTTTTTATTTTCAGAATAATAAAGATGAAGACTTTAGTTGTTTTGGCTTGCCTGGTTCTATCGGTGTTGGCTGCTGATAAGTACAACTCGAAATATGATAACTTCGACGTGGAAACGTTGATTACAAACGAGAGGCTCCTTAAATCGTATGTCAACTGCTTCTTAGACAAAGGCAGATGCACAGCAGAAGGATCTGATTTTAAAAGTAAGTTGAAAAATTATTCTATATTTAAATCTTAATCAGCTTATCTTTATAACATAAACAGGAGCATATGCTTACTCAAAAAAGATAATGGGCAAAAAAAAAAAAAACCATTTAGTAAAATTCTAAGAGGGTCATATGTGCTCTTTATTTATATAGATCACCATCAACCTTTAGGTGTTGTTGAAAGTATTAGGTATATATTTTTTGTATACGAGTAAAAAGTACATCAACGTTCTATTTACTCGTGAATCAGGGATCATTTCATTAGGTAAAGTACTTTGTCAAAATGGAATCAGTATGGTGATGCAGTGGATGTATATTTGAAATAAATGTAAACTATATATACCTATAATGGTTAATCGTATTCAAATTATTTCGTCGACTAGAATGCACAAAGGTGTATTGAAAAAATGTTCTCATTATGAGATCAGTAATACTTCCAAATACCATATAATCACGGCATTAATATATTTGTTACTTTATGTACATTAAACAATCGTTTTTTGATTCCATGCTACACCAATAAGCCTTTCAACATTATTTCAATATGAACACACTCTCGGTCAAAGCTGTATGCGTAATGCTTACTAAGTACGTTACATACGTATATTCAACCTGTCAAAGTGCTCAGGATAAATGGCGTGTTACTTGCATAAAAAGGTCGAGGTCAAGGCCTTTGGCGAACACACTATGAAGCAACATTTTAAATATAAAATGTAACTTTTTCTTCGCTTTTTCTTTTGTATTCAAAGTCACATTATTGGTATAGGACTTTGTTTAGTTCCTGGGTACCGCCCATTCATCAATCATTCTGCTGCCATTCTTAATATTTTGTATTCCTATATCCCAATTTTAATGATGATTTACCTAGTATAACTTAATTAAATAATTATGATATTATGATTGAAAACGCATTGACAGCAGTGCATTAAGAATATGTTCGTTATATATTAATGTGTATGGTCCAACCATATGCTTAAATGTAAGACATTTTCTCAAATATTACATATTCTATTTCAGAAACATTACCCGAAGCCGTCGAAACAGTGTGCGGCAAATGTACTGAGAAGCAAAAGGCTAACATAAGGAAAGTCATTAAGGCTATTCAACAGAAATTCCCGAAACAATGGGAGGAGCTCGTTAAGAAAAATGATCCTTCCGGAAAACACCGTGCCAACTTCGAGAAATTCATCCAGGGTAGCTAAATAGCTCAAAGCTTTAGCTTAGCCAATTAAAATTAGCATTTAAGTGATATATTAATAAGGTTTAATTTCAATATTTCAAATAAAATACAAATTTGTATTGAGATTTGTGATAGATCTAAGGAAGGTGAGTGATTCTTAACGTTGGTTGAGATTCATTGTGATATGATATTGTTTGCGTCGTGTTGAAGAAACCATTTGAAGATGGTGGAAAATGTTTATTTATTATTCGCATTGGTGTTGACTGATTGTAATAAATGATAAAATATATTTGTTTCTTTTTTATTTTGAGTATTATTTTATATCACATAGCTTTGAAATCCAAATAGGTTTAATATTTAAGTCACCTTCTAAGTCTAAAAAGCAGTTTTGGTCGCTTTATTTTATTTATTTTTTCCTATATAGAGATTGTTGTCACCAATATTTATAATTCTCTTTGTACTAAATACGAGAATCGTGTTAAGTGTAAAAACATAAACAAAAAAAAAATTAAGACAAACTTCAAAAAAATTATACCATATTAAACTGAAAACATAACATATTTTTAGTTAATCGGCCACAAGGACAGCACTGTTACGTTGCGAATACTGATTCCAAAAGTAACTGATTACTATTGAAAAGGTTTACGAAATTAATAATCCCAATGAAGTTGAAGAAGGGACAAGGGACATACCATATTCGCTCCAAAGGCTTGTGGCTTATTGGTGCGATGTAAGCAGTAATTATTATTTCTTACAGAACCAATGTCATTGGTGGTGACCATTTACCATTAGGTGATCATGCCCACCTGCCTATTATATAATAAAAAAATACATTAAGCCACCAATATGTTAACTGATGAAACATATGATAGTACGATTAGATATGAATATATGCTCGGTCAAACATTGAATGATTAGGTAAGAATATTAGAGGCAGTGAAGGCAAGCAACTGCATGTGTGTTTGTGTGTCGTGGGGTCAGTTGCGCAGCGCTGCAGCGTGGTGATGTAAGCGCGGCAGTTGTATAACGCCTATATTTATCCCTGCTGGGAAATTAAGTGCGAATCTTTTATGACTATATTTATATTATAATTAACATGTATATTCGTCCAGATCACTTGTAAGCATCACGATTTTCGTGTGTTTCGTTTGTGGGCTTGGCAGGAAAGGAAAGGAAAGCAGCCAGAATATTTTGGATGCAAATTCACAAAATTGTATCAACTCAAATAATCGCTAAACTTTCTCCTATACTAACTTAATTTTTTGCATTAAATCTGATTATCACTCTATTGACATGTATCGAAGAGTTATGAAAGTAATATTGTTATCTTTTGGTGGTTTGGTAAATGGGCCACCAACTACCATAGTTATTGGTTACATTACAAACTTTAAACAGTACTGATTAAAGTTTGATGTAAGGAATAACATCAGACCAACGTGCCACCAACGTTGGGTGTTTAGGTATTTGATATTACTTATGATATTGCTATAAGTGACATTGGTGCGTACGTATATATCTATGTTTACATAAGTATAATATGTAAAGGTTATAATTTGAGATGAAATTAATCAATTGTATAGTTTGCGTAATAATTTAATAGTTGTTAAGTCGTCACAATTTCGGAGCCAGGGCTAAACATTTCAATTGAATTAAATTAACAGATCTCATTCTGCTAATATATTTTTGATGTTGCCTTCGTATTCACCTTTAGGGTCGTATTTGTTCTTGATTTCCAATAACGCATCTTTCTTATTTTCAAATACCTCTTTCAATACTTTTTTAAAGTTTTCTCTTTGTATTTTTGTGCACTTCGCGCATCCATCCGACAAGACTTCCGGTAACATTTCTGAGAAAGAAATTAAAAATATATACATCTGTTTGTTTTATGTCCTTATGACTATGAATGCTTAAATCTTTAAAACTATCCAACGAATTTTTTAATAGATAGAGTGATTCGAGAAGTAGGTTTTTATATGTAATACATGGACAATTTCGTAAAGAAACACTGATAATTTTAGAAGTTTCGGGTCGCTAGTGTAAGATAAATCTAATGATTTTAAATAATATGTTTGAGATAAAAGCTTAATAAAATAAAATAGAGAAAAGTGATCTGTTCTTTAGAACTAATTATAAGATCGCCCTGACGGCGTGGCTATTTGATTTTATTTATTAAAAATATTGAATTTATTACTTTTTTTATAATTGTCATAGATCGCGATTATATCAAGCATATCATACTACACAACTCTTACTAACAGTTCTCAATCTCTAGCTGTCAGTAAAACATGATCAATATCAACCCCACCACGAAAAATGAAAAAGAAACTCTAGAAAACACGAATATCATACTTTGGAAATAACAAAACTATTCCAAAACTCTTTTTACCATTAAGAGTAGTATAAACGTAAAGAGATTGAATACATTACAAAAGATTAGAAGAAACTAACATGGTTATTCTTATTACTAAAGTTATTAATTTCGGGATATTTACCATGTTTTTTATTTCTATTTCACGAGACTGAACATGACATTCGTAAATAATGTCGAATATCGAGCTTCACCGAATAAAATTTAAATTTAATTAATAACTTTAGTAATACATTACAAAAGTTGAAGATATGAATTAATCGGATATAAACAGCTGTAACCCTAAAGATCCTCATCGTCTACCTTTTTATATCTATTATTTCAAGATAAATAAGATAATGAACAAAAAGACGAATAAATCTCGCTAATTACGTCAATTTATTTGTAAATTAAGAAACTCAGCTTAAAACCATTACCTTAAAAAGTTTAACTTTACATCGGTTATTTGTCAGCAAATTTGAATGTCATTATTTGTACGTATAAAAATCTAAGTAGAAATTTTAAAGATTATAATTCAAAACACACTCAATTTTTATATATAATTTATTCTATAGGAATAATTGATGAGGAAAATGAAGAAATAATAGCATCCTTGGTAGACACGGATGAGCCTCTGTTTATGTTGGGTATTTCTTGTATATATTGTGACAACTAATGAAATAAATATGTATAATCATTCTTAAACTTCTACACGAATAAATTATGGACTACACTAATAGTCTTAATACAAAACATCAAAAAAAAAAAAACATATCGTTCAAATATATATTTAAATTAAAAATGTGAAAATAATATTTCTCCCTGCTTCGTACTTACTTTGAACCCCATCGTTTAAGATAAATCGTTAAGTTACAGGCGGATGGACAAATATTTTATTATTATATATTTTACAGTTTTCTCTAGCAAACACTGACATTGAAGTAGGAAAAACCTTATCATACTTTTAATCCTTTGTTAGGCTTAATTTGTTAATAATATAAAATGTTACGATAGTCGAAGATATATGTATCTATATAGTATATTTTGTATTAAATATCATAATTACAATAAATGAGATGCCTGGCTAAAAAGGCTAATCCAATATACTTGCGCGTTTTGGTAAAGCATTTCGTTTAACAATATAGTTAAGCAAAACGACGTTGGTCGATATATTAGCTTCTCATACATAAAATGACTCTTACCTTTGTATTCTGATGAATACTCCGCAGTACATGGTCCTTTATCGAGGAAACAGTTTATATATGAGTTAAACAAGGCGTCATCTTTCAATATTTTATCGATATCGATTTTGTCGAATTTTTCATCGTAGCATTTTACACAGACCACAAGCAACGATAATGCTACAGCCACAAATTTCAACATCTGTAAAATAAGGTTATATAATAGAAATGTAAAAGGTATATTGGCTATACAATTATAAACACTTGATGTTATAAAATGAAGCGTTAAATAAAGCAATCAGAGCAATTAATTTTTACATCTGGCGAATAACAAAAAAATGTGAATTTAAATTTAGAACTAGTGTTCTAAATTTAAATTAACATTTTTTTGTATATTTCTGTCTTATTTTTTTGCTTTTATATTCATTATTTTATCTGTATCTTTATTCGATAAATATAAAATAATATAATACAAATATATCATCAACGGAATATATAAACTTATGCGAATTATAAATGATAAATACGAAAAAGTTTAGTTAATAAAATAAAATTAGTTAAACGTATATGACTGACTAATGTTATGTGCACTGAAAATATAAAATATTTGTGATAATAAAGAATAAAATAATATTACGTTTAAATAATCTTCAATTTCAGTTCCAACACTGTCAAAAACACAAACAAAACTTTACATGAAAATGTCGCATCATAGACGTTATATACAAAATTTTGCGGATAAGACCAATTTTGTTCAATTACGTTCCGTACAAAATGTATTTTAAATTATTTTCATTATAGTTATTTATCTATTAAAATAAAAATAAATTTGACCTCTATACCATTGTGGACAAATATCATTAATCATCGCAATCATTATAATTCGCTGAACTGCGCACTTCACAGAGCATTTGCACTTATTCATCATTAGTTCTACTCATATCCTTGATCTTGGTAAAGATTTTCTATAATTAGAATTTAATTTATAGCTCACTCGATGGAAAGTGATAACACCCATGGACATTCGCAACACCGAGGGGCTTGCAGGTGCATTATCGGCCTTTAAGAAAAAGTACCCTCTTTTCTTGAAGGTTCCTAAGTCGTATCGTTTCCTTCTGGTTTCACAGACTGGTGGTACGAGGCAGAAATTGTCTTAAAAATTGGATCAGAATAAAATTATTTTTCAGCTTTTGCTATACCCATCGTTGTGATGTAAGAACAGTATAGTTGAAGGCAGATAAAGGGGAACGGAAAACAAGTAAGTCAATTAGGAAGAGATTTTTTGGTATCATCAATGTTAGTCGATGCTCAATGTTTATTTGGAAGACCTGAATTTCTGCACCTACTTATACTCAATGAAAAGGTTCACATTCTTATCCTCCTCATTTCCCCCTTTCAAAAATACTTTTTCAGTCAGCGTCTCCGTCACAAGAATAATGCGGCAAATTTCAAGTCATTGGGACATATAGTTTCCTTATAGAACTGCCTTCAATTGACTTGTATTTCTAAATGTTAACCGGTGACGCATACTTCCAGAAAATAAGTCAGGTTTCTGGTAAGACTACACGATAATGATTATATTTCTAAATATACCTTTTATATTTTCGTATAGAACGACTTGACTATTAACTACAATATACATCCATTCAATATATGCCTTCAAAGGTAAGGCAGATATAAAATTCCTCTTCTATATATGAGTTTGTCATTGCCATGACGATTTACCTTTAAACCTAGGATTATACTTCTCTAACGATTTGAGTAATAGGCCTGTTCACCTTTTACACTAGGCCAGTCCATAATGTTTATTCAAACTCATCACTGCCTATCAGTTAACTCAAAATGTAAATACAAATCAATTACTTCAGTCACAGCTTTATAGCTGTATTTTATTAATTGCTTAAAATCTTTAAACTTTAGTTGAACTTTTGGTCATATTCTACATATAGCAAGTATATTCATAACATAGTATCTATACATAAACTTCAATGTTACTTAGTGGTAGGGCTTTGTGCAGGCCCGTCTGGATAGGTAACCTCGTATCAGATATTCTACCGGTGGTATGGTGGTATGCTGAATGGTGATACAGCAGTACTCATTATTGTTATATTCCGGTTTCCTAAGTCAGTGTAACAATATACATTAACAACTTTGATAAGGTTTGTGGTATATTGGTCATGTAAGCAATGGTTATATATTTATAATATTTGTGTATTTAGATGTAGTATAAGTATAATAATTTAGTATATATGTATTTATAATATTATAGATATTTATGTGAGCGTTATATATATTATATTATATTGAAATTGTTTCTGTTATATAATATTACTAAGAGTATCTAATGTTGCACTATTTATACCTGCTCTATAACACTATTTCTTACAGCTGTGGGTTGGCTGGAAAAAAATTCTTTTAGAAATAAGCCCGCCATTGTGAACAAAAATTTCATGTATAAAACTACGATGTATAATTTCTCAGTGCAATAAAGAGTATTAGTTATTATTTCTTAAATCGTCTGTGGGCGGAGGTGGTCTATTTGCTCGTCTGCCTACTTATATCATAAAAAAGGAAATAAAAATCTGAGTCACGCGTGGAGACCCTAATAATATAATTATTAGAGTCTCCACGCCTCCACTTCTTCAGACTGGAGGCCTTCTTTTGTGATGACAGGGCTTCCAGACCTTTAAATCCAACTGGTTAAAACTACCATATTATTGTGTTGATTGAATAGTCAGTTTTATATTTCGTGAATCAAAACTTACGAAAGCGATTTACTAATAGGTAATTAACGTAACGTAATAAAAAGGAATTCCATTGGAAGGCCCACATAAGCCAATCCAATTGAGAATTATCAATGTACGTATATATTATCTGCGTTATTATCAGGTAAGTATTTATATTTCTTATAACGTATCTCGAGACTAACTAACCTAACCTAACTAACTATGAGACTAAAGTGCGTTCTTCATCTTCAAATAAAATCAAATCAAATCAAAATATATCTATCTATCTATCATAGCTATCACCGGTTCGGAAAGTAGACTCTACCGGGAAGAACCTGCAAGAAACTCAGTAGTTACTCTTTTTTAACATTTAAAATTTAAAAATTTTAAATCTAATCCTAGTATAAATTATCTGATTTTATGGAATGACGTTTCATCAATCTCAATCGTAATAGAAAATCAAGTTATAAAATAAGAGGTATCAATGGAAATATCAACTAAGAATTAAAAATATAAACTCCGTTTAACCGTTATGATAATTTTCACTATCGTTATACTTGAAGTTCTACTTGACAAGCATTATGTAGTGGTGTATAAATAATTCTCAAAAATAACATTGATGATATTGATGCTATTTAGGAACTTAAAATTGTGACTTATTATAAAACAAGGCAAAAAAACCCGAGTTAGCGTGCTCTAAGAATATATTAAATAGGTATATTAACGTTCTTTTTTTATTAATTGTTATGAATAGTCTATGAATCTAAATATGTACATTTATTGTATTGGAAAGTGTACAACAAAATTTGTCCGTGGTTTAAGATCAACATTTCATTTTTATGGGCAGCTTATTACCAGTAGGACGGCGTACTTGTTTCTTAATTTGAAAACGAATATATTCTATACTACTCATTCGAATGAATTTAAATGTCCATCATATTTATTTGAAGGACGAATGATCAATTTTAGAAATGGTCTCGCAAATAACACATATGTAGTTTTTTATTTATATAAATAACTATTAGAAATGGACTTTACGACACACGTACTGTTACAGACTTTGTTTTGATCTACAGGTTTTTTAAATCTACATCTTTCTAAAACCAGCCTATATACATAGCCAGCAATATCCGTGTTAATTTACATAGAAAACGGTTTTTTGGTTAAAACACCATGATGGTTCAAACATTTTGTATAAAATACATACACAAATATTGCTCGTATAATGCTTTTCCTAGTAATGATAATCGTATCATAATACGTTAAATGGTTTAATAGAAATAAGCAGAAATACAGACAGAAAGTGATTTAGTTATATATTACAGATACTATAGACGACTCGATAGCAAATGTTGCATGTTTGTTGATTATTTTTCAATTTGCCACTTACGACACTTAAGGAAACACTAAAGCCTGCGAACAATGAAGTGTACAAAAGTTTCCACAATTAATTCCTGTTTCATATAATAATTACCATTTATAAGCGACCACCTCTTGAACCATCCAAGTTATTCGCTCTTCTTGTTCGAGGCGAGTAGACCATTTTTATTTCTTTATCTTATGTTTCTATGATTTTGGTCAATGGAATATAAAAAAAAAAACGAATTATATTCTTTTTTCAAATCTTTGCGAATTTAAAAGTCTTTAAAATTATATTCTGTTTACTTTTATGTCATTTTATATGTAGTTCTTGATGTATTCAGTGGCGTAGCTATCGTAGGACAAGGTGGTGCAGCGCACCAGGGCTCCGGAGTTCAGGGGGCCCTCTAAACTAATCCTTAAGCCTCTGAAGCTGGAAAATCACGACCGCACAAGAATTTTCTTTTTCTATATACCGGGGCCCTTCCTTACCTAGCTACGCCACTGGGTCTATTGAAATACTAAGATCATTGTTTATCTTTCACTATATCTATATATTCACTTGGTGGTAGGGCTTTGTGCAAGCCCGTCTGGGTAGGTACCACCCACTCATCAGTTATTCTACCGTCAAATAGCAGTACTCAGTATTGTTGTGTTCCGGTTTGAAGGGTGAGTGAGCCAGTGTAACTACAGGCACAAGGGACATACCACCACCACTTATTATCAGGTGGCCCATATGCTCGCCCGCCAACCTATAACATAAAAAAAAAATCTTAAGAAGTGTTTAACGATTAATTGGCTTATTATTTACGTCAATAATGTAATTGAATATCACATTCAATAAACAGTGACATGAAATTTCATTTTTATCTTTTATCTTCAGAAGTTCATGATGCGTGTGGTTATATTGTTACTTACGGTGGTAGCGGTTGCAATCGGCAACAAGTTCAATATCGAGGATTTGGATATAGAAAAGTTATTGAGCAATGAGGAAAAGAGTAAAGCAGCGTTTGCCTGCCTCATGGATCAGAAGCCTTGTGGAGAGATGCAGGGATTAAGAGGTAAAGTACCATTTATTTATATATACTACTAAAAATATTACGTTTCAAATCGAGAAGAATTTATCTATTATGCTTTATTTATTTAGTATATTTGTTCTCGGCTTTAATGGAAAATGTCTGATGCCGGAAGAGATGCCTTTAGCCGGCAGCCAACAGTCGGGGATATTTTCTAGCGGTACTTTTTTATACGGGATAAAAAAATATTTATACTGATATGATGAGTGCATAAGTCTGTATGTCTGATAATCTTCCACGGCCAAACTACTATACATCGAATATTATAAATACATCAAAACTTGGCATGAAGCAAAACTAGCAGAAAAATATTAATTCTGCTAAAACATATTAGACAAAATAATTGTAATCAATGCAGCTATTTACAGTACTATAAATAAAAACGAATTATTTTTTATATACATTTTAATAGAAATATATATTTTTTTAAACTGTTTCTCAATAAAAGAATTGAAATATCTGTTAATATTTTGCTATTTCGCGCCTGATAAAAACTTATTTTAGATTTTAACTGATGATAAATTGCTAAATTAAAATTTATTTTTAATGTAAATTGTTTTATCGTTTCAGATACAATACCCGAATTGATTAAAACTAAATGTGGTCAGTGTACTCCAAAACAGAAGCAGAAATTCGAACACATATCTAAAGTTCTCAGCGAAAAAAATTCAGAATACTTCAACGCTTTAGCGTTAAAATATTCGCCGTCAGCGCAATCAAATTGAGTACTCTAAAACGGTTCTATAATTCTGTGGGCTGGTAGTTAAAGGGGATGAGTACACTTTTCCGATAAGAATTTCAAAATGATTTAGAATAGTTTTTACTAACTACTATTTTTGGAATTTGACGGATAAATACAACTAGCATGCGTTATAATTTCAGGTAGTAAATATATTGGAATTCATGTAAATCATATAATATAAACAATATTACACATAAATACATGGCGAAACCAACATGTGTCCATCGTTTCTATTCTAATTACTAAAATATGGGTCAATGATGTTGGCCCTTTAAGTACCAGACCACGGAATTTACCAATGTTGATCATGAAAATAATGATTGTAAATTAACCTCATGATCAAAAAATTATAGAATTAAAAGTATAATTATGCTGTTTAGAATTACAATTGTTTTAATTAAAGTGCCAAGTATTAGAAAAAAATATAAGTTTACTTTTATTGTTTTGGGTTATTTAGTTTATTTATTTAAAAAAAATTATATTATATTAATCAGTTCAGTCGACTTACTGTAATTTGTCTAAAATTACACACCATGAAAGATTTGCTCTCGAAATATTTAAAGGATTTTTAGATTACTATATTACTATTTAGTATTTATATTTAATTTAAAAAGTGAAAGTTCGATTTATCTAAAAAACACATCAATTACAAATAAAGTTATTGATGACCCATTACCACGTGGTCCATGTGATGGTTTATTTTCTATTAATATTAAATTTATATGTATTTACGCCAATGATAACTTTATATACTTATTAAGCGATTTTATATAGAATATTACAAAATAAACTATTATAAAAATATCTAAGCTCTTTTACTTAATTGGGTTGACAAATGGATAGGTGGTCAGTGGATTTTAAATTCATACAAACGAATGAATAGATCGATAGTTTCATTTAAATTAACACAAGTGCTTTAGCTACTAACTTTGGGATCAGAGTAATGTATATGGTGTTGTCCAATATTATTGCAAGAGATCGTGTTAATAATGAAACACTCTTTATTTTAACTTAGTTGTAAAATGCATATGGAATTGACGTAGGAGCGGAATGATTAAAGTAAGGTTGTGTAGATGCTGGGATAAACTGAGTGCAATGGTGGATTGGTGGATAGATAGGTAATTAGTTTTTAATAATTGCTGTGCAAGATGGCTAACATTGCAGAGCGTCATTCTAGTCTGGTGCTTACATTAATTAGAAAACAGATATTTTCGAAAAAAAATTAGTGATGACATGAATATTATCTTTGCTACTGCTTAGGATTTTGCTTTTAGATATATTAGTCCAAAAAAATGTAGTAAAGCAATATTAAATAGATTAAGAGTTCTAATAGTGAATATAAATATGTAATTGTTTAGATAGTGAATATATATAAATTTTCTCATATCTATATACATAGTTAGGCTTTTAAGGTTGTCCGACGGATTACCGAAGGATGAATTCTCTGTTAGGAAACAAAAACTAAGCCAGCGAAGCTGTAAATAAACCGTATTAGAAGTGGCCGTATAATATACACTGTTTCAAATTTCAATAGGGAACAAAAATGTTAAAAATTATAAAGGAAGGGCCACTGTAAGGTTTATATTTGATATAATGTTGTTTTTAACAATAATTACGAGTTAAAGTAACTTGAAACGGAACGTATTTCAAAACACTAATTAGCGTTCAGTGACGTCACTCCTGTAATGACTACTTATTTGAAGTTATAGTTGTTAAAAAAAGTCAATATTCAAACGAAAATTAATTGCATATTTCGAATAAAAATGGAAGTTCTTAGTTTCCTCTTTTCAGCTTGAAACCTTTTTTTTAACCTTAACCTTTTCTCAGTTCTGTGTCACAAGGTCCAATCAAAAACCATTTATTTGAAGTAGATGAACGCATTGCACGAGCCATACGTCAATTCGTTTTTTTTTTCGGAGTGTTGAATAGTCTGTTTTAGATTTTTACAAAAAAGTATCTCAAAAATCGGGGAAAAAGTATGAAAGCCAGTGAGGAAAAGTACGCGCAATGGGCGAGTGACAGACAGGAGTGACGTCATACGAAATAATCAAACGAAAGATCCGTTTTCGCTCAAAAATTTAAAATGACATTTTGAAATTCCTTTTTTTGCAGTAAATTAGAATGTTTTGGATTTTTATTATTAAAATAAAGTAAAAAATATAAAAAAGTGTATCTTCCCAATTCCGTTTTAAAAATATACTTGGGCTGTTCCCACAAGGTTAAAGTTAAACAATTTTTTTATCTCTATGTCGTCTTGCATTTTATTAAACCTTATAAAACCGTTAGAATATTAGGTGTCAGAAGTTTTTTTTTGGTCTTTCCATAGTTTGTGTGTAACACTAATCCATACATATATAAAATTGGAGTGTCTGTTTGTAATATTATATTAACAGCCTTTTACTAAATGCATATATTATAAACACGTTACATTAATCAAAATTAAATTCAAAATAATCAAAGGCGCACGAAGTCGCGGGCTCAGCTGGAATTAAATATAAATATAAAACATGCAAACGTACAAATGTTCGCGGCAACTAAGTAGTAATCTAGAAACTATAAGTCTATGTGAAAGTTTGTGCTAATTGGCTAAGTAAAGTTAACATAATGGGAACAAATAAATTATTAAACAAACCGGTCTTCGCTCTTAACAATGACGCAGTATTAAAAACGATTATTATAGAAAAATCAAGTATAATTATTTTATGTTGATAGTAAAACTTGCTCAGTAAATTATCTCAAATGAGAAAACAAAAATATTCATTTTAATTAATGTACCTATTAGAATGACAGTTTTACGTTCTGTGTTGACTGGCGTACGATTATGTAAAATTTGTATGTTTACGATCTTGCATTATTCAGAAAGAAGTAATTTGTTATGTCTTCTTTGAGAATAAATAATTGTATGTATGTATTTAAGGCTATACTTTATAAGAGTCAAATCATCCAAAGCACTATTCCATTCCATCCATGTCTATTTTCTTTCAAAGACATTATAAATGTACGACTATTATTATTTTTTGAAAAAAAGGTTATAAACATTTTTATTGCTTCCTTTCACGTTTCCAGAGTAATTGCAAAAGTTGAGTTTCGAGAATTTTACCATTAACATATTTCCTTAGAACGGATCAGATCTTCTTGCTCGACTCAAGAGCAGGAAATATTTAAATAAATGGTTTACTTGTACGATCCAAATACTCGTGACAAACCCAGACCTTTCTTGCCTTACTTGTGACCAATATCAAAATATTAAATAAAATAATAGCGAAAACAAAAATGATGAAAATGAATACAACTTTTAAAATTAAACATTTTAACAATTTAAATTAACTTAAAGCGAAGATAAAATATGACTCGATTCGTGACTGACAATGCTAAAATCGAATAAGTCAAATTAAGGTCACAAAAAATACGTGTACGTGTATATACTTCAACCATCTTGATATTTGTTTAAAAAAAGGTATAACAAAAAAACGTCGAATTTTATTTTGGGGGTAATGACATTGAGAACCTGTTTAACATTCGGATATATATCGTACATTAGAGCAACTTCAAAAATTATGTTACAAGGACATCATCTCTTCTTTCTCTATGACTAAACTTAAGCAAGACTTAACCTACATAGTAGAATAACTAAAATTTTTACCAAAAATATTTAAGAGTAAAATTAAAAAAAAGAAATCTTTTTAGTAGTCATTTTGAACTTGAAATATTTTGTCGTTACCAGTTATAAAACAGTGAAGAACTAAAAAAAACAATTGCAACGTTTTACTAAATAACGATAAAATGAAATGTAATAAAACAACAAAATACAAGGACAAAGCAGTTGCAGGCGCAGCGAATAACACTACATTTTGTTGATTCAGTTTAACGTTTCGCCCTTCCGCTCGTTACTTTCTTCAATTCCGGGCAAGGTATATTTTGTATGCGTTCCGTTACATCGACCTCTTCCTCAGCCTGGGACTGGTTTGGAGAAATGTTAGCACCCCACTCGTCACGAGCCACACCGACTCTGGCCGCCGCAACCGAAGGACTTACCAACTTTCTTACTTTCATCCAACAGTGAGTACTTCAATTTGATTTGACTATTTTTACTTAGAAAGTATTTCGCCAGTACGAAAGCGCTAACCGGGTTATTATTGTGATGTTCTTCGTATTTAAAACGTTACATCTAAAACTGTATTTTAATCAGATACCGTTGTTTATGTTATTGTGATTAGTTGTGTCATGTATAACGATGCAGTCATTTCAAGATTTTTTTATCGTTGTTTATTTATTACCCTTTGGTATTTCTAAACAATGTTGATTGCCCCTGGATGTTTTATAATATAGATGTCTTTTTTTGTAAAAATATCTTGTATAAAACTATTAGTTGATTTAATTGTACTTATTAATAACTTGTTTTTATTAATATATAATCGTTTTGAATTATTTTATTTTTAATATTTCTCGTCCAATGAAAACAACGTATTATATAATAACATAAGCTGATCATAAATATAAAACATACGTCAAACATCAACAGTAAAAAAAAATTTTTTTTTAAATTGTAAAATTTTGTAAATAGTTATTAACATGTTGAATAAAGTTAATAATCGAAAAATGCTTTTAATTAAAGTTTTAAACTAGGTTTACTTAAAGTAATATATTGAATGATTTCTCAAATAATTGTTTCTGTTCTACCAGGGAAACATGAAGTACTGGGTGCTTAGTTTATGTGCGCTAACGGTGGTGGCAACCTGCATGGCACAGCAATACCAACAGTTCGTGAATCGTTACGACAACTTTAATGCTGACTCCATAATACAGAACGAGAGAATCCTGCTCGCATATTACAAGTGCGTCATGGAAAAAGGTCCTTGTACCAAGGATGGCAAGAACTTCAAACGTTAGTATCATTACATCCGCAGTAGGTATACATTTTTTCCTTATTTATCGGTTAGGATATTGCGTTTTACATCTTACATTGTTGCCATTTATAAATAATTTATTTTTATGCTTATAACCGTATCATTTAAAGTTTAGTGCTTATATTTACAAATATTAAAAATGAGTTAGATTCGCTAAATAATAATAAATAAAATAGATTAAAAAAATTAAATAACCATCTTTCTTTACAGACAGTAGAGTAGGGCCAAAAAATAATCAATCAATTTTAATTATTCAAGTAATTTTAATAATACAAATGATAAAAAGACGTAAAATATATTAGGGTTACGTTGAAGTTAGCTTATAAACTATGTTGCATTAATAAATAATAATATAAGTACAAATTATTAAACATAAAAAAATATATTCGCATTTTATACAATGTATAATATATACTTAAATTTAAAATACTAGTAATATTGGGCGTAAATAAAATTACATAAAAACTGTTTATCTTAAATTATAGTAGGTACTAAGCGTCGTTTAAGTTAAAATATCTATGCGAAAATTTTATTTAACTGGCGATAAGAAATAATCACGAAAATATCCTAACTCCGCGGTAAAAAGGGCAATATTCAATTTAAGGTAGAAGTTAATTTATAAGTAACTAAATTACAATTAAAATATAATACAAAAAAAAGCAAAAACAAAAATGGCCAAAGAAAAAAATAAAATTTCTTCATGAACAAATGTTTCTTTTAAAATAAATTAAATGCGAATAAATTAATATTAAAAGTAAGACACAAGCACGTGCTATTCACGCTTGTCACGATTTAAAAAGGGTAAAACTAAAATGTTATGCTACAACTTTCTCCGAAATGCGTAGCATCTTGTATGACCAATACTATTCGTAAATTGTCTTAGTAGTTATTTCAGTTAGGCAAAAACCTCCTCATTTATTATTTATGTCTATGTGTGTGATACTGTCCGGTGTTTGATAATATGAAGGATGACGTTAAAAGAAGGCGCCTTAAAAATTCGCAATATCATTACCAAATAAAGTGCCCAAGTAACAACTGCGTCTTTTTTAAACATCTTTTCTTTGATTTTATCAATCAGCTTTCTATATTCATTTATCCATATTATTTTTAACCTATTCATTATTACATTATTATAATTTTTTAACAATTTATATTTGTCGAGATGGCCCAGTGGTTAGAACGCGTGCATTTTAACCGATGGTTGCGGGTTCAAACCCAGGCAAGCACCGTTGTTTCATGTGCTTAATTTGTCTTTATAATTCATCTCGTGCTCAGCGGTGAAGGAAAACATCGTGAGGAAACCTGCATGTGACAAATTTCATAGAAATTCTGCCACATGTGCATTCCACCAACCCGCATTGGAACAGCGTGGTGGAATATGTTCCACACCTTCTCCTCAAAGGGAGAGGAGGCCTTTAGCCCAGCTGTGGGAAATTTACAGGCTGTTACTTTACTTTTACTTTTATATTTTCAGGTGTATTACCAGAAACATTGACAACAGCATGCGGCCGTTGTTCTCCCCAACAAAAGACTGTCGTTCGCAAGCTGCTCCTCGGAATTAGAGCTAAGAGTGAACCCCGATTCCTTGAACTTCTCGACAAATATGATCCGACTCAAGCAAACAGGGAGGCGCTTTATGGTTTTTTAGTAACGGGAAATTAGAAATAAATTTAATTTAAGTATTGTTAAGTGAATTAGAAGTGTCAAATAATTGCATTTAAAATCAAAAGTAGGCTAGAGAGTGCCTTAAAAGAAGAGCTTGTCATACCCTAATCTGTACCTAACTGTTTTGGAAATATATGCCCAAAAAATTTAATTGTAACAGTAAATATTTATGCATATTATCGAGCAAATTATAAAATTTTAAGTTTCGATCCAAAAATAGTCTTATATAAAGCAAAAACAAATGTAATATTCCTAGAGCTTGAGGATAATTGATCAACATAATCTTGAATAGTAATTTTATTGTTGTAATGCTATGCCACAGTGACAAGGACATATTGGCTGGACCAATAATTAACACATATATGCATTCTGCTTGCCTTTCCGAGAATTACTATAAATTACAGTAATATATAAGCAGGATCGATCTAGTTCTAATCGTATTGATTGTAACGCATGCGTAAGGAACAGTACCTTTATGCAAATATGAAGTTTATAATTTTGCTTTTATCCCTTACCGCCTATGTCTTAGCGGAAGATAAATACCCTGATGAGGAAATTGACCTCTCTGAAGTTTTGGGCAATGACAGACTTATAACTTCATATGCTAAGTGTTTAGTAAATAAAGGACCATGTACTCCGGAAGTCAAAAAACTTAAAGGTAAGAATATATAGAACATTTTATTTACTAAATATCTTTAAGTTTTTTATAGACCATAACTAAATTAAATAACGTGTATTTTTATCAATTAAACTTAAGTATAACTTATTTCATATTCCTGTTTTTTTTTTTATATTCCTTTAACGACTGACGAAAGGTTTCCAAACAAACCCATCCTTGAGAATGACGTTTTTCTGCCATTTTCCAAATTTCATTAAAATTGTCATCATCGAATTTTTCCCCAACATTTTCGAGTATTTTTCTTATTGAAGCAGAGTCCCGTTTAGCGTACATGTCACGATGACTAACTCCTAATAATGTAAAAATACTTGGAATTAAACAAGCCCTCATATCTGACTCTTCTGGAAGGTAAAATCTATCAGCCTTACAAAAACCAGCTGGTGTTATCGGATAATCCTTTTCAAAGTATCTTCCTGTTGGAACACCAGCCCTGTACTGTTTTTCTGGCATTTCTCTATCATATTTTCCTAGTTCACTATAAGTTGTGGTAAAATCAATAAGCCTTTCCGATGAATCATGTATCTTCGGGAGGTCAGGAAGAGGTTCCCTATAGTTAATAATACGAATGAATGTTTTATAATCAATTCGAGATCCATCAAATCCATCCCAAATTTGTAAAAGTGGTTCAATCAAAGCGGGATTACATCTTATGTATCTAATTTTACATTGATCGTAAATAACTTGTTTTTCCATCCAACCACTTTTGGAGTCGTCTAAGTATTTTAAATTAAGATAAAAAGTTTTAAAAAATGGACCATCAAAACGCTTAGATAAACTGTTACGTAAACTATTTAAGTATCCTAGACACTTGATTAATGATTCTTTATAAGAGTTCATTTCACAAGTCCTTAAAAATTCGGGTAGATCATTTAGATAAGATTCAACTTTTCCAAAAGCAAATCCTTCTGGTACGCAATTAATATTTTTATTTGGTGCTAGTGCGACTCCAACTTTAGGAATTGTAGTCTCTTGAAAGTAAGCCTGTTTTTCGCTAATCGGTGCTTTTAAACCATTTCCTAGGATCAATTTATTATAAACAAGACAGTGTTTTACTGTAACATCTGAAAGACTTTTTTTCCCGAAAGTAATATTAGGGTTGAATGAGCAGCAATAGTTGCGAGTAGTTTGATAACCAGGTTTTTTAGAAGCTGCCGTATCCGGTACTGTATCCACTGGAGCGATAACTTCATTGAAATTGTGCAATTGCTTATTCTTTTTACCAAGTGTTGTCTCATATATCTTAAATCCTTTGGGAAGGTAAGGTACGGGGTCACGGAACTTACCAACTGGTTTATTCCAATAGGAATTATAAACTGTATTTTTGAAATCTTCATCTAAAGTTTGAAATTTCGTTTTAACCGGTGGGTTTATAACTTTAGCTCCTTCACTGAAAATACCGGCATTTCTCATATCTTGTATTTTGGGCTTCCTCATCGTCTTACGTACAGTTGTAGCTGAAGGCTTTATAGCGTCTCCTATAAGTGCGTCAACCGTATCTTGTAACGTATAACTTTTTAGAATGTCTCCAACAGTTTGTTCTAGTGGCGCTGGCAAACCAGCGGCACAAATCTTAGTATCGCGTTCAACAAACATTCCTACATTACCTTTACCGCCACTACTCTTACTAGTGACTGCTGAAGCCATTTTGCTGTATAAGAAATGTAGAAACGTTTTAACTGTTGCTTCTTCGTGCCTTACAAAATATAAGCACAATAAATCTTAAACGTCAGATTTATTTTCATCTACTGTTGATGTTTTATTTTTTTTTAATTCAATAAAAGGTGCATCAAAATGAGATGTTATATGTATCATGAATATAAAGTTTAAGCTCGTAAATTGTATTACTTGCTAGGTATCAGAGAGCTTAAGAGATATACGTTATCCTATATAAGATTTTAAATTAACATGGTTATTCTTATTATTAAAATTATTAATTTCGGACATTTATCATGTTTTTTATTTTTGTTCAGTGGAACTCGATATTTCGATATTATCTACAAATGTTTTGTTCACGAGAGTCGTGAGTATAATTTATCCTTTTATCCGCGTTACGTTAAAGGTCCTTGTTCTCAAATAAAAATTAATCCCCTTAGTTAAAATCAAACGTATAACGCCTGAAGATTGTCCAATACTATGACCATACTATAATAATGGCAGCCTCAGTTTAGGTATAATATCGTCCTATATACTTTAGGACTTAAATACATAATATGTTAGGTATAAGGTATAATTGAATCAAATCGACGGAAACCAATTATGTATACAGAAGAAAATTGCCGGTCATATTAATCACTGGTATTAATAATAAGATACAAAAACAACATATGAATATATATGTAAATGCTACCATAACGATATTATATGGTCATATATATGGTATAGGGTTTTTTTATTTGAAAAATAACCCTTATTAATTGTATTAATTTCAGATGATATTTCAATATGTATACTTGACATTTACATTAAATTGAAAATTTTGAGAGGTGTAAAGATTTTTCAAATATACACTGACAGGATCAGCATTATATTGTATTATATCAATTTCTAAAAATAAGCAAATATGTAAATAGACACCAAATAAATTACTATTAATCTATTGATTTATAGTTAAGTTTACTTTTACTTTAGTATAAAAAAATAAATTACAACTACGAATACATTCGTGTCCTAATGATTTAAACCTATTGATTATGAAATATTACATTCTGCTTCACTGCTATTAATAACTAAAACATATGAAAATTAGCCAAAATAAATTTTTTGGCAAATAATTAAATATTCATTCTAGTATAATTTGAAACATGCAGAGATACATATAAACGATTGATGTATCAACTGTGTACTAGTTCAATTGAAATTACATATATTAAGAGCCTGTATATTTTCAACCGACTTCCAAAAGGAGGAGGTTATCAATTCGTCTGTATTTTTTTTTTTTTTTTTTTTTTTATGTTTGTTACCTCATAACTTTTCACTGGGTGGACCGATTTTGATAATTTTTTTTTTGTTTGAAAGGTAGTGCTTCCCGTGGGGTCCCATTTTTTTTATTTTTTTTTCCGATGATGGTATCCATGTGAAAACGACATAAGTCTTAAATTTGCATTATGTATATGCGCGACAAATAGGTGAATAACTGAAAATCACGTTAACCAATTTTGATAATTCTTTTTTTATTATAAAATATATACTTCAAGAGCAATTTGGTGAAAGTTTGGTAAGGTTCTGAGCACAGGATCCATGTCAAAGTAACGGAACGGAAGGGAACGGAACAATTCTGAGGAGCACGTTAGCGATACTCGGTCGAATCTTTTATTTATAGGTTATTTGGATATTTGAGTCACCTTCCGTAATGTGGTTATGTTTATGTAATTATCATAGTCGAATATTATAATCAACTAGCTACCCACCCCGGCTTCGCACGGGTGCAATACTGATACTAAATATACTACAGAATTTGTTTATATACGACATCACATCGCAAACTTCTAAAATTATCAGTGTTTCTTTACTATATTGTTCATGTATTATATACACAAACCTTCCCCTTGAATCACACTATCTTTTAAAAAAAACCGCATCAAAATCCGTTGCGTAGATTTAAAGATATAGGGACAGAGAAAGCGACTTTGTTTTATACTATGTAGTGATGGAACTCCTATACGGCTCGCAGTTAGGGTGCGATATGGGGCAGAATTTCTTACTATCTTTAATCAAATTTTGTGTATGTGATATAGTTGGTCTTTTTCAAAGCTATTTTGCTGAGTTCGATTACAGCTCTTTCGAGGGATCCTTGTAGTTTACGCCGCGTGACGTATTAAATCCGCATTTTCGAAAGTCTATTTTTGCTTTATTCGCAAGTTTCCTTTGAAATTGTCCTCGAAGTAGTTTCTGACTCATATAAACGGAACGCTTAATCTATCCATATTAAAAAAAATTAGTTAGTCAACATCAGCTTCACTTAAAATCAGAAAATAAATAAAATTTTAACAAAAAGAAAAACCGACTTCAAACAAAACACTATTTTAAAACAAATGAATATGCACGAAAAAGTAATAAAAATAATTGCGTATTCAACATATTTTTTAGAGTCTTCCTAAGTTAAATGAAATGAAAAATATTAGACTACTTAAAAGTCGATTAACGATTATATCATGTAGTTATAATTATTGTTATATTTGGAGTCGGTGTCAGCCAATAAAACCCTACAGTATATCTATCAAAAAACAATACGAGAATACTTTAACAAATATGTTTTTTACAAATTAGCTTTTACACAATAATATACTGGATCAATCAAGGGGCTCGTATCGCTTCTTTTTTTGATTGTTGGGGCAAGGGCACCGTGGCTGACACCGGCTCCAAATATACCAATAACTATAACTACATGATATAATCGTTAATCGACTTTTAAGTAGTCTAATATTTTTCATTTCATTTAACTTAGGAAGACTCTAAAAAATATGTTGAATACGCAATTATTTTTATTACTTTTTCGTGCATATTCATTTGTTTTAAAATAGTGTTTTGTTTGAAGTCGATTTTTCTTTTTGTTAAAATTTTTCCATTGCTAAGGCCACCTCTCCCTCACAGGAGAATGTTTGGAGTATATTCTACCAAGCTGCTCTATTGCGGGTTGGTGGATATATATGTGGCAGAATTTCATTGAAATTACACAAATTCGGGTTTCCTCACGATGCTTTCCTTTACCTTAAAACACGAATTGAATCATTGTATAAAAATAAAGCGCATGAAATTCAACGATTCTTGCCTAGGCTCGAACCCGCCGAACGGGTTCGGCCATCACGGCCCAAATATAATCAGCGCCACTGCATAGATTTATATACATAATCAATACAAAAACAGTAAATACTAGCAGGTAAGTAAAGGCTCATCTAAGACCTCCCCTCTTTTTGTAGATATGGTTGGAAGCTTATTCCACCTCACCTTTAATGAGGGTTAATGGAATGACAGATTTATGTGTTCTTATCATGGAACCATAAGTTTTATTTATACTTCTTTTCTAACAGGTATCGTTTAAACAGTGATAAGACTTTTTGGCGCATATTATTTGTTTATATTTTATGCGTTTAGGCTTAAATTCTAAGTAAACTATTTGAATTACAAGCACAAAAGACATAACAGCTTAGATCCTGTAAGTGGTTACGCATCAACAGTGTGAAAAGCATTTTACATTTGATTGAGTATCTGTGACCGCTTGCCAATTACTCGTAGCGAATCATGTACTCATTCATTGCCATGATTTTCATTATAATATATAAATATAAGAAATGTTGTGATTTATACAGTTTTTATTTTATTTTATGTCGAAAATATTTTAAACATAATAATGATATTAATTGTTATATTTTGTTCTCAGATAAACTACCAGAAGCTTTGGAAACACGCTGTGCAAAATGTACCGATAAGCAGAAGCAAATGGGACGGCAATTGGTTAACGAGGTGAAAACCAAACATCCTGAAATCTGGAAGGAGCTCGTATCTCACTATGATCCCCAAGGAAAATACAAAGAAGCATTCGCAGAATTCCTTAAGTCGTAAATTTAAAATACGATCTAATTAAACCAATCAACAAAAATTATAAATAATTTTATACAAAAACTGTATTTTTTTTTTTCCAAAATTTTTAACTTTTAATAAATATTTCAATAAATATAATTTTCTTATTCATACTCAATCTTGTTTGTTTTTATTAGTGTTATCATTACTTGAGGAATAGTTTTCCAATGCTCGCCGGAACGTTTCATAGCAAACCCATCCCTTCGAGTGGTAAGTTTTAGCCTCTTCCCAAACAGCGTTGAATTTTTCTTCTGGTAAAGATTCACCAGCGGCTTCGAAAACTTTTCTAATAGCATTTGGCTCACGTTTTGCATACATATCTCTATGATTAACATGAAACAAAGTTAATATACTAGGACTAAGACAAGATTTCATATCAGATTCATGAGGCAGACATGTTCGATCAGCTCTACAGCAATTTTCTGGTGTTATCGGATAATCCAAATCGAAATAACGACCTGATGGTACACCCGCCATTAATTTATCGTCTATCTCCTTTCCAGGTTTAACCATATCAGTATACGTAGTGTTAAAATAGAGACAATCCAATGGTATGTCTGACATTTTAGGAATATCTGGTAAAGGTTGTTTATAATTAAGCACATGTACAAATGTTTTATATTTGATCTTAGAGCCGTCAAATGCTTTCCACACAAAAAGCAAAGGTTCAATTAAAGAAGTATCGAACCTAATTAATCTGAAAGCACATGCATTATATACAACATCCTTATCAAGCCAATCACATTTTAATGTATCAAAATACTTTAGATTTAAATAAAAGCCTCGGAAAAATGTAGGGAGGAAACGTTTGGATAAGTATTTTCGGAGAGAATTGAGATGCCCTAAGCATTTTCGGTAAAATTGTACATCCGGACACATTTTGCAAAACGTCAAGCACTCTATAAGGTTGTCGGGAGGTTTTAATTTTCCAAAGGTATAACCATCTGGTACATTGCTAATATTATCATTAGGAGCTAACACAGTGCCGATTCTCGGTTGAGTCATATCTTGAAAATTAGATTGTAATGTATTTACAACCGTTTTCCCGCTATTTCCGAGTATGATTCTGTCATCAGTAAGGCAACACCTCGCGTACGTGCCACGTTTGTCAACAAAGGTTCTATGACCAAATGTCAAGTCTGGGTCGAAGGCGGGTACACAATAATTACGAGTCGATTGAACACCACATTCCTTTGATTTCTGTCTATCACCACTTTGTATAGGCTCCTTGGGCATTATAACATCATATAAACGGCCGTGAAATTCAGTTTTCTTACCAAATGTTGTATTTAATGTATCAAAGCCTTCTGGTAACATTGGCACTGGATCACTGACTTTTCCAAGAGATTTTTTCCAATAAGAAGCATATGGCGTATCTTTAAAATCATCTACTAAAGTTTGAAATTTTGATTTTATTGGTGGATTTATTAGATCTGCAACTTGTCCAAATGGTCCAGCAAAACGTTTATCAAGTGGTATTGGATACCGTAATGGTGGTGCTGGTCTTGGTTTCTTAGGGGGAATGATAGCATCGCTAATGAGAGCATCAACCTCATCTTTCAATAAATAGTGTTGTAGAGAGTCTGCGACGAAATCATTTGGTTGGGCTGTTGGTATTCCAGCAGCACAAATATTACGATCTCTTTCAATGTACATACCCACATTACCCTTTCCCCCAGACGTAGTCTTGCGGCAATCTATTGGCATATCGATAAAGTTTCTAAAAACTAAAATATAAATAAAAACATCAGTATAACAAACGTAATACCAAAGATTGAATTGACATTTGTATTTTGTCAACTATCACAATAAATTTTTTGTGAGTAAAATAAATGAATACGAAAATATGAATACTTTTTTACGAATTCAAAAGACTACATAATATCTATTCAGCTTAAAAAATATTTACATATTTTATAAATACTTTCAATATCATAAACAGGCTATTTACCCGATTTTAAGAAATAAAATGTTATATTTATTTTCTAACTCCAAAAAAGCCATACGAAAACGTTATTATCCATTTCTGTTTATGAGTCAAAAGTTACAATCTACTACATTATTTACATACGCTCATCGTAATTTGTTTTTGTGTGTTGTGCAACCTCTAAACGCTTGCATGATTTCAAAGATTGCCGGTTGAATGTAATGTATACTTATCTAATAATAGTCCCTTCATCTTTATAAATACTTGACGGAATTCAATGTTTTCTTTAGTCATTCTAATATTTTAAGCCATAACGTGAAATTCAGGTAATATCTTAAGAACTTTTTAATTATATACCCATCGAAAGTTTCGTAGTGAAGTATGTTTAATTGTTACAATTTTGACAACTGATTTGAAATTGGAGAGGGAACAGTTCAGTATTAGGTGTTAGTGAAAATGGATATGACATGCTCATCAATTAATATTTAGAAGTGCTGAACTAGTGAGAGTACTTCTTTAGCGCTACTTTTTTCGAAAATGTGCTCTATAAATTGAATTAAAAATAAAAAAACACCAAAATAATTTAAACTAAGAGTTGAATAATATTATATTGTATATATCTTATTGCAGTGAATAATGCTAACCAGACTCATAAGTTATGTCGCAATCCTCACATTGGTCTTAGCGGATTTCTACAGTTCGAGATATGATGATTTTGATATTCAACCACTATTAGAGAACGACAGGGTCCTGATAGGTTACACCAAGTGCTTCCTCGATCAAGGACCTTGCACACCAGAGGCAAAAGACTTTAAAAGTAAGCAATTGAATTTACATGATTGTAATCAACCAATACTTTATAGCTATAGTTTTGCAAAATTTAATTTATATTCCCATATCGAAATTTAACTATGATTTAAATCGATATTATGATATAGATTGTAGTCCCTTAGTAAAGTACTATAAAAATTGGAAGCATATTTTTCTCATAATAATTTATTACGACTATTCATGGTATAATCAAAATTGAATAAAGCAATAATGGTGTGAAAATGAAATATGCTATCAATATCATATTTGTTTTTACAGAAGCAATACCAGAAGCGGTTGAAACTACTTGTGGAAAATGTACTCCGAAGCAAAAAAGTTTAATTCGAACAGTGATAAGGGCTATAATGGATAAGCACCCTGAAGCTTGGGAGCAGCTTGTTGAAAAGTATGACAAAAATAAGAATTATAGAGAGAACTTCAATAGATTTATAGAAGGAAATGATTAAAGAAAAATTGACTAAATTTGTCGTCTTATTTTTAAAAATGATCATGTTAAAATTCACGTTTAATTTCATGAGCCAAAAAGATAATTGCAAATTTATTATTATAAATGAATGTACCAAGATGTTTAATTTTGATAGATATTTATTAACCATGATAGTAGTATGCTGTCAAACATTTTTACAAAATAACAAATAATATTAAAACTGTACATTTACAAATTTTACATTTTCGAAAATAATTGATAGAGTAAGCTAAAATGCATTAAGCTTGCTTCACGGCGTCGATTTTGTCCTTGTATCTTTGTTGGTAGATGTTCTTGGGGTCATACTTGGCTGATAGTTCTTTCCATAAATCAGGACGTTTGTTTACCAGATGTCTTATGACTTTGTCGGCACCAGTCTTCTGCTTTTCGGTACATTTCTTACAATCATGTTCCAGCGCATCAGGAAGAGTTTCTTTGAGGGCCTTAGCGTCAGATGTGCAACGGCCTCTATCAACTAAGCAATCGACGTAACCTTTCAACAGGCGCTGAGATTCCAAAATTTCATCGATGTTGATTTGGTCCCATTTGTCGGTGTAAGTACCTTGTGGCTTACCCCAAGCAACTGCCACGCAAGATGCCAAGGCGATAAGAATGATTACCTTCATATTGAACCTGAAATAAAAACATATATATGGATTACTATAATCTAGTAATCACTTGGAAATATAATCAAATAATTCGCATAAAATCATACATTAATCCATGTTTACGTATAAACATGGAATATTTTATATAATAGTTTGAATTATTAATGAATGCATTTAAATTTTCCAACATGTATATAGCCAATGCATACAACGACTGCTGATACGTTAACTATAAGGAACTTAGTGCTAATAATTTAATTACTATGATTGCCTATTGTTTTATTGTTAGAATAATAGTCTATTGTTATCCGGGGTCGAGGAGCAAACGACACTTTTACAATTTATGGAGTACTAACATTTCACTTGGCTAACTCACTTATCACATATATACATCATACAGAATATAAAATTAAGCTGTCAATTTGATGTTACATTTTGGCAAACGTGTGACTGATAATTAGATTAATAAATTTAAGTTTTTGACGGAGAATATACTTTATTAAAAGGAGATTGTCCTAATGATGACAAATCATTGATAACAACGTTACTTTAGTGCTCAAAAGCAATTATTAAATATGTTATTCTAGTTATTAAATAATTAGAAAACTTAATAGAAATAAATATCGATAAGCTTTCCTACCTTTAATTCGATCCTGTTTGTTGATTCACTGATCGAATCTTATTCAACTGTGAAGACTTAACGCTTGGGTAAGGATATTTATACCATTCAGATTCAAGTATTATTAAGCGTTGCGTTATTGACACCATAACAATTGAAGGGTTCTATGAATCACTGGGTATTAATTGATAAGACAATAGTTTCCCGCGGAAGAAAATCTATAGGTCATCAATCACGAGTAAAAAATGCTGTAAGTGTTCGTCAACCAGCTAGTCAATGCTTCGTGTTCATTTTTAGTCGTATTACAAAGACAAAGGTAAAATTAGCTTTGCACAAACTAAAAAAGATATATGTATACAATAAAAAAGATATGTCTCCTTAAATTTTTTGTTGATTATAATTTGAAGGTATGTTAGACCACAGTTGGATTCTAAAAAGTTAATTATTGAAAAAAAAGTCTTTCTGCCATACCTTCATATAACCAAGCATTGGAGCAGCGTGGTGAAATATACTCCACGCCTTCTCCTCGAAAGTGAGAGGAGGCCTTAGCCCAGTCGTAGGAAATTTACAGCGTATTAATTTTGTAAAATGTTGTTCATACAACATATCTCATTTCCGCTTGAGGTGAAAGCTTGGAACGTATTTCATTACGCTACTCCTGTCATTTGTTTGCCAGAACGTCTTTTTATAATATGGGTCTGTGTTACAGAATTACTGATTGTTTGAGTATCGATAGATGACTACGAAAACTATTCACGTTATCGATTGTATCGTTTTGCTTAATTCTATCGATACTAGCGATAGCTCTCAGTGAGCAAACTATTGATGACGGCAACACAATCGATACTATAAGCAATACTATTAGTAATAGCGATACTATTGATACTATAGATAATGTCGATAGTTTTGCACCAACGATAGTCATAGAATAAACTTTTAGAAACGGTGACGAAGTCAAAATTCTCGTTTATGTTTTTTGATACGAGGCCCTGATTGTATTGAATATTGTCGATTCGATTTATAAATGTCAATACTATCGATACTATCGCTAGCACCTGAACTATCGACAGATTATCGATATGTAAGACTAATGTAGGTTCAATCAGTCTTCGTTGTCAAGCACAAGATTGATTTCAAATATAAATTAAGCATTCCAAAATTTTGTGATGTCACGATTTGAACTTCGAATCATTGCTAAGGAATCATCGATTTTATCGATTCGATGATCTCTAAACAAACGTATTGTAACAAAAAACGAGAAACTGTCGTACACTATTAATAGGAATTAAGAGTATGAAAGTAACAACTGTAAAATACCGTAGAAAACTTGCATCACCCATATAATCATCGAAATAAATGCATAAAATGTATTGAAGATTCAAATGATATGAAAAATGAGGGATTCCTTTTAATTATAAACCTCTATATGAATTTTAATTACATAAACCATGTTAGCATAGGTTTCATTTTATTTACATCATAAAAATGTTTTGCTAACTGGAATATTAACATAATTATTCTTGAAATCATCACAGTAATATCCAGGTATAATTAAAACGAACATCTATTGCTTTATTATTCGCTGAATATTAATGTTAATCCTTTAACACGCAGATTGTTTTGCAATAAGATAATTATAATAGTAGGAAGGTATGGTCGCGACCTAGGAAACTTGTAGACCATTAATTTATGAATCATCTTTAGATAATATTTCTCTTATTAGAAATTAAAATTCATTAATTCAGATATATGCATTACTGTTGACCTACCCCAATAAAGGCGGAGTAGGTACAAAGATTCTACCAAACGTATTACGCAACGGAATTTATGTAGCCTTTGTAAATAGATAGAGTGATTCAAGAGGAAGTTTATATGTATAAAACGTGCATAATATGGTAAAAAATATTGATAATTTTAGAGGTTTCTAATGTGATATCGTAAATAAGCATTTTACTAGTTTACTATTCAAACCCTGGTTAACCCTAAAAGATAGATCAAAGTATTGTACTACAGGATTGTATTATACATTTTTCAGTCTATAAAAAAGGCTTCAATTGTATATTACATAGGGATAACCCGCAATAACAGTATTTAATCTTTTAATTTTTACGAGATATAATGGCTTAATTACAAAGCTATTTTAAGGGGACTACATGAGCTAAATGCAAGTTTTAAAATGCCAAAAAGTATATAATCCAATGCAATAAACCAAATGAAAAAAATATATGTTAATCTTCAGGATAGATGCTAGTTATTAATTGTGTTGAAAACATGATGTAATTAATTTGGTCCGATAGAAAAAAATCGCAAAGTTACCTCTAAAAAAGTCTTTTTTTGTTTTTTAACTACACTTATATACCTTCAATAATTTTGGTCTTTTGTCAGATTATTCTACAAACAATATACTAAAAATTTATTATCTTAATTATTTAGTAAAATCAATAAATTTTTTTTAAATCAGATTTTCTTATTTTCGACCAAAATGCCTAAGTATGGATGAAATTTAATAATAAAAAAAATAAATAAATACAAATTAGTACATCACATGAATATTTAGTGGTGCTTGCCTGGGTTTGAACCCGCAATAAGATGCGCGCGTTCTACCCACTGGGCCATCTTGAAATATGTAATTGTCGTAAACCAAAGAACTAAAATATTTAGAAGTGTCATATACGTAATTCAATATTTTTTAAAGATTGGAAATAGTATCAATTGAAAAATTTTAGCTCGTAGCTTCAGTGAAAGTGGGTGAAATATTGATTGCAAGTATCCAAGATATTTTAATAACGAACGACGACGAACGAATGATTAAAAAAAATATTTTAATAAAAAAATTGAAACGAAATTTATTTGTTTTTTTGTTAAACCAAAAATAAATAAAAATATTTGAATTTAATTGAATCAGTTTTATTTCAAATATCAGTCAAAAACAATACAAATAATTCTAATATCCAAACTATTTTTATGAGATTTATGACTAAAGCCACTGTGATTGACCGAGTTAACCAACAATTCTACTAAACCGACTTGACGATATTATTTTTATAGTAACTTTTTGATGCTGACTTTTTTAACTTAATTTTTTTTCTTTGTGTCCCGATATTAGTAAAACGAACAAACTTTACGCTTTTTGTCAGTGTACAAATTACGAACAGTTCCAATTTTATTTAGTATTACAACTAATTGAATTGATACAGTAAAAATTAAAGAAAAAAATGTTTAAATTAACTATTTTTATATAATAATTTAAGTTTAATTAATTCTGTTTAATTTTATCATAATTTTTTAAATGACACAAAGAAATTAAAATAATTCTGTTGTCCTGTCTATTTTTATGAAATCTATGATTGATAGAATTGACTTCGCTTCGCTTTCGCTCGGCGCGGCGCGCGGCGGTTCGGCGCCATCTGTTGGAATATTCAGGCGTAACCTCGCCGCCTCGCTAAGCGTAGTGCGCGCGGGGACATGCCGTTTTTGTCGTTAGTGTAAGTGTGTGCGCGTGATTCTCAAGGGCAATTAGCTCCTGTAGTCCCCTTAAGCTGTACAGCATTATTCCTTATTCAATTGAGTACTTTAAATGAATTTACAGCATGTGATTTAAATGAATATTTTCGAAAATATTACAGATATTACATTTGCAAAATGGCGGTTTGTATTGTCTAATGACAAAAAGCTATGAACTTTGTATGTGACATTCTGTATTATATTTATTTATTTATTATTGGACAATGTGCGAAGCCGGGGAATGTCGCTAGTTTTTGTTAGTTAGTGTTTTTTGTTTTATGGTTTCAGCTTAATTCTATTCTATTTTGGTTTATATTATATTATGGTTTTAGCATTGAACACGCACTTTTTACCATATTATATATTATTTTGTGTTTAAAAAGTTAATATATTAAATTTGATTTAAAAAAAATCAAAATAAACTTTATTCAAGTGGTGTTTTACAAGCACTTTTGAATCGATTTTAAAAATTAAGTGAAGCTACCACCTGTTCGGAAAGTAGATTCTACCAAGAAGAACCGGCCAGAAACTCAGTAGTTACTCTTTTTAAGCATTTCAAAAAATACAGTCATGTTAGTTAATACATTTTCTTTTAAATTAATATAATATATATAATTACGTAATATACTATATATAATTACGGTGTTAAAGGTAAGGCTCTTGATCTCATTGCTTCATACTTAAGTCAAAGAAACCAGCAAGTTTTTATTAAAGGAATAAAGTTTTCTGGACCTACGATAAAAATGGATGTTCCACAGAGTTCAATTTTGGGTCAGATATTCAGGTGGGAAGCGTATAACCAATCAACGACAAGACCGATATTTGCAAGTTACCGCAAAAAGAAAACCAAATGTTACGGCACTTCAATTGATTCAGAGGCTCCAGCCAGAGGACCAGTTGCTTGTGATTGACCAAACTGTAAGGAGAAGGCTGCATGAAGCTAACCTTTATGCTCGCAGACCGCTTCGTACTACAGCACTACGCCGAGGAAATCGTGGGCGACGACTAGAGTGGGTTCGTGTAAATTTACTCTCCGAAGATAACCAGTGGTCTGTGGTGCTTTTTGCCGATGAGTCCCGGTTCGGTTTCCATCCCGATACACATAGAGTACGTGTTTGGCGATGCCCTGGTCATGACAGCCGTCTGCAACATCTTCAGAAAGTCCATTCATACCACGTCGGCATAATTATGGTTTGGGCGAGAATTCATCTTGGTGGAAGAACAGACCTCGTTTGGATCAGAAACACCATGGCGGCCAAAAAATACCGTAACGAGATGCTTGTGCCAATAGACTAAAAATGGGCCAAGAATTCACGCTCATGCACGATAGCGCCCGCCCGCACACAGCGGGAGTGGTGACGAGATGGTTGTAGGAACAAGACGTATCGGTCTTAGGCTGTCCCGCTCAATCACCTGACCTAAACCCCATAGAGCAGAATACTCCAAAAGCATTCTGTGATTTTTCCCAAGCATGGTAAATATGTTTAAGAAGCGCAATTCCCGCATCAGTTATTGGTCCCTCCTTGTAAAACCAAATTGCTCACTATGAAAAATAGTATTTGTACCGAAATGGATAAGAAGTTGATTGAAAATATTCTTTTTTCGAAAATTTTACTTAAAGACTGGGACGGGAGTATTGAAATAGGCGCGTAATTACTGGGATCGTTTCTATTTCACTTCTTAAAAAGTGGTAAGACTTTTGCTACATTTTAACAATTTAGGAAATGAACCAGTATCCAAACTCTTGTTAAAAATTACTGCTATATACGGAGCAATATCGTATGTTCGTAATCTCTGTATGTCTTGTTATTTAATCATGTAAATATCTGGAGGGTTTGGAGATTGAAATTTGGAACAGCGATAGTCAGAAGAGCACGTGCAGAAGCTAGTATTAAATATGCAACAATTATGTAAAGGGATGCAGGTTTCATGGATGGATCGATTTAAAATATGTTTTCACCAATTCCTCAGTAGCAACTTTAGGTTTTACAAATATACTTTAAATAAAAATCAACACATACCAAATTTACAAAACGTAATTAAATATTAATCAATATCAATATGAACTAATCAATTTTTTTTTGAGCCTTTTATTTAATATAATTGCTATCCAAACTTTTTCCTTCGACGTTGATATCAACGCCCAGATTTAAAATAGTTACTGTTAAAATCGAGACCACGTGGAATAGTAGAAAGAATGTTAGCTGCATCCTATTGAATACCTAATTCGAAACTATGCAAAAACTCGCTAGCCCAGTCACCAGTAGATCCAAAAAAGCAAGGTTTTCTTCAATTAAGATTTTCGCACTAATACATGATCCAAATATATCAGTTGCGTATGGGATAAAAATTCAATTTGGAATACACTATATGAAAATATCATAAGAATATAAATGTCATTCACTTTTTCATATTTACACTGTGGTTTTCTTCACCCTATACCCTATTGGGAGAACTCTGCCTTATAAATTTATTATCAAAAGACAATATTATTATATATATTTATCTCACGTAATATATTAACTCCTTAAGTTTTTAATACTTTTTAATTTTAATATATAACCTCTTTTCTGTAAAATTGTTTTTATTTTTGTTTAGGAGCCAAATAATAAAAAAACGCCTGTAGAATTATAAAAGCAATAGTGTAAATGTACTATTTCTGATATAATAATCCGTCTGTGTTGATTCTATTTTCATTACATTATTTTTTCTCTGTTATTTTCCTTATCGCATTTGATTCTTAATGGAAAATTCTGTTTTATAAAGTTCATTTTTAAATAACCTACAGCGTAATAAGTGTATAAATATATTTAATTAACTATATTGATTGATGTTTTGTTTTTGTTCAAAATTGTTGTTAAAAATTGAATGTTGGCTCTGTAAGAAATAATAACGTTCCCTGAAAATGACAATATGTCATTAGCTTTGAGAACTGAAATGTCCTTTGCTGTAGTTTGGTAGTTTGAAAAGGTTAGTTCAAAAATTCGGGTTTGAAGCTAATAACCGATTGGACTTCAGGCTCGAATGCTCAAATACGCATTTTCAACCGACTTCAAAAAGTAGGATGTTATCAAATATTGATGAAACCGGCTCCAAATATAACAATAACTATAACTACGTTATATAATCGTAAATCGACTTTTAAGTAGTCTAATATTTTTCATTTCATTTTACTTAAGAGGACTCTAAAATATATCAACATATTTATAAATAATTGCGTATTCAACACGCAATTATTTTTATTACTTTTTAGTACATATTCGTTTGTTTTAAAATAGTGTTTTGTTTGAAGTCGGTTTTTCTTTTTGTTAAAATTTTTATTTATAAATGTTTACATCACAGACGAAACTTCCTCAGTCAGTGAAGCCACACATTGTAAGGCAATGCTCAGAGTTAAATTTTAGATTGTTATATTAAAGGTATATTATCGCCATGAGGTTTAAGGTAGTACTGTAACTTAATACTCAAATTCACCTTTAAACCTTTATGTTACAAACCACTGCTGCAGGTAGAGGCGGCCCTTTTAGCCTTTTTAGGAAATTTTCTTAAAAAATACGGTCAACAATTAGGACGTGTGATTACACTTTTCTTCAAACAAATTCATATTATAACTTGATATATTTTATTTATTCAAACAATGACTTATTTAAAATAACATTGAATTTTTTTATAAAAATCCTTAAAGTTAGCTTAATTAGTTTATGATTTAGACCATGCTAGTGTTTTTGCTAACAAGTAAAAACTAAAGAAACATAGACTAGGATTAAAATACTATACGATAAAAGCATCCACCATACTTAATTGTCTTTTTCTATTTTCTATGATTTGTAATACATAGTATTACGTCTTTTCAATAATAATCACTGAACAAAGTGAATAAATAAATAAATATGAGACAACATCACACACATTACTCTAATCCCAATGTAAGTAGCTAAAGCACTTGTGTTATGGAAAATCAGTAGTAACGACGGCACCACAAACACCCAGACCCAAGACAACATAGAAAACTAAAGATAATCTAAATTGACTCGGCCGGGAATCGAACCCGGGACCTCGTACCCATGAAAATCGATGTACACACCACTTGACCACGGAGGTCGTTAAATTTAGCAATTTCCTTTGTACATTGGATACAGCTGCTATCTAGGAACGATTTATGTGATATTGACGTATTTCTCAAAAATTCCAAACGCATTAAATCCATTGTCAATACCATAGATTAACCAATATCTATCCATGATATCGCGTCAATTTTTTTTGGATTTTCACCTCCTGTGTTTGAAATGGAAAATAGATGCCTATTTTTATAACATATTATTCAATTAGCATTTAAAGAATAATAGATTGTTGTGCCACACTTGTGGTTGTAATAAGTGAGATTTTCGCTGTAAAATTTGCACCAAATTGAAACGATTACAACCAATTATATCATACTAAATATTTTTCACTAAAATACACTATTAATATGAGCGCCTAACATTAATCGACTATAAAATGGATTAGTACAGGAATTAAAATAAATACATATATTGTCATAAAATGGAACACTAAAATATTTAAAACCTAAATTCCAACAGCACCTAAATGACTCAAAATCAATATCTTTTTTTGATTCTCGCTCGTATTCAACAGAATGGCACATCGTATTATAATTGGTGTTGTCCGTAGTTTAAAGTACAAATAACGCGAGCGTCACTTTTTTGACGTACAATTTAATATTCCCCAATTAAAATAAAAACAGCAAGATGGTATTGATAAGCAAGTTTTGAAATGTGTATGACGTTATCTGCGAATGAAATTAATGTTTACGTCACAGCTATAGTTTTATAAACCGTGTGAGTTTAATTATAAACTGAAAATATTTACAACTTACTAAAACCCTAAGTAAATAATGTAATTTACCAAAATATATACATACTCCTTCGGCTTGGTTCGGTTCAGTAAAGGTTCACCATGACCCGAGAAGAACCGGCGGAAGAAACTCGGGTTTTTTTTTGGTCAAACTATTTTTAGTAAGTAAGAATAAATACCTAATACATTGAATATCATAGGTTTGTCATGCAAATTATATAATTATTACTGAATAGCAAACTCTAACCTTACTTTTTACAAATTAAAATAAATTTATTCTTGATAGAAATGATTAATCACTTTACTTGAGCCTTTTTTTGCCAATACTTTGATATATACCATACTTCTGAAGATTTTTATTTTTATGTCTAAAAAGACGATGTTCTGCTATCAGATACTTAAAAAGAAGTGCAATTCTTTCTGTATTACTTTTTACTTGGTAGTAAATAACATACTTTCAATGAACGAAAGTTGCGAGTCAACTTCTGACTGACACAGGTAATCACGGTCGTTTGGACAATACTTGAGACATTGTGTTTCGTAATGCTGCCCGCCCGCCGTACATGTGTGTACTCTTTCTGTTCCGAATAGAATCGGAATTGAGGGCGGAAGTCTTCTTCAGTGAGACCGTCATGGTGTAGGAGACGGTGCAGCGGAAATGGACGACTGATTCCGTTCGGTGGTGACGAAAGCACTGACGCTCGTAAAATTGTAAATAGAACATGACTTTGTGGCTAAGGAATTATTAGGTGGGGCCCTCGTATGCCATATTTCAGATGACTCCGAGAAGGACAGCTGGTATGCCTCGCAGCGCATACGCGGCTAAGAGTGCGAGGAGGGTCGAGATTCTTTTCCACCTGAGCATTAAGAGCCGAACGGAGCAAACCACGGGATAGGCAGCGGTTGGATAATGTCAACGATCGTGCAGCCTCTCCTATTCGCGACCAAGATGATTGACTTCGAATTCGAATTCGATCCACATATTCATTATATAATATTCTTTGTTTTTTTACTAATAACCAACTCCAAAGAAACAACATTACAAGCAAAATATGCAACCTTGGGCTGTTTATAATGGTATTAGGACTGCACTGGTGCGCATGAGTGTTAGCCTTGTCAGGTGTTTAATAGAGCATCATTTTATTACGGTACAAGACTGCACTCACGATTCTATACATTTGATCACCAGGGCAATAATAAAAATCCATGTAATGTTATTATGCCGATTATTCTACATAATTCAATCAGCTGTCATCTTTGTATTTACAAAAAAAAGGAATCTCGAATACGCGGTCGTTGAGTAAAATATTTGTAAGAAATAACTTTGTATCGCATTTATGAAATGTTTACTGGGTTACGCACTTACGGTTGGCATTAGCTGACAGGGCATTTTTATATGAAACATTATATATTTATCGAATGTCTAGTGACTTTAAGTGAACCTTAAAAACAATAATTATGAAAACCAAAGTTCAAAGATTAATACAAAAGGAGGCTTCATATAGCTTCATTTAATTGCATGTCATTATTCTCTCTTCATTCATATTTAAACTATTCTTCCATAATATTCATTTTAATGAGAATCTTTGTCTGTTATTGAGATTTTATCTTTTCTCGAGCAATAGGTTTTGTACTTGATCTAGTACACAATTGAAGGCTAAGTGCATCCATTATGCTGTCTATAGGTGTCAACGTCAAGCATTCAGTATTCAATTGATAATAGCTTAATACGTAACAAAGTTAATTGCTACCTACCTAGGATTTTCCAAGCGTTTGTTTTAACGTTTCTTTGAAGTGTACCACAGTTTTGGAATACTTCCAATTCCTTGCATGATATTATCAAATTTAATCAAGCAATTATTGTAACTCTATTGTTACAAAAAAAATATGATACATTCTTTAATATGTTTAATTTTTCGCACAGAAATATACAGATAAAAATATCATAATTTTAAAATATTAGGAGTTACGCTGTCTACATTTTTTGTGGGTTTTTGATAAGATGCTCAGAATACCAGTTCGCTAGTTTATTTCATGGGAACTCTGCAAAACTATAAGATATATGATTGTATGTAATCTAGAAATAAAATTATAAAAATAGACAAAATATATTTTCCATACATACAAAAGAGTTATGGTATGTTAAGATACAACAAGTAAAATAAAGTGTAAAGCAATAATGTCATCTTATATGTATATTAATAGTGTAAGCAAATTTTTGACCCAGTTATTATGGGACGATAGCTGCAAAAAAATGATCGGTTATAATCTTAATTTGTTATATTTATTTAAGAATTGCCTTTAGCATATGAACTGATAGTTTACTCATTTTAAATTTCTTCAAACTCTTCGTCCTTTCTAATCTCTAATAATAATCTGGTGTATTGATTAAAATTAATAAATTTCTTTATTAGGTGTAGGCGGTATTCAGGGCGTAGCTCTTCAATTTACTGTACAGAATAAAATCTAGTGCATGTCCAGTATTTTAGTAATAGCTTTTGATTCTCCCTGGAAAAGCGACAGTTTCATTTGGGAATTTCTTATATTCCTGTCATCAAATCATAGGTCTCATTAGCTCTTTCAACTTTGGTGTAATCAGTAATTGACTTTTTGCTTTGGTATCTTGTCCTTCCAATATAAAATATTCCTAATATTCCAATATAAATATTTGCTTTAAAGTTGTTGCATTATTATTGCATTGGCAGAAATTCGGAGATGTTAGGTTTTTTGGAAAAAATACTTTTGATTATAATTGTTTTACATTAAAATTGGAAGCTACTTGTAAGATTGTAATGAATCCACGCGTAAACTTATTCGCAGTTTACTCCCTACGTGGTAAATTTCCGAACTTTCTTGTAATCTTTTCACTTATTATATCTTATTAAATTATATTTAATAATGTTCTTTATCACAATAAGGCAGTAAAAAAATCTTTCATATTATATCCATACGATCAATAAGAAATGCAAAGCCACACACTATACTTACAAATGTAGATACCACGACTCTTTATTATCATAAGTTTTTATTAATGATAAAATCTAAAGCTTTATTAACAACCCGTCGTGATAATAAAAAGAACACTCTATAGCTAGATCGCCTGTACATTATAGAATTGTTCATAAAGTTTTATTATACAGACCGGTTTCATGAGTAATTTTCTTATGATCTTAGCTTAATTATATGCTATCCAATGAACTGGAATATTATTAGATATAAAGAAGATTTGAGACTTGTTATTTTAATTAACTCTTATGAAATATAAATAACATAGTATAGTAGATACAAATTAGATGTAGCATCGGAAAATGCAATGAAATGAAAATAAAACCGATTACTGCATATTTACAATACCAATAGAAATAGCTTCCTATCGCGTCATTCGACGCTATTCGTCGCTATAGATTCCCGCGTCAGTTCAACTCAAGAAAACAAGTGCATGTAAATCGACGTGTCAAATTGACGAATATATTAGGTCATACGATATTAAAAGTTATTACGTTTGTGTAAAGATCATATTCATATTATGTGATCGGTTTTACGAATTTTGCCGATGCTACATCTAAGTTGTGTCGTACTATAGATATCTATGAAAGGAAATATTCATAGAATTTAATTTACAATGGAAAATATGTGATGCGTTTGGCGCATTTTGTGGTAGGAATCAGCTGATTTCGATGAGATAGAGAAGTCTGTCTGTTTGTGTTTGCAAATTAACAACTTTGACCTTGAATTGTAAAAAAAGTAAAGTAACAGCCTGTAAATTTCCCACTGCTGAGATAAGGCCTCCTCTCCCATTAAGGAGAGAGTTTGGAACATATTCTACCACGCTGTTCCAATGCGGGTTGCTGGAATGCAATGTGGCAGAATTTCGATGAAATTAGACACATGCAGATTTCCTCACGATGTTTTCCTTCACCGCCGAGCACGAGATGAATTATAAACACAAATTAAGCACATATATATATATATATATATATATATATATATATATATAGTGGTGCTTGCCTGGGTATGAACTCGCAATCATCGATTAAGATGCACGCGTTCTAACCACTGGGCCATCTCAGCTTGACCTTGATTTGATATGACGTCATTAGTGGTATTATATAAATAATCTATCGTATTCATTATGATTACATGAAAAAATGTCACTTTGTCAAATTATATCAACGTCAAAAAAATTATGTAGATATAAGTAGTTAAGTGGAATTGTGTTGTTTTATAAACAAAGTTATATAAGTAGAGAACTGTTTGTAGTGTATGAAATAGCAGAGTTGTTAACCAATCGCATTGAATATGTAAGTCTAGGTCTGTTTATCATTACGGAACATACAGTATCCCATAAATACGTTATAAATGATCATAATAACAAATTAACTCAACATCTTTTCTTCTTTGTTTACAATTCGAACGTCAAATTAAATGATTAAAAAAAAGTAATTTATTATTCAAACACGCCTGTCATTTGAATTATATTTTTAACGCACTTATTTTTTTATATGCCCGAATAAAGAATACGAGGCGTGATCAGTCTATTAGGGACTTTTTTTAAACAGTTCTGAATAGAACATTATTGAAACGAGTATTACTCTTAACGACGCAACAGATTGAATAAAAGCTAATTTATATCTTTTGACATTTCGCTTTGTTTACGTTTTAGAATAAGAAAAAAAAACTAAATAACGACGAGAAAAAAAAATATTGTCTTTGATAGAATCGGTTTGAACGTATGTCAGTCACACAAAGTATAGCGATGTTTAGCACTACGAGTTTAGTTTTGTTGGCTTTTGTAGACTGTTCTAATATTCATTTAAAGTTTGTAAAAAAGTAACCAATAAAATTATCAGCTTTAAATTATAAACTAGTGGATCTCTCAAACTTCACGTTTATTCAAACGATTTTTTAGGAATTTGAAACTTATTTCAGGTTTTGTTTCGATTTAATTTCATCTTGATGACAAATGGTGAAACGTTTTTTAAATTGTACTTGGTGGTAGGGCTTTGTGCAAGCTCGCATGGGTAGGTACCACCCACTAATCAGATATTCTACCGCTAAACAACAATACGCAGTATTGTTGTGTTCCGGTTTGAAGGGTGAATGAGCCAGTATAACTACAGGCACAAGGGACATAGCATCTTAGTTCTCAAGGTTGGTGGCACATTGACGATGTAAGGAATAGTGAATATTGCTTACAGCGTCATTGTCTATGGGTGATGATGACCACTTACAATCAGGTGGCTCATATGCTCGTCCGCCAGCCTATCCCATAAAATAAAAAATAAAAAAAAAACAAAAAAATAAATAAATTCAATGTCAAATACCTAATGTAAAATTTAGTGTAAACTTATAAAGCCGTAGTACTGAATCTTTGCTAAATCGCAACACCTTAGTAAATTGCAATCAAGAATCTTCTTTATTTTTCAGCATATAGATATTCATAATGAAACCATTACCGATTTTCTATATGCAGCTATAGTTATATAATCACTGAGACATAGGTCGGCTTACGCTCTGAATATAAAAGATGTACTATGAGCCAAGCTTTGTAGCCGAAGATCATGGGCTGAAGTCCAAAAACTATTACATAGTTTCCATAAGCCCTCCGATCGTTATTAGATTCCCTTTACGAGCAAGGGATCAGCAGTAGTAGATACCATTTTAAATGTTTTCAGGATCATTTCTTCTGTATATGTGTGGCGAATTTCATAAGTGACGTTGGTGAGATTACTCTTAAAAATTTTCTTCAAAGTATGGGTGTATGTATTTCATGGTATATCTTTGAAAAAAGGATATTCGTACAAGATATAACCTATGTATGTCTAAATAACTATTTTAAATACTTAACAATATATCATGTATATAAAAATGCTATATATATGTACTCAAAAACGTAACAGATTTTTTCTGAAACTATGACACTATTAACATAAGATAGTTTGCTGGCATCAATACTATAAACTTCACTAGCATCTTCTATCACCTGTTTACACGAGGTTTATAACTCTCCTGTAGAACAATACGTACACTTATCAGGATACTGTATCATTAATTTCTACGATGATTGGCGTTTCTATAAGTTGGGAATAATAACAAACACGTTTTTATCACATTTCATGATCTAATTATTTTATGATATGATTTAGTTACGCCCTTTTTTAACTCTCAGAACCTGACTTATGTTATGACTCTATTGTTTTTTAATATTCTGTTGTGTGTCTCGTACATATGCATTTTGTTAAATTAATAAGTGTAGTTTTCAAAATAATGATATAACTGCTAACTTTTTTCTCTATTAAATATTGTCGAAGTAATTGTTTTATTGAACTTGATAAACAGACTAGATAAACAGACAGAATCGTTTCATTTGTTTCTACGAACAATAAAATGCTATTCTATACACTGTATTCTATATAAGAAGTCGTGATCAATTCCTATAAATTATATATAACGCGTTCGGAGGCATACATTATGGTAATTTTCCAGAGTGCCTTTTGAATTTTAAAACAATCATACGCATATCATGTTTAAATTTTAAGTTAAAAAAGTTACACAATTGTTGGAAAAAAATGAAAAATATCATTATATTTTTTTTCAGATGTTAATAATAAATAATAAAAATTCAAGGTGACAGATAAAAATTTTGTGAACGGGTGTATGCACGCTTCCCTCAATTGTTCAAAATGTCACTATTATACAGAGTGTACTTTTTTCATTAAAAATAAGTAAGTGAACTTGAAAAAGAACAAATTAATAAATATGCTTGCTATTTTCTATAATTGGATCAACTGTCTATATTAAATTTTCTTGCTAAGATGTCTGTCGAGCCTGCCTTTATACTGGCTCACTGGCTATTTCAACTGGATCAAAACCATACTAATTATTACTGTTTGCATTTGAGAATTGATTTTGGGTATCGTTTTGGATGGTAACCAAAACAGAACAAATAAAATCAAAACATACTTTATTCAAGCAGGCTTTTACAATTTACTAGCACTATTGAAGCGGTATTTTACATAGTGTAGCTACAAGTAGTTGGATTGTAGTTTCTACCGCGAAGAACCGGCAACTAACCTAGTCCTTTTGAATAATAATAATAAAATACATAGTTACGTTAATTAAATACAATAAAAATGTGTGTACATACCTACTATATAATATATCCGGCCTGGAAGTCAACAAGTAGTAGTAGAAGCTCTATGATTATATTTCTTTATTATTGTATATGTGCATATAGTAGTAAGGATAAGCTTATAACGCCAAGTTTCGGACTCCGCAAATTCAATAAGTCTTTCTTGGGGAAAGGTATCCGTTTCTATAGTAAAATTCCGCAGACATTTTTAACTTTGACGTTTCGTAAATTCAAATCGTTTATAAAAAATACATTGGTAAAAAAGGCGTATTACTCGATACAAGATTTTGTAGATGATAAAAAAGCATGGAATTAATACCGGTTCTTCTCGGTAGTATCTACTTTCCGAAACCAGAGTTGCTTCACTTAATTGTTTATTGACGATTCAAAAGTGCTTGCAAAAGCCCACTTGAATAAAGTTTATTTTGATTTTGATTTCTAAGTCTTGTGCACATACAATGACAGAACCATAAAGTGATCCCAATTACGGGAACAGATTTTTTCACTGTCAAATATATGATTAAAAATTCGTTTCACAGTTAGTGTTAAACACAAAATGTTAGATACTTATTAAAATTAACTGCATCAGAAAAATAATATAAATATGAAATAAGCTGACAGATGTTTCTGAGTTGTATGTTCTGTCTGTCTTATGTCTTATCAAAGATTCGAATCTTTAAAATTACGCAACAGGTTTTGATGCTTTTTTAAATAGATAGTTACTCAAGAGCAATATGATCAGTGTTTCTCTACTATGTTATGGATGTATTTTTGTTAACAGTACTTGCATAACATAGTAGTGAAATACTGCCCATTTTAGGGGTTTCTAATGTGATATTGTAAATAAATACATTATTTTTTGCGATAACATTGCAAGCGATGACTGAACTCTACAAGATAGATCAAAATAATATACTACAGTATTGTATTGCAATGGTATATGTCTATCTCTCAGGGACAATAAGCATATTTTAATATTTTAGTTTTTATGAGAAGTGATGACTTATTTAACGAAGTGATTTGAAACAACACAGCATTAATCCTAATCTATGTAGTACTTACAGTCAGCCAAAAAATCCCTATAGTATATCTATCAAAAAACAATACGAGAATACATTAAGAAATATGTTTTTTACAAAATACCTTTTATACGATAGTATACTGGGTCAATCAAGGGACTCGTATCGCTTCTTGCTTTTGACTGTTGAGGTGCGTGCTGACACCGGCTCCAAATATAGCAATAACTATAACTACGTTATACAATCGTAAATCGACTTTTAAGTAGTCTAATATTTTTCATTTCATTTGACTTAGGAGGACTCTAAAGAATATGTTGAATAGGCAATTATTTTTATTACTTTTTAGTGCATATTTATTTGTTTTAAAATATTGTTTTGTTTGAAGTCGGTTCTTCTTTTTGTTAAAATTTTTATTTATTTAAACTTAAATCATTTAGATGTTCCTTAAATTGGTTACGTAGTTTTTGTATCAAAGAAAATCAACAAAGACATATTTTTTTATATTAAAAGTTTTGTTTCGTTAATTCATATATTTTATTATACCATTAATTTAACATAAAAATATCTGAATAAATATTTCACAAAATAAGTATTAAAAATAGCTACTGCATAAATCATGACCACGTGGAACGTTGTTAGAGGGATACCAGCCATACCCGTTCGTAAAAATACATAGTGTTAGTATTTCAGTTTAAAAAAACATCATAGTATTTCAAATTAATTATACAAGAAGAAAGGACTCGAATAAAATACGACATACGTCTTTAATTTAATTAAAATTCAGCATTAATTCATGTAGCTGAAACAAAACAGCCTGTATAGTTTCTTTTTATGCACCGGGAAAAAATGAAACAATGATCTGACGAAGAGTAAATTAGACGTTTTAAGCTTGAATGTGTCTACTATAAATACATGAGCAATCACATACTGTAGCATAAGTCACCATCGCCTTGTGGAATCGCAAACTCGAGTACATAACGGTTAGTTTTATTATAACCATAGAATTTATTACGTATGTAAATATATGCTAATTTATCCTTTACCTTCTAGATGTTTACCAAACTTTTTGTTGTGACCTGCTGCCTGGTCGTCGCAGCGCTCGCGGAGGATAAGTATACCGACAAATATGACAACATCAACATTCAGGAGATCTTGGAGAACAAGAGATTGTTGACAGCATATGTCAACTGTATGCTGGATAAAGGCAAATGCAGCCCCGAAGGCAAGGAGTTGAAGGGTAAGTTGACTATTTTATTTTATTTACAGTGTTGTCACAAGTACTGAAAATCTTCTTCGATCAGGATCGAATGTATCAGGGATGCACTATTATTATGAATAACATAAAGTGAAAGAAATGGGATGAGATAATAGGAATTTTAGTAATTTCTATCATTCAGGCATTATGAAATAATAATACACTTAAAAAAATATTTCTTTCTTAGTGTTACTTTTAATAATAAACTCAATGGGTATGTCGGAACTAAAAATTAGAAGGTTTAGTTTTTATTTGATTTTGTGTAGAAAGATGCATGCTCAATGTTGTCAATTTCTTTAATCCCACCATCGAGTGATTTTGGTTAACTACCGCGTACAATAAATCAAGATGGAATCTATTATATTAATACTAACAAATAAACGCCTGATAAAAGAAAAAAACTAAACTAATTTAAAAGTTAAATATTCATTTTCAAACCGATAGATGATAATATCCAGACAGTTTAGGTATATGTTAGTGATAATCTGTTAGTAAGGATATTTTTTTATTTTGTAGTAATACTACTAATCATACATCGTTTGAAATTCGATTATAACTAATACTGAAATTTTGAAGAAAACATAACATGGCTTATCGGATGTTTCGGACATTATTCCTATTCTTAATTTTTTTAAGCTAAAGCTCATCAGCCAAACTTAAACAACAGTTAAAAATCAGTAGAGATATCGGTGTTGTTAAGTATTTGCTTGTTTATTATAGATCCCCCTATATTCGAAATCTGAAATGATTGCCTCTAACTAGAAATCCTCAACCATATCGAGTAACTTTAATAAAATGACAATTACCTGAATTCACTTTAGCAATAGTGACACGGTTTCGCACGTGTGCAATATATGAATAAAGAAAATGATAATATTATTTATACCTGACATCACAAACAATGTTGCTTTCATCAGTAAAAAAAGTATTTTAATACTGGATCATTAGTTTCTAGGGTTACAAATTACATCTACATGCAAATAAACTGATTTTACACCATTACTATTATTATCATCATCATTATTATTAGTAGTAGTAGTAATTCTGTATTCATTTATTAGTATTGAGTAATTAAATTAAGTTATTGTCCTTAGATTGTTAACAATTAAAAGGAAAATATTCACAGTGTTTTCGACAGTTTACTATCTCGTGAGATAGATTATAATCTAATCGTATTTATAATTTTACGGGTCATACTTATAATTTCATTCAATAATAATTAGTATAATCATTAATTTTTAAATTAAATGTATAAGCAAGAAAAATCATTAACTAAGTGACATTTACTTTTAAGTAATTGGAGTTACTTTTCCATTAAAAGCCAAATTCAAAGTAGTAACCATCCAATCATAACATTCAAAAATTAGTGACACCTAGAGTTTCTGTTTCAAATATATTGGTCGAGTTACTAATTAGTAGTTACTATAAATAGATAGATAAATAGTAATTACAGCTAGAAGGGATATTCCACGGATAACGTGGTTAACATCGTTTACAACGGACAATGTTTATTAAAGAAAAACCATTCTCTCCAAGTTAACCTAAAATAAATTTGAAGTGAAGTTTCATTCATAATTGTAATCATTTTGCAGACCATATTCAAGACGCACTCGAAACAGGCTGTGAGAAATGTACCGAGAAACAAAAGGACGGAGCAACGACCATAATCGAACGGCTTATCTCACACGAGAAGGAGTTCTGGGATGAACTGTGTGCCAAGTACGATCCCGAAGGAGTCTGGAGGAAGAAGTACGAGGAACAAGCGAAGGAAAAAGGCATCATCATACCCCAATAAGGAATACAAAACGAAGGTTATGGATTTTTTTTACAATATTTTGTAACTTATTTTTAATAAAGATTTAAATGCATGTATTATTTTAATGACCGGCCTTCTCCTTTTGCATGAGTAATCGTTATAAAAAATCAAGACATTGTTTTTGTTAATGCTTTTTATTATAATTAATGTATTCAAGGTAAATAACAAAACATTATTTTATACATTAGAAACATTATGTTACATAAACATAAAATAAAAAAGTCTGTTTTGCACGATAATGTTGTACAATTTAAATCATATTTATTCATAGGCTGTATATATTTTATTGATATAGCCGATTCTGAACATTTATAAATTTCGGGCCTTAGTTCCGTTTGTATAATCTACGTCGTCTACGCTGAACAATACTATATACCACAAAATAATACCATCCTAGACCTGTCACCATGTTTTCTATACAGCATACAACATACGTTTTAATTGAATTCACACTTCAATGGCGTGGTGGGATATTCTCCAATATATTCACCTAGAGAACAGGAGAACATATGTACATTGATAAACAAAAAAAACAGTCTTACTTTTATAAAATCAACGAAATGAAAATTAGTACCGATGTAAGATTAAGTAAGTGTAATATTGAATATAGATTTTGACTTTTACTGGAAATATTTTGGATTTAGGATTTTGAACTATAAGAAAGATTAAGGTTAGATAATTATTAAAATAGTAAAGGGTTCCGTATTAACTTTATAATAATCATCATCATCATCATAAAATTTGTCCAAAAAAAAAACATAAGGAACCTATCAACAGCCCTCCCTCTCAGCATACAGATGCAACAAACGGAAACCGCTACTTATATTATTGCATTCTGCATTTGAGTAAGAAAATGTAAACAAAATATATCAGTTATCCATGAGACATCAAACGTATGAATAGTGCATAATAACACTGCCTGGATCAATAATTACAATCAAACAATAGCTGTAATTAATTACAGGATTATCGCTGCACGTTGAATTAAAGATCCTTTAACACTGTAAAAAACCTTGCATACATGATTTAGATAATATTTTGACGCTACAAAAATAATATCCTCGATATAAATATAACTCGAATATTATCTATAACACGTATTTTTTTTTCTATACGGATCCTTTGTGAAGACAAAGTCTTACATTATACAGCCAATTTAAAATTAATAATAATTTTATTATATTATATATTTAATTTTATGTCCCTAGTATTAATACAGATTATAATAATGTTCAAACGTTCCTATGTGGTTGATCTTGCTATACCAACCGCTTTAATTTGTCATAGTTTTAATCTGAAATAGCAGTATTTCTACCGTCAAATATAATTTATTTGTACTATTTTGTAATCATTTAAAAACTGGGAACCTATATGAATTGTATTAGTAACAGATTTAACGAACAGTTAGCTGTATGACGAAAGATCCGACTAGTAGAGTAGAGTGCGGATCGACATATGAGTAGGGAGCCCTTCAATCAGGTAGACCAAGTCTTTGACGAAGGAAGCTTGACCTAATGGAGAAACCATGCGTTGGCGTATCTTGTGCCTATATCTAGCTGTGATTTTGATGATGATGATTGATTAGTTAGACGAATTATTAGTAAGACCGTGTTTTTGCAAGAATAACGGACAAAACCTCACATCCAATGACTGATAGAGTTTTGACGATAAACCGGATTTTTATTTTACTTTTATAGTTTGTAATTATGTTAATAGTTTTTTATAATTTCTAATAATTTTTTTTTCATATTCATTTTCATATTATAAAATAATAATTGCCTATTCGACTACTATACAATCTCAAAATGGAAAGACAAAATAAATTACTTGGCAAGCCCGTCTGGGTAGGTACCATCCACTCATCAGTTATTCTATCGCCATTTAACAGAACTCAGTATTGTTGTGTTCCGGTTTGAAGGGTGAGTGAGCCAGTGTAACTACAGGCACAAGGGACATAACATCTTAGTTCCCAAGTTGGTGGCACATTGACGATGTAAGGAATTGTAATATTACAGCGTCATTGTCTATGGGTGATGGTGACCACTTGCCATTAGGTGACCCATATGCTCGTCCGTCAAATTATATGATAAAAAAATGTTAAAAATAATCTCATAACGAACCTTATTATAATCGTAGAAAAAATAAATATTATTAAAACTAACGATATTCCAAATGATACTATCTTGACTGTTTCTGCGTCTGATGTAATTAAAAGTTAATTGTATAAATAAACAACAATGGAACGGAGACTAATTTATTGCGTAATTTATCACAATGCAAAGTTCATACCTATTTAATAGATGGAAATGGATCGATTTTAACTACAAACGAAGTGACATTTGCAGAAATCGTTATAATATCAGAAAGGTAACAAGAACAGCACAATGAAGATGTTCATATTACTTTTCGGTTCCATGCTTTTGAGTTTGTCGTTCGCTGAAAAATACACGGATAGATACGACGACTTTGATATAAAAGAACTCACATCAAACAAAAGGTTGTTGTCGTCGTATTTAAAATGCGTTTTGGATCAGGGTCGATGCACTCCCGAAGGAAAGGAACTAAAATGTAAGTCAATCGTTTAATTTCATAGTAAACTAACACGCAAGCTAAACAAACTAATCCTTATACTCATATATTAGTTACGAGCTGTGTAGTAACCTTGTACGCGTTTGAATTTAACACAAAAAAAAATGTAACCTAAGCTACTCCTTATTATACCAGTAATCCTCCAGTGAAATTCCCGTCAAAATAGGTCCAGCCGTTCGAGAGATTACCCGGAACAAACAGGTAGACAGACAGACAGACAGACAGACAGACAGACAGACAAAGTTGTAAAAAATGTTATTTTGGCATATTTACCATGTATACATATACATTAAGTAAAAAAGGGCTATTTTAATATTACAAATAGACACTACAATTTTAGTATATGTATAGATTAATATAAAGAAACTAGGTGTCACAGTAATGGATTTTACAGGCAAGGTTAACTACTCAGTAGCGGGGATGTGAGGATGTTTAATATAAACTAAACCATAATTATACCTAAAGTTAAAATTATCACATTCATAAAGCTAGCTTCTTAGTCATTCACTTGTTTATTTCACCTAACAACCTCTGATGTTTTCTGAAGTCATCTAGCCATTATGTAAATATCTAGACTATATTTGTGAATAAATATTGGAGTTTGAATACATGACCACGATGTATGTACATATTTATATAACACTCATTACTATAATAACACAGTTTATAAATAAATTATCAAATTATAACGTTAATACCAAAACCGAGAAAAATCAATATGTAGTTGCTCAGGTCTGGATGCCAACAAAAGTAGAAGCATAGGGTCATAACATCTGAGTTCCCAAAATGGGTTGCATAATTTATTTACATGCCGAATGTTCTGCATATATTCCACACTTTGAATCGGAAATCATTCTTTGAAACACTTTTGTGATTTTATTTCCATACTACATGTATTCAAAGTAAAGTGTCTGTATATTACATTTAGATATATACATGTTTTTTAAAATGACATTATACCTGTTTGTGATTGGAAAATAGCCATTTTATTTGTACATATTTCATTTAGAAAAACCTAAGAATCGGCCATCCATATTTAAAGGCACCAAGTGCGTCGCATCTAAGGCTATCATCGACTAGTATTACGCAGTAAACATTGATAAGTGTCTAAGAGCGTTTTCAAACACAAGTTCAATTGTGTTCTTTCATTCGATTAATATGATTTGACGGCTATTGTATTCGACGGCACAATTAATTACGTTATTAAAGTAATGCGTCGCTATCGTAACTATAGCCTATTCCAATATAAGGAATAAAGATCAACAAACCTTAAATTTATACACGCGATTCGCCAATACTTTAGCGACATAATGCTCTAGTAACAGTTCTAAATTTAAATTTCCAGTAACGGCTTCGTGAACAGTCAAACGTAACATTTACGCAAATCCATAATGAGGGTCATGAGTTATTCAAGCTCTCGACCAATGGCAATGCGTTAATTCGATGTCAAATGTTGTTTATTTGGCGTTTGTCCTTTTGTGATTGAAATAGACTATAAGTAGTTTTTTTAACTACGGAACATGTAACGTACAAAAATCTATATCTGTTTAAATTTATTTGTTAATAATTTTGCATTGCTTTCCATATTTCAGTACACATTAAAGACGCGATCCAGACTGGGTGCGAAAAATGTACAACAACACAAAAAACCAAATCTCGCATAGTTGTCGCCCATATTCGTGAACACGAGAAAACGTTTTGGGAAGAACTGAAGAAGAAGTACGATCCAGACAGCAAGTACAAGGAGATATACGAAGCTTTTCTTAACGCAGACGATTGAGTTACAATTTTTTACATACATAGCCTAATTACTAAGATGTTTATCTTTAAAATTTTAAACTGTCTTAATATGAATACAGATCAAAATTTAGAATCATAAATAAAATATCATCAAATATTAATAAAAGCTTTTATTTGTATAAATAAAATATCAAATATTCAATGAAAAAAATATAAGTTACGGCGGTGGTAACATTAGGCCGTAATAGATTTCAGCTCTGCCTCGTACTTCTTGACATACTTGCTCTGCGGGTCATATTTGGCAGAGAGTTCCTTCCAATGGTCGGGTTCGTTGTTGATAAAGTGACTTATCACCACACGGGTCCATTTTTTTTGTGCATCAGTACATTTAGCACAGTTGTTCTCCAAAGCTTCCTGGATGTGAGCTATAGAAACAAAACACATATTTTGAATAATAAAATATAATAAGTAATTAAAGAGGATTACATTAGTAACTGTTTGTAAAGCAATTGTAGAACAACTTATCCCAGTTCATTAAGGATGTTTTCAGCTACAGCTAATAGTAGTACTTGGTAGTTATTTTAATTAATATTAATAATATTCACGTTGATGTAATTAAACTACTTATTTAGTATCTTAAATTCAACTTTTGATAGGCTACCTTAGATTACAATAAGCTTATCAATATGATACTGTATCCATATACGGAAACAGCTTTGTAATACGACCAAGGAAGTTTCTATAGTAATATCTTGCTACAGTCAATGTATAAATACTCACATTTCAACTCTTTCCCTTCCGCTGAGCATTTACTTTGATCCAACAAACATTTAATGAATGGAGTCAATAATCGTCGATTTTCGAGGATCTCTTTGATATCTATAGTATCATATTTGTCTGTGTACGTATCTGCAGGCTTTGAATCAACTACCGTGACCAAGAACAAAACGCAGGCCATGAATACAGCCTTCATTCTAAAAAAAAATGTTTTAATATTCTTTTAATTTGATTTAAAAGTACTTACACGAATCTACTTGAATTAAACGTGTTTCGACGTCGATTTCATAACAGTATACTTTTAACTTTAATGTAATATTTATAATATGTTATTGCTTCCTCAACTTTATGATAATAGAACAATAAAAATTTAAGAATTAAAACTTTTAAAAAGTCAATAAATATATTTGCATCGTCATGCCGATACTTCACTTAAAACTGAAGGATACGTTTTTTTTTAATTAACATTCACTTATTTTATAGTTTTAAATATTACATATTATATTATGTATAAATAATAACGAGGAAGGGTTTTAGTATGGGACTCTACATGCGTTGAATCAATTTCCCCGTCTTATTCACTTGGTGGTAGGGCTTTGTGCAAGCCCATCTGGGTAGGGACCACCCACTCATCAGTTATTCTACCGCCAAATAACAGTACTCAGTATTGTTGTGTTCCGGTTTGAAAGGTGAGTGAGCCAGTGTAACTACAGGCACAAGGGACATAACATCTTAGTTCAAGGGTGGTGGCACATTGACGTTTTAAAGAATAGTTAATATTTCTTACAGCTTCATTGTCTATGGGTGATGGTGACAACTTACCACCAGGTGGCACATAAAAAAAATCAGGGGAACAATTTTAATAGATGGGGCCACTGTGAAAACGGAATTGGTCCAACGATGCAATTACTCCCTAATTGTAAATTATATCTCTCTTGCTTGTTCTCTTTGCAAGTTGAACAAAGACATAATAACAATTGAAACTTGGAGTAATTATGCAGAAGATAAAATTATAACACCTCACGTTATCGACTCTAGTCTATTAGTGTTAGCATGGCTGGTTCACTTTACACCTGCGTGATCGGAATTGATTTGGAACGGGAAAATGCTGATAGCATTATTGCTTGTCATATTTTTTATAGTATGTTAGTATTTTTTTCAATAGTAAGAATATAATTTAAATGATGTTAATATGATGATTATAATGATAACGATTTTGATCATGATGACATTGGCATGTGTAAGAAATATTAAATATTATTTACGTTTCTCAACCTCTACCATCATTAGTTGGTCACTTATCCATCGAACCGGAACACAACAATACTGTTGCTGTTTATATTTGAATATGATGTAAATGGATGGTACCTACATGAGGTTGCACAGAGCTAAACATATACTAACTTAGAACAAAAAAAAAAATATATGTGTTGTTACCTTTAAGATTATTCACTTGTAAAATATCCTTAATTTAATCAAAAGCAAACTATTGACGACCTCTTTCACTCACGAATATTGACTGATATTTTTTCTCATAAGGTAGATGTTTTTATACAAATTTGTGACTAAGTTCCTAGTTTTATTGAAAGTAAATAAAACTGGTTTCAGTTTTTCCTTGATTTGTTAAAATTGTCGTTATAATAAAAAGTTTATTTTTTATTTTTATTGAGTGCATTGTACTCTTTGACTTCCGTCGTATAAAAGGTTTTGTATATTTATTCATTTGTACACTAACCATTGCAGTGCTACTGCGAATATTGTTATTATATTTCTTTTATAAAAGTAATAACTTTTAATAGTAACATAATTCTATAAAAAAACGTGAATATCGCTGATAAATATAGGCAGACGAAGGGCACTTTGAAGCACCGAAGCTTTTATATTAGACATTTTAACTATATATAGATTTGTTTTTGTAAGACATAACTGAACAATTTAAGTGAATATTACAAAAATAAACGTATTTAACTAAGCTATAATTTTACAAAATTTGTACTTTTGAACTTATTAGGAAGTGCTGTGAGTTGTGGAGAAGGTTGTGGGTAATATTCTTTTTTTTTATATAAGTAGCTGTGCTTGGCAGTTTCACTCAAATATGTGTATTTGTGTGTGTTTGAGAGTGTCTATATGTGCGTGGGTGTATGTGTTGTGTCGTGTAATAGTCAATAAGTACAATTAGCCATTCGATTGATAAGCTGGACTTTTTGACAAAACTGCTCCCATTCATAGCATACGTAGACTTTAAACTGTACTAATATACTATAAAATTATGTAAAATTTGTATGTTTAGACATTAGATACGTAATAACACACAAACGACTGAAAGTTAGGTAGTTTTAGCCTTACTTGCACATCGTTGCTTTCTGATTCTTAATTTTAAGAAGCAATATATTTGTGTTTTCTCCAAACATTGGGGAAAACGTGTTCTAGAGTGGACACCGCGTCTCCGGAAACGTAGAGTAGAACTTCCTCATGCACGGTGGAGTGACGATTTGCGCAAGACGGCAGGCAGGAGCTGGATGCGAGTAATCGGAGAAAGACCACAGTGGCGTGCACATGGAGAGGCCTATGTCCAAAAATGTGGACAAAAACGGACTGATGATGACGATGATATATCTGTACAAGCTCCTCTGTGTAATAACCATCCACTCATCAGAAATTCTATCGCCAAACGGCAGTACTCAGTATCGGTTTGTTCAGATTTAAAAGGTGAGTAAGTCAGTATAACAACAGGCACAAGGGACGTAACATCTTGTTACTCAAGGTTAACAGCGCATTGGTGATGTAAATCATTGTTATTATTTCTTCCAGCATCATTTTCTATGGCCAGTGACTCATTCTGTGTCAAATATAATATCTTAAAAAAAGATGACCCTAAATATACTCACTTAATTAAAACAAATTACTTTTCCGCTATTCACATTAAGTGGAGAGCCACTACTACATTACGTCCAGCAAACTGAGTCTGAGTCCAAGTGGACTCATTTTATAAAAAAAGATGAGAGATTAATGTTTATAGTTTAATATAATGCCTCTTAATTATGCCAATCAGGCACAAAGACCAATGTTATTTTACTATTCGATTATTTTGCAGCAATTGACAGATTTGTTTTGTGCTATAAATATGTTTCAGTGTCAATGGTAAAATATTAATAATTTTAATTTCGGCTTCCAACAACAAGGTTATAACGCTAGCTCAAGACGTTTATTTGCATTGCATATTTTTATGTTTAAGAGCTTATTTTCTTTGTTTATAAACCTATCTTTATATTCATCGAATAATACCACATCATAAATTTATATAATTTCTTTATTCATCCGTAAGGGACAGCAATGATTTACAAAAATAATTTCAAATGACTCATTATTTTACTCAGTTAGACAAAGTTTTCAAGCGCTCCTCGTATTTAACCCTGTACTTGCTCTCAGGGTCGAACTTGGCGCAGAGTTGGTTCCAGAGTTCCGGCTCCTTGTTGATGAGATGGGCGATCACCTTCTCTGTGCCTTTCTTCTGCGCGTCTGTGCACTTGGCGCATTCGTTTTCGAGGGCTTCTTGCATGTGTGCTGAAATTAAAAAGAATAATATATTTTTTAATAATCTTACACAATAGTTATAGCCTTCTAATGTTACAGGACATTGGACAAAGATTTCAAGGTTTTGAGATAATGAATCCACGATATTTCCCTTCATCTCTAATTTCGAGATAAATTATAGAAGAAAACTAAGATCGTAGATTTATATCGTAATAGTTTTATTTACATAAGATGTTGACGAATATCATTTAACTTAAATAAAGAAAAATACATTAGTGTTAGCGTAATAAAGAGAGTCATTTGTCAAATAAATGTAAGATTTATGAGGATATGCGGGAAGTCCCAGGTAACTGCTAATTATATTATAATCTGGTAGCAATGAACTTTACAACTTGGTCAGGGCTGTTCGGCAAAGCCCTTGCCACTAAGAATCGACTTCAAATCATTATAACTGTTACATCCCGTAAATAAAAAAACAAAACATAAATTATTTTTATTTGAGTAAACAAATTGAAAATTGAACAATTAACGATTGAAAAAACAGCTGGCTTTTTCGCATTAGGTAAAGAGCGTATTTAGGTTTTTTTCTAATCCTTGACAGCTCGCAACAAACAAATCTATTTTTAATTTGCAATTATTCATAAGAAAAACAACTTCGTGTTGTATCTGATCTTCCACCGTTGTAAATATTTATCGCGCGTGATTCAATCATTAGCATCTACATTACTTTTTTTCTAAGTATCACGGACGTCAAAACAACAGCGGAAGAAAAAGCCTGAACGGCATTAAACTGAACAAACAAATAAATAAAAATAGTAAAATGAGCTATTCTACTAGCTTACCTGTAACATTTATTTGAACTAAAATTATTGTTTGCCGTCAAAACGCTACCCAGATAAAAATGATAATTGTAAATGAACCAGAGAAGAATTTTTCTTAAAGTCTTTATAATTATTTTGAATTGTATATTAGAAAGCTGTTATTATGGTAAATGTGAAATGTACTTACATTTGAGTTCGATGCCGTCGGGAGAGCACTTCCCTTGGTCCATGATGCACTTGAAGTAGTTCTCTAGGATGCGCTTGTTGCCGAGAATTTCGTCCAGATCGACATTGTCGTAACGGTCAGTGTACTTCTCATCAGGACGGGCGAGGGCGACAGCGATTAAGGCGAAAAGACAGATGACGACCTTCATTGTGGTTTCTAAAAAAGCACACAGATTTGTTTTATTATGTTTTCGGACCACTTGTTGTTGTTGGTCGTGTTCGTTCCAATTCCGAAAGGTTCCAACCGAACAGGTCTAAATATATCGGAAGATTGAAATTCAATGGCTTATATAAATATTCCAAAATACCTGCAGAATGTGGATATTTCGGATGAGGAGCAATATAGCGTCTATGCAATAAATAAAATATAACAGAATGTTAATTAATTATTTTGCAATATTGGAACGTAATTAAAAGGTAATCTTAATTAAATGACTTAAATGTGAAAATTTATTCAATTTTAATTCATATATTTTAACGAATGAGAATTCAATATAAATAACGAAATTAATACATATTTTATCTCAAGTTTCAGAAAACAATAGACAAAAGTAAGTCAACAATAAATATATCATGGCGACTATCATTACCTAATATATTTAGTCCGAGAGACGCAATTCAAGGAATAGAAGAATAAAAAATACTGCACTGTATAGTAAATACACAGACAGACGAAATATATTAAATATCCATAGACAAAATATTTACTTTTAATCCTTAAGTACTACACCGATGTATGATCTTACAAAGATCATACATCGGAGTAGTACTTAAGAATACCATTCATTGTCTTACTGTTAAATAGGGACAAAACAAACTTCGAAAATAAATATTTGTTGAAAAAGGGATTAAGTGCCGAAAAAAATCTTCGGAGGTGTTAAGAACGTGAAGAAATAGGCCTCAGTAACATTGATTCTACAATTTTCTGAAACAAAATTCAACTAGCTTAAGTGTAATTTCAGACATTGTATAATTTCATTTTAAAATAATATATTTAGAGCTAAATAACATATACTACTAATAGTCGTTTATATTAATTACAGGACTATTTTGTTTGACAACAAATTATAATATAATATCGCTTACCTGCGTGAGATGTGTGATCAGCGATTTAAAGTTCGTTACTGATTAGCAGACTCCGTCCACACGGCTTTATATACTAGATATATGGAATGCACAAAAACTTAGTAGGTAGTTAGACTTAACTTAGACATAACTTAGAATTTTTCCGTGTGACGTATGCATACGACACTGGACTCGTCGCATGACGTCAAGGCTCTAACCTGTTACAACAGGTTGCGTTCTTTATCTCGTGTTGCAGATTTTATTGCTTAAGAAATTAAACACAGAAAGTTTAGGCGGGTTTCTAATATTTATAGCTGATAGATAGATCTAGAAGTTGCAATTTTTAGGGGCAAATTTAACGGTGCAAACGAGCATAAGGCTCACCTGATAGAAAATCATTAGCACGGCCCATGTATAACTGTGATACCGTGGGGTTTGCAGGTGCGTGCTGGCCTTTAAGGAAGGAGTACGCTCTTTTCTTGAAGATTCCCAAGTCTTATCGGTTCGGAAAAACCGCCGGCGAAAGCTGGTTCCACTAACTAGTTAGTTGTGCGAGGTAGAACTTCTTTCTCTAACGCTATGGTTTTTTCATAAATTCCTTTAATTTATTTGAAATATGCATTAAGCAATTGGGCGAGCGCTATGTGATATATTTTTTATTGTTAACAGCAATATAAGTGTATTCGTTTATTATGTTTGTCCGCTTTGTCTGGTTTTTATAAATTCTATTGACTACTTATTTTATTTGAATAACTTTCTGAACAAAAAATTCATTAACAGAAAATAGTTTAATAAATTATTAAAAGTAAATCTACCTGAGTAAAGATAAACCACCTTTATCTTTTTGTGCTTTTAGATTTATTGTAAGCAAAAGCTAATAGAAACTGTATCCTCACTTATTTTAAAGGTACAAATATACGCAAATATTTTTTGTTAAATGTCTAGAAGTCTCGATAAGTCAAAACTATGTACGCCAACCAGGCTTCAACTCACTTGTCATTATTTACAATTAAATACCTTGACAATTGGCTGTATCGGTACTTCCTACACACCGACAAGAACTCATTTCTTTCAAATTGAAACATCGTGTGAACCTATCCTAACAATAACTAATATAACTTCTAATGATAACTAATAACCTATATAATAGCGTTCTTGCCACCAGTCCACGCGGTCAAGATTTACATATTAACTAGTTTTAGTTCATATTTGTATATATTAAGCATGTGATGTTATTAATTCTTATTTTAATAAAACTTTTAACGCTAATAACATTTTTGTTTCTATAGATATCTACTACAAAAAATAATAAAATAACTTAGTTAAACTTTGATATTGCAGTCAAATAGAATAGAGTGGTATTTTAAACGGCCTCTGAATATCAAATTATCGCTAAAGCTAAATATTACGAACTTAGCCTAGATTTGTTGAACTTGTTTCCTCACTAAGAATATTTTAATAGGTACAAATATGTTAAATACTTGAAGCTGCAATAACATTAGTGCTCTATTCTAGATAAAGGATAGGTAATATTGACTGTATGATTTTTGAAAAATAAGTTTAGAAAAAAAAATATTGGGTTTTAACATATAACGCAGAAATAGAGTAATTGTCAGTTATATTTAATGATTTATCATGTACTATATTACTTAAGTCTGCCTTCTTAGACTACCCCAAGTTTAAAGTGCCAGGTCAGGATGACAAAAATATTATGTTTTCCTGTCAAAATTTCAATAACAGCCTGGAGTCTGAAACTTCATATCTCAGAAAGCACGTAAATACATTGTTTTTCTCCTGAACTCTTTCAGGTCATGTTGGATTTCCCGTCCCATCGGATATGAGAGGCAAGGAAAGAGTAGTAGGTCTGTGTCCCATACACTTGTACACCAAAAATATCATGCTTATTGTTTCATCTCCTATGAGATGAATTCGTTCTAGAAATGTTTCTATACTTCCTCTTATTAGTTTTCAAAGCGAAAAATAATTAAATAATATAAACTGCTTTAAACTAGAAAACAACTAAAAAACTATCAGATTCTTCGAGAAATATATGATGAAAATTAAGTCTGGTAGTTCTTGAGACCGTGAAAATTTTAGAGTTATTTATATTATATTTTAAATATAAGAAATATTGGATGAAAATTATGTCTGGTTCTTCAGACCCCTCCAATACACAGTATGTAAGTTTATACAAATTTTATGAGTTATTTATATCAGGAGTTTATCGATATATCCAGTTAGGTCAGCTTAACCTCTCAGCTTCACTGTAAAGTTGTAAACTGTTTCAAAAAAAGATTAATAACTGGTGTTGGTAGAGCTCGCTTACAATAATTCGATTAAAGGGGCTATTCACGAGATCACTATAAGCCAGGCATACATTTAAAGAAATCAAAATATCCTTCTCAATACATATATTCTGTATTTTTATATATAAATGAAAAAATATTAATGATTTTGTATGGTCACAACAAAATAATATTTTACTATATCCTTCCTACCATAAGGTTACATTCTGGCTATGTACACTTTGCAATAAGAAGTTTATTTGTATTGTACATATTTAAAAGTGATTATTTCTTTTAATTCTTAAACCTTTAGTCATATGAAACAAATAATACCACAACATGAATTTAAATAATTTCTTTATTCGTCCGAGACAGACAGCAATGATTTACAAAAAATAATATCACATTATAAAAGACTCATTATTTTAATCAGTTAGTCAAAGTTTTAAGGCGCTCCTCGTATTTAACCCTGTACTTGCTCTCAGGGTCGAACTTGGCGCAGAGTTGGTTCCAGAGTTCCGGCTCCTTGTTGATGAGATGGGCGATCACCTTCTCTGTGCCATTCTTCTGCGCGTCTGTGCACTTGGCGCATTCGTTTTCGAGGGCTTCTTGCATGTGTGCTGAAATTAAAGACAAATTATTATTTTTTAATAATCATACAATGAATAGATATAGCCTGCTAATGCCTTATTGGACTTTGAACTGGACTTTGGGTAGAGACTCAAGGCTTTGAGCCAATTGCACTAACGCTGTTTACTCAAGATGTTTTTGTACAACGCCCATTACGAGTTGAATTATGATAAAAAATGTAGTGTTAGTGGCAAAGTTAAACCCGTGACACAAAATGAGAATTTAACGTTTAGCTAATGTTTTGACAGCTCGTAATAAACAAATCTATTTATAATTTGTAATGATTCACAAGAAAAACAACTGACGTGTATCTGATCTTACGCCGGTGTAAATATTTATCGCGATTGATGATTCGTTTAAGTGTCGCCTACGTCACTAGGACATAAAACAACAAAGGGATACAAGACCAATCAACATAGACTTCTTGTTAGAAATAATTAATGAATATCTGAATATTTTTCTCTTATGCCAATTTTTTAAGTCCCATTTGCAGATAAAAACCATTTGCAATTTTCAGTTTTAGGAGAGACGAAATACATGTGGTATAGGTAAACCAGATTTAAATTAATATAATTTTTATAAATCAAATCAAATTGACTTTTATTAAAAAGTTATAAATAGGTAACCATTTGAACACTAAGGACCATTGCCGATCCATTGGTTACAACTTTTTGCAGGTTGGTCGATTTTTCAACGAGATAATCAGACTTATTGTCATACGATTTGTATTTGTATATAATTTATTTGAAAGGATTATTTTTGAGTAAATCTTATATTTATAAGACGCATAATAAGATTATATTCATCAACATCTACATACATTTGAGTTCGGTGCCGTCGGGAGAGCACTTCCCTTGGTCCATGATGCACTTGAAGTAGTTCTCTAGGATGCGCTTGTTGCCGAGAATTTCATCCAGATCGACATTGTCGTAGCGGTTGGTGTACTTCTCATCAGGGCGGGCGAGCGCGACCGCGACTAAGGCGAACAGGCAGACTATGACCTTCATTGTGATTTTCTGAAAAAAAGACATTTATTTTATTAGGTTGTCCGACAAGTTTGTTCAGATTTAATAGAACAGACCCGTTCTATTGGTTGAATATATCGGAAGATTGAAACGTATAAGTTAAATTAAATATTCCAAAAGACCGTTAGACGTGTAACAAAATAAAATCTGTTTTTAAATAAATTCATGGCCAACTTTAAATTATTTCTGTAGCAATATTGGCACGTAATTTTCCAAATGTTAACGTTTATTTTATCTTTTATATTCGATTGAAATAAATATCACTGATCGACAATTTTTATTGCAAGACTTCTAATATTACTGAATAAACTTTAAAAATTACTCCGAGAGACACAAGCCATGGAATAAAGGAATAAATATAGTATGAAAAAGAGGGCCAAATATTATGTTAAATATTTGTAGACAATTCACAAGGAGACAATATACAATCTTTTTCTTAATAAATGAAAAGTCCGCATATTGTCGTATATAATAAACGAACTGCAAATCTAAATATTTATCTATGATTCATAAGGAAAAAAATAAAAAACAATAACAACCCCTTGCTTCGGGCAACGAGTATTTTCAGTTAATATTTTATTTTACAAATAATATACTAATAAATAGACACTTGATGCTAATAATATACTAATAAATAGACTGATATTAATTTATATTAATATCGATTGATATGATTATTCAGATTGTAAATTAGTTAAAGATTTAGATTTCCTGAAAAAACTTACATAGATTTGTTACTTCCCTTTGTTATATGTATTATCTTTAATATTATTTTAGCTACGAGAGTATTTAAATTTATAATCATAGCATTCGCAAATCTAAATTTCTATTATCAAAATGTACGTGGACTAAAAAGCAAAACTACGAGTTTTTTTATAAATGTGTGTCGTAGTAACTATGATATAATCGTTTTAACAGAAACATGGCTTAATGAAAGTGTTTTCGATACGGAGCTTTTTGACAATAGATATGTGGTTTTTAGAAGAGACAGAGCATTGTCCAGAGTTCAAGGTAAAAGAGAAGGAGGAGGAGTTCTAATTGCCGTGTCTAAAAATATTGAATGTCAGCGTATGCAAGAATGGGAGAGTGTATGTGAGGATTTATGGATTACGGTAGACGTAGGTAACCCTTGTATCGCAAAGTTTGCTTTATGTGCTGTTTATCTGCCTCCTCCTGTCAATAAAAATATCCTAAATAATTTTATTGATAACTGTAATAAGATTTCAGAATTTCATAACAATAATACATGCATCGTAGGTGATTTGAATTTGGGTTGTATTGATTGGAACTTACTTAATAACTGTGCTGAATCTCCAAACTATCGCATCTCAAACTTAGGACATACACTTCTCGATTTTTGTAACCTCAATGAATTACGACAGTGCAATAACGTGTTGAATAGCATGAATAGGATTCTAGATGTTTTTCTTACAAATATTGAAAACTGTTCAGTAATGGCATCTATGCAATCATTATGTAGGGTGGATAAGTTTCACCCACCTATCATTGCATACATTTCTGATATAAAAACAAAGGCCTTAAATAATAATTTTAATAAGATAAGATATAATTTCATTAAGGGTGATTATTTAGAAATGAACACTTATTTAAATAATATAAAATGGCATGAGTTGTTCTGTGACGATGATGACATTGATAAAATGGTTGATGTTTTCTATGAAGTTCTTAATGTAGGTATCTCAAAGTTTATTCCAACATATAAAATAAAGAGTACTAAATATCCGCCATGGTTCACTTATAAGCTTATTAAATTAATCCGGGAAAGTAATAAGTTACATAATAGATATAAAAAGTACAAAAACCCCATGGATGAAATATCGTTGTCAATTTTGGAAGAACGTTGTGAAAATTTTGCCAATGAAAATTACTTTTCATATATTAATTATATAGAACATAGGATCAAAAAGCAACCTAAATTATTTTGGACATACATGAAAGGAAAACGTAACGCTGCTAACTCATATCCCTCAAAGATGACTAATGGACAAAACACAGTGCTTGGAGGGGCAAGTATAAGTGAACTCTTTGCTGAACACTTTGCAAGTATAATCTATAAAAATGTAATTCAAGACCCTCCGAACACTGAGTTTCTAATAAACTCCGTTTTATTAAATCAATCAAGTAATAATTTATCAGATATATCAATTGACCATGAAGATGTATTACATAAACTAAAGCATGTTAACAAAGCCAAAGGTGCAGGAACCGATGACATTCCACCAATTCTCATTGCAAATTGCGCATCTAACCTCTCAAAACCATTGTGTTTTATTTACAACAAGTCATTGAAAGTAGGAAAGTTTCCATCTAAATGGAAAATAGCTAAAGTGGTACCTATATATAAGAGCGATAACAAAACAAGCGTCCAAAATTATAGACAAATATCAATACTGACAACCTTTGCAAAGATTTTTGAATCTCTAATTCTCCCGCATGTGCAGCACTATTTTAGACCTTTGATTAGTGATCACCAACATGGTTTTATGAGGTCAAGATCAACTACAACAAATTTGGTTGACTTCACCGAAACCTTAGCTGAACAAATTGATGTAGGAAAGCAAATTGAAGTTATTTATACCGATTTTAGTAAAGCCTTTGATCTAGTTTCCCACAATATACTTATAAAAAAATTGCACTTTTACGGTTTTTCAGGTAACTTACTTAAATGGATTGAGTCATATCTAACTGATCGGAGATTTTATGTAGTTGTTAACGGCTTTGAATCTACTCTTAAAAAAGTTTACTCAGGAGTCCCACAGGGATCTCACTTGGGTCCGATACTATTCAACATCTTTGTAAACGATCTTCCATCGTGTTTTAAACATTGTACGCCGTACATGTATGCAGATGACCTTAAATTCCTTAAAACTATAGAAACAAGTTGTGATTATACAAAACTACAAGATGACATAAATAGGCTAATAAAATGGTCAGACAACAATGGAATGGTGATAAATACAAAAAAATGCTTTCAAATGACTTTCACCAGAAAAAAATCTTGTATACGGTCCAACTGTTATATAAAGTCTGAATGTTTGCAAAAATGTGAAACAATAAGTGACCTGGGTGTGATATTTGATACAAAATTAACATTTAATAACCATTTAACTAACATCATAAACAAAGCGTCACGTATGCTAGGTTTTGTTATGAGAAACTGTAAAGTTTTCATTCAGAGGAAAACTAAGATCATGCTATAGTATCATGGTAGTATTTGATTATTGATTATTAGAATCTTTCCGTGTGACGTATTCATACGACACTTGACTCGGAGCATGACGCCAAGGATTTAACCTGTTCCAGCAGGCTATATTGTTTATCTCATGCTAGAAGTTTAATCCTTTAAGACATTAAGCACAGGAAGTCATTTTAGGCATAGAGCTAAAATGTACAATTTTCCTTACAAAACGCACTCGTGTGCGTTTTTCATGGTTATTATAACGTTTTTTTTATAAATGCACTAAAGCAACGATCAAGCACAATGTGATATATATTTTTTACTGTTATTAGCAGCAATATAACACAAATGCTTTAGCTACTTACATCAGGATTAGAGTAATGTATGTGATAATGTCCTATATTAGTTATTATTTTTTTTTAATGTAAGTATTCGTTTATATTATCTGTCCTGTACTTTTGTCGATATCTTCAGTTTTTATATATTCTATTAACTACTTTTTGACACTTGAAAAAAGTGTGCCGCGCCGGGGACCGTTTATTTTAAATTTCGTTACAAGTAAAAAGGATAGCTTGATAAAAACAATAAGTAAAAGGGATAACTAGATGTTTTAATTACGCAAAACGTATTACTACATAATTATGATGTATTATAACGTATTACTGGCATAATTATGATGAAAACGACTAAAGGCAAACGTCCCAATTAGGACGTTTTCTAGTCTTCACTTTTTGCGCGTTAATGACATATCTGTTTACTAGAACATAATTAAATACTAGTAAATCAATAAATGAGCTAAGTACATCTACCTAAGTAGAAGGCACCCACCCTCATGTGAATATGGTTTTAGATTCAAATTTGAATAGCGTGAACTAAAGACTGGACTGGACTTATTTCTAGTCATTATTTATCACGAGTTTTATGAATACCTAAATCAAGTTAATTTATGAGACTTTGTTTTATCCTGCCCTAAATCATATTAAAGGTACAGATATATGCAAATATTATTTACGTTTTACCAAAAAACTGCATTGCAGTGATATTCAAAATAGTTCCCTATTCGGGTCTGTGTATTGATAAGTATTAGATAACTGCAGTCAGTGGACTCCTGTGCCAAAATATCTGTAAAGGAATAAATCGTTTTGAGATTTTTTTAATACAAACCAACGGCCCTATAAACCGAATGTCTTTATATACATACTCTTAAATAAACTTAAAGTGAATTATGAGTATGTAGTATCTATAGCTAAATAATATCATCGTAAATTTTAGACGGGCCATAGTGTTTTACTTTATATTAACAATGAATCAAAGAAAATAGGTTCGCAAACAATCTTATTTTTTGTTTATTAATTTGTAATAGATAAAATATAATAGTTATGATGAATTAACCTTAAAGTGGCACATGCTGTAGTGGAATTTTCTGAACAATTCTTTAAGACCTATGATTTTCTAATGCATTATTTTGATGAATCACCTGTGGCTTTTACAGCGTTAGCCATGTAATCACAAGAACACAGTTAAACCGTTAAACGAATTCGTTGCAAAGGAAGCTTAAAAGATAAGTTAACTTTAACCTAAGTAAAGATATGAATTATAATATTTTATGTATTATCAATTTGGAATGCACACAAAATATTGATGTTGAGCAAAACTTTTGATACCTTAGTGTACATTATTGCTATTTTTGTAGTTGTTCTTGTGTTTGTTCCTGTGTTTGCACATACACTTGTGCACGATAAATATCTTGCTTAATTGGCTCATCTCCTGTGAAATGGCCGTTGTAGCTGAAGTCTTTCAGGACGACATTGCATAGTAATACATTTTTAGATTGCTTTCGTTCATACCTCTAACGTATATTGTCAACCGACTTCAAAAAGGAGGAGGTTATAAATTCGTCTGTATTTTTTTTTAATGTTTGTTACCTCATATAATTTTTTACTGGATGGACCGATTTTGATAATTTTTTTTTTTGTTTGAAAGTTATCTATCTCCATCGGCTCCAAAAACAATAACTGCGTTATTTAATCGTAAATCGCCTTTTAAGTACTCTAATATATTTTTTTAATTTTACTTAGGAAGTTAGGAGGACTCTAAAAAATATGTTGAATACGCAATTATTTTTATTACTTTTTAGTGTATATTTATTTGTTTTTAAATGGTGTTTTGTTTGAAGTCAGTTTTTCTTTTTGTTAATATTTTTATTTATTCTTTCAATTTTTAGAATATGTTCAACAAATAATTCTATTCCTTCTAACAACTGTTTTAAAAATTAAAATACAAAGTAAAATAAAATATGTAAGTAATATAAACTGCAACAAAATAGAAAACTGATTCAGTATTAAAGCAAATGATTTGAATAGTAACAGGATGAATCTTAATTCTCTTACAAAAACAAATTGGCAATCATTTCGGTTCTGCGGTATTTGCGGCTCAAAAAATAAGACTAATTACGGGTGGTGTAATTACGGGTGGTGGCAGCTTTATATACTTACAGTATTGCGCTTTAAGATAACGTAGCCGCTTTCTACAAAAAATCTGTGCTTATATGGACTTATCATAGTCAATAATTATCTCGCTGGCTGCTTGAACGGGGATGTGAAGGACCAAAGATCGGACTCAGTAGCACGCATTGGGGAAGGCAGTCCAGCAGTGGACTAATACAGGGTGATCATGATGATGATATGGAATGTTGCTTCTTAATATATGTATGTTATATATGAACGGCAAAAATATAAATGATTTTGTGAGAAATCAAAATCATAGATATACGAATAAGTCATGTAAAATACTATAAACTAATGTGATGATGTAAAAAGTGCAGAGTCGGTAACGTTTAATGTTTATGATTTGACAACAGAATACCAAAATGCATTTAAAATTCTTGTGTTGCCAAATTAAAAAAAAATATAAATGATCTCTTAGTGCAACAAGTTTTTTTTCAATTCTTCGAGTTGATTCGACGAAGATTATTTGTATTACATCTGTGATTTATTTAAAAGATGTTGTATTTTTTCATTTTTGATAATTACAATGTTATGATATTCATAATTATTGTTCTGTTCTTATATTTTTGTTATAAGTGGAAACTTTAGTTATATGTGTTAATATTTCGTTATAGTTTTAAGACTTAATTATAATGTTTGTTTACCAAATTAAATAGATTATTTTCTTTATTTCAAAAACGTGTCCTTATATTGAACAAATAATACCACAACATTAATTTAAATAATTTCTTTATTCATCCGTATCAGACAGCAATCATTTACATAAAATACTCATTATTTCAATCAGTTAGACAAAGTTTTCAAGCGGTCCTCGTATTTAACCCTGTACTTGCTCTCAGGGTCGAACTTGGCGCAGAGTTGGTTCCAAAGTTCCGGCTCCTTGTTGATGAGATGGGCGATCACCTTCTCTGTGCCATTCTTCTGTGCGTCTGTGCACTTGGCGCATTCGTTTTCGAGGGCTTCTTGCATGTGTGCTGGAATTAAAAAGAGCAATTGTTTCAATTATTAAATTTTCAACGATCCCCGTGTTGTATTCGTGTGGAAACGGCGCGAGCGATACACATCCTTTGGTATAAACTTTTTACAGGTCGGTTGATCTTTCAAGGAGATAATCGATCTTAAATCGTACGATTTGTAATTGCATATTTCATTCATTTTGAAATTTTATTTCTGAGTAAATGTTTGGTTAGTGAAAAAAATTATAACATAATAAACATCACATCACTTACATTTGAGTTCAGTGCCGTCGGGAGAGCACTTCCCTTGGTCCATGATGCACTTGAAGTAGTTCTCTAGGATGCGCTTGTTGCCGAGAATTTCATCCAGATCGACATTGTCGTAGCGGTTGGTGTACTTCTCATCAGGGCGGGCGAGCGCGACCGCGACTAAGGCGAACAGGCAGACTATGACCTTCATTGTGATTTCTGAAAAAAATCAAAGACAGATTGTTTTTATTAGGTTGTCCGACAAGTTTGTTCCAATTTGGGAAGGTACCAATCGAACAGGTAATATATATTGGAAGATTAAAAACAAAAAGCTTATATGAATATTCCAAACGACCAACAATAAATTTATCACAACCAATTCTGACTTTGTTGATATTTTCAAAGACAAATATGTAAATATTAACTAAAACCTAATTTATATATCATAGCGTTATACCGCATGGAAAATCAATGTATGACGAAATTAATATATATTTTATATACACCATAATTAATCGATACTAAATACATCCTGACGTTCAAAATCTAGTCGCACGAGATAGGCAATTTATGGTATAACAAGAAAAAAAAACAAAACAATATATGTACTTTTATTCCTTAACACTTTACATTGATATATGATCGTTGTATTTTTCAATGCCTTATTGTTAATTAGACAAAACAAATTCACAGCGAATATAAATATTCATTATGATTTTTAAGGAATTGTAAGAAACATAAATTAATTACCGAAATATAAGTGAAGACTAAAATTTTACACTTGATACACTAATATTAATTTATATTAATTACAGGACTATTTTATTCTACAGCAAATTAAAGTATCGCGTACCTGCGTGAGATGTGTGATCAGCGATTTAAAGTTCGTTACTGATTAGCAGACTCCGTCCACGCGGCTTTATATACTAATATATATGGAACGCACAAAAACTAAGTAGGCACTTAGACTTAACTTAGATATTATAACTTATAATTGGCCCGTGTGACGTATGCATACGACTCTGGACTCGTTGTATGACGTCAAAGCTGTAACCTGTTCCAGCAGGCTATGTTGTTTATTTCTTGTCGTAGATTTTGTATCTTAAGAAATTAAACACAGTAAGTCATTTATGCAGGATTCTTGACTTTCTAGAAGAGCCGAGATGGCCCATCGGTTGGAACGCGTGCATATTAACCGATGATTGCGGGTTCAAACCCAGACAAGCAACACTGAATATTCATGTGCTTAATTAGTGTTTTAAAATTCATCTCAAGCTCGGCGGTGAAGGAAAACATCGTGAGGAAACTTGAATGCCTCTAATTTCAACGAAATTCTGTGATCACATGTGTATTCCACTAACCCGCACTGGTACTGCGTGGTGGAATATGTTCCAAACATTATCCTCAAAGAGAGAGGGGGCCTTAGCAGAGCAGTAGGAAATTTACAGGCTGTTGTTATTGTTGTGGTTGTTGGCTTGATTTTCTTGATGATAAATTTGGCAATCTCTATTTCTACCCTGGCCCACTTCTGTATGTAACATTCGTACTTATTTTCATAGTTTGTAGGTAGTTATTTCCATAAATTACCGTTTAATTAGGGCAGTTACACGTCACAAGTTGGTCGAGTTGTATAAAAATAACTATGTATGATACAGAGTTATTGTAATAGTATTTCAAAAGTTAAGGGGGGGGACGCTCTAATTATAACTTTGTATTAGTATATTTCGAGACTGGGGGGTTTGATCCACATGGTTTCAAGGTATTTTTTGTTGTATTTAAAGATACCTTTTTAACGATACCCCACACGAAGGGGTAAGACGGATTTTTTTTTCGAATCAACTTAATTCGCTGTATTGTATTGGGAAGGGGGGATGGGGGCAAAAAATTATTATTTTTCGATCATTTTAAAAATCAATTTTTGGATTATCAGTATACATCTCTCCACCAATTTTTGTGGCAATCGGTGCAGAAAGACGGACAGACATGACGAAACTATAAGGGTTCCTAGTAGACTACGGAACCCTAAAAATCACCTAAGAAATTTTGCAAGCAATATGATATATATATTTTTACTGTTAACAGCAGTGCATTCGTCTATTATGTTTATTCTGTACTCAAGTCGATACCTTCGGTTTTTATTAATTCTATAAACTACTTATTTTATTTTAATTTCATTCTGAACAAAAATGTGATCATCAGAAAAAAGTTCAGTAAATGAATAAATGTACTAAGTACATCTACCAAAGCAGCAAAAACTCACCTTTATCTAAATCTAGTTTTAGGTTAGGTTAGGATTTTCGAAAACATTTATATTAAGTATCTTCTGAGGTTTTTTAAGCGTTAGGCATAACAAAACAGTTTGTCGGATAAAAAACCATGCAACATTTTTTTGCAAAACAAAACATAAAAACTAATTTAACTTAATGTTTAAAATATTCCAGACATAATTTACATTATTTTGTATATTATCAATAGCCAAATAATGCTTAATATATTATCAATAGCTTTTGACGCCTTATTGCTAGTTCTTTAGGATGTTTTTTTAATTAAACAGCTGACAGTCTTAATGGAAAGTAATGCCTTTACAAGAAAAATATTTACAAAAAATTGTAGAGTAGTTAAGTAGAGAGAGGTTTTAAGTTTATCATTAAGTAAGTGTTTTCTGTTTCTGTGCACTGTAAATATCCTACTCGGTTGGTAGCTGAAGTCGGTCAAGATGAGAACTTATAAAATATTTTTTAGATTATATTCAGGATAGCAATGTAAATAGCGGTATTTCTGATTTTACAAATTAATGTATATTACATTAGTTTAAAACGAATGTAATGTTCATAAGTTAAGAAAATATAGCACACCAAGTGTGAAGAAGAAATGTCCAAGCTGATGCTCACTTCTTTTGCCTGTATTTGTTACATCCGGTTGAGTCAGCTAAAAGTTGATGCTAAATTTCCTATTGCAATGATTAGTTAGAGGTTCTGCGGCATTTGTAGTAAAAAATAATAGTATTTAATTGATACTGACAGCTCTTAAAATCTTACAGAATTATGCTTTGAGTTAACGCAGCTGCTTTCCATATATTTGTGCTGCAGAAAAGGGATATAAATGCAGTCGCAATTTATAAACAAGGAGTTGAAAAATCATCAAACATAGAGCTCAGGAAAACAAACATGGAGTGTTGCTTCTGAATATTTATTCTGTAATGTTATGTAGAATGGAAAAATCATGATTTTGTGAGATACTGATACTCGATCGTATGGAGTCGGCAACTCTTGACGTTTATGATTTTATAACAAAATATCAAAATTTTCCCTTGCTGAATTTAAAAAAAATCTAAAAGGATGTGTGCCAAAGGTTACATTTCCATTCTTCGAGCGGATCCGAAGAAGTTTATTTCTTATGTTTTCCTATTGTGTTCAGATTATGGTTTTTGCTTTATTTTGATAATTACCTATTAAGATATCCTTAATTAATTTGTTCTGCTTTTATTATGTTTTCAATTATCAGTGGAAACTTTACTGATGTAGATGCTAATTGTATGTTATTCTTATAAGAATTAATTGTACTGTTTGTTTCCCAAATTAAATTAATTATTTTCTATATTTTAACCCTAGTCCATATATTAAACAAATGATACCACAATATAAATTTAAATAATTTCTTTATTCATCTGTAGCAAACAGCAATGATTTACAAAAAATAATATCACATTTCAAAGGACTCATTATTTCAATCAGTTAGACAAATTTTTCAAGCGCTCCTCGTATTTAACCCTGTACTTGCTCTCAGGGTCGAACTTGGCGCAGAGTTGGTTCCAAAGCTCCGGCTCCTTGTTGATGAGATGGGCGATCACCTTCTCTGTGCCATTCTTCTGCGCATCTGTGCACTTGGCGCATTCGTTTTCGAGAGCTTCTTGCATGTGTGCTGGAATTAAACAGAACGATTGTTTCAATTATAACATTTTCAAAGGTTCCCGTGATGTATTCGCGTGGAAACGGCACAAGCGACATCCTTTGGTATAAACTTTTTACAGGTCAGTTGATCTTTCGAGGCGATAATCGATCTTAATTTATTTTGAAATTTTATTTTTGTGTAAATGTTTGGTTAGTGAAAAAAATTACAATATAAAAAACATAAGATAACTTACATTTGAGTTCAGTGCCGTCGGGAGAGCACTTCCCTTGGTCCATGATGCACTTGAAGTAGTTCTCTAGGATGCGCTTGTTGCCGAGAATTTCATCCAGATCGACATTGTCGTAGCGGTTGGTGTACTTCTCATCAGGGCGGGCGAGCGCGACCGCGACTAAGGCGAACAGGCAGACTATGACCTTCATTGTGATTTCTGAAAAGCAGAGACAGATTGTTTTTATTAGATTGTCCGACAAGTTTGTTCAGATTTGGGAAGGTACCAACCGAACGTTTCTGAATATATCGGAAGTTTAAAAAAAACTCTTACGTTAATATTCCATCCATATTAGATGTGGAAAAAAGAAGCATTTATGTAATTCAATAAATTTTTGACAACATTTTTTGCCCATATATCTGGAGATAAAACAAATGTGAAAGTTTAGTATACACTTATCCATACTTTATAACGCATGAAAATTGTATACGTGACCAAATGAATATGTATTTTATCATTTTTGTACAAGTTTTAAAAAATAATAGACCACAATAAGATATATAAACTGATATATTAACGTTGCACAATTCAATGTCTTATTGTTATTTTAAGAACAAAACAAATTCACAGCTAATATAAATAATAATTATGTTTTGTAAGGAATTGTACGAAACAGAATGATACATGTATATATAACACTGATATTAATTTATATTAATTTCAGGACTATTTTATTCTACAGCAAATTAAAGTATCGCGTACCTGCGTGAGATGTGTGATCACCGGTTTAAAGTTCGTTACTGATTAGCAGACTCCGTGCACGCGGCTTTATATACTAGTATATATGGAACGCACAAAAACTAAGTAGGCACTTAGACTTAACTAAGACATATCTTATAATTGGCCCGTGTGACGTGTGTATACGACACTGGACTCGTTGTATGACGCCAAAGCTCTAACCTGTTCCAGGCTGTGTTGTTTATTTCGTGTTGTAGATTTTCTATTTTAAGAAATTAAATTAAATTAGTCATTTATGCAGATTTCTTTATTTTATTGATGACCGACAGTTCTATAATGTGCACTGTAACTTCTTGCTCGTATGATATCGGCCGTATTTTTCAAATTGAAAAAGCATCTAAGAAATTTGGCAAGCGCAATGTGATACAAATATTTTTACTGTTAATAGCAGCAATATAAGTGTATTCGTTTATCTTGGAGCACGGCAGTGCTCCAGCCAAGTCTCGAGCAAAACAGGCAGACAGTCACTATGATTAAAAGATAAAGAAAAGTATTACTAAATACAATGATAAAGATACAATTACTGAATGTCGATTTATAACTACAAAATAATTTGAATAGGACTTGGCTTGTATGAGATCTCAAAACTTTTTACGATGGAAAGACTCCATCGACAGACTTGGCATTTTTTTACATTTTTATGTTTTTGGTGGGATTATGTTTGTCCTGTACTTAAGTCGATACCTTCGGTTCTTACAAAATCTATTTACTATTTTTATACAAATTATATTCTGAACAAAAAGGTGATCATCAGAAAAAGTTTAGTAAATCAATAAATGTACGAAGTACATCTACCTAAGCAGACGTAACCCATCTTTAACAGAATGAGATTTTAGATTCAAATTTGAATAGCGTGAACTTGACTAAAGACTGAAATGATTGTTAATCATTTTTTATCACGAGTTTGTAGTAGTTGTAATGATAAGTATCAGAAAACCACTGTCAGTGACTTCTGAGCTCAATATCTATAAAGTATAAAATTGTTTTGATATTTTTATAATACAAACCTGTAGCCGACAGTCCCACATACCAAATAGCCTTTTATACATACACTAAAATAAACTTAAATTAGTTTCTGTAATTTCTGTAGCTTTTAATATCTTTGTGTTCTTTAAAAGAAGCGTACCGGCCCAATGAGGATTAACAATGAGGTGGAGTAAATGGCTTTTGCAAACAAATCTACGCCTTTTTTATTTATTGTATGTAACAGTTTAAAGTACTCATTATGGGCTTACTTTAAACGGATACATGCTGTCACGGATCATAGTTATGTCATTTTTCTGATTTTCTAAATCATTGTTTGGATGTATCTTCTGCGGGTATGTAAGCGTAAGTCATCACAAAAAAACAGTTATTCGGATAAAATACATTATAACAATTTATGCAAAACAAAACATAAAAACTATTTTCACTTAAAATGTTGAAGAATTATAAAGGAAACTATAATATTGTATGTATCATGAATAGGCAATAGGCAACGTACGCCAAATATTTGGAAAACTCGTATATTTTGCCATTTTTTAAAATTTCATATATTTTTTTAATTAAACCCACAGCCCATTTTACTCCAATATAATGATATAATAAATAAATTGTTTGAGTAGTTTTGAGTTCATCAATAAGTGAATGTTTTACTGTGTTTGCACACACACTTCTGCACAATAAATACCCTGCTTGGTAGATCGTCTCCATTCGAATTGGCCGTCGTAGCTGAAGTCGGTGAGGTCGTCATCCTCATAGTAATATAATTTTAGATTACATTTGTTCATACCCACATACTTTTTTAAATTAATTCAACATCAGCTTCCTAAATAAGCCTGCCTAATAACTGATCGCCGATCTCTCTATATGATAGAGAAATCATCAATCGGTAAATAGTCTCAGTCAATTGTGGCCAAATGAATAAGACTATTTACCGATGTCGACAGCTTAACATCTTACAGTATTATGCTTTGAGATAGCGCAGCCGCTTTCTATACAATATTTATGCTGCAGAAAAGGAAAAGTTAGTCCCGTAATTAATAACTCAGAACTATTAAGGCATATGTAGTAGTTTTGAGTTTATCAGTAAGTATTTGTATTTTACAGTTTGTATACACGTTTGTGCACTATAAATATCCTGCTTAGATTTTTGAAATTGTCCGCCGTAGCTAAAGTCGGTCAAGACGATATACTTTTACTTCCTTAGCTTAACAACATAATTTAGAAGGCTATCGTTAAGGGAAAAACCTGCACTGGGGTCTTAATTGATATGGGAATCCCTCAAGGGCTAGATCTTGGACCTTTTCTATTCCTGATATGTATAACATGATCGAACCTCTTTTTTAGGACTTAAAAGTGATATGGTATTGTATGATGATGCTACCTCGTTAGTTATTAAACTTAAAAGAAAAGAGATACACGATGACAATGTAAACAACGCTATCTCGGATTTTACAAACTAACGTACCTATAAAATAATATTACGTATAGAATACATTAGGGAAGAAAAATTTAACACACAAAATGTGAAAAACGTACAAGCTGATAGACTTCTTAACGGGTTGTTAGACTTACTACTTTAAGATTCACTTAATTTTTAAGCCAGGAATTGAAAAATCATTGAGGCATAAATCTAGGTAAATCAAGATATGGAGTATTGTTTCTAAATTTATGTTATGTAATGTTATGTGGAATGGAAAAAATATTAGCGATTTTATGAGAAACTATGATGTGAAATGTTACAAACATTACTCCTCTACACGACCGTATTGCGTCGGTAAATCTTAATGTTTATGACTTTACGACAGAATAACAAGAGATTATGGTTTTGTTTTATTTTTGATCATATTATTACTATATTGAGATATTCGTAATTAATTTGTTCTTCTCTTATTATGTTTTTAACTATAATTTAATGTTATAGTTTTAAGTATCAATGGTACTGTTTGTTTCCCAAATTTAATAAATTATTTTCTATATTTTAAAACTTGTCCTTAAACAAATAATACTACAACGTTAATTTAAATAATTTCTTTATTCATCCGTATCAGACAGCAATGATTTACAAAAAATAATATCACATTTCAAAGGACTCATTATTTCAATCAGTTAGACAAAGTTTTAAGACGCTCCTCGTATTTAACCCTGTATTTGCTTTCAGGGTCGAACTTGGCGCAGAGTTGGTTCCAAAGTTCCGGCTCCTTGTTGATGAGATGGGCGATCACCTTCTCTGTGCCATTCTTCTGCGCATCTGTGCACTTGGCGCATTCGTTTTCGAGTGCTTCTTGCATGTGTGCTGAAATTAAAGAACACAATTGTTACCATTTTTAAATAACCACGATTAATTTGATGTTTTCGTGCTTAAACAGCACAAGCGACACACATCCGTTGGTATAAACTTTTTACAGGTTGGTTGATCTTTCGACGAGATAATCGATCTTAAACTTCGATTCGATCGATCGAATCGATCTTAAACTTTTTCGATCTTACGATTTGTAATTGCATATTTCATTTATTTTGAAATTTCATTTTTGAGTAAATGTTTTGTTAGTGAAAATAATTATAACATAAGATAACTTACATTTGAGTTCAGTGCCATCGGGAGAGCACTTCCCTTGGTCCATGATGCACTTGAAGTAGTTCTCTAGAATGCGCTTGTTGCCGAGAATTTCATCCAGATCGACATTGTCGTAGCGGTTGGTGTACTTCTCATCAGGGCGGGCGAGCGCGACCGCGACTAAGGCGAACAGGCAGACTATGACCTTCATTGTGATTTCTGAAAAAAAAAGACATTTGGTTAATTAGATTGTCCGGCAAGTTTGTTCCAATTTCTGAAGTTACCAATCAAACAGGTCTACATTTAAATCGGAAGATTAAAAATAAAAATATCACGTAAATATTCCAAAAGACTTATAGGTACAGTAGATGTGGATCAAAATAGCATTGATGTGATTCAATATTTTTATGACAATTTTTTTGGGCTACATATTGCTTTCAAATGACAAAAATCTAAATATTACATTTCTAATAGATTTGGTAATCTAAATTATCACACATTAAAATCAATTTATGATGAAATTTATACATATTTTACTTAAGTTGTGAAAATAATAGACTATAATGATTCGGTTATATATGTATCCTGACGTTTATCACTGTATAAAAAGCTTCAAAATGTAGTCGCACGAGAGATATGAATTGCGTCAAAAGAAGAATTCAAATACTATGAATAGGAGGGGCTATTCAATATATAATTTATAGACACAAAATAAGGAGATAATACAAATACTATTATTACCGCAACAACGTATATAAACGTTTTATTATTCAATGTCTTATTGTTAATTAAGGACAAAATAAATTCACAGCGAATAAAAATATTAATTATGATTTGTAAGGAATTGTTAGAAACAGGCAAAAAGTTTCTCGTTTATTACATTTTACACTTGATACATGTATATCACTAATATTAATTTATATTAATTATAGGACTATTTTATTCTACAGCAAATTAAAGTATCGCGTACCTGCGTGAGATGTGTGATCACCGATTTAAAGTTCGTTACTGATTAGCAGACTCCGTCCACACGGCTTTATATACTAGTATATATGGAACGCACAAAAACTTAGTAGGTACTTAGACTTAACTTAGTCATAACTTATAATTTGCCCGTGTGACGTATTCGTACGACACTGGACTCGTTGTATGACGCCAAGATTCTAACCTGTTCCAGCAGGCGACGTTGTTTATTTCGTGTTGCAGATTTTGTATCTTAAGAAATTAAACACAGTAAGAGATTTATGCCTGTTTCTTGATTTTCTAGAAGAGCCGATATGGCCTAGGTTCAAACCCAGCCAAGCACTGAATATACATGTGCTCACTTTCTATTTAACAATTAATCTCGTGCTCGACGGTGAAGGAAAACATCGTGTGAATGCATGTGTCTAATTTCAACGAAATTCTGCCACATGTGTAATCCGCTAACCCGCATTGGAACAGCCTGGTGGAAACCTTCTCCTCAAGGGGAGAGGAAGCCTTAGCACAGTTGTTGTTGTGTTTGCTTGCTCTTCTAGATGAGAGGTCTAAAATGTGCTCTATAGCTCCTTGCTCGTATGACATCGTTCGTATTTTCCATGATCGTATTGCTATCACGTATTAAAGAAGCACCTAATCAATTTGGCCAGCGCAATGTAATACATGTATTTTTATTGTTAATTGAAGCAACGTTATTATATGTGTATTATTTTATTATGCTTGTGATACTGCGATACCTCCGGTTTTTATAAAATTTATTAACTACTCATTTTATTTCAATTATAATCTAAACAAAAATGTGATCAACAGAAAAAAGTTAAGTAAATGGACAAATGTATTAAGTGCATTTACCTCAGCAGAAGTAACCCACCTTTGTCTAAATCTAGTTTTAGGTTTAAATTTCAATGGCGTAAACTATTCCTAAGACTGAGATGATCTATAATCACTATTTATTACGAATTTTATAAGCAGAACAAGTTAAGAAAACCGTGCCCTCGATCATTTTAAAAGGTACCAATATATGCAAGTATTCTTTATAACATTTCTTTTAACTATGAAAAAAGTAGGAATACTCTAAGTCATTTTACATAAAACGTTATTGCAGTAATATTCAAAATAGAACCTGCCTTTATGATAATTATCAGAAAACTGCCGTCAGTTGAGTCTTCTGCTATGAATGGAATTCATCGTTTTGAGATCTTTATAATAAAAATTAGTGACCGATGGCTCTTAGTGAAGATACTTAGTGTCTTTATGTATTTGCATACCATAGAATAAACTTAAATTCATTTGTGTAATTTATCTAGCTTTTCGTATCTTTATGAGCTTTGAACAAAACGGAACCACCCCAATAAGGATTACCAATCAGGCGGAGGAAATGGCTTTGCAAACAACCTAATATTTTTTACTTATTAGCAATAGATAAAATAGTTATTACGGGTTTACTTTAAAAGGCCACATGCTGTCACGAATAGTCCTATCCATTTTCTAATACAATGATTTGATGTATCTTCTGATGTTTTTAAACCTTAATCATAACGTAATAACAAAACAGTTTTTTTCTGACAAAAAACAGTGTATCAATTTTGTGCAAAACAAAGACTAATTTAACTTAAAAATGTTAAAGTATCAGAAATATAAACAACAACATTTTATGTATTATTATCAATATTGGCATCGCATGCCTAATAATGCAAAACTTTTGACACCTTGGTGTATATTATTGATATCTTTTTTTTAATAACATTTTATTTCCTTAAATAAAATTACATTCCAAGCTAATTCAAAGAAAATTTGACCAAAAATTCTGTTTTTTTTTTTAAATATGATAATTAAATTTTTCTGCATGAGCCTCATGTAGAAAAATTGTGGAATAGTTTGTAGCTCACTGTCATTTGAAGCCAAAAAATTTAGACTATTTACGGCTGTGGATACATTAAAATCTTAAAGTATAGAAATAACGCAGCCGCTTTCCATGCGATATTTATGCAGCAGAAAAGAGTGAGAAATTAACGCAACTTATAACGCAGAAATTAAAGAATCATTGAGGCATAATTCTAAGGAATCAAGATATGGAGTTTTGCTTCTGAATATATATTCTGTAAAGTAAAATGGAATGGAAAAATATTAATGATATTGTGAGAAACTGTAATACGAAAAAGTGATGTGAAATGTAACGAACATTTCTCTAAGAAACAAACAGAAACTAATTACTCGAAGGTATTGAGTCGATAACTCTTAATGTTTATGATTTGCAAACAATACGTTTAAAATATTTCCGTTTGGCTCACAAGCCAAAGGTTAGATTTCAATTCACCGATTGGATCCGAAGAAGTTTAGTTTGTTTTACTGATGGTTTCAGAAAAGATTATGGTTTTTGTTTTATTTTTTGATTATTCATAATAATTTGTTCTGCTCTTATCATGTTTCACATTTAGTTATAAGAAAGAACTGTACTGGTATATGTGCTAAATTAATGTTATAATTTTAACAATGAATTGTACTGTTTGTTTTCTAAATTAAATAAATTATTTTCTTTATTTCGAAAACTTGACTTTAAACAAATAATACCACAACATAAATTTAAATAATTTCTTTATTCATCTGTAGCTAACAGCAATGCTTTACAAAAAATAATATCACATTTCAAAGGACTCATTATTTCAATCAGTTAGACAAAGTTTTAAGGCGCTCCTCGTATTTAACCCTGTACTTGCTCTCAGGGTCGAACTTGGCGCAGAGTTGGTTCCAAAGTTCCGGCTCCTTGTTGATGAGATGGGCGATCACCTTCTCTGTGCCATTCTTCTGCGCGTCTGTGCACTTGGCGCATTCGTTTTCGAGAGCTTCTTGCATGTGTGCTGAAATTAAAGATCAAAATTGTTGCAATTTTTAAATTACCATAATTAACTTGATGTTTTCGTGCTTAAACAACACAAGCGATGACACATTTATTTTTAAGTAAATGTTTGATTTATGAAAAACATAGTAGCAAAACATCACATCACTTACATTTGAGTTCAGTGCCGTCGGGAGAGCACTTCCCTTGGTCCATGATGCACTTGAAGTAGTTCTCTAGGATGCGCTTGTTGCCGAGAATTTCATCCAGATCGACATTGTCGTAGCGGTTGGTGTACTTCTCATCAGGGCGGGCGAGCGCGACCGCGGCTAAGGCGAACAGGCAGACTATGACCTTCATTGTGATTTCTGAAAAAAAAAGACATTTGATTAATTAGGTTGTCCGGCAAGTTAGTTCCAATTTCGGAAGGTACCATCTAAATTTATATCCGTAGATTAAAACCAAACAACGCACATAAATGCTCTCAGTTGTAAGGAATCTGTGACATGGAGCAAACTGGCAACTATATAATTACATAAATTTATGACATTGTATACAAATTACGAAATAAAAATAAAATTGAAGCCTGATGCAAAACTATTCCAATTACATTCTCATAGTCCCATGCCCAGACCCAAGTGTAATTTCAGTGAATGTTTAATTTCATGTTCAAGTAAATCATATATTTCTCACTTGATTAACACTAATATTAATTTGTATTAATTAAATGATTATATCAATCTACAACAAATTAAAATATCGCATACCTGCTTGAGACGTGTGATCACCGATTTAAAGTTCGTTACTGATTAGCAGACTCCGTCCTCACGGCTTTTTATACTAGTATATATGGAACGCACAAAAACTAAGTAGGTACTTAGACTTAACTTAGTCATAACTTATAATCTTTCCGTGTGACGTATTCATACGACACTTGACTCGGAGCATGATGCCAAGGCTCTGACCTGTTCCAGCAAGTTATATTGTTTATCTCGTGTTGCAGATTTTTTCGTTTAACTAATAGATATATGAAATCTAAAATGCTCGAAAATGCACGAACGCTGTAAAATGCTCGAAACGTCGGGATGTTAAAAATAATTAATATACGCGATTCAAATCCGTTATAACTAGTTTTATTTCTATGTGTAATAATCGCGAAAACTTAAGACAACATTATAGGCAGGTTTCTTGAATTTTTATTACACGCTATTGTCAGTATTTTCCATAAGGTCCATGTAAGCTATTTGAAAAATTGCACTTAGCCAAATTAGCTAGCGCAACGAGATACATATTTTTTACTTTTAATAGTAGCAATATTATTTTATTCTAAATACTGAAGTAGGTATGTTTGGTTTTTTGTGTACCTCTTAAATTCTTCTTCAATTTGAATATTCTGAACAAAAAAATAACACACACACTAAAAATAAATTAACAAATAAACGAAGTACATCTATCTACCTTAGAGAGTTACCGTTTATGGTTTTAAACTTAAATTTGAATATCGCAAACTAGACTAAGGATTGGAGTATTTAATGATAATTACTTATCACGTGTTTTATAAGCAAAACAAGTTAAGAAAACCATGCCCTCGATAATTTCAAAGGTGTCAATAAATGCTTTTTATATATGCTGTACCTAATGTATAGCAGTGATCTCCAAAATACACAATATATCTTTTGTCAAGTACCAGAAAACTCGTCATTTGAATCCTCTTTTAAAGTACTAAATTAAGTTTGTATTTATTGGTTACCCGTACAGGTTTGCAGACGGGTAAATAGTCCACCTGATGGTAAGTTGTCACCACCGGTAAACCTTGGCACGGTGAGAAATAATAAGGATACCTTGCATCACACCAATGCGCCACCAACTTTGAGAGCTAAGATGTTATGTCTTATCTAATTACTCTGACTCACTCGCCCTTCAAACCGGAACACAACAACACTAAGGATTGGTTTTTGCCGGTAGAATATGTGATTAGTGGAGGGTTTTAGGAAGGTTTGAGCAATTACGTAGACGGGTGCTAACCAAGTCTTACCACCCTGTTGTTTGTTGTTAGTTCCTGTTACAAATAATAAAAAATCTATGGTACACTTAGATATTGCAAATGGACCTTTGAAGTATTATATTCTAAAGGTCTTTAAATACGCTTCTGGGTATCAAATTATCGCTTAAGTATAATATTACGAACTTAGCCTAGATATCTTGAACTTGTTTCCTTAGAATGTTTTAATAGCTGTAAATATCTTAAGTATTTGAAGCTGTTGACAACATTAGTTTTTTTTTTAGAATAGAATATATGTATTATAAAATGTTTCTGTTATATCAAAAATATGTTTAAAATATAACAGACTGGATGTCGTCCGTGGATTTGCTCGCTTTTTGGGGGTTTTTCGTCCGGTTTTACGCTTAATGTGACAAATAATAAAGTTTATTTCCTTTCTTGGGTTTCGACCTAACTTCACAGCAACGTTCTTTTTGCATTTAGCTATGAATATATAATATAAGTATAGATATTGGTTTTAAATACATAAATCATAACATTATCGACTATATCGACTACATATATATGGGTAGTTATTTTATCGATTTATTTAAGTCATCTTTCAAACACAAAATTTGGTATTGCTGTGAAAATTAGATTGAACTCTATTTTAATTGATAGTCTGATAGAATTTTTTGGGAAACTAAAAATACACTACACAATGAATATATGTATATATTAGTAAATGACTACCACAATTTATAAATATAAACAAAACAAAGATTATAAATATAGTAAAGGTAAGATTATAAAAGATAAGATGGGTACGTAAAATTAACAGTCGTGTCCAAATTATACATTTATGGAAATTTCCTTAATCTTTACTTCTGTGACTAAAAATGATTTTAAAGATGCCGTTTCGAATGCTCTTTTTATTTTCTTGTTAACTTATGGCCGCAAGAAACCTGTACGAATACGTCAAAGAGGTTTTTTTTACTTAGTTTTTGCTGACGTCTTGTTTTATATTGCATACATCGTTCGTATTTAATTATTTAAATCGACTGATCAAATGGGCGTATCTAAATTAAAGTCGATTAGCAAAACAGGTATCGAATTATTATTTTTTATCGTAACTAATATTGTAAATATAAAAATAGTAACGTTTTTATAGCGTTTATTTGTTACTCCTCCACTGATGACCTTGAAATTATGTAAACGCGTTGTCAAATATAGTTAGAAGTAGAGTAAGAGTAATACAGAGAAGCAACAGGGGAAAAGTCACACATATTAACAGGAGAATTGCAGTCGTTATTTATCCTAACAAAGAAAAGTAAAGATATTTTATTATAACTACTGATAACGGACGACCTTCTACCCGCTGGTCCGACGACATTCGCAGGATCGCCGGTAGAAGCTGAATGAGGGATGCAGAGGACTAATAAAGAGGCGCGCTCTGGGGGATATGTTCAGCAGTGGACAGCAGTGGCCTGATGATGACGATGAATGTTATTTTACCACTAATGTCGTACTTAGATGCACCCAGATGACTCAATGGTTAGAACGTGTACATCTTAAAAGATGTATGTGGATTCAAACCCTGACACCACTTAATTTTCATGTTTTTAATTGTACTGGTTATTAATATCTTTTTAATTAATTTTAAGGAGGTATATCTTTAATTATATTGTTTATTTATAGTGCTTGGTTATCTAAGGCCTATCGGAGGCATTATTTTTATTCACCTTTACAACAACTCGAGCATATATTTTATAATTGCAAATAGCCTTCAACGATATAATTTACAATGCGTTATAAACTTTTGGTAAAAAATAAGGAAAAAAAAACTAAAATATTCCTGATCCGTGGAAAGATTTCTGACAACGGACGCTGCCTCAAATATTTCCATTTAACTTTATGATTTTGTTTTGTATTTTTGACTTTCAGGAAATAGTCAATTGTGTTATTTATTATAGTTTCTATTTTCAGTCATAGGAACCCTTTTTAAACTATATTAATGGGGAATAACAGAACCTTACTTTTTAAATATAGCCTTTTATTTACGGTACAGTATTAATTACTCCGTAATGGTTCTCTGTGCAAGTCCGTCTGGGTAGGTACCACCCACTCATTAGAGAGTGAGTACTGTTGTTTGGCGGTAGGTTTGTTGTGTACCGTGAAGGGCGAATGAACTATTGTAACAAATAGTTCCCAAGGTTGGTGGTGTATTGGTGAAGCAAGAATTGGTTGATTTTTCTTGCAGCGCCATTGCCCACAGGCAATTCCGGCATTGGTGACCAGTGACCACTTACCATTTGGTGACCCTTTTGCTCATAGGCAAACCATACCATATCAAAAAAAACCGTAAAAAAGCAAATAATACGTAGCCAATTATCCAATTTTAAATAAAATTATACAATTTTAACAAATCCTAATATTAATTTAACAGAGAAGACTTTAAGATTTTTTAAGATAATCTTATTATTAATTTCCCTTAATATACATGCAACTTCACTTTAAAAATCACCTATTACACATTGTGTTTATGCGTATAAATTTAAATGAAGTAATTAATGTGCATAATATACCTATCACTACTTCTCGATTTCCATTTAAGCACGATAAGGAAACTCTACAATAATCCTAGTGGTTTCTTGCGGTTCAAACGCAGGCAAACGCCACTGAACTTTCTTTTAATTATTTTCTGTTTATTTTTTATTTCCAGCACAGCGGTGAAGGAAAACTTCGTGAGGTGCATTTGTTAAAAAACAATGGAATTTTCCGGGATGAGTATCAAAGCAACCCGTATCGGCGTGGTGGAATAAATTCCAAATATTTTCCTTGCAGGTAAAGGAGGCTTTCCCCCAGCTGTGGGAAATTTGCAAGTTGTTACTTCTTTAATTTATCACTGAATGTAACTTTTTTAAAGACAATTATTATTTTTATTACAAACAAGTATGCATAATAAAAAACTAGATCAGTAATCGACATAGTCGTTCATTATACCTAGAAGTCATTTTGAAATATTTTTATAACAAGTACCTACTGTATTCAACGGAATTGATAATTACTAACATTACATGATTGTGATCAAATTATCTTGCTGTGATTTATAAACCAGTAATAAAAGGATTCATTGATTATAATAGGAAAACAGTTATACTTATCTAAATAATCACGTTATTCATTTAATGCCAATTGCTACATGGGTGTAGCTTGTAACAATAATCGACATCATTTATTATTCAGAACAAAAAAATTTTACACACATCATCAGTTTTGAGACAACGTAAAATCTACTTACGCCTAAATACAACAACAGCCTGTAAATTCCCACTGCTGGGCTAAAGGCCTCCTCTCCCTTTATTCCACCACGCTGTTCCAATGCGGGTTGGTGGAATACACATGTGGCAGAATTTCTATGAAATTTGTCACATGCAGGTTTCCTCAGGATGTTTTCCTTCACTGCTGAGCACGAGATGAATTATAAAGACAAATTAAGCACATGAATCAGCGGTGCTTGCCTGGGTTTGAACTTTATATTTTTAGTGAAGCAAGTTAATAAATATTTTAGAGAGTATTTTGTGACTTGTTAGAGTGTCCTAACGGTGATGTCGTGCTGACCGATTTCGTCCTCGGCGCCTAATCTCAAGAAAGAGCAGATAACGCAGCCACGCTAGACACAGTATAGGGCAAAAGTGGTTCAGGTTCAGGTTTCATATACACGAAACTTCCAGTTCCTTGCAGAAACCCTATTTTACCTTTTTTTTCTATTTTTAGTACGGGTTCATCAACCCGCAAATATGACGTTGGTTACCTTGTAACAAGTACTTCGTTATTTAGACTATCATGATCTTTACTAGGATTTTATTACTAACGATTTTAAGTTTTGAAACATATTTACCTATTAAATTATTGCGAAAGCAATTGAGAATCAACAAACGATTAAATATTTTTTATGTCATTTTTAAACCTGACCTGAAATTGACCATTAATCGTGAATAAGATCTTTAGAAATTATTCGTTAGAAATCTACTTTTTGTTTATGAAATCAAACTCTTATTATCAAAAATAATACAACAAAATAACTCGTTTTTTCTACTTGGTCTGATATAAATATTAAAAATACGAATTAATTTACTGTACAGACTCGTTCAAACAAACATTGTGTTAAAGTGCTCGGGGTTTTTTCCACTTTCGCCCTACATTATTGTAGCAATTTTATTACTATGAGTATATTAAGAATCGGAAATGTTTTGCACAAGTGCAAAGTAAATTGATGATGATGAGAATTATTTTTAATTACAAGAAAGACCAATCCCAAATGATTTGAAACAGTAATTTTTTGACGATATTGATAATAAATTATATAAACACTGCATTAAAATACAATCTTTTACTAACATAAGAATTAATGACATTGAATGCTTAAATATGTACAAATATGAACTAAAACTAGTTACTAGTTAGTTAGGAATGGTGGCAAGAATGCTAGCAGCATTTCCCCGTTGAATCGCAATACCGATCCTTTGGGCAAAAAACGAACCAGCCCTCCTGTCACCAGTGGAGGCAATGTGTCGACGAGGTGTTATACTTTTGATGAAGCTTTTTGCACCACTACTCCGAGGGCCACGAGGGCCAAACGTTTCGACAGCAAATGGAACAAAAAAGTAAAGTAATTTACTGCATTAATAACCAAACTAAATGTACAAATATTAAATATAAATTATATATGAGATCGAGGTAACTCAATGACAAACCAGGAGTTTCACGAGTATATCCTCACTGAAATCAATGCTGAGTTTTAGGAAAGCCACTTTAAAGCTACATGTATAATATTTAGGACACATCACACATTACCAAATCTCTTTTTTATATATTATTTTTATAGATTAAATAAAATATGCTTTATCTTAGTTTATATTTTATAATTATCTAAATGTCCTAAATAAACTACTTGAATAGTTCTTCCCTAATGGCGTGAACTTCTATTTCCTCTAATGTGTTTAATGTTTCTCTTTGTGTTTAAGGCGGAAGGAACCTTACGTTTACATTTGAATAAAACTATGATAATTATTTTACCTCTACCTTAAGGTTGTTTGGAAGAGATCGCTGGCTTAGAGATAAGCTCTTGTGCATCGTTCTTGAATGTATTTTATAGTTTGTTTATTCGCTTATAATACAAAGCAAATTGACTTTATAAAAAAAACTAGTACTTAATCGCCCCCGGCTTCGCTCGCGTTTTAGGGTATTGGTTGTCATGTGTCAGGCTAAATAGCCTAGTCTTTGTCCTTTCTTGAAGTTCAAGTTTGCTTCTTACCAAATTTCTTCAAATCGGTTCAGCGGTTTTTTGTGAAAGAGTGACAGACAGACAGTTACTTTCACATTCATAATATTAATATAAATGATCCACGCCATTAAAATGTTAATCCGCAACTCGCAACTAACAAACTCGTAGTCTAGAACTATGAAAATTGTTCATTCAAAAAAAATTACTTTACGTTTCAAATATTAAAACATATTTTGAATACAATATACAATACACTTTGGGCTCGGATTTCCAAGAGAGAAAAATTACTCTGATCTGTCAGCGTAAGTAAGCGAAGAAAATATAAGGCAAAAAGTAAAGACAATTTTGGTTTTTAAAGCTTTGGGCAGGCCTTTCTGGGTAGGTACCATCCTCATCACTCATAATCATTGTACTGCCAAACAGAAGTAATCAGTATTGTTGCGTTCCGATTTGAATGGAGTGAGCAATGAATTACAATCTCAGTTTCCAAGGTTAATGACATTAGCGATGTAAGGAATGGTTGATATTTTTAGAACGCCATTGTTATAAGCGATGATGTTAATTTAAGGTCAGATGGCACATTTAGTCGGCCGCTCACACAAATCACAAAAAAACTACTTAAACGTCAAAAAAATTATCAATATAACTATAGAAATCATGATACATTATGAGATATTAAAGTAATGTTGTGGTCCATATAAATAACTATAGATATTATTCAATCTATTTATATAGATATCCAACTTTATATTTTACAATAATTAAACTATTTCGAAAAACGTTTTTCTAAATTAGTCTTACCCTATATTTTTAGTGTATAACACTTTACGCGATTCATTGAGAAATTATCCGTTAATAAGAAAATAAGGAAAGGTTAATAATACGTATCAGAAAAAAAGTAGTTACAAAAAATGTATGCACTGGATACAAAGGTATTATCTCTTTTCTTTTCGATATTCTGATTAATTAACAGTAAGTTAAAAATATACAGAACTTAAATTGTAGAGGGTAAATGAAGCAAAAAAAAACATTCTAATCCTCGTATCACGACAAACAGCTGAGTTGTAGCATAAAAAAAGTAAGCGAGGTCGATATTTTCAAATTAGGCTTTTCTAAGCTCCTCACATATCCAGAAATCAATCAGCTCGGATCATTTTCGTTTCAAAATTTCTACGACTGGACAATCATTACAATACCAAGAAAGGCAAGAAAGAGAAAGCAATAGTTAAATTAAAGAGTCAATATGTTGCGTAAGTGATATAATGCAGATATCGAGAGTAAAAAAAGTTGGTATACGAGATCCAAAAAATTAAACTAACAATTGAAAAATCGTGTATATATATTACTTTATTCAAATAGATACACCATCATACAATACTTTACACCATCAACTAAACACTTAAAATTAACAACTAATATAAATAGGTAACATTCAAAGTGATACGTCTTTAAAGGTGTAAACAACATAGTATATGAATCATACCATCTACATTATACATTGTATACATAGTCAATTAGTATTGTAATAAAGAGTTTCAGGGAAAATAATAAACTAAGAAACTCAGGTTTCATCAACAAAACATTGCTTATTTACCAAAAAACCCCTGTTATTTTAATTAATTACTAAAACTGTTTTGATTGTTAGATATATCTTAAGTTAAAAACGTATGTATATACTAATTACGCTTAACACTAAATCTATAAGTTTAATAAAAAATAAAAACTTAATTAATTAACACATTTACAACATCATTACTAGCTAACAAGCCTGTTATTGTTCATAGCATCATTAAATTGTAAATAGCAATTTGAAGAAAAAAAACAACTTTAAACTAGTATTTAGTATTTTCTGAATTTTGGCTTCTCATAGACTAGCTCACTTTAAGTTAAGGAGGAGCAAAGAAACAACGAAAAACATTTGGCAAAGATCCGGGTCAATAATCACCAAGATTTCACGTTAAATTGATACTCAATTGAAAGAGTTGAAAATCTTACAACAACAGCCTGTAAATTCCCACTGCTGGGCTAAAGGCTTTCTCTCTCTTTGAGGAGAAGGTTTGGAATATATTCCACCACGCTGTTCCAATGCGGGTTGGTGGAATACACATGTGGCAGAATTTCTATGAAATTTGTCACATGAGATGAATTATAAAGACAAATTAAGCACATAAATCAGCGGTGCTTGCCTGGGTTTGAACCCGCAATCATCGGTTAAGATGCACGCGTTCTGACCACTGGGCCATCTCGATCTGGAAAATCTTAATGTGTTATTATTTATGTGGATATTGTACGCGATATCTTCTACGTTTCTTAATTATTGTTATAAACGAAACAGAAAGGCAATGAAAAAAAGAGAAAAAACCCTGAAAACAAATTATTGGAAAATTAAACAGACAGAAATTGTTGAAATTTATTAATAAAATATAATAATGGTCCTATTAATTTTTACCCCAGAGCCTCCAGATCTCTTAATACGGGCTTGGATGTAATTTACTTTCCCTACTCATGAGTATCTCTACTTAGTGTAAAATATGTATTCTGTAAAACCAATCAAAACAATGATAGTCTTAATTGAAAATTTACTAACGCTAACCTTTACTTGTCTTATATTATTATTATATACACTTTAATATTTATGCCTTGCAGTATATTACAGGAAACTGAGTCATAAGAGCTTCAACATGTAATATTATTTTTTACGCGGAATGCGTCAGAATACTTCATAAAAATAGTTATTGAAACGTGCACTGCTTATTAAGATGATGTTGCTTTTTATTTACATCGTATCATTTATCCTTATTTACTTTATATTTTTAAATGAACATTCAGTGTACTTAACTTGTGGAAAAATTTAGAAACATTTCCCTTAAAAATATAGGAGGCAATAACCAAGAAGTGTTTTTTTCGGAACTAGTGATAGGTTTTTGACAATCAATAAGAGTAACGCTTCTACATTGATAAAATATTTTTCTTCTAGACTTTGAATTTTATTTTTATGTTATTGCTTATTTTAAAAAGACACGAGTAAGTAGTCACCTAATGTTAAATAGTCAGAGAGAAGGTCATAGAGGTACTATTGTTTTACTAGCTATAAGCAATAGATAGGCAAAGAAAAAATCTCGAAAAAAAATTGAAACAGGTTATTGAACAATGTAACCGAGAGAAATTGTTTAAAATTATTTATAAATTATAATTTAATTAGAGGCCTTGTTTTGTGACATACGGAGCCGAAACATGAAAACTCACGACAAGGCTGGTCCACCAGTTTAAAGTCGCTCAGCATGCTATGGAAAGGGCTGTGCTCGGCGTTTCTCTGAGGAATCGCATCAGAAATGAGGTGATCCTTCAAAGAACCAATGTCATCGACATAGCCCACCGGATTAGTAAGCTGAAGCGGCAGTGGCCTGGTCATATTTGTCGTAGAACCGAAAACCGTTGGGGTAAACGTGTTCTAGAGTGGAGACCGCGTCTCGGCAAACGTAGTGTAGGACTTACTTGGTGGTAGGGCTTTGTCCAAGCCCGTCTGGGTAGGTACCATCCACTCATCAGTTATTCTTCCGCTAAATAACATTACGCAGTATTGTTGTGTTCCGGTTTGAAGGGTGAGTGAGCGAGTGTAACTTCAGGCACAAAGAATATGACATCTTAGTTCCTAAGTTTGGTGGCACATTGATTGGCGATGTAAGGAATTGTAATATTTCTTACAGCGTCATTGTCTGTGGGTTATGGTAACCACTTACCATTAGGTGGCCCATATGCTCGTCCGCATAAAATATAATTATATCATAAAAAAATAATAAAAAAAAACGTCCTCAGGCGTGCACTTGGAGAGGCCTATGTCCAGCAGTGGACAAAAACGTACTGATGATGATGATGATGATGATGAAGATGATGATGATCCTTTGTTGCCCCTGAGTTTCCAGTCAACTTAATATCGGTCTTCAAGTTTAAAGAGCAATCCGTCCGATCGAAGAAACAAAGGCGTACCAATAAAATCATATGTGTAAATTGTAAAAAATTATGAAATAATATAATAATGATATACCAATACAATTAGTAGAATTTTATTTGTTTTATAATTTTATTCAGACTATTATTTCAATAAAATTTATTCATATAATAGTATGATGAAAAAAATTACAACTTACTAAAATTATTATCTATTTTTTTTATATCATTAACTATTTTTTTTCATTTTAGATAATTACAAAATAGCACTTTTAGTTACATATTTAGTATATGTATACAAATAATAATTTAATCCTTCTTTTTATAATAAGTACAAAACTAAAGAACGTCTTTTGACTACTTATTAATACAAATTAATAATTTATATAATTAAAGTAATTCAATACAAAAACCTTCAAATACTTAGTTACACTTATCAGTGAGATTGTAACTTAGATATAAACTAGCTAAGCAATGACTGCTTTAACTGGTAATTATTTATCCGGTTTTACGAATTTGTTATTTTAATCGACAATATTACATAACCCATTATATAAGTAATAAGCTGTTCTGTGATGATAGATCGCTACGTGATGTTAGTCTTTGATCTACTAAGATATTTCCAAAGAAAGACCATTTCCTGGCATTGTCTTTTGGTGACAATACTTTTGATATTTGATATAGCATTTTGAATGTATGTATGTATGTAAGTATCTTTGTATGTATGTATGTATGTATGTATGTATGTATGTATGTATGTAATTATTATTTATTATACATTAAACATTTTAACATGTGACACCACCTTTCTCTGAAATCATGACTGTGTTTCTAAGCCCATAAGGTTGTCTGGTAGAAATCGCTACCTAGCGATAATACCGCCTTATTGTGCATCTACTTTTATTTTGTATATATTTCATTTTTATTGTTAAATTACTGTGTTACTGTGGTGTACAATAAAGTATATTATTATTATTATATTTCTTGAAAAATATTCCCGTCTTCGTAATCTCCTGCTGTGGCTGATGATCTGGCCAGGTAAACCTTCAACATCGATTTATGAGGTGAAAAATGATAGAACGGCGACCATCTCAGAACATGATAACCACCAGGACACTATGACTATGTAAGGACTTGAGCCTATTTTCATTTTTGATTTTGAATTTGCTGAAACAACGCAATTATGGGTTTCTTCCACGTTAAGTGGTTAAAAAGTTGTCCAACTAAAATCTAAAATCTACAAAAAACACCAATAGTATCCATTCCGTCTTTTCAGGGGGATTATGGGATCACATGCGCATGTAATCGTGATGCTTTCCCTACCATAGTTGGCCTACCTACCATCGGGGTATCTCGTACGGAAAAGGTGGTAAAAGCAATGCTTTCTCGGCAAGAAAAACGTCTTCGACGAATTGGATTTCGGTTAATTTGTTCAAAAGAAATTACGACTTTGGGTTTTTCCCAGGTAATGGGGAAAACTGCCTTTCTCTGAATTGGCTAAGGGCAATAAGAAACAGCACCACTCTCCTAATAAATTTGTTGTATTGTTATATAATAATGTTGTTGTAAAAATTGTATATTTTTTTATGTTTCACTTAGCAGTATAGACAAAATCAAATTTTAAACCTAGAAAATATTTGTTTATACTTTTCAGTTTAATTAACTCTAATTACATTTATTAACACGTTTTTTTGTTTCACAAAACTTGCTCAGATGCGGGAATACCCCGTTCAATTTCAAACAAACAAACTCATCAACTTTATAATGTTATAAAGTTCATTACTGTGTTTGTCTGAAATATAATATTATTTTAATACCTTCAAATAAAAACAAAAAATAAGTAGTAATAATTTATTAATATTCATCTAAAACTATGCGCATCGTCTATACAATTAACCAAATACAAACAATGATACTACTACAAACGAGACAAGTAAATCATTTTAAGCCATTTTTTTCTGGTATTTCCAAGAAAAATATGATACAGACAATAACGTAACGAACACTAGAAAAATTAAATTGCATTATGTAAAATTGATGAACTTTTTGATTTGATTATCTTCACCAGAAACTGTTTACGACTGACATAGTTTAATAAGTGTCTAGTTTCTCTCTTTCTCGCATCATTGATTTGACATTCGAAAGAAGAAGACAGCATTGTTTAACTAATCACGTCTTCAACAACATATATAGGTGTAGCTGTAGTAATGAAATGTAATTAAATTAAATAAGTGTTTATTATTTTCATAGCTGCACATTCTGAGTCTTATTGTTAACACAATTAAGTGTTATATCTAAATTCAGATGTTCCCATAATTCTTCATTCTTTTTACGCTTTGATAGCCCTGAGTTCATTCTCATATTTAGTAACATATTTGCGTTTTGGGTCGTACTTCGCGACAAGTTGTTCCCAGTAACTCTGTTCGTTGTTGATCAAATGACGGATTACGGTTCTCGTTCCCTTACGCTGGACTTCGGTACATTTCTCACACTGATTTTCCAAAGCCTCCTTAATGTGAGCTGGGAAAATAAAAAAAAAAAATATAAGTTTTTTTTTTTTTTGTTGATGGTACTAAGCAAAAAGTCTTCACATAAATACCAACGACACTTATTACTATAGAACAGTTTTAATTTAATAAATATGAATAAGTCAGGTCTTATTTAAAATAAGATTTACTATTTAAGAATTAGACTAATTTATCTTTTTTTGTAATAAAAATATATATAAAAAATATGATAAAAGTTGTAAAAAAAAATTAATGACACATTAGCTAAATAATTTCTTGTTATTAATATTTTTCTACTTTACGTTAATTGATTAAATTACGTAATTGATGTAAACGATGTATGACGCAATATTTAATTGTAATCCTAATTGTCTAATTAATATATTAAACGAGTTTGTTGTTTTGAATTTTTATTCGAATTTATTGCAAAAAGTAAATTGGGGGTCTTAATTATACGGTTTTTGTATGAATTAGGAAATAAAATGCATCGTGCAATAACATTTATCCTATAAACAATTTTTTGGTTTATTTTACAATCAAAACAAAATGTTAATGTTTTTTTCTTAACTATTATGAAGGCTGAGGTTTCAGGGAAACTGATGAATATCGCTGTACATAGTTCACAATGTCGAATATTTATAAGTTTCAAAAAAAACTAACTAGACAATGACTAACAATTCATTAAAAATATTACAAAGATATTTTGTTAAAATTTAAAAGTGATTTACGAAAAACATAATTTTATCCTCTTAAATGATTGACATATTCAAATAAATATAATTTCTTTAAGCAATTCATAGAATTTATTTCCCTTTTTAAATTGAAACTTATTGATTAAACTTTTTTTAAATGGTAAATTTATCAAGAACTAAAAATTTGACTCTTAATAATCTTTTTACTTTACATAACAGATATGTATAAACATTTAATAAATCTGAAACCATAGAGTATATTGTCCTAAAGAACAATGACGAATGCTTTGAAAGTACTTTTAAGAAAAGAATAAAAAAGGAATTATAATAGCTATACAATTTATTTTAAATATTATACTCACATTTTAATTCGCGTCCGTCGTTCGTGCATTTGCCCTTTTCGAGCACACACGAAATGTAAGCCGTTAATAACCTTCGGTTACTCAAAATTTCGTCAATGTTAACTTTGTCAAAACGATCGGTGTATTTATCCGGCCGAGCTGCGGCAAACGCAACTAGTGCCAAAAAACATAATACAATAACACTCTTCATTCTGAAACAAAATCATTTAATCATTAAAACGTATATTTGAAACAACCCATTGATTCTAATCGAAGTTTAAACATGTTTACATGTTTAAGATATAGCATTCAACAATTTCAAATCATAAAATTAATTAAAAACTGTTGTTAATATTTTGCATCAATATTAAACTGCATAATTAATTTTAAAATACAAAAACTAAAATAAACTGTTAAAAATACAATAGGTACACAAATATTTCCTTATTGTAAAATTGAATAAAACAAATTCATAAGCGTATAAAAACATCGTTCGTACGTCAGAATCCACGAATAAAAATACTATTAAGAATATTCCATTGAGTAACACGAATCACAAAAAATTTAATACCTTAAGTTTTGTCGTAAAATAGGAGCACTTTCAACGGTCCGAGTTGATAACTGAGTCCAGAGGGCGAGCTATGATTTGACTTTTTATACACTATTAAAAAACGAGATTTTTGGACGCGACAAAACAAGTTTCGGTTAGTACATAGTTCGCGGAACGTTTCGTCAGAGATGTCGTTAATTTACCTACAAACTTTAAGGCTGTTTGTCATTATGTTTATTTTTTATATAAACGAATTAGCAAATTATTTTAAATATCCGTACGTCCTCGGATTTAATTATTACTCGTTATTAAATATATAGTTATAATATAATTGTTATGTTTATCCATCAAAGCATCAATTGGAATCAAGCAATCATTTTTTGTCGTATAATCAAAATTGTTTTCGAAAAATCATTACTACAGCAATTATTTAAAAAAAAAAACATTCAACAAAAAATTGGAATAAAGATAAAATCAACGTTTCTCGGTATGTACATATGTTTGTTTAGTGTTAACAACTGGGCCGTGATGGCAATTTAGTTAGACATGCGCTTTTTATCTAAAGAGTTTATATAGACAGGTTCTATATCCATCAGACAAATAACAAAATGTAGAAAAAAATTAGTAACCGTCAAATTAAAATTTTAAATTTGGAAGTTTGTTCACTCCCGAGTTTCGAAAAGCGCGTAAAATCGTTGGCCCTGAACTGTTTCCGATCGTGTTTTACAGTCCCATCGGATTATTCGATTGTAAAAATCGGGAGTAGACTTATGTTTGCATGCACACTTGTGCAGAATAATCTTAATAGTCTCCTGATATTGAGAAAATCACAAAAAAAATTCACGCTGTATGTATATTACTTTTTGAGAAGAGAATATTACATTTATGCATAGCAAAATAAAAAGGTTGTAGGGTTTTAATAGTAAAATCGAATACAAAAATCCAAAAAGTATTTACTATCTTAGCGAAGACGAATTATTTTACGATTTACAATAACATTGTTTCTTTTTTTAAATATCTCGAAGATAATTTCTTATTTCAAGTATTAAAAGAACACTTCGAATTGATACGATAATGATATATCATTCAACTGTCAATTGTCACAGTCGTGTAAACGTATCGGTAAATGGTACATCAAAGCCTCGTAGATACAATGTTGCAATTACGAATTAATTGTATTCTTAGCTTTTTATTTTTTTTTTCAATTGCCGTCTGTGTTTTTTTTTCGGGTATCATTTATTATTTCGAGTTTGTAAGTGATAATAAACAAATCTGAATCACTCATTTTTTTGTTTTTTTCCTTTGTACCTACCGTCAAACTTGTTCTATTTGTAGCAGATTGTCTGTGTTCGTACAGTGGAAGTGGATTGCTATAGAAATACTTGTATTTGGTCTAAAAGAACTTTTATTATAATTTTTCACTCACAAGAAGAAGGAGACACTTTAGACTAAAAATAAAACTGTTAATAAAAATTTAATGTTGCTATTATTATAATACTATTAATCATTATCATAGCTAAAAATAAGGAACACCTTTTTTAACAGTTTTAGTATCAATAAAATTGGTACTAAAAAGGTAAGTGGTCACCATTGCCTCTAGACAATTACTCTAGACATTGGTACTATCAACTATGGAATGCTAACCAATCAAAATAACCAATGCCCCACCTTTTGTGAACTAAGATGTTATTTCCCTTGTAGTTACTCTGGTTTCACCCTCCACACCTAAAAAATCAATACTTAGTTTTTTGTTTGGCTGTATAATACGAGATTAATATCTCGAATGGGTAGATAACCAGACTGCCTAGTACAAAGTCCTAGCACGTTAAATATTTTAAAAAAAGTGATTAGAAAAAAGTTCGACTACTAAAAATGCACTATATATAATTTATGTGTTTAATAATTAAGCTACGATGTTTTGTAGCTAATGAACATGTAAAATAAGATTTTTTCTTGCTTGTACCTATGTAAAAAGCACCACAAATGTGTGCAAATTTTAACGCAATCTGTCTGGAAGTCATTTCAAATATTTGCAAGATTTTACTAATTTAAAGCTTTGATTATGTAAGACATATCCTATGCAATTATGCGATTATCACATCTCAATATTTCTCATAACTGTTATATTATTCAAATAACGACTGTGTTGATTTGATTTTATCTTTACTTAGAAGAAAAACATTCCATATTCCAAGGCAAGTTTTATTCAAAACAAATAATTCCATGTTTATAGATTAGTAGGTGAAACTATAAAATATTTTTTAGTCGAGTTTAAATATTAATTAATAAAATATAATACCTAAAATAATTCGTTAAAAAAACTATAATTGGTTATTTTAATTGGTGTCTATAATAAAACGGCTAACAAGCAGATAGCTCATCAATCAACAACAACAGCCTGTACATTCCCACTGCTGGGCTAAAAGCCTCCTCTCCCTTTGAGGAGAAGGTTTGGAACATATTCCACCACGCTGTTCCAATGCGGGTTGGTGAAATACACATGTGGCAGAATTTTTATGAAATTTGTCACATGCAGGTTTTCTCGCGATGTTTTCCTTCACCACTGAGCACGAGATGAATTATAAAGACAAATTAAGCACATGAATCAGCGGTTCTTGCCTGGGTTTGAACCAGCAACCATCGGTTAAGATGCACGCGTTCTAACCACTGTGCCATCTCGACTCATAGGTATTGTCGATGGCTAGATAACTCATAGCCATCGACAATATAAGAAATATTAGCTTTATATTTCACAACAAACAAATAATTCTATTAATTAATATGTTATTTTATGTGACGTTACTAAGTTTCTATGTCATCGTTCTAAGAGAACAGATGGACGAAATCATAAATTATGAGTAGAATAACAAATTGGCTTTACACACATCCTAAGAAGAAGTACTAAGCTTCCTTAGCTACCCGACATACTTTAATTTGTACGTAAATAAATATTGACAACATCACTTTGATCCTAATGTAAGTAGCTAAAGCACTTGTGTTATGGAAAATCAGAAGTAATGACGGTACCACAAACTCCCAGACCCAAGATAACACAGAAAACTAATGAAAGTTCCACATCGACTTGGCCGGGAATCGAACCCGGGACCTCGGAGGTCGTCATATGTAGCATAGCTTGTAACATAGCAACAATATTGTAATCATTCTAAACCCTACAATAAAGTATAAAACATACAAGAATAACAATTACCCTACGTGAACGTTATTTGTAATAGCAATTATGCTAATTCGATTTGTATATATTTAGTTTTCAATGATTTTTCTATTTCTCGGTAACAAATACAAAACATGTAGTACGTTAATCACTGATGACGCAAGATACTGTGCATAAAATAAATTAGTGGTTACATTAACCATGTTTAGCGAAACCATTAGGTTTTGTAATTAAAGGGAGCGATTATTTATTTATGAATCATTATTTCGTTTATAAATATATATGTTTTATGAGTAGAGCTAGGTCAGTGGGTCGAACACGTGGATTTCAGTAACGCGTATTTAATTCGTTCAAGCACCATTGTTATTGCTGGTGGAAGGCAAAAGGGGTTTTATATGCTATAAGTTGACGGACAAGCATATGCGCCATCTGATAGTAAGGAGTCACTACCGTCCATAGACCATTGCGCTGTAAGAAACGTTCCCACACCACCAATCTTGGGAACTAAAATGTTATGTCCCTTGTGCCTGTAGTTACACTGGCTCAGTCAGCCTTCAAACCAGAACACAGTACCTATCCAGACGGGATAGCACAAAGTCCACCATGGATCTTCAATATAACAGAATTTTGCTGAACACAATTTGGCAGTTTCCTTTATTCTTTTTAATGTTTTATGTGTTGCATATTACGTATGTATGTATCATACGTCTAACCTGTAGAGGCAACACGCAATTATTAAAATCATTAATTAATTAAAACTTTTAACAAATATATTTATGACTTTAATATTTGCCATACTATGTATGCTATATATATATTTTAAAGATATAAATATCGAAGAGTGCTCTCTAAAGTTCTATTTAAAATAATTGTCAAAGAGTTTATCATGAAAATTTACTGATTTTCATCAAAGGACTGGAACAAATGCCGCTAAGATCTCCTTTACTTTCTGGACATATGTATTTTTTGTAATATACCACTAAAATCAACAATATAATTTATTACTAAATGTTTTTCTACTAGTGCACTCATTCATAAAATTTTAACCTATTGGGCAACAGTCCGAATAACAAATCGGGTTTGAATATGGTTTTCCTAATTCCCTAAGTTTTTTTTTCTATGCCGATGATCAAATGATGCAATCATCAGCACATGATGTTATAATATGGTCACCGCGCCTATAGACATGTAACAAATAATAACCCTTCCTTACATAGCTCCAATGCGCCACCAATATTAGGAACTAAGATAGCCCCTTGTACCTGTAATTACTAGGTATTATTTCTTTGTAGAATTTATTTAAAAAAATGATAATAGACTTGTTTTAATGTTATTATAACATAAGATATCATCATAATACTTGCTTCAAATTAAAAACAGACCTCAATGTTAATTCGCCAAAAATATACGCTTTGTCTATTTATCCATGTTTTATTTAACTATTTTCTATTTGATCTACAATGAAATATAATGATGTTCACAAGAAATATTTAAATTGAAATCTTTTTGCAAGTTTTTCTGTTTACATAGTAATTTTATAAACATCCATTTGCTCTGAGTCTGATAGGGCAAGGCCAATTATTCCATTTAAAGTCAGTAAATCACGTGCATGTCCCAATAAAGGTCGTACGTTTTATACAACGTACGCTATAACAGTCTTTATTTATTTACCATTTAAGACTAAATTCGCAACAAACTAGATATTACATATCATGTGAAACTGCATAAGTACTGCTTTATTGACATTCTGTTTCTCGAAACTAGCCTGCCTATACATGAAACTTGGTTATTTTCCTCTTTTTGTTTCCTCTTACAGTTTACTAATATAATAAAAAATAAAGATTTATTTAACACACATTATTTTATATAATGAGCACACCTTATGTAACAGAAAGTCGGGTCATGAGTAGGAACCCTTTAATAAATATCGAACAGTTATTAAGTGTTCATTTTTAATTAAGGTTTCAAAGGTGTGTTATAGGTACAAAGATCAAAATAATAAATTTAATCCACCACCCTTCGGCAATGTTATATTGGAATTAAATATGGCAGTTTTCTACACATGCAGGATTATCTTTACCGACGAGCATGAGATGATTTATATATACAAATTGTTTACATTGCTTAAACAACTATCGTAGGTTAAGATTCACGGTTTCTATATTATATGTTAATTCTGTAAGGAGTGAGCTTTATATTTTATAGTGCCACTGTCTAAAGGCAAAAAGGAAAACTTATCATCGCGAGGCCAATTTGCTTGTCTGCCTTCAAAATAATCAGAGGTTTTTGTAAAGTTTATACATCATTTCGAATACATATAAATAAAGTGAATGCTGAATTTAAAATATTTTACTCGTCCATCTATTTAATCAGTCTATATTACAACAATAATAAGTATAGAAAACAATTGTTATTGGATTTTCTTATTGGTTATCAAAGCCATGAATAGAGTTGCACTAAAATATCATACCTAATGGTTATTATGGTTATCTATGATTATCTTTATGTCTAGATAGTTTGTCAAAGCCGTAAACACATGGCCAAACGTTAGTTACCGAGTAGTAAGTACACACACTCGTATTGTACGACACAAATTAGATGTAGCATCGGAAAATGCAATTGAATGAAAATAAAACTGATTACTGCCGATTTACACAACCAATACAAATAGCTCCCTATCGCGACATTCGACGCTATTCGTCGCTATAGATTCAAGCGTCACAGAAAGCAAGTGCATGTAATTCGACGCGTCAAATTGAATATATTAGGTCATATGATATTACAAGTTATTACGTTTGTGCAAAGATCATATTCGCATGAGAAATAAATATTGATAATTGGGGATAGCGTACTCAATTCGGGTGTGATCGGTTTTACGAATTTTGCCGATGCGACATCTAAGTTGTGTCGTACGATACAATAGTTTGACATTTGTCAAGTGAGAAACGTTGCTGTCACTAACACAAATATAATACAGTTGGCTCGTTTGTTTTGCTTCTTTAGTAATGCGACACTCTACCTAGAAATGTAAATAATCTAAGATAATTGTGATTAATCACACTGTTGGCAGCGCTGTTCCATTTTTCGCAGAAATACCATAATTCTTCCACACGGCCGAGGCTAGCTAGTAATCTAACTATTTTTAATTTTACTTATACATTTTCTCTAGTAAGAATTTAAAAATTTCTTGTGTAAATTGTAATATGTATCACTCAATTATGTTGTGCGAAAAGTATATTTGCATTTGGCTAGTAATTCCTACGTTTCCTCGAAACATTGTCAACATGTGAAGCTTCAAACTGCTTCAACAAACAATACAATGCTATACGAAATAGTCATTTTACTTTATGTAACCAAACACCACGCAGGTCATCTACTAGACTATTACTAAAAAAGTGCATAATGGCAAATTTTTAATAACGGGTTCCGCGGTATTTTCATTAATACGTTTCTCATTTAATGACCCAAAAATATTATTCTAAACAAATTTACAGATGATATAACCACTAAACAACAACACATTGCATTGTTTTGTCATTCCAAGTGTGAGTAAGCCAATGTAAAACAAGCACAATTGACATAACATCGCAGTTCCCACGATTGGTATAGGAAGCGATGACCTACCAATGCTATAAAAAACTACGCTTAGTGCTTTCAAACAAACAAATATTATTATTATTTTTTTTTATGGTATAAGTTGGCGGACGGGTAAATGGGCCACCTGATGGTAAGTGGTCACCATCACCCATAAACAATGACGCTGTAAGAAATATTAACTAATCCTTACATCGTCAATGCGCCACCAACTTGGGAACTAAGTTGTTATGCCCCCTGTGCTGTAGTTACACTGGCTCACTCACCCTTCAAACCGGAACACAACAATACTGAGCACTGTTGTTTGGCGGTAGAATAACTGATGAGTGGGTGGTACCTACCCAGAAGGGCTTGCACTAAGCCCTACCACCAAGTAATCATATGAAAAAAAGTTAAAAGAAGTGATATGAAAAATAATGTAACTTCAACTAAAGCCGATAACATACAATTATTAATTTAATTAAAATAAAACCATCTGCACCCGGTCTTACAGTTCGGGTTAATTTTTTGTGACGTTTAATATCAAGGTGTAAACAAGACCGGTCTTAAACTTTTACGTCAGAGATTATTTGCTTGTAAAAACCCCGAGCGCAAACGATGTCTTCTGTCAAGTGACGTTGTTTTGTTAATACGTTTCAATGCCGACTTTTTTTAAATAACCTACTTGGACGTGGACCTTACTTGTCTCAATTTTATAATGATTCGTTTTATTTTCAAAAATTATTCCATGTATTTCTGGGCGTTAAATGTTTTATAAATCTTTAGTCAAATATACAACTACCACATATTGGTGTTAATAAATAAATTATAAAAAATTAAACCGACAAAATTAGAAACAGCAAGTAAGCTAAAAATAATAAAATAGATCTATGAAACTACTAATACCAATTGTAGTTTTGGTGAAATTCGTGAACAAACATACAAACATATACATACCAAATTAAGCATATACGCTTGGAAGCCTAAATAGATCATTATACTCAAATATAATTTAATTCTAAGAATGTTACAAACATGCATGTCGAACTGAGAACCTCCTTTTTATTTTCTATTTGGTGAAAAAAGTAGGTGAAAAATAATATCAAATCAAGTCAAAATTTACGTTATTCATGCAGGCAACACTGTCAATCGTTTTTTATAAATATAAAAAATATTTTTCGTTTCGTTTTTTATAAATAAAATTGTTTTAAACTTAAAGCCCAGTAGAAATGTAAATTATACAGAGAAATTCTACTACTTAGAAATAGTTACTCGTTTCCAATATTTGTTATAAAGTTAGGTCAATTAAATACAATCATATTAAAACAATACAACAGTTTGACAGTCATCAAGTATTACACTGTACGCTTGTCTACCATTTAGTACACAAGATTATATAAATATATAATCTTGTAAAATATTGTATAAAATACATGATAAAAATCGTGCTATTATCGCAATGGTCGCAAATTTTGGTGCATGATAAATAAACTAATAAATATTTTGTTTATTACATGTAATTTTATTAATGAAAAGGAATAAATAAACAAAGCTTAGCACTGGGTCTCCTCTGTATATTGAAGATTTCGAATCAGTGGAAAATTTAGATACGATTAAAAAGCATGTAAGACGTATGTACTTTATCAAATTCTACGTTGAAAGAAGTACCTATAATTAAATATTGTTCTAATATACAACTACTATAAAACTAAATATATGGCACCGTTAATAATACCAGTTATTATATACTATTAATTATTATTTGAACTCACAATCAGAGGATATTGACTTCATTTTTTTTCCGTAGAAGTCCGAGAGGCGAGACCGCGAATAGAAAAAAATAAATAAACGTGTACACGAATCAACACCCACGTGCGTTGAAAAAAATGATATAGTATTATGCTATTAGTTAAAATATGAATATTATTGTTGATAACAGAAATTCCTGGAACAAGATTGCAGCACCTACTTCCAGATCCAAAACCAAAAATATGCCGTCTTAGAATCTACTCGAAAACCAAAATTTGGAGCATAATGTGGCCAATCGTTTAGATAGAGCTAAGTAACACGCGCTCGTACAAATTTATACTACTATTATAAATAGAAAAAATATATTTTTGTGTGTGTGTATGTTTGTAATAAATAACTTCAAAAATTACCATTGGAAATCTACAATCCCAAAATCTTATCCACTCGTACGAAGCCGTGACGGGTCGCTAGTTATATTATATACACTAGATGCTCAACCCGACTTGGTTTGGGTTGAGTTCACTTACATAAAAAACATACACGCAGTTATTTTACATAGATAGATAAAGTTTATTGTAAGGTTTTCGCATTTGGTTACATGTATTAATTGACATAAAATGGCTATGTGGACTTAACCACCGATTAAGGGACGGACAAACTACACTAAATTTCCAATCGTGGGATTAATTTATATTTGCGTTCAAATAAATCGGTTTTCAGTCAAATATAACATCGTGAGGAAACCTATATGTTGGATGAAAGTCTACCTCATTTTTATTGTCCATGGTAACCGACCATTCTACGCAGAGAACATGCGCCAACAATCTTAAGCCAACGAAGTCTTTCAATGTATTTAAGCCGTCTCATAGACTGTACGGACATTTATAGCCGAGCCGAGATGGCCTAGGGATGAGAACGCGTATATCTTAACCGATGATTGCGGCTTCAAACCCAGACAAGCACCACTGAATATTCATGTGCTTAATTTGTGTTTAAAATTCATCTCGTTGCTCGGAGGTGAAGGAAAACAACTTGAGACAACCTGCATGTGTCTAATTTCATAGAAATTCTGCCACATTTGTATTCTGAATAATAGTAATAATTGATGTTGTTGTTGTTTGGACATTTATATTCCGTTAATTCTATTCACTTCCGAAAGCAAGTGTCATTATCACAACATCAATCAAATATCAAATATGAAAAACATCAGTAAATTTTCTGAAATACCTACTGTTATTGTATTTTATTTATTTATTTATAATGCCACACTGTATAAATATCATTACAGGATTGTGTCCCAAACAAAAAATACTGCTCTATACAAGAGCTACTGACTTTATTGTCGACTAAAAGGCATAATCGTTTTTATTTGATTCCTTGATTGTCTTAAATATAATATTTTTATTGTTTACCATTAATTTGAATAAAATAAATATATTTAGAAGCTAATAATACTAGGAGCATGTTTGTTCTCGACGTTGAAAGCGAGGAAGAGAAATGGTCCAAGGATCAATCCTAATGTACTCTAAGAGAATTCATATTATTGACATTAATTTCAAAATTATTATCATATTAATCTTAGCTAGTCATTCACTTGTAAGGAAAATACTTCAGAGCAATGATGCGAATACAAGAAAACAAATATTTGTTTTAAACATTTCAAACATAAATATTATTATACAAACAAACGGTCATGTCTAAAACAACATATCATTGGTTTAATAAAATTGTTTTTTCGTATTTTTAAAAACTGTTTGCTTAGGTCCGACTGTAGCTTTTCTATTAAATTCAAATTCAGTCTAGAAACGATAAACAATTTTTGAAATATGATTATTCCTCCACAAAAAAGCCTGCACTCCCATAAACTGACCATGGATTTACTTAAGTTAATTATAATTAGGTCACATATAAATCAAATCTTGTCAAATTTGTCTAAACCACTGTTGCTTTCCCGACATTATTCTTTTAGGTCTCTCACATTATACAAATCTGGGATTATTTGACTAAACTCGTTGTCATAACTTGCGACAGTAAGATATTCAAGTCATATCTTTTCCAAGAAGAGAATTTCGACAAATGTTTCTTGGATGGAAGATCTGAGATAGAACAAACTATTAATAAAGACACTTATTGTTGGAAGAATAAACGAGTCATATATACATTGATTGGTCACCTCAATAAATGATCTTATTCAAAATTCAGCAGGCTTATTTTTATCGATTTCAGCTCTTTTATTACTGCTAAAAAAATATAAAATAATTTAATCCACTCGAAATTTGTCATAAATAACTCACAATGGAATAAATATTTTGTTCAAAAGTGAAAAATCCCTGAGACGTGATACGTTTAAGCCTTATTGATTGCTATTGCAATACTATTTGAAAACCTTTGCAAAGGCCATGCACATGGTTAGTAAAAGCCTTCTACAAAATCCGCTTATTCCATACCAGGGTAGTTTTGGTCGGAAGGAGACCTTTTAAGCGCATATCAAAAGATTTACGATAGAATAAGAAGCTTCGTACGTATGGTGAAATTATTGAAATTAAGAAAACATATCCTCTCGGAGAATTGAGAAATATTCACTTGTTAAGGACGGATTCTATATAATCTCAGATTCAGTTAGTTACAAATGTAATTAGATGTTGTTTTGATTTTAATAACACAATTCTTAGTTATATAATAGTTTATAAACATTTTAAACATAACTTTTGAATTTATTAGTTAGAAATGAAATGCAAATAACTATTTCTTTATGTAGGTAAAACTATACATTACCAATTTTAAAACGGCTTGCATGTTGTTCATAGTAATTTTCATCAATCAGAATACATTAAATATTTAACATCAATTTCTTGGATAATAACCTGAGTATTATGTCTGCCAGTATAAAAGAGCATTTGTACCCTGACTACAGCGAGGTTACCATATTTATTTTATTTAGTGCACTGTCTCACGCCCTATTACTGACTTAAATTCGATACCAGGTACAGAATACATACTATTTTTTTGTATTTTTTATCATGATGTGATATTGGCAAAATAATTTGTGTATGGCTAGTGTGTATCTGTCTTAATTTTTGTTGTGTATAATAATGTATGTAATTGTAAACTATAAAATGTATCTTCTATCTTGCGAACTTCTTCTTCATAAATTTCACGAAAAGTCTGCTAAAAAAATTACGTAATGCATATATACAACAACAACAACAGCAGCCCGTAAATTTCCACTGCTGGGCTAAAGGCCTCCTCTCCCTTTGAGGAGAAGGTTTGGAACATATTCCACCACGCTGTTCCAATGCGGTTTAGTGGAATGCACATGTGGCAGAATTTCTATGAAATTTGTCAGATGCAGGTTTCCTCACGATGTTTTCCTTCACCGCTGAGCACGAGATGAATTATAAAGACAAATTAAGCACAAACTTGGTGATTTATTAAACTTTCTTCTATATTTTTCTTTATAAGTAACTTATGTATAACCTATTTCAATAAAAACTACTTAATTTCAGTGAAAAATAATGAAACGTTTCATATCAACCATATTGATTCTTTACTTTGTTTACCGAAGTGATTGTGAAAACTCCACATACACAACGATGTATGATGGTGTAGACTTAGATGAAATTCTGAGCAGCGATAGATTACTGGCAGGATATGTAAACTGCCTGTTAGATAAAGGACCTTGTACTCCAGATGGAAAGGAATTAAAAAGTAAGATTATACAAACCTTATTCTAATAATTACAATGTTCTTCTACTATATTACGAATATATGACATCACCATAATATTCATCCCAATAACGCATTTAAAACCGTTTTCCTAACTATTGGGATGCCTAGTTGCCCAAGTTGTTTCGAGTCTTTAGGCGGCGGTCTTTAGATCCCAATCGATAATCCGGCCCTATTTTTATATATTTATCGTTTCACATCAAAATAGTACACCATTATTTTTTTAAACGAAAATATTTTTTCCATAGCAAATACGTAGTTAAAAGATTTATTTTAAATGTTGCTTTTTAGAAAAGAACGGCTAAAATTCAGAAACGGTAAAAGTGAAACTGAATATAACTTATATTTTTATATTTATTCTCTTCATTGTGACACAAATTCATCGAGTTTTATTTCCAGAAAAGTAAATCAGTTTAATTGAAAATGTGTTTTGCGACAGGAAACTTACCAGATGCAATTGAAAATGAATGTAGTAAATGCACCGAAAAACAGCGTGATGGTGCGGACAAAGTCATGCATTATATCATCGATCACAAGCCAGACGATTGGAAAAAACTCGAAGCAAAGTGAGAGTATATACAAAATAACTAAATTTAAAAGCAGTATTAAATGTAGCCCTGCTTCAAAAATAGACTAACGCCTTTAATTAATCAGTGAGCAAAAACGTGCTTATGTGCATGTTTTACTATTGCGGATATTTTTATGGTTACCAAGATGAGCCTACATAACAGCAAGTTGAAATATATTCTAAAATTTTTTATAAGCAAGCTCTGTTGGCAGGCTATCCATATACATCAATTATTCTACCGTCATATAGTACTTAATACAGTTTTTGGATTGAATGATAGTATAATTACAGACAAGGGGAAATAACATCTTAGTTCTCATGGTTGCAAGCACATAGACGTAGCATTTGGTTGATATTTTATAAAATTCTTATGTTTAGGCAATCATTAGCATCGGTGATCGATATAACCTTCTATCTTTTTTAAATAGAGAAAATTATACGTAGGTACTTAATTATGATATTCATTTAAAATTAAAATACCTATATTTTGTGTAAAGCATCTTATTTCATAAATTGCTATACAGATGTATAGACGATTATAATATATTTATAATTATTTTAGATATGACACAGAGGGCACATATAAATTGAAATACATAACAAGTCAACCAAATGTCGAATCAAAATCGCAGGAAAACAAAAATAATAATGATGATGAAGACGATGATGACGACGATGACGATGTCACATATAACAAAGGTCCAAGTCCTAGAGTGGATTCTAGTGAATAAACGAATTTGGAAACCCCGATTAAAGGACATAATTAACTAACCAGTCTTGGTAAATGTATTAAGTATTCGGAAGTCGCTAATAAATATTTGGGGAATAATGCTCTGTTTATTTCGAAACTAAGCTTATATTTACTTATAAAATTTAATTATATAAACTATTTATGATAAACAGGATTTGGGAACATTAATTTATTTTTTCCATGGCATATCTTTTCACTCTCACTTTCACACCAGGCATTGTGTATCTATTTCTTGCATTTTCAATGTATTCAGGATCTCCCTTTATTTTTAATTTCGATGTTTCTTTTTTGAACGGTTTCTTTTCCGGTAATACTAGTAGTGCTGACCTAAAATCATATACCATTTTGAGATACACATTTAAATTAAAGAAACGAAACTAATACTGTCAGAAATTTACAAAAGGCAGGAATTTAAATAACAATATGACAGTGGATTGAATAGATATCTTACGCATTTGTTTTATCCCAGTATCCTTTGAATTTTGTTGAGACTGTCGTACCTGGTGAGGAAGAGCTTCCAAGCCACAGGATCATGAGCCATCATAGATGCAACAATTTTTCCTGCGGTTTCTTTCTGTGTTTCAGAACACTTAACGCAATCATCTTTTAATGCTTGGATGAGAACACCTTAAAGTAGATTTTATATTAATAAAAGTAATAATTTATTTAAACGAATTAAACCTTAAACAACATCGAAATGCTAAGTCATTTTTTGTGTTTCTGTTCTTACAAGAGATGAAAAAAGCTGCTAATAAAGATTTTAATAGAATAAATGGCTCATGGTAAATATGACCTTTTCGAATGTTATTTATAATTTCTTAAGAACTTCACAAGGAAAGGTTAAAAAACTAATTCGTAATGCAATAATTATAAACAATTATACTTACTCTTTATTTCGCCCATAGCTTTAGAACAGTATCGGTCAACAGACATTAAGCACTTGACATCTTCGGCTGGTAACGGGGCAATCGCTTCATTTAGATTCGTTTTTTTCTTCAATATTTCTGACTTCTCTGCGTCATTTATGACCTGATTTATGACAAACAAATCCTCGTCACCATAGACGACATTGTACCCCATACTTGTCACTCCATCGCTGACCGTTCTGTCTATTCCCGAAGCGGTCATATCTGCTGTGATCACTGCAGACAGGCACAAAACTGTTAATACTGTAGAGAACATCGTGTTTCAATCAATAGCAAAGACGTATTGACGTTCGATTGGTAGTAAAGAAATGTTATAGCTTGATGCTGCAACAAAACGTGATTAAAAACTAATTGAGCTTGTATACATTTGTTTGGTTTGGAAAAAGGGAATTTTCCAGGTGTCACTAACTCTTACTTATTAATAAATTGAGGAAAGTAAAAGACTGTAATTCTGATTGACTGTATTTCTAACTAGATTAAGAGACGAAATATAAAACATACGCACAATTTGCACAAACGATACTTCAGTGGTACTTGCTGAGGTTTGATTCATGTATTCTAGCAGCGTTAGCTCAATTAAAATAATGTTACTAAGTTCTTATTATTCATTTATTACCTAATTGTATGTATTAAGAACAGCATCAAGCAATACTTCATTTTATTATGACTATATACTACAACATTACATGAATTTATAACATTTTATAATATTAGTTATGCGTGACTTTCCTAGATAGAAAGGGTCTCGGCATTCTATTCTATTCGAAGTTTAAAAATTGACTTATTTTCATATTGTTTATATTATATACATTACAAGTCGGCAAAAAAGTAATAACTGCTTCTATTCCTAAAAATTTTACTATATCAATTAAAATTGCTACAGTAATACAAACTGTTGCGAGCCCCTGACGATTCCAATATTCGGGGCGCGTGTGGCATCGTCAACAAACAGCCTTCATTTATTCTGCATGCCAAGTGCGTTCGTAAACAAAAAACAATGTGTCTTCTTTGGTATTACATATAACAAATGAAGAACATCATTCCAATTTATGTCAAAATTGATATATATGATATGAATTGTGCGGCTTCTTTCGTATAGATTTAATTTTTAAAACAAGATCATTATTTTTGATAATTTTCATTCACTTCACCGTAGGCTTTGAGTTAAAAGGGAATGATTTTTAAAAGTTTATCTTCAAAAAGTAGCTCTTATCGTTCCTCCAGATTTAATTTTACGTCATACCAAATTTTATCAAATTAGGTTTAGTGGATTAGCCGTATTTGTGTTACAGATACACAACAGACAAAGTTACCTACTTACTATCATTTATGATATAAGTAGATACATCATTTTAACGAAAAAATAAATCATCCATACCTTATATCCTCACAACGAATTCCATCGATTTAAAAGATTTCTGGGCTTGGGTTCTGTACCATAAAATATGGTTTTGCTTTATAAAACCCTAAATTGCAAAAAATATATAGGACTAATATGTCATCGTAATTTATCCAGTAACCTATAAATCCTATAAAATTATTGATAAAAATGCAAACTTATGAAGTTTCATACGGTTAATTATTATTACACGTACAAATTATTGTCAAGCATTTTTTCTTAGCAATATAGGTAATCAACAACTTTGCTAAGCGTAGTCACATGTGACAGAGAAATAATAAACATTAGTAACAAGTCGTTCATTACTTGGCATAATGATGTTCAGAAATTCTTAGCAGCAACCCAAAGAATGGAAGTTGGCACTGGCATTGGCATTAGTTGGTATCAACATTTTCGTCCCCCGGAAAACACCTGACACTCGCTCTGATCGTGTTAGATAAAATAACAATTAGTGCACCTGTATTTAGGTATTCACTATTGTGTTTATAATACGTCTCGTGGTCGGCGGTGGAGGAAAACATCGTGAGAAAACCTACATGTGTCTAATTTCATAAAAATTCTGGCACATGTGCATTCCACCAACTCGCATTGGAACAGCGTGATGGAATATGTTCGAAACCTTCTTCTGTTGTTTTTGTTGTATTTACTGCAATTAAATTCTAATAAACAGATATGTTATATCCATACTAAACAACAGAAAAAAGTGTGCCGCGCCGGGTACCTTTTATTTTAGTTTATTTTTACATTTCGTTAAAAGTAAAAAGGATAGCTTGATAAAAACAATAAGTAAAAGTGATAACTAGATGTTTTAATTACGCAAAACGTATTACTACGTAATTATGATGTATTATAACGTATTACTACGTAAAACGACTAAAGGCAAACGTCCCAATTAGGACGTTTTCTAGTCTTCACTTTTCATATCTGTTTACTACAACATCATTTATTTACTGTCAAAGTTAGTTATAAATCAAAAAATCTGTGAGTAACTGATGGTAAGTAGTGACCACTGACCACTTACCATCAGGCATCATATTTGCCGCATTCCTAAATATGCTTTTATATTCCCATACGGGGGTCCAAAAAACAAGCGACAAGAAACACTTTGAAATTTGTCGTCACGAAAATGTTCGAGATCTGCTTTTTGAGGTGCGTGCCCATGCGTCTCAGTAAATTAGGCCTCTAATGTACAAATAATATATCTAAATGGAATATTGAGTCAGTTCTATCAGTTAAACGCATTCCTACTGAGATATTTCTATAGAACTAGACTAAAAGAAATTAGACTGTCCTAACCTCGTAAAAAAAATTAATTTTAATGCGCCGTCAAGGTTTCCTCGTGCGAGTAAATACGTTCCTTTTTCGATTCCACGCTCAAAAACGAATTTAGGACAGAATTCTATCATGAGTAGGCTACCTAGACAGTATAACCTACTCATAAAAAATCAAGAAATTGATATTGACGTTTTTTCAGACAGTCTGCCAAAATTTAAAAGCAAAGTTATAGCTAGTTTTAAATCGCCCAGTATAAATTAATAATTTTAAGTTGAAAATAATAAAATAAAGATCACATTCCAGTCCTTCAACATCGAACACGTTTATATTGTGTCGTTTACATTCTGTATTACAGTTGTTTGTTTGTTATGTTTGCTATAAAATTTTTGTTGTCTAAAAAAAAAAAAAAAGTTTCATTTTACTTATTTTTAATTTTTTAATTGTTTAGTAATAAGTTGGTAATTTGTTATTGTCTTTTGTAATTTACATTTTATATTGTATTATTATTGGTAGTATTTTTTGTTTGTATAATAGAAGTAGAAAAAAAAAGTTGTATTAGGTTAATAGAAAATATTGTCCTTTTTCCATGCCGTGATAACTTTTAATTGAAACAACACTTAGCTAAAAATGTAATTATCTTTATTTTAAAACTTATAAATGGTGTATGTTTTGTAAGTTGTCCTTCTAAATAAATAAATAAATAAATAAATAGAAGTAAAATAAAACGCCTCGAAGGCGAAATTATGTAGTAAGTGGTTTTCTATTATCACCACGAAATGGAAATCGTGACACTTTTTAAGATATATTTCTTGTCCTCTTATTGATCTCAGCGTAGAGGTGGCTGAAAGGGTCTTATACACTATGCAGAGATACTGATATTATAAATGCAACAGTTACGTTTGTATGTTTGTTGAGTTATCATAATTAAACTATTGAATTGAAATTGATACGAAGCAAGCTTGAATCCGAGTCGAGATGGCCCAGTGGTTAGAACGCGTGCATCTTAACCGATGATTGCAGGTTCAAACTCAGGCAAGCACCGCTGATTCATGTGCTTAATTTGTCTCTATAATTCATCTCGTGCTCAGCGGTGAAGGAAAACTTCGTGAGGAAACCTGCATGTGACAAATTTCATGGAAATTCTGCCACATGTACATTCCACCAATCCGCATTGGAACAGCGTGGTGGAATATGTTCCAAAAAACCTTCTCCTCAAAAGGGAGAAGAGGCCGTTAGCCCAGCAGTGGGAATTTACAGGCTGTTGTTATAAGCTTGAATCCCAAGGTAGACGGGAACATAGGCTACTTTTTGTACCCAAAACCTACGACCACCTACACTGACGTAAGCAAAAACTATATAATTATAAATAAATGGTAAAATAAATAAATACAAACATATTTCAGATTTATTTCTTTAATAATTCCTCCAATTTTTCGGAAGCTATTGACATATCAAGTTTATTATCAGTTGTTTTGGATAGAATACCAAGTAACGCTTTAAACACTTTAGTTTTACCTTCCTTATATTGCTTGACTAATTTGGGATTATTTTCTATGACTTTGATACAACTTTTCACAATCTCGGCCTCGTCTGTAATTAGTAACCAGCCTTTATGTTTTATAATATCCATAGCGGACGATCCCGTGCCTTCTAGAAGCTCATCTATAGTCTTACGACATACATCTAAACTTATTTTCTTATCTAATAACAAATCAACTAAATCCTCTAACTGGTTCACTGTTAACGGACAACTCGTAGCGTCTAATTTTCTCTTATTAAGTACTGTCAGTAGATCATTAAGTAGGAGATTGGCGACTTTAGTTGGATTCCTAGCTTTAACTAAGGTTATGGTTTGGAAGAAATCTAACAAAACAGGTTCGTTCACAAGCTGCACTGCTATTTCGGGACGTAATTCATAATTTTTTATTAACTTTGTTCTAGATTCTTCTGGTAATTCTGGCATTTTGTCTTTGATGAGTGGTACGCTTATGACGTCATGACTATATTCTTTTGTTTTGAGGTTAACCCTTAAAGGAGGGAGGTTTGGTTCAGGCATAAATCTGAAAACAACATTTTTCATAATATTACTAAATAAATATTACTGAATGAGCACATACTATAAAGTCGTAGTCTGGAATAAAAATAAGACTTCATAAAAAATACTTTAATGTTCGAAACTCAATATATAATTATTGTTAACTTACAAAAATGTATGAATGTATCTTATTAGTAAACTTTCATTATCGTACCTATAGTCTTGTACAACTTCTTTGTCTCTCATAGGAACAGTGATCTTCGCTGTGGCGTCCCAGGACCGAGTTTCATTTAAAATTCGTCCACCACCTTCCAATATTGATCTTTGGCGTTCTATTTCATGACGGATTGCGCCCGCCACTCCGCGCACTGAACCTATATTTTTAATCTGTAACAAGAAATGAAACTTTACTAAAATGTATTAAAAAAAAAGAGTTGTGTCATGACAACAACTACAATTAAAATGAAGTCGTTTTTCGCTATATATGATTAAATGACAAATATATTGAAATAAATTAACAACGCATATAGCAAAAAATACGATTACAATATATTATATAATAGAAAGAGAGAGAGACTTAAAGATAAAGATAAGGAAAGGTCGCCTGGAGGGAGGCACAGTGCTGTTTTCCTTAAGTGACGATTTCTATCAGTATACTCTACTGTTATCTCTTTAAAACATCTTCATTCAAAAAATTAGCAAAGTCAACAGACCAATAAAGAGAATTAATATAAAGTATCATTTTATAGAACAAGTTATATCACTTTTTTTTTAAACTACAAATCAAAGAAATAACTTTGATGGATCTGAACCATAAACACACTAAAATAACCAATCGACATTGTATCTAGATTACCTGATTATTTATCAGTTATAAAGCAAAACTTAACTGAAGCCAATGATCTTTAGAGCAATGTTAATGGTTCTCTTAATGGTAATTACTTATCAAATTTTTGAAAATGTTTTTATTATTAAAAAACAATTACCTAATGATGCTAAAAATTAAATAGAAAAATGCGGTAGAATGACTTTCATCTCTTAAATTATAACTGAATACATTTATTTGTTCTATACTTATTTATTATACAATCACTAAAAATGTACTCTGTTGGGTTGCTATATGTCTTTATGATTACTGTTTGTAATATAATAAAATTATCTGATAAGACTAGCGCTAAAATATTCTCAGGATAATTAGTTAACAGTAACAAATATACTAGTATCCATTTTATTAGTACTGATAGACATATAAGTGTTTAAAACTTTATTTTAATCAAATCAACATTGCCAACTGTATTTGGTAGAGAAACTGAGTTATTAATCAGTTAATTTCAATTGATATAGCATGCATTTCATGCACTTTTAGACCCGTTGACAATTCAATCCAGTTTACAATGGTCAATATATATTGGTTTATTTGATAGAATACCTAGGTGGTTTAAAAAGAGTCAATTATTTCTTTTTTCAATTTTATTTTGGCAGTTAAATTTTAATTGAAAATAGATTTTCGCACACTAAGCTCTACACATAGCTATTATTTCAGATATGTAAGCCCTTATTACAAGTCTAAGATCTAGAGAAGAAGAAGATTCTCACCTCTGTACGTGTAGACAGAGGTTCACCGGCGTGATGCATGGACACATTGGCATCTACACGCAATGCACCTTCTTCCATCCGACCGGTACACGCACCTAGCCTCTGCACAATCAGTACTAGTTCTTTAACTAGTGCTGCCGCTTCCTCACCATCCTAAAACAAAAAGTATTATCAATGAAAATATAGAAAATTAAAATATTATTTAAATATCACATATTTGTGTCAATTAGATGTTTATTATGTTCGTAGGAACGAAGAAAACACATGAGCTTGTAAGTAACCATGTAATTCCGAATATAGCTTCATTGTGTCACACTATTTTTTAACACACCCACTTAATTCACTTTATTATTTAACAAAGTAAAAAAGTACCCTACCTTTTATAATCATAACATTATACTCAATATTATGTACTAAACTAATTATAAATAGATAAGTATTATTTCCAGCATTGAATAGGACTTTAAAAGATATTTAAATACAACAAGTTATTATTTACATTTAAGTTTTTTTTTTTAAAAAAAAGACTGTTCGAAAGCAGCATGCTTTAATTTAAATGTAATTCACCTCAAGGTCGGGTTCAAAGACAAGCTCAATAAGTGGAGCTCCCGCTCTGTTCAAATCCACAAGGCTTCTCTTTAACTCAGCATCGTGCAGAGACTTCCCACTGTCTTGTTCTAATTGTATTTGTTTTATTTTTGAACTCTTGTTATATGGCTTCTTGTGAACACCTGGTGTAAATACCTATAAGGATTGAAATAGATAAGTATTGAATGTCAATAGCCTTTAAGTTACTGGATAAAGCAGATTATAAGGATTTTGTAGTCGCTGTTACTCAACTATCTAAAGGTTGTAAGGTATATTTCTTTAGTTAAATATTTAAAGTACATTACATACTTTCAATATTTATTTGTAATAAGTAAATAATAATACTCAAAAATGAACCAACATTCTTTTTATGGGTTTTGGCTGTTACATTCCTATAGAAGATGTATATGCCCAGAGAGAAATCTCAACATAATAATGTAGAGAATCACAGTAAACTATTGAATTTGGAAATCTTTGTTATAAATGGGTATTTTTATCTTAAGGTATTGAATAATAAATTTATTTATATAATAATAAAATTGAGAAATATCAAAAAAGTTAAACACTTGAAATTCATAACCATAGCTATATTTTAATCATTTCCCCGTCCGAGAAGTTACATATGACTCACAGATATTGTTCTATTGTGTCTGCTGTATAGACAGAACAGAAGACAGTACTTAGAAAATTATTTATATTACATAAATCACAATGTTACATCATAAACATATGGTTTCCTTCAAAATATCCATATTATTATTATTATAAATGTTAACCACAAGCAAATATGAAAGGCAAAACACATTTCCATGAAGGTTGTATTAAATTACCTATTGCCTAATTTTAAATTCTCAGCAAAACTTAAAATTCTTAATAATACCTGGAAATTAATAATGCCATCACTTGCTAGTGGTGATCTTTGCTGCGTTATCTGATAACCAGCGGGCAAATCGGCGTAAAAATAATGCTTTCGGTCAAAAGTCGATACTTCATTTACTTTGCATGAAAGTGCCAATGCAGTTAGAATTCCTAGTTCTACACATTTTCCATTCAAAACAGGCAAGGTTCCCGGTATTGCAGCATCGAATAATGACACACAATTGTTCACTAAACCACCAAATGTATTTTCAGCACCAGAAAATAGTTTCGATTCCGTGTTTAACTGGGCATGCACTTCTAATCCTACGACACTTTGCCATTCTTTTTTACAATGACTCGAGAAGCCACGTCTAAGTATTTTACTGTATTTATATAAAAGTCTTTTCGATAATATATAATGTTTCATTATAAAATTATAATGATTATTCCTAAATTAAGAAATATACATCAAATATAATGATTCTAAATTATGACATTGACATTTGACATTTAATGAATTACTTTTACTGTCAAATATCCAAAGTATAAAATAATTTAAATATGAATGTATCACAATAATATAATCGTAATACGTTTCCTTAATAATACGCAAAATAAAATTCCTTGATCATAAAAATATAAGAACGCACTACAAAATAAAACGGAACGACCACACCTTTGTGATTGACCGAGAAAACTACAACGAATGTCTTGCGTAGTCGTATAGATGTCACCGTATCTTTACAATTGTTTTGGCGTTCATTTCGCTTAGCCGCGCAGATGTTTTCGATTTTTTATAACCTTTCAGGGTCGATTTTATTTACAATTTATATAATATAAATATTTTAATAACTCTTTATAAAACTCCATTTAATACTTTAAAAAATTAAACTTACATTAGAAATACTGCACCCCAGTATATTTTTTTTTGTATAAAATAACTTTAACTACATTTTCTTTACTAAAAAAAAAAAAATTTAATCTCTTTAAATAAAGTTATGTAGAGTACATTTATTTTTAGTTACCAAATAAAGTCATTTTTATGCAATTTTTGAATAAGAAAGTAATCATTTTCAGCCCTGAACATTTTATCGAGGCATAAAATCTCCGTAGACACTAAAGAGTAGAATGTTCCTTGAGCTTATGCTATGTAGACTTTTAGAAAAACCTGTACTCAACGCTCTCGCAACTTTTAGTAATCTGTTTAACTACATCGTGCTCTTAACTGAATGAATAAGATTCAACTTTCACAAATATTTTTCACAATAAAAGTTTTTTTTTACTCATTTTATTATTATAATACAAATCAAGTATATATAGCTTGTTGCTCTACTATAGATATTTTACTTGTATAATGGAATAAATTCAAATTGGACATTTAATACAATTCTATAGGAATATTCATTTAGATAAATACATACTTAAAGTATAAGTAATAATAAATGGTAGACCTCAAAATATTTAATTAAATAATATGTATTTAGAAAACACAAACAAATTGTAAAATTACTTACCATTACTATTTGTCGTTTCAGCTTTGTTGTAATGAAAATTAAATTGCATGTATGGGCTTAAATAATTTAATACACCTATCTAGTAACTTAATTATAATTGCATTGATATTTTGACTAATTAACTTAAAACTAGTTTATTTAAAACTATAATATCACATTTTAATTTTTTTTAACTGCATATTTTATGACACCAATCCCGTTACAACTTCGAAAAGAAAGGAGAATAGGTACAGAACGACAAAAGCTAACGTAGCCTCTGCAATGGAGTACATTTTCATTGATTTTTAAAGATAAAAAAATCAATAATGTTTTTATTAGTTCGCGGATTAACGCGCGTAAATTATATCACGTAGAGCGTACGTTCAATACCACTCACAAGCGGCGAATGATCATAACATATTAAACAACCGTGGTGGGTGTGCGCAAAACCTTGACGAAGCTGAAAGTAAAGCGACAAAATAAAATAACACCACGTATACAAGTCAGGTAAAGTTGTTAGTAATCTATTCGATTTTACTGCGTATCAAGCGAACACACCCACAAAGTACGACTGATAAATTGAATTATTTATGTTTTTGCGTCACTGTCTGTTCTAGATATTCTACGATCATGGTTACCTTAACTTAAAAACTTTGATTATTTTAAGCTAAATTATTTGTTAGCCTGATTTGTTTTAACATTGATGTAGTAAGTACATGCATAAAACATGACCACAGTAAAAGTAATAACTTCAACATTAAAAGGTAATTAATTTAACAAATTAAACTTAAAATAAACTTACTACTGTGTGCACTAAGTATCGGTTGTCAAAGGTGTAATATTTATTATTATTTTTGTAGATCATTTTAGTAAATAAAAAATAGTACAATTAATAAAGTTATTAAGTACGTACTGTAGTAAAGTCCAAATGAGCACGCTTGTGATTCGGGGTGGGTTAAAAAAATAATAAATCAACGATAACAATAAGCTACCATTAAAAAAGGAGTATAAACATATAAATAATAGCCACCAAACTAATGGTAACAATAACTTATGTCTTTGTCGACGTATTGAGCGTGTACGTTTCATACGTGCTACAAAAGTTTCATTGTTTTCGTGTAGAATATCGTGTCCAGACGAATAACATCGCTTGCTAGTGATAAAGAATCATGTTTAATCAGTTCCAAATATCTCACGATTTCGAAACTAAATAATTGTTTTTAAGCAAATGTAAGAAAAATGCATTATTTTATGAGTACGAAGTTTCTGAATCAACGTTAATTACTCAGTAAACAATTTATGCAACAATTTATAATTACATTTGAATTATATCTTGTTTTCTCATGACCGAACACGTGCTCGAAATATATTTTTGGATACATTATAATAGACTTTGATATACTTACCTAGACAATTAAAATAAGTCTGTGTGGTATACCTAATCTAAAGTATGTACCTATATCTGGTTCGTATTATGTTTGTGATTTATTGTATTATTTATGTTGATAAATAATAATAAAAGACTCCATAAGTTATAATGAAAATGTCAATCATTATTCAAATAGCTTATATGATTATTGTATCTTAGAATAAAAATCGTTTAAAAGATATATATTATATATACCGAGTAAGCATTATTACTATCTTGTTAACATAATAATAAGAATGATTCGCTGAAAATATATTAGTAAAATCATTGTGTTGGAAATTATCTGGTCAATGATTTTGTAAACAAAAATCTTTATGATATCTTTTATAATTCCTTTCGTTTTACATTTTTTTTAATTTTCTATAAATGACATACATATTATAAATAAAAAAAGTCATAAATACTATATTACATAGTATGAATAAAATAAACTTAAAAATATCAACCGAAGCTCGCGAGTTTTAATTCAAGTAAGCACCAAGAAGTTTACTTCTGTCATTTGACAGAAGTAAACTTCTTGGTGCTTTTACATAGTTTTTCTCGAGCAATGGATGGAAATCATGATAAGAAATCCGTTGTCGATTAAAATTTAATCATATATGTACCCTTACCTAATTAAAAGGTAAGGTTTCTTCCGTCTAGTTCTACGTTACAGACTCGTTAATTTGTAAACGTTATAAACATAACGTCTAATATTATATTGTATTGATATACAACACAAATTTAAATGAATTAAAGTTTGGACAATTATTCTAAAAATTAAATGTGGAGAGAGTAGCGATATTTATTAATCAACGAAAACGCAGAAACGAAAAGACATCTATATCAATTTTCTTAGACACTGCTCAACATTTTAATTTCTTAACAATATAGGCTTAAAGTTCACCATTTATTTCCAACAAACATTTGTATTCGTATTCGTTATTCCCTTTACATAGTAATAAGCTATTGTTCATTATAATTATTCCACACATGAAACACGCGAGGCCACGATCTATATCAATAAATGCCGGTAATTAAACTACGAGAAATCAAACAAGTTAAATATCACTAATATTAAAAATAAACGCATACGAAACCATTTAATTTATCAAGAAAAATAATCAAACATATATTCTATGTAGATTATCGTTTTTATTAATTTGTAATTTTTGACACAGTGTGTTTTTTGAAATTGCAGGTAAGAGTATTGACAAGATTTTACATTACTGTACTACCATCCTTTCTTGGTATTTCTCGAGTGCAGACGATACGTACTGATGATAGGAAGAGCTTAAACCAAAAATAACACCTTAGTCGGGCTTAGAACCAATCCACAGACTGTCTGCATTTTACGCAATGTTAAAGGTTACTTACCTACTCGTATGTACTATAAGCATATAAATGTATACATTATAAACTTGTAAAGTATTGATTTTCTTTGTTGTTCAAATTGAAATTTAAATATTGTAACTACTACTAAGTAAAACATATAAATCATTCAAATAAATACAAATACACGTAGTAACTACTTACATTTAGTGTTCTACGCAAGTAAATCGTTGAAGGAACTGATTTACATATAGTCTACTCCAACGAAAGAAAGAAGTCCTTTTTCGCAAATCCATAATGGTTATCATTGATTTTTCAAGCTTTCGACTTTCAATGACAGCATGTCGATTCGATTTCAAACGTTGATTATTAAGGCTAAGTTAAGGCTAAGACTATGAGGAGTGAGGACAAAACTCTTGTAGTTGGAATAGACAATAGGGATTATTTAAAGTAACATAATATCTTCAGTTTTATGTAGCTTTCGAAGCATAGTAATATTAAAAATCGAAAAAAGACTTATTCTTTCGATATGGAACTTAATTGAAATAACTATAACATGTACACGATATGTACAATTTTCATGAATAATTTGTTTACATTTGGAACGTACGTTTCTCCAAGAAGACAGTTTGATATGTTGGTCCTAAAATATTGTAAACGCTTGAAAAAAGCAGGAAATGTGGTTAGTGCTTGAAAATGTTAATTGGTTTATTTAAACAGCTTGAACACTAGACTCGAAACAGACTGTGTTAATAATTCATTTATGTTTTATTTTATCATACCATCGTCAGCCCGTTTTTGTCCACTGCTGATAATAGGCCTCTCCAAGTGCACGCCTCTGTGATCATTCTCCAGCTACTTGTATCCAGCATCAGCATAATCATCATCATTATCGTCATGATGATGATGATGATGATATTATCATACCTAAAGTAAAATCTTAATCTCCCGTGTGAAGTCAAGACGCGTAGCTAGTTATATGAAACATATGTAAAATCACATTCCTAGGCCACGTGCTTACGGGAAATTCAAAGTTAATTTATGTTTAAGTTCACAGTTCATTCGATTAAATCAATTACAATAGATATTTCGAAAACATATAATAATTAGTTGCTATACTTTGATAAAAATTACTTCTGTAATAGATATGATCGCGTAAACATTTTTACATCCTGAATAATATTATGAATGCCAAAATAAGATTATTTACGCTCTCACGTCTTGACTACTCAATCAACGATCATGACATTTTATAAACAAGTTGTCAGGTGAAGTGAAAAAGTCACTCGATACCTAAATCCTGACAAAACCTTGTTAAGGGGTGCGCGATGGGATGACAATTTATGTCTGGAGTTTCTTGCCTCTCGTGCTATATACTGTGCCATGTGCATATATTAGAATCGGTACACGATCACACTTTCACTCTCTATTTGTGATCACTTTTAAAAAAATAAAGGATGTATTGCCCAGCGCGCAAGACGCAGGCAATGATGAGGGCAGAAAACTATTTTAACATACATAAACAACACTCAAATGTATATAAAATGTAAATGTAACCTACAATGTTGTTTTATTTAAAATATGCCAAATTTTTCCATACACCATAAGATCGCAAATAAATTGGAGAATAATAAAAATAATATGTAATTTTCACTTGATTACCACCTCGAAACAGGATGTGTAAATATTTTATCTACACTAACAAAGCATTTGATATACGCGACCGTCATCAAAATCAAGGTCAAAGAACTACGTCAAAGTTTCCATACACCGTAAAAAAATTGAAGATGGCGTCTGATAAAAGGACCGTTAATTAAAAAATAATCAAAATAACACATCATTAATCATATAATCGGAATACGCACAAGTATCGTTAAATATTAATCATTTGTAATGATGAATATTTCACATTGTTAACCGATAATAATGAACTGATAAATAATGTAAATAATATCATTTAAATAAAAACTCTTTTGTTCAATGTAAACAGAAAGAAATGCTTAGCACTGACTTATATACATACATACATAAAATATATACTTATTAACAGTAAATATATACTTAGGTATAAACAGTAAATAAACTTTAAGTACATATTTCAAAACCATCGTACCCTTTTTTTATTTCTAATGTATTCATTTTTGTAAGACAGTTATCTGCTTAGTAAAATCTTTTGACTGATAGTCCTTTGTTCATGAAAATGAATCACATAATTATTTATATAAAAATTATTGAATCGTTCATTACAATAAAATGGAAATTAAAATTATTTCAAAAGCAATAAACATCTCGTAAAGCAATGCTAACAATTATAAAAAACAGTTTGTGCTGAATCGGTAAATAACACAAAAGTAATGGAAAAACACTTAAATAGAAGCTTCGAGAAATAAGAGTACATATAAAGTACATCACGGCTCAACTTAAGTACATAATACGTCATTTACAATAACTCACACATACTAGTATAAATTTACAAACCGATAAAAAAATAAGATCTACGTATCAAATAAATTAATTAATAACTTCCTGTTTCGAAATTGAAAAAGCAGATTCTTTTTTTTAACTGCTTGTTGGTGTGTGTATACGAGTGTGCAGACATATGTCTACGTGTATATGTGTGCATTTGTTTTGGCTAAAACTATAGAGACTAAACTAGACGAAGACTAAAATCTTCTGTGAGAACCTTAAATAGTAAGTAGATAATACGGCCAGACAGATAACGAGCTCCTTTAATATATACACAATGTATATTTACGAGTATTTTAAAAAAACATTGGACGATTTTTTTATCATAATTGTAATATTAAATTTAAAAGATTCAAATAAGAAGAGCCTACGTAACGCAAACATAGTAACCGTTAAAGCAAATCGCTTACTGTGGTTTTATAATGTAGTTTTATATAAATGCGTTGGTATATACCATATTTATTTTTTCAAAAACCAACAAAAATTATCTTTTTTTGCTAGTCATAATAAATACGAATACGATGATAATTTATCGTCAGATTTAATCTCATGAAATAACGCCATTTTCATTTGAAATTTTAAACAGAAAATTTTGTTTGCAAAACATAAATTCACTTTTTTTTCAAAATTTAAATTTAAATTTCGATGCGGCAAAGATAGGACCATATTATATTTTTTTTTATCAAATTTTGACTGTGTGGAATGAAATTACGTTTCTCAACGATCGTGCCTTATCTGTATACACCTTTATTGAAATTCATCATCTACATGGAAAGTTGTATTATGAACTCATACAAATGATCCAAAGTCCAAGTGTTTTGTGGTATTATTAAAAATATATGTATGCTGACAAAAACAAATCGCAATATATATAACGACGCTATACAAAGTTTTTTTTAATGTTTTCCAAAGAGGTTAGCGGTCACCTTTGTTCCACCCATTGACATCAGCACTGTGAGAATTAAAATGCTATCCTTACACTTGCTACTTACGCTAATCTTGGTCTTGTTCTAAGATCACCACGCTTCAGCCGCTAAACCTAAAGACATAGGTTTGTTTTTAATTCAACCCTCGGATCGGTAAAATATAGGGTGACGGTTTGTATTTATAAGGTAAAGTTTTATAAATTTCGTGCGGGTATGGTCGTAGCATTAAATAGTCTTTTAAAAGTCAAAACAGATGAGTCGGAACGTCAGAGGGATGTAACGTCAAAACGGAATGAAATTTTCATAGACAAATAAGGCACTTTGCAAAATACAATTTTCCTTAAAAATGTTTTAACTCAATCATTACTCTCACGGTACCAAGTTTCATTTTAATGTTGATTTTATTCGTTGATATAATTTACCTGCAACCGAATTAACATGACAAAAGAACTATAAAATTTAAATCTCACCGTCATTATAGTATTAAAAGAAAATAAATAATTCTACCGCGAGTAACGGAACGCTCCGAGTAATATCTTTCGTATAACTTTTGCAAGAGGTTTTATAAATGTTCAAAATAAATGATTTCTTTTCATGATATAAAATAAACAGAAGATACTGTTACGATACACAGCTTAAACCAAAACAAAAAAACAGATTTCTGACTTACATTTTGTAATATATAGAGGAAAAGGGTATTGTTAAGGCGTAGACACATCATAATAATACCCTTTTCCGGAAAATCTACATCTAAATTCTGTATAAATATCATAAATGTGAAAGTAACTCTGTTTAGTTTCACCCGCACCACCTTGATGTCCGAAAATCCACAACAGCGCGATTTCTTAGACATTTTCTGCCTCGCACAACCACTTTGTGGAACCAGCTTTCGCCGGCGGTTTTTCCGAACCGATACGACATGGGAACCTTGAACAAATGAGCGTACTCCGACCGGCAACGCACCTGCAAGCCCCCTGGTGTTGAAGATGTCCATGGGCGGTGGTAGTCACTTTCCATCAGGTGAGCCTCGTGCTCGTTTGCCACCTATCTCATAAAAAAATTAACGAACCGAATTTGATGGATTTATAGTGAAACAAACTTGAACTTTAAGGAAGGAAGGCTACACTTTTTGCCTAAGAAATGACAACCATGACCAAAGCTCCTAAAACGCTAGCGAAGCCGTGCACGACAACTATTTATTTATATTTTTACTATTTCGATAAAAATTAGTTTATAATCTAGAACATCCAACTATTATCTTAAGCTTATAATATCTAGGTCACGATATGGAAATTAGTTCAGAGACGAATTATTATTCTGACATACTTTTTATACAGAAGGAAAGTTATCATTTAGTTATTGTGTTTTCTATTACAATCAAAATATTTTATCGCAGGAAGAAATAGATTATAACCGTAAGTTACAAAAGTCATAAGAGTATTTGGAATAAACATATTACATACCAGTAATACGGTATATTCACGAAACTTAGTTACAGTATTTTATAAAGTTTTATATATTTCAAGAATTAATTATTTAGGTGCAGATATATTTCGTATATTACAAATGCAAATCAAAATCTTAGTATAATATAAGTAGATATAATATAATTTAAAAAAGATTTATTTATTTTTAATTATGTGTCTAAGAATTACGCATTTAAACCACAGTATCAAAACATTCTATGTATTTACGCCATTATATATTTTCGCCAAACAAAATAACTTTTTAACGCCAGAATATCGAGAATTTTGACCTTATGTATAGCCACTAGACGAAAGAGGCGGACAGATACTGCATAGTATAATTCTAATATATTGATAGAACTATGTCGAAACATATTCAGAATAACAAATCCTATCTGATTTAAATATATATTGCATAGTATTTTAAATACCTACAAACTATATTTCGCCTTCGAATTTTAAAAAGAGGCCTGTACCTCGGCTTTATACAGATCAAACCTAGGAATAAGGTTTTAAAAATAATGTTTAATGAAATTTGAATTTCGAAAAAACGTCGTGATAATTAATAATATATTTTTTGTGGTACAATGAAAATGTTTTTTTTTTTTTTTAAGTTAATAAAGTGTGAAGGGGCCAATATGTGCTGTACAACGGTATTAAGCCGTAGGAAGTCCCCTAGGCCCCGACATGGTTAATCCGGTTCTATCACTTACGAATTTTAGTGAGTGCTTCAATAAACATTGATTTCTCTTTTGTAATTATTGATTTGACATTTGAAAGAAAAAACATACGTAATTAGTAAAACAACGTAAATTTTTTGGTTCATATGTTCACTACATATTAAAAATTTGAAAAATCGCCCGGTTAATTTTTTATCTTAATTTAATGTTAATCGCAATAAAATCCATTAAAGCATATAAAAATAACCACCAACACGAATCGCGGAACAAATAATCTTATTAAGTACCTGTTTTAAATAATTTAATTTTATTGAAGTATTCGCGTGACGTTGTTTTGCTTACCGGAAAAAATTAACACTTGTCTCGTTTGAGCTCTTTTGATTTTTTTTAGTTATTTGTATCAAGTAGGCAGACAGAAGTTTCTATGCGAATTTTTCTTTTAAAAAATATATCTTCTTTATATGGTCACAAAGCACACAAAAATTGGCTATAAAAATCACAATTTCAGTCAGTGTTCAGTGAATATTGATTACATACAAAATAACATACCCCTTACTTTTTTTTTCTCGCTGGAAAAACGCATTACGCGCTTCCCCCACTTGATGGAAAGTGGGGGGGTGTGTGGGACTCCCCGGAGCCCTGGACGCCGAGTGCGCCCAAGTACGCCGGGTTTACCCACTAAAAAACCAGCGGTACCCTCTGCGTCTTTCGATGGACGCCACGGGATCGCTTACGCATGCTACCGTGACGCCCTGACGGTCGGCCCACCTATGCGGGCCTCTTACACCTAGGGGTGATTCCCGGGGTACTGGGACCCCCCCTAGTCCCTGCGGCGCCTATTGAGGCGGTGGAAGAAGGTGCGCGTAGCGCCTTTTCCTCCTCCCCGGTCGTCTTCTGCGGAGCGAGTCAGATCGGGGCACCGTACAGCGCCATCGACCTCACTACGCCGGAATAGAGACGCAGGCATAGTGACCCCGGCCCTCCCACATTCGGAAGGAGGCGACCAAGAGCGGCGGCGGCGTTTATGAGGCTCGGGCCGAGATGGATAAAATGCTGCCCGAAGCTCCATCGACCGTCCAGGATCAGACGGTGATCAAGGTGCAGGTGACGGTGCGGAACTTCCCGCGCACACCGCGGTACGGACGCCCCCACGGGTCTCGATTGAGACCCGCCAGAAGCTCCTCCCTGGCCTCCTCTCACATACCCCTTACTGATTCATCACAAAATCTCAGGAACTACAAAATCTACAAACTTTAATTTTGGCTGGTAGGTTCCTTATAGAATATAATCATCATCGGAACGGATTTTACGAAAATCCACCCCCTAAGGAGGTAAAAGGATGGTTGGAAGTTTGTATGAAGGTCCAATGTTATTGAAGTTAAAGTAATTATAGATGACTTTAAACGGTAGTTAATGGTAGCTATGACAATTATTGTAAAGAATTAGTTACTATACATAAGAAGAGATATTTTATTGTACCAATAAAATGTATTATAGCGCGGACTGTGCCGAACGAGGGGAACATATTAATATTATCAATAACGAATTGTTTGTTTGTAATAAATAAAATCAAAATCTATTGAACCAATTATCCAGCAATAACATTTTATTTAATTTCAGTAACAATGAAACTCATAAAGTTACAAACTTTACGAAACCTAGGCCGATGGCTAAAATCGTGTTTGCAATTCATCTTGTGTAGCTCAGCGATGAAGGAAAACGTATATGTTCTGTTTAAATTTTGCTAGATGTGCATTCTGTCTACCAATCCGCCTTGTAGTGGAATAATGACCAAAGCCTTTTCCTTAACAGTAGGCTTCACAGTGGGATATTTACACACTATATAGGTATAGAAAATACCTTCATTTACCACACTCAATAAATTAATAAGTTTATGTTAGTTTAACTGCGAAAACTCGTATATATACAAATCCTAGTATCCCTTTTATATAGCCTTCAGCGCCTCATAGCCCGTGGTATAGACAAATAAAGAAATATGACATTGAATTAAAAATGATAACATTATAATGATATGGTTTTAAATCTTCAAATCTTAAATTGTTTTAAAGATCTCAACACAATGAGGATTTGTAAAGAAATAGCATTTCGAATTTCGGCAAAATTATAATCGGTACTTTGGAGGAAAAATAAAATTGGTATTGGCGGCTTATCCACAAATATATTGAAGTGGAAAATTGTGACTATTATTTTTATTAACATATTGTTATGAACTGTTTGTAGTGGTTATATAATACAGCAGATACAGTAGTAAATCGCATGGAATATGTATACACATAGATACCTAAGAATTCTTAATGACCTGCCCTTCTGACTCTGTTAAATGACTTTGTTATCCTTCTATCAGAAAAGGTTCCATTTAAAATGAAAAAATGTGACGTCACGAATAAAATTATGCCTACTGCGTATTGATCTAGTTTCGTAGGCGAAAATATTCATACACCCACAAAACTATATTATGATATATAGAAACTAAGCGAAATAATCATAAATAATTAATTAATTTTAATCGACAACATAACCTCCAACTATTTGCAAAAAATATTTTTAATTTGATAATAACTTCTGGTTTTTTTATTGCTTACCATTTATGGTAATAAGTCATATGGGCTTAACTCCAATAAGATACTCAGGTTAGGAAAGTTTAAAGTACGAAAATTTTTATATTCGAATAAGGTCTTAAGTATTAAAAGCTAGAAAACTTTTTGTTACATTATGTCATTCAAAAGATTTCTTAAATCAATCGCTTAAAGTCTTTTTTTTTACAAAGTCAAAATCCACGTACCTAACTTGTTTGTATTAGTATTGACGTACGTTTAGGTAGGTATAAGCGAGAGAGAGTGCATGAAGTACTAATGTCAACGACCCCTAACACACAGGACAGTATCATATATTTCTTTGTTATTAATTTTCGTTTTTTTTTTTCTTAATAAAAAAATACACACACAACATAATATAACTATTATAATACGTCAATTGCCACGTGTATTCGACAAAGTATGTACAGCAACAAAAAAGGTTATATAAGTAACAAAATAATATATAAGTACATACTATACCTATCTACTTAATTATTAAAATTTAACGTATTATTTTATTCACATTATATGTTACTTAAACTCAAAAGTTTAAATGTGCAATTTTAAATCATGAATGTATATTAATTATGCATTAATTTTTTTTTTTATTATCAAGAAAATATGTGAAACGATCGTTGGCATTTCCAAACACGCTCGAACAGACGCAAGGCCGTTCAAAGTCCACTAGCAATTTGCGTCGTAAGTCGACGAGAGCGGGGCGACGTACCGGTAATGTGTAAATAAATATCTTACGTATGCAATACCAATAGTCACTGGGATCGTATAAGAGAAATCGATTCGTCTCAAGCTCAACTATCGACTATATCTTTCGAATATTACGTACTAAGGAACACATATCTCATCTATATTCACCGTCTATAAATAGCATCTTGTATGGTTTTCTAATGTCATTGCTAGACGGACAGCTGATAATGACAGTTACTATGACAACTGATCATAGATACTGCCACTGTAAGATATACTAATCACTCCTCAATCCTCACATTACCAAAGCGACACTAACCTTTGGAACTAAGATGTTATGTTCCTTGTTCCTGTTACACTGGCTCACTCTTTTAACCAGAATAGAACAACTCTATGCATTGATGTAACCTACCCAGAACGACTTGCATAAAGCCTACCAAGTAAATATTGGAACTTGTAAAGATGGAATCAAATAACGAACTAAAATAATGTATCTGTCTGTAAACGGAATATTTTTATTTAACCTTAACATTTTAAACAGATAAAAAGATCCCTACAGTATACATTATATAAAAATTACGTTTAAATGTCGTGTAGTTTTGCGAGACAGAGAACCTTCCTTATTTCAAGTTGGTTGAAGTAAACAACTAATGATAATAAAACCGCATGTTATGACTGCTTTGATATTTTCGGATTCAAGCTAACACTTCCTGTGTGATTAAGTATGCTAAAATCCTTATTAAACTTTTAGTATAACATATTTGATTTTTTTAAAATAGCAGAAAATGATCTCACCAACTCATATGCTTATTAGGCGAACTCACAACAAACAGATTCACTTCTTATTTAATCTCTCTACTGAATATACTGTGATCTCAATTATCCCAATAAGAATAGTCATTATTTTCCATTATGAAATTTAAAACTTAAAAAGAATACTCAATTATAGACTTAATTAATGACTACAATATTTATCGCCTACAATAAATATTCAATAACATATTATTAATGTTTAAAACTTGTTTCCTCCCGCGGCTCAACACTAGTAGTTCCATCAAATGTAAGGTTAAGTTGGCTCATATCCTTTGCTGCGAACATGAAAATGAAAATTTCATGATGATCGATTAAGTTATTAAGATGTAAAGACAAAGAAAAAAAACAATCAAACCATAAGATTTACAATATTAGTTACGATTACAATGCCTATATACGGTGAATATTCGATGCACATTCGTAAAGACATTACTTGTATTACGTATACGTTGCTTAGTATTGTAGTCATTGATATAAAGATGAAAAGACCTTCACAACGACAAAGGAAATCAATAAATACACATAATAATCCAGTTAGAGCCCCGTCCACTAAAGACCTGTTACATGCAACCGGTTACATTTTTAAACGCAGTTTTTCCTCAGACTTAGAGGATTTCTTTGGATTATGCGACTTACGATCGTTGAGCTACAATTTAATTCTATTTTTAAATAGTTTTACATATAGAATTAATTTATATTATTTTTTCAAGAGTCGTTTAGCAACGATAAAGAACGTATGAACTATTTGGATTTGTTTTGTTTTTAACGGCACAGTATTAGCAAACACATGACATTTTTATTAAAAAAAAAAGACAATAGTGTTGTATAACCGTGGTAATTATTAATTGCTAGTAGTGACTGTGTCATGTGAAATTATACCTATTTTATACCTAGATATAAATAGTAAAACAATGGAAGTATGTACTCAAATAAGAATATTTCGCGAAAATTACACAAAGGACTATTAATTTTCATTACATTTATTACTACTTTTTCATTCATCCATTGTTTTGGAATTTTAACACATTGAAATCGTCAAATTGAAATCAAAAATCACAAATGATATACAAGCATCTAATTTTATAAATGACCGATACATTAATTAGAGGTGCATTTGAATTAAATTAGTTTTAAATGGACTGAATCAAATCGATATAATTTGATCCTAAATTTTAATGGCAAATGAAATTTATATAACTGCATTCCGAAACTCGCCAAGTAATACAGCACAATTTTTAGACATTAAACTCTAAAAACATAGTGACTCTACTTATTTGATTTTCCGAAACTATTATTTTTATTTTTATTTCATAAACTATTATTCTAAATTCGGTAAGAATGAAAATTAACGGTTATTTAATTTGCATGTGAACAATTTGTTCCTTTTGTTGTAATTTTTTTTTAATTAAAAACATTAAAGCTCGTCAATAGCTAATAAAATTTTAATAAAATAACGTTCGAAAAGCAGAAGATAAAAAGGTACTGATTAAATCGATTGTCTTTGCCTACATTATAGATAAAAAAATGTTTAGACGAATAATGCTAGCTTTAATAATGTAAACATATGAGTCACAGATAAAACATTCGCGAATGTTCTCTACCACGTGTTGTGTAGCACCGCAATAAGTACTAGGTAAACAGAAAACACCAAACAGTTGGAATCAAACTTGTATCTAATATCTGGTATTGATTAAGTTTAAGTTATTATTAAAATGTTTATATTTTAATAGAAATAAAATAAAATTTTAATGCAAATAAAAAGTAAAACAGAAAAATCACGTATGAGACAAATCCATATTTAAGTCCAAAATTGAAAGTTAATATAACATTAAATTCTTTTGTTAAACAAATCGAAAGCTTGAAGGAAATAATAAGGTTATTTTGGCAATTAAAATCATTTAATCAGACGCTCTATCTAGCCTTGATTTTATATGAGCAACACTTGGCAAATCTTTACTTACAAATAGAAGTGAAACTGGCGAATTCAAGATAATGAAATGAAAAGTCTGTTCCGAATGGAGAAGACAATACCGCATAAGAACAATAGTACTTATGTATATAGTTGTTCCTACTTTTTGATGTTGAATATTAATTCAGCGAATTATGATGATTAAATGTGAATTACAGCTAGGGATGGGCTGCAGACCAGTTGATAAAGTTGATTATTTTTGTCCGGTGAATTAATTATTAATGCTCGTTTTTAATATCTATTCATACGATTTTCGCTCACATTATTCGGATTCGTTAAAAAAGTGGGAAATAAAATAATTTAATTTCATTGAGGTTCATTTTTCAGAGTTATCCCATGCATGTCATTAATGCTACATCAACTATTGGGTTTTCTGTATTCTAAATATTGTAAAAATTTGAATCGCCGGGACATAAGAAACCTTAATAAAAACGTTACTGGCCGGGGTTTTTTTCTTTTATTGAACCAAATAGATTCGCGTCAACCTCAAAGTCGCTACTTTTAAAACAAATGAAAATTACCTACAAAAATCACATAGACCCTCTTCCATCCAATTTATTTTTTGCAATTCCGTCAATCGTCTCAGTCACATCGTCTAAATAACCAGGAAAATATGCGTTATGATATTCATAACATTGCGAACCAGGAGATCATAACAACTATAGAAATTGTTTTAAAATGAAGAGGAAAATACAATGTTTATTATCTATGAACCAAAATATTTCTTAGGCAATAAGGTTCGAAATGGAAAAAACGATACAAATATGTTGGTTAAAATTCGAAAACAATTGGTAACAGGAGATAATAAATACGTAAGAGTTGTGTACTCTGTGTCAAATTCCAAATGTAAGCAAACGATTATAATCCTTAGATTACAGTTTTTTACAGATTGTTATCATTTGCTTCAGTTACGTAGTATAATGCATTTTTGTGACGGAACATAATATTATGATGGTATTTGTATTACTTAAGTTAAATTACTGATAGTGACTTAAGTATGTTTAAAATTTTTTGAACTATCAATTCGACGTCAAAACTTCATGAAAAAACCTAAAGATCTTTAACTAAATGTTTCGTAAGTTAGTAATTGGAATTAGGGCCGAGTTTTTATTTGAATTTAATGAATAAATTTAACTATAAATAGAGATTGGCATTAAAAACACGTTTTTTAATGTTTAATTTAACCCAAATCAACAAAAGTCCTATTCTATCTATAAAAAAAAAAAAAACAAAATACAAACTAACAAGTTCACTTCGGTATCAAAACAAAAAGTACCAGGGTTATAGAAGCAACCAGAAGTTCTAGGAGTTATATCTTCTATCCTCTTTACGCTTTGATTGCGCAGTAGATTGCGCGCGCAAGTTGATTTCGATTAGACCATGCTTTGCCATAACCCTACCCTTTCTCTAGAACCTAAAAATAAAAGTGCAGTAGATTTAGTAAATATACTTCATGGTATAGTAAAATTATCTTGCGAGAATTGTATTCGACTTAAAACAACATATTTAAAGTAAATGTGTGTTCCTTAAAATACATATATTTTTTAACTAATTTAAAATTTTTAAAAGTAAATAGAGTCTATTTATTGCAAATTAAAAGATACTGCAAATGTTTAATTAAAAAGAGATAAAGGCAAAAATACATTTTTTTAAAATAAGTTTATTTGGTTGTGTCATTGTTGGAATAAAAAATACTTCAAAGCATTTTTATATTTTACACATATATACCTATATATAGTTCAAATATCTATTTAGTATGCATCTTTGATTCTATAATAAACAATTAACGAATAAAACAATCTATTCATTATAAATTAAAATTCAAACCAATAAAAAGTAGTAACAAAAACAACAAAAGTAATATTATTAATTAGTACTCGAGTATTTAACACTGAATAGGTAAATAAATGTCATAGAAATTACGATGCAATTTCGAAGTATCAAACTAAAAAAATATTGTATCCACTATCAGCCCGAATCGGCGGAACATTGTTTTTGTCTCAAAATGTAATTTACTACATCTTATACACACAACTCAATCTAGTTATTTTCGTCTCTGATAATAATCTCACGACGGTTATGATATATCACTATTTAGCACTAATTTAGCACCGAGGCGGTTTTCGTCATATGGATTGTATATTGCTCCATGAACTTGAACGGTAAGATACACTTCATGTTTAAAGGATACTAGATACTTTTTTTGTAATCCCATTTTTGATATACTTTAGTGTCTTCATTAAAATGAGGAGTAACTTAGGCTAAAATATATATATTTTTTAATTCAAACACGTACAAGGTCGAGGGCACAGCTAATATAAATATAAAACTAAAACCTAGGTTAATTGTAATAATTGCATTAAAATCAAGCGCCGACAACACCAGATATGTATTTAAAAAAATTGTGTTCAATTGAAATCAATTAAAATAAAATTTGATATGGTTAATTAGGTACATATCTACTTAATATCGGCTATTATCAATAGTTATTAACTCATTAATTTAATTTACCTTTAATATTTAGTAGGTTTATCTAAATAGAGATAAATGATAATTGAGTAACGTCATTAACATATAATTAACTAGCTTTAGACCTCGGGTACACCCGAGTAAAGCGCGAGGCAGATATACCTTATCAACCGACTTCCAAAAGGAGGAGGTTATCAATTCGTCTGTATTTTTTTTTTTTTTTTTTTTTCTTTTTTTTTTATGTTTGTTACCTCATAACTTTTCACTGGGTGGACCGATTTTGATAATTTTTTTTTTGTTTGAAAGGTAGTGCTTCCCGTGGGGTCCCATTTTTTTTAATTTTTTTCCGATGATGGTATCCATATGAAAACGACATAAGTCTTAAATTTGCATTATGTATATGCGCGACAAATAGGTGAATAACTGAAAATCACGTTAACCAATTTTGATAATTCTTTTTTTATTATAAAATATATACTTCAAGGGTAATTTGGTGAAAGTTTGGTAAGGTTCTGAGCACAGGATCCATGACAAAGTAACGGAACGGAAGGGAACGGAACAATTCTGAGGAGCACGTTAGCGATACTCAGTCGAATCTTTTATTTATAGGTTTTTTGGATATTTGAGTCACCTTCCGTAATGTGGTTATGTTTATGTAATTATCATTGTCGAATATTATAATCAACTAGCTACCCACCCCGGCTTCGCACGGGTGCAATACCGATACTTAATATACTACAGAATTTGTTTATTTACGACATCACATCGCAAACTTCTAAAATTATTAGTGTTTCTTTACTACATTGTTCATGTATTATATACACAAACCTTCCTCTTGAATCACACTATCTTTTAAAAAAAACCGCATCAAAATCCGTTGCGGAGATTTAAAGATATAGGGACAGAGAAAGCGACTTTGTTTTATACTATGTAGTGATGGAACTCCTATACGGCTCGCAGTTAGGGTGTGATATGGGGCAGAATTTCTTACTACCTTTAATCAAATTTTGTGTATGTGATGTGATGTCATATGATGTACGAAATATAATAGGTTGGGGAAAAAGTTTCTTCGTATTTTATATGAAAATTCAAAAAGTTTTTTTTTATAGTTTATTTACATTTGACTAAAGTACGAAGGTGCCATTTTATTCCATAACGTTTTGCCATCTTGGTGGTAGTGACATGATCCCATTGCTGTAAAAATTTTGGGGCTTCTGATCGAAAAACTGCGACAAGTGGTTTTGGCAGTCCTCTCGTGATGTTAACCTGACACTGCCTAAGGAATTCTGCAGAGACCGAAACATATGAAAATCTGAAGGTGCAAGGTCAGGACTATACGGCGGATGCATTAATACCTCCCAGCCAAACTCTCGTAATTTTTGTTGAGTGGCTAAAGATGTGTGAGGTCTAGCGTTGTCATGGTGAAAAATCACACCCCTTCTGTTGATCAATTCTGGCCGCTTTCTCTCAATTTCTTGCTTCAATCTCATCAATTGTTTGCAATACAGTTCTGAATCGATGGTCCTGCCGGGCGGTAACAGCTCATAATGAATGATGCCCTTCCAATCCCACCATACACACAGTATTACCTTGTTGCGAGTTAATCCGGGTTTTGCCACAGTCTGTGAAGCTTGACCGGCCTTTGACCACGATCTTTTTCGCACGTTCTTGTCGTATGTGATCCACTTTTCATCACCAGTTATCAGCTTCTTCAAAAATGGTTCGGTTTCATTACGTCGTAATAAAGAATCACAAATGAGTACACGGTTCATTAGGTTTCTTTCAGTGAGTTCATGAGGCACCCATATATCGAGCTTTTTTGTGTACCCAGCTTTATTCAAATGAGTCAAAACCGTTTTGTGGTCAATTGCCAGTTCTTCAGCTACATCGTAACTACTAATATTAGATCTTGCTCCACTTTTTCAAAAATGGCATCAATTTTGTCCGTAACAGGGCGACCAGAGCGAGATGCATCTTTGATATCAAAATTTCCGGCTTGAAAACGCTTAAACCAAACTTGCGCTACTCTCACAGATACTGTATTAGGTCCATAAACAACACAAATTTTTTTCGCGGCTTGACTTGCATTTTTCCTTTTTTATAGTAAAATTTTAAAATGTATTGATATTCTTCTTTAGATTCACTCATTTTAACAACAACAAAAACAAATGAAAATCACACAAATTCCTAATTTGAATTTGGAAGTGCCTTCTTTAAAATTAAAACTTTTTAATGATACCAAAACCAGCCAGATACAAATGGTATAGCCAAAGAGATTTTATTACAAGTTCATACATACTATATGCGAAAAGACTTTTTCCCCAACCTAATAGTTGGTCTTTTTCAAAGTTTTTTTGCTGGAGTTCGATTACAGCTCTTTCGAGGGATCCTTGTAGTTTACGCCGCGTGACGTATTAAATCCGCATTTTCGAAAGTCTATTTTTGCTTTATTCGCAAGTTTCCTTTGAAATTGTCCTCGAAGTAGTTTCTGACTCATATAAACGGAACGCTTAATCTATCCATATTAAAAAAAATTAGTTAGTCAACATCAGCTTCACTTAAAATCTAAAAATAAATAAAAATTTTAACAAAAAGAAAAACCGACTTCAAACAAAACACTATTTTAAAACAAATGAATATGCACGAAAAAGTAATAAAAATAATTGCGTATTCAACATATTTTTTAGAGTCTTCCTAAGTTAAATGAAATGAAAAATATTAGACTACTTAAAAGTCGATTAACGATTATATCATGTAGTTATAATTATTGTTATATTTGGAGTCGGTGTCAGCCACGGTGCCCTTGCCCCAACAATCAAAAGAAAGAAGAGACACCGACTCCAAATATAACAATAATTATAACTACATGATATAATCGTTAATCGACTTTTAAGTAGTCTAATATTTTTCATTTCATTTAACTTAGGAAGACTCTAAAAAATATGTTGAATACGCAATTATTTTTATTACTTTTTCGTGCATATTCATTTGTTTTAAAATAGTGTTTTGTTTGAAGTCGGTTTTTCTTTTTGTTAAAATTTTTATTTATTTTAGTCCTTTTTTCTATCCATGTATGCAAAATTCATACCAATCAAATAAGTGTAAAAATGTAAAGCATAACAAACGAAGAAGCATGCGTTTGTTTCTACCAAAATCTATGCACATATATGTATACAACGTAATCACCAAAAAAAAATATTCCTATGGAAAACATGAGTTTTGATTAAAAAAATGTCGCTTTCGGAAATGTATTATATAAAACTCTCATAATGTTACCTATAACGTTGGGCAATGACCCAATACAACCTTCTAGAACGTTCGCCAAGGTTTAGTATCTACATTTGCATCACACGTTTTACGCGATATAACACCGATGCAATACGTTATGACTGTCAAAGTAATATTACTTGTCTTACGTAGACTAAGGAAGCTGCATTAAAAAAAAAAACAATAAGCCCTTTTCATAAAATAGTAATGTTATATGAATTAAAAATTCCTAATGTTGCCGTTTTTGAAGTGATCTTGAACTTGGCTGCTCATAAGCTATTTCACAATGCGAAAAATAAATTGTGAATTATTGTAATCAGTGTATATTATGAGTTTAAAAATGGTTATTTACTAACGAAACTTGAAAATAATACTTAATTTATTCAAAAATCAATAAATAAAAATGCATTTATTCAAAAGTTTGTCACGTGACACAAAACGCTCCTGATTGGCCGGGCTTATGATGAAGTCACTTTCTTGTAAACTTTGCTTTTCTACTATATGTACCACAGATTAAAATACAGCACAGTGACGACACTGACCCCATTGCAGCGCCATATTGTCCAAGTAGCGTTTTCGCGCGTTATTTAAATATGGAATTTTTAATATGATATTTTCCGGCAAATATGTACTACAAATAAAAAAAAACAACTTTTACTGGGTTCCTTAACCTCTACTAAATAATATAAAATGGATTTTAAAAAACAGTCATATAGCCTATTTAATATTATCTAGAACATCGCACAAGAAAATCGATACGAGTATGTACCAGTATATGATAAATGCGCCAGACGACATGCAACAGCTGCTTTGCTTTGTCTAAATTAGATATTTGTTTATCATCAATGCTATTCAAGCCGGTCTAAAGTCTACGCCAAATATAGGAATACGTTTTATTGACATATTTTTTATGACTCATACAAATTTCTGCTTGTATACATCATTACAGTCGAGATGGCCCAGTGGTTAGACCGCGTGCATCTTAACCAACGATTTCGGGTTCAAACCCAGGCAAGCACCACTGTATATATGTGCTTCATTTGTGTTTATAATTCATCTCGTGCTCGGCGGTGAAAGAAAACATCGTGAGGAAACCTGCATGTGTCTTCATTTCATCGAAATTCTGTCACATGTGCATTCCACCGACCCGTATTAGAACAGCGTGGTGGAATATGTTTCAAGTCTTCGCCTTAATGGGAGAGCAGGCCTTAGCCCAGCAGTGGGAAATTTCCAGGCCGTTGCATTACTTTACTTTACTTATACATCATTACGGTACGTTTGGATTTTGCATATTATTTTAATAATTTTATTAGTATTAATTACTATTTAAGTACTAAAACATTATATCTCAGTAATTAGTTATTCCTCGTTTAATGACTGGCAAACATCTATCAAATTAATTATTGAAAATTTTCGCATTGATAATTGCATAATGGCTTTGTATACGCCTATCTTAGTTCATTAGTTATTCCATCGATAAAAATCTATATTCATTAGACTGTAGGTACTGTATTCTGGTTTACTGAAGCATATAACATCTCATTCAGTCTGGCGTTGCACTTTCAATGCAAGAACTTGTTTATGGTATGCAGTTCAAGAATTCCTGTCTCTATGGTTGAAGTGATCATATACCATAAGTTGGACACAGAATTGGATTATCCATTGGGCAGGTAAGAAACTACTTAAAAGATCCGATTCTTCTAAACGGCTCCTAAACGGGAAAAATGGGAAATAATAATTAATTAAAATGCTTTTTAAATTCATGATTAAACACTTGTCATAATTAATTATGGTGAAAGCATATGTATATACCTTTGTAATTACCACTAAGAAACATAATGATTATGAATAAAAATTACGATGCGATATAAAAATAAAAACAATATATTTTAGGAAGTTGGTAAAGTTTAAAGTTTTTCCTAAACGACCATTGCCAGCCTAATCCAGCCTTAATTAACCGTTTGCGCTTACCAAAAAAGAGTTCCAGGAACAAATCCTACAGCTGGATATATACATATGTATATATACATTTTAAACGATACCATATCGTTTGTATCCGAAGTCGTCTCTAACACCCCAACTTTGTTGCAACATAGCATAAAAATTGATTCTCATTATCATTAATGCGCTCTGAATGTTGCAATCATATACGAACACGTTGTATCGATAAGCACGTACTTTTCAAGATCACACGCGTCTACACTCTTAATGCTTGATTATAAGAACTAAATTCCATTAAAAAATGTGATAATATATTCTTGTCTTGGCTACAATGTTAGACTCAGCTTGCAACAATGATTATGAAGGGCATTGGCATCTAAATATACATACATTTGTCCTTCAATACTTTAATTTACCTTTCGGATAGTATTGTTGCCTATTTTATAAAGAAGTAATAGTCACTTCTTACTTAAAGTTAAAACTGTTACTTAGTAAAACAGCGCCATCTAGTGTCTAAAGTTTGTACCGTTACTTACGTTTTAAAATATCACCTGCGTTCATATAATGCTATTTACTGTTTCGTAAATCAATCAATAATGTGATACATACAATTTACGATAGCTGGCGCTATGAGTGATTCGGTGTCCAAATGATCCAAATTTGGTCACGACTCACGAGTTAGTGACTCGTTTTGCAGTGGCGGATTTACCAATAGGCTAAATAGGCTGGAGCCTAGGGCGGCAGATTTAGAGGGGCGGTAAATTTAGGCCAAATTTGTTATTATCTTACAGATATAAAAAAAGAATTATAATTATATGTATACACATTGTCGAGTCGAGATGGCCCAGTGGTTAGAACGCGTGCATCTTAACCGATTATTGCGAGTTCAAACCCAGGCAAGCACCGCTGATTCATGTGCTTAATTTGTCTTTAAAATTCATCTCGTGCTGAGCGGTGAAGGAAAACATCGTGAAGAAACCTGCATGTGACAAATTTCATAGAAATTCTGCCACATGTGTATTCAACCCGCATTGGAACAGCGTGGTGGAATATGTTCCAAACCTTCTCCTCAAAGGGAGAGGAGGCCTTTAGCCCAGCAGTGGGGATCTACCGGCTGTTGTTGTTGTTGTACACACATTACGTCTGTAATCCGTATACTGGCAACTGTTAAATAATCTAGTAACTGGCAGAAATATCTAGTTCATAATCATACTAATAACGGGAAAATCGATGTAATGAAGACGATTGTTTTCCGCAAATCATAATTTTCAGAATAAATATGACATAATTGAGAACTAAACTAACGTATAGAATTTGAAAAGTCAGCAGGGGCGGCAAAAATTGAATAGCCTACTAGCCTACTAGCGGCAAATATTTAAATCCGCCACTGTACTTATGGTTTCTAGGGTAACCTTTGCTGCCATCCGTTTTATGTCGCGAATTTGGTTTCGGTAATAGCTTCTGAAGTATTTTTTCCAATGATATCGATATGTGTATATAGGAGACAATAAAAGAACATTTTTAATTTAAATCCCAGGTAACTAAAATATTTATCTTAATAAGTTTTTTTTTATCTCCTAAGGCTTAACGAGCTTCACCATGTAAGTGTACGAAAACAGTTTTTTCGATAAAACATCGTCATAAATTAGATATTTCACACCAAATATTTATAAATCATAGTATTTAATTCATAATAAATAGTTTTTTCCTAGCTAATTAAAACCGCATCTAAATCCGATGAGTCGTTTTGAAGAAGTTATTGGAGAATAAAATCTCTCACACTGGATATGTAGTAATCTAGATATAGATGTTTTATGCCGACAGTTTTATGTAGCTAAACCAGTAGCTTAGGTATTACAAGAAAATGTACAATCAAGAGTGTATACTTTAAGTGATAGAGATATATGATAAATATAAAATATATGAGAAACACATACATACATACATTTGAGAAAAGTTAACGTACCTAAAATTGTTTCTATTCTTTCACGTGTTGCATCGTTGCTGTAGAATGAGAATCTATCAAACTATATAAAATTATACTATATTATTACTATATACTATATTAATCTATCAAACTATATAAATATAAATTTAATTAAGTTCTAATGATTTATTACACATTAGTGACATAATATAACACGAGGAAAATAAAACAATATTTTAGTAATAAAACATAATATTGCAACACATACAAAATTACGAAGGTGGTTTTACATCAGTAGCCTGATACAAGGAATTAATAGCAATATCAGAAGACACAAACGCCATTGATTTGGCGAGTGTTGCCAAAGATAACGTATCCATTACAATTCTGCTTGCAACATGATTTAGCTTAGCCCCTTTAGATTGGGCAGTGTATTTTAAAGCCAATTTAATAACACGTTCGCAAGCCAGTGACTTAGAAGTGGCACTTTTAGCCTCTTTTCCAGCCTGTTGTGCGGCTGTTTTTGCTAAGTTCATCATCAGATCTTGATGGTTTGACATCCCATTCTTAGCATAGTTTACTGACATATGAACTTCTATGGAGGCCGTTAGTGCACGCCTCAAAGCCACTACGCTGGCTGCAGTCAAGTAAGCAACGTCCCCAGCGTAAAGGATAGCCTTTTTAGCTTTTAATTCAAGACGTTCTAATTTTTGTTTTGCTTTTTTTTCGTTAAAACCATCATCCTCTGTTATCGGCTGGTCTATTTCCATTTCAGCTACTAGATCGGGGTTAAGACCATACATATTTTCTTTTGGATCTATCCAGTCATCAACAAGACCAGATACATTTGGTTCTTGTGTATCCAAAGACTGCTTGTTTACCAAACGAGTTACATTTAATTTGTTTTCTAAAATAATTGCATCACTGTCAGTCATATTTGTGCCGTTGTTTTCGATGTCAAGAGCTGTTTGATTTAAAAAGCCTTTGGGAACCGAAGCCAAAACTTTCTTCTTACTAGACAATACCTGAATAGATTTTCGCTCATTTTTTGAAATAACCGAATACGGATTTATTTGTTCAGCTATAATTTTGTTGGAGTAAATATTTTGTGGGGCAACTGAATTAATTGATTTATTCAAAATTGCACTGTAAACCGTCGAAAGTAAACTATTGGCTGGTACAGGTGTCGTGTTAGCTTTTTCCCCTATGGACGTGACAGACCGCTTTCTACGAAACGATAAATCCACTGATTGCTTTTTAGATAATGCTGTGGCGTATGTTGTATCCTTTAAAGCTGAAACAATTGACACCTCAGCAGCTATTTGTGCTAAACCAAATACTAAACGATGTAGTTCAGGTTCTGTTGATTTCCTAGTTATTGTGAGTATATGGCCCGATAACGTTCTTGATATGTAATCCAAAATACGTCTTGTTTCTATTGCGGTCATTCCTTTTGTTTTGCCGGGGGCATCTAGAGCTTCTCGAGTGATTCTAGTTATTTTATCCTGGATTTCAAGCTTAGTCAATATAGCAGACACTAAATCTTTCGAAATTTGATAAAGATTTTCTTCCATTATAGGATTTTGTGTAACATTTTTAGTGGCTTTCAGAATTGAATTGTCTAAGTGCTTGAGAACTTTGTAGGGAGAATTCATTATGAATCCGTCATTGACCTTAGAATTTAATTTATTTGTATAATCATGAAATGGTGATATACCGGCCATAACAACAATGTTCTGCAAAATAAATATTAAAATAAAAAATACATGCCATCAATACACACAGTTTATGAAAATTAACTTACATGTATCGAAAAAATAATTAAAACAAAATTCCCAGATGAACCTTTCATTATAACAAAATAATATTACATTTAACCGCTACATTAAATACTGAAAGAATACAATGAAAGATCGTTTTTCGAGTAGGTACAGTATTAATTGCCAATACGAAATGGTAAAGTCGTTAGTGAAAAAAGAATGCAATTAATAAACCATCGTTAGGCTTTTACTATTGATAAGGCTAATGAACAAATATAAAATATAACCTACCTAACCAGCGAAAGAGTTATACATGGTGATCCTACGTTTACTATGCTCAATCCTTCTGTAAACGAAGAGAGGTCGATACACATAGTTATTACTCTCTGCCGTTGATAGTAATTCCTTATCATTCGTTTTTAAATCAACATCCGGTTTATCCTTATACACATAATTTCCATTCGATTGTAATGTTTTCATATTTCCTCGTAAAAAATCTTTGGCATTACCAACTGGGGCGGTCTTTATGTGACATATGTAGCAAAGAATTAAGAATATTACTACTGTCTTCATGTTTAACAAAGCAGGAAGAAATGTGTAAAAATTACAACGCTCCGATTTATAAGTAACAGACTTTAGTTATGTATTACTGACTAATTAATGTTAATTCATATTAACTTATTAACGTTAGAAAAACTATGAAGCAATCTCGATTAAAATATAGATGTGATAAAATGAAATGGCCGTTTAAGTACCTTTATCTAATCTCAAAAAAGTGTCAAAAATTCGTTTGATTGAAAATAAATAAAGAGAAATGAAGTATCCCTCTTAAACTTTAAATTTCGTAGTCCTTCAAGTTTTTGATCTTCATTTGTTTGAGAGTTTTCAATTAGACATATAGACAAAAATAAACTAACAGATATTGAAATATATTAATTATTTTTGCGTTATCATAATTTGTAAAAATAAAAATAAAAATTATTACTGACAAATATAATTATATTAAGTAATTCGTAAAACATACACTTTATACATAAATCGTGTAAAACAATTGCACATTATATTACTTCCGCTTATAATTCTTAATTAAATACATAAAGGTCACGTTAAGTAAATAGAAAGACGAACTCATAAATAATACTGTTAAAAGAAAACCGTGACATACATAAACAATTTAAATTACACTATCAAAGTTTATATAAACATAAAGATTTCAAGGTAACACAATACATACCAAATGATTCTATGATACCTAATATCGAAAAAGAAACCTTTACATGTATCTAATACATAATGGGCGAAATCTTGAATCTTTAGCCGAGATAAGCCGGGAGCACCTTGATGCGACCGCGTCCATCAAGGTTTGAATTTTCTCCGAAAGGTGAAACGTCCACTTCGTTGGCTGATGGAAGGAGATCGCTTTCCTGACCCGCAAGCTCCCTGCGAACTCTAGCCACGCTCAATGGCTTAGCACCAACAGCGCTTCCCGCAACACCAGACCCCGCACCATCTTTTCCTGTAGCTGACGGTGTTGCGTCGGCTTTTGGTGGGATGTGCTGGATCGCCTTCCCTTCTGGAGCGCAAACGCAAATTGCTAGCAACGCCAGCGACGCGACGACGAAAAACAATGAACGCATTTCCAATAGATCCAATCTTGTTCAACTTCACACTTGCCACTAATCTGCTTTTGAAATAAATCCACCATCCTTATAAAGTAACACAATGATTGCAGAAGATATTAAAGATTATTGAAATTGTATACTTTAGACAATATGTTATGTATGTGAAGCTAGAATTGACGCACGATTCTTTGAAAATCAATTCTTTAAACAAATCGCAAAGTAATCGTTTATGCACGAACCTTGAGTCACATAAACATGCTAATAGGACGCTAACAACCCTTGTGCTTATGAAGTATGTAAAAATAAAAATAACGTCGCATACGCCGACACAAATAATACTCTTAATGTCCATTCATGTCGTCCATTCGTCAGCATTTATATATTGATATGTGAACATCTAAACTTTTCGTACTTTTTTCGTTTTTGGTAAGTAAAGGAAGAGTTAATAAGTTACAATACGGAATGCCATTTTCGTTTGATGAGTTAAATAATTGGAGTAATTCTCGCCCACTCGCGACACTAGTTTTATAAATTAAGTGTTGTAAATAAAATACGTAACAGCAATATTTTGCTAAAGAACCCCCAGGCCAAAAATATTGAACCGCCAAACAGCAATACTTAGTATCGTTGTGATTCGGTTTGAAGAATGAGTGATCCAAGTTGGTAGTCCATTGGCAATATAAGAAAACTTTTCCTCAGTATCTTGGGATGCGGCAAGTGGGCAATGGTGACCACATAATATGGTGGCCCATTTGCCCGTAAATCTACCTATTATTTTTAAGTAATTTTGCGGGAATTTTAAAGAGCAACCTTTAGTATAAATTCGTTCAAGTTCGAATACGAATTCCCACCAGTTCTTTCTTATCATTTTATTTCGGCTGTTTTGAAATAAATTCCTCCTTTTTTAAATTTTAGAAAGTTAAGAAAACGGTTATGTTTTTAAAGTAATCTGCAGAACAAATTTCATAGTGATTTTGTGGTTTCTAAGGCACTTTTGTGGAAAAAAAAATTGAAATAATATAATTTTCCGTCTCCTATTTTTAAATTTAGGCCGTTAATTATTGTTTAAATATTCACAAATATCCAGTGTTTATTCGTTTTTATAAAACAGAAAAAAATAGATTATTATTTATATTAATTTAGTTAGAAAAACTAAATAAATTTTTGAAGTTGCATTTTTGACAAATTTTGAAAAAGGTAAAAAAACGTGATAACTCAAAAATGGTTCACTTTTGGACCCCTTTCACCTCCTAGCGGATGTATGTCGGGTTTCCAATAACCCTGATATATACCTATAATATCGAAAAGGTAAAATTGTTGGTCGAGCGGGCAAAAAGTTATCCGATGTGGAAGAGAAGATGTTACCAACTCAAAATATAAAATATATGAGCGTGCAATCATGCTACCGCCAGAAATATGGCAGAAGGTATGAAATATTTATTCACTATATATATAATCATCTTTTCGAATTGCCGAAAATATTACTTATTATATTACATTTTCCATTTAAAAATGATTATAAATATTAAGTAAAAATATACTATAACTAGTTGTACCTACCCTTTCAAGAAAAAAAAAGAAATAAGTCTTTTGTTGCAAAAAAATTAAATATTTTCCGAATAACCTTTAGATATTATTATATTTCGCCTCTCGCCTTATTTTAAACAAGTGGAACCATTAGTATTATGTTAACAATGTGATTTGTGCCTTTTGTTTATTTATAAGAAGAAAGGAGTAATATAATTATTTATTAATCAAATTGATTTAGAGTGAAGATATTATGGTTTGCTATAGATATAACTGTGTTTTTTATATTTAGACGTTTTTAACACTTTCGACTATTTTCGAAACATTGGGAGACACAGACCGTCTCATAAATAATACAGATAAAGAATTAAATAGTACCTATAGGAATAAAATATACAGTTTTTTTCCATAGATACTTATTTATTCATAAAATAATAACCCGCTAGCCAATTAAAAGATAAAAACAGCACATACAACGATTATGAGTTCTTATAATAGCTGATCTATTATTTGATTATTATTGATTTAAATATTAAACTGCGTCATTTACTTTACTAACTTTATAAAGAGATGACTTTTGTTTCTTTGATTTTTCGGTTTTATTCAAAACTACTAATTTAATTGATATGAAACATAATATTATTTACTATTTCGAAGCAATCGTTGCGAAAACTATAACAGGCACACAAAATCGTTGTATGTGAGATTTGTAGAATTCCAAAACTGCTTCTTGAGAGTCAGGAACAGCATATTTTATCTAATTAAGAGTTTTTTTTTATGATTGGTGGACCAATAGGCCACCTGATAGTAAGTGGTCGCCACCGCCCATAATAATTTCTTACTACTGCTGTATTACTGATTGGCGGTAGAATTGAATATGAAACCTTCTGACCTGCTGCGCTTGCACAAAGCTCTATCAACAATTAATATAACGTTTCGAATAAAGGGTAAAAAACAGATTCGTATTACAAAGTAATTATCCGTTCTAAAATAAATAACACATTCATGTTAATTTTATTATGTAAATAATTATTGCTATTTACAATTTGCAACCAGTAATACTAGAAATAATACGAGATATTTAAATAAACACGTGGAGAATAGACAGGCCGTATTATCTGAGGCTTTAGCACAAGTGACCGTATGGGCGAATATATTAGTCTTTATGTCATTAGTTAAAAAATAGAACGTGAAAAACTTGTTTTTGTACCCATATGAAGACGGAATGAACGGCTAGTCAATGATAAATAGAACGAATATTACATTGTAAGGGATGTACTGTATTGGATTGAGTTTGAAACAAAGCCTCGTCAACATTATCTCTTAAAAACTGTGTGATGTGGACATTTTTTTGATTTTGGGTTTTAATAGGGTTTTCTACCTCCGAAATATTTTTCAATTGCTATTTGTTACGAATATAAAGTAATAACTTAAAATTGTTACTTAACAGTTACTTTAGATATAGAAATATGATACCTAGTAATAGTCACAGTCAAATACATATATCTAAAAACTAAAAACACAAAAATTACCATAAAATTACGTGGATACATAATAGTTGAATCCATAACAATAAGTTTGAAAATGAAAATGAAAATGCCAATTTAATTTATTTTGAAATTTGTTGCACAACTATTTCATAGAAAAAATGGGGCTATTTAATTAGGTGCACTATCTTATTCTCAGTATTTGTATAAGATATGAGAAATAAAAGATAAATCATTTAAAAACACGTCGCATTTTTCAGAGATGTCAACAACTCGGTAGGTATACTTTTCACGGTCAATTATATCATTGAAAATATGTATTTTTCATATTTACATGTGACCTACCGATACGCAATGCTCATGCATCCTTTTAAGATAATTCTGTTAGCACAATTATTTTTCAAGACTGTAAGTAAACGTATAAAACCTTTGCCGGCGTCCAATTGTTTATTCAGAGACATTCATTGGACAACAAAACATATTGGACAATTTGATACGTTGTTATAGCGAAGAAATAATTTTGTTTACATTATGTACGTCAAAACATTTATTTTACTTTTGGCTGTGGCGTCTGTTATTGGAAAATCAGTGTCGTCTGATCAAGAAAACAATACGGATATAGAAAATCTTATAAGGCAGGGATTGGTTGGGTTTGTTCCAATAGTATTGCGCTTTGAAGATTTTTCGACAACAGGAGAAAGTCAGTCTGAGCATAAAGTTCAAAAGAGAGCTGTCGAAGGCGACCATCAACACAACGATCTGTTGGCCAACTTTGAAGAAGCTAATAACGATAAATCCCTAACGGAATTGGAAGGTAGAATTAAAACTCTACCAACTTGGGTTGGTTAGTTTTCATCACGTAATATACATAGTTGCGCGAAATCGCAAGTATTGAACCAAAGCTTGAAGTTTAATTATTTTATGTACGTACCTATATAATTTAATTATTTTATTTTGTGCATCACGAACTAAAACTTCAAAAGAATCAGTTGTAATTAATTACTTACCTAACTGTATAGCTATGTATCTAATTTAGTATTCATAATAGATTTTTTGTGTATTATATACGTACCTGATACTGAAAACATTTATATAAAAATTATCTTTAAATAAGTTTAAGTATGTTTGATTGTTGAGTGAGTCAGGGAAATTACTAAACACAAGGAATATAAAATATTAGAATCCGTGGTTGACCAAGCGTTGGCGGTATTAGACTTTCATAAGTGCATAATGTTATCTTTCTTTTATGGTATAAGTTGGCGGACGAGCATATGGGCCACCTGATGGTAAATGGTCACCATTACCCATAGACAATGACGCTGTAAGGAATATTAACTATCCCTTACATCGTCAATGTGCCACCAACCTTGGGAACTAAGATGTTATGTCCTTTGTGTCTGTAGTTACACTGGCTCACTCACCCTTCAAACCGGAACACAACAATACTGAGTACTGTTATTTAGCGGTAGAATAACTGATGAACAGGTGGTACCTACCTAACAATCACATCTTAGTTGCATTCATAAAGATTTCAGTACTATAATAGTATCTATTTGTAATTTTGTGTAAATATATATATATTTTTTGTTATTGTTTGGAACAAAAATAAATTATTTCTAAATTTACATGTTTTATATTAACATATTTTACAATAATGCCGTGACGCAAATAGTTGTACCTACTCCAAACAATAATATTATAATAATTCATCAAAATTCAACTTGTAAAGTTTCTGTAAAGTTTTGTATTATATTGTAAATATATCTAATTATAAATAAATTGTAAATAGGATATTATATTGTTTTCCTTTAACTACACGTAAGTATTGTTAAATTTTTATTAATATTATAATTTAGCATATAAATTCATTACCTATTTTTTGTTATATTGAATATACAATGACTTTTCACACAGAAAAAATATGAATTATAAATTCATCATTCCAAATCTTCAATTTGGAAAAAATCTTGTTGAAATCCTTACAATGGCAAATTCAATTGCATCAATGCGCAATAGAGCAGTGTGGTAGTATATATTTACTTATATACAATATTAAGAGACTTAAAATAAGTTTGAAATATGTATGTGCTATTTCATCGTTGGACATTAATTGTAGTAGAGAGTAGAGACAAGTCAACTACGGACAACTATTAAGTGGAGTATCAGCCAAAGGTTTATGCGCATAGTCTACCGCCATATACAGATATAAACCATCGAGGCGTTTTAGACATTCAGTAGAATTTTTGACACGAAATTCGATATATTCATATCGATTTAATAAAATACGGTAAAATTGTCTATGCCTACAACATTACTGTCAATACGCCAATACTCTATATAAGAAAAATCTATACCCAATGAATCTGTTATAATATAACAGTTAAGTGTATGGTAAATAATAGTTAAACCAGAAGTAATACAATAATAGTGGTACAAATACAAAAGTAATATTATATCTTGTTTTAAAAGTTTTGGCTTGATAAAACATTTTTTAATTATTGAACATGTGATTAAAAGTATAATTTTATCTGTAATCATTTTTTCTTTATGATACAGTATCACTAAACAAACCTAAAGCAAGCTCGCTGTTGGTAATTACAATTTTTGTCACATATTATTTGATTGAGGATTTATTAAAAAGTTATAATCTAGATAACAATGTATAATTATTCCTAAAGTTATTAAATCTTGTTTAAATTTTAAATCACTTTAAAGTTATTATTAGTGCAAAGTCATCTGGCATGGGCCAGGATAAAGGACTATTTTAGAGCAGACTTTAACACAGCCATAGCCTTCTGGCATATAAACTATGATACGAGACAAAAAACAATGCTAACTACCTTTTTACTGATTATTATATCCTAAAACATTGTATAAGAATTAGTAAAATAAGGATTGTAAAATAGTTGTAATTAAACCACTTCGATAAAATTTGATTCTATTTATTTATACAATTTTTTAATATCCTGGGACTATTTTTCATAATAATTTTTATATACGGTGATTTTTATTTTATTTAAATATATACTTAATACTAAATATGCACATATTTCACAAAATTCTAATTCATTTTTTTAAATATTTAAATGACATGTCAAAAAAATATTTACAGATAATAAGCAGATAATCTAATATACAAACATTATACAATTATTAAATACATACGATATTCAGTAATGTCATTAATACAATTATTTTAAATCAAATCATAGATTAAAATTAATTTACATTATTAAAAAAAAAAAAAACAATTATAGCAGACTTATTAAGAAATCTATTCGTATTATTTATACATCATACCTTCGATTGATAATAATAAATATAATTAAAAAAAACTGATTCTAGTTTATTCCACACATAAAAATAGAAGGATAAATGTTTTAATCCTTCCATAATACTTCAGATGATTGTGTACAGTAGAAATGACACAATTTCTTCTTTTTGACAGCTGGTTTTATAAGTTTTGGCGCCATAATTCTTAATGTCAACCCTCCACAGGTGCTTCCACGTAAACGATTCCAGATATTTGGTCAGGATTATAATCTATATAATCATTCCCCGCCCATACATTAACACTCGTCTTCAATAATTCGGGATATAAAAGCATCCCATCCCTTACTAATCCATATATATTCCTAATGAGCAAAAATAATATGAGCAAAACTATCCCCTTCGCCATTCTACACAATTCTAAACTACGTCTAAAAAATATGGTGTGATATATATATTTTTCTCATAGTGGTAATATTTAGTTCACACAATGAAGAAATAAGGTAAACAGTTTTATATAGCTTCATCACGATCTAATAGTGAAAATTTATAACACGTGAAGTTGTAAGGAAAACTTGATTTAATTAGCATTTATCATAAAATAATATATGCAAGTGCGATATAGTATCATAATATTAAAAATTATAAATAAATTTTATATATTGTAATTTAAAATAACAAAATTAACACAACATAACCTAAAACCACCTTTTTTTAGACGATTAACAACAAAATATTAATTCGCAACAAATAAAAATTATATATATTTCGATATGTTAATAAACTATTACACAAAATTAAATGAGTATTAAATAATCTATACCTTAAATTACTTACAAGAAATATAAAAGTTGACCATTGTTTGGATGGGTAAAATGTAAGCGCAAGTAAGCAAAAATTATAAAGTAAAAAAAATTGACTATAAGACATAAAAACATTCAATTATACAAAAACATAATAATTAAAGAATTATATTTACGTGAAATATCACAAGCTGTCTTTAGGCATATTACAGTCTTATAACTTTTTATACATCAATTTTACTAATTATAACATAATATATGATATGCTATTTCGTAACAGAACGATTATTGTTTTACTAAGTGGTATATTTAAAATTTTACTCTTAATTTTTTTTAAAATAAAGGCAAAACATTTTTGGCCCATTTCCACATTATAATTAGGGAACAGGGCAGAGCCAGCGTGTTTTGGTGGTTTACTGTGTGTATTAAATATGTCGTTCAAATAAAAGGGGATGAATGATTCAGCAATATTACATGCGCAAAGGGATCAAACATAAGTTCATGGTTGGCGCTTAATGGACGGCGCATTGGCTCTTACAAAGCACGCTACCATTAGTTTCACGCTACAATTTTTTCTCTCACAGGCCGTGTAATACCACATTTTTGAATACGGCAACACAAGGAGCTGTGAAATTTGGGCAGTGCGATTGTGATATATATTATGTTTTATTTATAAATCCACTCCAAAGCGCTGATATCACATGAAAGAGGTTGTTTCTCAAACAAAAAATAGATTTTAACGTTATTGACGTAAATCTCTTAACTTTATTGGAGATTCACCTTTCTCCTCGTTTCCATATATCACCGCTTTGGTGGAATAAATTAAAATACTTAGCTCCTGAAATAATGATGGTCTTTTGGCTTAAATGTTTATCACATTGCAAATTATTTGATAAACATTACTATCTTTCTTATTAAAACTGCACAATATTGTATTTGAATTCATTAATTTCCAGTATTCATTCCATTCACACATTCGTTCCTTGTCATTTCGAAGACAAATGTAACTTGATCTATTGCATGAATAGAACGAATGATTATGAATGAACATTAACATACATTTTTTATAGTTCTTATTCAAACTTAATAGATCTATACTTATAAAATACAGCTGAAGAGTTGGTTTGTTAAATCGCAAGATACCAGTCCAATTTGATAAACTCGTAGCATGGGACAGGTACCAATATATCTCTATATATGTATTATATACTTTATAACAATGTAATAATTCCTTAACAATAATTATTTCTATTTCAATTCAATCCATTATACAATATACTTATGTTTATTTTAATGTCATTTTGAATACGTAGTACTTTATGTTATATTAATTTTTATGTCTTAAAATTATTAAAAATATCAAATGTCATGTCTTTAGCTCGTACTAACATAAAATGAGCGAATTTAAAATATGCATTAAGGGAATACATATTAACGCAAAGTTTTCTAATATAAGAGAAATATTTTGTAAAATATTACAGATTTTATCGCGATTTTGTATTGATTTTGAGATATAAATAATATCAATTGGAATGTCAGTGGTATTTACGAGTATTAAAACTTACAACCTACTGAGTAGATGTCGCTTTATAGGGCTTTGTACCCCATTCGACTTTTACCAAATAAAAATAATTGTTATTACTGTATTTTTGATAGAATAATGAATGAGCCAATGTATAGACACAAGAAACATCATATCTTGAATTCCATTGTAGACGTATTGCATATACAAGGTCACGGCCGACCCCATTTAATCGATTTTCCCTCTTCATGACAAAGAAGTGAAATGCCTTTAAATTTAATATGCAAATTTTACTTTTTGATTTTATGACTTGATTTCTACAATGAATTATATTTACAGATACTTAAGCTACTTACATATATAGGAACCAACTTGTTTATTCAACTAGCGCCCCGCCCGGCTTCGCACGGATTAATTTATGATACAAATGAAATATATAATGTATAACACTCATGAATAATGTAGCTTTCTACTAGTGTAATCTTTACTATTGGATCATTATTTTCGGAGATTATGTTCTACAGACGAACAAATTTAACCTCTATAATCGTATAGTTATTTATTTTATGTTTATCTACCTAATTAAAGTCTATTAGTAATATTGGTATGACAAATTTCTAGTAAGTATTCCTACCGTTATGGTAAGTGGTCACATATAATTTAACGCTGTTTCCAACACTTATGTACACGTTGCTAACAATGGTATATAAGATATGATGTTCTTTCGTGTAACCTCTACCTTAGAACAAAAATAATACATTGCGTAAAATGTATTATCGTTGTCAAGTGTAGGGGGTGTTTACCCTGACGGTCCTACACAAAGATCTGACTGTAAAATCACGTACTCACAATCACTCATTAAGATTTTTTTTAACAATAAAAAACACTGTTTGGATTTGGCAATTGTTTCAACGCACCAGTGTGTCCGATGCCTTAGTGAGTATATTGACGACGATTTTATAATTCTAATAAACAATAAATAATTTCACACGCAATAGTCAATTTGTTCGACGAATATACACAACATTTACTCACACATATATAAATAAAACTATTAAAAATCAGACATTACAAAAAATTACATAGACCACAATAATTAGAGTATATAAGCACAACCCGTCACAATTTCATCTACAGAGTCGTCAAATTCTTATAAATATACCAACAATATATCCTAAAACTACTGAGGGATGCCCAATATCATCTGCATAGTGGAATGCACGCGATGAATATAAGCAAATAGAAAAGCCACCGCTATTTGGATCGTCCATTTTTCTTCATCGATCCAACTTTGAAACTGTTCTGTGGCTTGATTGAGTTGTTTGAGTCGTGTATTGAGTTCCGATATTGAGGCGACTTGTTCCCTAAGTACCAACCACACATCCTCTTGACAGCTTCTTCCCATCTCGCTACGGTCACCTCGTACGACTTTTTGACTTGAGGCCGGGGCGTAAATACGGAACCTATTTTACGAAGCGATTTCAACTCTTCTTTCGATGTGAAAATACCTGAAAAGTTTAAATTACTTCAGACTAAGATTATGTTTTTAGTAATAGCCTGTTAATGTCCTACGGATGGGTAAAGATATGCTCTTTCTTTGAGGAGACTGTTTGGAGTTTTTTTTATTTAACTGGCTTATGCAGGATCCCATAGACCATTTTATTTGCCTTTACCTTTCTTGACAGGTAACACTTTATTTACCTGGAGAAAGGTAAATGTAAAGTTTAGTGGGACTTAACGATTGCTCCATAGTGTATCCCCTCCAAAGGCTGACTAGACTATGAGAGTTTTTACTTATAGAGAGTCCAGGATACAAAACCCTTTTAGTTCTGGTAACATACGTTATGGCAGGGGGAGAAGGCAAACATAACCCATACATCTCATCTCTGGTGTCTCTCGCCTTTCCTCTCTCTCTCTGTCTCTCTCTTCTTCTCCGCGGCCTACTTCCATGGCATAATAACCACTAAAGAATATCAGTCAGAATGAAATATAACTTACCTAAATGTAAACCAACGATATGAGCACAACCGAGGGAAGACATTTCAACTTCTACTGGTCGGATAACACGCAGCCCTGTTAAGTCTGCTACGAGCTGAACTATGAAGTCGTTATTGGATACACCTCCATCTAATCTGTAACAAGTATTTTTTTTTCATTACGTCACGAGGTACAGGAGTAGGTACTCCACTACAGGTACACAACTACTACCACTCATGATTCTCTACTATTGTCTATGGATTGTGGCGACCACTTACTGGCCTAAATAAAAACCGTCAAAAAATTAAATTAAAAACTTATAGAACGACGGTACATTTTCCTGGCCAATAATGACATTCTAACTAAACAAATTAACCGTAAAGTCGTACGTTAAAATTTATCACAATAAATATAAAGAAAAATGCGTTATTTAATTTTGAGTGTACTAGAATTAGATAAAAAAAATTAATAAATAATGTATAGTACGACACAACTTAGATGTAACATCAAAACCGATTACTGCCGATTGATACAACCAATGGAAATAGCTCCCTATCGCACAATTCGACGCTATAGATTCTCGCGTCGATCCAACAATGTCGACGTCTCAAATTGACGAAAATATTGAGTCATATGATATTACAAGTTATTACGTTTGTATATAGATTATATTCACGCAAGAAATAAATGTTGATAATTTGGGATAGCGTAGTTATTTCGGATGTGATCGATTGAACGAATTTTGCCGATGCTACATGTAAGTTGTGTCGTACTATATATTATTCTATCGTATTGACGAGTAATAACTACTAGTTAATTTGTAGATGTGCCCGCTGAAACGAATCAGTATTAACAAGCTGAATAAGAATGACCAATGACGATTTACCAATTTACTGAACTGATTTCTTAAAGGAAGAGTAATTAAATTCTAGAATCATCGCCGATTTCAAAACTATTCCATACCCGCGGCATTGCTAGCATAGAAAATGAATATATATACAAATTAACTTAAATTATTACGTTTATGATTGATATACAAAGAGGTCTTATACCTATTTATTTCCAAAAAAATACGTATATTCTCGGGCTCTAGACTATTGTATACCAAATTTCCAGTAGTTTTAGCGTAAAAGCGAGACAGTCAGACAGATAGCCAGACAGAGTCACTGTAAAGTATTAGTATTAGTTTACGTAGCAAACGTACAAGAAAGGAGGTAGTTCGATACGGACACCACTAACATTATCAGCATCTACCCGCACACTTCAGTCTCGTGAACAAGACATTCGTAGACAATGTCGAAATATCGAGATCCACCGAACAAAAATAAAAAAACATGGTAAATATCCCGAAATTAATAACTTTAATAAGTATAAATAAATAAATATAAATATGAGACAACATCACATACATTACTCTGATTCCAATGTAAGTAGCTGAAGCACTTGTGTTATGGAAATCAGAAGTAATGACGGTACCACAAACACCCAGACCCAAGACAACGTAGAAAACTAATGGTAATCTACATCGACTCGGCCAGGAATCGAACCCGGGACCTCAAAGTGGCGTACCCATGAAAACAGGTGTACACACCACTCGACCATGGAGGTCGTCGAGTATAGTATGTATTTCTTACCTAATACTATTAAACGTGTAGGAAGTTTCAGTCCTGACGCAGGAGTACAGCTGCGCAGTGCGGAACGCTAGCGACTCGAGTAAGGCGCGCACGAGGTGCGCTTTGGTCGTCGACGGCTTCATACCCACGAAGCCAGAAGCCGCCGTGCAATCGTTATACGGCGGCTGAGAATATATACATAATAGGCTATTTGACTGATTTTCAAAATCCATTTTATATTATTTAGTAGAGGTTAAGGAACCCAGTAAAAGTTGATTTTTTTTATTTCTAGTACATATTTGCCGAAAAATATCATATTAAAAATTCCATATTTAAATAGCGCGCGAAAACGCTACTTGGACAATATGGCGCTGCAATGGGGTCGGTGACGTCACTTTCCTGTACTTTAATCTGTGATACATATAGTAGAAAAGCAAGGTTAACAAGAAAGTGACTTCATCATAAGCACGGCCAATCAGGAGCGTTTTGTGTCACGTGACAAACTTTTGAAAAAATGCATTTTTATTTATTGATTTTTGAATAAATTAAGTATTATTTTCAAGTTTCGTTAATTAATAACCCTTTTTAAACTTATAATATACACTGATTACAATAATTCACAATTTATTTTTCGCATTGTCAAATAGCCTATTGCATGAGCATTACACTGTCTACATCAAAAATATATTTATTCTATACTTTGTCATGCTTTTTGCATGCATTGAACACATTTCTAATTGATATCAATTTGGTACTTTAAATGGAATTTCAGAAGAAAAATTTTGGAAGAGGCGTTATGCACCAGTGGTTAGAACGCGTGCATCTGAACCGATGATTGCGGGTTCAAACCCAGACAAAGACCCCTGAATATTCATGTGCTTAATTGGTGTTTATAATTCATCTCGTGCTCGGCGCGGTGGTGAAGGAAAACATCGCGAGGACACCTTCATGTTTGTAATTTCATAGAAATTCTGCCACATGTGTATTCAACCAACACTACATTGGAACAGCGTGGTGGAATACGTTCCAAACCTTCTCCTCAAAGGGAGAAGAGGCCTTAGCTCAGCACTGGGAAATTGACAGACTGTTGTTGTTGTTGTTTGTTGTAAATGGATTTTAAATACAAATGACTATATTTCCTTACTCCCAATCCACTGAAAGCAGGTATGAAGAATACGTCGTCGGAATCCGGCACCGACATGGCGATCTCAGCCGTGTCTTGAGGATTATCAAACAAACCTGAAAAATAAATACAATTAAAATATCTTGATATAACAATATTCTTTCTGACATGTGTGTACAATGTAAATATTAGAATGTGACAATTTTATATTATGTTAATTGTACATCTTTAAATGAATGTAGTGTCAAACTTGGAAACTAACAAACAGGGAAACTTGTATAAATAATAGACTTCTGGATGAGTGATTTTTAATAATAGCTTTATATTTAAGGACCACTACACAGGCAATCCTCGATTTACGTCGTTTCGTTTCACGCTATTCCTCAAGCTTACGTCAAATGTTTTGATTTCCGGCATCAGAAAACTCATTTGTCGCGAGGTCAATGTCATAGCAAGAAGAAAAAAACGAAGTAATATGTCTTGACTTTCGTCGTTTCGATTTACGTCACGAATTTCAAGAACCTAACACGCTGTAAGTACGAGAACTGCCTGCATATCTATTTTATAATTATCTCAGGCTAATCTGCTTGTAGATATTCTTACACCAGTGTTATTTAATTTTGCCAATACTAAAGTTGCCTAAAAAGTAACACAAAATGTATATATTGATTACTTATAATATATAAAAGAAATGTTTATACCCAAATTCTGGGCCCATTTGATGATGCTGGCTGTGTCATTGTTCGCCCCCTCCGCTGAGAAGACCAATTCATTGCCCAGCCTCCACCCTACTACGGGATAGAGTCCGGATACCGATGCATGTGGTATAGAACCCGTGTTGATGTTGAAGAAAGTCCCGGTACCCATGGTCAGCTTCACGTCACCGACGTCAAAACAACACGAGCCCCACATTGAAGCTGTTTGATCAGCTATCTAAAAATATGAGAATGTTTTTAACTTCAATACAATAATTACAAAATATACCAACTACTTTATATGGTAACGAAGATCCTCGTAACATTTTTTTTTTTTTTTATTTAATTTATGATTGCGACATTCTGAAACAGACTGTGTGGAATGCGTCACATTTAGCACTAAAAATATAACCTACTAATTTAATTTAACTTATAATTCCTGGCACTCCAGTAATATTTAATTATTATATTCATCAGTAAATATAAATGGAAAAATTGCATTTTTTATCATAATTTAAATTTGCACTCTTACTTAAAAATTAACCTTGAAGGTTCTAAACATCAAATATTACATATGTTGAGTTCCGTTGTTTTAAAAGTTTAGAAATACGTCCGCCGGAAATTTGTTCTACACCAAATAACAGACGATAAGAATATTATGTTTAAAGATGGCCAAAATGTTTGCTTTAAATAAACAACTCACATCGCTCTTTAAAAACAGTTATTTGTACTTGTATTGTAGATAATCTAAGTCTTCAAATATTACATTGGGTCAATAATTTAAAACAGAAATATACATACAGTTAATAGTTTAAACTCATAAAAGTAGGATTTTAAGTTACCTACTGCGAACTAAACTCTTGATATTTTACAAAAAGAACCTCGCTGTTTTTGGATATTAAAATTTTAATAATCAAATTTTTTTTGGTATATAAACTAGACTTGTTTAAAAATTTATTAAGACAATAGTCACTTTTTGGATTTTATTTTGTGTCTAACAATTAATATCATAATAGTATTTTTATCACGTTTTAAATAACATAATTTAGGAGCATTAAAAATATAGCTTCGTTTTTCATTAAAATTACAAAACTCCTTCACACTTGTTTCATTTTTAAAATAAATCTTTTATAATATCCGCCTCGAAGGACCAATGTTTAAAAATGATCCATTAAAACAAAAAAATAATTTGATTACAATTATAAATAAGTAGTAATACGAGCAATTATAAATAAATCATAATGGTAATTGAATCTCCTTCGACAATTTTTAGAAAAATGTCATATCAACTAGAAAATATGAAGAATTACTTGAATGAGAATTCAGAAGACATGCACACACACACACACACACACACACACATGACACGCTGTATCTACATTACAATAGATATACTTTTAGCCGAGATTACTGGGCTGGGTTAGAAGGCTTAGACGTTAACAGACGATTACTGATTCAAATCCAGGCAAGCATCGCTAAATTTTCACGGGCTTCATTTTACATTTATAATTGTATGTTCATGTCATGCTCGGTGAAGTACAACATCAGAAGGATCTGCATGTGTCTAATTTCCAGTGGCGGATTTACAAATCTTTACAAATCTGCCGCTAGTAGGCTATTCAATTTTTGCCGCCCCTACTTTTTTTATGATTTGTGTTTTATCGTCCTCATTACATCGTTTTTTCCCGTTATTAGTATGATTATAAACTGGGTGATATTTCTATCAGTTACTAGATTATTGTTCCAACCCGCTACGTAATGACGAGTATACGGATTACGGACGTAATGTGTATACATATAATTAAAAGTTTTTTTTTTCTATTTCTGTAATATTATAACAAATTTGCAGCCCCACTAAATCTGCCGCCCTAGCTCACTTAGCCTATTGGTAAATCCGAAACCGCTAATTTCAATAAAATTTGGTCACACATTGTGAAGTAGGCTCCGAAACCTTCTCCTATATTGATAGGCTATTATTTTTAACTTATACTTACAAAACTCCGTATAGGAATCGCGTGGCCCCATATCTCTGGTGCGGTACTGGTGAAGTGTTCGCCGGCAGTATCGACCACCGTCGGTAAGGCAGCTAATGGTATTCCAAACAACTGCAAAGCCCAATTGGACCATTGCATAGTGAAAGGGTCGTAAAAACCAGTCGCTGACGCCGAAGATACGTCTGTCATATGAATTTTGCTTCCTGAAATCGACAAGACATTGAAAATCAAATTAATTTTGTATTTATTATTAAAATTTAATCTCGGTACAAAGTTTAAATCGTTAAGTCGTATTTAGAATAAGTGCAGACAATTTGTATTCAGGAAATACTAATCTTATACTCCATTAGAAATGTAGTTGAACTTCTGGAAGGAATTATACAAATCTATGATTACGAAATCTTCTACATACATAACTTTCTTTAACACGCTAAGCATATTGAGACACGCTAGTAGACAATGTATGATCTAGCTTAGATAAGTTTACGTGCCAAAGTGAGCGAAAAATAGCGGTGTCTATATAATATGGCATCGGTGATATCTTCCTTGAGAGATATTCTGTTTTAAGTACTGTTTCTTTCTGACTTATAAGAAAAAATAGTGATAACTCGGTTGATAGAAATATAGCACTATACACAAGAATAATATAGTTCTACCATTTAAAAATAATTATTAATTTCGAAGATGTCACCAAGAGAAAATTTGTAAGAATAGGCAACTATTTTGGAAAAAGTACTTCAAAATATTGATTTTCCTAATACAAAGCCACAAAAAATATATTTCGTTACTTTTTTATGCCCACAAAAGCGCTGTCATTTTGGTGACACACATCCAACGTTAACGTATAAAGTTAATGCTTAAATGTCAAAAGTTCTACAATGTAAAGTACGAACCTGTCATTTTATACAGCAGCCAAGTGTCCAGGGTTCCGAACATGGCGTCATTTTTTTCAACTGCTACTTTCAGCTCAGGTATGTTCAATAAAGCCCAGTATAACCTCAATGTCGTCTGCAATTAAAAAAACAAGGAAATATTTAAATTATGGATTCTCGTCCAACTTTAATTTAGCAAAAACTGTTTAATACCTACGTTAATTTGATTACTATACTACGATTAGTTTATACTATACTATAAACTATTCATCAGAGTCGGTTTCACCATAACTATTCATCGCCGGCGGCTTCACTCACGTACAAAAAGTTTCCCTAAAAACCTATACATCCTTTTTCCTGCCTCATGCAAAATTTAATCAAAAGAGCGACAGACAAACAGAGTGACTTTCACATTTATATAAGCTTGATCGAATTGGTCGTGAGCTAAAATAAAATCTATGATATTCAATATGCATTTGTGAAAAAATGGCGTTTCTAATGTCAACGAAGTAGTTATCGGAACTTTGTAAGATTAAAGGTGATATAAGTATTTAAGTTGAATATTTTGTAACAAATGATGACATATCAATTAGAGCACTGTTAATTATTGCACATTAACAAAAATTATCGATAGCTGTGATGAAATCGCATTAAATACGTTTATCTAAGGTTTGTATATCGCTAATCCTTCTGCAATTTAAATATTATATACCTAAAGACGTTAGTTTTATCTTAGTAATCATAAAATAAGTATTTTCAAATTTGAAGTTTTATGAGCATGGGTAAATATTATGAAGATCATATCTATAAGCAATTTAACAAAGTAACATCGTGGAATCCAAAATTATAGTTTTTGTGACTATGAATTTATAATAAAAACATTAAAATAATATTTTTATTATAACATTAAAATTATTCAAGTTATTTATTATCGTTAATGGTTAAATATTTTATGAAAAATAATTATACAATGGAACATTTTATTCCTTACGATGTTTTTCACTACCATACACTAAAAACGTTTCGTTACCTATTCAACAATTCAAGCGACTTTGTTTACCATTGACGTACGAGCATACATTTTAAGAATATTAGAAACTATGTAACACATATTAAACAACGCTATTACCTAAGTGTTGTCGTAAATATGTTAAACCTTGAGATATTAGTACATTATCATCATCACCATCCTCCTGTCCTTATCCCAATTTTATTTGGGGCGCAGCATGTCTTCTCCTTTCATACTTCTCTGTCGAACTTTTTTTTTATGGAATAGGTTGGCGGACGAGCATATGAGCCACCTGATGGTAAGTGGTCACCACCACCCATAGACAATGATGCTGTAGAAATATTAAATATTCCTTCCATCGTCAATGCGCCACCAACCTTGGGAACTAAGATAGTATGTCCCTTGTGCCTGTAGTTACACTGGCTTACTCACCCTTCAAACCGGAACACAACAATACTGCGTACTGTTGTTTAGCGGTAGAATAACTTATGAGTGGATGGTACAAAGCCCTACCACCAAGTGCCATCTCACAAGTAACTCTGTCTAACCCTATCGTCTTTCACACAATCCATACATCGTTTCTTGGGTCGTTCTCTACCTCTATATCCATCCACATCCATACTCAAAGCCTTCCGTACATTTTCATTTTAGTACATTAATAATATTGAAATTAATCGAATCAAACATTTTTTTTTTGCTTATAAATAAATTAATTATGAGTCCACGTGTACGAAACGAACTGTTTCCTCATTGGACGGAATATGAAACTATGATTACCTGAAGTCTACTGACCCTCGATCTATATATTTAACGAATAATAATAGTACTTCTGTTATTGGACCTTTTAGTCATTCCAAAGGGTTTTTATTTCAAATAGAAAGGACACAGATATCAGCAGAATTTTTTTATCGGATGCTTTTGAGTTACGCCTAATAAATAATCCTCTGATACATATGTATTATCATTGAGTAATAGTAAAATTATATGGTGACAATGAGATACAATTGCCGTTTTCCTCATAAAAACAATTAATTCTAAATAAACACACTGGACTTAGAGACTTCATTATACAATTATTATTAATCACGTTGTATTTTTTTTTTAAGCGTAATGAATGTGTTACCACGGGTATTATTATGCAAATTGAATTTAATATACACGTTCATTGCCATAAAGCCATTGCTTAAGGTAATCTTGTGAGGGATTTGTAATAAAATTGGATGGTTGTCTGGCAAATGAGCCACTTGTTAATAAGTGGTCACCAGACACCACTGTAAATAGACATTTCAGTAAGTTTAGCTATTCTTTATATCGCCCATGTGCCTAAAGTAACACTGGCCGTTTAAGCACAATATTAAGTATTATTGCTTTGCGGTAGACCAAGTTATATAAGAACACTAGATATCGCCCCAGCTTCGCAGTTGTGCAATAGTGATATACTAAATATACTACATCATTTGTTTATTTACGACATCACATTACAAACTTAAAAAATCATCAGTGTTTCTTTACTATACACAAAAACTTTCATCTCAAATCACTCTACCTATATAAGCATACATAAGGACAGACATCAGCGAGTGATTTTTTTTTTTTGTACTATGTAATGATAAGAATATTTACGGTAAAGAGTATTTAATTAGGCTATATTCAGACATATCCATACAAATACAAACGATTTAAACTTTAGAGCGTGGTCGATTGCGAAACTTTACACTATCGTCAAACATGTAACAAGGTTAGTCGAATAAAAAAACCGCCAAGAGCGAGTTGGACTCCCGCGCAATGAGTTCCGTACCGTTATCTATAAAAATAGCAGAAGAGAAAAAAAATCATGTCTGTTGCATAGTAGCCCAACTTAAATATTTGTTTTATTTTTAATTAATTAGTTATTAAAATTAAAGTAAATGTATAACAAAATTTTCTATGAGTATATCATGAAAATGTGTGTTACTGTTATCAAAATTGAGCAAAAACCGAGCAAAAAAACATTATATCACTTTTGCTGTATGAGAACAGAAATAGATGAACAGGCGGCGAAATCGTAATAGGGTCCTGTTTTACCTTTTGGGTTTGGAACCTTAAAAATATGATTTCACTAAATTGTTTTGAATGCATTGCACAATAAAAATGAAGATTTTCCCGAGACATGTATTTTTAATTAATTTTTCATTTAATATATTTAATAAATAATGTAATTAATTTTAATTAATAATAAAAATAAAATGAGTTGCTAGAAAGAAAAGACACAAAAACATTTTAAAATGTATTATACATTGTATGCATGTTTAATATTTTACGTTCACTTATCAATTTAAATATTATTATATAACATACGGAAAATAATTAAGCGGAAAGACCTCAAACAGTATTTTCAAAAATAATTTACTTAAGAGTATCTACTAAAGTATTAAAAAAATAATGAACTAGTCGCTTTTAAAATTATTTATATAAACATCAACTAACAACAAAACTTTTTACGTTTTTATTAACTTACGTACAGCTTACAACGCATAAGAAAATATCTAAAAGTCATTAACAGTGTGCACATATAATACTGTCGCGATAAGATGTGAAAAAAATAATTAAAACTGATTAACAACTATTTATCAGATTTCGATGCATCATATTTATGTCACCATGCAAAACAAATAAGCCAACTATTTATTTACATTGTGGAACAATGGCAACTTCGACTAAGTTTCAGTCAAAAACCAATGCAATAATTATCAATATCGCAGAGCAAATTTTTTGGCAATCGCATATTGTTATTAATAAATACGTTGTATATTAAGACTTGCTACAATGTTTACTCATACTAAATCTTGATTATATTTATATGCTTTCGTCATTATTATTTGTCTAAACTGTTAGTACCACATAGACATAGAGTGGAAGGCGGCTATTATGGTATGGGCATGTAGTGCGGAGGAATGAGGAACATATCGTGAGGAAGGCCTTGAGCATGGATGTGGATGGATATAGAGGTAGAGGACGCCCAAGGAAAAGATGGATGGAGTGTGTGAAAGACAATATGGTTTGAAAGAATGTTACTTGTGAGATGACGTCTGACATAGAAGTATGGAAGGCGAAGACATGGGTCGGCATTAGAAATTCGCATCCCGAATTTGATGATAGTAGGGGTTGTTTCTTAAATGGGTTGTTCCCCTCTCTCGAAATTTACCACTCCCAACCCGCGGAAACCCATAGTTTTTTTTTAATGTGCGTTTAAAGTAACGTGTAACGGATCGATATTTTACATTATAATTAACCTTAAATCATTATTTTTATGTTTATTAGCTTTTTTCTGTATTGTATTTTAACAAATACTATATTAATTTATAGTAAAACGTGTAAAAATTTAATTTAATTTTGTAGGGAAGTGACTTTTGTAAAGAAAATAATAATCACCCAGAAGATTTTACGAACATGACAATAGAATACAATATAACATAAAATATAAAAAAGATCAATTTATCGCATTATTAGATGTAGTCAAGTTTATATACAGATAAATGGTTCTTATAAATTTATAAAATATACCTATTGTTGTTTCTATTTTTTACCCAAAATTAACAGCTGTGAGGGGCACAGGAGTGGCGAAGCCAGTCCGGCAACAAAAATAGTAGATAGTTATAGTAGCTAAGGATAGGTTAGGTTAGGTTAGATTTTATGACCAAACCAGAAATCACATTGTATACCAATAATTGGAATTTTATATCTCTCCCCTTCCAAAATTTAACTAACAGTACTAATTTTGATGATTTTAGTATTGAAATTTAAAAATTGAAAAAAAAAACTAATGATTTCCGCGCGGGGGGAGTGGTGGTGTGGGTACTACACCACCCCCCTTACCCCCCAACCCTTCCCCAACCTTAAATTCGGGATGCGAATTTCTAATGCAATCCCGAAGACATGCTGCGCCGACCCCAAATAAAATTGGGATAAGGGCAGGAGGATGACATGATGTTAATACCACATAGAAATTTTATTATATTCCTGTATTGTTCCCATTGATAGCAATAAAAATAAGCTCAGTGGAGCGATTAATTTATCTTAATTTAATTTTCTTGTAGAAGTATAAAGTTGAACAGAATTTAAACAATACAAGGACAAAGGAAATTACGTCAAAAGCGCAAAAAACTAGTTCTTTTTGCAAATTAATAATTTTTATTTAGTGAGATTCTGAATGCAAATTCGTATAAAAATAGACATATTATTTAAATAATCGCGCGATTTTTATTTTTAAGTATTGGTAATTTATTTATAGTTTTTTTTTTTATATAAATAAATAAATATTGGACAACATCACATACATTACTCTGATCCCAATATAAGTAGCTAAATCACTTGTGTTATCGAAAATTAGAAGTAACGACGGTACCACAAACACCCAGACCCAAGATCATTAGATTACAACATAGTAATCTAATGATATTTATCTATTAAAACCGGTGTACACACTACTTGACCACGGAGGTCGTCAAAAGGAGTATAGTGTGCCAATTTTACAAACAATTGTCTGTTTATCGCAAACTCATCGATAGGCTATCACTATCGTTCAGCTTTAACCCTATTATTCTAACAGTTGAGGCAAAATAATCTTTGCGTTTCCGGCACAGAAAATAAAATGTGATAGTAGAATTACCCTCAAGTCTGTAGGTTAATTATTGCATGTTCCATTATTGAGTAATCGAAAGCAATCAGTGATATCACTGTGCTCGAACTGGGTGATTGAAATTGGCGATAAAATAATTCACAACAAACAAAAACTTCAGCTATACCTGAGCGAATAGCCAAAAATTTTAATTAATCCGCTGTAGTCGACGCAATTATTTTTTAGACAATTATCTGTTCTGATATGGTCATGTTTAAATGTCAATGGTAGATTTTCATTATATCAGAGAACTCTCTAATATACTAAGCACTTTGTCAGGATTGGAGTATGAAAAATGATTTGGACTACTTGTTTAAATATTTGTATTAAATATAAATTTTTTGTCTCAGTAGACACACCCACCAACACATCATCAATCATATGTTGTATTTCGGTTTAAAGGGTGAGTAAGCCAGTGTAACTCAAGACATGAAATCTTAGTTCCCAAGGCTCATTTTGTGAGGATGAATGTATGTATATTTGTTACTCTTTCAAGAAAAAACTACTAAAGGAATTTGGCTGATTTTTTACAGTAATATAGGTTTTACATTAGAATAAACACTCTAAAATTTATAATGATTTCATGTAAGTTGGTCATAATATAACGATACATATCAATAATCCGTGCGAAGCCGGGCTGGTCACTTGTTTTGTATATAAAAATGTGATCCACATGACTTTTGACTTATAACTGCTGAACTGAATCTCTGGGACATAGTTTTAAAACTAGAGACGCTTACTAAGGGTCAAAGACGCACATGAAATTCTTTTGAAACATTCATTGGGTCATTCATTTCAAAATCAGAGAGCACAATACTACACCACAATCAGTGGTAAATATTTATTGTTACATATTATATAATAAAATTGGAGTATCTGTTTGTATTATTAAAATATATTTTTTACTAAATCCCTATTACACGGAACATATAACAAAATAACATTGATTTACAAGTTTTATCAGTCTGTCTGTCTACCTGTCTGTTTGTTCCGGCTAATCTCTGAAATGGCTGAACCAATTTTGACGAGAATTCACTGGCAGAAGGCTGATGTTATATGGACTAACATAAAATATAGTTATTATTATTTCGTTATAAGATTATTTTTTGTTTCTATGGAGTTATTAATTAATAAAATATTTATTGTCTCCAACAGCGAATCGGTCCGCGTGTAACGGAAAGGGGCTGTGGGACAGACTATATTATCTACCTACCTCTATGAATTTTGGCAATTCATGAATAAAAAGGATTACTATCCAATAATTGGTTAAAATACTGAAAATTATAATGGTGTTGGTATTTACCTGATTATTTGAAAATTTAAACACGCTCCCTGCGCGAAATCTGTTACTTCTCGATACGATATACAATACATATGCACCAAATTTGAAGAGCTGAAATAAAAACAAATGCTGAAACGCTTAAAATTAATTACATATGTATTATATTATACAGTTAATATTGCCATCAAACACTTTTTGATATTTAATTAAATTTAATATGAAAAAAAACTAGAGTACACCAATTAAAATAAATAAATAAAAAAAAAACAATTTAAATAGGGCAACGATAACAATACACGAAAAAACAAAGACAAAATAATTTAGTTCCTTTTTTCTCTATTGTCAAACTTTTTTTTTATTCTGTGGCTAATAACGATCTCTAGTTTTATTGATAAAATATTTTTGAAAATAGAACATCATTTATAATTATTCATGAGTTTAGTACAATTGATAAAAGTTATATTAGATACAATGGATTTCGATATGAAAAGGTTTACTTAAAAAAATAATTTAAAACAATACCTTCCAAGAGAATGAGTTATTCCATTGCTTGACTAATTCATCAGCTCTGAGATCTTTCCATGTTATGAATCTGTGAAATGGTTTCCCTGTAGTCTTGGACCATGTTATGAATGTACCTCTTTGTGTCGATACGCCCATTGCTGTAATCTGTCCGGCTGTGAGTTTTGCATCTAAAAATATTTTTATGATAAATAACACATAATATTCTTATGAAAGACACATAGTTTGATTTTCCTGTGTCTAACCACAGACTATCAGATCTAACGATGTTGAACTTTAAGATTACGTTAGTTTATAGTTGCCGGGGCCTAAATGTCTTACTGCTAAAAGAATTCCTCTTTAGTAAAACAGTACATCCAAGTTTGTTCCAAAAAAGTTCAGTGCATGGTGATGAAAATATTGTAAGTTGTTAAAGATTTCGATGTATTATTTCACCGCCGAGTCAGAGATGAATTATGAATACAAATTAGAAACGAGAAAACTCTAAGCTTGAAATGGCTCCCACGCTTTTCGATTAAGATCCACTTGTATTATCTAGGGCATCTTGGTTTGATATATTATTATACACTAACGAATCGCACTTCGCAGAGGTGCAATTTATTAATAAAAATATTTAGTAGTGCGTTTAGCATTAAATTATTTACTTATTATATTTATTTTACAATTATAATGTTTTCGTTTATAATTATAGTTCTATACTATGTCAAAAATGAGAAACATAATTATTCATTTTGTTGTAGAAAAGATTTGTTCACGGCTTATAAGTTTTGATTTGAATAATTTAAACTGGCAAGGTTAAAAAAAATATTGTAACTGCCGTTATCCGTGTACACGTGTAACAGCGGTTTTTTTTTTAATAAAATCTGAATAAAGATTAATAAGGAATTGCAGAAAATGGCTTCGCAATCATTTTTTTATTTATTATGAGTATTTTGTGTAACTTAAATGATAGACTGTCAATGACTTTTCTGTGTTTTTTATTATTTTGTTAAAACGCTATCGCTTACAATTTGCTTTAATGATGTTCCATCTAATTAATATCTTATTACGTCAAGAGTCAACGTGGCCAGTATAAATAAAATAACAGTCCGAACTCTATGCCAGTGTGAGAAAAACAAAACAATCAATTATAGATCAAAATTTGTGTCACGGATTTGTTTATCTCAAAAAAAAAAAAAAAAACAAACAAGTCCAGTCCACAAAATATTTATCAACCGATTACAAAGAAAAGTTACACAATTAATTGAGAAAATGGTAATGAAGAGTGACTTGAGCTCGATTGTTTTAAAAATAAATCAAGTTTGAGATGGAACAAGATGGAACAATCGACAAGAACACTATAATAAATATTTTAAAAAAATCTTTGGAAGAATACTTATTACAACATTTATTTAATTAGAAAAGCTGTAGGTGTAAGCCCCACAAGATAAATAGGGCATTTCGCTAGCACGGATTATTATTTGTATGATGCATCAACAACGTAAAAAATGAAGAAGAATTATCAGTCACTAAATCTCCATATTATTACTAGTTCTAAGAAATTTTCATGAAAATTAGCGCCGACGACGTAGCCGACATCTAAAGACATAAATTAATATTAACAAATCAAAATGTTTAACAACTTTTAGTAGTAAATAGTTATTTTAGTTGATTAATTCTGATTCTTTTAATTCTTCCTTTCGCCGGTTCTTCTCATGTCTGAGGCATTATATTCCGGACCGGTGGTAGATTTTCGACAATCAATAAGAAAGTGTCAACACTTTCATTTTGAATAAGGTTTTTGACTTTGACTTTAAATTAATGAATCGATTCATTATTTAACATTAGCAATACGTCTTTTAATTCTTCGATCCTTTAACTTTTAAAGTTTCAAATGTCTCATCAATGATTTAGATTCGAGTTATAGTTAAATACATTGTATGTAATTTAATTTGTGCAGAATACTATTACATGAAGATAGTAATTTGCATTTTATGACACCTTGAGCATAAGAAAGTCCAATATGCCTTGACGGAACACAGCATCACGCTCTCTTTTGCCCCATATACGCGTATACTAAATACTTCGTTAAAATATACTTATATCATAAACGAACTCTCGAACGAAATGAGATACGAGTCGACAACGCACGCTTGACCGGAGCTTTTTTTGTATCAATAGAAACACGGAATATTTACACTCGTACTGTTACGGATTGCGAAAAAGTCATTCGAGGAAAATCTCGGGACGAATTGAATCTACCTTCACTATTAACCTCCCGTTTATTGACTTCCCAGTCACTTCTCAAGATATGTTGAAGTAACTATTCAAACACATTCTTGCGATTAAGCGTGCACGAAGACGCAACAACACACGCAGATATATACGCTTACGCATGCATGCCCATGCATCTGCATGGGTATAAATATTATATAAATAATATATTCATACAAACTCTTGTATGTGCGACTCTGCACTTCTTCATTGAACTCACACAAACAACATCTTCATGAGTGTACCAATGTGTGCAGATGTATATTAAAATTAGAAGATATAATAAATTTTTAAATTGAAATGTTGCTATGAATGATAAAAAAAAATCAATCTATGTTCATGACACTGGAACAATATTTAAAAAAAATTGTACTCATTATTTCAAAAACATAATAAGCATAATTCATCGATTTACTGGCAAACATAATCATACAAATATTTTTTATATATAAGGGAGGGACCCAATGGATTCTTGGAATTTAATATCTATACATCTATGTAACCTGCATGGTTAGCAGTTCATTGGCAACTAGTAATTGTTGTCAATTGACTATTCTCTAATTAGAGAATAAAATAAATACCTTGGTACCTTATAATAAATACCTTGCTACCTTGGGGTACCAAGGTATTTATTGTATTATTAGCATTATTGCTAATAAAAAAATATATAATGTACCTACCTCCTTGTGGATTAAAATGCTTAACATAACAGAGAGAATTAAAATGCTTAAATCAAACTTTAAAAGACACCAATAGTCTATGTATATGATATTTTAACTATAAATCTTAGTATATTTCATAAAACTCAATTTAAAACTTACTTTGCAAGCAAGTGTTTACAACTTGTATTACAATGGTCCACAGCTCATCAGGGTCAATTTCCACATAGCCAGAAATGGGATAGTGAAGAGTTACCTTAAAGTAAATAACATGTAATATTATTTATCTGCATTAAATATGTTTTTTTTTTTTTTAAATATTCAGATTAAGTCCCTTCATGTGTATAATATAACAATTGAATTACTGGATGTCAAAGGAAAAGATACTTTTTAAATTAAATTTATTTTCATGACACGTTTACGATTATTAAATTATAATTGATTTAATCTATTTACTGGAAATAAATAAAGGGGTTAAAATATTTTAAGATACACATATCGTCGAAATTAAGGGCATACAAATACCTGAGCTACAGCTTTGCCGACAATTTCTGTTCTTGAATTGTAAATAACCGACCTAATTGTTGTAGTACCTATATCTAAAGATAATATATATTTTTCCTCCATATTAATCCGATTTTCTTATTATATCCGCACACACCCGACCGGAGCAGTAACTTAATAAATTATACTACAGATTTTCGGATACCATAATAAATATACTTAAAATTCCGAGATAATTTTAAGTACCTATTCTGTGTTATGACAGAACGGGTTTGACAAATTGTCAACGACATAAGACTTTAACGACACCCGTGGACCATGACACATGTGAAATGACATATTGTGAAAAATAAAAATATAGAGAATGTTATCAAGAAAAATTTTGTTGTAAGCTTTATTACATTAGGTAAAAATTAAAAGTATTTCTCAATACTTCTTATCAACAGCAAAGATTTAAAAAAATAGTTATTTGAAACGTGTAATGTAAATGTCTAAGCAATTCAGTACAACATTTCATTGAATTTCTTCTGTTACTATCTACTAAACACATAAACATAGAGTACACATAAAAGTAGACTAAAGCATGTTTAACGTGGATATGTCTTAGATAATCATAATAATTACAAGTACACTTTTGACAATGGCAACTCAATGGCAATAAAAGAAGTATTTTTTAGACATTAGTCCAAGACAAGAATAATTATTTATTGATAGTAAAGTTATATATAAAAACTGAAAAATTGTTATTTAGGAAGAAAAGTATTTTAGGCAATGTCAACCGTAAAAAAATAATGTTATTATTTATTTTTACGTACAAGTATGGTATTAAAACTTAGAATTTATAAATATAATATATATATTTATATTTATAAATATATATTATAAATTTAAATGTGAGTACAACCCATTACAAATTAATTAGCAATCAAACTTAATAATACACAACAATAGCAAATTAATTAGACAAAAAAGTAAAAACATCAACTATTTTTCATTTACATAACATAACAATCTAATAGATTTTCATATAGCTTATCTGTTTTTCATTCGGTACAATAACAGTTGGCAACATTAAGTTACTGTCTGACAGGCAGGCGCGCTTTGGTTCTATGAGCGCAGAAAATTGTGATGTAAAAAGAGAAGAATAAATGTTTGTTGACCATCATGGCGAATCCTAGAAAATTTAGTGAAAAAATCGCCCTTCACAATCAAAAGCAAGCTGAGGAAACGGCTGCTTTTGAAAAAATTATGCGTGAAGTTTCCGACGCAACCAATAAGGTATGTCGCGGGTCGCCTATTTACTCAGGCAATCGCTTCCTGGCCGTCAAATGTGCTAGCCGACGTAAACAATAATCATTTCAATATTGCGACTCAATTACTTACTGAATATTAATCTCGTACGAATGAAAAAGGAACAATGTTTCTGCATATTCAGTTCTCATAATAATTAACAACTGTCATTGTCGAAATTGTTTTATTATTGTATATCATTTGCACACTCCAAACAATAACGAGATTAAGAATATGAACGGTTGAAGGTTACTGTTCTTAAAAGATGTAATATTTGTTTTGGGCACCCATTAACATCCAATATTTCATTCACTGTTTGTAAGCTTTCAACTTATCTGGCGAATGCATTCGGTATTTATAATATCCATATAAGATAATATTTATTAATTCGACAATTATTATTCATTTGCAACACAGAGAACATTTTATAAGTAATTAAAGACAATATTATTTAGTTCATATTTACATATAATAAAAAAAATAAGTGTTAAGTAAATAATATATAAAAGTGTACCAATTTTAACAATATAAGGAAATATATACAAAAAACTAGCTTACTGCTTACTTTGGGTACTTTTAAATATATTCATGTCCTATTGAAAAACAATTGTTGTAATCTTTAAAAAAAATGTATTTTTGAACATTGTTTGATTGAAAACAATTACATAAATACCTAAAACAATAGGCAGTTGTTGAGAAATGGTGGTTACAGGTTAACTCTAGTAGTCGACGAGCCAAAGTCAAAGCCCCTCCTGAGCCAGAAGTTGTTGAAATCCTAGTTCAAACACAACAGGGCTTGGGTACATTCCGGAGTGGCTCACTTCCTAATGTCGCAGCACCCGAGCCACCAACAACAAAGACGGATGTCACTAAGGTTCCACATTTTGGAATCTGCTTGTTCAATACCCATATAATTTGCTCCCTTATCTTCAGTTATAGTATAGCTCAGTAGTAGTTTATTTTTAAATGTTATTAGAACTTTTTAGGATGTCCGTCTGGTAATATATTATTTTTTTATTTCAGCCTAAATTGTTTGGAATGATGATATATCAATCCTGCATGAGAATATGCCTAGTGTATTACGTGAATGCTATAATATATTAGCGATTCAAATAAATAGATTATCAATAAAAACATGTTGAACTAAATATGTTGCAAGGCAGCAGTTATAAATGATAATGTGTAAAATATTAAGCTGTGAACCTTGAATCAGCATTCAAAGCTGAAAGCTTTGACATAAATATGTTTTTTTTGTAACATGTGCTGTACAAGTTTTTCTCGCCAGTAACTTTATTGTTTATTTTAAAAACAGATTAGTAAAGAAGTATGACATGCTAAAGTAATAAATTCTGTCTTACAAGTACCCAACTTTCCAGGAAATAATTAAATTTTGGTAAATTATGTATAATTTACGTCATATTAATAAATACTGAATTTGTAGAAACTATTAACCAATATTAAATGTACTAAAAAATATTTAAATAAATATTAGTGACATTAAATAGATCAATAAATTAATATGGAGGAGTCTTGTCTACAGTACCTGAAAGAACTTTAAACAACTTAAAATGTTTTGTTATAAAATAGATATTAAATAAATTCTGTATAATACATATAGCAATATTATCCAAAAAGGAAAGTTTTTACACACTACAAACGGTACTGACTTAGATTGAATTTTTTATGGTAAAAAAACTAACCAAATTTGCCACTTCTCAATAAAATTAGCATATTTTATTCTGAAATATTGATAATTTACAACTATTTCAATGTCTTCAGTATACTGCATGTTTCTATCAGCTCTCTTTTTTTAATTTGAAATGTGAGGAAGATATAAATTGAATATAATAATACAAAAACTGAAATGGCGACATTGATTACAAATATATAATGTAAGCTTACTGGAATGTTTCATATATATTAAGAAAATGTGTGTTATGAAAGCAAGAATGTACGATTAGTTTAATTTACGTAGATTTTAGATATATTTTTTAATTTGTTCTTTATTACGTATGTATGGCTTTTATTATTTCTACATACTATAAATGTTAACAATTAACATTATAATGATAACTATGTTGTTCAGTGTAATTTAATGATTAATTATTTATCTATAATTAATTGGGATTATGGTATCACAGGTAATTAGTTAATGCAGTATTCTTATCCTGATTCAATAATCACGTTTGAAAATTTTCTTGTGTTTAGAATTTGTTTGTTAAAAGTAAATCAGGAAAGCGGAAATAATATACCTGTTATATATATTTGTGCGGGGCCTTATTTTGAATGTTTGTCTTGATAAGAGTGAAATACTTTATTTATTTTAAAAATGATTTTTTTTTATAATAATAACCTATAGGACTTTACATGTGTATTTTTTTTTGTCAATAGCCCGAGGAAGCACCACTAGTGACGCAGTATGGTCTCGGTGGTAGGAGTGGGGGGACGTCACCGTCACCACGGTCGCCGGGACAGAGGGGGCGGGCGTCATCATCGGTCGGTCCGATGCGACGACCCGCTGATCGCAAGCACGACACCAGCCCGTATGGAAGCACGGTATATCTCAGGTAAGAATGTACAGCAAGCTCTTCAGTGGAGGCCATCTTGGATATCACATTTTTTGCCGGCTAACGATAGTTTACATCACTGCTTTGACGTAACTACTTAAAAAGTAAACGTATTATAAAAAGCCGTTACTAAACCAACAATACATTAGGCGGATATTTTGTTACTATTTCCCGCCAATACTTAAAATAAAATTTGACGTTTAGATTAAAAAAGTTGTATTAGGTTCAACAGGTGACAGTATCGCTAAAGCAGCGATTTTTTCCCGGTAACATCATCAACATCGATAGCTTGTAAATTCCCACTGCTGGGCTAAAGGCCTCCTCTCCCTTTGAGGAGAAGGTTTTGGAACATATTCCACCACGCTGTTCCAATGCGGGTTGGTGGAATACACATGTGGCAGAATTTCTATGAAATTTGTCACATGCAGGTTTCCTCACGATGTTTTCCTTTACCGCTGAGCACGAGATGAATTATAAAGACAAATTAAGCACATGAGTCAGCGGTGCTTGCCTGGGTTTGAACCCGCAATCATCGGTTAAGATGCACGCGTTCTTACCACTGGGCCATCTCGACTCTAACTCTTCCCGGTAACCTTACCTTAAACCAGAGGCTGTCAAATAAATGTGGAAATGAGATTTACAATTTATTATACTAGGTTATTACTCCTACGGAAGTTAAAAGTTGATAAATCTTCTGTATATCACGTTCATTCATATTCAATTTTACAATTTATTATGCTTACTCTCTCAGATGCATAATTACTTCATAGAGCTTCATATGTTCTGCTTATACTTAAAGCGACGTAGCAAAAACCCTTTTGGATTTATCTGTATGTCGATTGTTTCGTTGTCAACACATAAGAAATTAAAAGTATACCATGATAGATTAATGTGGAAAAGCAAACAAAATGTAACGATGTCAAGGGATTTTATTGTCGACTTATTCGAGACTATTCTAGAATACAAGTAAACTCGTTTTACAAACAAACGACAAAGAACAAAAAACTATATAGCCAGTAAACATTATTAAAGACCTATTTATTGATAAGTCATTTTGTAAGACCCAATGCCTTATGACATTGTTTATATTAGACAGCTCTAATATACCATAAATACAATACAAAATTAAAAAAAAAAGTGAAATTTGAAAATGAAAATGAATTTAAGACTGAAACTTGCACTCTAATAGTTGCAGTCGTAAAGCAATTAAATTAAATATCTTATCGTCATATGTTTAAAATTCCCGCCAAATAATAGTTTGGATTTAATTGTAGATAATAGTGGCAATTCTATTGTACATAATCTTTATATTATACTTGCTAACTCATCCTCGTGTATGGTGTTAAAAGATAGCAAATTTTGTTTTTGATTTAGATTATTTTATGTAAGATATCGCGTCTAAAACGTAACAATCCATGCAAATATCCCTTCAGTTTTGAAACTGTAATCAAAGTCAGATTAACTAATTGTCTTATATCTGTGTGGTGATTGGTAGATGACAACTGATGGCGCTATAAGTGACCAATGAGCGTATTTATTTTGTTTAAAAATGTGAATGCTCAAAATTCACAAAATAAGACAATATCGTGTTATGGTCAATATCGTGCCGAACGACCTCCTTTTTTCATTTGGTTGTCGATTCCAAAAAGCATTAAAATTTGCAAATTACACATTACAAGATTTAAAATGAAGATTTTGATAAAAAATTGAATATAAACTTTTTTTGTCTTTTCCCGCGCTCTTTTGTGTAGCGTACATCCAAAGAAGAAAACTTGTTCGTTTAGTAAAGCCTATTTTCTTGAATCACCTGTAACTAAAAAAATTTAAAAGAAATAAAAAAGTTGAAATTTTTGTACTAATATAGAATTGATTCACCTCATATAGTGAATTAGATAATAAAATACACTAAACAAAATCTTTTGGAAATGTATCGATTATTAAGTTTCAATCGAAAGAAGGCGTTTGTGAGCCCAAAAATTAAGGAACATCATATATTAGGAAAGAACAATACAAAATAATTTTGTTAATGCCTAAGCCACACTCGCGTATCCTGGTAATATGTATGTGAGAAAACCTCGTCTTCGTCCATGACGAATAATATGCACCCACATTGCATCGTCGTGTGGTTTATTGCAAAGTCGCGCGGATAATTGATAATAAGATCTTTAATGTTATTTTTTCACTTCGTTAACTCTACAAGATGATACTTACGTCCTATTTATTACGCTCGATGCCGAATGCAGAAATTCTTAATCTTCATTATCAATGCATAGGATAAAACAAAGTCGGTTATCCGTATGTATTGCTAAATCGTTAAAACTACGCAACGGATTTTGATATGGTTTTTTTAATAGATACGAGTTATTTGATATAATACATGGATAATTTTAGAAGTTTCTAATATGTTGTCGTTAATACACAAATTTTGTAGTATATTTAGTATCAGTATTGCACCCGTGCGAAGCCGGGGCTGGTCGCTAGTATTGCGATAAATCATTTGAAGCGCAACAGCTTACCAACAAAGGATTTGTCTCCATAGATCGCGAATATTCTCGTTATTGCCATGAATGCGATACTGGATTCCGTATTTTAAAGCTCTTGCAATAAGACCAACTCTCAAACCCATGGAGTTAGAAATCGTATGGTAACGAAATAGAACTGCTATTTCTTACCGAAATTTCCCTATCTTATCTGTCTTACTATTATATAAACGTTAATATAATATTACTTAAATTTGTTTTCTATCATTGGCTTAGTTAATACTTAATTTTAAATGTTAAGTTCAATTTTTGTCATTTTATAATCTTCAAACGTTTTTGATTAATTACACTGTCTATTACTTAAGACACGATATATAGCGAAATCATCTTCGTTCCACCTGAGTTTCCCGCGAAATATCTTTTTTGGCTGTTTTTATATTACCTAGTTAAACAAAAATACGTTTTGTACTGTTTTGAATCAAAATTTCTGTGATCGATTGGTTTATCTTATGTAGTATAAGATGATCTACGAATAGACCCAGCGCTAGTGTGACGAATGTGATATAAATAAAGCGATAAACCACCTCCGCCAATATTATTCTTCTACAGGTGTTACAGTTATACTTAGTTTTCCTCCAAATATGATTCAGTTAGAAAAATCTCACTACTCACCACCGAACACGATCGCTAAATGTCAAAAAGTCATACTCAATATCAATTATAACATTTAAAAGGTACATAGAACAAAAAGATTAAGAAAGATTTTTAGCATTTCATGTGACGCTCTCTGAAAAAAAAGATTGATAAACTAAAAGCATGAACAGCGTACATATATGTTTTTCGTATATTTTATATGTGTTGTATGGAGATAAAATTAAACAATAAAAAAGTGTTAATTTCTCTTTTTTTTTCAAACTTTAGTAAAGTGTTGCTAGTAATAAAAGGCAGTCTGTCTTGACTGCCAAATGGGCCATGGCTTCGTTTAAGGCTTGTTTCTTTACATTGCCAACGTACTACCAAACAAAGGAACTAACAAACGTCTATCAGATATGCATGATTTAATACTGTGATATAAAAACAGTAACAAGTTAAAATTAAACGTATTTTAAATTTTACATAATTTAACGGAATCGTTTAATTTACAATTCAATGTAAAAATAAACAACGAATTAAATATCAACTTCCTACTTCAAACTTTTAATGTCATTGCCATATAATAATACACTCATGATGAATATTGAAAAGGAATAACTCAAAATCCAATTTTAAAGCAAACCTAATTAATCGTTTACTATATAGTATAATAACCAGGATCCAGATTTGCTGGGATTACACCAGATATTGAATATTAAAGTATACTCTATTCAAACCATAAGCGGAGAAAAGCTAAATAAACACTATTTGACAGCAAATTGTGCGATATCATTGGTCGAGCTTGATTAATATTTGATATTTACTATGGAGGCGTTCTAAACGTCGACGAAATTACTATCGGAATTTTGGAAGTAAAATTGAAGTAGAAATAATTACTTAAGTGTAAAAGTGTTGTGTTAAAAACAAATATATATTAATCATAACTCTTAGTAGTGCATTATGTAGCTAAGTTATTAGCAAAACGCATGAAGTACGTAGATATAATTTGTTTAACTTTATACCTATTTCCATTGGAAAAGGCTATACGTTATGGAATATAATGGATTTGGACACACAAACACACAATATACGTATATCCAAATTTAACAAGTCACTGGGTCCTCAATAGGTATGAACTTCCCAAAATTGCATGCAATGCAATTTTGGGAAGTTATAATTATAGAAGATAACATTTCTTTTTATGCTATGATATTGTAATCAGTAGTTATAAGATATTTTATAAAAACGTGAAAAAATTACGTGAATCGTGACTGACGTGCAAATCGATCGCTTGTTACCGTATCTAGTATATGTGAATATGTATATTTTTAAAGCTCGTTTTTTAAGGATGTAATGGATCAAACCCTTTTTATAGCTAGTTACGTTTTAAAAATAAAAGCAAACTCTGTACTCTCGCGTTACTCGTTATACAAGTGGAATATTTTCGCGACGGAAACGCAGCATTTAAATTTTAACTTGAAATATTCTCATCGCTCTCAAAGTAGTTTTATTTTAAAGTATGAAACATTAAAATCGAAACTACAATTTTCGTCTTTTATGTTTCTATGTAATAAATTAATAAAGTTAAACTGCCGATTTAAATAGTCCTGTACAATGTTATCTTTACGAATGACACATCGTACATTTTAATTCATGTCTTATTACGTGAACCGTTCTTGGTAACCTCATTCATAATTAATGCTTTTATTGTTATGTGTCCAAATTGAAATGGCAGGAAATTTGGTTTGACATTGTATAGACCGTTTATGAAAATTCGTTCATAGTCGACTTCGAAAAAGGATTAATGCTAAGTAACAATATATGTATAATTATTTAGCACGATTGTTAATGCACACCTAGGAAACGAAATAGTGGTAAAGTTCTATTTGGTATTTGTCACACCTAATAAAAAAAATGTCAAGGATTTTTTTTTATTTAAATATCTTAGTTTAATCCATTCGATTTATGAGCTTCACAAAATATCAAAACAATACAAGCACTTTGGAATCGTCATTTTACAATTAAGTGAAGCTATCATCGGTTCGGAAAGTAGATTCTACCGAGAAGAACCGGCAAGAAACTCAGTAGTTACTCTTTTTCACATTGCAAAACACGTTAAGCCGTTTGTCCTTTCGGATTTCCGTCCAAACTTGAGTGCAGAGAGTGCACCTGTGTTTGTTCACGCACTCGAGCTATGTAATATCTCTTGTGGTCTGTTTGAAATTTATCAAAATTCATTCAGAAACTCACTGTTATAGCAATGAAAACTTTGCTTTTAACCAATTTCATTTGTCAATATTAGATTTAAATAATACAGATCTTTCCGATGAAACGATTTCTCAATTAGATTTAAGTTCTATATATACATTAATATATAATAAGAGATTAACGTTTAGTATGGCTTTGGCATAGCGAATTACTTATTTATATATTTTTTTATGAATTTGTGATACTTAAACGCAATGAGTCATAGATTTATATAATCAAACGGTGTCAATTTATTCTCGTTAAATGTATTAGTAATTGCATATTAATAAATCTTCCATACATATGCAGCGGTTTTTCGTGAAATACATTGTTCGTCAATGCGCAAACAGTGGGCAATATAAATAATTATAAATACTAATTTTATATCATCTCATTAAAAATGATATTAATAAATAGATTAAATAGTATTTATTTATCTTGTTTTAGAACAATATTTTACATACTTGGCTCATACAAATGTTTATCTGTATCTTGTATGACTCGTTAGTCCAGTGGCTCGCTCATAAGTCCCCTAGATTTGAATACAAACAAGAGAGAATATGTAAGAAAAATAGTCATTTTTTTTTTTCAATTAATTAAATGTTTCTATAAAGTAAAGTAAAGTAACAGCCTGTAAATTTCCCACTGCTGAGATAAGGCCTCCTCTTCCATTAGAGGGTTTGAAACATATTCCACCACGCTGTTCCAATGCGAACTGTTCCAAAGAATTTCTATGAAATTTGTCACATGCAGGTTTACTCACGATGTTTTCCTTCACCGCTGAGCACAAGATTAATTATAAAGACAAATTAAGCACATGAAACAGCGGTGCTTGCCTGGGTTTGAACCCGCAATCATCGGTTAAGATGCACGCGTTATAACCACTGGGCCATCTCAGCTCAAATGTTTCTATAGGTTTTCTTTTCTTCTGACTATTAATAAATTCAACGTGTTTGTTCTAGTCCACCACCGGACAGCAATTGGCGACGGACGAACTCGGACTCAGCGTTACACCAGTCCTGCGGCGAGCAGCAAGTGACGACGCAGCCGCTCTCACCGCACCACCCACTGCATTCCCACGGACACCCACACTTACACCCTCACCAGAATCATCGGCGAGGTAACGTAACTCTGTTGACTTCGATGGTCAGTACTCAATTGACGATGGGAAGGTTTTCCTGTAACACATCGAATAATTACATTTTATTTTATTCTATACGAATAAGTATTATGTTTTGTTTTTTTTTTTTTTAATCTTTCGATTTGGAAATATTTGGATTGGAGAAATTTCTTATGATTTATTTTTTCTACTTAACTTAACTTGAAAAATAGGTACTTATTTGTTTTTTTTTTTGTATAGAATGGTGAATAAAATTCATAAAAAATCACTTAAAAATTTTTATAATCTAATTTGGCATTGAAATGATACAATTGATCTCATATTTCGTTTTGTTTCAATGGTATTTAAATTTGTTTTTTTTTTTATTTAAATATTTTGTAATTTTTTTTTTTCAGCTAGCAACATTCCTCTCGACGTGCTAGCGACGCTGGGAATGAATCCGACGAACCGTCCGCGATCGTCGTGCGAAATACCGCGAATACCTAACAATAACAAGTAAGTGACTCACACGAGTTATAACACGGAGACGTCACACGTTTATGAATTAAGTCGTTGTTATAGTTTATGGAAGCGATATGTTAAAGCTTGGAACGTGTGTTAGATTCGATTTTGTTTACACACTATTGTAATAGGTATCGAAATAAATATCGAAATTTAGTTTAAATATTAATGCCGATTCTGAATAACGAATAAAATCTATACATATTATAAAATTTGAGTGTCTGTTTGTAATATTAAAAGAACAGATTTTACTAAATGCATATGTATGTATACCAAAATAATATATTTTACAATTTTTGTCTGTCTGTTTGTTCCGACTAATCTCTGGTACTACTGGACCGATTTTGATGGGACTTTCATTGGCAAACAGCTGATATAATAAGAAGGACTTAGGCTTCTTTTAGTTTAGAATACATTAAATAATATTAAAGTCACGCTGCAATGTCCAAATACTGTACAATACCGCGCGCAGGACTCGCGCTTACCATCCATCTGCCGTCACCAACGACGTTATATCACAACATTTGTATAATATATAATTAATAAGTTATAGTAAAATTTGCGAACTATACAATAACTTTTTTGTGAAATTCGAACGCGTGCGAAGTCACAGGCACATCTAGTGTTTAATAAAATAAGTATTTGCTTGTCTTTATTGATTAAAATACACATAGAATATGAATCATTAAAGTAATTTATCAAATACACACGATTTATTCCAACATATCGTCTCGTAAATGATAATAATTATGATATATAATGAGGCTGACAAGATTATACATGGAGGAATAATTATGTCATTAATGTTTTTATTATTTGTTTGATATTAAATCATAGCTGTGAACTACTTTACTTAAAACATCGTACAATTACTGCTACATAACATACAATACTATATATGGTAGTTAATTTGAAGATTTTCCTGTTATAACCGGCATGGAATAATTTTAATAAATTAGTCCTACACAGCTGGCCTACTTAGATTTTTTTTTATATTTATTAAATTCTTAACCGCGTTTCTCTTGGATAACTAACGGTTAATCCAACTGCCAGGCGATGTCCTCCTTAACTATTAATAGAAAGGTTTTAGAATTTCATCCGACAGGCCGGTTTCCTCACGATGTTTACTTACTGCTAATCAAACGAGATTATTTATAGATATAAATTTCTACTTGGAGACTTGCTATTTTGTGTAATTTTTCGAAATAATTAAGTTAGAATGTTAAGTATAATGTATTATGTTTTATAGTAACATTAGTTTCATACGGTAACGATATCATGCCTTCTATATTTGAATTTGATTCAATATACAAAAATAATATTTAATCTATGTTACAATACCGAATGCAACCGTAGTGTAACTAAAATGTTATTTTGCTAGCCGAAAATATGTAATTCTTCTATTTCAATACATTTCGATTAAGATTTTTTTACATACATATCCCTTCCAAAAAAATATCATGACGCTTAAAAAACTAATTTACGGTTATCATAATCGCGATTTCATTGTTAACTTCACATCACATTAACCCGCTGAGTTTCTTTCGCCGGTTCTTCTCAGGTCAGGGTATTTTCTTTTCCATCACCTTTCATCACCATCAATAAGAAAGTGTAATGCTTCTATATTGAATAAAGCTAATTGAATTTGAATTTTGGGATTGGGAAAATATATCGTATCCAGCATTGCGGGTTACATATAGTACAAGTTTCAAACACAGTGTGTATAAGGTTAGTGCGGTGCCCGCAGTGTTTACGAGAGCGGCGGGGGCGGGGGCGGCGCGGGGGGCGCGGGCGGGCTACAGTGCGAGCTGCAGGTACCGGGCGGCTCGCTGCCCGACCTCACCTCCGTGCACTTCCCGCCGCCGCACTACCTGCCGCACCGGACCTCGCCCGAATACCAGCCCCGATACGTGAGTACACACCCCGACTACTACTACACTTTAGTTGTAGTCTGGGCTAATGGCAACACATGATAGTCGACTTTTCAAATGGAATCATTCCTACCTAGGTAGAGTTTAAGTGATTGCCACTAAATGAGTCTTGACTCTTGAAACAATTGTTTTTTTTGCAAATATCTGGCTGGACAGTTTAGTTAAGAAAAGTATCCGTATCCTCCAAGTTGTATACTATTTTCTACTATGATTAAATTCATATTTTTTGATTATAGTAGAAATTTTCGATATACTTACAATTCATACATTAAGGGCTTTCAAATACGTATTCCAGATGGAAAGTCGATTTTTAGATTGTTTTTTGTTGATATCTTTGCTGGATTTTTCTATAGTTCTGTCGCTTCGGACTTTCTTGTGTGTGTTTAGTGTGCGTTTTTGATTTGTTGGGAATTGAAGTTTTCATTGAGAAAAGGGCTTAGATGTGTTTAAATACTTATACCTTACTGAGCTACAAAATTAAAAATTCCACTAATTAGGTAGGTCCTAGATAGTCTAGACAGCTTTCCATTAATATATTTATCTGTAGGATGTTAGTAAAACATATGTTTCCATTACACACCCAGTAATATAATACTTAATATCGTACATAAAATTTGAAATTTTTATACACCACTACATAATATAATACAAAGTCGCTTATTGCTATCTGTCCCTATGTATGCTTAGATCTTTAAAATTACACCACAGATTTTGATGCGGTTTTTTTTAATAGATAGTGTGATTTATGTATGTGATACATGGACAATATAGTAAAGAAACATCAGCTGTCATATATTTAAGTATCAGCATTGCATCCGTGCGAAGCGGGGGCGGATCGCTAGTATTCAATAAAATACACTCATTTTTCAATGATGTTATGAAATAGTACTTCCACCTTGTTTATTATCATTAAGAACTCGGCTCCTTCATAATAATTTATACAGTCTAAATTTAATTCAAATTTGTCACGACATCAATACGAAACGATATATAATCCGAGCGTGATCAGAATGGGATCCGACCTTTTGGAACCGACAAGTTGCGGTCCGCTCGGCAGCGGCGTCGCCGGCAAACTCGCGTCCGTGCTCGAATGACGTCACTTGTTTGTTAGTCGTGGATTTTTGTTCGTGATTTGCAACTATTTTAATAATATGAAATTAGACTACAATAAAATTATTAATAAAATGGCGTAGTTTAGTTAGTCATAGGAACTAAATGTCCATACAAATAGACGTAATCTGTGTTATTATTTTACTTTGCTCAAGAAGTGTAGTTTTCGATAAACTTTGACAAAGTTACGTACAATTGTCATAGTGCGCAGACTATATTTATAGCGGTGAATAGTGTTGAATCGTTTTAATATATTTATGCTTAAAATTGAAACCACTGAATATAGGTATTAGAATTTAGATTCTAACGACAAATTTTGTTAAGCGTTCACTCGTATATATTTTACATCGAATTTAGTGTCATATTATGGTCAAATTTTAGTCGACCTATCTCAATAGTTATACGTCAACTGCGTATGCAAATGCGTCTTCACTTTAGTAGCGTATGTGACGTATGAGATGTGTAAGTGAGCGCGCTGTGCGAGTGACGCGAGCGATGGGAGCGCCATGAGACAGAGTGTGTGCCCACAGAGCCCGACGGGCAGCGTGTCGCCGGCGACGGGCGGCCTGTCGCCCGCGTCCGGCTCGCCCGTCGGCGCCACCGTGCCGCTCGCCGCCGTGCACGACCAGCCGCTCTACGACGCGCAGGTACACACCACACACACTCACGTCCTACCGAATGTTGCACTACACGATCGTACCGATATATTAAACGAATACATTTTTTTTTTTTTACACTAATTAAGTAACGTTGTTATATAGTGTTCAATTTATTTTTTAGCAGTGAACACAAATACGGTTACATTTACTGATTTTATTTACGATTTAATTATTTATATGTTATATGACTATTTTTGCGAGCACTAAAACCATAGTTTGGTAACCGAATCAAGAAGAAGAAGGAGATTAGCCAACGCTTGCACTATTTATTCACTTTCTCAAAATCCGATGGAACGGCAATTCTACACATTCTCAGCACCCATACCTGCTAAACAAACAGAACGTAAATAGATTTAAACGGTAATCTTAAAATTCCAAATTACACTACAAACATGACAAAAATTATTAGGAAATATATTCAATACATATTCAACAATTCCATGAATAGTGTTCCATAAGTGTGGAAAATGTACTATTTAGCGGATATTATGTAAGGCGAATTACATCTTAAAAACTATATAAATATAAACTATATGCCGTAAAGTTTATTTGATAGTCGTTTGTCAGTAAAGTGCCCTTAATCAAATACTATATTTATATTATTATGTAAAATATCTATAGTGTGTCCGTTCTGTGTTGTTATAAGCTCTATGTTTATTGTTTCTTTCGGAGCTAATAGTACGTTTTATTATGTGCCTTATGTCGTTGTTATAACCTCTGAATTTATATTAATTAAATGTTTAAACTTATACTGTTTTCAAAGCGAATATGTTTTTCTGACTATAAATACTATTGAATTCAATATTACTGGATACGTCACATACAATTTGGATTATTATTAAGACAATTGATAGTGATATTCACGTAACGCCGTTTACCTTATTAGATGTTTAACATTTTCTGTTGTTTATATTTTTTGTTGTGTTTATTTGCTTTCAACACGGTCATGTTTTTATTTATTTCAGAATCACTTATCTGTACCAAACACAAATAATTATCTTCATCATAATAAGGTTCGTTTTCTTTTGTAACCTCCTTTATACTTTTTTTTTTTTTAAATCATTCACGAAAATGTTCGCTTCGGTGCTTTCAACGCTCTTTTGATGTCATGTCTTCAACCTATAAACGGTATTGAAATTCGCATTACATTTATAACATGTAAAATTTACAGACTAACAAGTATTATTATTATTAACAATTTTATTTCCTTTTTTTCCCCTAATTTGCATGATTATAATTCAGCTTTGCAGTTTATAACTACAAAAAATGCTTTCGACTGAATATAATGACCGGAAAATGATTTTTTCTCAAATATATTTATGATATACTTCGGAGCACTTGTTCTAACTTTTCATATTTTATTATTATTCTTTTTTATGCTTATATTTTTGAACGTAATTGGTTACCAAGGAAACTCATAGTTAGTTATAGTTCATATTATATTGTCCCGTTATTCGAATTATTGAAGAAGAAAAAAAATTGAATGTCTATTAATTTTTTTATACATTCTTTTGTAATAGAAACAGGGATATTCTTTTTGTATTTTCTATGTTTACTTTTATATGTTTGTTTGAAATTAGTTAAGATATGTCATTATTGCTACACATTATTTTTAGTAACAGTATATTATCGGCTATTATTAACATTAGAATAATATATAAGTAAATAAAAGTTACTCCGTGATCCTCATGTATTGCTTCGCATTATATAAATCAATGTAATCTTCGTGAAATTATGTTTTTTAGAATATATTAACCTAATTAAAAGACCAGTTACATCTGGTTAAAGTTTTCAAGATCTAATTTGATCAAGTAGTTTATAAGATTAGGTAATACTGATTAAATAAACTAATGTGTATATACTCTTTAATAACAATTCTTATTTTAAATCGTATTTTTTTTAATATTTATATAAATGTAGAAACAAATACATGTTTAAAACGTTACCAATAATTGTATAAAAAATATTATTAAGTTAAATAAAAATCCGACATCATCCCATACATTATATTTATTATAATAAATTAAACCAAACTCAATGGTTCCTTTCAAATAAGCGTCAAAAACTTTTAATAATTAAATGCGTTACTACAATATTATATGATATGGGATTTCTTTGTATGATCATTTTCTTATTAATCTTTCTATTTTTAACCTCTTTATGGTATATTTATTTGTAGATTTTCGACAGTCAATAAGCAAGCGTGCTTTTATATATTGGATTTGTGACTGTAAGTTCATAGTGTAAATAGCCCATAACTTGATACATTTTCTTGTTTCTTTTTTTTAACTAATTTGTTTCTTATACTTATCAATGATATATGCTTAATTACTAAATAAGAGGTTTTAATTGGCATGTCACATCACGCTTGGTACTTCACTATATTTGTGAAGACCAAGTGACATTATTAATCATTGCCAATAACAAGATGCTATAATTACTGCTTAAGATCTAACTGCATGATGAAGAGCTGTGTCTTGGAACGGTGAGGTAAATCGGCTTCCTGTCATGCTTAAATCATTTTTTTTTAATTTGAAAATAGTTTAAGTAAGCAAAAGGTTTTGTTATAAATAATGCTTGTTGGAATATTCATACAATCAACCAATAAGGATAAATTGTACTTAATCTTAAGACATTTATCAACTTGTCAATCTGTGAAATGATTCAAACATGGCATTTTATCTTAAACCGTTTTCACGCTTATTTTAAAAGTGATAAGATCTATTTTTGCTCGCACTCTCATATTATATTTGACTGGTTACAGAACATGTCACCGCTCGACCACAGTTGGATAACGTCGAGCTACCAGTCCCACTGCAGTCCGCCTTCACAATATTCATCGACGTCAAATATAAATGTACCTTCACCCACAGTGAGTATACTTTTCTATTTTATAATAATAACTGTTCATTGTATATACTACTACAGTATAATTATTAAAATGTATTTATGTCACCGTAAGATTACAAAATTTGTTAAATTACAATCTGTCTATGCAATCACTCTAACGTATTATTTTTACAAATTGACATATATAAATTGATGTTAGTATATGTTAGTGTGATCGATTATAAAATTTTTTCACTGATGCATTTGTCATGTGATATAACCACTTTTTTTTATTTCTAATGTGTCGGTGAGATAACCACTTTTTTTGTATTTCGCCGCTAGATGGCTCTGCAAGAAGAATCCTTACTTTTACCTATGTTTGGATATTTCAATCCCAGTTGCGTTTGGTTTGTATTGTGCACTTTTATGGAAATATTATAAATAACTCTTTCTGTCTGTCGGTCTCTCACGACCAAACCGCTGAACCGAATTTTATGAAATTTGGTATGAAGCAAATTTGAACTGCAAGAAAATACATAGGCTCCTTTTTTACCTAGCACATGACAACAAACACTAAAACGCGAGCAAAGCTACGGGTAACGACAAGTAAATAATAAATCAAAATGTATTTCAGATGGTGCACAGTCCAGGCAGTCCCGTGGAGTCCCCGCAGACAGACTACAACAACCTCCACCAAGTATTATTACAACCGTTCGAGCAAATTACAATGGTAAGTTATTGTAAATAGATTATTATTTATATTGCGAACATAAAGTTACTTAAAATGAACGCATATTGTCTCTAATCTATATGACATATACTAATATTAATTTATCATATGAGAGAATATACTCTAAAAGAGTACATATATATGCGATAATTGTATTTAATTGACTGAATTGTCAAGATTTTGAGTCCTTTAAATAACAATATATGAAAATATATTTTAGAGTCGTGCCAAGTACATTCGTCCTTATGTAGAGTCCATTTCAACGGCGAGAGGAGTAAAAATAAAGAATCTTTAACACATATATTTCATGCGTTTCATAACTTAGTTATTAATTATAATAATTGCTATTTATAAATAGGTATACGTATCTAAATAGTAAACAATTTCAACAAACCACATAAATCAATGCTTTTTTCATTCGACCTGTAACTTGGCCGTTATTTTATACGCCACGTTTTTAACTCGAATGAAAATATCTGAAACAGAATTATAACAGTTTAACTGGGGATGTTCACAATTTTAATGATGGATGAATTAACTGTAATCGTTATATAATGATTATGATTGAATTTTGTATCGCATATTATTGTTTTTGACGTGACAACGTCTTATAAATTGGTTTGCCGGGTGACACTTCAAGAAACTGCGTTACGCTCCGCTCACGTTATGCGCTCACAATGAGAGCGAGTGAGAGGCACGCGTCCCTTCCACTCGGGCATGGTTAGCCCGCCTAAGAGCGATATTTCATCCTTCTTCCTACTATACGAATGAATATTCACATTAAAATTATTTTACCACTCAAAGTCGTTGTCACGTAAAACTTTGGCCCGTATACCGACTTTACAGGCAACCAATTTTTTTATTTTTTAAACTTATTTTCATATTAAAATGTTTTTTAATACGAATTCCCTAGCCTGTTACGTCACTTCCTCTCTACTAAAGGGATAGTCGAAATTTTTAAGTGTACGAAAAAATTTAACTGCATACACATAACATCTTAGTTCCCAGAGTTGCAGTTTGAGGCAGCTTAATATACATATATAATTGTTTAAAAAAACAGCTGTAAAACAAATGTTTCGCGATTTCAGAACGTTTAATTTAAATTGATTTTAGTGCCTTAGTTGAACATACTTTAGATACATTTTAAATATAAGCTATAAAATTGTAATACATTATTAGTTCAATTAATTAATATATTCAATATATTATCATGTTTCATAAGTATAGGGTGTTTTGATAAATTGGGTGGCCTTTTGTGTATGAAAAATAATACCAAATATACATATTTGAAATATATGATATTTTTGTAACAATTTAACATAAAAGGAAGTCTGACTACTCAGGTAATTGACGGGGTTATTGACCTGCTTCAATAAATACTTTTTATATGGTTTTAAGACATCTGTCATCAATGCAGTAACATACGATAATACACCAAACATAGTAAATTTCATATTTAGCATATATACCAAAGTATTTGTTTGAACCAATGTATGACTAGCTATAATGTGGGTTCGTGCATATGAAAAAAAATAAAGGATAATATTTACCGTAATATTTGTATACCATTAAACATATACATTTATACAATAATTTATTATAATATTATAAAATTTCAATGCATCAATGGAATAGCAAGGAGTTGTGAGTAATATTATATAAGAAAAAATAAACGTGGCTTTATATCGATATTCGAAATAGTATAGAAACTATTTAATAATTAAACGATAATAAGATATTTGTATACGAGAAATTAAAATATATAGTGAATATCGGCACTCGCAGTTGAAAGAAATGAGATCACTTGAGAGCAATTAGATTTGAGCACATAAATATCGTAAAAATGCACATCCTAGCGACATTACATGAAATTTGTGTATGTAAACTAGATAATAATTATCCCAAGAATTTGGTAAATAAATTAACGACAAAATCAGACCTTACACTAATATATGAAAAAATGTATAACTCGTCAGAATTTATTTATCAAATTCGACAATGATAATATTTGTGCTATCAACAACGGCATGAGGTTACTATTTGTTAATTTAGTCGTTATATATCGTATGTACTAAATTTATGGAAAATGGTTATAATATTATAATAATTTTATAAAATTCCAATCATTCATCCAGGCACGTGTAATTATATTCTATGATAAAGGCTTGGATGTTATTCCTTCCAAAGTGAAGGTTGGTGTAATAAAGAAGTTGACACGACATATTACAAACAAGATAAATTATAAACAAATATATCAATTTCGTTATGGTATTTGGTTGCATTTAAACACAGCTTAATATTAAGATAAGCATTTTCTGACGCTGTCTCTAATTTCGTCAAAGCTGCAAATAATATTCGGAAGATAATGTTTAAAAAAACTTTACTTACTTGAATTGGCACTTTGAGGGCCTTTGAATTATTTTACAATTTGTTTAATCTATCAACTGTGACGTGTATCAATTTGTGACTGTGCCTTTGTTTCATAATCTTATTAAATACTTGATATAGAGACTGTTAACATAGGAATATTTTCGGTCTATGAATAAACGAATCTCGAAACCTCAAATGCGCGGGAATATCTTAAAACAAATAGTAATCTGTATGTGGTCGTGTGTGCCATTCGTAAATGTGTGTAACGTTGGTGGATGTTGGCCAAGGATTGGGCGCAGCTGGTGCAGAGTCTCGTGGAGTCTGGCTGGACCGCGCACGTACAGGTCGCGGATAATGTACGACACCACATACACACCATAATTTTACGATTATACGTTTTACATTATACAATTTTGTAGCGGCCAAGGTCTGGTTGAGAGTGATGATTGACGGTTGATATACCATATATGTAATGTGTTTTAACCAATAATAATTAACAAGGGAATTTTATTGGGATCTGTCAAACACAGCCATGATATATACATGTAGTGACCTGAATATAAACTTCAGGTTGCAACTATTTATGCTCTAAAGAATACTTAAGAAAAAATAATTTAGTCAATTTCACCAACTTATTTGGTAGTTTTTTTTTTAATTTGTCAAATCATAAGGATATATTCGCAATGTCCGAAATAATAAAATTTGATTATGATGTTTAAATATTACAAATAGTCATAATTTATTAGTTACACAGCATAATAGAATAAAATGAATGTTTCTGGGTTTATGTCGTTGAATTGGTTATCTTGCTCGCAATCAGACAGAAGCCGAAAAGTTAGATCGGAGCACATTTTTTGAATAGTTCCTATAACTGCACATTTCGAATATTATCGCAAGTAAAAGGAAATGATATTATAAATTTGATATACAATATTACATTTCGTTTTACGTGCCGCTTAAAATAGTACTACAGTATAAAGTCTGAGATACTTTTCATAATCTTCAACTGTGAATACTTTTGGTACTATTTACAGCTTCCTGCGTTTTAGATATATCTTGTCTAGTGGTAATTATTACCGATGTATCGAACGGTATGCTTCGCATATATAATATATCTTGCTTTAGAGAAGAATCGTATTGTTATTACATATTGCGTGTTAAGTTGTATACGAAGCACAGAGCATGCAGTTAGACCATTGTTTATATAGCATGCTGATTTTAATTGTTTATCATTTAGTATTCGTCTGGTTAATATTTTATGACTGTTGTTTTTTTTTTGTCTTTTAAATTATAATTTGAAGTTATCTCTCGCTTGATTTTTATTAAATAAATATATAGTAGTCGATGTGCCGTCTTGTGGTATTCTCAAGTTTAGACAATTTTGTTCTATTTTAGCTTTACATAACAGTTTCGATGGAGCGTTTTTTAATTTTTTTTGTTCTCGTTTTGTCAGCTGGACCCGCCCACGTCGAGCTACAGCACGACGTACATAAACCACAGTTCACCGCATTCGTCACAGACAACGAATTCGTCACACACATACTCTCAGGTATATACCACACAATTATAACTAAAATCGCATATGAGGCTAATTGTCGCCCTTCCTACGTTCGAATCTCAGAGGTTGGTGAAAAGTAACCTTTTCTTCCTTGGGATTCAAATTTAAGCAATAAAAAAATTTGTAATTTTTTTTTAAATGGTTTGGCCTTGAAACCCCCTTTAGATAGACAGCTTCCTTCGATGTTATTAAAAACGGGATATTTACTATGTTTTTATTTTTATTTGGATTCGATATTTCGACACAATTTACGAATGTCTTGTTCACGAGGCATTAACTAAAAATAAATAAAAAATATACTAAATATCCCGTTTTTAGTAAATGTAATAATAATAACTATGTTAAGTTACCTTCGCAGTTATGATATTAGTGTAAAAAGTTAAAGTTACAGCCTGTAAATTTCCCACTGCTGGGATAAGGCCTCCTCTGCCATTAAGGAGAGGGTTTGGAACATATTCCACCACGCTGTTCCAATGCGGGTTGGTGGAATGCACATGTGGCAGAATTTCGATGAAATTAGACACATGCAGGTTTCCTTACGATGTTTTCCTTCACCGCCGAGCACGAGATGAATTATAAACACAAATTAAGCACATATATATAGTGGTGCTTGCCTGGGTTTGAACCCGCATTCATCGGTTAAGATGCACGCGTTCTAACCACTGGGCCATCTCAGCTATTAGTGTGAACAATAACATGAGCGTTGATTTCAATGTAGCCGTATAGTAAGATGTCGTGTGGCGTTCCGCAGTCGTCGCACGGGCTGAGCGGGCACGGGGGTCACGGGGGTCACGGGGGTCACGGGGGCGAGCCGCGGCGCGCGCGCGACCCGGTGGCGGGCGGCGGCGCGTACGCAGCGCTGCAGCCGCTCGCTTCGCCCTCGCAGCCGCCCACGCCCGCCACGCCCACCTCCATACCCGACATCATACTCACGGGTACGCACCGAAGCCCCACTGCTTATATCATTTATTGACAAAAAACCTAGTTACTATTTCCGATTCGATGAGGGTCTCGAGCTTGCTACTGTGATACCTCACTCGACCGACGACGCAGTCGGTCTACTTTGTCCAATTTGAAGCATTGGGAGAAGTATTGGGTTGGCGGACTAGCATATGGATCACCTGATATTAAGTGGTCACCATCACCCGCAGACAATTAAGCTGTAAGAAATATTAACTATTCCTTATATAGTCAAGTCAACGTCAACCTTGGGAACTAAGATGTTATGTCCTTCGTGGCTGTAGTTGCACTGGATCACTCACCCTTCAAACCGGAACACGACAATACTGGGTACTGCTATTTGGCGGTAGACTAACTGATGAGTGAGTGGTAACTACCCAGACTGGCTTGCACAAAGCCCTACCAAGAAATCTACTGTATCCAATGTAAAGATGTAAAACCTTCTAATATAGTACAATTGTACGAGATGATAGATAATGTTGTCTTAAATTTTCGCGATTATTACACATTTAAATAAAACTAATTATAACGGATGAATCGCGTATATTAATTATTTTTAAACATCCCGACGTTTCGAGCACTTTGCAGTGTTCGTGGTCACGGGCAGAGTCTGCCCGATTCATCCGTTATAATTAGTTTTATTTAAAAAGTTACTATTTCCGATTCGATGATGATACCTCACTCGACGACGCAGTCGGTCTGCTTTATCCAATTTGAAGCAGGAGCAGTCGATTGTTTTTTTTTTATGTATTGGGTTGGCTGACGAGCATATGGACGAGGATATTAAGTGGTCACCATCACCCATAGACAATGATGCTGTAAGAAATATTAAATATTCCTTATATAGTCAAGTCAACGTCAACCTTGGGAATTAAGATGTTATGTCCTTCGTGGCTGTAGTTGCACTGGCTCACTCACCCTTCAAACCGGAACACGACAATACTGAGTACTGTTATCAGGCGGTAGAATAACTGATTAGAGGGCGATAACTACCCAGACGGGCTTGCACAAAAATACCACCAAGAAATCTACTGTATCCAATGTATAAAATTGCCACATATACCAATCCATCGAGATGATCGATTTTCAAAAATAGTTGATTGAGTTATCGTGCCGTCGATTACAGATTACTCGGGCGAACTGGACCCGGGCATATTCGGCGGCGAGGAGGCTCAGCTGCGAGCCGGCCTGGACTTGGACGATCTGACGCTGCTGGAAGAGCCCAGCGCTCTGCTGCCGGACTCGTCCGTCGAGCACGAGTTCCGTCTCGACCGATTGGACGGCTTGTAGTACCGCGTCGGCGCCCCGCTGTCTATTGGCCGATAGATTCCCCCCCAACACTCGCTGACCCCACCCGTGACAGATATGAAACATAGTTTTTTTGTCATAAATTCTTGATATTTTTTTAAAAGTAAAGTAAGGTAAAGTAACAGCCTGTAAATTTCCCACTGCTGGGATAAGGCCACCTCTGCCATTAAGGAGAGGGTTTGGAACATAACACCACGCTGTTCCAATGCGGGTTGGTGGAATGCACATGTGGCAGAATTTCGATGAAATTAGACACATTCAGGTTTCCTCGCGGTGTTTTCCTTCACCGCCGAGCACGAGATGAATTATAAATACAAATTAAGCACATTTATATAGTGGTGCTTGCCTGGGTTTGAACCCGCATTCATCGGTTAAGATGCACGCGTTCTAACCACTGGGCCATCTCAGCTCTTCTAACCACTGGGCCATCTCAGCTTTTTTACATAAAGTTCAAACAAATGTAACAATGTAATAACGTTTACAGAATTGATTTATTTTCCTTCTGCTTACAAGTTTAGGAACAATATTCTGTTGTGTGAATTTATCACAATGTCGCAGATACTAATTTACTTGTTAATTAATCTTTGGTTCTGTCACGCGTGGGTCCCGCGAGCGGGGAGCGGGGAAGTTACTCTCTACCAATACTTCATGACAATTAGTATCGTTTCAAGTCTGAGTTAGTGAATATGACGCGACGTCGAACATTCCCACTGCAGTGACTCTTGTGAATGCGAGTGACATGTGGTTTTAAATGTTTTACTCATGTTTTTAATTCGGAGGGTAGGTATGATGTAGAATTAGATTTTCTAAATGGTGATCGATACTTTTATCGACGATTCGTGTACAGAATTAATCGATTATTTTCTAAGTATTGTGAATATGTACTCGAATATCATTAGAGGTTTTATTTCGGATTCGATTCAGACGTTTCGCGATCGTTCGACGCGACGCTCGGCGGTCCGTTTGTATATAAAACTCGAAAGTGTTCACTTCATAGATTTGCATTTAAACGCTAATGTTGCATGCTATTTGAAAGCGATTGAATCGTTTAAAGGATCGTTGACGCGATTATTATTATTATTTTTTCTAAAATTAACAATGTATAAATTATCTCGACATTTTTATATTAACTATCGTCTTTCAGCGATTGCTCAAGCGTTGACTGAACCTTAATCCGAATAATTCTTACTAGATAATTACGATTTACCACAATTTTAAAGTAATGATTTATTTAGGCACAGGCTTGTGGATGTTTACGGGGCACGCTAAGTGATCGGTTACCCGTTTTGTATGTAATTGGATGATGTGTCGTTTAAGATTTTGTAAATAAGAATTGTTAATAAAAAAATTTTAATAAGCTTTTTGTCGCAAACATATCTATGTGTGTACGTAAGCGTGGTTGCATAAGGATTCATATTATGAAGGTCAATTTTTTTCAATGTCTAGTTGAGGGAATCCTGTTGTATTCGACCATGTATACAAATATTTTGTTTAAGACAGGTACACTGATTTGACACGACGCTGCACTACTGTACTCTATATGTAGAAAGGTTACCGTTCGTATATAAAACTGGTTCATTCGAAAGCGTAGTAATTTTGTTTTGTATTGAAATATTTATTATAGTAATTAGTTGTTACTAGTTGATACTGTTCTGTAAATGATTGTGCGTCGTGTGAGCTCAGTCCGTCCTTCTCTATTCTCTATGGATATCGACGAATATATGCATTTTCAAGGTAGTAGGACTACATCTGAAGTTAAACTTTATAGTTGATAAGTTTCGAAATATTTAGTTCTTTTTTTTTTTAATGCGCCCGCTACGACCACGATTTTCATAATGGAGATCTATACTTTTGTAAAAAAAAAATGTACAAATTATAATTTACAACAAACGGCGGGCGCGCAGAGATCGTGTAGTTTGTGTTTTTTTTTTTCTTTTGTTAATGCTCATTTTATTATGTTTTAAGAGTCTAGTCATCAAGTTATATGAGTGTAAATTGAAATAGAACCTGTTCTTCGATGTGTTGTTCATATATATCAGATTTTATTCAGCTCGGTTACGGTTATATACTTGTTTACTTTTAAATATTTATGCGACGAGCGTACGCGGTTCTAAAAACAATATAATAATATAATTATATCCAGATCGAAGTTCAACGGTCTACCTCAGAGATCGGCTACGTGCGTGGAGTACGCACAAATGCGTGCGTATTTAGAAGTACACTCTAGACTTCTAAATGCTCACTCATTCATTATAGTTCTATAGAACGACTACCCAACACGAATGCAGAGGTCAGCCCATAACAAGTTAAAAAGTCTAAACTTTCACTATCTTGGTCTTCCAAGATCATCTTCGTCTAAATTGAATAAACTCAGAATATCTACATAAGGAGTCGTATGAGCGAACTATGAGATCAATGAGGCAGGATAATAAAATGAGTAATCCGTTATGGACATGTGGATAAAACACATATTGCAATAGCTTTTGAGATATATTTTATCTCGAGTTCGACGGTAAAGGCATATGTAGAAAACAATTTGATTTTTTGGAATACATTTTGAAACCATTGATCGGAGAATAGAAAGTTACCTAGCTGTATGTAATGTTACTTACGGATATAGTACTGAAAATTATTTTGAAAGCTTCATTGTACTAATATTTAAATCAGTACAAGGTAATGGATAAACGAATTAATTGAACTAGCTTTATACGAAACAAATAACTCCAAAATATGTTTAAGAAAACCTTCGTGGTAAATATTTAAAAGTAAACGTAATACAAGAAGAAAATCTATGAAACGTTTTGTTTGGAATATGTTATCTTCGTATTTTATTCAATATATTATATCGGTTCTTATAAATTATAACAAATACATAAATGTATATATAATATATTATAGTATAACCTCGTTGCGCACACTATGAAAACAAACATGTACACTGAAATAAATAGAAGGGTGTATAGTTGTATCGTATGACTAAATTTTATTTTTCTGATGATGTTTTACTCTGTAAACGAGTATTATTGTTACTAATTCGCCTACGATGTTGGTATATTTTAAATATTATCTTTTATTCCACCTAGAGTGTACTGTATGACAGATGTAGATTGTATATATGTACGATATATGTGATAAAAGTAATAAGCACAAGATAAATCTTAATGAAGCCTAATCATATGTAAGTTTTTATTTCTCATAATTCACACCTGCATATATATACCAAGGTTGTTACTCGATATGTAAACCCTTAATAATCGTTCGCAGTGACTAAAAACTTCATGTCAACAACGTCTTTGGAGCTGCAATGAACTGTCTGTCTTTGAAAACAAATTTAAGGCGAACTACACTTGTCTATAAAGCATTTCTTTGGATATTCTTGATCTAAATTGATGAAATAACAGCATCAGATAAATTTCTGAATTTTTAAGTCAGTTTATCTTGGTCCTTTGTCTGAAATAACACTACTGGCCTAATGATTTAAAAATATTTTAAATTAAATACATATGACTTATCTGACATTGATTCCATTATGACTATATGGTCTGGTCTTTCGGCCAGAGTTATATATCTAATGATAATTGTAATATGTGTTTTACGTATATATATGTGCATGACAGTGTTTATGTTCATTGATGTAATTTCCAGTTATTGAATGATTTCTGAATGACTTTTAATATGTATAATAAATGTTTGATTATTAATGAAGGGAATAACGATATTTATTTAGACTAAGTTTGGGTAAAATAGTGTTAATTAGTTCCCATTTCCACATCGCATTAACATTCCAAGTAATGAAACTGTTATGTGTTGCCATAGAGTTTTTAGTTAACGCTCGCTATCATGAAGTTTTTAGTCATAAAGCTATACATTTTCATTTAAAGAATTAATTATGGTTGTACAATACATGTATAGGTATATAAATATTATTGGTCATTTTTTTACCTCATGTACTATAAAAATTAGTTGGGAATACACAAGTTATTTGTCTATCTTCAATATATTTTTAATGATGTTTTACTGATGACTGTTAAAATTCAACAGTGAAATATCAAATCACTGGCATTCCCGACTTTACCGATGTTATAACTTCTTCATGTCGAGATACGGATTTTAACTATGTAACGAATAAACTGCCACATATTATAAGCGTCTAATTGCATTGAAGAAAGTGAAGGAAAATATATATTTCAAACTTTGGTTTCGTTATTAGTATTACGTTTTAGTATTTAAAAACAATCAACATGTGACTTAAAATATATGTACCTTAGGATGGAGAAATCTTATTATATTTTTTATTAAAAAAAAAAAAAAAACAAAAGATAACTTTGTCATACCATTTCAATATATAAATGATATGTTGTCTTAAATGTTTTTTGTTAGAGTTTTGCTCCTATATATGTCACAGTATATTAAGAGTTTTACCGATAGTGTATGACAAGATAAATTTAATGTAATTGGATGTATGTTACGATAATATCTACATTCTATTCAAAATAATTTATAAAAACAAAAAAGATATATTTCCTTTTTAAGAATGACCTCTATTGAAATATTAAATTAAAAGATATTCCCTGTTCTAAGGTTGCATATGACTTTGGCGTTGAATTTTGTACCTTTTGCATTTTAGACTTGTAAAGATAATTATTATGTTAAAAAAATAAAATTATGCAGTTTATAACGTTAAAAACGTTTGAAAACATGACAAGAATACCTAAGAGTAACACTATTTGTGTTGTTAATTTAAAGTTACTAATTGCTATATATATATTTGTATATCCTTTTCAAATAAGAAGTGCAAGTAAAGCTCCCAGACACATTGGAGGCAACGAAACACCAAATTGTGTGATCGACTATTTCTACAAACTCTTTTAATCTTTGATCGATTTGTATGACATTATAAATGTAAGACATAAATGTTTTTTCTCAAATATGCACAAACTTATTGAAGATTTGCAGTTAAATGTTTCAATGGTTTGTTTTATTTAAACCAAATGTACATAATAAGTGTGATAGAGATGAAACGGTCTCATTAAAATAAAATTGTTGTAAGTAATTGACTTTATTTCATTGTGTCCTCATGTTTAAGATTTTTTATGATGGAAGTTTTGCGAGCGCTTCGTCACTGCATCATCATTCAAGCTTTCATATTAACATTTGTAAGGCTATGGTCACACCATTGCTATCGTACATTTCCAGTGTGGCTCTTGCATAAAAAGTGCGAGTGATTTTTTTAAAGGTTAAAACTTTATTTAAGGGATTGTCTGAGGAAAGTCTTATCATCGATTATTATATTCGATAATTAAATCAATTAAGATGAATACTGGCACTTACTTTGGTTACTATTTTAATAAATATTTTTCATCCGGGAGGCTAAATTTAATAATAGAATTAAAGCTCGACGTTATGAATAGTATATTGATAATAAGTTTATTGTGGCTGGAATTACAAAGACATTATCCAATAAACAACCGTGCGATTCTGCAAAAACCACATTAGGATTTGAAACAGTTTTCATTTCTTAACTCATATCGAAACGTCCTTGAGTGGAAAAATATTTGGTATTCCGCAACGATAAGTCAAATCATGTGAAGCGAAAACTGTGAAGCGAGATGCTAGTGCATACACTTCAATTACCGATTTTTTAAAAAACATTCCCGATTAGAAATTTCTAATAAACTAATGATTTGAAAAATAAATGACGTCATGATTCATGCTAAATATATTATAAATAATTTATTTTATAGTTTAAAATAATTTATAACGCAAAATCAGAAATATTTTATTAATATCCGGCTGAAGACAGATTACCTTTGCGTAAAATTTTGTCAAAAAAAGTATAAATGTCAACATAAATGTTTAACATTAATATTTAATAATAAAATATCAAGTAAATATAGTAAATTGCTATTAAACAAAGAATTTAATTGAATCGAAAGTTTATCCGTAACTACTTTTTATCACTACCGTTTAGATTTATTATGGAATTCTAATGATGAAGTAAGTACCTACATACCTATTTATTTTCTATGTTCGGAATACAATAATCCCAAAAATTTAATTATATAATTTTTACGTTATAAACACTGGTCATTAAATATATGCCTAATGCCTATAATGTATATTAACTGTAATCATAAATTCTCAACTTAATTAGAAAGCATCCTGATGGTGCTCCTCTAAGTCCTAAAAGTTGTACTACATAATATACAAACAATGTAATATACAACTACTAGTTTGAGTGATTATTTAAGTCTAATTTGGTTGATTCAGACGAATTTTCAGACATTCAGTAAATCATGTATATAATTTAGTATGTAATACAATTCACATATGTATGCTATTTTTCAGCTTCTTTATAATATGATTAATGTGTTTTTAATACTATTTTATTTATTTTAGTGATACCATTGATGCTCACAGCATACCAGCTAGGCAGAAAAACATGTGATAATACAGGAATAGCATCTATAGATTCTATCATTTCTACACAAAATGATCCATATTTTAACGAGGGAGGAAAACATATTTGGGATTTGAATATGAAACATTAAAAAATTTTACACATTTTGTTGTTTTATTATTTATGCAATACTGTTTTTGTACATATATAAATACAAATTATTATCATTACAGTATCTGTTTATTACAATGGTCTTCAAATAAGAAAATATTACAATTAGATTAGTAAAGTAACTGACATTTAATAATTCATTACACTTAATTTAAATAAATAATTGAAATACAAACATACCTAATTGGAATATATTCATTTAATAAGTTATTTTTATATTAAATAACATTAATAGAATAGTGTACATTATCTAACATTTAATAATTTATAACACTTCATTTTATTAAATAGTTAAAATATTTGCAATGTCTATACTATATATTTTTTTTTTATTAACACACTTATTCATGTTTATACTAGTTGTATTTTATCAGAATTTCTTATTTTGTCTTTTCCTTTAAAATTTAGTATATTCCACTGACTTGAAATACATGTAATATTTTTTTGTTTTATTATTATTAAATATCCTAATATGTGTTAGACACAACAGTATGCAGGAATCCAGCTTCTTAAATTAGAAAAGAAATTGAAATTCAATTCAAGTATCTACTTATTGTTCTTAAATCTTTACCATGAAGCATCAATTTGTCCGTGTAGTTTGTATGGTATCTGGTTGTAATAAATTATATCTGTTTACCTATAATTTATATATGTATATATATTTTCTAGTAAGATATTATTGACTTAGCTGTAGTCTTATATAAATGTATGCAATCCATCTGAAATAGAATGATAATAAATTGATATGTTAATTAGAAGGAACAAATACCCTTAATTTAATAATCAGCATTATTATATGTTAAAGAAAAACTGTGTAAAATTGTAAACCTCAGATTACAGCCTTTACAGCTTAAAGGTTTTTGATAATTTTCTATATATTATTAGATCTTAAATACTTAATTGACAATGAATTATTAGTAATTCGTAGATGCGAGATAAATATGACTTCATTTTCTTAATGATTAAAAGTAAGATCTACTTAGGTATGCTTACGTTAGGATACATTCTCCGAGTGATAATATCATGCCAAGGTAGTTTTATTTGGTCCGAAGATACATTATTAATAGATCACATAGATTTACAGTTTTCGCTTAAGCCTTCCGCCACCTTTGATCTACTTTTAATTTGACGTATTTAGCCGAGATTAGTTTCATTTTTTAATTTCGAAATCGAGATACAGAATGCCAATTAATGTCAAATAATACAGTTCTCACTGAAACTAGTTCGTATTACTTTCAATCTCACAAAACGGCGCTAGTGTAGATTTAATTCGAGTTTGCTGAATGCCAAATAGAGTTTTCAATAGAAATCCCACATATGGAGTCGAAAAATGGGTTTCGGAATCGCCCAGCAGAACCGTAGAAAAGCCGTGTGATATCTGACGTAAAAAGGTGAGTCAAAAGCCAGTGTCTATTTACATACGCGCAAACTTGATGGAAATTGACATAATCGCCTTGCCGGCCCTTAAGAAATTTGTATGCTCATCTATTGAAAGTTCCCAAGTCATATCGGGTCAGAAAGCTACCGGTGGAAGCTAATTCCCCAAAGTTGTTGTACGAAGCAGAAAATGCATTACAATAGCGCTCTTATGGGTTTACGAACCTCAGCAGAATTTGATGATAGCACAGATTATATCGTACGATACGACAGTATGTACATTGATAAGTCGCAAAGCCGTTGCACCAGCATAGTCTTATTAACCTGATTTGATCCAGGGTGCAGACAGTACATAAAACCCGGGCGCTTCACTGATTATAACTGAAATAAGTTAAGTCTTGGTAAGATTGTGGTGTGCCCTAAAAGTTATATATTTTTGAGAAGGGCTGCACACATGCACTTCATATGATTACAACGTTACTTCTATTTGCGATAATTTTACGCGATGTTATTTGTTAAAAATACATTCAATGAGAGAACATACTGGGAATTGGAATAAAAATCTGGCCTAGTCAAAATTTGTGGCGTTCATGGATTTTTAGATTTTTAAATTTAATTTAAGACCGAGACAACAATAAAGATGTTAATTCAATAAAAATGTACACAGTAATCGTAATTTTTTTTTAATAATTTAACTCTTAAGCAAAAGACGTTGGTCAGCATCGTACACTGTTTTCAAGTTTTTTTTAGTTTCTAAATGGACACATTTTTATTAACTGGGCCCTTAAAGAAATTGCCGACTACTAACATAAGGTGGCAAAGAAAAAATAACTGGTTGAAAATAAATATTATAAAAAATCAAATGTCATTTTTCATGGATTTTCTTGTACAAACTTTTAAGAAGCATTCTTTGAAAAGATAAAAATGCAATTTTTATTTCAATGTATTCTATTCATTTGCGTTTATGTAATATTAACCAATGGAAGACCACCGCATTTTCAAGAAGAAAACGACAGGTTTTTATTTTATTAATAATATTGGTTAATGCGATGACATCTTAAGATGTTAATAGTAATAAAAAGGCGAAGTCTGTGTTGCAGAAAAAAATATTCTCTGATGATTACTGGTTCAAAGTTCTAACCCAGGCAAGCAACACTGAATTTTCATGTACTTAATTTGTGATGCATAAACACCTTGCTTTGTTGTAGTCAGTTAAAAATAACTTTAAATATATTAAAATAAAAATAGGTATATACTAGTTTGGAAGTAATTATAATAATTTCAGTGAAATAGGCGTTGAATATGAAAGCGATGAATCGGCTGATGACGAATACGCTCCCGAAGAGGGAGAATCTGCTGCGGATGAGGTATAAATACTCCTTTAAATATATAGATTTATTTAACTCATTAACACATTTACATCATAAATAATTAGTAAGCTTAAAGTATAGCTGTGTAACTGAAGGTACTGGACTGTTTGTTTGTGTATTGCTTGGGGTAAATACAATGATGCAAATCTTCAGTTACCATCAGTTGTAGCTATCACTTAAGGGGAATCGCCGAATCTTATCAATTTTGAAATAAAGTTTTGTCAAAGTTAATGATATCTATATATTTTTTTCACAGTTGTATTATGGTAGTATTTTTTTTTGTACATGCAATTAATGTAATAGGTGAAATCAATGTAACGTTATTAATCATAGTAACGTTAAACAGGAATCACGTAATCAAGAATTGGCCCAGGATGCAGACAATAAGGAAGACTCTGAAAGAGTAAGTTATTATATTTTTTAAATAATTAAATAAAGTGTACCGAAAAGAAACAGATTCGACACTCATTTATTTAAGCCAATTAAGTACCCAGTTATTAGTTATATTATTTTCTCAGGATTTTATACTTTTGTGAAGTTTCTTTTGAGCTCGTGTCATTTAGAAAACAAATAGTTTTCAGAAACTGAATCGAGTATCAGAAAAGAAGGAAGTAAAAATAATCTTCAGGACTCCAGTTATCGTGGGGAAGCGGACAATTTTTCTAATATGAAAGAGCACCCTAACTATATGTTTGGTCCCAAGGATGTGGCAGAAACTGAAAATTCCCAACCCAGTCACACTGATGAGCAAAGTAATCGTGTGGAATGTAGAAATGTAGATGAAAGGTCGACACATTTGGGTTCTGACTATTCGGGAGAATTGTTATTTAAAAAAGTCAACGAGCAGTTTCAAAAGGATAACGGTGGTTATAAGGTAGAGGAAAATGAACAATCTACTATAAAAAAACAATATGGTAACAACAGGCCCGTTGAAAAAAAGGATGCTAAAAATTATGACTATTTTATGTATTCTGACAGAAATCGACGACAAGTTCAAGGGTTTGAAGAAAAACCAGTAACCGATTTAAAGAGTATTAAAAATGAAAACAACGATTTAAATGTAGCAAACGAAAATACTATACTAAAGAATATAAAAAAGCTTTCTGATCAAGATCTAGAAAATCTAATGAATTCTCTCCCGGAAGATAAGAAAGCACTCTTAAGAAAAATTATGGATAAAAGAGAAATTACAAAAAAAGCTGGTGCAATAGAAGATAACAACTATTTAGATCAATCAGATACGAGTAAAATAGAAGGAAGTTACTCTGTTTCATCTTTATCGTCTAATTCTTTGACTACTGAGATCAACAAAAATGTCGAAAGTAGTGAGGGATTAAATACAAAAAATTCAGATACTGAAAATGAAACAGGAAAATTAGGAAGTAAATCCGACGAAAAAGGTGAAACCAGTACAACAGAAGATTTATTAGAAAATACAGATTCAGCCCTTGAAGGAAACATAAACTCTAATACCAAGGAAATTGTTAAAACTGATAATAAAAGAGAAATTGATCGAAGAGACTTAAACAATAAAAATATTCCCTTCGATGATTCTTTAGTATTAGATACTAAAAACTCAAATGATTCTCCAATAGATAAGGAAAGCTCTGAAGATGAAGATTGGTTAGAACCTAAGAGTGAAGAATTTAATGCCGAGCAAAGAGAAGTTTCTCAAAGTGATCCTTCTGATATATCAGCTTCTGTTGAAAAACTAGAAGATTCATTTCCAAATGCAAATTCATATGGAGATATAGAATCAAGCTTAGAACCTTTAGTAAGAATTAAAAGAAAAGAATTACACCACAAAGTGAAGAAACGAGATCTCCCATATATGACAAACGATAACTTGTCTTTTATTAGGGATTTGGAAAATGAGGAGTCTGGCAATGATGAGAGAAGTGAGTTCAACCATAAAGAATCTTTCTACGGTCAATCTGACTTCATGAAAAACAAAGTTGAAGTCGGAAATCACAATATTATGAATAATAAGAAAAAAAGGAATAAGCGATCTTTAAGTTCCAATAGTATCATTAATGCTGTTAACAATACACTAAATTTGTCTCGAAGTAGCCGTACAGCAGGTCCTCTATTTTGTGAAAATAGCTCAATGTCGGATAATCGTATCGACAAAGCCGAGCGGAAAGTAGATGAAGCGTTTGGATCTTTTACGGGTAATTCTGAAGAAGACGTCAATCGATACAAGAGGATCAAAAAATGAAATGTCTTTTTTTACTTAAATATTGTTATATTTTGATGTGATTTATAAGCATGTTGAAGACTAGAGACTAGTTTTGTTTTTATTTATATGTGATTGATAATATAGTTTAAAAAATGTTTTTAGGTGTTAGTTTTATGGTAGTAAGAACATAGACATCTTTGCTTAAATGACTTGACGTAAAACTTAACGTTAGTTCTAACATTGGTTTAATAACATATATGCTTTTACCTTAATGAATAATAAATAAATAAAATAGGTTTTTTTTCATAAAACTACTCGTGTTTTATTTAACATGTATGACTTTTACAGAGTATACAATAGGTATAGCACGACAGGACGTAGATGTGGCATCGGTAAATTCAACAAAACCGATTACTGCCGATTTATACAGCTAAGAGAAATAGCTCCCTATCGCGCCATTCGACGTTATACGTCGCTATAGATTCTCGTTTCAGTTCAACCCGAGATAGCAATTGCATGTAAATTGATGTGTCAAATTTACGAATAATTTAGGTCATATGAGTTATTACGTTTTTTTAAAGAAATAAATAAATATTATACTGGGCTAGCGTATTTAATTCGGATGTGATCGGTTTTACGATTTTTGCCGTGGCCACATCTAAGTTGTGTCGTATTATATGTACATATACATACATAGGTATTATCCAAGAAAGCTGATAATTAACCGGAACGTCCACTGTCCATACAGGAACAGAAAGCCTAGACAAATTCATCTTAGAACGTTCGACAAAGTTTGCAAAGAACAACCAAACTGTAGAATCTAAATTTTAGATGTTTTTTCATGTACCTGTACCTGCATGTTATGTAAATAATTTTCTACTACTGTAAGGTTTCTAAAAGATATCTATGTCCCGTAAGAGATAAGTAATCCTGTTTATACTTTTTAGCTTGTGTAGAAAACAAGACAAAATAGATAAATACTATATGAATAATATAAAAATTAATATAGCCAGCATCAGCTTGAAGTGGTTTGGCTGTATTTCAAAATTTCCAAATTTATTTTTATTTTATAGTGCAGAGACATGCATCGATAATAATATTAGCTAGCAAGAATTTATAATCAATGACTTTTTTTTTATTCTTTTGCTGTTTCGGTGGAATATGCCGAAAAATAAAATTCAAAGTTATTATAAAAATTTATTACATGGCAATGATTGACAAATAAAAAAGAATTAAACATCGTTACATTTAAACAATATTAAATATATTACGCATTATTAGATATAATTTATTAAAAGGCACATTACATGTTTTAAGTCTAGTAATGTTAGATTTATAAAAATAATAATAATATAAAACTTAGTTCAGTATAATGTCCCAAATACATAATAAGGAATGATACAGGTTTTTGTTAGTTCAATACAATCGAAGTTACTGAGGCGTTTTCGGAGCTGTTTTCGATGTATAGAATTTATGCTCGCGGGAGTCGCGAGAGTGTTTGAATGGAGTACGCGGCGACTCGATCAACGTAGCAGGGCAAGTTCCATGAACGTGGGCTGTGTATTCACGCTTATAACTAGTACCACCATCACCTAAGACGAAGGACGAAGTGGTACCATGTCGCACATGTCGTTCAACTTTTTCTATACGCTCATTTCTCTCTGACCGCTCCACTTGATTGGATCTTGAGAAACTTCCATAGGAACGCGCTTCAGATTGGCCATAGAACTCACCGCCTACTCGGAGATTATCCCTTACAACCACACGTGGTTGACGATCAACGACCATTGTAGACTGACCATCTCGCTTTGTCTGACGACGAGTATCGTTTTCAGTGTGTTGTGATATTACAGCTACATTTTCGCGACCAGATCGATGCATAGAACTGATACTTTTTCTATCAGCGCTGTGGGTTGAATTGCTTATATATTCTCCACGTTCATTGAGATTAGTAATGCTTTTTCTTTGAGCAGCAGCAGTGGAACTTATTGAGTGTTGGGCTTCTGTTGTCGATGTAACACCCTTACGATGAAGTACTGCATTTGTACTTGTCATATCGGAAACTAAATCCGACGTACGCTTATGGTGACCAGATCGTGACGTTTTATCTACGTAGGCTACTGGAACGTCTCCTCCACCATGCATCGCTCTCTGGAACTCGATGCTGGTCTTTGTTACACTATCACTCAGTTGATTTCTATTAATAGAATGAGATTGATGACTTGAAGACACCTTAGAAATATTATGTTCAACGTGATTTGAAGACGAAATATTTGTAGACGACGCTGCACTATGTTGGACGTGGCGATCAGACGAATGAGTGGTACGATAGTCCCGGTTGTCAATATTTGAAGTAGTGTGACTTATAGCTGACTGATCACTTGCATGTTTTCTTTGTATATTCTCGCCACTTTCATGTTTTTGCGTTTGCCTGTCACTTATTTGATTTATTGAAGATGTATTTCTGTTTTGTCGATTTACTCCTCTAGATTGATTAGTATTATACAAGTTTTCTTGGGAGTGAACACCCGTAGATACATGACTACTGATTTGAGATTGATTTTTTATATCTTGATTGGTTATAGATGATACATGCTGTTCAGAGCTTATTATTTTGTGTGATGATTGACCTGTTGTTTTAGTTGAATGATTACTAGAAACAGAATGTTGAATAAGTTGATCATTATGTTCATCGGATCTTCCCTTTATGATATGGGTAGTATTCAAAACGTCACGCTGAGTAGGACTACCATTATTGATGTTACCTCGATCTGACGATATGATACTCCCCATAGTACTGTTAGTTTGCTTATTACGGATTTCAGATCGACCATCGTAAATGCCCTTGTTGTTTGTCATTTTTGAGTCCCCATCAGAAATAGTGGTAACTTCAACATTCTTTGTCACTGTTACCCATTTTCCACCGATTAATTTCTTTTCCGTAATTTGTTTCATAATTTTATTTGAAGAAGATGATACACTTTTATTATTTTTAGAATCGAATTTATTAACAGTTCTTCCCGTAGAATGTTTGGAAGTTATACGATCAGTTTCGTCACGATTAACTGTGTCTTGAGATGTTATACGATTTATCTTTTGAGATGATAATGTATTGACATCATTTTGTGATTGTTCACGATTTTGAATTGATCGGGAGTCGTGGATATCCGACCCAGATTTTATGTGTTGAGATTTTTCTATAGTGGTATGATCAACGCCTGATAGCTTAGTTTGTATCTCAGAGTGAGATTTTTGCGTATAATTAGCATTTTGTGTATTGGATACAGTTTTAGTAACATGTGATTTAACAGCACGATGAGAATGTGTTTCATCAATATGTTTAGAGCTATCAGTATGAGTTACAGAATGGTATCTCTGGTCTTCATTATTTATCAAGTGACGCTGTTGTCGAACCTCCTCCGGACTAAGATGTCGCGTAGTTTTATGTACATCTTCTTGTTTATTAATATCTGTTTGACGAACATAAGTACCAGTTTTGGTCGAAGAATGTAAAGAACCGTCCATATCACCCTCGGGATAAAGATTATCCTTAGGTCGAATAGGACTAGTACGGTCTTGTTGGGGTCTTCTAGGTTGATTGAAATCGGGTCTACTGCTATCACCAGGGTAAGATTTTAAATCATGAGGTTTGTCACCACTTTCTTCGTCTGGATATATAGTATTTTTAGGTTCACCCCATTTGGGTCGACGTGTATCTTTAACTTTATCGGTAGGGCTTACTGGCAATTTACTAAGTTGTGGTGAACGATTTATATCTTCTGAGCCTGTATCTTGGGTTGGTCTAGATCCTAGAGGTTTGTCACTTTCAGATGGATAGTGTGATGGATGACGAACAGAATCACCCCCCATATTTTTAGGTGTAGACATCGGTGACCTTCGATCTCTTTTATCGTCTTGTATTTTTGGTCCTGGACTTTGACCATTCGTATATTCTGATATTTTATCTCCAGAAACATTTTTCGTTTCATTAGTATAATATGTAATGGCGGATTGCTTATCTCGATTAATTTTATAGTCATCTCTTCGTGAAAGGTCTTCGAATACCCCTTCAATTTTAAGATTATCTTCTCTGCGAGTTAATTTAACTCTTTGACCTTTAACGAGACGATACGTGTCTGAAGATCGAATATTTTCCATTTTCCCCTCCATTTTAAGGTTATCTTCATGTTTTACAATTGTTGACTTATCACCAGTTACAACCTTATAATCATTTCTCTGTTTCATGTCTATAAATTCACCTTCTATTTTTAAATTGTCTTCTCTTCGAATAATGTCTACTCTCTCAATTTTTTGTTTCCGGCGTATATCAGTATCCCTTTCGATTGAAATATTATCAACATGTTTGAATGGCTTGCGTTTTTCAGCTGGTTGAGAAGGAACCACTTCCGGCTTGTAAAATTTGCCATCGGGCTTAAGATTATCTTGAGGTTTGATCACTGGTGCCCTTTCACCCTTGGTAGCATTATAATCATTACGAGTACAAAGATCAATAAATTCACCCTCCGTTCTCAGATTATCTTCATGCCTCTGAATAATTACCTTTTCTGTTTTTTCAATTCGTTTGAAGTCATCTCTTGTACGACGAACATCAATAACACCTTCCATTTTAAGATGATCTTCATGTCTGACAACATCAGCACGATCACCACGAGTGACCGAGTAATCTGTTCGTCGAACAACTTCCATATCTCCTTCAGGCTTTAGATTATCTTGAGGCCGTTTTTGTATCGGCCGTTCACCGGGCTGCCATTTTTCATGTACAGGTTTTTCAAAATCTCCTTCGGGCTTCAAATTATCTTGTGGTTTCTTAGGAGTTTGTTTTTCTGCTGGTTGCCATTTATCTTGTTTTGGTTTTTCAAATTCTCCTTCAGGTTTCAAGTTATCCTTAGGTTTCTGTGGCGTTTGTCTTTCAGCTGGTCGCCATTCATCAACTTTCGGTTGTTCGAATTCTCCTTCCGGCTTAAGATTATCTTTTGGTTTCTTTTGAATAGGCCGCTCTGCAGGTTGCCATTTTTCTGGTTTCTTTTGTTCGAAGTCACCTTCCGGTTTTAAATTGTCATGTGGCTTTGTAGGTTTGGGTCTCTCACCTGGGCGCCACTTTTGTTTTTCTGGCGTATCAAATTCACCTTCTGGCTTGAGGTTATCTTTAGGTTTATGGGGAGTTTGTCTTTCAGCAGGCCGCCATTTTTCTGTTTTCGGTTGTTCAAACTCTCCTTCAGGTTTCAAATTGTCCTTAGGTTTCTTTTGGCTAGGCCTTTCAGCAGGTCGCCACTTTTCTTTATCAGGAGTTGTAAATTCACCCTCCATACGTAAATTATCTTCTGGCTTCTTTTGTTTTGGTATCTCAGCCGGTCGCCATTTGTCCCGTTTTGGAGTTTCGAATTCACCTTCAGGTCTGAGGTTATCTTTAGGTTTTGATGGTATAGCTCTTTCAGCAGGCCGCCATTCTTCAGGTCTCTGTTGCTCAAAATCACCTTCAGGCTTAAGATTATCTCGTGGTTTCTTTTGAATTGGACGTTCGGCAGGTTGCCATTCTTCTGGACGTCTTTGTTCAAAGTCACCCTCTGGTCGTAAATTGTCATGCGGTTTTGTGGGGGTTGGTCTTTCCGCTGGTCGCCATTTCTCTTTTTCAGGTGTTTCGAAATCACCTTCTGGCTTGAGATTATCTTTAGGCTTAGTCGGTGTTTGCCTCTCAGCAGGACGCCATTTTTCTGGTCTCGGTTGTTCAAAATCTCCTTCAGGTTTAAGATTATCTTTAGGTTTCTTTTGTATTGGACGTTCTGCAGGCTGCCATACTTCAGGCTTTCTGTGCTCAAAGTCACCTTCAGGTCTTAAGTTATCATGAGGCTTTGTAGCTTTAGGTCTTTCCGCTGGGCGCCATTTCTCTTTTTCAGGAGTTTCAAACTCACCCTCTGGCTTGAGATTATCTTTAGGTTTCTGAGGTGTTTGCCTTTCAGCAGGCCGCCATTCTTCAGGTCTCTGTTGCTCAAAGTCTCCCTCAGGTCTAAGATTGTCCTTCGGTTTTGTTTGTGTCCGACGTTCTGCAGGTTGCCATTCTTCTGGCTTTCTGTGCTCAAAGTCACCCTCAGGTCTTAAGTTATCATGCGGCTTTGTAGGTTTAGGTCTCTCCGCTGGGCGCCATTTCTCTTTTTCAGGAGTTTCAAACTCACCCTCTGGCTTGAGATTATCTTTAGGTTTCTGAGGTGTTTGCCTTTCAGCAGGCCGCCATTCTTCAGGTCTCTGTTGCTCAAAGTCTCCCTCAGGTCTAAGATTGTCCTTCGGTTTTGTTTGCGTCCGACGTTCTGCAGGTTGCCATTCTTCCGGCTTTCTGTGTTCAAAGTCACCCTCAGGTCTTAAGTTATCATGCGGCTTTGTAGGTTTAGGTCTCTCCGCTGGGCGCCATTTCTCTTTTTCAGGGGTTTCAAAGTCACCCTCTGGCTTGAGATTATCTTTAGGTTTCTGAGGTGTTTGTCTCTCAGCAGGGCGCCAGTGTTCTGTTTTAGGTTGCTCAAAATCTCCCTCAGGTCTAAGATTGTCCTTAGGTTTTGTTTGTGTCCGGCGTTCTGCAGGTTGCCATTCTTCCGGCTTTCTGTGCTCAAAGTCACCCTCAGGTCTTAAGTTATCATGTGGCTTTGTAGGTTTAGGTCTCTCCGCTGGGCGCCATTTCTCCTTTTCAGGAGTTTCAAAGTCACCCTCTGGTTTCAGATTATCTTTAGGTTTTTGAGGTGTTTGCCTTTCAGCAGGCCGCCATTCTTCAGGTTTAGGTTGCTCAAAGTCTCCCTCAGGTCTAAGATTGTCCTTCGGTTTTGTTTGTGTCCGACGTTCTGCAGGTTGCCATTCTTCCGGCTTTCTGTGCTCAAAGTCACCCTCAGGTCTTAAGTTATCATGCGGCTTTGTAGGTTTAGGTCTCTCCGCTGGGCGCCATTTCTCTTTTTCAGGGGTTTCAAAGTCACCCTCTGGCTTGAGATTATCTTTAGGTTTCTGAGGTGTTTGTCTCTCAGCAGGCCGCCAGTGTTCTGTTTTAGGTTGCTCAAAGTCTCCCTCGGGTCTGAGATTGTCCTTCGGTTTTGTTTGCGTCCGACGTTCTGCAGGTTGCCATTCTTCCGGCTTTCTGTGCTCAAAGTCACCCTCAGGTCTTAAGTTATCATGCGGCTTTGTAGGTTTAGGTCTCTCCGCTGGGCGCCATTTCTCTTTTTCAGGGGTTTCAAAGTCACCCTCTGGCTTGAGATTATCTTTAGGTTTCTGAGGTGTTTGTCTCTCAGCAGGCCGCCAGTCTTCTGTTTTAGGTTGCTCAAAGTCTCCCTCGGGTCTGAGATTGTCCTTCGGTTTTGTTTGTGTCCGGCGTTCTGCAGGTTGCCATTCTTCCGGCTTTCTGTGCTCAAAGTCACCCTCAGGTCTTAAGTTATCATGCGGCTTTGTTGGTTTAGGTCTCTCCGCTGGGCGCCATTTCTCCTTTTCAGGAGTTTCAAAGTCACCCTCTGGTTTCAGATTATCTTTAGGTTTTTGAGGTGTTTGCCTTTCAGCAGGCCGCCATTCTTCAGGTTTAGGTTGCTCAAAGTCTCCCTCAGGTCTAAGATTGTCCTTCGGTTTTGTTTGTGTCCGACGTTCTGCAGGTTGCCATTCTTCTGGCTTTCTGTGTTCAAAGTCACCCTCAGGTCTTAAGTTATCATGCGGCTTTGTAGGTTTAGGTCTCTCCGCTGGGCGCCATTTCTCTTTTTCAGGGGTTTCAAAGTCACCCTCTGGCTTGAGATTATCTTTAGGTTTCTGAGGTGTTTGTCTCTCAGCAGGCCGCCAGTCTTCTGTTTTAGGTTGCTCAAAGTCTCCCTCGGGTCTGAGATTGTCCTTCGGTTTTGTTTGTGTCCGACGTTCTGCAGGTTGCCATTCTTCCGGCTTTCTGTGCTCAAAGTCACCCTCAGGTCTTAAGTTATCATGCGGCTTTGTAGCTTTAGGTCTCTCCGCTGGGCGCCATTTCTCTTTTTCAGGTGTTTCAAACTCACCCTCTGGTTTGAGATTATCTTTAGGTTTCTGAGGTGTTTGCCTTTCAGCAGGCCGCCATTCTTCAGGTCTCTGTTGCTCAAAGTCTCCCTCTGGTCTAAGGTTGTCCTTCGGTTTTGTTTGTGTCCGACGTTCTGCAGGTTGCCATTCTTCTGGCTTTCTGTGCTCAAAGTCACCCTCAGGTCTTAAGTTATCATGTGGCTTTGTAGCCTTAGGTCTCTCCGCTGGGCGCCATTTCTCCTTTTCAGGAGTTTCAAAGTCACCCTCTGGTTTCAGATTATCTTTAGGTTTTTGAGGTGTTTGCCTTTCAGCAGGCCGCCATTCTTCAGGTTTAGGTTGCTCAAAGTCTCCCTCAGGTCTAAGATTGTCCTTCGGTTTTGTTTGTGTCCGACGTTCTGCAGGTTGCCATTCTTCTGGCTTTCTGTGTTCAAAGTCACCCTCAGGTCTTAAGTTATCATGCGGCTTTGTAGCTTTAGGTCTCTCCGCTGGGCGCCATTTCTCCTTTTCAGGAGTTTCAAAGTCACCCTCTGGTTTCAGATTATCTTTAGGTTTTTGAGGTGTTTGCCTTTCAGCAGGTCGCCATTCTTCAGGTTTAGGTTGCTCAAAGTCTCCCTCAGGTCTAAGATTGTCCTTCGGTTTTGTTTGTGTCCGACGTTCTGCAGGTTGCCATTCTTCTGGCTTTCTGTGTTCAAAGTCACCCTCAGGTCTTAAGTTATCATGCGGCTTTGTAGCTTTAGGTCTCTCCGCTGGGCGCCATTTCTCTTTTTCAGGCGTTTCAAAATCGCCCTCTGGCTTGAGGTTATCTTTAGGTTTTTGAGGTGTTTGCCTTTCAGCAGGGCGCCACTCTTCTAATTTTGGTTGTTCAAAATCTCCTTCAGGTTTTAAATTATCTTTCGGCTTTTTCTGAACAGGCCGTTCTGCGGGACGCCATTTTTCTCTATCGGGTGTTGTGAATTCACCTTCGGGTCGTAAGTTATCTTCTGGCTTGCTTGGCTTTGGTCTTTCAGCTGGAATCCATTCATTAGGTTTTGGCTGTTCGAATTCACCTTCTGGTTTTAGATTATCCTTAGGTTTTTTCACCTCCGGTCGTCTAGGACCTTTTTCTTCATATGTTCTATATTCTTCTTGCGTCGTAGTAAGAGTTTCTACATTTTCTGTTGAATAAAATTTATCGAAGTCTTCTTTTGTCCATGTTCTACGCCTTTGTGGCCTTTCTACTGTTGTATTTTTTTCAGTATAATCTTTTTGATTAGACGTTACAAAGTCTATTTCGCCTTCATGGATTAAATTGTCTGTTTTACGTTTAATTAAAGTGGTCCTCTCGACTGTATCCGTATAATCTATGTATTCTGACTGTGAAGTTGTTTCTGTTATCATATCTCCTTCTATTTTAGTCCAAGTGTTCCTCCGAACCGGTTTCGGTCTTTCGACAGGTTTCAATGTATACTCAGTCCTTGATGTTGTTGAATCTGTAAAATATGTTTTGAATTAATTATTTAATTCATGAATATATTTAAAATATTATTTTATAGTATTTTATGAACTAGAAAAATCAATGCCGCAGTGTGATCTCAAGACAACACTTGTTGTTAGAAACAAAGCAATTAAATGCTTGCTAGTTATTAAGAGTCTGTAGTCACGTCTAGTAGTTAGTATTCCAGTATATTACCGTTGCAAAGTAATTTTTAGATTTTCAAGCTAAAAGAAAACCCGAATCATAAATATTTCATTGAAATAAAAATATGATCCATTGTATGTGGTCATTAAGAAATTTTAAATTAAAAGAAAAAGGAATATATTTTTAAGACATCACAGGTGAAAGACTTTATAATAATTCAAATGATACGTTGTATAATTAAAAAGTGTATATATACCTAACATATAATTTGACCACATCATATTCCAATTGGAAGGCAACTATGATGACCATTACAGTTAATTAGAGCTGAGATGGCCCAGTGGTTAGAACGCGTGCATTTTAACCGATGATTGCGGGTTCAAACCACCGCTATATATATGTGCTTAATTTGTGTTTATAATTCATCTCGTGCTCGGCTGTGAAGGAAAACATCGTGAGAAAACCTGCATGTGTCTAATTTCATCGAAATTCTGCCACATGTGCATTCCACCAACCCGCATTGGAACAACGTGGTGGAATGTGTTCCAAAACCTCTCCTTAATGGAAGAGGAGGCCTTATCTCAGCAGTGGGAAATTTACAGGCTGTTACTCTACTTTACTTTACTATTCCAATTGATTTTAAATTACACCATAAAATAAAATTTTACATACCTACAAATTCTCCTTCAGTAATTAGGTTATCAGTACGTCGTATTATTTCAGCTCTTTCACCAGTAACTACTTTATAGTCTTCAGTTATTGTTCTTGAGGTTGTAAAATCACCTTCGGGTCGTAAATTATCTTGGGGTTTTTTAACAACAGGTTTGTCTGCTGGTCTAAACTCCTCCGGGTGCCGCTTTGTGAATTCACCTTCAGGTTTAAGGTTATCAACTGGTTTCTTTTGTTGAGGTCTTTCAGCCGGTGACCATTCTTCTTTTTTAGGCGTAGTGAATTCACCTTCTGGTTTCAAATTATCAGTAGGTCTTTTAACGGGAGCTCTATCTCCTGGTAACCATTCTTCTGGTTTTCTTTTTTCAAAGTCGCCTTCAGGCTTAAGATTGTCTTCAGGTTTCTTGGGTCTTTGTCTTTCTGCTGGTTTCCACGGTTGTTTTTCTGGAGTTGAAAATTCTCCTTCGGGTCGTAAATTATCCTCGGGACGTTTAACAGGAGCTCGGTCACCGGGTCTCCAAACTTCAGGCCTTCTGTCTTCAAAATCACCTTCCGGTTTCAAGTTATCTTCCGGTCGTCGGACTGGTGCTCTGTCACCAGGACGCCATTCTTCAGGTTTACGTTTTTCGAATTCACCCTCTGGGCGTAGGTTGTCTTCTGGTTTTTTGGCCTTTTGACGTTCTGCAGGACGCCATGGCTCTTTGTCAGGTGTCGTAAACTCACCTTCAGGTCTTAAATTGTCTTCAGGGCGACGTGTTGGAGCTCGATCACCGGGACGCCATTCTTCAGGGCGTCTTTTCTCAAACTCACCTTCTGGTTTTAAGTTATCTTCTGGCCGTTTGACAGGAGCTCGATCGCCAGGCTGCCATTTCTCTGGCTTTCTATCTTCAAAATCACCCTCTGGTTTTAGATTATCCTGTGGACGACGAACCGGAGCCCTATCTCCAGGTTGCCATTCTTCAGGTTTATGTCTCTCAAAATTACCTTCAGGACGCAAGTTATCTTCTGGCCTTTTAGGTCTTTGGCGCTCAGCTGGCCGCCATGTCTCTTTTTCGGGTGTGGTAAACTCTCCTTCTGGTTTGAGATTATCTTGAGGACGGCGAGTAGGTGCTCGATCACCAGGTTGCCATTGTTCTGGTTGTCTTCTTTCGAAGTCTCCTTCCGGTTTCAAATTATCCTCTGGACGTTTGACAGGAGCACGATCACCGGGCATCCACTTTTCTGGTCGTCGATCTTCAAAGTCACCTTCTGGTCTTAAATTATCTTCAGGCCGGCGTACTGGTGCTCTGTCTCCTGGCTGCCATTCTTCCGGCTTACGTTTTTCGAAATCTCCTTCAGGTCGCAAGTTGTCTTCTGGTTTCTTAGGTTTTTGACGTTCAGCTGGTCGCCACGGTTCTTTATCGGGAGTAGAGAATTCTCCTTCTGGTCTTAGATTATCTTCGGGACGACGAGTTGGTGCCCTGTCTCCAGGACGCCATTCTTCTGGTTTACGCCTCTCAAAATCACCTTCTGGGCGCAAATTGTCCTCTGGTTTAGTGGCTTTTGGACGTTCTGCAGGCCGCCAGATTTGCTTTTCAGGAGTAGTAAATTCTCCTTCAGGTTTCAGGTTATCTTCAGGGCGACGAGTCGGAGCCCTATCACCTGGACGCCATTCATCTGGTTTACGCCTTTCGAAATCCCCCTCAGGCTTAAGATTATCTTCCGGTTTTTTAACAGGAGCCCTGTCACCAGGGCGCCACTCTTCTGGGCGTCTCCTTTCAAAATCGCCTTCAGGTTTGAGATTGTCTTCTGGTTTAGTTGCTTTAGGTCGCTCAACAGGTTGCCAACGAGGACGCTCAGGCTCTTGGAAATCTCCTTCAAGCCTCAAATGATCTTCTTGATAAACAGCAGTTGTACGGCTGACGTGTTTTTCGTCGTAATCTTGTTTGTATGCGGAGACCACGCTCGTAGTGTGCTCCACATCGAACAATGGCTCCGGGGCATCGTTGTGTGGGCAGCGGTGACGCCTAAAAGAACAAGATATTATCATTATAATTCAGTTTTATTCGATCTCTATATATGATATGTGTTTATTCATTCATATTATATTATTAATTCCTCATAGAATAAGTACAGTATAAGTAATAAATTACACTACACAGGTTTTTCTTCCTACACACCTTGCAAAATGGTAGGGGTGCAAGTACAATGGAAAACGTTTTTGCAACGGTAGAGGCGGCAGTGTGAGCGAATCGGCCATAGCAGGCTTCCATTGCGACTGACATTACACATTACTCACTATAAGGCTGCTTACAACTAAATACATATTTTGTAGTCATAACGATAACTATTATTTTCAACAAAATTAAGTACCTACATCAAATAATAGATTTATCTTTGTTGAATATATAATTAAACCATTGTTACGAAGACTTTTTAAAAAGATAACATTTGAAACACGTATATATTATATTAGCAATACTTCTTACTCAGGGCTTATGTATTACAACTGAAACCTTATAAAGTAACGACTGGGACGCGCAACCTACCGCTTCGCGACGCGAGTTACCTACTGCCGTAATGATTGAACGTTCTTGCCGCACAAATTTACTTTTCCTATTGAAACTAAGAGTTTCTGTTACAAAAACTAAAATCGATCTGTTTATTTTTTCTTCGTTAAATTTAATTAAAATTTAACACGTAAAAACCACTGCTAAAAGTGTTAAATATGAGAATAAAATCATTTTAAAAAAACATCAAATGTAGGTCACGTGTACCTTTCATATCGGATTGAATTTTGTTTTTTTTTCTTTGTACAATTCGGAAACTATTTTATTCCACTATCAAAATATTTATTCTAGCAATTATATTGGTATTTATTTACAAATAATATCCAATTGTTATCTAATTAAATTTAAAACAGTTGAACAGCTTACACGCCACTAAAAGTCTTTGAATTAGGTATAAATTAATCAAAATTAACTAAATTACACAGAGAAAGATTGATTCATTAGTGAGAACAAAGAACTTCAGAACCTAAGTGGGCGTTTCTTGGTCCCGATATAGCGCTGACTCAGTAACAGTCTTATAGGGATCAATTCACAATATTTTTTTTGTAATTAAATGATTAGTCCAGTGTAACGAACTGCCACAATTATATAATTTGATATTATTATTAAATAATAAAATTATAATGACGATTGCCATCTATAGCCATTAATATTAAAAAAGTGTCTGTATATAGTTATATTGGACAGAAAGCATATAGCAGAATCTTTTTCTTATTTATACATCTTAATATTCATGTCTATTGTATATTTTATTGATTAGCTATGAAGTAAATAGGTGACGAATTCGTTTTTACATTTGGGAAGGTTGTTCGATGGGTATGTATTGTATGTACGTAACCTTAATAACCTTTGTTATAATTTGTCGCCTAGCAATGGAAATCAAACATGTCCTTAAACTATCTTTGTAGTTATCGATCAATACAAATTTACTTTTTTTTAGGAAAGATAAATTAACTATCCATTTATATTGATTTAATATTACTTTGTCATAATGTATTCAGCCTTATAAAATTAAAAAAAAAAAACTCATCAGTAAAATGAATAAGATTCCCACTGATTTTTTCATGTTTGTGGAAAGATATCAATCCTATTTTTGTATGGTGTTTATCTGCGATTGATTATTTATCAGTATTATTAAGGGATTAAATTATTTGTACCTTATAATTGACAACATTCCTCTTGAAATGTCATACACATTTTAAAACACAGTTTAAATCACTAATATTATGATTTACAAACTATTTTCACGTTAGTTTTCACACTGATAATTTTCGACATTGATTGCTGATAGGTTTATGCTCGTATCAGTGCTTGAAGTTATGAATTTCTAACGCCATATTATCTATTAGAGTTCTTTGCCAAAATAATTAAAACCCTGAAGTGACATCATGTGTACGTATTGGTTGCGATAACTCGACGATATAGCAAATTATTCATAAGTAAATTTACAATTTATGTGACGTACATAAGTTATATTTGCCTTATTTACTTTTTCTTCGTTGCATATTTTTATTAGTATTAGATCTTATAATTAAAAAAAAAAACAACTTTTTCACATGATACAAATGCAATATATGAATCAAGAGTATTAAATATCTTTTAAGAATACTCAGTTGATTATATAGAATAATAATTTTAAGTTATAAAATAAAGTATTAGTTATATACGTATATAAGCAGTAAAATAGGTAAGTCGACAAGTTTGATAAAATGACAGCAAATATCCGCTTTACATTCCTGACTGACGACACTTAATTAACTACTAATTTGATTTAAATGTATATGTAACGATAATACTACTTAAGTTGATATATATCCAAGTAAATATAGTGATGATAAAATCCATATTTATAAACGTAGATGTTTTTTTGTGTTCTCTATCAGAAAAAACTACAAAACCAATATATATAAAAGTGAAATCTTAAGATGCAACGGCTCAAAAAAGGTTCAATTTATAGTGGCTTAGCAGAGATCTGGTGGCGAATTTACTTTTTTTATATGAACTGTGTAACGTACACTAATTATTTATGTTTAGAAAATATCAAAGTCATACCTTAGGCTCTAATATATGTAAACGTATTTAAAAAAAAAAACACAAAACTGTCAAACTATATTATAATGTCAAAAATTCTTCTCCTTCAATCTAGGGTTTTACAAACCTTACTAAAGTAATGAGAATCCGTTAACGTTACAACTAAAGAGATAACTGCGTTCAATATTAAAATCAAATTTATTAGTAATTCATGTATTATGCAATAATATTGATGACATAAGCCACCACTTAAAGTGTAATTATGCATCTGCTATTTAAATGGTATATGAAATATTACTACAAATGCCAATACGTAAGCATGCTTGGTACATATTTAATACCTATAGTTACAAAGAATATCTACTTAAATTTATTTTTTTCTCAGAAAAAAAATGTTAATTTTTGGTGAATGTACTTTTAATCATATGCTTTATTTTATTCGAATTTGATTCATTTGTCATACTTTAAATGTGTAAGATATGTAACATTTGAGAAATTAATTTCGTATGCATAATGTAATCCGCGATGACGGAAAACATAGAGACGCATATGTAAGAAGTAGTCAAATAAATTTACATCCGCCAGAAATAACTAGACCAGTTTATTGGATTAAGATCGAATCCGTTTCCTTAGAAGATAATATTATAGTTGCTGGCATGGACACATCCTGTCATATTAACTTGCATATTGTTTATATTAGTTTATATGTTGGATACATTGAACCTTATCAAACAACCGATTGATTGTTTTGCAAGATGTTCTTCAGTGTGAGTCAGGCACTAACGCCTGCTCCTAACTATATCGGGAATATTACTCAACCAGACTCGAGATTTCGAGAGTGTGATTAATATGCTTCTGAAGAAATGTTTTGTCTTTTTATTTGATGACAACATCATCTTAGTAATATTTAATATTAAAATATATTTTTGTTCAAAATTTATTCACGTAGGTATAATCCCTATATAAGGAGTGTTTTTATGTAAAGAATTTTCATAATTAAAACCGTTGTATGTTTACAGCCTTAATTATTATTTCGCGGGTGTTTAGTTAAAAACTGATTTCCTTTATTTTGCCATCATTGTTTTTCGAATTTTAAATTCGAATGAATTTGATGTAGGTTAGGTAAGACGAGATAATAAAAAAATAATAATTAAAAACTTAACTTATATTCTATAAAAAATGCCATGAATGTATTTAAAATACTGGTCGGTAACATAGTATGTGTTCATTCTTTCCGCCGCTGTGCTTGTAGATGGTGATTCTTACCACGGTGTAATTTATTATTTCGGTGAATTCGCATTACCATTTTTGTAAGGCGGAGGAGCCACGGTCATCGACGCGGAACGTTTGCATCGTGAGAAGATCAACACAACTCAGTAGATAGAGTCAAATAAGGTTTTATTTTTAATGACATCATAACGCGTTAATAATGCATAGACTTTTGCCTTTGCCTACTTTAAAAAAATGACACATACAAAAAAAATTGAATACAGTGCGAGGCCGTATACTTGTTTTAATGACATCACAACGCGTTAATAATGCATAGACTTTTGCCTTTGCCTACTTTAAAAAAATGATACATACAAAAAAAAATATTCAATTTTTATTAGAGCGAGGCCATACTCTGCAACCCAATATATTTTTCTGTTCCTTATGCGTTTCATAATGCCATTATAAGATTTGTTCGATAGAGTTTGTAGTACTTTGTAGTTGTTGTCGACTCTTGCGTGATGGCGCGCAACTTGCACCGGATAATAATTGTTTACATGAAAAAAAATGGCATTGCAACGCATTCCGGGCGTCAGTCTGTTCATATAAATACATCCAACAACATTTATAGACTTGAATGTTCTCTTGAAATTTTAAATAATATAGAGCATTGATAACCCTTCCAGGGCTACTATCAAGTTACTAGGTAATTAAGTATCATGTGAAATACAGTAACCTGTAGAACTCTACGTATTATAGCATTATTTTTAATAAACATGAATATTATTTTATTTAATCAAATTACCAAATGGAAAACGCAATAGGCACATGCATTAATATGACAATAGATATTATAGGTACGTAAAGTATTTTTTTTTAAATTGAGGTAAGTATTTCAAAATGCTGCATTTATTTATTATAAATTTGTTTGGATTTCAAAGTAATTATTGACTCATTCAATGTTCCATGGCCTTAATAGCTTAGGAACTGCTGACATAAATTAGAAAAAATACAAAAACCTTTCCGAATACATATTCTATACGATAGTGCACACAGGACATTATTTATAAAACAAACCAAAAATAGCTATCATAATATTTGATAAGTCTATGAACAAACGGAAGTTTAAACTAGGTATGTAACGTGGCTAGATAGGTGTGTTAAATCTTAATACACTTGAATAAATAGCAATTTTAATTACATATATAAGTTACTCGACGACTTCGTTTAAATAGTACCCCATGTAACCATTATACTTAACGGAACGTGGGCCAGTGTAATTATGGGAACCATAGGAACTTACGCCCTTTTTATGGTATGCCAACCGTGTTAAAGATATAAGGAATAGATAATATTTCGTATAATACGGTGGTCACTTATTTATCAGATGGTCCACAGTAACTGTCTTATTATAAATATTAATAATAAAAATGCATTTTTATACTACCATTACTTTAAGGCCTTAAAGGTATTACCGTTGCCTACGCAACGCGGTAACCAAGGTGACCCATTGTTGGTTTCAAGTGCAAAATAATCAACTGTCGGAAATCATTTAATGCGGCAGTGATTACATCAACCACCGAAAATAATATCAATGCAAAACTTATAAAAATTGAATAACTTTTCACTTATATAACCAATATAACGACGGCTAATATACCTTTCGTTAAATTAAAAAAAAAAAAACATATTTTAATATTTTGTTCTTTTTTTAATGTATGTCAATATTATAAAAACTATTTGCTTAAGTGCACTTAAAAATAGTAGAATATTAAATGAAATATAGACAAAGAATATTGAAATATAATCTCACTTGGCGTTTAGCTTATATCCTTCCAATTCCCAAAAACAAAAATCCCATATCTTTCTCTCACTTTCGTCCAATATCTATTCTTCCATTTCTGTCTAAAGTGTTAGAACGTATTGTCCATCTTCAATTAACAAAGTATCTAGCAGAGTACAATGTACTCTCTGATTTCCAATCAGGATTTCGGAGAGGTCATAGTACTACTACTGCCCTACTTAAAGTATGCGACGATATACGTTTTAACATGGACAACAGACATGTTAGTATCCTGGCATTATTGGACTTCAGTAATGCGTTCAATACGGTTGATTTAGATCTCCTGCTGGCAGTGCTTCGGTCGATTAATATATCTTCCGATGCATGTGAGTGGTTTCGTAGCTACCTGTTTGGTCGTCAGCAATGTGTACGGATTAATAATAAATTATCCAGCCTCCAATCTCTCTCATCTGGTGTTCCTCAAGGCAGTGTCCTCTCTCCACTTTTATTTTCAATTTTTATTAATACTGTATCCCATCTCCTCTCGTCTTCCTTTCATCTTTATGCTGACGACTTGCAGGTCTACGTTTCTGCTCCCTTAACAGGTATCGGAGGGGCTATTGAGAGGCTGAACCAGGAATTGCATAAAATTTGTACTTGGAGCAAGACGTGCGGGCTTCTTGTAAATCCAGATAAATCGCAGGTCATTATTATTGGCAGCTCCAAACTACTTACTAAAGTTGATTACGCCAACCTACCTGCGATCATCTTTAACAATACGCCTCTGTCACTTAGCAGTTCCATTAAAAACCTTGGTCTTCTTATCGATAATACATTATCCTGGACTGTGCAAGTTGCTGAAGTCAGTAGAAAAGTTTTCGCCACATTTCATTTGTTAAAACGTTGGAAACACTTTCTGCCCATTAAGACTAAAATCACGTTATGTCAAACTCTTCTACTTCCTATTTTGGACTACGCAGATTGTTGTTACACAAACATTACTGAGGACCAACTCAATAAGCTAGAAAGGTTACAGAACGTTTGCATCAAATTCATCTTTGGTCTACGGAAATTTGATCACGTCTCCGAATATCGGGCGCAACTTAAGTGGCTTACTATTCGACATCGTCGCAACTTGCACATGTTATCCCTTCTTTACTCTATCCTCTACAATCCTCTTCTTCCCGCGTATTTGAAGGAACGGTTCTGTTTTGTGGGTACTGACGTCAGCTATCCACATGAACTGCGATCACGCTCTGACAACAAACTGTCACTGCCGGTCGCTCATACCCACTTCTATAGCGAATCCTTTACGATGACAGCTGCTAAGCTATGGAATACGCTCCCTGCCGAAATTCGTCAATCTGAGTCAATTTATATATTTAAAAATAGGTTACATAAGTATTATTTATCTATTCAATCTGCGTAAATACTATTTCCTATATTATCATACTATTAGTATTTATTTATTAAGTATTATATTTTATGTACGTAAGTTTTATTATTATTATTTTTTTTTATTATATGTTTAGTATAACTTTCTGCTATATATATAATTTTATTTATATAATTATTTGGTATATATAATACATATGTATTTATTAAACTTATATATATGTATTTTGTTATATATTATTTGTATTATTTAAAAATTAATTTTTAGCTGTTTAAGAATAAAACATGCTTGTTTGCACCATCCCGTTTCCCACAGACAAATTCTTACTCTAAAGGGTTGTCTGTAAGAGATTGCTTTAAGCAATAAGACCGCCTTTGCACGCTTCTCTTTTTGTTATGTTCTTGTAATGTTATGTACACTGTATCTTTTGCTTTTTGTGTGCAATAAAGTATCTATCTATCTATCTATCTATCTATCTCAATTTTTTATTATTATTTTATCGTGTATGATTCGATTCTAGACAGACCATATGGTCGACGACCTTCTATGGCTGTGACTGGATTATAATGCAACACCTACACGATAATACCAGCTAGCTCTCACTAGCTTATTAGCCATTTGGTTATCTGTGCCAACTACAAAAAAAGATTAATTTTATTTACCGTTAAAATCTAACCATAACAATAGTCCAACGTTTTTAATATCAATCAAAATTAAGAAACAGTTTCTCAATAATATCTACGTGTTTTAAAATATATTCTTAATATGTTATACGATTTAAATATCCACATATAAATGTAAATAAATCATTAGCAAACAATGGGTGTTGCCTACCAAATAAAAATTGCTATCGGTAAGTTTTTATGGGTTTAGAGCATATTTACGCCAGATAATCTTATCTCAGGATATCACAGATACAATATTTTGGAAGATAACCTTAATAAGTAATTGAAATAAACAAGCTAACGATTGTTATGTGTTTTACAAAATGTAATGCTTAAAAAATACTCCATGTACGTGTAATATTAATACTTAGTAAAATACACTATATAAAATAAATATTAGTTAGTTTTCGGCACGGCTTTTTTGTACTAAAATTTTCTATATATTTATGTGTTGAGTTGTGGAAATTAATCAAATTTCATCACCAATTTCATTTATCATACTTTTGTTTCTTTATTTAAAAAACTTATATACGTCTTCCTTTACCAAAAAACTGGGCTTGAGACCTAATGATCTGTATCATCTTTCCTCAAACCCAATTTTGCAACTTTATACGTCTAACATTATATCCCTGGCACACGCAGACAAAGGATTTACCAGGACGCATCTTAATCCCCTGACTTCTCTAATTACACCATGTTCTTTTAGATTTCGTTAATTAGTGAATCAGAGGATGTCATCCCCTATTCTATGTATTGGTAATTAAGAATATTATTTTATATACCTACTAGTAAATCAAACAAAAAAGACTAAAAATTAAATTTCAGTCCGTAAAATTTAACGACGTACGGACTCTCAGCGAGCAAGTGGGCAATGAAGTTTTATAGGATAGTATACAGTGTATCAATGTCAACCACTTGCGGCTTGCAATCGATGTAAGACTCTATTAATAGAATCAAATCTCAGCTATAGCATAATGGTTCTGTGTTTTGTATTCGCTACATCCAGGAAATAGAAGGCAGTTAAGGCAAAAACAAATCATTTGCAATGATGACCTTTTAATAATTTAATAGTTTCCATGAGGAGGATGCTCAGTTAAATGTTATTTTTATAACGTAATACCTATATTGTTTTAACTAGATTTCCGCATTTTTATTTCCGCTGGCAGGCAATATTATGTCATAGTTAAAGATTTCAATAACGCAAAATTCTTAATTTAGCATAGAAAACCTAAAACTATACGTAATTATAACATGTTTTCTTTGAGTTAAAATTAACCCAATAATCAATTTATTTCAGATAATAAATATAGAGTGAAATGCACAGATTATAATCAGCACTGATCTAGTATTTCTAACCTAGACACGTTTATAGTCCAGTTTACAGTCCCGATAGTGTGTACTATTCCTATGAAAAAAAAGAGATATTCTGACATCACCTTATCTGTAAACATACAAAATATTCGTGCTTTTAAAAGCTACTTGAATTCTTATTTCAGTAATTCAACCCATTTTTGGATTGTCTCCCGCAGCAACTTTCCATTTGCAGAATATTGAGGTCGATCTTTTTACTGGCCTTATACGACATGAATGATAATAAATGAATGGTGCCTACTGACTGTAATTCACACAATTCGCATCTTTACATACTAAATAATAAAAGCTAAAATCGCATGTTAAACTATTAACAGTCCCGACTTAATTCATGCCTTACGCCGAATAAGCGCTACTGTGTTTGCTTTAAAAGTATTTTGCAACTTATAATTTCACAAACAGTTTAATTTAACATTGCTATCATACCTTATATCTTTCAGATACAATTTTTCCTAGAAGTAATCATAAAATTATGATATAATTATTATTTTCATATAAAATTGCATTTGTGTGTGATAAATAAAATGCATAAATATATTCAGTTGATAATATTTATCACGTAATCACCGTATTTGCTTCACACGTAGGTATGCGAGTTCAACAAATCCTTTGCATGATAAACAATAATCTTTACCGTGTGCAATTTGATAAAATATCAGGCGAAAGAAAGCATGATGCGAACAGATAGAATATCATTATTTGTAAAATACTGCTTAAGATACTTTATTTTTTTTAATGATTATCAACATCGAATTATAACACTTTTTACAAAATAACAAATGGATTTTGAAAATATGACTATGCTAATTAAAGAACTATGTTGTAGCGAAAAACAAAAAGAAAAGAGATAGGTTTTTTTCATAGACTTTATATGTAGATACATCAATCGGAGGAAGGGGAACTACATACTCTTTAGAGTTTCATTCAGTGTTTTGTTCACTTTAAACTGTTCTCATTCAAAGACTAGGTACTGATTTACTGTTAAATTTAAAAACACTTATTCTGAGATAATGAATTTTAGCCACATAGACTTTTATTTTTATAATTGTATTATTTCTAACAACATGTTGTAAAATTTCATTCGCATTTGTATGTAGTTAGCACAATATTCCGATTTATAAGCGACCGTGATATTAGAAAATTTTCACACATGAAAATCCAGCGTTGATTGCCTGAATTGAATTGAAACATATTATTTCGGGCCGTACATGACCATTCCACCACCATTTCGATTACTTAATGAAATTCTTGTTTATACCTCATGTAATTAAATACAGTATTAATATAAAACATCATCTTAAATTATAGATTCTTAATATTTGTTAAATTATTCTAGTAAATTAATGTTGAGATCAATTAATACTATATTAAATAATTTCTGTTAAATTAACCAACCATTAAGGAAATCACTTTACATTAATAATATTAATAACACGTAATCATAGTTATTGTTATATTAAATGCAAATCCATTGTGTACTAAAATACATAAAGTTTATTTTAATGCACATTTTAAAAATATATTAATTTATTTGTCGTAATATTCATTTCATACGTGCTTATATCGGATATGCCTCTTGCATTCTTTTTTTAAAAATATCAGAATCGGATGAGTTATGTAATGTAGAACGCAGAATCCAGTTATTACGTAACAGCTAAGTTATATGTATAGAACTCGGATATGTAACGACGATAAGTCGTCGAATACGCCGATTATATTTCGGAATGCAAAAAAAAAAAGAAATGTATCCTCGTATATCAGAGATGACGTAAGAGTGCAGAACGACCTGGCTCGAAACATTAAGTTTTACATGAAGTAAACAACTCAGAAACGAGTTTAAGCGAGGACGTGGGCACGGTGAGATCACCGACGCGAATAGCTCACTGAGGTCGGTACAACGTCACGTCTTTCTAATTGACTTGCCGATTTTGTTACCCGCAACCAGTCAAAGGAACTAATAATCCTCTAAACGTCATTTCGTTTAATAATTCTATGCCATGAACGAGTTCATGAGACAACAATATATTTCGTATGATCAAGACCCGCTTTTAAAGGTAAACAAGTGTAACCTACAATATCGAAAGGTTATGCGCATGAAATGTGCTCATTAACGTTTATAACAGTGATCTAATTATGTTATCTCTAAGAAAAAATCTCTTTTATATATCTAAATTTGTTTTAAGACGAACGATTGACATTGATAACTACAAACCAAACCCATCACATATAATACCTATACTTAACTAAAAAAGTAACGTTAAAAATCTTATTTAATGAACATAGCTTTATTTAATTACCGAAATATTCCGAGAAGGGATTTTGGATTTATGTCACTGCTTTATTCCCAGTTCGATTCGTCACCGCAAATCATAATAATTGTTCTGTCTGTAATCTCACAACGTCAAGGTAAAAAATATTTACATTATTTATTATCTGTAATAATATATTTCTGTTCAATATTTCAAACATTCTCAATTTCATACCTAATGTAAAATACAGTTGAACCAGGATTTAATCAAACTTTTATTTTTTAATTATTGAAGTCAAATTATAAAAAATCAGATTCCCGGATACACATTTTTTATCTATGTATGTGTAAAACATAAGCAGACGCGCGAGAACAGATCTTATCTATAGCTTGTCTAATAAATGATACGCATATACTAAGACGGAGAAGGTCAATTCAGTAATAGCTCAATCTCAATTGAAGAAGCAGTGGGCGACGTCCACTTTGCTTATTACTTTTTATTGCTCAAACACTGAGAGATTCTATCACTCTTAAACTAGTACTTGTTAAAATGCTATAAACTTCACTGTTGCCACCAATTGCATAAAACTGGTACATTTGTAAAACGAAGTAAGTACATTGTAAAGCTGATGACATAATACAACTGATTAGAATAAACAGATGCGTCCTGTTGCCTACTAAAAAGGGATTTATATGAAACTAACTGATAGCTGTGACTTTTCACCAATAAATTAAAAATAAATGTTTAGTTTAATTGAAATTAAAAGACTTAATAACGAAATTAAATTTATATAAATACATACGAGAACGTGTCTATGGTATTTTTATAGTAATACATGAAATTGTTTGCGTTTTGGAATCTAAACTATGTCGGAAATACATTACATTAATCAACTAGACCCAATTACATATATATGTATGCACAATGCACACCATGGAAATCAACAATTAATAACCGCACGCTTTGTGATCGTTTATGAACTTGTATTTGTATATACCTATGTCTTATTTATTATTTTTCCTTTTCAGATAGTATTTTGGTGTGACTCATTTTAATAAATATTTTTAAAGGTTTCATTCAAAAAAATATTATACGACTGTAAGAAAACGTTATCGAACACACTGAGGGCTACTGGCTGTACTATGAAATTTAATGATTTAGCATATAAAACCTTATCAAACATTACCGTTCAAGTGCTCTATTGAAAAGTTGGCCATGTCTCGCTTAACTCCCACCGATGTATTAACATACAATGAATGTAAATCGCGAAATGTTTTCTCGGAACGATCGTGATTATCATACGTCACGAAATTCGCGACATAAAACGCATGTGAGATCAACAGATGGTTCCAATTATATTAAGTAAATAAAAAACGACGTGATTTTAAACGCTCGAAAGGTTCATTCGCGGAAAGCGAATAACATTACCAGTGTCAGATATGACTAACCGTGTTTTGGTTAAAAATAACCAGGAGTAAAATAACTTCAACATTCTTTAATTTCCTGGTAGTTTACAGGACCAAAATTCAATATGATTATTGAAATAAATCGTTTTATAATTTTCTAAATTATTACAATAAGTGCAAGACAAAAGTAAAGTATCGTATCCTTAGTCCAAGTTTATAATTAATTGAGCCCTTTATACCATTATTAAGACAATTATTTTTAATCACGACAAGTGGTTAAGTGTTCATCTTAATTCGAAACAAAAATTGACGCTGTTGCTACGTATAAAGCTGAGGTTCAATTAACAGCACAGATAATAAAGAATATTGGCTATAAGCAAATTGCACAACATTTTTTTTATTTCATAAATTCCAAAAATATATTCACGTGACTCCGTATTGAAGCTATCATCAGGCTTGTTGAATAAATTCGAATTGAAACGTGTTAAGAATGCCTATAGCCTAAGTTTATCGACTAGGCGCCATCCCAGTCACGTCCAATGTGCTTGCTAAACAACTACTACAAATACTAAATGACTTATTATTATTATTAAAAATAACAACGTGTGAAAATTAACTGTACCTTATTTATAAAAAAAATAATAACATTTAATATATATATTTTCAATCATATCAGTCATTGTACATGAATTAGGAATCTACAAAAAAAAAATTATCATGTAGGTAAATAATGCGCTACATAAGAGCAACAGCTATGATATATTTTTGTATTTTTTAAACAAACTATCTTTGATTGATAAGTTTTCATCTCAAACTTAAAATACTTAAACAGTTATAAATATTAGTATCTATATCATTTTATTCTGTGCAAAGAGCTCTACGTTTCTATCTTATCAAAATAAAAAACATGCTATATTTATCTTCATGTTGATTTATTGTTTAATAATATAATGGACGAAGACTTTAATAAAACTTTTATATAAATTCTTACTACACTTATTATACTTTTCATATAATCAACTAATAAAACCTAATAATCTATACTCCTACTTTAAAAACAAACAATTTCAAAACTGTTATTTGCAAATACAATTTTCATAAGCCTTGTCTAGACTTTAAGATTTTAGTATACTGATTTGACTAGACTACACCTACCTTTATTCAGAATGACGTAAACTTGCCTACACCAAACAATTTATTTGTCCTGAGATCATAACAGTTTGAACCCACGATTTTAGATCCATTATAATTTATACATTACATCGAATTCGATCATCGAGCTTGTGGAAGGCTTTTCCTCATAATTTTAATACATAGATACATATTAATAATACAGTTAAATAGCACTGTCCACTGTTTAATTACTATCAAATGTACAATAAATAAAAAATAAAAACAATATTCTTATTTCAATATTTTAGATTGTGTAAACTAATGGTAAAAAAGTGTGTTTAAATTATTTAAATTAAGAAGAGTAGCATCGTATGTTGTTAGTTTATGTACTTGCTTAACATTGAATACCATGGAACACAACAGGTACAAAAACCTTTTTGCAATATGGCGTGTCGCAATTGCCTGTCACAATGAACGGGCATAGAATCTCTATTCGAGTCACACTAGACTGCTTTCATACTGTTATAATGTGACCGTCTATATGTCTACATGATTTTATGGAGAATATTTCGTTATATTTGTTTTCTTTTAAATATTTCAACAGATCACGTGCTGCACGAAAACGTGAATGTCAAAAAAATTACGTAATACTTAAATAGAAAAACGACCGATTTAGAAATTATTTTTCCTACAATTCTATATTATTCTTCCGCAGCATTATTCCGTTTTAACATTGTTTTATTCAAATTATTAAAAAAAAAATCCTGGACTCTATTTCTAAGTTTCTGTAATAACAATCCGCTATTATTATAATTTGCTAGTTTTATCGCTATCATGTTACTGTTATATTAGAATAAATCTATTTATATTTTGTATTTATTTATGTTTTACAATACAAAACTTAATTTTAATTATTATCGTTTCATGTGATCTAATAGTATTTTACAAAATAATTATAACACAAAGTAGCTTGAGTTTTTATAGGAATGTAAACGTGAGGCTTATGCGTTGTTTTCACCTTGTAAATACACGTCGATCAATGTAATTACAAGGGTGTAATGAAGACTAAATCATCTGCCATGTTTAATATTAAGTATATTTAGTATAGTTTTATTTTTTTAAATAGTTTATTATAAGTGCTCAAACGAAGTAGATATTGTTCTTCCAATAAATAAAATGATTCGGAAAGAATTAATATAACCTTTTCAAAACGTACATGTAATGCAAATAAACTTTACAATTAGGTAAAATAATACAGGCCCCTTCTTATTAAAACAGTTTATTTAATAAACCGCTCATAATCAACCGTTTGTTTGTAGTATGTTTATCTGTGTGTGAAATCTACATGTAGAGACACTCGCACATGCACATCAAAAATATCTATCTCGTGCAAATGTCATATACCTTCGACCTTTTGCTCAATACACAATGCCAATAATAGCATTAGCATTCGGATAGGAACAAAAATTGATTCAAACAATCGAAGCAACTGACAATATTACGTTCTTAAAAAGTTTATTTTACGATTCAATGTTAGGTTATGCTCATTACGCTTAAATATACTTTAAAATTTAAATTGCACAGAAAATATATGGCTAGTTATTCTTTATGAATTTGAATGTAACCTTCACGAGTAATTAATCAATGCAACACCTGTCTACATTTGAACTTAAGTTAAAAAATAATTGTGCCTAATATCAAAAAACTTACAAATGAAATTTGTATTGTTTGTTGTTAGGGTGCACTTTGATGCCGTTACAAATTAATGTTTTTGTTATTTTGTTTATAATTAAAAAAATATGTACTCGCATATAACTGAATAACTAACTAATTCATTTCGCCTAATGGTTAATGGTTTTATTTATACTTAGACTGTACTGCAAAGTATAATGTGTAGGTACGCGATTAATGTCAAAGTAAAATTTTGCGTTATATTTTCATCTGCCTTTATATTGAAACAATACAAAGGATTATAATTTGCAGAGGAATGATAAGTGAGTTGAACTAAAGGAAAAAGACCTTTATGGTATTTCTATATTACAAATGTATAAATATAGTTCGGAAAGTCGGGGTCGAGGAGAATAATCAAAGTGTTTGTCATCAAACCTATCACGTTCTCTATGAGAATAGGTTAAACATTGAATTACTCATATATTACTGCACATTTATTTATAACTATTAAGACAGTATCGTTTCATACAGTACAGTAAACAACATTGTGGTACATATTAATGAATACAATTAGTGACATTAATCAACTCATTATAAATTCGTCCTCAGTTAAAGGCGCCTGTGTGCTTATCATTATTATAATTTTACAGTTTCGTAAAATACAAAAACAAATAAAAGTAAAGTAATTATTTAATAGTAATTTACAGCTAGTGGGTTTAAAAATAGCGTACTAATAAGACGCAGTGGGATTTGGTACAGCATTATGCAGCATCTAATTGAAGCTTTAAAAAAAGAAGACTAAATGACTTGGCAATATTATAAATAAAGCAGGAAATATCAATCGACTTCTAAGCCGATTAAAATTTTGACAATCTGTTGACAGTATAAATAATATTTCAATAAATAAAATGAGATAGTATAATAAGATTCTCTAAGTTTGAATGCCCCATTTTTATACAGCTTGGTCTCGTTTTACTAATGTGACAATACTTAAAAACCTCCGAAATTAAAAAACGAAATACAACTAAAAATTTAAACTGGATTTCGCAACTTTTAAACCGGTTCAATTAAAACGAATACATTCGGTGTCGAAAATAATGGTATTCGGTTTGGGTTCAGCAAAAAACGTTAGCAATATCTGTTTGGTAAAAAGGAATGTCTAGAGATAAGTGTAATAAGTATGCATTGAATTAAAATATATAATCATCTAGCTTCCTATGATATTACGAGAACATACTTGTGTTATTATTCTTACCAAAACACTTCTTGACAATATGCCAGACTATACCAGTAGTCGCCCGCGGCTTCGCTTGCCTTTTAGGATATCGGTATAGTTACTTTAACATTTATAATATTAATAAAGATAATACAGATAACATAATTCTACGTTTTAGGGGATAAAAATTGTATTTCAAAACGATCTTCACAAAGTTCATTTTGTTTTATGCAGTAACTAAAATACTGACATTTAATAGGAATGTGAGGCCATTGGATTAACACCTGTGTAATGTGGAACGTCACGGTGGCTAAGCGGTGGCAATACAACGATAGAAAAATGTATTTTAAAAGCCATCTACGAACGCCGTATACATGAATATCTATAGAATGGTGTTGCTCTATCAAAATATGAAAACATTAACATACACATGATCCATGTCAAAATGCTAATATATAATCTCATAATTAGAGAATGCTCTGCTGAGAGCATTTTTATTATAAAGATAATATTAACATAAATATATTTAGTATTATTTCTCTATTAAAATAAATGTAACAACTTGCAATTTTTTTTATATAAATAAATAGTAATGAATTTATATTTTTAATTTTAGGGATACAGATTTGGTATCCTTAAATTCTATACTCTCTTAAATAAAAAAAAAAAAAATTATGAAAACGTGATTTAATTTAGAGTATTCCAACAAATAGGCAAAAGATTGATTCAAGAAACTGTAAAAAATATATGTTGTTCGAGCTTTCTTAAGATACCAGTTATAAACTAGTTTTACGATTTCTTCTAATACCTAATAGGAACTGTTTGCGAACTGTACGCGGTGAAGTAGCACAAAGCAAAATATTTTTTAACGTGAGAAGAGAATAAACTACAAATACCCACAGACATAAAATGCATGTACCGATATACCTAAATCGGTCTCAGTAGAATAGAATGCAGTTATAAAGACTACATATGTGCTGATATATGTATAACGCAAGCAAAGTATAATTCAGCCCATCTTATAACATACAGGTGACATCGTAAAACTATCTACAAAATAGTTAATTTTGTTTATGATAATGTGGTACCAAATGAAAAAATACTACTAAATTGAACTAGTACCTAGTCTAGACTTGTCAAAACGTGATGTTTAATTGATTTAAGTAAAAATGTATAATAACCATGAATTGGCAAATATCGATGGTATAATAATTTGATTTCCGATTATGAATTTTAAGATTATATTTATATTTTGATATCAATAATGAGATAAACGTGATAATAACATAGTAACGGAAAACATAAAAATGTTACGTTTTTATCTTATTATAAACATGTGTATATTTAAATTATGGTATTAATTCTCTCCAATGCAACGAAGCGCTAGATTTAAGCATTGTTAACATTTGGAAATTATTCAGAATGTAATAGACAGGTAGATAAATCCGAGGTCGTGTATAATGTTTGAAAAGCACGCTATATCCTTCAAAATGTAGAAAGCTACGATTATTTTGAAACAACGCTCAAAACGTTGCAATATAATTATTTTCAAATGTTCCTTAATGGACTCTACAATAACTTGTATTATTTTAATAGACAATTGGTCAAATTATATTCCGTTTCTGTATTTAATATAAATATTTAATTGACACTTTATATAGATTAACAAATCTCTCTGTGATTATAATTTATCTGCCTTACTTAATTTAATAATTTATTCAAAGCTATATAATCGTTTCACGAGATAGTTATCCATCGGGTTTGTGGGTAGACTGGTTCACTGCTTTATAGGGCTGTCGCGATTTTTTCGTGTAAAACTTAGCATGGGTGTTAAATTAGGAACCTGTTTTCAATCATTATAGAATATAACATATAAAAATAAATAAACAATACAAAATATTTTTTTTTAAATTGTATTATAGTATTATTTATTAAAACAGACAAACACAACCCACAATGGACATAACAACTTAGTTCCCAAGGTTAATGGCACATTGACGATGTAAGGAACAGTTAATATTTCTTACAGCGTCATTGTCTATGGGTGATGGTGACCACTTACCATCAGGTGACCCATCTGCTCGTCCACCAAACTATACCATAAAAAAAATGTTTTTAGATTACCCTGAAGTACATAAACTTATCGACCAGTTCCATTGAGTAGGCGCCACCACCTCGCCCACACTATGCATTATTAATTTAATTATTCGTCATTAATTTTCATGAAATCAAAAGAATGTTCATACTTTGAAATTTGTTATTAATCATAAATCATGACATAAGAACTGATGAATGTGTTTACATATCTGCAATGAAGACGAAAAAGGTTTTATATTTTTGGAAAATATTTTTTAAATTGTTGTTATTTTTGAAACAAGAACTCTACAGCTATCCCGGCTGAAACCGTATATTGTTATTACATGAAACACTACATTTACGCTAAGCGCATCCATCATTATTATTGGCACTAGAGCCTCAAACACTTATAAGGAAATCAACCCACGCACAAATGCATTCTCAGTTAAAATAGTCCATCAACAACATTAACATAAAGTGCTGTAAATCTCTGCAATTATCCCTATTGCAAATTAATTGAACAATGTCGAACAAGGGAGATGATGTTCAGTGGACACAAATAAATAAAAATAGTATCAATGTTTAATTGTTATAATGTTCACGAAACGACATAAAAACTGATATAATATAATATGGTAATATGTATAGTATTATGGTAGGTACTGTATAACCTATTCATACGACACGAGTGAGCTTAATTACGCATTTTATCCATTTGATTCTTATATCATAAAAATTTTAACAGTTATGACTTAACTTCGGCAGAAATGCACACAGTTAAAAATTTACAATATATGATAACAGACTCTTTATTAAGAATAAAATACGTTTATCAATTTTGTGTGTTATGTACTATCACGTAATCCGTATTAGAAAGATTATTAATCTAATCTTAAAAGTAAAAAGTCTACATAATCTTTGAAAATGTAATAACCTTAAACAAGAACATCGATATTCATTCATTTTTTTTTATAATTGAAGATAAGGTATATATTATTGTTTATATATTGTATCTATTATTATATAATGTTTAAGGAGTATCAAATAAAATAAAAGGCTAGTCATATGTTGATTTTCTCTATAGTATTTGAGAATCGACATCGAGATACCGTGGTCGACGAATTAGTTTCGGCTAACAGCCTACGCTTTTGGAAGTATAAGGACTTCACGAATAATTTATGAGTCACGTATTATCATCACCGAAAAAAGGTTTGTTTATAGGTTTGACAGCTATAAAGTTTTATTTATTTTGACTACGAATTAACTATGAAGTACGTCACTAATGCATATTATACTGTTTTAAATTAGATGCTGGCAGTTTAGAAAAACAATTGAAGGTCAAACAATCGAAATTGAAACGTACTAGTTATATTAGGCACTTAGCCAAAATATGTGAACAATAAATTTTATAGCCCGAGTCACTGAACTGTTAAATCGTTTCACTTTAACTAATCTTAAATTATCATAATATTATAAAACGCAGTTGCTTAGCGGATATTACGTAAGTGTCAAGTGTCAAGCTGTCAACGTATTTCGTTTGTCCGATTTCGACTAAGTGTAGTAAATTAGAGTTACAGATAAATATATCCTTGAGTGCATTCTTAAAAGCTTTAAATAAGTTTTTTATCCATACCCGCCTACCAAACATTAACATTTCCTTTTTCTAGAATTAAATATACCGAAAAAATAATTCAATGACTGTTTTAATCAAGTTATAAAATTCATTTAATTTATGTACCTTTTTTAATCAAGAACATTTTAGCATTAAACGTTTATTACATTGCAACTGACTACTACAAAACAAAAAATGAGCGCGAAGTCATTTTAAAATTAATATAATATACTATTCATACTCAACAATATACAACGACCTAAAATGGTAATGATTATAAAAAAATCATTGAACGTGTCTATAGTGACGAAGCCTAACCTTGATTTTAATAAATTCATGATGTAAAAATGAATCATAACAACTCATACATGGTAATAATATTGAATACTCACCCACAAGTGCAGATTTCGCAGATGCACTGTTCCTTCTCGATTATTTTCTCTGGTTTTCTGGGGCCACCTTGTTTTGGCCTGGTCTCATCTATGTAGACAGTTTTTTCAACGACGTTCCTGTCATCTCGCACAGTTTTTCGGTCATCTATGATGGTCTCGTCGTAGATGGTGCTGACGACAGTGTCTTCCCTCGTGGTGTCAGTGATAGCGCGATCGACAACGTCGTATTCGCGTATATCTTTCGTTGTACGGACATCCTTCTAAGACACAAAATAACAACGTTTTATATTTCGAAATTATAGATTGAACAATTGTATTAAATATTGATTTTATTAAAAAAAAAAACTTACCAAGTTTTTGATGTCTAACGAGCTATTGTCGACAAAAACGTCAGTCTTTATTTTCTCGTCTTCTTTCGCATCTTCATAAGTGGTTATTTTTCTAGTGATACCATTATCGTTAATGTAACGAGTTACTTCGATTTGACTTCTTGTTTTCTCAACCTCAAACGATTTTTTGATAGTATCGCCACTTGTAGTATTTACAATAGTAGTTTGTTCGGTATCGATTCCTTCGTACAAATCTTTTACGTCTTCATTAATCTTAGTTCCAAAAGAAACTTTGTCTATTCTCTTGAATGGATACTTTTTAACTGTATCTATAATTTCCTTTAATACTCTATCGTCTATATTTCTCTTTATAACAATGTTGTTGTTGCTGACGGTAATGTCTTTATTAGTTTGAGACGTTTCAATGATTTTTCGTAAATCACTAATAGATGTAAAGTCTTTTATATCTCTTGAAGATAATATTATGTTTTCTTCCGTGTCTTGCCTTTTTAAGTGATGTTTTGGCTGTTCAGGTCTTCCAAAAGGAGACATTTGTTTTGGTCTCTTAGGTCTATCATCATCAGTTTCGTATGTGAACTTGCCATTCCATGTTCCAGTACTTCTTTCATAAGTAGTTAAAGTATCTTTAGTGTTTGATTTCGATGTAGAAGAAGTCTCTTTGCTGAGGTTTTGTTTTTCAGACGTGATAAATTCAGTGGTTTGTGAAACATCTTTAGTGTCCTGGACATATGATTGGGTATCACTGGTAGTTACGTAATTATCAGATTTCGTATCCTTATGTGTCGATGTTGTAGTTATTCCTGTATGTTGAATGTCTTCTGTGTCAGTAGGGTGTTCAGTAATAGCTGGTTTCTTCCTGAAGTCACCACCATAAGTATTACTAGTTGAAGCAATTTCTTTTCCATTTTTGTATAAAGCAGATTCCTCCGTGACGAAATGACCACTTTTAGGTATTCCCTCTTTTCCAGTATCGTAATACGATTCTTTGTCCAAAACATGACGCGAATACTCATGTTCTGGTTTTATATCAGTACCACTTATTTGATGACTTCTTTCGTAAGTAGATCGATCTTTACTGTCTCCCCATTCTCTATGGGAACTATCTACAATTCTTTGTTTTCCATCTACAACTTCTAACACATATGATGATGTTGACTCTTGCTGTGCACTGCTAGTATTACTCTTTAAAATTTTCGTTGAATAATTAAGGTTTTCGATATCAGAAACTTGCAAAATATCGCCAACTTTTTTAAGTTGATTCTGTATTGTCGAGTCGTAGCCATAAAAGTTAGATGCATCAGTTTGATTAAAATTGCGCCTGACATTGCTGATTTGATTGTTTGTTTCATGATTAACTTTGTTACTGTGTGTGATATTACTTTCGACGATATTTTTATCAGTACGACGGCTATTTATGTCACTAGATGATACAGTTTGAAAATTGTCTCTAGATGTTATATTTTCCTGGTTCGAATCACTAGACGTTATTTGCTCTTGAGTCGAACTGTGTTGCTGTTGTATTGCATTATCTTTTTGAGATATCATACTTTCATGACTTGTGATCTGATTTCCATCTTTGAAAAATTTTGAATTTTCTTTCATAGTCATTTCACTAATTGGCTTGCTTCCGTCTTTACCGGTGTCATATTTGGATTTCATGTCGTAATTTTGAATACCATAAGCTGTTTCAGTTTTTATGCCAGTGCCACTAACACTTGCATAATCTTCTTTAGATGCATGTTCTTGAGCATCACCCCATTCTCTTTTCGAGCTATCAATAATACGTTCTTTTCCATCGACAATTTCAACAACATACGAAGATGACGACGATTTTGTTACATTGCTGCTTTTAGACTCACTAGAATGTGATGTGCTGCTGTACTCTTTTGTCTTGCCACTTTTGTCCAGCGTACCTTCTCCACCATAAAAATTAGAACGATCTGATCCCACGGTTTGATTTCGCCTCGAGGGGTCAATAACAGTGCTACGTTCATTCTCGCGAATATTTTTATTTTTTGAAACACCCGAACTGGTATTTGTTACATTCGTAGTGAACTGGTTCCTCATTTGATTTTGATTGGAACTTGATTGCTGATTTATTAAACTTTGACGCTCAGATTGAATAAAGGAATCAGTTGCATTTGCTCCGTTTGATCTTGACAGGAATGTGTTACTCGATCCTGTTGTATTATGTGCCGCGTTATCTATAAACGCCGTATTCAGTGTCTGATTGTCAACCGAAGAGTCCATGGTTCTGTCAAAAGTTTGACTGTGACTAGAACCAGAGCGTTGAACAGAAGTCGAAGAGGTCTCATAGGTTTCACTTTTAGAACTCTGTTGGTGTGATGATGAGGACTCCTGTAGCACAGAGCTGGATATAAACTCACCAGTAGTTGCTTGAGCCATATCGCTCACGTGGTGTTCATGAGATCTTATCTGCGACAAGTCTGAGACTGAAGGAGCCTCAGTTATAATATAGTTTGGGTGGCTATTATAGTGCTCTGATATAGTGGAACCACTGATCGATGCATGATCGGAAATATCTGTAATCATTAGCGGATCATCCTCTTCGACTTTAACATCAATGTAGCGTACTTTCTTACCAGAAGAGCTGACCTTCTGAAGAGTGTTGCTACTTTTTTGCACAGATGTTGATGTGCTGGACTTCTGGACACTTGTCGATGCACTCTTCGATGATGTAACTTCGGACGAACTCGATTGTTTAGTCTTTTTATTTTTTATAGTCATTTTGGACCCACTTAATTACGTATTTTAACAAAAATTAAATAATCTTATTTTAGACGAGATTCTTAAATAATAGCGATTAAATAACCTTACACACGAATGCTAAATAAAATATATTATCACATAATAAAAAAAGTCAAAGTATTGCCATGTAACTATGTAACTATATAATAAACAATTCGCGAGAGTCGTTCGTGTCGTGTCGCTGCGTGCGCGCGCGCTTCTTGCGACTGGCTCGCGGAGTCTGAGCGCGACCCGGTGCCCCCCTCACACCTTGATGCCGGCTCGATCGCCCACCAGACCTTCGCGACACGTAAGCGCTTACATCTCCGTGTTGGACTAATACCAAAAATGGTTTACCGAATGTTACTTAATGAATACATACATACGGACGATAAAAGTTCGTTTGCAAATTTTTACATAATTTACAGACATTACGACTTTCCTTACCTTATTGCAAATTTGTTATTTAGATGAATAAATATCATCATATCTATTTTTGTGCACAGACGTAATAAAAAGTAGTCATTGCTTAATAATGTATATCTTAGTAAATGTATAAGTCACGCAACTGTGTAATTTCTCGAAATATTTATATGTCAGATGAGTATTTTTAAGTATTTTTGAGTAATATAAAAATCATAACTTAATTAAAATTTATATTATATATTAGTCATATAATCAAAGACTACAAGTTTATTTATGTTGTGTTTTTTCACATTCATCAAGTTGTTAGTAATACTCAAGCCGCATAAAAGCCGTGACATACATTGACTTTTCAGAAATGTGTCGCATTAATGAGAAGGAAAGTATAAATATAAGAGGTAAATTAACAAATTAAATCCCGATTGATCAATAATAAATTCCTATTGTTTCGTCACGTATATTTTAATCTACAATCAAGTAAAGGTATTATTTATTTTGAACCCACGACCTTAGCAGACAAGAAAAAATACTTATCAGTTACACTGTGCCATATCATATTTAATATAAATTGTTTTTGTTTTAATTTATATGTTAATTAAATAGATAATTATAAGTGGCTTGGAAAATAAAATTCTAATTATAGGTGCATTTTCTCTGACCGACTCATTGACTCTACATCTTGATTTTACACTTGTACTTCGATGTACCTACCTTGTACATCAATTAATTAAATGACACTCCTTTATGATTATTATTTTTACATTACAGTAATTACACCTGACTTTGTAATGATAACACTATCATAAAAAGTACTCAGCTTTACTTACGGTAGCAATAACATAATAGTAATAATTTTCGTGTACTGATTATTGATTATTGTAGACAGCCTATCTAATTTATTAAAAAAAAAACGACGCGACCAGAAACAAACATAAATATGTCAATACTATTATATTAATTCAGTTTACTTTCGACTTTTGTATTTTTATTAAGTAACGCTGGCGATCTATAGAGTCTGAAAAAAAATTACAGTCGAATTAAGAACCTTCTTCTTTTTTTTGCAATTAGTTAAAAATGAGCACATCGAAAAAAAATTCAATACGTTGTTGATACTATAAAAATATTTTGATTTTATACTAGGATGCATAGACATGGTCCTTTTACAGTGACAATGTACGTGCGTTACATTTACATATGTCTTTGGTAACGTTCAATTAAATCCAGTCTAACCATGACACAAGTATCGTTAGGTACATTACTCGATATGACCCACTTAAGTCTCCTCTTTAAGAAAATGACGTTGTGCAACGCATTTCTGATATTTCGGGAGATATCGTTAAGATTTTATGTACTACTTAGCTTGGCTTAATAAATTATATATGTATCTACATGAAAAAAATCTTGACTTATAAATCATGTATACCTAATAATTTATTGCTTCTTAAATTGTATTTTACATTTACTTTATATGTTTTAATAATTACATATTATTAAGGGCAGGGAAGCATATGGGAGTTCGGCGCCGGGACAATACACAAGAGAGGAATCCCTGCGCTGAAATTGCATTGAACGTTAACACACGAAACATCCCGAATACGTCACAATTATTTTTATGAACGATTAAAAGAATTATATAAAATTAATATTTATTATTCAAGCACCCGACTGAAAAATTATTATAAAAGGCCCTTTGGTATAACAAAATATCCAGATAAAAAGTAACACCAAATAAAGCCGCTTGCTTTCAATGAACTGTGTACTCCAATAGAGTGGAATGTAGTTCCCGTGTCATAAGAGCTGATTAAGGATTTTTTGTTAGGAGCATCCATTAATCGAAGACGTAAGCGCCTTAAACGCACTTATGGTGGTCGACCCATCAAGGAGAGTTCGCTTCTGGCGGCTAGCCGTTAAAGACTGTCAAACCTTTCCATATAGTTTATGTGTCGACCTCAATTCTATTGGGTAAAGCCAAGCGGATTATGTATTGAGTTTTCTAACACTGATATAAATTATGTAAGTAGTATCACTTTTTACCTGAATCGATTCACGAGGATTAACATTTTAAGAAATTACCTATGGTTGTTATTTGGTGAAAAGACGCATAAAAATCATCCATTAAAAACAACTAACCATTTTCTTTATTATTTGAAGTAGCGAGGTCCTATTAAGAAGTCAACATATCCTGTAGGAATCAGCGAAGTCAGAAATCTTAATCTTTCTTTAAAACGCCAATGTGCCATCAACCTTGGGAACTAAGATGTTACTACCCTTGTGCCATAGTTACACTAGGTCACTCATCCTTCAAACCGGAACACAACATCACTGAGTATTCCTTATGCCACCAAACGGAATAATATTTGAATTGAATAATACTCAACAAATAATCCAAAATTATAATGTATCTTTAAAAAAAACATTTAATTAAACGAAAATAATGTGTTTAGTAATAAATAAACGTCACTCGGTGGATTTTTCTATTTAATAAGCAATAAGTTATTTAGCGTGAAATAGTAAACTAGACACACATATTTTTTATAAACAACACGCAACACACAAAGTTATTTATCTCATAAATTTATCATATAGTTCAAGTAGAAAATACCTATACTATTACATAATAATTATTATTATTGGGAAATTTTTATCATAGGAAATCAATAAGTGGACTTCAAAAACCCTCAATACAGCCTGTGCATGTAAAGTTTTACCCACACCAATATGCATGTCTTAAAATTCTGGAACATTACCGTATGTTATTTTTCTTGATTACATTTACCTCAAGTAGGTAAAAGTCATAATTATACCGTTCGAATTCATTCAATTTCTTTAAAAAAATCGTAATTTCACGTTATCAATGACTTGCGTAGGTGGTTCAATATAATACTCAAACTGATGACCATTTAAGTGTATAAACCAATAATTATTGAATTTAAAACAATTTATTGAATGATCAAAAACTTTTAGCTATATGTATTAACCGTAGGTTGCACAAGGCCCGGTTTTTGTTGCCTTTACAAGGCATTGGTGGGCGAGCCGCTTTTGAATCACGCGCCCACAAACTGATTGCATGCACTAAGAATAAGAGTATTATTAATCATTGAGTATACCGTAATATGTCATACAACATAAACTGTAAATTTTATAGACACACATTTTTAGAAGTGTTATATTACTTTATGTTAGAAGTAATAAAAAACTATGTATAGAGCTGTCTATTCATAAAATAATTCTATCTATTCCACACTCAACTCGTACGGTCATACTGGTGATTCTTTGCAATTTGAGTTACCAAAGTAAATCCCTTTGGTCTTATTCTATATATTTGGAAAAGAAATCCTAGTTTTCCAAATTAACGTTTACCTGGTAAAAATGGTAAATTGTTAGACAAAAGTTTTAAAAAATCTTAATTTATTTGCGAGTGATTCAGTAATACATGATACTCTTATCATCATATGCCCCACCCCCTCACTACTTGTCAACTTCCACGGATGAACAGAGCCTTAAAAAGACGGACGTTCAAACCAATTATTCATCGATACCAATGAGCCTGAATGTATATGTATCATCGTCTATTATAACTTTTTAAGAAGTGTGGTTTGCAGACTATTCTCGCAGCAACATTAGGTCAAGCTTATAGTGCTATTTCAATGTCATCAAATATAAATAAAAAGTAAAGAAATAAACAATAACAATTATAAATCCTAGTAGGACAAGAGTCAATAGTATTGGAAGGATTTTAAGTTTTTTAATCCGGTCAGTCTATGACTATAAAAAAACGTTAAAAAGGTCTTGTGTTTAACAGGTATTATGCCAAACAGATACACCAACATCGTACAAATTTCTTTGGTCTGCATTGCATATAAATAAACTTACTCTCTAATGTCGCTAAACCGACCTTCGAAACCTGAAATCTTCGTATTAATATTAAAAAAAAGGTTTCAACGTGATTTTGATCTGCTGATTATCTTTACTGAAAGTAACTAAGTATATATGTTCTTTTTTTAAGAATTTTTAATAATAAATAACAATTATAGTACCTTCTCACTGCATTGCATATGTTCATAGAATAATGTCTTGGTAAGATATAATTAATATTATAACTTATAAGTTTAAAAATAAGTAAATCCTCTCATATGAAACATACTATGCCATCTTTTAGTACATATCAGTACTAAATGAGAAATACAAGTGGTGCCAACTAACAATACCGGTTGGAAACTTTTCGCAAATCTCTAGGAAGAGTTCAGTTACATTCTCCACTACTAACCAAAAGATGGCAGTAAAAGCTTAGTAGTCAATAAATGCCAGCGTGCGTCACATCGCTGCGCAATCAAGCACGGAAATAACTAACAGCTGTTCTACAATATTCGTTCGGGCAACTCAGGTTGCAGCTGTGTACGAATGAACACGCAGCCGTTTTCCTTGGAACTGCGATTGTTTGCACATTGAATTGAGACTTTCTCATTGTTTTATCTTATTTTGTTAAAATAGGTAAAATCCATTTTTAAAGTTAGAAACGACTTACAATAGTGTTAGTTATTGTGAATAGTGCGCGAATCATATAATCTGTTATTTCTTGGTGATAGCTATTATGTTTACCAAAATTCATTCGTTGTTATTGTGAATTGAGACTAGTTGAAATGCCTCGTGAATACGTGGATCGCGAGAAGAGTTCCTCGGTGTTATGTTAATAGAATCTCTACCTGTAGATAGCAGTTTTAATTTTCTATCGGCAGTGACAAGAATAATTTATAAAAATGTCTTGTACGGTACCAACTAGTTCCGCTTTGAGAGCTTTGGCTTTAGAATATAAAAGTCTACAAGAAGAGCCTGTAGAAGGTTTCCGAGTGAAGTTATTGGGTGAGGACAATTTGTTTGAATGGGAAGTTGCAATATTTGGACCTCCTGATACGCTGTACCAAGGCGGATACTTCAAGGTAAGACAGTTCATTGTTGTGCAGTCATGCGAGATATTTATAAATTCAGTTTACCCACTTAATGTTTTTATATTAATTTGATATATTATATTTAATAAGACACCTACTTTTTAAAAAGGTAAGAAATGTATTAAACATAACCTTACTTTTAGACGTAATGCTTATACATTACTAGACTGAAAATTTTATCAGATTCTTTAAACAATTTAAGAGATTTGCTTCTAGTTACAGAAAAAAACATATTGCGTTCTTTGTTAGACAGCACAAAGAAAAACGTAATAATCTATGCCAAATTTTTATATTAATTTTTAACAATTCTTACAAATTTATACCATATAGTCGTATTAAAACGATCTAAGCTATATGCAGGATATAATCAAGAAGATAAAGACTTCAATTGATAGTTATTCAAAAACTTAGGACTTAATAACCTTGTATTTTGTTATTTCATCATAGCATGATCACAATATCAGCTGCCAGCCAAGAATGCAATGCATTAATGTTTAGATTAGTATATGTCAACTTACAAGTGCAAAAAACTGACCATCTTCATTATAATAATATTATAAAACATCCTTTATTATTTTATATTATTTGACAGTTGTTTGAAACAAAATATCATTCTATATCCCTATTCTTATAACATTAAAGTACATCTCATATACATATACATTTTTCTTTTGTAAATAGTTTGAAAAAGCAATAAAGTGCAAGCAATGAGATGGATTATAAAAATGCTTAAAATGTAATAAAAAATACTTCATCATAGTGCTTTGTGCGGGTGAAGCTTGGTAGATCCCCTTATTAGCACATATTCTGCTGCTGAATAGCAAAAAATGGTATTGTTGCATTCTGGTTTGAACAATGAGTGTGCCAGTGTAACTAAAGCTTCAAGAGGCAAAACATATTTACTCCCACAGTTGCTCATGTGTTGACAAAGTAAAGTAAGGGTTAGCTTTTCTAACAATGACAATGTTGATGAATATTGGCGACCACCTACTGACACGCACCCACTTGTCAATCTATCTTATTTCTAACTTTATTTCCTTTCACTACCTGAAAGTTTGTAAAATTATAATTTATTAAGTATCTGAATTAGCAAATAATTTAGCATTATTAGAGTAGTATATAGATCTCCAATAATTTTGTTCCAATTTATTTTTGAAACAATTTGAAATTAAGAGTTAATTAATCACTTAGTAAGTCATTTAAAATTCAAGAACTATCAATAAAAAAAACCTAAGCTTTGAGTTATTATTGTCCATTTATTTTATTATACAAGATTAAATTAAAAAAATAATATAGTTCATACATACATATTTTAATTTCATCTATAATTAATATGAGTCATAAACTTAGTACATCTTTTATGATTATCAGAGTATAAAATTTGGCACAGTTAATACATGGAAAAATGTGTGGTGAAGTGTCACTAATATTTTTCATTTTATATGTTTTAGAAATATGTTAAATTAGTAACAAACATTGGATATGCTGCCATGTGTTTGACACACACAAAATTTCATTTGAAACATTAGTACAATTAATACCAACACTTGTCACATCGATGTTAAAAATCAATACTTATTGCTTTTTTTGCATTTAAATTTTAACTTGTAATAATGCTGAATTGTTGACCAGTTGACCAAACCTTATTTTTCAATCTTTCGAATATATCTAATATTTTGATAGCTATGAATGAAGTTTGAATTGAGATAATGAGCAACCACTAGTAGTAATTAATATGCCTAATTGTAGAGCCGATACAGTCTGTCCTATTTTGTGTTCTCATTATATGATCATCATAGCTAATTAAAAGTACCTAATAGTGATAATATTCATATAACATTTATATAATAGTTAGCTATGTATTTTATTTTGCTTTTATTGTTTGTTGTTATTGATAAAATCCAAATTGAATTTTATGCTGAGATTTAATTATTGAAAGATTGCTTACTTGATTATATTTAATTTAATGAAGCTTATTGGGGCATATTAATATCATATCATCTTATTAAGTACAATATCAGAACTAGGAAGTTTGACATCACATTGTAGAGTCCTTGTCCAACAGTGGATTGTAATTTGTTTATTATTAATTTAACTATTGAGGTTTTACAAAAAACATTCACACAAATTATATATACCAGAAAATTGTAATGGCTGGCAATAAATACTGAAAAAAAATATACTGCAAGCAATTTATTTATATTTAGAATTGGATTTCATATGATCCATATTTTTTTTTATCCGCCTTTCTAAAAATATTTTTTACTATAATTTTTATAATTAATTTTTCATTAAAAATTGGTATAGAAAATATGTTAGTTACACAAAGAATTAGCAACCTTGACCTTATCAAGTGTGTACACTCATAAAATATTGCATGAATGCTTTCTATAATAGGAGACTGGAATAAAAATTAAATGACTACAAATTCAATATGAAAACACTCCATGACTATTTAATTTTATTGTAACATTACAAAACAAAACAAACCTCAAAATGTTAATGTATTAATTATATAGTAAAATAAACATATTACATTTATTTTTCTTATTATAATACATTATGCGAAACAAATGTGCAAATTATAAAGTTTCACAAGTTGTAATTAATGTTATGACACAGTTTGATGATACAATTAGACCATGAGTAAAAATTATATTTTATTATGCATTTATTATGCATATTATTTTAATATTTACCAATGTTTAATAAATTCAGTGTAACCCATAATTGTTTTAAATAAAAAAAACATACAACATTACCCATTGCTTGCTGTATGGTACAAGATAATAGAATAATATTGTACTTTGTAATAACAAAAATGGTATTGTATTTTATATATAATTTTGCTTATGTTTAACATATTATTTTAATAACATTATCCAACATCAATGTTATAAAAATAAAACAACAAAAACATAATTATTATCGTAGAATATGGGAAGAAAAAATTCTAAAATTATATGACTACTGATTGATAATTTTATATACTTATTGTTTTATCCGATTGGATGCAGTTCTAGACATTCCCATTTTGTATCCCATAATGCATTCAGCATTATGTATATAGCTGCAAGTACACCCTTCCTCGTCAAATTGCACAAAGTTATGTTTTACGCAGAAAAATAATAGATAAGTCAGTGCTATGGTGTACTGATCCTGATGAGCGATATAAAGCCAAAGACTTTAAGAGAACTCTCATAAATATATACAGTAATCTTAGTGCCAGTTAAAATATTTGAATATAAGTTAGATAAAGTACATTAATTAGTCTTACTAGATGTGTTTTTTTAAAGAATATACCTAATTCATTTCATATATTTTCTGTTTTCTTTTGTAATACAATTTTAATATTTTTTTCATGTGTGTTAATGGAATCTCCTATTGAAATGTGTTATTTTGTTTCAGGCACATATGAAGTTCCCACCAGACTACCCATACTCACCCCCTACCATTAGGTTTCTTACAAAAGTATGGCATCCAAATGTTTATGAGGTAAGTAATAATTGATAATATTTTGGCAACATTGACAATATTTTTCTAATTTTTACTTGTATTTACTTTGTAAATACTCTTTTCCAAACAAGAAAATCAACATGTTTTCAAAACTCCATTTTGCTATAGTTAGGTATAAATTAAATTTCTATGTATTCAAGATAGCTTTTATCTAATCTTTCGTGAAAATATTTACAGACGTAAAGTAACATTACAAATATAATTATGATTATAATTTAATTCTAAATCTCAATAGTTTCTGAATGCACTGAATACACACTACAAATGGATAATTAAAAATGTCCTATACATATCAATTTGAGATGAGACTACTTTGAAGCTAAGCTGAACCCAGCTCAGAATCAAAAAATATACCTGTATAGGGTTACACTATACTTAGTACACTCAGACCCCTTGAGAACTTCCTCTTTGAAGTTGGTTAAAACACAGTAGAAAATATATCTTATTTTTTTACTAATAATAGCTATGGCTATCATGAAAACGTTGTAAGCTAGCAAATAAGGCTTTACTACAAAAGATCAAAGGAAAAATTAAACAATAGATGTTTTATGTTCGCATCCTTGTCATGCTTACGACCTTAATGCGGTTGAAATAAGGACGGAAATACAACACAACCTTTGGATAAGGTTTTTTTTTACAGAAATTACAAAGATAGTATCAGTCAGTGGCTAGAATGGAATTGTAACTTTTCGTATCTTTAATTAATTAGAATTTTATGAATAACTTAAAATATATATGAGTCGAATTACAGTTTAAATCTTGGATACTTTTAAATATAAAGCTGAAGTGTTTTATTTACATATTATCTATATATTTGGACGCGCTAATGACACTGGTTAATTTGGCTCGGAAGTCGATAGTTATTTGGAAATATTTATTTGCGTTAAATAATCCATATACGGTACGTCTATATAGAGCCTCATACTATGGCCCTAAGGAGCGGATATAATCATAGCTGTCAACCAATCTGTGAAACTGTAGATCAATCAGTAGACAATCTGGAAAGCTACAACAACAAAAAAAGCAAATTTAAAGATTTTATGACCATTGCAGTTCTTGAAGTTGGAAATGCTTTGAATAATGCGACCATTTATTGAGACTATATCCCTCTGAAGTCTGGCTTTTCACTCGCCGAATAAACAAGCGACAACAACAACAATTATGCAAAAGAATTTAATTTTTGGTTGTGTAAATGTGCCCAGAACATGTGATCTTTATATTATTTTCACTCTTGCATTTACTATATTGTAAAGTATTCGTCAATATGTCAGAAAAACAGAAGTCATTTGGAGTGGAATGGCTGTCAAAAATCGTTGCTGAACAAGACAATACGTCAATCGTCTGAGTCTTCAACTGGTTTTATGGTGTGCTTTAAAAGAAAACAGTTCCTTAAATGTATCCTTCAGTCTTTCGATGTCCTGCCGTACTAGTAACCAATTTCGAGCTTCTGTTCTATTTCTAATGAATTCTATGTTTGCTACATGGTCAAGAAATAAAATTTAACCGGTATCTCTTTTTTCTAATAATGCATGCTTGGATCTTCGATGTACCAGTAGAGGAACCTTGATGTATGCTTTTCGTGGTTGAATTTGTGGTACGAACTTATTACCTGATTTTGTAAACATGTATAGATTTATCCTACTTTGTGCTAAGTGATGAGAGATATATCGTGATATTAAATACGTTAACTCAATTTGGATGAAATGACGACAGCTTATTGGAAATCAATAAAGCAACCCATCGTATGTATAGTTTGAAATGCTAGGACAAATGAGACGTATGAAGAAATATATAAATATGTATTGTTTTGAAATTAATATATTGAGACTGTAGCATGACACAAATTGACAGGATAATGTATTACACGTACCACATACGAGAAAGTGTAAAAGTGGTTTAAATTAGAGACAATTGAAGAGGAAATCGTTTATGGTTTGTGTGTGCAATGATAAGAAACACATATGACTAAAAGTGTTTTTAAAGTGATAATTTATGAAAAAAAAAACCGAAGAAATAGAAGAGATAGATTGTGTGAAAGATGAATGATATTTATAAAATAGGTGAGAGTGGAGCTGAAGGTAGGGCAAAACGTCGCGTCTTTTTGTTAATACATTTTTTTTATTATATTTGTATTCGCTTTTGTTACTTCACTAGAACGTTATGCGCGCACCATCTTCCTTTTGTTCTATAATCTGTGAGTTCGTTAGTAGTCTTTATTTTTAACCTTCTTCCCGAGAGTCTTCAGACTAAAAGGGATGACTAAAGACATCTCCGAATACTAAATCCTGGAAAAGTAATTCAATGTCGACATTGAATTTATTAAGTGGCCTCTTAGAAATTTTATATGAGGCGAAATGCTCATCGTGATTCACTTTTTAAAAAGAATAGTGACGCATAGGTATATCACTACTAGCTGAGCCTGCGGCTATACCTGCGTAAAGTTTTTAAAACTACACAAACCGTTACCTGCCATTTAAATAAAAGAAACCCTCGGGGCTCAAAACTAGCTCCTCACCAAATTTCACCTTTATTGGTTTAGTAAGTTAGTTTAGTTAAAACTTAGCAGACACTATTGTTCTTATAATATAAGTACAATAGATAAAATAATTATAATTTTATTGCACGTTTAAAATAAAATGTATTTCAAGTAAACAGTATAGTTTTTATCTAATGCTGATTTTACCGACTGTGGTCAATATAGTTTTTATTTGTGGTTCGATATTTAGTCCTCAACAGTTCGACAGAATACCTATAGCCAAGGGATGTGAAATTCGCAGATTCCATATTGATCCTACGGGCTATTGAGTCATACGTAACGCAAGCTTTACGCTGAACTTAAATGATACAGGAAGATTGTTAATTCTTTGAAAAAAGTCTTTCAAGTTCGTACTTACAGGGAACAAATTTAAAACGTAACATTATCAATTGGACTAATACGTTAGAATTTATATATACTTTTTACTTACGACATTTTAATTTATGTTAACGGAAGCGTACTTACAAAGGTTATATGTACGCAGTACCTATATATGTAAAATATCCAACATGGAAAGGCTTAAATGCTACTTTATAAGTACTAAACTTCATACCGCTTTGCATATATGTTTTGCCAATTGAATATCATCGCTATTGCAAAATATTCTCTCAGTCTTCTACCTAAAGTTAATGTTTTGTCACAGATCGAATTTTGACCCACTTGCGTTTGGTCTGTAACCGTGAATGTAAAAATATATAACAATGAAGATATTACGAAACTGAAGCTTATTACTTCAGATTTTTGCAACTTCTACACACATATGTAATTGTTAATACACGTGTAAGCTAAAGTTTTTTTGTTTGAATGTGCTAATTTCAAGATCTACTCCAGATTTGAATAATATTTTTGCATTTAGATACTTTATTTATTTAAAAGAAAACAAAATATTTTTGATGTAACATCAAAAATAATAGGAGCTTTTAACAAGTTTGAAACCATTTTCGAGCTTGTTAAAAGCTCCCGCTCCTTTTATTTTTGAATAGCATAGGCTATTCGGCACATAATATAAAGTGTTTTGATATGAGTATTACAATGAAATTTATTTACATAGTGATTACAATTTACCAAACCTTATATTTTATTTAAACAACAGACATTTTCTTAATTTAATGTATTCACTAAACGTTAAACAACAAGGTAGATTAGACGTAAAATATTTTAATCGAATCAAACTACATCATTTCAAAGATCAAGCAATCGACTGCGTCATTTGTTATCAAACATGATTATTGTCAATTCATGACATCACGTTATTAAACATGCCGTTAAATGATATAGCAACAGAAATATACGCTAAACAATGCAAAAACACGATTGAAACCCGTAAGACCGTGGCCGATGGTACCGTTAGTTTTATAAAGACCGAGTCGCAATATAGTGGTGAGACAGGTCATCAAACTAAGTATGAATCACTCGATGACACACCAAACATTTTGCTAGAGCTGAGAGTTTTTTAAACGTCACGATTTGTTAAAATCGTATGAGTGCATTAAAGACATCCCTTTGACCCTGTACTATAATTACTACCGTACTATAATTTTGTATTTAATTGTTTTTATCGCGTTATTAAATACTGGGTTATCGCCAGAGACTCAAGATAACATCGTAAATATGTTTCCACATTTCAGGGATTTGTAATTAAAGAAATTTACAGAATGAATGCTCTATTCTTCTGATAAACTCTTTAAATTTTATTAGTAGTACTTTCGAATTGGAAATTGTGCCTCGGATCCTCAGAAGATATGCTTTATTTACTCATATATTTTTGTATATGTACAAAAACTTTTTCACGTAACTTTATTCCAATAATGTAAGCAACGTCGTTATATAATAATATACAAAGTTTATAATGTTCAAACTTTTTTAACGCGTGACTTGTTTCCGTTTATTTTTTCGAAAGTCACGGTTTTTCGTGTATATTTGTACATAACACTTTTGAAAGTTTAGTCTTATATGGGCATACTTTATTAGTATTGATAATTAACTTATTTGTAATAGATAATTCAATGATTCTTTCTAGAGAATAGACTGTATTAAACGGGATCGTTAAAAAAATCTTCATCAAACAGGATATAAAGGTTGAATGACCTTTAGCTTGTAGCAACTGCGATGATTACTAACCGACTCATAGTATACTTAATTTGAAGTATGTGATCTGAATCAACATTTATACAAGGAACATTACTTATTATTGAAACCTAAAATCGATACTATACAATGAAGATAACATACAAATTAATTCGGCTATATGAATTTAATCTGTAATCACAATCCCAAGAAAGAGATTCTCCTTTTATGTATATAGTAACAAATTTAAAATTTGTTTATGTTTATAATTTAATTATTCCAAAGATAAAAAGCTATTTTCAAGTCAAACGTGACTGTCGAGAGCGAGATGCGTTAAGATTGTGTTGACGTATTTACATTTACACGGGAATATCCCTTGAACATTGGCACCCTCCCGGCCTTGGGGTAATTAACCTTATTCGCGACGACCTGCGTCGTGGTGGTCGCTTTGAACTTGTGCTACATACAATCGCATCTTTAAATAGCGTCCGAAAGCTATTCCATCACATCGGTCGACTATCCGTGCCAACATTCGAGCATTTGCTTTCTTATAAACCACGTGCTCACCGTTTTTTAAATCGCACGTGACGTACATCGTATATGCTAAAACGCAACTGATAGTGCGCAGCTCTTCCATTTCTCAGTAGTAATACGATTTATAATCGACTTTAGAGACCGCATGGTAGGGTAATGCGTACGTCACCAAACATTCAAACGCTTGCTGCTGCGTCTCCAAGGTTCAACATTTCTCGAAATGTTCTAGTTTTTTTGCAATGTGACATATCCTGTTAGTTACTTCCTTATAAAATATACATAATATGTAAATTTATTTAATGATTGGTGATTTCATTTTGCTGAAAACCGAATGATTATTCGCTTTTTGGGTTCGGCGCAGTCAACAGCTTATAAAGTGTGTTTTGTTAGACTTAGTCGGCCGCTAGCTTAAATCCTAGGGATTTCTTTGGGTGGTAGAATGCTACATACGAATAGTTATAACGCTTAAAGGCTTGATTTATGAAAGGCTACACGAAAATTATCGTATGCCCTATGCTGTACTCAAGAAACGGTTCATTTTGATAAGGGATAGTATATTCATTATAGAGTCGTTATCCAGAAACTATTAAAGCTTTGCTACTTAGGGATCAGAAGGCTACGATGTAATATAAGGTCAGTGTATGATGACCACGGATATTTTAATACTGCAAACCTCGAGTATACAAAACGAATCATTTTATGAATCATTGTAACCAGTCGACCCCAACTGAGATGCAATGACTATTCTCTTATACCGGAACTACTCACGGCACATGCGAAGACAGGATATTATTTTAAACCTTCAATGTTAATGTTTACAACATTGTTTCAAGTCATAATGCGATTTGGAGGTCAGAACTCACGCGCTTTCTTTGTGAGGAAGCTCCCGAGTGAACCGCCCGTGTATTTTTAGCCGAGGGCGACGCACCGGCTATCTCACTTTGTGCTCAATCATCATAATACTCTATATTGACTAATGGAAATAAAAAAAAAAAACATTTACCATAGAGGTTATTATTGATGCTACAAAATAAATATTTAATTACAATTATTTTCATATATTGTAAACATTTCAGTAAAACAAATTGCAAAAGTTGTGATTTTTTTTTCGTTTTTAATTTACTCTTCATATTGTAGGTATATTTTAAAATGTTGACTACAACTAAACGCTTGTAATGAATATTCTAGACATAGTCTACTTACTTCAATATTGCCGCATCCACAATTTTGTATTATTGTTAAAGCACAATGCATCAAATCCGTCTTACAGCGATATAAAAGCGCTTTCTTATTTCCTCTTTAAACATATTTTAGTGAAAGCATTTTGTATGCTGGCACGGTATAATTATTTGAAGTAACTAACCGCTACGGACTCTGGTTTTGCTGGGCTTTGGGGACATTTTCTATCGTCTCGCTTACAGTCCATAGGGACGATGTTTGTTCTATTAATTAAATAGGAATCAATTTTCTTGTAAAATAAATAACAGCGTTGGGTTACGTTGTTTAACTTTCCCAATAGAAAATAAATCGTTTCATATATTTCTTTCTGTTTATAAATTGGAGTTCTATCATGACTGACCGTAATCAATAAAGGACTAACGAATATTTTGTGTTTGTTTATTTTTGTGTTATATTTTATATATGTAATGTCTGTGTTTTTATTTGACTGACTTTTCGGTCTCTGAGAAATACCCGGAAATAAAATATAACTGAAACGGTACATGGGCTCTTATTGGTGCCAAAATTATTTTAATTCCATTATCATTCCAGTTGTTTCCTTTGTGTGCATACGTAGACAAATAGTATTTAAAATATCTCCTACCGCTTCAAATATTACATTATATTATGTACCCACATATACATTAGATGAGAACCTTCTTTTTTAATCCAATTGTGACTAAGAGACCTACAATGTATAGATAATAAATTGTATGTAGAAGTAATATCTGCTTAAAAGACCATTACAAAATAGTATTCATGACTCTAATAAATATTTAGCGAAGCCAGCATATAAACAACAATTGTATCGGTGTAAGAAATGGTCATCACCGTCCTAGGCGCCTATAGATATAGGCGCTGTAAGAAATGTTAACCTTTCTTACCTTCGCCAATGCCCCGCTCACCTTGGCAACGGTAGAATTAGTGATAAGTTAGTGGTACCTACCCAGAGGGAATTGCACAAAACCCTATCTAAATATTTTGTACATAAAAATATCCTGTGCTAACATTTTTTTGGAATTAAATATTTGCAAATTACTTAATAGATAAAATAAATCGTTATAAAAATGCCGTGAACAGATCTATAGAGGATACAGATAGTTTTCTGTTTGAAATTGGTTAGGTAATTAGGTATAAAAGTCTAATAAAAACAAATTAAAATAATTGAACGCCTTTCTTGTGATAGTAAGAATTTGAAATAAATTAAAACAAATTTTGAAAATGATTTTAACTAAATTACCATTTTTGATGAGCTGTGAATTAATTCACACACAATAGAAGTATTGAAAATAAATATTATTATATATAGGGGATCTGATTATGAGAATTATGAAGTCTGAAATCTTCTTTCCTCTTTTAAACATTTATCTCATAATAGTGAACGAGTATAATACTGTGTATATTTTTAAACTAATTATTGATCAATGACGTTTTCACTTTACAAATAAAGTTTGTCTAGCTGGTAAGAAAACCTACCAGTAAAGGAAAGTGGGGCAGTAGGTCAAATGTGGAAGTTCACACGACTGATTTGGTTTGAATTCAAACATTTGCAGCACTGATAATATCTAATTTAAAGATAAAATCGACTTTGAACTTTAACTATAGAGAAATAAGGTCGAAATAACATATCGCATGTATTGTTATTAAATATTTTCGTTCTATTTAATTTAGTGATAATATTCATTTGATGATATTGTCGGCGCGTTACACGTTTTCTAACCAAGGACGAATTTCAATTGTTTTTATATATCACACAATAATAAATAGACAAAAAATAATCATTTATTAACATAAGAATTAATAACATTAAATGCTTAAAATATATACAAAAATATGAACTAAAACTAGTTACTGTATAAATCTTGACCGCATGGAACGGTGACAATTTTAAAATTAGAATAACTTTATTTTCGAGAGTAGTTAGACACCGAAGTAGTGCGATACAATAAGATTCAAACCTAGTTATCCTGAAGAAACATTTACAGGCAAAAACTGTACTACTAGTATGACTACTAATTACTAATTAATTTTTAGAGATCATAAAATAACAGAAATATAACACAATATCTCGTCTAAATTTGAGAAGAGTTGTTAAGTAGAAAATTATACACTGATATTTAAAACTAGCTTTGCACTGATATTTAGAACATGCGGCTTAATATATATACATATGTACTCCCAACCCCTGCTTTAAGGGTGGAGTTTCGTGAAAGCTGAGCGATCTTAGCGAATGTCTACTCCCTATAAAGAACCTACCTGCCGAATTTCAAGTATGTAGTTGTTATAGATTTCGAGATTTCGTGATTAATAAGTGAGTGATATTTCGTTTTTATATATATAGATTAAGTTGAGCCCAATTATGTTCTAGTGAACAGATATGTCATTAACGCGCAAAAAGTGAAGACTAGAAAACGTCCTAATTGGGACGTTCGCCTTTAGTCGTTTTCGTCATAATTATGCCAGTAATACGTTATAATACATCATAATTATGCAGTAATACGTTTTGCGTAATTAAATCATCTAGTTATCCCTTTTACTTATTGTTTTTTATCATTCCTATCCTTTTTACTTGTAACGAAATGAAAAATAAACGGTCCCCGGTGCGGCACACTTTTTTTCTGTTGTTTAGTATGGGTATAACATATCTGTTTATTAGAATATCATTGGTTGAGCCAATATAGCTTAGTAGATAAGGACGTGCTTATTTTGTTTTATAATTTTTTTCGTGCTCGGCGGTAAAGGAAAATGTCTTGAGGAAATCTTGTTGGATTACATTTTGTCATAAATATACCAATAACTCCAACCTTATCCCTAACAGGATAGGAGGCCTTAGTCCGCTGGATAGTTATTTACAGACCGTAACTGTGTATTACTTATCAAGAGATAGAATTTCATATAGATACACAACTGGAACATATACTATGTTATGTTAGTATATTGCACATTTTTCTTAGACAACCTAACATGCTGACGTAATGGGAAAGAAAATTGTCGTTCTTAGTAGGTACTTTTGAAGAAAACGTTGCCAAAACTATACAAGATCCAAAAAACCTTTGTATAGAAGATTCGTAGGTCTCTAAACTGACTGAATGTGAATCATTTATATTTTTAGATAACTCACAATAAACATTTTATTTCTTAATATAGGTTTACCTTGTTACGCCTTATATAATATAAATAATCGTAGATCAACGATGACTTAAGCACTTGAAAATTAAAACAAATTATTTTAGAAATATAACGATTTATTTAAATAAAAACTTGGAAAAAATACTCTGGATATTTTGAACGATACATTAGCAAAATACGTGTGAAAAGGACGCTTGGGTAATTCTTATATATTCATAGCTTATATCAAAAATACTTATTGTACTCGTATAAAGTCGTGATGAAATTGTTTTTAACAATGCAACATTAAAACAAAATTTCAGCGATCAATGTGACGAGCCGACTGCGGTCACATTAGTCTATCGTGAATGAAAATCGATCAACGTTAACTATTATATTAATTGAATGAATAAATTAACCATACACGCGATTTAATTTCGCTAAAAATCGTTTAATACGGAAATACTTTCATTAATTAATCATATTCGATAATAAAGTTCCGTAGATGTTTTTAACTATGCCGTTTCATAAATTCAAATCGTTTGTAGATGACACATTGGTAAAGCAAGCATATTATATAATTTAATACAAGATGATATATATGATAAAAAGCGTGGAGCACACTAGATCGATCATATCTTTCCTCAAATATAATTTTATAACCCCAATAATAACCCAATTTTATAAATCTATTGAGTAATTGTAAATCATGAAGAGATTATTTGAAGTATGTATGTATTTGCTAGGAGCGTATTGCATCATCGGTACGTTTGTGAACCCTGATAGAAATCCAGGCTTTGTTAGAAGGACAGCCAGTCGGTTATGAATAAGATATATGACAGGCTTAGGTATGCTCTCTCGTATCTCCTTAGACAGGACCGTTAGCGGAGCTGTTTGGTTACTTTCACTGAGTCTTTGTTTAGCGAAACTGTGAGCCCGGGTCTATTCGTTAAAATTTGTGTCACTCGTTTGAAACGTCACACGTTATCATAGGATAGAATTTAATCATGTTTACTGTTTGTTTGTTGATGCAATAGGACTTCAGACTTCGGACAGATATTACAAAAGCGAAAATAATTCTGATTATTCAACAACAACAACAAACAACAACAACCTGTAAATTCCCACTGCTGGGCTAAAGGCCTCCTCTCCCTTTGAGGAGAAGGTTTTGGAACATATTCCACCACGCTGTTCCAATGCGGATCGGTGGAATGCACATGTGGCAGAATTTCTGTCACATGCAGGTTTCCTCACGATGTTTTCCTTCACCACTGAGCACGAGATGAATTATAAAGACAAATTAAGCACATGAAACAACGGTGCTTGCCTGGGTTTGAAATCATCGGTTAAGATGCACCCGTTCTAACCACTGGGCCATCTCGACTATCTTATTGATTATTCATGCCAATTTAATCACTAAATCAATCCATATAAAGTTTAATACGGAGGGATCCCTGAACAAGAACGAAAGCATTAAAAATAAAGCATTTTACGGCTAGGTTGTACGAAAAACGAGGAATAGGTAGTTGGTTTTAGTTTTGGTTATGCTATGATTTATTTACTCGTCATTGTGAAGTTGTTTTAATGCTGCAGTTATATGACGACCATCCACCATCTTTTAAATTGTTTTCCATTTTAATGGGTAACCTTTACTACATTGTGGAAGATGTTTATCGTATTTGAATGTATTGTGTGCAACCCATTGTAAAATACAACAGTTTGAGTATAATGTAGTAACAGATCTGGGGAGAAATCAATCGCGAAGGTCAAGATAGAGCAGAATGTTTGTCTACTGTTATATTGTTTTTATGCACGAAGCTGTATTGACTATTCTACTCACATGACTTTTTTTTTTAATTTCAAATTCTAAATTCGAATAAAATTTCGAAATTCCAGACTCTAGACGAGGACTGTAAAGGTCTAGACGGAAAAATACAGTAACTCTATTGTGTTCTAACTCAGGGATATTAGACTAATGAGGCAGCAATGTCAGTTTATTTAATACTGAAACGACATTACGTCTTTGTACGGTCAGACCAATATATAAGGTAACAGATAATATTACAGAATACATAGAAATATCTAGTGTTAATAATGGTCATCCAAATGCTTAGAATCCACTGCAAATATGGCATTATTACTTGTATTATACAAGTTCATATTTAATATTATTAAAAGTTTACTCATGCCATAACTAAAGGTATATATTTGTATATAATCAAATCAAATTATTTTTTACTAAATATACATCTACAAATAACAGCGAAATTGAGAAATTTTATTTGTGGAAGATTAAAACTATAAACTGTACTCGATATATCAATAAAATAACACTTTAAAAAAACCTACATAACTGCATTATTTCAACGCCACATTACACAATAATTAGAACATTATTTATTCGATTACAAGTAACATAATGAATATCGGTACCAGCTAGACCAGGTGTCTCAAAACTTAGCGTAAGGGCCACACTGTCTCCAGTTACTCTAAGGATTTAAGACTATATACCGATCATACAGTTACTTAGGTTTGAATTACGAATGTGTATCGAGCCAATATCGAGCATTTATCGGTACTTGATGTTTGCGGACCGTACTTTGAATTCCCCTAATCAAGATTTAATATATAATATAATGTTCTCAATAAAAAATGGTGTATGGAAAATGTATGAAAAGAAGGCGGGATATACATGTTTTACTAAATACACAATATTACAGGCTTAGAAAAGTGTATTTTCATTCTTTATTTCATTCTTATTATTTACTAAATATAAATAATAAGATAAGCACTATTCTGGGAAATTTATTTGGAATATTACAATAAGTAGAGGTCTTTTTTTTACTATGTCAATTTTACTCTAGCTTAATAGTATATTATTTTATAAAAGAATCGTTTTAAACATAAAAATAATATAAACAGCGTGTAAGCTAAGCACTTTCCGTGTTATTTAGTACGTAACTCAATAACTACATAACCACTTACGTAGACAGGAAGAAAAATAGATCGTATAAGTAAAAATACCAGATAATAATAGCGGTACACGATTGCGCGTTCTACAAACAGACATTTAAATAATTAACACAATTGTTTTAACAACAAAATTATAAATGTAAAATATTGCAAATTCGTACTACGTATCCGCGTAAGTAGTAATTATATTTTGTATTATATAATGGACGTTCAGTTTATTTTTTAATATCTAGGCCATAATGTTAAGTTAGCAGATTTTTATCTTGTATTGCTTTTTCGTTCTTACTTTTATGTCAACCCCTAATGGCATGTCATATGTTGCAATGTCTTTTATAAACACTTTTCCCATACGACAAGCGCTCTTCCTATTATATGTTGGTTCTTATTTATCTTTGTCTTAACATAGTATATAATAAAGTCGCTTCCCACCTAGTATAAGCTTAGATATTTTAAACTATGAAACGGATTTTAATGCAACTTGATGAATAAACAAAGTGATTCAAGAGGAAGGTTTATGAAAATATGTTTTGGGAAATAAGTGAAAATCTCGATCATTCTACTGTAATTGGAAAAGTGAGATACAAAGTCGCTACGAATGTATGAATTTTAACATATGATGATGTTCTGTCCATCTCAGGTAGTATTTTATTTAAGCACCATATTTATAAAACATAAACTCCCAAACCTCGCTTTACCCCCTTTGGGGTGGAGTTTCGTAAAACCGTTCTTTGCGGATGTCTACAATCTATTAAGAACCTACCGACCTGCCAAATTTAAAGTACGTGGGTGTTATAGTTATAGAGATCGATTAAACAGTAAGTGGTATTTCGCTTTTATATATCTTTCGTAAATTATGCTAAAATATGAAAAATAAAATAAATTGGTACTAAACAATCAATATTGCAAAGAAGTTGTCTAATTTTAAAGAATTTTAGAATAACCTAAGCGCCAAAATCATCAATAACTTTTTACCAACGCAAACGACGTCGCAGTTTTACTGGTTACCTATTTATTAAGCTACATAAAACTATAAGAAATATAATAAGATATGACAAAGTCACAAGTCGTTAGAGTCAGAAAGTAAAGACGCTATTTTCATTAATCATATAACTAAAACATTTTTTTCGATCATTTATCTTGTTTTTCTTTAATGTTACATTAATTACTATAAATATTAAAACGTTACTTTTCGTAACGTCCGTCATGCAACGCATCGCTTTACGTAGTTGTCTTTTGTAACAAATTATGTTAGAACAAGAGATGTTGCATCATAAACATAATTAAGAAACAAATTAAAATTTTGTTCGTTTTTAATACATTTTATTATAACTAGGTCATTCAATACAGCATGTATATAAATCATAGTAATTAAAATAAACACAAATCATTATATATACCTTGTGCCAATTGTTTATTTACAAGTAATTGTTTACTTATTTATCAAAATTAATTTAATTGAACGTGCCTTTACCAATGCCAAGGGGGTGGGAAGGAGTTTCGACTGTTCTTACGTATAGGATTAAAAAAATGCACAAAGTTGAAATTAATTGAAAGAGTGCGGGAAACCGCGCTTTGCTCGAGGTTCCCTTGGATACATATCTTTAACCTTTGAATTACATATTATAAATAAACAATAAAAAAAGCTTGTTACTTTAAAAATTAAACGTCACTAAAAACATTTTGTATGATATAGTTAATATCATAACGTCACGTTACGCCGTTCTGAAAATCTTTTGTGTTATTCCTTCGTAATTGTTATTGCTTAATGGCTGCAGCCTTTATCACAACCTTTTCGAATATTTACTGCAATTTATTTTCTTTGTTTATGTTAAATTATATTTTAAATATCGTTTTCTTAAAAATGTTTGTCATTTCTATAAATTATTTATTGCTTATTTTATGCATCTTTTTTAACAGGCATTCCGACTTCATTATGCTATGTATATTTAAAAATATTGACCTTAAACTATTAAATAACATTTTTGTAATAAATGAAGTTCCAAAAATAAATTCAATGTCAGTTATTAATAATTATTTTTGTTACTACGATTACCAAATATGTATATAGATTCTAAATTGAAACCTAATATTATAAATATACATAAAATAATTAAAAAATTAACACATAAATGTCATAATGGTAAGGTTAGAACTATTAATATTTAGGAAGTACATACGTAACTCTTAATTAAGATCAACTCTAGAATGTTAGTAGGAAATCACCCACGAATTATCCGTCACTCTTCCTCTAAAATATATTCAGTAGCCTCGTGTAAATGCAAATACAAATATACTTGCATGAGATACGTGGAATAAAAATATATTTTACTCACTGCACATGATTTCGCAATATTATTCAAAAACGAAAACTTCTTGCATTTAAATTATCTAGAATTAAATTCATCGTTCAAACTCGTGTAAATTCCCACTGCTGGGCTAAAGGCCTCCTCTCCCTTTGAGGAGAAGGTTTGAAACATATAATAAATAAATAAATACCACCACCACGCTGTTCCAATGCCGGTTGGTGGAATACACTTGTGGCAGAATTTCTATGAAATTTGTCACACGCAGGTTTCCTCACGATGTTTTTCTTCACCGCTGAGCACGAGATGAATTATAAAGACAAATTAAGCACATGAATCAGCGGTGCTTGCCTGGGTTTGAACCCGCAATCATCGGTTAAGATGCACGCGTTCTAACCACTGGGCCATCTCGACTCATCTCCATAGATATGTAGATATAATACTAAATCTGTATCAAGTTACAAGGGTTAATGAACTGAAATAGTACAATATACATTAATATAAATTACAATAAAATAATCTTTGAAATTAGTTTCTATAGTCATCACGTATATTACGATTAAATTGACGTAGAACTTTGTCGTTTTAAAGTCACCTCTAATAATTATTGCGGTATAATGTGAAACGTCACATCAGTGTTATAAATTGTTCTTAAGATATATTACTTGTATAAGGAGATAGCGGAAGAAGCCTAGGTATTCCGAGCGGCTTACCTCTACATTATGCCCTTGGTTTTATTTCATGCGATACGATACTATTTATCATTATTTGTGTCCTATTACAACGTACTAAAGTTCAAAACGAAAATTCTAACAATCACCAAAGCTGTGCTTGGAATTGTAATCTGTTTAACGAATCGTGAAGGTTAACATTTCTGATTTAGTAATCTAGAAAGAACCAGACACTTTGTAATCGCTGCACTATTAGCCGAGTACCTATCAGGTATTTCAAAAACTACCTTATGATATATTATCGCTCGAACCTTTAAAGTTACAGGTAGATTGAAATCTAAATTCAAAAAGGCTACCGAATTCCGTCATTGCACTATCCGACATTTTGAATCGTTTATTCCAAATACTGACTTTAGAAAATTAAATTGTAATGTTATATCGTCATAAATTTAATTTTATGCAAAGCTAGAGTCGTTACTTTTTATTTATTTCGGTTCTATTGGACTATGATATAGGTTTATTTGATGCACTTATGTTTTTCTGATATATGTGTGTATGCTACATCTAGAATTTCGTATGTTCGAAATTTCATTAATATCGAGATTAGCATTTTATGAAATAAAAAACGAAAAGTAAATTTAAAATATAGAAATAACGTATCATTTATACGATATAAAATAGTTCGTATTTTGTATTAGTCGTAAAAACACAGATACTCGTTCGTGCCCATTACATAACAGGCTGCAGTCAAAGGTTATAAGTCTTTAGCAAATGAAAACTGTAGTAGGTTTTACATTTGCATTTTGTCACGAAATAAAGCCAAATGAAGTTAATTTACTTCATTTATTTTGGGTATTTCGGATTTTAATTTAAGATCATTTATCAATGCATATTGTCGATGCAGGTTTCAAATATTTTATACATTAAAATTGTTTTTTTTATGTTTTTACAATTCACGCTTATAATTTTTGAGCTTGTAATTAATTTATTAAAGATCATAAGTTTTATTAGCATAAATTTTATTGGGATTTAATGTTAACCATATTTTTTAGGGTAAAGCCGTAATTAAATATTTATTCTAAGTCTAAACGCTAGCAAAATAGAAATTATTATGTTGACATAAAACGGACGTTCGTTACTTTTGTGATATTCGACGAATAATATCAATAATATCAGAGTCACTTGCAAAAACTATTCCAGGCAGTTATAAATTCATGAGATAAAGACGTAAACAAGTGCTTTTTAACATGATCGTTGTTCGAAAAAAAAAAAACAAAATTCAAAATTAGAATAATTTATTTCGAATGGCGGCGGTTGATTTTTAAACATCCAGTACGAATACATATGCCGAGTCGACAACAATGGTTTTTATGAAACCGAACTGTTACTCACTACGATTCGCAGAGCTGTATATACCGTGAAGCGATAAATACTATACAGGTTTAATAATCGTCGATTCTTTGAATGCCTTTTTTTCACAAACACAATATTTATAGCAGTTTTATCATTAACAAGCCGAAATTATCGGTTCCTATTTACCTACGCGGGGGCCTTATGAATAAATTTAGACATCTCTGCATATATTGGGAACAGTTATAAATAAACTTAATTCGATATGTATCGCCACAAAGAAAATATCGTACGGAGTGAGAACATCGTGCGATATTAACCAAAAAGTTTGAATATGTATAGAGGATGTTAATTTTTTTATTTTTATTTTATTAACTTTCTTACTCTCGTTGGTAGGTTTTAATCATAAAATGGACCTGATGTCCTTTCTTGGTGCTTCTATATTGTTTCGAACTCCAACAAATTCAGTTCAGTGGTTTAACATTGACAGACAGACAAAGTTACTTTCTCATTCATTATCATTACATAGTATAAAACAAAGTCCCTTACCACCGTCTGTCCCTATGTATACTTAGATGTTTAAAATTACGCAATTGATTTTGATGCGTTTTTTTTAATAGATAGAGTAATTCGAGAGGAAGGCTTTTGTATATAGTACATGGACAATATAGTAAGAAATTATGTAATATATTTAGTATCTGCATTGCACCCGTGCGAAGACGAGGCAAGTCGATAGTATTAGTATAGTAATCCTTTCGCCATAGTCGTCGAAGAAATCTTCCCGTAACTTATCGATATATCGAGCGATATTATCTCTTCACAAACGACACATTTAAATTGGTTTTATTTAAAGTGTCACGGGAATTAATGTTCGACCTCTTTCTTCGTCTCCATTGTTTTTCTGTTTCTTAAAACACGTGTCAATGTTTTACCGCAACTAAACGACGCAATAGCACTGAAGTGAAAAATCATGAAAGAATTGCTTAAGAGAGAACTACTAACTACGTATATATATAACAATGTTTTGATTTTCAATTGTTTCTTTTTTGTAGTTTTGTTTTTGTTTTAAGTTTTATGTAATGTATAGTTCATATATTATTCATTAATGTATTATACAGACAGGATAAATTCGTATAATGTGTTTAAAAAGATTTTTCCTTTTTCAAGTTTTATGATACATATTTCTCGATGTTTATTGTAATTTATACAAAATACAAATATTTATCAAAGATCGAGATATGTTTTCTAATGAAAGCAAGTTTGCAATCAGTGTAAACATGGAATGTTAATTCCTGGACACGAATAGTTTACATACACGAAACAGCCGTAATTTTATCTCCTACACAAAGTAAATATATTTTTTAAAGCATCGCATTAGTGTTGTGACGAATTTTGTCAAATATGAACCTCGTCATATCGGATGAAACTTGTTTTGTCCGCAAGAAATATAGGATGAGATAAATGAACATATTACGTCAATCAGTACCCACGTAGATTTCCTTCTTTCGCTTTAATTAATGTAGTTATTATAGAAATAGTCATACTTCAGATGTCCAAATATAAAACACATTACGACAACTTCCAAATAAAATAATAAGGATTTATTAAGATATAGCAACACATTTCTCACTGCTGGGTTAAGACCTCCTTTCCCTTTGAAGAGAATGTTTGGAACACATTCCACCACGCCATTCCAAAGCGGGGTTGGAGGAGTACACATGTGGCAGAATTTCTATGAAATTATACACATGCAGGTTTCCTCACGACGTTTTATTTCCCCGCCCCGAATTATAATCACAATTTAAGCAAATGTTTATTCAGTGGTGCTTGGCTGGGGTATGTTCATGTACTATATCAATCATCGGTTTAGATAAGATACACGCGTTCTAACCACTGGGCCATCTCGGCTTTTATTCATTATTCAAATACATTTCAGTTTATTTTCATTTGTTTTTTCAGAACGGTGATCTTTGCATATCAATCCTCCACCCGCCGGTGGACGACCCCCAGTCGGGCGAGCTGCCGTGCGAGCGCTGGAACCCGACGCAGTCCGTTCGCACCGTGCTGCTATCAGTCATATCTCTGCTCAACGAGCCGAACACGTTCAGTCCGGCGAACGTCGACGCGAGCGTCATGTACCGCCGCTGGCGCGATTCCAAGGGCAAGGATAAGGAGTACGAAAACATTATAAGGTAACAATATATAGTACCACCCCCTAACCGTACCACTGATGGCCAAAGCCTCTCTGCCCTTTAAAGGAGAAGGTTTTGACGTTCCAACATGCTACTCCACAACGGTAAGTATAATTCCTAAAGGAGAATAAAGTTTTCTCGTGACGTTTTATTTCTTGCCCAATTATAAAACAGTTTGAAGATCATGAGCTATTTTTAAAGGATATGAGTAAGTTATACTGGTCTGATCGTTTCAAAATTTAGTATCCCGTGGCTTTAATGATATCACAAAAGCATATTAACTAACCTGATGCTGCAATTTAATCTGGAATCAGCAGAGTCCCGTACTCCTCACCGATTTACAACAAAGGTATTGCCTTGGAACTTATATAATTTTAGTATATACATATAACTAGGAATAGTCTCAATGAAAAGGATAGAATATACTTTTCGAGTGGATTCTAACAGTTTCAGAATCGAAAGTTCAATATCGTGCAGATAAATAAAATATATAAATAAATATGAGACAACATCACATACATTACTCTGATCCCAATGTAAGTAGCTAAAGCACTTGTGTTATGGAAAATCAGAAGTAACGACGGTACCACAAACACCCAGACCCAAGACAACATAGAAAACTAATGATAATCTACATTGACTCGGCCGGGAATCGAACCCGGGACTTCGAAGTGGCGTACCCATGAAAACCGGTGTACACATCATGATATATTGATACCTTACGTTTAATGTATCTTTTTAATTTATTCCATTGTATGTTTGAAATTAAGTAATTGATTCACGATACATCGTAAATTAAAGAATTTATGATAAAGAACGTTCAATTCATTTATTTAAATACAGATTGCTTTTGTTATTTTAGTAATTTACACACCATTACAACAAATATGTCTCATATTGGTTAATGTACAGTTAAAAAAATTAAAACCGTTAAAAAATCTCGAAAGAACGATTAACAGTAGTTTGACCTGGAAAATGTTATATGTCGATTTAATCGTATGTTGTATTTCTCGTATCTATCGTTGTACATAATATAGTAAGTAAAGTGAGTAGTAAAGTAACAGCCCGTAAATTTCCCACTACTGGGCTAAGGCCTTCTCTTCTTAAACATATTCTACCACGCTGTTCCAATGCGGGTTGGTGGAATGCACATGTGTCAAAATTTCGATGAAATTAGACACATGCAGGTTTCCTCACGATGTTTTTCTTCAGCGCCGAGCACAAGATGATTTATAAAGATAAAATATAATAAATTTTATTAGAATTGAGTAAGATGCGAGCATTCAACCAATTCTGCAGCTTGATAGAGAATTTCCTGTTTAAATAACACTGAGCATGTATCGTATTAATTTATTATTAATTATTTTCAACTTGACCTTATTTAACCAACTTTATTTTGAATATAAACAGAATTTAAATTCACAACATTGAAGCCGGCGTGTGAACACCAATGCGCTGCATAAGACTGTATCGACTTATTATATAACATGGATGTGTTGTCAACACGAGTTGGGGACCTTATTTTTTTGTTATGAATATGTTGTCAACTTTCTGAATTAAGTATTGACGAAAATTTCAGAGAAAACATATGACATATTAAAGTAGTAGAAAAGTTCCTTAGAATTCCTATAATTGGTTATTATAATAGTTTGTCTTATGTGTATTTTCTATTACAGAAAACAAGCTCAAGTGGCACGCATAGAAGCAGAGAAAGAAGGAATAGTCGTACCTTTAACATTAGAAGATTATTGCATTAAAACACAAGTGAAATCGACGACACAAGAACCACAGGTAGGCATTACATTCATATTTATAAATAGTATGGAGGAAGACTGACTGACCAATTATGTGGTGGGAGGGATGGCAATTGCAAGCCCGTCTGGGTAGGTTATCCAGTCATCATATATTCTCGCCCAACAGTGGTACCCAGTATAATTTTTGTATTCTGTTTGGAAGGAGTGGACCATTGGAAACTACATAATATATTAGTATCCAAGTTTGGACCACTTACAAGCCATTTCTATGGAATACTTGTGACCTCTGATGGTGTGCCATTATAAAATAATAATATAAATATAAACCTAGAGTCTTAACTCATTTTCAGTTATAAAACCTTAAGTGTGAATAAACTTAAGGTTTTATATAATTCAACATATTCCTATGTGACCTCAACCCCATCGGGTTGAGGTCCATCATCCAGTACAAAGCCACCAATTAATTCACATTTTATTGTGTTACATACATACATATTAAAATGTGAATTAATCGATTATCGGTCACTTAGAATCTTATAAACATATAGAATATACATAATATATATAATTTTTTCTTTTCATTTATTGTAAATGTTTTTTGTAATGTATGTATATAATGTATTCTTAAGTGCTGATGTTATTTGATTTTTATAAGTGAAATATTTCGTCTACAATCTGTGTTCACATAGTTGTTGGGTTATAACTTAGCTTGCTTATAATGTTTACTTATATATTATATGTGTCTTTAGTTATAATCTGTTTTGTGGACCATAAATAAATAAATAGAATGTTATTAATCGATCATAATTATCTTTCAGTTGGACATGACAGACTTCTATGATGATGACTACGATGACCTCGACACGGACTCCGAGGAGGAGTTGGAGGGGGGGGAGGACGGCGACGACAGCGGCAACGGCGAGTCGTGATACGTCACAGAGATCTCATGCGATGGACGGACAACGAGAAAAATATAATATTACATATTGGCATTTGTTATTCCTTAAAACTGCATCTCGACAGACATCAAATTGCCAACTTTTGTACTGTCAAAAGTTTATGTAATTAACATAAATTGTCAATAACAAAATATGCTAACTATGCCATTGGAAATGCACTATAAGAATTTGAAACAACTTAGAACACCATTGCCCTAGGTGCCTAGTCCTAGCTAGGTGGATTGAAACCCCACAGAGTGCTGATTAAACCATCAGGCCTCTGATCTCACTTGCCACATAGTTTATATGCCAGCATAATCTATTTAATAGGGGTGCAATTACAAAGCAGTCGCTCAAAAGAAAGTCTATTAAATTAAATGAAGAAAGAATATTTTGCCCCCGGGGGCTGATTTAGCTTTCGATGGTGCAGCGCACTTTCCCCTGAGTAGTTAAGCCACTGAATATGTAAATTCCCATGTATCCGTGTAATTTCAAAGGCAAAAATATCAGTAATAATGGAGCAAGTGCTTGACCAAATTTAAATATTTGTAGGTGATGTTAAAATTATTACATTAACAGAGTTATCATCAATTAAAGAAAAAAAAAGAGAGAAATTGTTGATGTCAACTGTCTCTTATATAGATATATTTTAGTGTAATGAATTATCCCAAAACCTACTCATATTTTTCTCATATAAAAGTTGAAATAAACAAAATACATATTTTGTTTTAAACTCCTTAATCACTGCCAAGACAGATATGTAATTATTATATGATCATAAACAATTTTCATATAATTCTTAAATAATAATATTCCGCAAGATATTATAAAATATAAGAAAACCTGTCAATATTTAAAATACAGTATTGTGTTAAATAGTACATAAACTGTATTCATATTCCGCTTAATAAATATAAAAGTTATTGTAAAATTATTGTGAAAATATAACTACGGCATGCTGCCTATTAATATTCAACTGTAACTAAGATGAATTATTTAATATAATGACTCAGTCAAATGCCAATTTTAATATTATTCATCAAAAAGTCCGCCTCTAGCCAAAACTTAAACATGTATAGCTTAATTTTCGAATATCATCCAATAAGTCATTTACTTTTTTTTATTATTAGTTCCCTTAATTATTAGGGCCTAGAAAATATTGTAGACCAATTATTTTGAAATAGATTTTTTTTTTTAATTTTAATAGTACATAATGTTTTATCCACTACAGGAAGTGCTTGTATGATTTACTTAATCGTAGAACATCTTTATAATTTAACAATGTATTAAATTATAATTTGATTTAATTTAAATGTATTAATTTTATCTTTTATTTGACACTAAAAAAAATAAAGCAATATCGTTTTTTATTATTTCAAACAGATGAAGACATCACAGTTTTATTTATTTTTCTATGAAACAATGTATATAATGCTGCTTTAGAGTTTTTGAATGACGGTATCAAAAATTGTACAGAGATTAATTGATTGTAGCATTCAATTATTGTTCAAAAGTAGGTGTGCTCAAATCGAATGTATGATAATACTAAAATAAATTCAATACCTTCTAGGTTATATTCGCAGAGTACATACATATATTACTTTAATGATACATTAACGAAATTATTTAATAAAAAAAATGTAGTTTTAATGGCTAGTATACTAAGCTAACGTTATACTTAAATATATAAGTTGATCGACAATTATAGATTATTAATTACTCTCTAAAATTTGGCTTATATAATTATACATATTATGAAATAATTAGCCGCATACGTAACTTATTTTAAGGATTATTCTCATTTATTCCAATAAGTTGTCCTATTAAAATTAAATAATTGAAATATTATGGCTAGTATTACTTTGTTTTTCCAATGAACTGCATAAATAATAATACATATGAACTAAATAAAAGTATTTTTGTTAAAATGTACTTCGAAATCTGATTTGAAATTAAATCTAGCTTATAGGACAATGTACACAGGGATAAATAAGAATAAACTTATATTAAAATGTACGACGCTTTTAATTTAACAAAACTTAGTTCGATCTATTGTATCTGTATCACTCCTTAATTACTCTCTCCTCATCTTTTAAATATTGTACTTTGTTTAACGTTTGGACTCAAGATTAGTAAAACGATCATCGCCGTTCTTTACTTTATTTCAAATAGAAATTTATGAAAATCGTCCGAAAATAAAATTGTAATTTAGATTAAGTAATTATAAGTGGTTTGGAAAATTACTGTAGGAGGTCAAAAATATGTTAATTGCGTAAAGATATTCAGTAATAAACTGCATGTGTTTGGATGCGATTTTGATTTTTTTCTCATAGACCCCAACTTTACCCTTTTATTGCTGACCCTAATAGACATTTACGTGATTTTTGATCAAATTTGAGTCGAGATGGGCCAGTAGTTAGAACGCGTGCATCTTATCCGATGATTGCGGGTTCAAACTCAGGCAAGCACCGCTGTTTCATGTGCTTAATTTGTCTTTATAATTCATCTCGTGCTCAGCGGTGAAGGAAAACATCGTGATGAAACCTGCATGTGACAAATTTCATAGAAATTCAACTACATGTGTATTCCACCAACCCGCATTGGAACAGCGTGGTGTATGTATGTTCCAAACCTTCTCCTCAATGGGAGAGGAGGCCTTTAGTCCAGCAGTGGGAACTTAAAGGCTGTTGTTGTTGTTGTTGATCAAATTAGTGATTATATTTTCTTTATCAAGTTGCGCTTTTAAATATACATGTACGATAAAAAAAAATATTATGAGATATTAAAAAAGTGCATTAAATATAATAAATAACATAACTTAAGATAGGCGCACACTGAGGCGGGCCGCAACACATAACAAAAATTCTCCTGAATCAATTTCATACATTTTGTATGGGCTATCGCACACCTCAGGCTGGCCGCAACGGGCCGCATCGCAACGCATTGGCGCATCACGAGCCAGGCGTATTTTTGCGGCGATGTTATGCGTTGCAATGCGGCCCGTCTCAGTGTTCGTTAGCAGACGCAACAATTACACAGCTAAATGAGTGCTTTTCGTGAATTTCCAAACAGAAACCGAATCATCAACAATATTTATTGATTGCCAAAATCTGACTGATAGTAAGATATTGGGTTGCGGTGCGGCCCGATGCGCCTGCTATATGCTTTGGCGCAATTTTGCAATGCGATGCGTTGAGGCCCGCCGCGGCTATAGTTTGCGCGAGCCTTTAGTGGACAATCGAAGAAAACATACTAAAATTATCAAGTCCAGTGTATCTACACTAAAAAAATGTAGTAGTATTTACTAATCTATAGTAAATACTACTACATTTTTTTAGTGTATTTATAGGCGCTCTACACTCACACGAGAACTATTTGCGCTAATCTCGCGCGAGAACTTGTTCTGGGTAGTGGGTACACATTCACAAGTTTCTCATTACAGCGTTCTCGTTCTCCTTTGTCACGCGCCAAAAAACCGACAAAAATCGGAGAACTAGACTAGAACCATGCGAGAACCAGCGAATCGGTTCTACATTCATGTTTCTCGTGTATTTCTTACGTTCTCGCGAAAGTCTCGCGAGAGTGTAAAGCGCCCATTAGGCAAACGTGACATTAGCCACTTGTCATTTACTTGACGTTAAACGTTTCAAGTCATTAACATTAATAATCAAATTAAACTACTTAGTAGCCACAAAAGTAAAATATTCGTTTTGTTAATTCTACAATGAGTTGCCTTAGTGATTTATCGCAATCTAGTGAATATTTAAGTTTTCGAAGTAGTATTCCATTACGAAAAATAGCTGTTGATACAGATGGCTCCAAGGTAAACAAACAACTTTCAAGTTGTCTTAGTTATGTATGCACTTGCAACATGTAACATAATTAGAATTTTTTCGCCATTTCAGACATGGAAAATCTTTGATAGTGGTCCGAAATCTGTTACCTGCCCCCTTGTATGTTTGCCACCAGTCTCGGGAACAGCTGACATATTTTATAAACAAATAATGGGGTTGACAACAAGAGGTATTCGCGTAATAGCAGCCGAACCTCCACCTTATTGGAACTTGAAAGAATGGTGTGATGGCTTCAGACGACTTTTAGACTACATGGAATTAGATAAAGTACACATTTTTGGAGCATCTCTGGGTACCATTTATATAAAAAGTAACATGTTAAATAGTTAATGTAGATACTTCCTAGTGTTATTTATGTTTTTATATTTCATTTCTAGGCGGTTTCATAGGACAAAAGTTTACAGAATTAACAAAAAATTGTCCCCGTGTTGCATCTATAATATTATGCAACTCATTTACCGATACATCTATTTTTGAATATGACGATTCAGCAGTTCTATTTTGGCTTCTACCATCCTTAGTCTTGAAGAGAATGTTAATGGGAAACTTTACAACTGACAAAGTGGATAAAAGAATAGCGGAATCCATTGATTTTATGGTTGAAAGGGTATAACAATTGAAAATTATTTGCTTTAATGTTAATTGCCAAGACTTGTAAATTTTCATAGCTTCATATGCTTTTGTAAATCTGAAATCAATAAACACATACTAATTACAACTCATTTGTTTATAGCTAGAATCACTTACGCAAACAGAGCTAGCATCAAGATTAACACTAAATTGCATGCCATGTTATGTACAACCTCAGTTGCTTAGAGATTTGCCTATAACAATAATGGATGTTTGGGATGAAAGTGCCTTGAGTTCAAGAGTTCGTGAAGACTTGTACAAATCATATCCCCACGCAAAACTTGCTCATTTAAAAAGTGGAGGCAATTTTCCTTATTTGAGTCGAAGTGATGAAGTCAATTTGCATTTATTAGTAAGTATACATTAATGTGGCTTATTTGCAAGATTGATGATAAAAAATAACTGTGATCATATTGTTATATTTATTAAACTATCTTATAATAATCAATTTACTAAAATACTTTTTGAAATATTTGAATTTACTTTTATTATTAAATAATATATGGATAGATTAACTTAAATAATTTTAATTTTTTGAATAAAATTCTAATCTTTTTACTAAAAATATTCAAACTATTTTAGATTCACCTGAGACAATTTGATGGCACTGACTACACAGCGTCTTATATTAGTCTACATAAGGTATCAGCTCCGCGAAGCCAGCCTGAAGAAGGCACTGTAAGCTACTTTAATCAAAAAGATAAATTTGTTAAGATAACATAACTAAATATTAAAACTTAAGTCATTCCATTTTTTACACATTCCTCGACGAATAATTATATTTTGCATTTAAAATCACACATGAATTATATTATATAATGATATTGTTACGGTTTTATATACCATTTTTATATAAACTTAGATATAAGAAATATTGAAAAAAGTAATTCATAAGCAATTGTAAAAATTGTATAGACGACATACATAGTTGTATGTAAATTAAAATAGGGACTCAAATTATACTATGGTGCTGACTCATGTGCAATTTTGACTGCCTAGATATCTTTATCTAGACATCTTTAGATCTCATTCTACTGAACGCTATGAAAAAAAAAGAAATTTATACTTTTTAAAAATTTTATGAATTAGGTACTAGAGTCAGCACCAACATGTTATGCATTTTTTGTATTGATATGTTTTGGGAAATAAACATAATAAATCATTCAATGCTTAGTTTTATTTAGTAACAGGCATATTTATTCTTAACAATTCTATTTCTTTTTGTCAGCTATATTAAATTGTTCCTTTTCCTTTTGTGCTTGCAATGCCTTCTCCCTTTCTTCATCATCTGAGTAGTATTCCGCTAAATTATCATCTTCATTTGGCACTGGCTGTCCTGATAATGTTGTTCCTTTTTCATTTAATGCACTTAATTTGAATAGAGGATCGTCATACATTATATCTGGAACTATTGGTTCTCCATGAGGTACTTGTTTATTATGTGAGGCCACTGTTGAATATATTGACATTGCCTGGAAATTTTATTATAATGTGTGAAACATATATATTATACATATATGTACATATATAGTTATTACTAAAAATAATATTACAACTATCAAAATTGTTATATATATATATACTTACGTTATTGTAATATTGCAATGTATGTTCAAAAAAATTTACTTGCAAATTTTGAATGGATTGATAGATTGATTATTAACGTTTTAGTTACCTGGCCAACCAAATTAGTAACATCTCCTGCGTTTGCGGGCAATATTAGTGTATTGGTTGTTCTCGCGAGCTTGTTGAAGGCTGCTACATACTGCTCAGCGAGTGTCAGAGATGCTGCGTTTTTGCTTTCCTATGAAAAAAATAATTTTATTAGTTCTATGAAATAAGATAAAGTTTTAATATCAATGTGGATTTGTAATAAATATAAGACATTACTTGAATTATCATTCCAGGATACATCCATCCATGGAATCCAAGGTGTTAATTTTAATGTCTCCAAAACAATAGTTAAAAAAAAATATCTAGATAATTTTGTGAAACTATATCTGAGAAAAAGGTTGAGTTACATAGTTTTTCATTTTGAAATATTCTAATGATATTGTAACACTTCATCTTATTATAAGTAATTTAGAGTTTTCTTAAAATATTAAAAATTCAATATCGTCTTAAATTTTCGCGATTATTACACATTGAAATAAAACTAGTTATAACGGATTTGAATCACGTATATTAATGATTGTCGCGTATATTAAGTTATAAGTCTACACGGGTAGACTGTGTGACTCTGGCTGTGTGTGACTGTGACTATGAGTCTACCCGTGATCACGAACGCTGTAAAGTGCTCGAAACGTCGGGATGTTAAAAATAATTAATATACGCGATCCAAATCCGCTATAACTAGTTTTATTTCAAATTCAATGTCTTTATAATGTTATTAATATGTTATAGGCTTGTTAAGAGGTATAGTATACCGGGTTTGATAGTGCACTAGCGATCATTGTCAGGCCTCGAGCTCTTGCTTCTGCCACAGCCAACATTGCTTGAGCCTCTCCCGATGCCTTGTTTATCTGTTCTTGTTTCTCTGCCTCTGTAAATGAAAAAAAAAAATTAAGTTGTAGCTAGGAAAACATTCTAAAGGGTTATTTTAAAATAGAATTTGAATATCTTCAAAAAGTTGATTACACAAATTCCTTATTCAAAAAACTAGCTAACCGCGCGGATACCCGCTCAAAATTCATAGGATGTGCCTTACTATCCCCCATACTAAATTTCATCTTTCTTCTGAATCGGTTGAGCGGTTTAACCGTGAAGATGTAATAAAGTAGCTTTCGTATTTAGAATATTTGAAATAACGAATAAATATTTAATAAATATATAATCGCCACTTTCGTAACGAGCTTGTCAATAATAGATAATAAGGCGAATGTACCAAAATACAAAGTAGTCGAATAAAATCTCGTTTACCTGATGCCAGTATTCTAGCCTGTCGCTTTCCCTCCGCTACATTAATGTCAGCGGCTCGGACACCCTCAGATTCCAAAATGGCGGCTCGTTTTCGTCTTTCTGCTTCAACCTGCATCTGCATAGCTTCGTGAACTCTAGTTGGCAGCTTTATATCACCTAAAAACCGAAAATATATTCACACCATTTTCTATGAATATATATATTCCGGATGGTATTAGCTCACACACCCAGTAACCTTTTGCAGCTACGGGCACCAGGGATAAATATTGGTTTAGTTTGGTAGCCCATTTGCCAGTATTATTATTTTAATAAAAAAGGCCTCGAGGCTCCGGATTTAAACCTCAAGTAACACAGTGACATCTCAAAATATAGAAACTATTGGTACTGTACCTATACTCAGGTTGTGTCTATATCCTAACATGTTATAAAAATAATGAAATATAGAGTATAGCTGTGTTAGTGAACAAACTTAACTACTACAGTATATTCTGTGCAATTGGCCATTCTTCTTTGAAATGGTACTGAGGCCAATATTGATCACAACAACAACAGCTTGTAAATTCCCACTGTTGGGCTAAATGCCTCCTCTCCCTTTGAAGAGAAGGTTTGGAACATATTCCACCACACTGTTCTAATGCGGGTTGGTGGAATACATATGTGGCAGAATTTTTATGAAATTTGTCACATGCAGGTTTCCTCACGATGTTTTCCTTCACCGCTGAGCACGAGATGAATCGGAAATTTGAATCCATATAAACTGATAAATAAGAAATTCAAAGGAGAAAGTCTTTTGAGGACTTGTACTTAAGAGTGGAAAAAATAAACTATAAAAATATATACTATACTACATTTGTTTTAAGTTAAATTATATAATATGTTTGTTATAATAACTTTCTGCCTTGTTATGCAATGAAACATGCATAGATGCAATGTGTACTTAGAACTTAACTCTTTTCTTCTCTATAAAACAACTATAAAATCATTGCTTAAGAAATTTCACTTCAATAATGATTAAGGTGAAACACAAGTTATAAAGAAGCAAATTATAATTTGCCATTGCAATAATGCCATAGTGTCATATAATGCCATATAATAAAATAAACTGTTGTTTTGATAGTATTTTATTTATAATTGATAAATCAATTTCAAATAGAGAAATCTACTTATAGTATGATACAACTTAGAAGTAGCATCTTAAACACACAACAACATACAACTCAGATGTCATATAATATTACAAGTTTACGTTATGTTTGTGTAAAGATCATAATTAAATAAGAGTTAAATATTGATAATTTGGGATAGCATACTTAATTCGGATGTGATTGGTTTCACGAATTTTGCCGAGGCTACATCTAAGTTGTGTCATACTATACCTAATGACTGAATGATGAATTTTAATAGACAACAACCGCAAAATATATTAATATAATACATAAGCTACTTACGAATTTCATATCTCAGACATGTAATACCCCAGGCTTCACTGGCTTTGTTAATTGCATGGACTATTGATACATTGAGAGATTCCCTTTCTCGAAACACCTTATCAAGTGATATTTGTCCCAATTCAGAACGCATAGTTGTCTGAGCCAGCTGCGTTATCGCAAACTCTGGATCTTCCACACCATAAGATGCTATAAACAATAAGAGATTATATAATATGGTATAGATAGAGTATAGATAATAGATATAATAGAGATAGATTGAATGTGAAAAATAATTATGATTTATATTACATAAACAAAAGAGCAAATAAATAGCCACCCTCAAAGTCTAATTATTAATTTTTTGCCAAATTTTCATAATTAATGCTACAATGTGTTTAAATATCTACAAATCTTAAATGGTAACTCAATGTACATTGAGTACCAAAATTTTATTGTTTAATAAAGCCCTGTGTGTTTTAGAAAAATTTTATGGTTTTCACTACAGTAACACTAATTAATCTTTTAAAGTATAATCATTTTTACACTCTTCATTAGAGGATTACATTTTGTGGAAACCCACATGTCAGATTAAAGCTCTATTCAATTTGTCTATACAAACCCCTTATGATACCAATTGTCGCTATTAGCTTCACTTATATTTTAGGGGTTTGTCGCAAGTTTAAAACATAAAAGAGTAGCTTATGACATTCCTTGAGTTTCAAACCTAATATACATTTTGAAGTTCATCTATTTTCTTTCAGAAAAAAAATCTCGTGGTCGTAAAATGAGTTGTCACATAATACTAATTTATTTTTAGAGGTGCAGTAAAAACAAGGTTTTTTAAGTTTTACAAGTTATTAAATTAAACTATACAAAGTACTTAATTAACTTAATGCAATATTTACCCAAATAAGGATCAATTATCCTTAAGTACAATACTCCATCAATGCTGAGTGTGACATTATCAGATGTTATTGCACTTTGCTTCGGAACATCTATTGCTATTTCTTTCAAACTTTGAACATATTTAATCTTGTCTACCACAGGCCAGAGCAAATTTAACCCTGGCTCAAGTATTCTATGAAATTTTCCCATCCGTTCGACAATCCATGCCTAGAAATGACATTCAAAAATATCATTTATATTATAAATAATATAACAAATAAATGTATTGATATCTAATAAATTGTAATTAAAATTAAAAATAGCACTATGCGTGGTATAGGATTATTCTTTAAACTTATATGTATAACAATGTTATATTAAAAATACTAACCTCTTGTTGAGGAACAAACATAACAATAGTATTGAGTGGAGTCGTTGAACGATGCCTAACAGCTGTGATTCCGCACAAAATACGAGCTTCATTTTTGTATTCTAACTTAAAACCACTCTGGAAATTGTAAAAATAATAAACATTTGAATAAATCTCTTCACATTTTATTATAATTTCTCTGAGATAATACAAACTTTTAGAGGAAGGACTCTTGAGAAAAGAAATCGCGTGCGTGAAAACATTTTTTCTGTTTAAATAGAATATCAGCAACCGTACCACATTAAATATAATCAATATATCCCATTATTTAAGCTAAATACGGCTGAACACAATTTCTTAGAATGACAGTTTAGTGTTTGGCAATTGTCATTAATGTCATATTGTCATTCACAATGTCAGTAGATAAATTATTTCTAACTGCCTTAACAACATTACATAAAAAAATAAAAACAAATTAAATAAACCAAATCAACTAACCATTATTTCATAGATTGTTATAGATTTATTCATAATCCATCCAATGTTTCATAATATTTTATGTTTATATAATTAATTCAATCTTAAATTGAAAAAAATATATAAAATCACGACAAAAATCTGAAATCGTTTATGGTCATTTAATGTTATATATTTTGTTTATTAATTTAAATGCATAAAACAATCTCTAATAAGCAAGCCAATACTACTAAAAATATATTATTAACAATCATTATGCGATCCTTGCTAGTTCCAATAAGAGTTTGATCGATAATTATCATAGCGACTGGACGGTCCTATTTTTTTTATTAAAACTTATTCAAGTTAGTTTCAAGATACAAAATCATGCATAAAATTAACAACAAATCTATGGAAGGAAGTGATAATGTTGGTAATAATAATAATGGGTATATTGCTCGATTAAGAAGATTAAAAATACAAGAAGGAATTCTGTCTGCAAATGTAAACAAAACATACGACGAATGTCTGGAAGTATGTGACGGAAACTATAAATATAATAAGGAAAAAAACTTTAAGCAATATTTAAATAAATTAAAAGATTCATATGTCAATATGAAAAACTTATATGAAGATATAAAAGTTAAAACTAATTTTCAAGAAAACACCTTAGAAGTGATCGGTTAGTTACCTCATTAATATTTTTATTTTTATTGTAACAGATAATGAGAGAACTTAAGTACCTACAATGAGATACCGTAAGTAGACCGCAACCAGATTAAAAGTATTTTTTGGTCTTTTTATACTACAATGATTTTAAAATATCTGATACGAAGAAGGAAACGTAAATTGTTAAAAATTGATGCAAAAAAATATATAAATAAATTTGTATAATTTTTAGAAATTGAAGATCTAAAAAAAGATATTTTAGAGCTAGAAGAAAAATTAAAAAGCTTTAAACAATTTTTAAGAAAAGAATTAAATTCAGTTCAAGCTGAAGAAAGTGAAATAGTGGAAAAGGTAATATAAAATAGGAAACAATCAAATAAGTATATTTTTTAAATTTTAATAGTAATGTTTTCTTTAAGGTTAATAATGTAAACTTTGACGAAATCAAAAACTTTGAAAAAATTAAAAAAAAGACGTATACGGAAATTATTCCAAGTCCAGTGCGCTCTTTGATCAAATGTCCTTTCAAATGTGAAGTAAGTAATACTATATATATCGTTTTAAAATAAAATTGTGCAACTTATCTTAGCAGTTAGTATTTAATCTATTAAAATGTAGGAAGTCCATCAATTTCAAGAGTTCATGAAGACTAGTCCTAACCGATGTGGCGGTTGGAACGAGTATAACCACAATATATTTGTTAAAATTTGGGATAAATACAATGGAAATGTAGTATTTACATCAAAATCTAATGGCGATTATTCAAGTGACCTTTTGCAAGAATTTATAGATGAAGTCTTACAAAAAATTGCAGGTAAGTGATTGTGTATTGGACTTGATCCAATACATTGATTATGTAATATTTAAAAAGAATTTAATTAACCTACATTACCGATTATAAAAACGCTATTAAAGAATAATCGTTTTAATTCTAGTACTTGATATAATTTTACTAATGACTGTAGTATAGAACAGAAACATATTTTATTTCAACCTAACCGTGAATTGTAAGAAAACTTTTGAAGTTGTATACGACGTATTATTCCAGGGTAACCCTTCCTATAATAGTAGTTAGTCGAGGCCAAATATATTTTAGCGTTCATTTGCATATGTTAATTAAACTAAAAAAAACAACTTCGGATAATACGTCTAAATTAGTCAGAGTGTACAGGACATAGGTAGAACGCTGCCTAACGCTGCACAGGTGTACCTAACTTGCTTGCTAAGTCAGTTTTCCGTAGTAGACACTCACAGTAAGCTACAATGGCTATGACATGATAATTTTTTATACCATTGTATAGATGCAAGATTTGAAGATATTCATTCACATATCGAATGGTATTCGCAGTACATTAACCTTAAAATGTGCCAAAAAAAAGCTCTCGATAAATGGAAGGAAAATAAAATGAAAATTAAAAAGCCTTTTCGAGATTCCAAGGTACGTAAATATTTTTTTTCCGCATTTTAATGATAAACACAATAATGTTCAAGTGTTTCACATAATTTATTTAAAAATCACATCTTACCAATTGTATTCTTTAAATATAAAGGTACCTTATGGTTTTACACTTCGTTATACAAAATAGTCATTTTACAATGTTTGTTCACAGAAATACAGAAGTACAAGTCATTCGCCCAGTGATGTCATTGAATCAGTTTTATCAGGATCAGGATCGGGTAAAACACCAAACAGCAATAAATATTAATAATAATAAAATTTATATACAGGTGTCCCGGAATGCGACGTCAAGTCGGAAACGGGTAATAGGCCAGATTGTAACAGTTATCAGAAAAATCCAAAAAAACCTATGAATTCACGAGTGGCATGTAGAAAATCCATGTAGGTATATTTTTCGTTTCTTTTATCTAAAGTGGTCATAATTTTTAAAATTCATGACTAGATATATACTTACAGATTTTTTTTGGATTTTTCTGATAATTTTCATGTCGCATTCCAGGACATACTGTATAAACGTGTTATCATCTTCGCGGCCGTCGGTTATTGTTGTTATCATTTCTCTATTGAGCTGCTACTTGAATATATTAAAGGATGTAACTACTTATCATTGTGAACAGGATGAGACTTATTTAAATAATCTCTCACATTGTCATTTGATCATAACTATTATAGTAGATACAATATATTTAAATTACTTTAGCTTTGGAACGGTAATATTTGTAACCAACATAAACATTTCAGATAGTAATAAAGGATCAAAACTCGTCAGTGTCGTTAAATTAAACGGGTAAGAGTCCCTAACTTACGGTAGCACGGTAAATATAAACAATAAGTTTAATAATATAAATACGTTTCAGCAACTCAACTTATGTCGATCGAGGCTCTATAAATTCACCATGTACTTCAGAAGTTTCAAAGTTGATGTATCCTACGAAGCAATGGATGAGCAGATGTGAAAGTGCGAAAGAAATCCCTAGATATCCTGATATTGAAAGTGTTTCGAAATTGTATGACATTTTGTTATAAGATACTAACAGTAACGGTATATTTAGGAAATTTTCTTTGGGATCAATAATAATAAATACTTCTGTTTTCATTTTCAGACGTACTCCATCTTGGCGTTTAAGTCTCGAATCTCTGAATAAAAGTCAATAAGCTAAAATCTAATTTAAACCTAACCTCCTGATGACAGACAAATAAAATTGATGTGGTACGTCCCAGTGAAGTGCTTATGCCTGCACTACGCTACGCTAGTTATATTTTATGTATAAGTTATTATTTCGTAAAAAAAAATATCAATGAAATTATTAGAAAAAGTATTTAAGAGGAGGTAAGTATTTGTTGCGCAAAATGGATTTATTAAAAATGTGCACAATGTCTGATTATTTTACAGATTATACATGATCAGCTGACGATTGGTCTCGATACTACTCAAATCAAAGACAACTGACATTTAGAGTGAAGTACAAAATTTCAAATTCAAAATGAAAGATAAATATGTCAAAATAAGTCATGTCTATTTTTCTTAAAACATTTTTGAAATTTAATTGCTAACAAACTTTGTACGAGTAAAATTAAGAAGAAATATATACCTCTTTTAACAGCATGTGTTAAGTTTATACATATTTTTATATATAGTCAACGTAATAATAATTTTACGGGTTATATAATCAATTCTGCTTAAATTCTATTTTTTTGAATAATATTACTATAATGACTTCAAGATGTAGATTGTTATGGCGACGATTTTTACAATTAAAAAGAGTTAACTGTACAGTAGTTCCACGAGCTTTTGCTAATGCTCCTATAAAAATTTCACTTCCATGCACTCTTGGATTTTCATTGCTAACCCTCATTGGCTTGGAAAAGAAATTAAGTGCAGAAGATGAGTTGATATTATCAATAAAACATTGTGTACTGTTTATCCAACGGAACGAATATGATAAAGCTGAACAACTCCTACATGTTGCTTTGAAACAGGCACAGCAAATACAACATCAGTTAGGCATAACATACATTTACGATGTGATGGCCAATTTAGCACTTGAAAGAGGACAGTATGACAAAGCTAAAAAGTTATTTGTAGCCGTATCACAGAGGATTATGGCTGATGGGGCAACAGAAGATGACCTTAGAGTCATTCACATCAGTGTTAAGTTAGCAAGAATTAGTCATATGAACAAAGAATATACAACAGCACAATTGGGATTTGATTGGTGTCTAGAAAAACTCAACAGCGCAGTTTCAAGAAATCCTTCAGAAGATAACATAAAGCTACTAGCAATGGCTGAAGATTGGTATGGACGTTTATTTTTAGAATGCAATAAAGATGATATAGGTTTACGCTACATGCAAAGTGCATATGAAAGAATGACGTCTTTGTCAGATACAGAGAAAGAACATTTAGTTGTACAGTTAAATGATCTTGGTACTGTTTGTGCAAACATTGGCAAAATTGATGAAAGTATTGACTATTTCACAAAAGCCATTGATCTTGGTAAACAAATACCTGATTTAGAAGATTTAGGTGTATTCTATGTTAATTTAGGTAGAGCATATTTGAAGAAAAATATGATAGATGTAGCTAGAAAGTCATGTGGACATGGATGGAAGCTAGGAGTACTTATGAAGAATAATGATGTAAAACATGAAGCAGAACTTTGTATACAAGAAATAAAAAACATGACTTAATTATATTTTGTTTAATTTTATTATTAGTCATCAATGAAATGCAAATACAAACAAGTTGTACCCTGTAATATTTAAAATAGTGATTGGCGGTATTCGAAATAAAATTTATAACACATACTATAAAAATTATGTACAAACTAATTTGTGAGAATCAATTATTTATGTAAATGTAATAATGTTAAATCCATACGCATTTAAGATGTTAATCTCAATTTTTTTTTCATATGAAATAAAATTAAATGCAAAAAATTATATTTTAATGATTTTTCTTATCTTACAAATTTAATATCTTAATTACTATTACTTAGCGCTATCTTTTGTTACACTGAAAGGTTCAGAAACAATCTCAGCATGAGTATTGGTTATGACAACATCCTTGACTGGTCGGTCATTAGTACCAGTAACTGTCTTCTCAATCTTACGAACAACATCCTGCAAAAACACAAATATTTATAACAACACCTAGAAACAATACTAATATTTGTGCTATTTTTAAGGGGGCTGCATTCTTGGCAAACCAATTATGTCTAACAATATGGCAATACTTTAATGGCTGTATATTTTGAGCTGTCTTAAAATAATAATACATTTGTTATATTATTTAACTTTTTATTAAATGTACCTAATAGATACAACCTATTCAAGTCATGCATAAATATTTGAATGAATACATACCATGCCTTCAAGTACTTTGCCAAAGACAACATGTCTGCCGTCTAACCATGGGGTCTTAGCGGTAGTGATGAAGAACTGGGAACCATTTGTATCCTTTCCGGCATTAGCCATAGACAACCAACCAGCACCATAATGGCTCAGCTTGAAGTTTTCATCTTCAAATCGTTCACCATAAATGCTACGACCTATGGAGTAAAGAAATAAAACATTACTTTGGTTGTTTAATAATAATAATTGAAAACCATAAATTGCTATAGGCAGTTAAAAAGTTTATTACTATGCTAATTGTGAACACCTTTGCAATAAACCAATTAAATTGTACAATTATATTATTATTGTAAATATTTATATAGAATTATAAGAAAAAACCTAAGTTATTTTAACTATTTTGAAGGAGGTATTATTTAATATATTATTACCTCCTGTTCCATCTCCTTTAGTAAAGTCACCTCCTTGGATCATAAAGTTGTCAATGACTCGGTGGAATTTGCTGCCCTTGTAACCTTCGCCCTCGGGTTTTTGAGCAAGCTGGTAGAAGTTCTCAACGGTCTTGGGAACAGTTTTACCGAATAATCCAATGACAACAGTACCCACAGGGTCGTTCCCAATACTGATATCAAACTTAACCTGTGAAAAAAAAGTTGTTAATGGAATATAAAGTTTATGGTACCTTGTAACATTTTCTTTTAAGATTACTTATTACTTTATTTTTAAGTATTTACTACATTTATATAGTTCTGTAACATAATTATTGTAATTAAGTTTATTTAATAGAAAATAAAAGTAGGTAGATATTTTTTTATAAATTGAAGTATCGAAAAATATTTAGTTTTGCTTATTTATAACTGACCCCAAATAAAACAAACACCGAACAAAGAATGAATAATGCAAAACTTGAAGCGTCATATTCACAAGGTCAGCGACCTCATAAAGATGATATCCGGTTAAAGTTTTGAAGCTTTTTGTTATTTTGTTTTTTTTTTATACATTTCTTTTAAAGATTTATTAAAATCACGTTTTACCTGGTGGGTCACCTTGGGTCCTTTAGGAGCATCAGCAGACCATGCCGTATTAACAACTAGGAGAAGGCCAAGAGCCATCACAAGAATTCCCATGATTAAAATTAATTTAGTTTTTTTTCTAGTAATTTTTGATAAAGGCAAGTAGAATATTGAAACAAAGTGTTTCTGAGTTGGCTAGTAGTGCTAGACAGAACCGGCGCCGGCAAAACTTAGCCAAACTATACATGCAATCAAGTCACGCAGTAAGTCAGATTTGGCTTGACGACAGACGTCCACGTCAGAAGTCAAGACCTCAGCCTCAGTTCACGAAGCCTAGAATAAATTAATTATCTATAGGCGTTTGTAAATGTCATTAGAATCTGTCATCTTATAACTACAAAGGTATATAGAAATAAAAATTAATTTAGCTAAAGTAATATTTATTTATGTATAGAATATATGCAGGGACTGCTTAGTATAAAGTTTGGTTTATCTGTAATTATTTAAGTATATTTTTAATATTTCAATATTCTTAGAATTCACCTATTCATACTGCAATTAAACTAACTTACTTTTAGTAATATAAGCATATTGTTTTTACTGGCTTAATTAATAGAAATAAGATTAAAGCATCGATGTATGGTTTAAAAAAATAAAAATAGAGTGTCTATTCCGATTACCCCATAGCCGTCAGCTACAGTCCACACTCCACAGACAATAAAAGCAATTAGATAGATCAAGTTGTAAAGCATCGAAGTCGGACGTTTGTTGATTTTAATGTTGTGTTGTAATTTTTAAATTGGATTAGAAAGTGAGACCATCGAAAATCCAAAGAAAAATTGTGTTTTTATAATGCGACGACAAAGCTGACGTTATGTTGCGAGAGGTAATTCGATTACAGTAGCAATGTTATGATTCCCTTTCAGGGATCTTGAAATAATTTCGTAACACTAAATGGCACAGAATTAAAACGTAGAAAAATGGATGGAACAAATGGATCAGATTTGCCGCCCGTTAAAGAAGAAACATTTTGTAAATATGTGTTATATTATGAAATGAACAACTCAAGGTATCGAATCACTAGCCGTTGTCCTTGTGCAGTTAAATGGTTATGTTTTTGTTCTCACTGCTTTGTTTTTTCTGCAGAGTTCGTATCTGGGATTTGATAATATTGATACCAAACGCTCTCTTCCTGCTATTTCTAGTGGTACGGTTTAACAAGGCTCAGTTAAAGTTGCGTGCTACCAGTAGTCCCATATTTTTGACGTTCTATACACTTGTATGGGGTAATGTGATCATCAGCTTAATAAGATGTGCCGTTTCTATGACTGTAAATGCAGCGATGCCAGTGGGAGGTCTGATCGACAAGATATTGTGGGTCACTGTAAGATTTTTTTTACTAGCAACAGAAATGAGTGTGGTTATATTCGGATTGGCTTTTGGTAAGTAAATGGTAATGGATTCTTATTAGCATTTTGGTATTTGGTATTAAATAAATTATATAAATATTTAATGTTAGAGGCACCAATTAGATGAGGATGCAATTATATTTATATTCCTTTAATCATAACTACTAATGAATTATTTTTATATAATTGCAATTATTTATGTTTAACTATGAAGTAGTGAACATTCAGTTTTTAATAAGTATTTATGTAATACAATACAGAAATAAACTTTTAAGTTTATTCCTAAATCTACTATATATCTCGTCATAATGCATGATGTTAATAACAATTAATGAAAATCATGTGTATTTCAGGGCATATGGACAGTCGTAGTAGTATCAGATATGTGTTACTAGCTACGTCACTTATATCACTGGCATTCACGGTAACACAAGGAACATTAGAAATTATTATGCCAAATGATATGTTCCATATTGACACCAGGGACTATGACTTATTCGGACATGGGGGAATGCTGTTCTGGTTCACATCGTCACTTGTGTTTGCTATTATATACTTTGTAATACTTTTATTACCCTGGATACCATTACGGGAATATTTGGCCTTACCAAGTAAGTTAATTTTTTACTTTATTTGTTACCCAATTTATTGATAAAGTAAATGGGAATACACTATTTTCTTCTTGATATATTTATAATATGAATATTTATTTATTAGTTTGATGTTTATTTGTTTGTTTGGTCTTATAAGTATAGATGCGAAATATAAATATTCATATGGTGCAACAATTCAAAATATATCCTCTATTATAGATTCAAATTTGGAAAACTTTAAATTTCAAAGTCAGAATTGTATTATAACACAGCATTTCTTTGACCACCATTTCATAGCTAATTTGTATAAAATATTTACATATTATATTCACAATCTTTCCTAGTTTTCACTCATTTTATTAGTAAAAACAATATCAAAATCTGTGAAGGGTTTTAGAAGAGGTTAGTGACTTACAAAGTGACTTTGTTTATAGTATTATACATACATTAAAATTTTCACATGTCAAAAATTACATTTAAGTGACATGCTTGTTTACAAAAGTATTTGCAATGGGTGCTTTCATGGTACATTTTAGAGATGAGAAAATAGATAAGTATACTCAAGAACATTTATGTTTTAGTATTTTAGTAAACAATTGATAGTACTATAAGAAAAAATAGTCGTTGATCATCAAAATGCAAGAGTTATTGACTCTGCAGAGTTTCAGTTTCATTGGCATAGAAATAAAACATTGAAACATTCATTTATATAATTATGTTGATTTCAACAGTATCTTAAAATTGGGTCAGTTAAATTGACAATTATTATTGTATGAATTTCTTCAGTTTTAAAACTGTTCATAAAAACTAAGTAAGTGAAGGCCATCCAGTTTGAATGCTGTTTTTAGTGACAATTGTGAAGAATAGATACACCAATAAGAAAAAACATGCTACCTTTTTCTGTTTTTATGACAAAAATTGCTTTCAAATAGATCTTGAACTAGACTGGCTGGTCACTTTATTTAGAGCTCAGATTAGTATAGAAAAAAAAAATCTGCCTTGTCATGGAATAAGTCACTTAAGTAATTTCATAAGTATAAATTGACAAGCCAATTTAAATGCTTTATGGTCCGAATAATTGTATTGAAACTCCTAATAATATGACAAATGTAATTTTAATTCTTCGTCAAATAAAAATGCAATTATAAAGTATTGATAATACACAATGAAATCAATAAATAAGTTGTTGAATGAGTTTAAAATGTTAAAATTTAATTTAGAACATTATTTCTTCTTTTATACATGAATAATAATAGAAACAAGTTGAAGTAAAGTTTCATAATTATAAAATAATAAATTTGCAGTTAGCGAAAAGTCGATATAATTATCTCATACTATTTTGTCGTGCTACAAAAATGGAAATTGGCAATGATATGTTATATGTTTTTTTTTTCATTTAAAAATATTCATCGAAAAAAAAACAACGGTTCCAAACTCAATTTTAATAAAATGATGAATCCTATTGACTTTTTTACGTTTTTTATAATTCATGTTAACTTATATTGACGGTTAACTTTTATCATATCTATAATATATTCAATGCACTTTTTGGGGTTCCTTTTTTAATCTCATTTTTCTACCATAACGGAAATTTATTTTATACCATATTTCTAGTATATTACGAAGGTACGCCATCATCTTATTCCAAGAGGGGAAAGATTTTAATTCAATAATTTCAGTAACTATTAATTTTAATACTTATTTTCCAATTTGTGGCCAATTTATTATACACTATTATTATTATACACTCTTAAGCAATTAATTGATTTGAAAATCTTCTTTTTTGAAGTATTTAACAAAAATACACATTTCAATAGTTTAATTAACAACATAATATTAATTACGAAGCTATATCAATTTACTTATAATGTCCAATTACCTTATACTTAGAGTCTATTAAATGCATATTACAATCACGTAATAATTAATATCCATTTATTGATATTTGCATTGGATGTTGATAAAAACACCGATATTTCCTCTTTTCAATGTAATAAATATTTACATTTATAAAATACAATATAAAGTCATTTCTTGTTACATAATTATAGATAAAGTCTGTAGGTTATTTTATTGAACTAAAATGAATGTTATTTATACGCTAAATGGTTATGAAAGGGGAGAATATGGGTAGTCATGAATTATGCAAGTGTACCTCATAAATCATTCCTTGTATAGGTTAAAACCGCATAAAAAATCGTTCAGTATTTTTTTAGTAGTTTCGTTCTAACAAACGTGGACATGGATTTTGTTTTATATGCAGTGATAATTCCAAATATATCACATATTTTAACTTAATTATTGTAATTAAAACATTTTTGATTAGAAAAAATTTTACAAGTTTTAAGATTTGTTAATGATTTTCTCTTCAATTATTTTAATTGTTTTCGCGGTATTTGTTTAAATTGTAATATAAATGAAAACTAGAACATTCCAACTTAATTACGGTTTCGAAGACGTCAATGCATTAATCCTTACTAATATTGTGGCGAAAGTTTGTATGTATGGATGGTTGTTTCTCATTTATGCGAAAACTATTAAATGGATTTTCGCAAATCCGTAAAAAATATTATAGATTGTTCAAACCGTCGATCAATTACATCACGTCAATTCGGTGCCAATAACATCAAAGTGTTTCTTTACTATATTGCCCATATATTACATACAAAAACCTTCCTCTCGAATCACCCCTATCTATTAAAAAAAACCGCATCAAAATCCGTTGAGTAATTTTAAAGATCTAAGCATACATACGGACGGACAGCGGTAAGCGACTTTGTTTTATATAATGTAATCATAATAATATTCATATACAAATTTCTTGGTTGCTACATTTAACCTTTTACGTAACCAATGTAGGTAGTTAATAAAAGCAATATGTATCTCAGTTTTAATAGTCTAAATACAAAGCTATTTTTTTTAATCAAGTGAATTTATTTTTTCTTTCGTCTCTAAAGACACAGCTTAAGACAAAGGGTTGATTACAATGCGCTCTTGCAAGGCTTCTCAATACTAACAATTTATTCATTACACACCAAGTATTGTATTGCATTTCGAATCGAGTTTGTATTTTATTACAAAAATCGATAACATCCTCGTATTTACTAAACTAAGTGCTAAATATTGCATTACATTTTAGTGATTTGTCTAATGTACATAATGATAGCCTCATGGGTATTTCTTATGATTTATCTAGGAAGACGGGCTAATAAGGCAGTTGATGGTATGTGATCACCAGTGACCATAGACTATAGCGCTCTGAGAAATAACCATTCCTTACATCGCCAATGTGCTTTTAAAATCAGTAACTAAGATGGTATGTCCCTTGTACTTGGCTCTATTACACTGGCTCATTCTCCCTTCAAACTTGACAACAACAATACTAAATATAGTTGTTTAACGATATAATATCTGGTAACACCTAGAAGGGTTTGCTTAAAGCCATACCATCAAGTAGCATCATCAACATTTTGAAAAATTGGGAACCATAATAAAGATGTATATTCATAAGTTCTAGACAGTTTCTTGTCAATTTTATAAAATAAATAATGGATAAGTTTACCACAAACGTGGAAACATTTAACGATCTTTTTATATTAAGCTGACTGTACATATCTCTCGATAACATGTCAATGCAAAGCTCAACTTAATGTTTATCTATAGTTTTTTTTAGACGTACGAGATGAAACTAATCTTATCTCTTGTAGATACTTAAAAATGAGCACTTGAGTATTGAAATACTTTATCGCGTATATTTTTGTAATTTTAATATTTTTATATGCAGAATATTACGTATAGTTTTCTTTTTACGTAATCTTCAAGTTATGGTCTTTGGAAAATTATTGTTGTGTTTTAAACCGCAAAATAAATCGTAAAAGAATTAATGTATAAGCACCTTACTAAAAGGACCATTTGCAATCAAATTAATACCACATATTAAAACTTGAAGATCATGATTAATTATCTGTCTTCAGGATAAGCTACGCCAAATTATTAGGCTTAAAGATTTACGCCCGCGGCTTCACCCTCGCTTGTGCCTACATATCCAATTACACATTATCAAATTTGAGGATCTTGTAAATCTGGGTTACATTCTTATATTTACCTCTTACGTGGGTGAATTAGGAAAAAAAGTAGCCTATATTCTTCCTTTGGATTCAAGCTTGTTTCATTTTATCAAATTCGATTAAATGAGATTCACGAGTTACTTTCGCATTTATAATATTAGATTAAATGGATGATCATAATCAGGAAGCGGCCCGCGTGCCGTATTTGGCATTGGTGACGCGTAATTTTGTAGCACGCGATACTATTACCTAAAATAAAGCTATTTATTTAGGTGGAATTTGGCAGATAATTAAAATAAAATATGTAATATTTAAACTATTTTAGACTATGAATTTAAATCGAATAGTGTGCAACCATGTAACTGTTTCAAGATCATTGTTCACTTGTTTAGTACTAGTGAGTCGAGATGGCCCAGTGGTGAGAACGCGTGCATCTTAACCGATGATTGCGGGTTCAAATCCAGGCAAGCACCGCTGATTCATTTCATTCATGCTTAATTTGTCTTTATAATTCATCTCGTGCTCAGCGGTGAAGGAAAACATCGTGAGGAAACCTGCATGTGACAAATTCCATAGAATTTCTGCCACATGTGTATTCTACCAACCCGCATTGAAACAGCGTGGTGGAATATGTTCCAAACCTTCTCCTCAAAGGGAGAGGAGGCCTTTAGCCCAGCAGTGAGAATTTACAGGCTGTTGTTGTTGTTGTTGTTAGTACTAGTTGTCGCCCGCAGCTTCGCTTCATAGCGAAGATATTTCACTAAATTCGGTTCATTGGTTTGGTAGTGAGAGCGACAGACAGACAGTTAGTTTCACATTAATAATGCTAGTATAGATGAAAGGCCTCATGGTTTCAACAAAGTGGAATATTCAAAGTCATCCAACTCTGACCCGTGAGTTTGAAATCAAATAAAATTAACGTATTTTCTTCAAGTGAACTTTTTTTGTGAAATGACAAGCGAGCACCTAATCAAATGAAATCAAATCAATTTTATTCAAGTAAACTTCACAATTAAGCGTTTTTGAATCGTCAATAATAATTAAATACTACAGTTTCGGAAAGCAGCATTTAGCGATAAGAAACGGCAAGAAACTCGCATAATTACATAAAAAAGAAATCACAATTAGTGTCCTATCATGGAACCCGAGCCTAACCCCGGGCGAAAAGTACTCTTTTACTCTCCAAAAAGTACACTTTTATTGAAAAATATGATTTATTTATTAATTTAGTCTTAATGATTTTTTTAAATTTTGAAAATGGTAAATTGATATGATATAAGACTAAAAATTACTAAAATAAACTAGACTAACAGTACTTATGTCCGTAACCTAAGTTTGTTTGGTATATCGTGCTGAACAAATCCAAAAGCAAAGGCATTCTCAAGTAGTTTTGCCATAGGGTACCCCCAAAAAGAAACATAAATGATATTGATGATATTATTATTTATTATCTTTTTTCCAGCGAAACTCTCATTCTACCTATACGTGCTTCTCCTCGCACTACTGGACACCACGCAGGCGGTCGGAGCGGGTCTCCTCACGTGGGGCTCCATGCCGTCTGGTCTGTGCGTCGTGGACGTAACTACATGGCTTTACTTCTCCCTGTACACGCCGCTCGTGTACCATACGTTTTTGAGTGAATTTTTCAGGTGAGTTTTGAGTGCTATTATACTAGTTTTAACCAGATTACAAAAAGTAAAAAAAGTAAAGTAAAAATTAAATATAACTTTATGATTCATTTAATGGTGTCACATATTTATATACGTTCTTAGTTTGATTACAAAAATATTGTATCGTTAAGACTTACATATAAAATATTCCCGACCCGACCTCGCACGGGTGCAATGCTGATACTAAATATACTACAGATTTTTTCTTGACTCTTTACTATATTTTTCATGTATTATATGCAAAAACCTTCCGCTCCAATCACTCTTATCTATTAAAACCACATCAAAATCCGTTGCATAATTTTAAAGACCTATGCATGCATATCAACAGACAGCGGTAAGAGACTTTGTTTTGTAGTGTAATAATGATGATAATTTAGTACAATGAAGTCAGTCCATTTAAAATAAACTACACGTCAAAGTATAATGATATAATATTTATATGATTATTCTGTTACTGCTTCCAATTTTAATACATCCTATTCTTCTCCCGTTCAGCTTTGGCTCGTGGCTCGTTATGTGACTTGCATGAGATGGAATGCCCTACACTTAGTGAAAGACGTAAATTAAAATCATCATCATCCTCTTGCCCTTATCCCAATTTTATTTGGGGTCGGCGCAACATGTCTTCTCCTTCCATACTTGTCTGTCAGACGTCATCTCACAAGTAACATTATTTCCAACCATATCATCTTTCACACAATCCATTCATCGTTTCCTTGGTCGTCCTCTACCTCTATATACACCCAAATCCATGCTCAAGGCCTTCCTCACAATATGTCCTTCATTCCTCCGCATTACATGCCCATACCATGATAGCCGCCTTCCACATTTAATTTCCTCTGATATACTCATTACTTATTCTATCCATTCGCGTAACACCACACATTAAATTAGACGTAAATTAAAATATGTATTGGAAATTCAATATAGTAACGATCGTATTATTAACACTGTATATTTATTGGAGTTTTAGTTAATCATTTATTTAATTAGTATTTACGTTCATTTTCATTAAGTAGTGTTAATATTGACGTGATTAGAGATAAAAATTACTTTATATTTAATTTCTAATTAGTTTTCACGATAAGTTTTGATAATTATACGTCACATACAATTTATTTAACATTATTTTCTTTATATCAGTGTAATAAACCTCGATATTTTTATCAGTGACCTTTAATAACAACCACAAGTGAACCATACTAGAGGTTGACAACCAGTGTTTTAGTGACTACCGTTTATTTAATTAAACTACACTACAATTAAATTAAAACTTTTTTTTGCTTTTTTAGCTTTACAATAAAATGTACCTTGTAAAATATACATTTATAATTGTATTTAACTAATATGGTTGTATTTTTTAAATGTTCAAAAAGAGTAACTACTGAGTTTCTTGCCGGTTCTTCTCGGTAGAATCTACTTTCCGAACCGGTAGTAGCTTCACTTAATGGTTAAATGACGATTCAAAAGTGCTTGTTAAAGCTCACTTGAATAAAGTTTATTTTAATTTTGTTTTTTGATATATTCAATATTATTTTAATATAAATTATTTAATTGTATTTGAATCCAAGTAAAACACAATTACCAATCGTACAAGGAAGTTTTACTAGTAAGAAGGGAGAACGATAGCGCTGATAATGTTCTTTTTTTAAATTAAAATTCAGAAAACAATTGACTTTTTTTTTTAAATATTCATAATATGATTGTCATAGGCCAACCTTGGTATAATGTCGTTAAGAAATTAAATAAGATACAACGGTGAAATTAATTGCAAAACATCAACCTCTAATATGTTTAATTAGATTTGTGTTAGTGTTTCACGATATCTTAAAGGTTTCCGTCTGCTGAACTTTATCTGTCTATGCATCACTAATTAAAAATAATGAAAGAATATTTTTGTTTTATGATTATTTTGAGGTTATATCTAAATTTTTGATACATTAAAAACGTCAATGAACATATTCAACTTTTTGTTATATGTTTCCCACTGTGACGTTTTGTTCGCAACCCCCATGCGATTTGTTACATAGCATAGCACTCGATTCTTAATAAAAGTAAAGGTGGTCCGTGAATCATGACGGTAGACAATGTAACGTCCTCCTTGTCAAGTAATCTTCCAGGAGAGTAACATCAAACGTATATAGAAACGTAGGTAACCACGAATCGTATGAGCGTTAGGGCTGGGCCTTATTTGTAGAAACGGTTTTTAAAACTAGTTATTTCAAGAAAAACGAACCAACTGTTTCTCGATTATAGAAAAAACCGTTTTTAAACGAACGAGAAGGCGCCTGTAGTCGTTCGTTTTCGAGTAACCGTTGACGTTGAAGTTTTTATTCTTCCTTGGTTTAGGAAAAACGCCATAATTTTGTATGACAAAATGGTCCAAACGAAATGTGAATCTAGTTCTCTATTTTTAATGAATTATTTTTATTTTGTTTATGTACATGTTTATTAGCATGCTCTGTTTAAATTAGAAACACAGATAATATAAACTCAGTTTAGAAATTGAGAATGTTTTTATAATTTTTGTTTTATATTCCAGTGTCTCCCAGCCTAGTATCATGTTCTCGTACAAGGCTCAGATGGACGAGCCTATGGACGACGATCAGGTATCCCTACCGCATCAGCAAAGCTTCAGTTCACTCAAAACGGACTCCGACTATATATATCAGGTACGGTTCTTGATATTGTTATCAACTTTAATATTGGTGTTTACATATTTTTTTTATTTTACGTTAATTACAGTCGTATTCGATAAGAGCAAAAATCATATTCTGATTAATCTATGAATATATCGTATGTGTATGTGAGTTTTGACCTTTGTTTCAGCAGAGTAATAGTGTATATGACAGTACACTCTTCGAAGTAGGGGGCACCACTCCAATGAACCCCGTTTACAGTGCGTCACTACAAAGTCCTGATTCTATAGCGTCGGGCCAATCCATAGACATTGGAGTACCAACATCGGGTTTCCCAAATCAAAACATGCTCTCAACATAACAAAAGAAAAACAGATTAAATATACCTAACATTAATGCCACACATCCAAAGAAATACATTATAATTTAAGGGTTAGCGATTACGAAATAATTTTAAATAATTTCTATTTAAGTATGAGATAGTTTCTTTTATTCGGAATCTCTTGATTTGTTTATTTCATCGTAATTTCTATCAGGCGCTTTGTGATAGCCAGAGCCATTGATCGGACTTATCGAGACGAAAACATCTCGTTTACTGCTTTAACAATTCGTAATGTATCCATCCACATAAATTTCATACTAGACTAAGGCTGAAACAGCGACACATATTGTCTATTGTTCACTATAATTTAAAATATTCTCAGAAAAAAAAAATCACATAGAGCAGTGTTATTGCATCCGACCATAAACAATTTTGTACTTTAATAATTTAGGTGAGTCGTTGTGAGTATACAATTGCTAAATAGTTTAGTGAATCTCGCGATTATTGATACGGATAAAAGTATTTATCTTCCTTTAAAAGTTTATGTTGCGATTGTAACTATGAAATTATTGATGCAATAAAATAGTAATAGATTTTGCAATAATATTTTAGGAAGATACAATATACACCAACATTAAATCGATCCTGTTTTTTTTTTTAATTCGTTGTTCTGCCTGGAACTTTAATCCGTTACGATATTTCAATTGTACAGTATTCCTTATCATCGAAAGTATTAGTATGGAATAACCTATGATTATTTCGCAATTAAAATCAGACTTTATGTTGTGAGGTGTAAGTGTGAAGTTCGAATGTGTTGCTATTTTATAATTATGATTGACACTAATTGGTTTATATATAATTATTTTTATCATACTGTGATGGTTTACCTACTTATTTTAATTTTGTTGTTATATTTTAATGTTTATGAAAGTGATAGTGGAATAAGTAATATTATCGAGAACAGCAAAGCTGAGATTTTAAATATATAGGTTAACTGCACTTTCTACATATATTTTTGCGGAATAGCAATGAATTATAAAATATTAAACCGCAATAAAAACTTATATCGGCTTTATTTATTTACTTTATGTTATTTTAATAGACAGCCTATATATAACAATTTAAAACTATGATTTCGGATGTAGAAGAGTAGCTTTTAAATTAAGAACAAAAATTAAGATGGCCGAAATAAAAACACATTTTGCCTTCTACGACTAGTCTCTAGATTTTACGTTAAGGAAAAGTTTGATTGTAGATGTTAAATAGATTTAACCATAACTACAAATACAGTGGACTTTAAACAAATTATTGAAACGCAATGTAAAAAAATAAATTGTCAATTTGAATCTCGAATTATAATTGAATCGTATCAAGCAGTTAATGACAATTGTCAATTTTCCTTTATAAAATGTGATAGATCACATGTTGTATGTATGTACTATGTACCCATGTGAAACTTATTATTTTAAGTGATATTTTGGTTGATGGCGTATATTTTTGTTATTTTCTGTCTTAGGAAACTATTAAAGTAACAATTTTATTGAATCTGCATTTTTATTTTTACCTTTCCTTTGTATAATTAAGTTAAAATCAAACTCTTTATAATTTAAATTAAAGTTTTATTTTGAGCAATCATTTTTGTAATTCTTCTTGTATAAATGGATGTTTTAAACAGTCTGTAACGGATAGTCTTTGATTTGAATCCAATATTAACATTTTTTCAAGTAAATCTTTTAACTGTATTATCTTTTTTTCTTCACCAGTCGGTAGATTTAAAGAACTTCTCTTTAACTCTTTATACAAATCTCTTGACATTGTAATGTTAGTTATTTCTACAACCTTTTCTCTTCCCGTGAATTCATCTTTTTTGTGTAAAAGAAAATTGTTGTTGTAATTAAAATGTTGATCCTTGAATTTTCCTTTCCTTACCACTCTACTTGGTATTTTACCCTTTAAGTCCATGAAACATTTTAACATTCTGTTATTGGAACTCCCAGTAAACAGTATCTTTCCAGTGGACATTTCATAGATGGTACAGGCTGTTGACCACACATCCACACCATGCTTATAAGGTATACCCAATATTATTTCAGGTGCTCTGTAAAACCTTGAGACCAAGTAAGGAGTTGGTTCATTGTCGTTTATTTTCGTAGCAGATCCAAAATCGCACAGTTTTAGAATATTTTTCTTTTCATTAACTAAAATATTATCAGGTTTTATATCAGCATGTATAATACCAAGCTTCTTTAAGAGTCTCAAAGAAAGAAGCAACTGTCTGCAGTAGCTCATCAATGCCTTGATATTAATACCATGGTGTCGGCCATATTTCTTCAGAATACTTCTCAGATCCATATGAAGTGGTTCAAGTACCAGACAAAGATGTCCTTTATGCATGAAATTTGAATAAAATTTCACACAATGGTATTTACTTTCAGGATCGGCGTCATTTATTTCTTTTAATATCTCCACTTCTTTTAAACCCGTTTTATACATCAGATCATTGTTTCTGACGATTTTTATTGCAACTTCACTACCGCTATTACTGTCTTGTGCTTTAACAACATTTGCAAAAACTCCTTGTCCGAGCAATGCCTTTATTGTGTATTGATTGTTATTTATAATATCTCCAACTTTCACATTGTAATAACCTTCAACGTCATCCCAATTATCATTTAACTTTGAACTTTCTTTCCTATTGTCCTGTGTAACATTATCTGTATCATTTTTTGGAACAAAGTCCTCTTCTGAAAACATGTCCGTTACATCTTTTGCTGACTTTATTTGGTTTATTGTTAGACTCTTTTGACTTTTATTTAAATCGACATCCTTGATTTCATTGTTGGTATTTTCCTCAATGGATGTATTATCTGTTTTTTCCAATGAAGTGTGTAATTGTTCTAATAATTGCTTCCGTTGCTGTCTCCTCTGCTCAATTATATGCTCTTCATCCTCGGAATCTAACTGAGCATAATCTTGACTATGTTCAGGTGATGTTTTCTTTACTGTTACATCATTTCTAGGTTTTTTACTTTTTAAATAATCTGTGTGATGCTTTTCATTGTCGGCTTGATTAGGCTTTTCACATTTACGTTTTTTATAGTTTTCTCTGATTTCTTTTTGAGTTTCAGTTTTAAGTTTTGCTATATGTTTAAGTTCTTTTCTAATTGTTTCTCGTTCCTTTATCAGTTCTTGCATACTAGTGCGCCTGTGAGGTAGTGGGGGTGTTTTACTTTCATATGTGCGACATTTGGTATCATCTTTGCTTCTTCTTCTGTTGCTGGTCCTAGAGTATCTTGTGGAATGATATTTACCATGCCTTTCAGCCATTATGAATTAACTTAATTTGTCACTGAAGTTCTTTTCTATTTTTAGTTTATCTGCATCTGTAAAACGTAAAATTTGTTTTTGTGTTTTAGTCAAAATATCAATGAAACAAAGTATGGGTGCTATTTAATAATTTTGATATCAAAAAAATGATTTAAGCATAAAATGTCATATATATGATAGTTACTTTTTTAAATAGACTAAAAAAATTACATGTCAAAACAATGAAGTATAACTATCATAAATTTGACAAATGTTGACAATAAAATGGGGTACTATGTACTATATTATCATTGATTACATTTCCACCCAGCATTTTGTCATCAGTTCCAACATTACTTAGTATGTTGAACTTTTCATGTTGTTCATTATGAAAATATGCATTTTCACATGTCCTCCACTCATTTAGTCCATTTAGTCACTTTACTTTCCCATCCATGGTTATCTATATCGAAAATCAATAGGCCATTAATATACATATTAGAAATATTTACATGAAAATTATATTTACAACTTATAATTGTAAATTCTATTTGGCTCATTAGACCTTCTACACAATAATCCCAAATGTCCAATTATCAAACTGAAAAGACTTTAAAAACAATGAATCAATATCTCAATATAATGCATTTCTTATGTCTTACCCCTTTAAATAGTATTACAATAGTACACACAGCATGAAAACATCACAGGGGTAAAGTCAAGTTCAAATCTGTTTATATTCTTGAACACATTGACTTTATCCAGTGATTTATTAATATCTTCATGTTGTGAGCACTAAGATGTGCTTTAAGATGTTGTTTTTACTTTAAGAATAATATGGTACATCTGGTTACACAATGTCATCACATAAACACAACAAATACTATACTTTATATCACAACTGTGTACGAGTACCATATAAAATATATTAAAGTACCGTTTTTTCGTTCTACTTTTTAAGAGTCGAATCTTTAAGAACACAAAAACAATTATATTTATTTTCAATTATTTTAAACATGAATTTAATAATTTGAAAATTCTTGAATAGTGGTTATAACATTATGTTTATTGTTCATTCACATATTAGCAAGAAATGTTAAATTTAATGTGTAATATTTTAACCTTTTTATAAAAACATTAATATTATTTTATTTTTGACATTTCCTTTTTTGTCACACAGATTATAATACAGTTATAGTATTACTGTATGTAATACGTTGCATACATAGAAAATTGTAAATACAAAATAATGAGTTAAATGTTATTTGGAAAAAAAATAAATGACAAAATTCAAATTTATATAGAATTTCTTAAAGCTTTGTAATCTAGCGAAATAAAAGTTCCTATCGTAATCACTGTCTTAGATTTTGTTGAGGTGAGGTTGAGGTTTGATCCCAGATTGGAAAGACAAATTATTTGTCTTTCGTGAATTAATTATTTTTTCCAAATTGTTTTTTGTACTAAAAAATTCAATTCAATTCTTAATTTAATATCTTTTAGTTATGCACAAATTCTATAAAATAATATTGTATAAAGCATTCAAAGATTTCTTTATTATTTGACATATGATAAATGTCAACCCAGGCTAATATTTACAGTCTGTGAATTTCTAATTTTTCAAAACCTAACCCTAAATCAACCAATTCGGCATATATTTTTTTAATTACAATATAAAGATTATTTAAGAATGTCTTTGTTTTATAATTCGTTATCTAGAATAGCACCAAGTCATGGCATTCGATTAATGTTTCCATTAAGAGGTTTTCATACTACTCAAGGTGTTACATTACATTATTTTTATGTTTTAAATTGTGAATAAAAATATGGTTTAAAAAATAACACATTTTCTATTTTCAGCTCACCAATTGTACGCTTTATCATCATTGGGCATAGATGGATATTTACAGACCAGGAAAAAAATTAGAGAGCAATTTTCAAATTTTTCTGATAAATTTAGGATAAAAATGCAAGAATTTGTATTAGATTCCAAAAACATGATATTTACTGAAGATTTAAAAAATATGGTACATATCGCAGAGCCGACAGATTTGGATTTGGTTGTAAATATGGTTAAAAAGTAAGATTAAAAATGACTTACTAGAATATTGACTACATATAAGAAAAAGAGAGGGCTCTTGCACTTAATTATTCTTTCACAACAATACGAATTAATTTATAATGTATACGAATATTAATATTGTATAAATATTTACAGGTTCAACACACAAAAGACAGAGTTTAGATTTGGTTCATTTGTTTTTGGTCCTATAGTTATGAGAATGTTCCATTTTCTTGATGCACCTAATGAAGCAGTTAAGGTAAAAAAAAAGTATATATTTATGACATTGAGTTCCTATCAAAAATAAGTATTAATCAACTTACGTATCTAAATCAAAGTAGATTAGACTGAATGTCTCGTAAGATAATTAGAAATAATTTTAATATTACTCATTAATAGTCTTTCATTCATTTTTAGTGCTTTGAAGATCCTGATAATGATGGATTTTTCGATCAACTGGTATCATATCAGATATTACTAGACTTACTCTACAACCATCAAATGTATGATAAGATGTATGATGTCTTCGAACGGGTACAAGAAAAACAGTTGAATATGTCCAAGTTCCCTAAATATCCAGTTGTTTTAATAATAGCAGCTTGCTATAAACAGGTAAAATCATGTAAACATACATAATTTAGTCTTAAATGAATATAAAATAGAATATACATTTTTAAACATGAAATTGTACAAAATGTCATAAATAATGGATTTTTTTAGAACACACCCCAGAGTTTCGAGTATGCAAAGAAATTATGGGGAGAAATGATCAGTGTAGGCTCAATACCATTAAGAAGAACTGCTACCCTTATGGCTGGTATGTATTTCTTTTTCCCTTGTTCAGTGACTTATCCTATCCAGGTGGCATATCTTGTATATACAGTATATATGTATACCACACATAAAGCAAAAGGATCTACTTCCAACTTAGTAAATCTTAGTATATTAACACCAGGATTTAGACCTAGTAGGGTTTTATTTGATTCTTGGTTTACCTTGGCAAAAATGATAGTAAACCGTGCTTAAGTTGTGCTGCTATTAAAAGGTCAGGGGCTTAATTACAAGATGTGGATTGCTTAATATCTCCAGTTGGTTGTTAAAAATTTTGATCAGCTGACCTTAAGAGCCAAGTATTCTTTTATAGGTTGTTTCCAATAAAGCATTTCACATCCTTGTTCTAAGTGGGGCAGTGTGCGTTGTTTAAATTTTACTTGTTCTTTTTTTAAGAGTAGAAATTGCATAATGATTTTTTTGTTGATGCCTTAAACTTCCTTTCTTGAGTTTTGGTGCTTACTCTTTTGGCACTTTCACTAACAAAAGTTGTTTTTATATACTATAATATTTGTATACACTGTTTTTTTCGTGTTACTGAGTCTCGAAAAGTAATATGTTTAAAGTAAAGCCAGTACTGTTGTGTGTTCTCTGTCAGGTCAGTCAAAGTTATATCCAAACTTGTATTGCTTACAAATACATATATTATAGAATATATTATAATACATAAATTTTAAAATTTTCCATTTATCTACAATCATTTATCTGGAATCACACTGGAGCATATGCAATTTAATCTGAAAAAGAAAGGGTTAGATAACCTATGTGTTAACTCCTAATATCATCTAAATCACTTTTTCCTTGATTGAGTTACAAACACCCAAAAATACAAGGTTGTATTTTTATATATATATGTTTGTAGAATGCATGTATTTTTCCAGCATTGGCTTTAAATCAAGGAGCGCCTCATTTAGCAATGGAGTCAGTGGCATTACAGAAACAACATTATATTACCATTAGGAATATTCGAGTAAGTTTGATACAATAAATAATTATAATATTTAACATTGTTTGTATGTGTATATAAAACATATTAACTTAATTATTATCTATGTTTTTTTTAATTCTGTGGCTTTGAAATATATAGTACTTAATTGAGTATAACAAAAAATACATTTTAGGTTTTGGCATTGGCACAACTAGGGCGAGTAGATGAAGCTTTGCCAATATTGAGGGGAGTTTTAGACGTTGACCGTCCAGATCAGAAAGACAAACATACATTCTTTGAAGAAACAGTAAGTTGATCTTTGCAAATAGAATATGTATTTATATATGATAAACTTTTATATAATTAAATAATGTAAATATGTTTTTAGATTACTAAAATACGGGAAGCAGTGAAAATGTCAGATAATAAGGATGTACAGAGAGAATATGAAGGTATTGAAAGGGCCCTTCAAGATCGTCAATTAATTGATAAACAGGTATGATATTTTATACACAGTTATGTTGCTTTTTTCGTGACTTTGCTTGGGCATAGCCCATACTTATATGGCCGGAAGCTCTTGTAGCAAATAACACTCTTATAGAGTATTAAGATAGGCTTGATTTATTGTGGTTACAATACAATAAGAAGTTTATATGAAAATGTTATAAATAAAAAAAAAGTATATAAATATGATATATGTTATGTATAATATTGAGTATAATGTTATGATTATATAAGGTAGGGTACTTTTTTACTTTGTTAAATAATAAAGTGAATTAAGTGGGTATGTTAAAATATGGTGTGACACAATGAAGCTATATTCGGAATTACATGGTTAATCACAAGCTCATGTGTTTTCTTCGTTCCTACGAACATAATAGTGGCGACGTATGGTAAAAGTGATCAAAATGGACAAAAAAGCAATAAGTTTTGACGAATTTAATCCGGACACGGCTAATTGGGACAATTATATTGAGAGGTTAAAATTCTGTTTCGAAGCAAACGGAATCATTGTGGACACCGTGAAACGTGCTAACTTTTTTACAGTATGTGGTTCACGCGTATACGAAACTTTACTTGCATTAATTACGCCCAGGAAGGCGATCGATGTGACGTTTACGGAGATAGAAACTATATTGGGCAAACATTATAGTCCGAAACCAAATGAAATATCAATGTCTTTCAAGTTTTACAAACGCGACCAAAAGCGCGGGGAACCAGCATCGTCATACATAGCTGAACTGAGAAAACTAAGCTCCGGTTGTAACTTCAGTGACTTAGAAAGAATGCTACGGGATAGACTTGTGTGTGGATTGTGTGACAGTAGGTTGCAATACGAACTATTGAAACGAGAAAATTTACAATATCAACATGTGGTAGATGCGATGTTGTCATCTGAAAGTGCGGGACGTGATGTTCGAGTAATTCAAGCAGCGTCTACCAGCTTTACTTCGGAGCTGGCGACACACGCCACGACACCCGAAGGCGACGCCCCGGAACCGATGGAAGTTAATGCAGTGCAAACAACACCTAATTTAAGAATGTGTTTTCGTTGTGGAAATCGGCACCCGGGAGAGTGTCGTTTTATTAATGCCGTTTGTAGGTATTGCAAAAAGAGAGGACACATAGAAAAAAATTGCATTAAAAAGAAGAAGTCTACTAACAGAAGTGTTAATTACACAGAAGAGAGTGACGACTACTTAAATGGCATTTATAATGTACAGAGCACAAGCCGCATTCCGCCAATTGAAGTAGAAGTGTTTTTCTTCGACATGCCTGTTCGCATGCAAGTGGACACAGGAGCTAGCTTTACCCTAATTAATGAATACACCTGGAATATGCTTCGTAAACGCCTGCCGTGTAATAAGTTACAACAAGTTCAGCTATCTCTACGAACATGGAATGAAACTCCAGTACACATACTCGGACAGGTTACAGTACCAGTACAGTATGAGGACAAGGAGCAAAGCTTGGATGTTATTGTTGCTAAGGGTAGCGGACCAAATCTTCTTGGGCGCGATTGGTTGGCCCCACTTAATATAATAATGAATATCAACTTTATTACCAACGAAGATTTTTTACAAATGGAAAGACTGATTACAAAATATGAAGAAGTATTTAAGGACGGACTAGGCACCTACCGTGGTCAGCCGGTTACTATACACACTAAACCAGGGGCAAACCCAAAATTTCTTAAAGCTCGCCCTGTACCATATGCAATCAAAGCGCGAGTGGAAAAAGAGATAGACAGGTTGGAACGAGAAGGAGTCTTGAAACCTATATCTTTCTCAGAGTGGGCTACACCGGTAGTTCCTATTTTGAAAAAATCTGGTGAAGTGAGGCTGTGCGGAGATTATCGTAGTACGGTCAATGAAGCGACAGAATCTGACACTTATCCAATGCCAACGGCCAGTGAAGTTTTTGCGATAATAGCTGGTGGTAAATTTTTTACCACTTTAGATTTAGACCGAGCCTACACGCAGGTATTGGTGGATGATGAAACAGCGAAATTGCTTACATTAAACACTTCTAAAGGTCTTTATACGGTACATCGGTTAGCTTTCGGGGTTAAAGCCTGCCCTGGAATTTTTCAAAGGTTAATGACTTCGCTACTAGCAGGGATACAAGGAGTAGCAGTGCTGATTGATGATATTATAGTTTGTGGTCATACAATGTTGGAAATGCAAGGAAGACTTGACTTGGTGTTAAGTAGAATCGAAAAAGCTGGACTTAGATTAAATAAAAATAAATGCAAATTTGCAAAAGAAAGAGTAGAATTTTTAGGGTTTGTTATTGACTCTGAAGGAATTCATCCAGCACCGAGTAAAGTTGAGTCTATATTAAACACTCCGGAACCGAAAAATAAAAAAGAGCTACAAGCATTCCTGGGGCTTTACAATTTCTATGAACGGTTTATTCCTCATAAAGCTACAATACTGGAACCTTTACATCGGTTATTAGATTCAGGGCGGGCTTGGAAATGGTCGGATTTAGAGCAGAAATCATTCTTAACAGCAAAACGTTTACTTACTTTTGATTTGACTCTTGTACATTATGATGAAAATAAGCCATTGATACTCACTTGTGATAGTTCGGAATACGGTGTAGGAGCAGTCCTTTCCAATGAAATGGAAGATGGTCAAAAACGACCCATAGCCATGGCATCTCGGACATTGCATTCATATGAACGGCGATATTCACAGCTTGATAAAGAAGCCACCTCCATTATGTTTGGTATTACAAAATTTCACAATTATCTTATGGCTAGGCGTTTCCGCATAGTTACAGACCACAAACCGTTACTTGGAATTTTTGACCCGAAGAAACCAATGCCAAATATGCTTTCACCTCGTTTAACTAGAATTGCCATCGCTTTAACTTCTCATAATTATGAAATCGTATATATACCGGGGTCGCAAATCGGTAGTGCGGACAGTTTAAGTAGATGGCCACAACCGGTTCCAGAGCATCCTGAACAGCAGTTAAGCGACATTCTTTTATTGGCTGAAGCACCTGAAGATTTTCCCTACGATGTCCAACATATTGCTTCTGAGACAAAACGAGATAAGACATTATCCCGGGTTATGAACTATATTTACCGTGGTTGGCCTGATAAAGTAAATGATACAGATTTGCGTCCGTATTGGTTACACCGTACAGAGCTTTCATTACAAGATGATTGTATACTACTTGGTTGTCGTGTGATAGTACCAGACTTACTTCGACAGGCGGTATTAAAAATGTTACATAAAGCACACACTGGAATAGTGCAAACCAAAGCGATAGCTAGGAGTTATGTGTGGTGGCCTTCACTTAGTGAAGACATCGAAACGTTAATTAACAGTTGTTCGAAATGTTTAGAAAATCGACACATGCCTTCAAAGACTAGTTATGAATGGATTACACCTTCAAGACCGTGGTCGCGATTACATATGGATTTTGCTAGGTCATTTCATAATAAATATTTTCTTATAATAGTCGATTCATATTCGAGATGGCCTGAATTGTTTATGGTTAATAACACTACGTCGGCTACAGTAATTCGGCTTTTGAGATCAACATTTTCTACACATGGATTATGTGAAACAATAGTATCTGATAATGGCACATCATTTGTATCAAGTGAAATGAAAAAGTTCCTACGTGCTAACAATATTCGACATGTGACCACAGCACCATATCACCCAGCTACGAATGGGTTGGCAGAGCGTATGGTGCAAACAATAAAAGATAAACTTAGAAAAATGGATGATTTAGAATGGGAGATAAGAATTCCCAATTTGCTTTTAACACTTAGATGTACTCCTTGTACCACAACAAACAAAAGTCCGTCCGAATTATTAATGAAAAGACGTTTGCGCACATTATTAGATACTTTGCATCCAGACAATATACAACGCAAGAAGACTGAAGAACAAATCACTAAGAATAATGAAAATAGAAATAGGGAGACTAATGTGGAAGAACAAGTAATGTTTAGAAATTACAACCCCAGTGGCCCAAGATGGCTACCAGGAAAAATTATTGAAAAAAGAGGCCCATCGACGTACAGAGTAAAGACAAATGATGATGCAGTAATTACCAGGCATATAGATCAACTAATTAAAAAAAGATCAATTACTACACATCCAGAGAAAGAGGGAAGTGTATTTAAAAGTACACAAAATACGGATAATTCAGTATATGAAGAAAATAAGGAAGGAGAAAAAAGTAGTCAAGATAGAATAATTGAGATACCAGACGCTAGCCAATGGGAAGAGATATTGGGGATTCCATCTACTTTTTCTGATAGTATAGGAAAAACAAGAAATAAATTAAACTTGCATTCTAAATTACCATATCAAAGACCCTGAATTAATGAAATCTTATTTATCTAAATTTATGTTCTTTATGTACATGTATTATATACCTATAATATTGTGTACCAAATTGTGTTGTCTTATAGTACTTTTTATAAATTCAATATTAATCTTAGGGGAGAGGTATGTTATGTATAATATTGAGTATAATGTTATGATTATATAAGGTAGGGTACTTTTTTACTTTGTTAAATAATAAAGTGAATTAAGTGGGTATGTTAAAATATGGTGTGACACAATGAAGCTATATTCGGAATTACATGGTTAATCACAAGCTCATGTGTTTTCTTCGTTCCTACGAACATAATAATATATAAGATGACCAACATTTTTTATTGTTTTCAGACATTAGACCAGCTGTTAACATCCGATATAAATGTTAAAACGGATAAGCCTAATTTGCCTCGAGGTATGCCAAGAATGCCTTATGGGATGCGCCAAAAGAATAGAAATATGACATAATTTTAACATTAGTTCTTTAGTGATGTTAGTGGCTTGTACATAATTTTGTATGAGTGAATGATTGATGGGCGTGTATGGTATTGTTTGTGAGATATATTATGTACTGTAATGTTGCGTTTGTTGATTTAGATGTTAAATAAATAATAAATTTAATTAAATGGTTTTATTTCTATTATATAAATCGTTTATTGCATACTATTTTATTTACATTTCGTCATGACTGTCATATAACTTTCCTTTATAATTGAGTCCAAATAGAAGTTTATTTTCATAACAAGGATTCGTTAATCTTGTGGAAACAACCGATTTCGATGACAGTATTCTCTCTTCTATATAAGTAGTTGCCAATATTTAATTTTAATCCCTTTTAAAACAAATAGCTAATTTTAAACTTCTTGCGTAAACAAAAATTTCCTGTATACGTTTTTAATTTTTGCTTAGTGTCTCGCTAGGAACGAAATATTTTATATGTTAACGAGCTTACGCATCTGTAAAATAATTAAATATCCACATTGACTTATGAGAAATGGACGTTTTGGTAAAATAGTACACTGACAATTTGATCAATTTATTAACTGATAGACAAGACAGTCGATTAAAACGACGAGGGCGGTTACTGTACGATGTCGTAGACGGCGGTGACGCTCACGCGGGCGATTCGCCCACTGCAGTCCCACTCCAGTTGGGGATGTTTATGGCCATGTACAGGATTAGTGCATTAGCTCCGCGAGTCTTTATTCTCATATGGAAGGAGTACCCAACGGCAGGGCTGTTGACGGCGGAGGTAATCCGTCTCTACTTGAATTGCTTGATATCGAGAACAGGTCAATGACGATGCTTACCGGACATGGCTGTTTCAATAAGTATCTGTACGTGTTAAGGAGGTGGGAGGTATCACCTTCTACGAAACGAGACCCGGCGGACTAATCTAGCTAAAATAATTCTGCTTAAAACGCGAGCTAAAACTTACATATTTTTAAATATCACGACTAAATATTTACCATATATTTGTTCTGGCTTAGAGGTAGCCAAACGTCAGTTTCATCAGTATTTCAGTATTTTCAAAATTAAGTTAAGCGTATGCTTGGTTTTAATTAACTATATATTTTATAAAATGTAGTAAAATAAAAAAAGAAATACGTCCGTTGTGACATGCAGTATCACAATACTCGGCCCGGAAAAGGCGAGAGTGTAATAATGCCAATTTAAAAATGAGAAAGAAGCATTATATTAAATTAGGCACTTATTAAACGATCTTTACAAGTGGAAACCCTAAGCCGGGACTTCATTATAACGCTTTCAATTTAAGTCATAACTCAATTCGTCGACGGATATTGGACACTGCGTATTTATCGTATTTTGGTCTAAATCATACTTAGGTTTACTTTTATATGAAACATTTTATCTTGTTATTCTTTTATGAAAAATTAAATTAGAACGCGTGCATCTTAACCGATGATTGCGGGTTCAAACCCAGGCAAGCACCGCTGATTCATGTGCTTAATTTGTCTTTATAATTCATCTCGTGCTCAGCGGTGAAGGAAAACATCGTGTGATAAATTTCATAGAAATTCTGCCACATGTGTATTCCACCAACCCGCATGGGAACAGCGTGGTGGAATATGTTCCAAACCTTCCAAACCAAAGGGAGAGGAGGCCTTTAGCCCAGCAGTGGGAATTTACAGGCTGTTGTTGTTGTTGTTGTATACAAGGTGTGTTATATTTACATTTTAAGATGAGTAGTTCGCAAAAAAGTGGCACCCTTCGACAAAAAATCGATTCTAGTCAAGATTGAGTTTTTTTTTGGTATAAAAACTGTGCTACGTGTTCTGAATCTTTTAAACATAGTAATTTTTTGTCTAAAATTTTGTTTGTTAAAAGGAATAAAGAAAAATTCCAATCTGTTTTTAGTTTAACATAATTTAAAAGACATGTTTACTGATATTGTTATCAGAAGATACACCAATACCCATTAAAAATGCGGTACCCATTCTAAAACTAAACTAGTGTAGGTAAGTATATTATAAACTCCTATGATTAAATATATTGTAAACCGAAATTAATAAGGTATTAATAATAAATAAATATAATATATATTTTCAAATATAATTTAAAAATAAGAATACAGGTAGTTGCAATGTTCAATAATATTTAAACTGATAAAAACGACGTCTGGGGAAATGAACACAGTTTCAGCTGAATGGAAGTGAAATTACATTACGGCTTTATTTAATAATAAACTACCTACCGGCTAAAAGGCATAAGTAATATTTTTTATATAAGTTATTACGCTTTTTTTTTTAATTTACGCGTCTTATATTAAAGTGAACTGGCAGAAATTTTCAAGTAAGGCAAAATCGTAATGTGTACTGAAGATCTTTTAATTTTTTGTCTTATTTGTCCGTTATTAAATATATAATATATAGCGAAAGCAACTTTGTTCCAAACGGATGCCCACGACATATCTTGTTTTTTTTATTATTATTAGATATTAATTTTCGAAAGCAGTTCATTCAAACGAGCATAATTAATCCGATTTTTGTCATAACTAATTTAGGCATTTATTGTTGACAAATTGTTTTAGGAGGCCTCACTTGAACTCAAACAAACAATTAAGCCAATTAGCTCAAATTTCGATTTAATTGCTTATTTGACTGGACTATTAATGACGGCGCGCCTGAAAATGGCCCATTAAGAAATTATTTTTTGGTCAAACACTAAAACTTTGCACTGTGTTTTAAGGACGATTGTTAATTAAATAAGGTCAGAATACAAGAGACTAATAAAAAGAAGTTTCTTATCATTATCGCAGTATTGACACCGAACGCTGCTTATTAAAGCCTTCGCACTAGTACAATATATAGAACCTTTAAATTGAAGATCAAATATATAAAGAAAGATGCTTGGTTTTATCTAGCTAGGGAAGTTGAAATTATCGGCTTTTTACTATTATAATATGCACGAAATCGTAGATGCATGTAACGTTGCGTTTCAATTATTCTCTTTATGAAAACTGCATTAAAACCTCCTTGCTTAGTTTAAGGGATTTATCGTGAAGACGACGGGAAGCGATTTAGTTTTATATTACGTAGAGATACAAGGTATTTATCTATCAAAAGCGACCACTTTTATCTAGTGGTTTATTTACTTGTAAGTTTTTAAGAAAGCTTCGATTTGTAGTAGGCTTAGCTCTGTTTATACAAAATTCACCAAAGAATATTTGAATTAGAGTTCAAATTTCTATCAAATGATGACTCGTTTTCAAACGAAAATTCAAAACAATTAAAAAAAACTGGAGCAATAATGTTGTCTTAGATTTTCGCGATTATTACACATTGAAATAAAACTAATTTTAACGGATTTAAATCGCCTATATTAATTATTTTTATCATACCGACGTTTCGAGCACTTTACAGCGTTCGTGGTCACGGGTAGACTGAGGTGTCATTTGTCTATTTGAAGTACGAAAGAAATATTATTTACAACTACCGCCAACGATTTCTTAATTGGTATCTTGAGTAACGTTCCGGTTGCACGCAGAAAAAACAGCAAAACTGAAGCAATTTCAAAATAAGGAAGTAAGGAAGTAAGGGATGATCTTTTTAGATTCAGGGACTTTTGTAAAAGGTTATACTTGAAACGACGAGCTCAATGATAAGTTAATTGTTGAATATACGAATTTCACAATATATTTTCTGAAAACAAAAATATAAGTCATTATTTTTCGTCAATTTAAATGTATCTATTTATTGTCAAACATTCAGTTTTCGGGTACATACATTAATCAAAGCAACATACCTCAAAATTTAAGAACATATTTAAATCTATTAAATATTATTCCATCGCGTTGCTTTATCCCGGTTTGATGGACAAATATTATGTTATATAAATCCGTCGACTTAGCGTTAAGTGATTTTACCATTACCCAGTTTATCCCTAGCTAATAAATGTTACTTTGATTCTTAGGTACAAAGTTTGAGAGTCATTAAAAGCTGTGGTAGGAACAAAGTCCCAAGTACACAAAATTACAATGTTGACGGTAATATATCTTTGGTTTTAATATATAGTATTTTTTATTACATAATACTTGTAGTCTTAAGAAATTTATCTTTATTGTCAATAATATTTCGAGTATTTTTAATTCTATGCTCACGTAATAGTGGTATAGTACGACACAACATAGGTAGATGTTGCATCGGCAAAATTCGTAAAACCGGTCACATCCGAATTGAGTACGCTAGCCCAAATTATCAATATTTATTTCTCACGCGAATATGATCTTTGCACAATAATAACTTGTAATATCATATGACCTAATATATTCGTCAATTTGACGCGTCGATTTACTTGCACTTGCTTTCTCTGACGCGAGAATCTATAGCGACGAATAGCGTCGAATGGCGCGATATTGAGTTTTTTTCTATTGGTTGCGTAAATCGGTAGCAATCGGTTTTATTTTCATTCCATTGCATTTTCCGATACTACATCTAATTTGTGTTGAACTATACCTATTAGAAGAAAAAAATTGTGTTTTTTTGTTTGAAGTCCCTAAAATTGCATACTTCAGTCAATTTCCATGAAGTAACTAATGATTTCAAAGTTGTCATAAATTAAATATATTTATAGTAAAGTTTAAATTAAAAAAGCGTTTTTACCAAATTGTATACCAAATTATTTATTACATTAAAATAATGTGTGTTATATTATTACAATACGCTTATAAGTATCCGGCACCCTATGTTTCCGAGGCGTGCCCGTGGTCGAAGCTTGTCCGGTCACGGAGCTTATATCATCACACGGTCATTTCCTCATCAGCAAATTTAAATACTATGTGGCCAAAAGGCTAAGATCCCGCTTTGGCTTAAACCAGCATATTAATTACCAGCCTGATTTCTCTTTCTCCCTCTATCGTCTTATTATGATACTTTTTCCACAACAACAGTAACAATTGTTGATGCTTGCAAAAAATTTTCAAATAATTTCAAATTCAAATCAATAAGTTATTAATAGAATACATTATAAATATCACAATTGTGATTGTGACTTTCTGGCTATAACAGAGCGCTTCCTGAGCTTGGAATTGACATTAAAAAAAAACTAAAGTTACAAAAAACAACGTTATAAGTAAAATTATCATTCAAAGATTTTTGCAAAATTTGCTTAATAATCTTTTAATCAAAACGACTAATCACTTTATTCGAGTCGGTTATTAGCATGACTTAGGATTAATGCCTGTGTATGTTTTAGGGTTATAAATTCAGTGAAATAATATATACATATTGAGCTTACTATGGTGATAATGGAGCACTCCATCTCTCGTTTGCGTTCAGGGTATGCAATTAAATGTCTCGAAACCCATTTCATCAATTATTGTAACAGAATGATTCAATAACTTAATGGTATGCTGATAATTAAATGTTAAAACCGCACCAGCCAATCATTTAAGTAAAATAAAATGAAAATATTTAACAATACCACTTACCTTTATTAATAATTCACTTTTGACGCTCATACCAGTTAATCCCGTATTGTGGGTAACTATTTACTTGTCGCTGTTGATATAAAATTAAATCAAAGCAGTCGTGTTTGTTCGGATAAATTTTTAGTTTAGTTAAAATTTTTAATTTTCTAAATTATTACAATTTACAATAATTAAGAGATATAGATAATTAAGAGAGATATACATCTCGTTAAATATTAAAACTATAATTATGGTCATATTCATTTAAAACCAAAATCTGAATAAAGGTATTATAATTAATAAATATTTATTATGTAATATTAATTCATGTATAACGCTGAAGAAAAATCAACGTAGAAAAAAATTTAGATTGCTACTTATATTTCAGAAAAAACACACACTCATTAGATTAACTTCTATTGGACCGCTGTTTTATTATTTTTGAAAATGCTTCGAAGGCATATGTAATTGTATGTGTAACTTTACAGTATAAAAGATAAATTAAAGTTATTAATAAGAAAATGTGTTACAGCACTCATTTGAGTATTATTTTTACTATATAGTGTTTATGTGTATTTATCTAATTCATTAACGTGTGCATATCATTGAACTTCTAAGCGACTGGACCAATTTTTCGTATTTGTTTTAGTTTAGTTTAGTTAGTTTTAGGGTCCAAGGGTGTTGTTATCGGTTACCAGCATTTTTTTTTACTACAATAAAATTAATATATTTTTTTAGGTAAACAGATTTTGAATGGGTAGCTTGTAATATATTGATTTATAACCTCACTAATAAAACATCACACAGATATAATACATACATGTGTAAACTATTCTGATACAAGATTTTATAGACGATAAAAAAGCGTGGAGCTAATACCTGTTGACTTCCATGCAGGATATATTAATTTAAATAATTGTATTTAACTAACATGACTTTGTATTTTTAAATGTTAAAAAAGAGTAACTACTGATTTTCTTGCCGGTTCTTCTCGATAGAATCTACTTTCCGAACCGGTGTTAGCTTCACTTAATTGTAAAATGACGATTCAAAAGTGCTTGTAAAAGCCTACTTGAATAAAGTTTATTTTGATTTGATTTGATTTGATGTAAATTTTTTTATGTAAATGAATATATAAAAAACCAACATCCAAAAATAGTTCGATAAATGTTTACTCTTTTTCGCGTTTGTAAATATGAAATACGAGCGCGGCTGCCTAGGACTTTGTTCTCGTGGGCTTTGAACGGGGATATACAATTTTATGACTATCCGCTGGTTACCCTTTCATTTCCTCGAATAAAAGATACAATGCCTTGACAACAGAAGCTATCATTGTACTGAGTTTAATTATAAAATCAATCCAATTGTTTCCACTAGATCTTGCAAATTGTAAAGTAATTATTATATTATATTATTGTTACCCGGAATATTCAGTTAATCGGAACCGGACCGGATTGATTATGTCGGAGCCTTGAGGCAATGCACGTCTCGAGGCCTCATTAGACCTTTCTAGCTTCTTTAAATATATTTTTCTACCAGCATGTAACTTTATTAATAATGATATGTTTTAGTTCATTTGGCTTCAACAATTTACCGCAATAACTTACCAAATAAGAGTCACTACTAATAATTTTTGAAAAAAAAACAGTGAAACTACTATTTAATTTAAATCGTCCGGTAAACTGTTAATTGGCTCTCTGATGGCGAGTAAGGTCCACTACTGTAGACATTAACACTATAAAATATATGTCAATATTATTAAAAATTTAAAATCCCAAATCCTAATACTAAGTGATTATACGGCATAATTCTTATCACTCACAATTTATATTTGTACAGTATAGATGCGACCCGAAGCGTAAGCTGAAATAATTTCGATGACGCGATTCATCTATATTAGCGTGCTATTTCAGCTAACAGCAAAGTGCGAGCGAAAACATCGACGATAACATATCAAAACTTCGGATAATATTGCCGAACATAGCACAATCCGATAATAGTCAACATGAATATCTTGTCTTTTGACTTTCATACAGATATAGATTGCCCATCACCTGCAACTGATCGCCGACAATCCAAAGGATGTCAAATCCACCTATGATGGTGTCAGCAATCACGTCTCTTGGATCAATCTCAATTCTTAAGTAAAAACTCCGGTAAGTCTCCGTAAGGTCCATAGGACATGTTCTTATGTCAACTTTTCAATTTAAGATCACCAGTTTATTTAGGAATTTCATCTGCAACAATTAAATAGGTTTCATTAAGCCTGATTTTCCCGACTAACCAAACTAAAATGTACATTTGACTCAAGCCACATGTTTGACATTTGTCTGAGAGCATTCAACAATGATTTTGGCTTTATACGTGTTGTTTGAACAATTATTCAAATGGATCGAACCATTTTTGAGTTCTAGCGAGACTAACGAACAACAATTGATATTTATATACATACATAGATGTAAAAAGTTCTAAGACTAAATATTGGGGTGATATTTCTCCTGCTACGGTTGAATATATTTGGTCTCAATATGTATTTCTATTTGAACAGAATTCGATTCGTTGCGGTGAAATGTTCTGCGGTTAGATTATACGGTTAATTTGTTTGTTGGTTTGTCGAGTTAATTTTATAATTATACGGTTCAGTGCACTCCAACCAATCAATGTTTAGTGCTTAATTATTCTGAGATGTCGAGTAAATTAGCCAATTACAAAATGTCATTATAATGATTGATTTTTTATAAACATACATTTCATTACTTAAAAATTTCATAAAGAGATATGCGTATAGATGATATAAAAGTTTTTTTGTTAAGTATTACTTGAACAAATTATATACCTAAATATTTTATCAATGTGGATTTGTGAGTTAAAAATGAATATTTGTTTAGATTGGCATAAACAGAGTAATCGCAATGTCAATGTTTTTATTATCTCGCGTTGGGCAGCGAGGGAAAACATTTTGAGAGAATCTGCATGTGCTAGATGGTATATATATCACATACAGATCCGTGGTCGTGTGGAGTTGCTCCAAAAACCTTCTCCTCAAAAGGTCTTAATCCAGCACTAGAGCATTTACAAGCTGTTCCTTTATTCTTTGTTACGCTTTGTTTATTATATAAAATAATCCTCAAATATTCGTAAATTGTGGCTTCAAAACCCAGAACCAGAGAATTATAGGGTTGTGTTAATGAAGTAACTCGCGGTCGGTGGTGAAGACAAATTTTGTGAACTCAGGATCCATATCTCGTGTCAGCCCCCTTTGGAATGTAGATTAAACTACAATTTTATTTATTTTCAAAATAACATTAATCTCATTTTGAACCTAAGCTCCCAAGTATTTTAGGGACTGTTATTTTTTTTAACTTTTAGCTGGTAATTTTAACCCATACCATATATGCTTTTATGATAACACGGTGCTCACGCACAATCCACGTACGGTGCTATATCGTTTGTGCTATATAAAATAATCCCTAATTCCTTATAAAAGTGTTATTGGAAGTGACTTTTTTATTTCATGTTGTTTAATAAGTATTAGAGTATAATTGTGCTTGTTTTTAATAATATACAAAGACACTGTATAATAAAAAATATTTAAAATACTAAAACAATCACAGTAATTACATTGAAGTGCATACTATTTGAAGAGAACGCGTAAGTACGCGATATACGCGGCGCTTACGACTTTTTGGGCGCGAGCTTTTATCGAAGAACAAGGTAAATTGAATACGCTGTGTTAACTTATTAAAGCTTACCTACATTTATTTAAAATTGAATAGAATGGAGTGTAAACATTGCTCATGCTTATTGAAAGTTGAAGAATCTATTAAATGTACTGCTTGCTTAAATATATATCATCATGGCTGCGTGGGAATTTCGCTTGCGGACTTTAAAAAGATTCTACCAATGAATAAAGCTAAATGGAAATGTCCAAGTTGTAAACAGACCAAAAAAAATAATAAGTCCCATTACACCTAATGTCGCCAACGAAACCAATTTAGATCTTGCACAGCCCTATTTGAACTTGAATACTAAATCTATAATAGACCACTTTGATGAACGTTTCACTCATTTAAATTCATCTATTGAATCATTTAAAAGTTTCATAACCAATGAGTTTAAAAAAGTTACCGAAACTGTAAACGAATGGACAAAAAAAATTCAGCTCGTTGAATCATCAATTGATATGGTCATGGATCAAGTTAATAATTTTGACAAGGAAGTTACAAAAATACATAACATCGAATTAGAGTTAAATGAGCTAAAGAATTCTATGAAAGATTTAAAAGATAGCCATTACAAGAATGAACAATGGGTTCGACGTTCAAATATCCAAATTAGTGGAGTTCCCCAAAAGAAAGGCGAAAACCTTATACAGTTAATAAAGGTGCTCGCTGATAAGTGCAATTTCCCTTTGGACCCGCTTACTGACATTGACTTTATCACAAGAGTAGCGACTAAGAATGATTCCAATGACATCAGGCCTAAACCAATTATTTTAAAAATGCAAGCTCGTTACAAAAAAGACGATTTTTTGTCATCGCTTCGAAAATTAAAAACTATAAGAGCTTGCGATATAGGATTCTCAGGAATGCAAAATCAAATTTACGTTAATGATCACCTTTCTACTCGCAATAAAAGTTTATTCAATGAGGCAAAGCGAAAGTCGAGGGAGAAGGGTTATTTGTTTTGTTGGGTACGTAACTGCACGATTATGGTTAGACGCACAGAAAGCTCGCCTGTCCTACACATCACTTCTCAAGATTGTTTAAAAAAAATCGTATAAGTGCGAAATTGTTTTATTTAAAACATAAGTTTCAAGTGTCTAATTTTATTTTGTTAGTATTTTTTCATAACTTTACTTTTTTAGTTAATGTCCATTTTCATGACTTTTTTAGTTATTATTTTATTGTTAGTGTTGTATTTTCTTTTATGATTTTATTCGTTTTATCTGAGCAGCGTTCATTGCGGGAATCATTTATTTATGACTTATTAGAAATAGAAACTTTGAAGGAATTTTTATTACAGATATGTAATATATACAATTATTATTTGTGTTTTAAGTATTCAACATGTTCTTAAATATTTTTTATCAAAACGTCCGAGGTTTACGGACTAAAACTAATCAATTTTATAAAAATGTGCTTAATTGCGATTATGACATTATATGCCTAACAGAAACTTGGCTTTTACCTGGAATCTTTGACAGTGAATTATTTGATGCTCGATATAATGTTTATCGTAACGACCGAGATTACGAGCAGTTAGAAATGACAAAGGGAGGTGGTACTCTGATAGCGGTCCGTCGCGAAATTGATGTTGATGTGAGAAATGTTCAGTTGCCTAATTTTTCTAGTGCTGAAGTCACTTATATAAAAATTATAACTAAACACGGTATTATTAGGAAAATTTTGCATCTTTTTTGTTGTTACTTTCCACAGAATATTTCTCAAATGGATTCACAGCTTAATTTTTTTGAATTTATATCTGATTTGACTATAGAAAATTCACAAGATGATATAATTATTACAGGCGATTTTAATATACGAGATGCTGTTTGGTCATTAAATAATAATAATTCAATTTATATTTTAAATCCCTCGGAATGTCTCCTTGTACATAACATATTTGTTTTTATGAATTTTACTGGATTAAAACAATTAAATTATATTCTTAACTTAAATAACAGGCTCTTAGACTTAGTACTTTCCAATCTGAATTGTAACATATCTCGTGTGGACCCTTTATCAGTACCTGAAGATGAACATCATCCTTCCCTTTGTATTGAAGTTGATATGAATACCATTGAGCGAAATTTAAATCCAGCTATTCGAGTTGTACGTCGCTTTCACAGCGCTGATTATGATAAAATTAATTCTGAATTAGCAAAAGTTAACTGGCAACACGAATTTAAAAACAAAGATGTTAGTCAGGCAGTTAATACGTTCTATCTCATCGTAAATCACATTATAGAGACATTTGTCCCGTCTAAGTGTATAAATGAGAGCAATAAATATCCACGCTGGTTTACGCGACCCTTGATAAAATTAATTAATAAAAAATTAAAATTCCACAAAAAATGGAAAATTTATGGCCAACAAAGCGATTATAACAAGTTCTCTGAATTGAGACTACAATCAAAAAACTTAGAAGGAACGTGTTATAATGAGTTTTTGGAACGAGCAGAGAATAATATTCGTTTTAGCTCAAAACAGTTTTGGTCCTATATAAAGACTAAAAAAGATCATACATCTGTACCTAATGTAATGTATTTTAACTGTCAAGTTGGATCCAATGGACACGATATAGCAAATATGTTTAATTCTTATTTTCATTCAGTTTTTGAAGATAATAGTGGAAATCAAGCAATGGATCACTATACTACTAGCGCAAATCAGACTATTATCAGCTCCATCGAGATTGTTGACAAAAAAGTAGAACGATATTTATCGAACATAGACACATCCAAGGGTTATGGTCCAGATGGAATACATCCCATTTTCTTAAAAAACTGCAGTAAAGTGTTATGTGTGCCTTTAACCATGCTTTTCAAAAAATCTTTGGACACTGGATTATTACCAACTATTTGGAAAAAATCTTTAATTACGCCGATTTATAAGTCTGGAAATAAAAACGATATAAAAAACTATCGCGGTATTTCTAAATTGTCAGTTATTCCAAAACTTTTTGAAAAGATTGTCTATGATACGATATTTCCATTATTAAGGCCCCTACTTACCTGTAACCAACATGGTTTTATTAATAAGCGATCCACTGAGTCCAATCTGTGTGAGTTCTTGCATACAGTATTGAGTGCTATGGAAGCTGGTTTCCAGGTAGATGTCGTATACACTGATTACTCGAAAGCATTTGATAAGATATCGCACAACTTGTTATTACAAAAACTTAACAACATCGGTATACATGGTGACCTTCTACGTTGGCTTACATCTTATCTCCGCGAAAGATCTCAAGCCGTTGCTATTAAAGGATATACGTCTAGTTTTATTCCTGTAACATCGGGTGTACCGCAAGGTTCTCACCTTGGCCCTTTACTTTTTAACATTTTTATTAATGACGTAACTAATTGTTTCAAAAATTCTCAAGTTTTATTATACGCTGATGACACTAAAATTTTTAAGATAATAAAAAATAATCAAGACTGTTTTCATTTACAAGAGGATTTAAATAAATTAGGACAATATTGCATTGCTAATAATTTGCAGCTTAATGTTGATAAGTGTTGTGTAATTACATTTTCGAGAAAAAAAGAACAAATAATTTTTGACTACTCCATATTTAATACTAAATTAAAAAGGGTAACCGAGGTGAGAGACCTTGGGGTACAACTAGACAACAAACTCATATTCGATAAGCATATTGAGAAAATAGTGATGAAGTCATATAAAATGCTCGGATTTATCTTTCGGCAAGGGGCAGATTTTAAAAATATTCAAACCTTTGTAATTTTGTACAATGCTTTCGTTAGATCACATTTAGAGTATGCGTCAACTGTTTGGAATCCACAATATGCAAAATACGTCAACTTAATTGAAAATACACAAAACAAATTTATCAGGAGGTTGCGATACAAATTTACTTTTCCTGACTCTGTCTTTTTGCCACTTGAAGAACGTAGAGAACAAAGAGACCAAATGTTTCTTTACAAAATATTAAATAATTTAATTGATTCTCCATATCTGCTCAGTAAGATTTTATTTAAATGTCCTCGTTTTAACGCTCGCTCTCAGGATACTTTTTCAATACCTATTTGTAAAACTAATTATTTCAAAAATTCTTTTATCCTAAGATCTTGTAATAGTCATAATAGAAAATACAACCACATTGATCTGTTTAAAAATAGTTTAAGTAAATTATATAATCTTGTGAAAAATACTTATTAGTAATTAACCATAACCATATTTCATCACGTTAAAATTTTTCTTTGTCATAAATAGTTATATTTTATGTAACATCAAAATTAGTCCACTTCCCTGTTAAAACAGTAGTGGAAACTTAACTGGCATAAGTGTTAAAATATGATTATTATATTAAGTTGTAATATACGATATGCTGTATGTTTCCCTAATAAATAAATAAATAAAATAAATAAATAAATGTACTTGTACATCAAGAGTTACTTTTCGAAGCTACTAGTTTTGCGTCAAAAAACCCTTATCAATGTTAAGGATGTCCTTTCAGAATATTCTATTCCAATAAAATAAAAAGAGTTTTGTGTGAATTAATTTTACAAAGAAATTCGACAAGGCTCTTTAAACGCTGCCTTACAGGATAAGAAAGACTTCATATAGATGAAAGCTTTGGATTAGAAGTCTCATCGGAAAAAAAGAGAGTGAGGGTCAATAATGTTTAATATAATTATAGCATTTACCAAAGGTAATGTCGTAGACGATTGGACATTGTGTCACGTGACATTCTAAATCAATGTGAATCACTCAACCGGTACTAATTGAATTAGGTACCGACTAATCTTATTGACGTAATTATAAGATACCTAATGTAAGACATTACACGTTTAAACTAATAACTAGCTATACCTATAGTCCATTACAATCACAGGAATAAAGTAAAGTAAGAACTTTGTAGGAAAAATCAAAATGAAATAGGTCGTTAAGTTTAAATAATGGTATATGAATCAAGGACTGTTTCTAAAAAACTGAAAATAACATGGCATAATTTTTTTTAATCTCCACACCATCTTCACTTGAAATCCTATAAAGCAAAATATACGACGATAAGCTATAAATAGGTTATAATTTAATGTTATACCTTTTTTATTTTCTTTGACTTTCTGTTATAAAACAAAGCCACTTACCGTTGTATGACCCTGTGTATGCTTAGGTCTTTAAAATTACATGACAGATTTAAATGCAATTCTTTTAATAGATATAGAGGCTTCGGAAATATGTTCCTTTTGCTGCGCTAACTTTGCAAACGCTGGCTGAACCCTATGAAATAGATTAAAATAATGTACTGCATTATAATTGTACAAAGGTCTTTAAAAAAAAGTGTCGTAAAAAACATATACCTAATGGCTTATTTTTGAAACGATTTTAAGCAGTACATCATAAATCCTTAACTTATTTTCTTAATTCTTATGTATATGTAATTAAGTAAATTATTTAAAGATTTGTGAAGAGTGAATGAATAAAATGAATTGTGCATTGAATATAGATTAATATGGCCCCGTACTAATTTAGATGCATATTTTTGAAGATATTGAAGATTTAAAACGTAGGGACATAGCGGTATGTAATGTCTAATGACTGAAAAACTGTGACCGTCGTAAGATTCATTCTGTACTATATTAAGTACCAGCATTGCACCCGTGCGAAACCGGGGCGGGTCGCTAGTAAATTATAAAATAAAGTTCTCTCGTCGCGTCTGTACTCCATAAATCCAGAAACTACCTTATATTTATAAGGTTCTCTCCAACACACAGAGTGATTCACGAGGCTTTCTAAAGCTTTAGAAGTTTTAAAGCTTATTTTTGTAAATCGGCTGTAATCGGAAATCGTCAGAAAAGATTATGCCAACCATGGGAAATGCAGACCCTTATTACTCATATGAAGCCTGGATATCTAGTTAATTATATTGCGTACTCTTTCTCGATGAGTTATTTTATTGTGGAAAAAATGCTGTTGTTAATAGATTAATTATAGATAATAGAAATAATTAAACGTTAGTGATTACATATTCTGATAGGGCTTTTTGAAAGACCGTCTGTGTACGCGCCATTCACTTGTCAGATATTCCACCAATCCAAACAGCAATATTTAGTATTATTGTGTTCCGGCTTAAAGGGCGCGTGAGTCAGTGTAACCGACAGGATTACGGTTTCATTTTGATATTAACGGTTAAGATTAGAAACATCAAATACGAACGATTACTTATTAATTATTAATTTTGTTTTATTTACATTTTATTTATATTTTTAAGTTTTAAGCTATGTTTCTTAATCTAAGGAATATTTGTGTTAAATCGCCTTCTTCAATTATTTAATGTAATAAGTTATATCATTACAAAATTTACTAGTTAGTATACATATTATATACATTCTTTCAATTAAATTTCAGCAGCAATTTAATGTTTTAATTCGAAATATTATTTACGGACTTACAAGCGATGTGTAGCGGAGGCTTAGTTTGTATTTCTGTCATTATTGATTTGTCATAACCTTGTTTGAAATCCCTGTGGTGTGTAGGTAAAGAGAAACGGCTCTTGAATAAAAAGTGTCCGTCAAAATAAAATAAAATTAGGGTGACGCTGGTGTTTAAGGTAAATTTTCAACGAAATTACCAAAATGTTATTTTTACAAAATTATTTGGGACTACATAAATAGTCGAAATTTGTATACTGGGCTGTCATTAAATACGCACACTTTACGTATGCTAGTTTCATTTTGGCGGGTTTTTGAATTGTTATTTGGTGTCAACCAATTCTCCTTACCTCAAACCTCCTTACAATTAAATAATGAACGAACCCCCCCCCCCCCCCTTAATCCTTATTAATCTTAGTTGAACACTCATTGGTATTTTTGATTTATTGCGTCCCTTTCGATACTTCGTAATTTTACAGAACTTCGCAGAATAATCAAGGAATTCTTCGAAATAAAATGTGATGAAATATATCTTTTGTTTCAATGAATCAATTTTAATAAAAATACTTTGTAGTTAGTTTGAGCTGAGATGGCCCAGTGGTTAGAACGCGTGCATCTTAACCGATGATTGCGAGTTCAAACCCAGGCAAGCACCGCTATACATATGTGCTTAATTTGTGTTTATAATTCATCTCGTGCTCGGCGGTGAAGAAAAACATCGTGAGGAAACCTGTATGTGTTTAATTTCATCGAAATTCTGCCACATGTGCATACCACAACCCGCATTGGAACAGCGTGGTGGAATATGTCCGAAACCCTCTCCTTAATGGAAGAGGAGGCCTTATCTCAGCAGTGGGAAATTTACAGGCTGTTACTTTACTTTACTTTGTAGTTTAAATTCTCTTAAAACAAAACCAATAAAGCTTTCAACTAACTTAACTTTGTAAATGACGGGCGCGATATAAGCCGTCTAGTTGAGGCAAATAAGATTCTATTGCACTTCCACAATATAAGGATATAATCGAATCGGTAGCGGTTAATCCCGAAGGTGGCTGTGTAATTAGTTAGCGAGGCGAGGCGTGCAATGACCCACTTTACTGAGCCTCCTTTGAAGAGATTAAGTGATGTTGGCTAGTTAGGCTCTATAAATTTCTCGTTCTCAGAAGCATAATAGCATATCGATCTAAGGCATTGTTGTATAAATAACTTGACTTAATTAATAAAGTGCATATTTGACTCCTCATGCATTAATACCTACTAATTTTCAGTACTTCAAAATTGTCATTGGTCGACGGCTGTCAATGACGAATGATCATTGGTCCATTATTTCTCAGTAGTAAGCTAATTCGCCATTTATAAACGCTTCAAAAATAAGTTCACTTTAATTTTAATGCGAAAATAGTTGTCAGGTGTTAACTATGAATATTGAGTTAAAAAATGTACAGCTTATGTCAAGATTAAAAACAATAAGACATTGATAAATAAGGCGTGTATTAGTCAAGTTATATTGAAATAATTGATCGTGGATTTAGTATTTATTGAATTCTAGGCATTATGTATTTGTAATAAAATAATTGTAATTACTTGATATAATCTGTAATTAAAATTATGGAAAAACGTAACTACAAGTTTCTTGCCGGTCTACTTCTGAAATGCTGGTAAATTTACAGTCATTTCAATACTGAAAGAAGATGGATGAAAGTTTTTATGAACCTACTTGAGTAAAGAATATTTATATTTTTGGTTATGAAAAGTTAAAATTAGAGTAATGATCACTTCGTAAGTGACTAACGATACACGCTTGGCAGAGCGATGTAAAACGATTAATAACAATAAATTACTTTTTTGTACATCGAATAAAATGACTAAGTTTACAAAATGTACAATCTAAAATGAGCTTTTTGTGTACAAATATTTTTAAAAGTAGCGGTAATATATTACTACATTATACAAATATAACATATCATACAGCTTTATATTTATTACATACTGTATAATTTGCAAATATTTTAGTCTAAACTAATTCACCGAAAACCTAAACTCCTAGCTTTGTCCACGTTGAAGATATGGGGTTGTCGAAACAACCGCGAATCGCTTCGAGAAAAGATGGTACGGCCGTGCCCGTTTTACTCGAGACTTGGCTGGGGCTGCCGTGCCCCCAGATCAGTATGCCCAGTATGTCTTTTTGAATATCTACTTAAATAATCGCCATGAATCCCGTAATATGTTCTTTATAATTATTACTGTTTCCTTGATTTTGCATGCGTTTTCAGATGTTATGTAGCACAGATAACGTGAATTTAAGGCCTGAAAACATAACAATGTTACTTCCGTATTTATTATATTAAGTAAAATAACTACCCGCTTAATAACATACCATAAAAAGTTGCAGTCATTATGTCTTGTGAATAGTCTTTTAATTTTTCGATTGGAGACACTATATGTATATGAATTGTTTTTACACATACTGCACTATAATTTCTTCTATGTACTTCAGAAAGTAATAAATACGAGGTGAAAGATTATATACTCAAAGAAAATTGTTAAAAGTTTGTCACTAATTTATGTTCTTAAAGCGTTCTCAAGAACCTTGTATAAATTATATAAAAATAATCAATCTGTAATATTTATTTCGCTTTTGAAATTCAAATTACAGATTGATTATTCTTATATATATATCGAAATACAATTCGGCGTTTAATCTCAAGCAATAGTCTCTAAATATTATGTTTATTATGTGCATAAGGCTGCGTGGTATTAAATATAATTGATCGCTGAAACGTCAAAGCGATACGTGATCAACCAACGCATCAGTGTATTAAGCCAGTTCAGAATCGAATCTAAGATTAACCTTTACTAATGGCATTCTGCAACTGACGACGGCTCAGGATGCTAGTTTAATTGGTAAGTAATTGAATTACTCTCATCTTAAAAGGTGATTTATTGTATAACATGATACATGAATAATCATATCGTTCCATCTATTGGTAAACTAGCGACCCGCCCCGGATTCGCACGGGTGAAGTGCTGATAGAGGATGAAACAATGTTACTGTTGCTTATTCCTAAGAGATAGACGGACTTTTAGGAAGACCTTTTTAAAGTGGACAATACTATGCTACATTCTTTCCATCTATTTCGAATGGTTCAGTAAGCGTTTGCAATTAAAGCGCAAAAATGTGTTACGTACGACATCACTTTAAAACCTCTAAAATAATCAGTGTACTATATTGTGCGTGGTTTATGCATATAAACCTTCCTCTTGAATCAATTTATCTTTTAATAAAACCCGCATCAAAATCCGTTGTGTAATTTTAAAGATCTAAGCATACACAGGGACAGATAGAATCAACATCTTAGTTCCCAAGGTTGGTGGTACATTGACGATGGAAGGAATAGTTAACATTTCTTACAGCGTCATTGATGATGGTGACCACTTACCATCAGGTAGCCTATATGCTCGTCCGCCAACATATACCATAAAAAAGTAGTAGTAGTAGTAGTATTTATGAAGAAGAAGAAAATTTTATTTGTAGGTTTTCTCACGATGTTTTGCTTCGCGACCGAGCACGAGATGAATAATATATAAGTGGAAATCCATCGTTGTTCCCTCGATTGGATCCTTCAATCTTTGATTAAGATTCGATCATTTGGCCGTTTCCGCTCTTTTTGAAGTGTGAAGTATTATTACGTATTTGAAATTTTAATCATTTAAAGGTCCATATAAATTGGAAATGTCAGGAAATTGTTAATTATACTTATATGGGATTTGTATAATAAAATTTTATTGAATACGACATATAATATAATATGTCAAAATTAAAGAAACTTATTTATCTTTATACATATCTACGGTTTTTATATACGTATTATACAATACCTGTTACGTATAGGAAAATATATTATGTTATACGTTTCAATGAACATTTTATACAGAATAAAGAAATTGAAGTAAGAGAAAAGTTCTAACTAAAGAAATTTACGAGAGCCTATAAACATTCTGTATCGTATTCTATATCATGTTTATCGACTATTGCACAACTTGCTGGTATTATATTTATGCGGTCTCAAGGGATTGCGAGATATTGAAATTCTGAACTTATTGAGTAAAAATTATCTGTATGTATTATCTGTTTATAATTACTCTGTACCTGGATTATTCTTTAATTACAATAATTATTATACAGTGCAACAGTCTCTCGAGTTTTATCAAGCGTTCATTTCTTTATACATTGGTTCGAATTTCGCAGTGTAAAAGATTTATCTACACAAGACGCTTAAAATAAATATGTTTTTTTTTTATATGGATTATAGTGTTACACAAATCTTACAAACAAACATTCTGTACATTTGTTATGGTATTTAGAACTTATGAAGACGATAATATCCTTTTCGACTGCGTTTATATATTACACAATATCTAAAGTTGTATACAACATGTTACATAGTCCATTGAATTTTGAATCGATAAACTTTACTTTAGTTAAAAGTTAATAATTCTCATATAAACAATAATGTATATTTATAAAAAAAATTAAGCAGAAATGGCTTTTATATAGTTTCTAGTTCTTAGTATCAACTAAATAAGAGGCATTAATGTTTTACTTAAATTTACCTTTTTATACAAAAATAATGATATCTGATCGTTTTATTACAAATACATCAGATAGGTTAGTGTATATTATTGGATTTATATAAACCGAGATATGTACAGTCAGAATAAGAAAACCTTCGTCAGTTTTTAAATTAATTCCTTTATAAAGTCTTATACTCTTAGTACCTTTTGAATCTAAACATCAAATCACCGCGACGCAGTATGTCATTTTCAGTTGGTAAAGTAGATTATCGTTCATTCTGAGCACACGAAAATAGATCTTAAGGTGACGAACCTTTTCTTACTCCGACTGTATATAACGAGATCGTATGTAATTATTTCATTGATACATAAAATCCGATAGTATTTCTATAATGGTATTCATTATAATGGTTTCATTTCCCTTGCAACGTGCACTTAGCGTTTTCCTTTAGACGTTTAAGTGCTTCCAATGTTCGTTTTCTTGGCCTTGTGATTGGTCTTTGATGAATAGTACAGTATTCGCCATTAAACGTGTTTTGTGTAAGGCTTGCCTTTGTAATGTTGCTTATTAAACATTTTTAAAGAACAGTTATTGTATTTGAAACGAGTTCAAAACATTGATCAGAAAAGTCCGGCACTGGAATTGTTTGTTTGAATAATCAAAATATTTAATTATATGGAATGCTGAAACTGTTAACAATTGGTTTATAATTAATATTAAAAAATCATATAAATTAGAGTCTATATATATATGTACTTACGTTTTATTTGAAGTTTTCGGACACGAGTAGGTAATGTATTTACTATTTATATACTTATGTTTGCTTGAAGGTCCCAATCTAAGTTAATATGCTGATATGCTGAGCATAATATGCTTTAAAATGCTGTATAGATAAGACTGATACGTAATTGTTCCGTTTGATCTTTATTAAGAAAAAGGAACGTGGAATTCCCAAGCTTTCCGAGAGACGCACAGTTGTTAGTTAGTGGCGCAAACTTTGGTTTTTCTCTCATTTTTCTTCCTATTTCGCAGAAAAACAGCTTTTATTGTTTTAATCCGGTTTGAACTCGATATCCTTATCTCATATAAATTAGTCACTAAATCAACGAAGCACCCTTACGAATCGGGTAAGATGATATGCGATGATAGGGCGATCTTCGGAACGTCACTATAAATATTTAGGTGTATATTTTACAAGTAGTCACCCGCGACTTCGCTGGTCTTTTAGGCTGTTGGTTGGCATGGGTTAGGCAAAGTATATGTCGTTTCTTGGAGTTGATGTATGCTTCATACCAAATTTCACGAAATTCGGTTCAGTGGTTTGATCTTGAAAGAGCGACATACAGACAGAGTTACTTTCACATTTTTAATATTATTATAGATTAATAATAAAGCAGTAAGAAGTGGTGAAGGATGCCAAATACGAAGGTAATGGTGTAGCACAAATTTTTGGCAAAATTCAACAATATATCTTTTGAATTTTTAGCTATATTTACTCGTATCAACGCATGTGTACCCAAATGTGTATATTCGTATCGGAATAGGAATTCCCTCGTGTCGCCGAGAGCATTCCAGAAAAATGTGCAATAGACGGGAAAATGATTTAAAATTCTATTTTTGCTTGTTATTGACGAATGTGCGATTTATTTGTAACTCGGGATACGCGGTGTGTGAGGTGTTGCGAGGAACTAAACGGATTGAATGTTTTATAAATTTCTATTTTTGGTGCTGTTCGATTGAAACTATGTAAAAGTCATTTCTGCTTCAATTTTTTTTATAAATATACATGTACTTGTTTAGTAAATGAAATCATTAAAAAAAAGTAAAGTAACAGCCTGTAAATTTCCCACTGTTGGGATAAGGCCTCCTCTCCCATTAAGGAGCGGGTTTGGAACATATTCAACCACGCTGTTCCAATGAGGGTGGATTTCGATGAAATTAGACACATGCAGGTTTCCTCGCGATGTTTTCCTTCGCCGCCGAGCACGAGATTAATTATAAAAACAAATTAAGCACATATATATTAATAGTGGTGCTTGCCTGGGTTTAAAACCCGAAATCATCGATTAATATGCACGCGTTCTAACCACTGGGCCATCTCGGGCCTCGTCTTTATAATGAAATCATTATATGATTAAAAAGTTAAAATTTGAAGGCTGATCGAACCATTATTCTAATATTTTAATTTTTGATTTGTGACTGTAAATCATTTTTCTACTCTTTAAATTTTATCTATACATATAATAAAATTGGAGTGTGTGTAATATTAAAATAGCCCTTTTTTATTCAATGAATATGTATGTATTCACGGTACGTATACCAATATAACATTTTTTACAATTTTTGGAAATCTCTGGAACGGTTGGACCGATTTTGACGGGACTTTTACTGGCTGATAACTGATATAATAAGAAGTAACTTAGGCTACAATAATATTTTTTTGTTAAATTCTGACGCGTACGAGGTCGCGGGTAGTAAGCAATATATTTTATAACAATAATAAATATATGAATCAATAAAAACCGAATTATTTTGCCACATACATGTAGATATGAGCATAAACATACATTATTTAACATAAAAGTTCTATGCAACATATACAAAATTAGCCATAAGCAATATTAAATCATCGTTGAAAGTATAAAAACTTGTTATTGCCTTTACATCGATGACGGGAGAGCTTGTTAATTCTTTACTCAGATAATCGGAAATGCAATTCAAAGAGGAAATACTGCAACCATCATTCCACGCGCTCAGGATTGGCAAAGCAGCTATTTTTATTAAATAAAAATTTTAACAAAAAGAAAAACCGACTTCAAACAAAACACTATTTTAAAACAAATGAACATGCACAAAAGTAATAAAAATAATTGCGTATTCAATATATTTTTTAGAGTCCTGCTTAAGTAAAATGAAATGAAAAATATTAAACTACTTAAAAGTCAATTTACGATTATATAATGTAGTTATAGTTATTGGTATATTTGGAGCCGGTGTCAGCCACGGTGCCCATGCCTAACAGTCATATTGAGATGATCATTTTTAATCTAAGCTAGGTACACTTCAACTTAGGGAACAGTGTAAGTAATTAAAATCGGATTTGTAGTTGCATATATATCTATATTTTATTTTTACTTCACTAGCTGTTTATAATTTTGAAGGTGGTTTAATTTTTGATAAATTATTAAATTTTTAATACCGTAATATCTTACTGTAAATAATTATTATGTTGATAAATATTATATAATTTAAATCATTCATGTAAAGAGCGTAAGTTGATTTTCGAGGAGTCAGATCAAAGTGTGCTTTTACAAAATCGTATATTATCTGTATAATATATTACTGAATTTACAGGTAATAAATATTTTTTATAAACCATATTGTCTTTACTATTTCATTGGGGTTGCCATACAAATTAATTATTCAACAAATAAAATATAATATAAAAAGCTTAATAACAACAATGGTAAGGCGAACGTTATTAATATGATAAAGATCGTGAAATAGGTGATACAAGAATATTGAACATTAACAATATTGTTTACATGTGTAAGTATAGTTTCTAATTTCATGACAATGCAATTGCTTCAACTTTTTTCTAATCATCCACTAACGTCGACGTCGTATATACAAACGTCGTAATTTGGATAAAATTTTAAAACTATAATTAGTCTCATTGCTATTAGTCAGTACGGAAAAGAACTATTTAGATTTGAATTAAAAATAGTTACTGTATAAATCTTGACCGCGTGGAATGGTGGCAAGAATGCCTCAGCACTTTCCCGTTGAATCGCAATTACGGTCTTCTGGGCAAAAAACTGTGAGGTTTTATACTTTTAATGAAGGATTTTGCACGACTACTCTAAGGGCCAAGTGTTCCTCCATTAAATGGGACAAAAACATGTTATTTGATATAAGACACGAATATTTTGATCGTGTATTTGATTCAGCTTTAAATTCATATTTGTATATATTTAATGACTTAAATCTTTGGTAATAAATATTGCTACTAGTTTTAAATGTGCCCACTAGACCACTGACGCGCACGTTACGTACTCTCAATGTGATAGCAGACTGAGTGGATTTGTTTTGTTGTAGCCTCAGTGAACTCACAATTATCGCTGCTTGGAATATATCATATACAATTTAGTATTATATTATAACGTGGATAGATATTTTAAATTTGTTTTTTTTTTTAAAGTACTGTCACATCGAATTGGGACACAATCCTTTAATGATATGTATACAGTGTGGCATTATAAATGAATACATTTAAGACATTTACATTTTACGACATCACTTTAAAACCTCTAAAATAATCAGTGTTTCTCTATTTTATTGTGCGTGTATTATAAATATAAACCTTTCTCTTGCTATCTATCTATTAACAAAACCCACATCAAAATCTGTTGTGTAATTTTAAAGATCTAAGCATACATAGGGATAGCTAGCTGTAAGCGACTTTGTTATACAATGTAATGATGATGATTATGATAATGATGATCATCGTCATTATCATAATCAGCTTTAGTATGTAAGTACTTTTTTACTTGATGGTAGGGTTTTGTGCAAGCCCGTCTGGGTAGGTATCACCCACTCATCAGTTATTTTGCCGCCACACAACAGTACTCAGTATTGTTGTGTTCCGGTTTGAAGGGTGAGTGAGTGTAACAGGCACAAGGGACATAACATCTTAGTTCCCAAGGTTGGTGGTACTTTGACGATGGAAGGAATAGTTAACATTTCTTACAGCGTCATTATCTATGATGATGGTGACCACTTACCATCAGGTGGCCTATATGCTCGTCCGACAACCTATACCATAAAAAAGTAGTAGTAGTAGTAGTATTTATTAAGAAGAAGAAAATTTTATTTGTAGGTTTTCTCACAATGTTTTGCTTCGCGACCGAGCACGAGATGACTAATATATAAGTGGAAATCCATCGTTGTTCCCCCGATTGGATCCTTCAATCTTTGATTAAGATTCGATCATTTGGCCGTTTCCGCTCTTTTTGAAGTGTGAAGTATTATTATACGTATTTGAAATTTTAATTATTTAAAGGTCCATATAAATTGGAAATGTCAGGAAATTGTTAATTATACATATGTAAAAATTTTATTGAATACGACATATAAAATGTCACAGTTAAAGTTATTTATCTTTATATACATATGTATGTGTTTTATATATGTATAATACAATGCCTCTTACATATAGGAAAATATATTATGTTCTACGTTTCAATGAATATTTTATACAGAATAAAGAAATCGAAGTAAGAGAAAAGTTCTAACTAAAGAAATTTACGAGAGCCTATAAACATTCTGTATCGTATTCTATATCATGTTTATCGACTATTGCACAAGTTGCTGGTATATTTATGCGGTCTCAAGGGATTGCGAGATATTGAAATTCTGAACTTATTGAAAAAAAATTATCTGCATGTATTATCTGTTTATAATTACTCTGTACCTGGATGTTTATTTAATTACAATAATTATTATATAGTGCAACACTTTTATCACGCGTTCATTTCTTTATACATTGGTGCGAATTTCGCAGTGTAAAAGATTTATCTACATCAGACGTTAAAAATAAATATGTTTTTTTTATATGGATTATAGTGGTGTCACAATCAAATATTTTTTTTTAGTTTTTTCAAAAGATTATCTCAGCTGAGTTTAGTTTAGATTGTTTGTTATGTTTTTTGTCTCTGTCTACATTTAAAGGATATACAAATCTTACAAACAAACATTCTGTACATTTGTTACGGTATTTAGAACTTATGAAGACGATAATACCCTTTTCGACTGCGTTAATATATTACAAAACATTTTATGTTGAATACAACATGTTACATAATCCATTGAATCTTGAATTCATAAACTAAAGTAATATGACTGTACAATATCAGCTAAATAAGAGGCTTATATATTAATAATGTCTTACCAAAATTTACCTTTTTATACAAAAATAATGATATATAATCGTTTTATCACAAACATCAGATAGATTAGTGTATATTATTGGATTTATATAAACCGAGATATGTACAGTCAGAATAAGAAAACCTTCGTCAGTTTTTAAATTAATTCCTTTATCAAGTCTTATACTCTTAGTACCTTTTGAAATTAATCATCAAATCATTGCGACGCAATATGTCATTTTCAATCGGTAAAGTAGATTATCGTTCATTCTGAGCACACGAAAATAGATCTTAAGGTGACGAACCTTTTCTTACCCCGACTGTACATAACGAGATCGTATGTAATTATTTCATTGATACATAAAATCCGATAGTATTTCTATAATGTTATTCACAAACGTTTCATTTCCCTTGCAACGTGCACTTAGCGTTTTCCTTTAGACGTTTAAGTGCTTCCAATGTTCGTTTCCTTGGCCTTGTGATTGGTCTTTGATGAATAGTACAGTATTCGCCATTAAACGTGTTTTGTGTAAGGCTTGCCTTTGTAATGTCGCTTATTAAACATTTTTAAAGAACAGTTATTGTATTTGAAACGAGTTCAAAACATTTATCAGAAAAGTCGGGCACTGGAATTGTTTGTTTGAATAATCAAAATATTTAATTATATGAATGAAAGATATGGAATTCTGAAACTGTTAACAATTGGTTTATAATTAATACTAAAAAATCATATAAATTAGAGTCTTAATTATTTTTAAATATACTTAGGCTTTATTTGAAGTTTTCGGACACGAGTACGTAATGTATTTACTATTTATATACTTATGTTTGCTAGAAGGTCCCAATCTAAGTTAATATGAATATGAGACAACAACATCACATACATTACTCTGATCCCAATGTAAGTAGCTAAAGCACTTGTGTTATGGAAGATCTGAAGTAACGACGGTACCACAAGCACCCAGACCCAAGACAACATAGAAAACTAATGATAATCTATATCGACTCGGCTGGTAATCGAACCCGGGACCTCGGAGTGGCGTACCCTTGAAACCGGTGTACACACCACTCGACCACGGAGATCGTCAAAATAATATGCTGATATGCTGGACATAATATGCTTTAAAATGCTGTATAGATAAGACTGATACGTGATTGTTCCGTTTGATCTTTATTAAGAAAAAGGAACGTGGAATTCCCAGGCTTTCCGAGAGACGCACAGTTGTTAGTTAGTGGCGCAAACTTTGGTTTTTCTCTCATTTTTCTTTCTATTTCGCAGAAAAACAACTTTTATTGTTTTAATCTGGTTTGAACTCGATATCCTCATCACATATAAATTAGTCACTAAATCAACGAAGCACCCTTACGAATCGGGTAAGACGACATGAGATGATAGGGCGATCTTCGGAACGTTACCATAAATATTTAGGTGTATACTTTACTAGTAATTGCCCGCGACTTCGCTGGCGTTTTAGGGTGTTGGTTGGCATGTGTTAGGTTAGGTTAGGTTAGTTTTTAATTTTAACAAAAAAGTGTATGTCGCTTCTTGGCGTTGACGTATACTTCATACCAAATTTCATGAAATTCGGTTCAGTGGTTTGGTTTTGAAAGAGCGATAGAAAGACAGGCAGAGTTACTTTCATATTTACAATATTAATAAAGATTATTAATAAAGCAATAAGAAGTGGTGAAGGTTATCTAATACGAAGGTAATGGTGTACAACAACAACAACAGCCTGTAAATTCCCACTGCTGGGCTAAAGGCCTCCTCTCCCTTTGAGGAGAAGGTTTGGAACATATTCCACCACGCTGTTCCAATGCGGGTTGGTGGTTACACATGTGGTAGAATTTCTATGAAATTTGTCACATGCAGGTTTCCTCACGATGTTTTCCTTCACCGCTGTCGGTGATCATCGGTTAAGATGCACGCTTTCTAACCACTGGGCCATCTCAACAGAGGTAATGGTGTAAACAACCTATACACCATCAATTTTTGGCAAAATTCTACAAAATATCTTTTAAAATTTTAGCTATATTTACTCGTATCAACGCATGTGTACCCAAATGTGTATATTCGTATCGGAATTGGAATTCCCTCGTGTCACCGAGAGCATTCCAGAAAAATGTGCAATAGACGGGAAAATGATTTAAAATTCTATTTTTGCTTGTTATTGACGAATGTGCGATTTATTTGTAACTCGGGATACGCGGTGTGTGAGGTGGTGTGAGGAACTGTACTGATTGAATGTTTTATAAATTTCTATTTTTGGTGATGTTCGATTGAAACTATATAGAAGTCATTACTGCTTCAATTTTTTTTATAAAAATAAATGTCATGATTTTTATTCATGTTATTCTGTTTTAGAGATGGTAACACTTGCATCGTGGTTCTCAGGTTAAGAAAGCGGAATTAGCTCGGCTGACCAATTGGATGACAGGACATATTGGGAGGTGACAGGAGGAAAAAGAAGAAAAACAGAAGAGAGCGGTCGGTGGTCAGAATCCGGGTTTAACGGGATTGTTTTAAAAATTAAGGGTGATTGATTGTACAACTTGGAATTGTGCCGATTGAAGCTATGATGTTAAATAAATGTATTTATATCTAATCGAACTGAGTTTGGATTTATCAAATGCATGTACTGGTTTGGTAAATGAAAATCATTATTTGATATAAAAGTTAAAAGTTCAAGGCCTATCGAACCATTATTGTATTATTTTAATTTTTGATTGTAAATCATCTTTCACTCTTTAAATTTTATCTATACATATAATAAAATTGGAGTGTCAATTTGTAATATTAAAATAGCCCTTTTTACTCAATGGTTATCTATGTATTTTCGGTACGTATACCAAAATAACATTTTTTTACAATTTTTGTCTGTCTGTCTGTCTGCCGGTTTGTTCGAGCTAATCTCTGGAACGGCTGGATCGACTTTGACGGGACTTTCACTGGCAGATAACTGATATAATAAGGAGTAACTTATACTACAATAATATTTTTTTTGTTAAATTCTAACGCGTACAAGGTCACAGCTAGTAAGCAATATATTTTATAACAATAATAAATATATGAATCAATAGAAACCGAATTATTTTGACACATACATGTAACTATGAGCATAAACGTACAGTATTTAACATAAAAGTTCTATGCACATACACAATATTGGCCATAAGCAATATTAAATCATCATTGAAAGTATAACACCTTGTATAATTCTTTATTCAGATAATCGGAAATGCAATTCAAAGAGGAAATAATGCCACCATCATTCCACGCGCATGATTTGCAAGGTATTTTTATTAAAAAAAGAGGTTATCAGTTTTACATATGTGTGTGTAACATTGTTAAAATTGAATTACCCATCCATTTAGGCTGCCAAGCAAGTATGCTTATTTTCGTTAGTGTATGTTTGTATGTTTATACATGAATTACTCGAAAACTAAAAGCTGTATTGAGATGATCATTTTAATCTAAGCTACGGACAATTCAACTTAGGAAACAATGTAAATTTCATTAAAATCGGTTTAGTAGTTTCATAGTATATTTTTATTTATACATCACTAGCTGTTACTTAGGTTACGTTAATTTTGAAATCAGTTTAATTTTTTATGAATTACTACCTTAAGTCCCTAATGAAAATAATTATTATGTTGACAAATATTATATCATTCATGTAAAGAGCGTAAGTTGGTTTTCGAGGAGTCTGATCAAAGTGTGTTTTTACAAAATCGCATATTATCTGTATAATATACTACTGAACATACAGGTAATAAATATTTTTTTATAAACCATAGTATATTTTTATATTCCATTGGGTTTGCCATACAAATTAACAATTTATTCAACAAAGGAAATATAATATAAAAATCTAATAACAACAATGGTAAGGCGAACGTTATTAATATGATAACGATCGTGAAATAAGTGATACAAGAATATTGAACATGTTTACATGTGTGTTAGTATTTCTGTTAATGTGTGTGAAGGCTGTTGTCCTCCCTCGTTTTTATTAGCCGCATCCGTGTATCAGCACTGTGTAAGTATAGTTTCTAATTTCATGACAATGCAATTGCTTCAACTTTTTTCTAATCATCCACTAATATACAAATGTTTAATTTGGATAAAATTTTAAAACTTTAATTAGTCTCATTGTTATTAGTCAGTACGGAAAAGAACTATTTAGATTTGAATTAAAAATAGTTACTGTATAAATCTTGACCGTCCGGAGTAGTGGCAAGAATGCGGTAGCACTTTCACGTTGAATTGCAATTACTTTCTTCTGGGCAAAAAACTGTGAGGTTTTATACTTTTAATGAAGATTTTTGCACCACTACTCAAGTGTGTTCGGACAGCAAATGGGACAAAAACATGTAATTTGATATAAGACACAAATGTCTTGATCATGTTTTTGCTTCAGCTTTTAATTCATATTATCTAAGGAATTAAATGTTAATAATTCTTTTGTCAATAAATATTGTTACTAGTTTTAAATGGGCCCACTGGGCGAACCAAGTTGCTCAAGAAAGCACCACTGACGTGCACGTTACGTACTCTCAATGTGATAGCAGACTGAGTGGATTTGTTTTGTTGCAGCCTGAGTGAACTCAGTCGAGATGGCCCAGTGGTTAGAACGCGTGCATCTTAACCGATGATTGCGGGTTCAAACCCAGGCAAGCACCGCTGATTCATGTGCTTAATTTGTCTTTATATACGTAATTCATCTCGTGCTCAGCGGTGAAGGAAAACATCGTGAGGAAACGTGACAAATTTCATAAAAATTCTGCCACATGTGAATTCCACCAACCCGCATTGGAACAGCGTGGTGGAATATGTTCCAAACCTTCTCCTCAAAGGCCTTTGGCCTTTGGCCCAGCAGTGGGAATTTACAGGCTGTTGTTGTTGTTGTTGTTGTTGTTGTTGTTGTTTTGGTTTGTGAACTCACAATAATTGCTGCTTGGAATATATGTATCATATACAATTTAGTATTATATTATAACATGGATAGATATTTTAATTTTTTTTTTCAAAGTACTGTAATATCGAATTGGAACACAAACCTTTGATGATATGTATACAGTGTGGCATTATAAATAAATATATTTAAGTATTGGGATAACAATGTAATGAATCTTATAACCAATGGTTGTTGTCTTTGTTACTCTGGTTTTGGTTACTCCTCCTCCTCCTTTTTGGAATACCTGTATTCCGAAAAATACATTTGAAATACATTGAATTCGATGCCATCGTAAAAAGATAATCATTTTTCTACAACTATATGACATAAAAATATATATCCAATTGAACGTGAAAGTAAAGTGTGATATTTTTTCTTCATTAGAAAAATTATAACAAGTATTTAACAATATAACTAAATAGCATTTGGAAACAAGTCTTACAGAGAATTTATAGTAAATTGGTAGTTATTAAGGAATATAATTGTACAAAATATCATTACGCAGAAGGAAATTAGATTTTATTGTTACATAAAATTAAAGTACATTTTCCCTTTTTATTAAAATAAAACAGACTTTACTCACATTTTATACGCTTTCATATTTTTATGCGTACATTTTTACACTGATAATAAAATTTGAAACACAATCTCGGAATTGTTTTTATTGCGACAACGATGTAGAATAGGAAAATAATTAAAACATTCATTTTATTTGTAATATAAAACTTATTGTGCTCATTAGTTGGAGATTATGTTGATTTTATAGCACATGTCGGTATGTTATTACATTTACCTACTTATTTTTGAACACTTATATTTTGGCTGAAGATTCTTTTAAATCCAGGCAAGCATCACTGATTTTTTAAGTGTTTTATTTGTGGTTTTTGATCTTGTGTATTGCGATGAAGCGAAACAGAAAACAGATCTGTTGTGTTGGATTAAAATACAGGTGTATTTCTAATTCACAGTGTAGCAGCGTGGTGGGATAGGTTTCTAATCAACCTCAAATGGAGAGGAGGCCATAGTCCAGCATTAGTATATTTAGAGTTTCTTTATAACTTTTAGATTTATCTTTTAATCCCCAGAGGAGCAATGTGATGGAATAACCTTAATGGCACGAAGTCTACCCGGTACCAGTACGTCTAGTAGAGGTGTAATGATTATGATTTTATTAATTTCTTTACAAAAATTTCAAACAGACAGAATTTCTGCAATGGCCATGTTCAAGTTCTTGCTTAGGAGATTTTATTCTACAGGATTATGCTGCCCCGGATAACTGTGATGGACCTATAGTTCAATGTGATGATAACCCGACATTACAGGAGGATGCACTGACCCGACTGAAGAGATATCCAGCATCGGATCAGCGAGGGTAAACAATGTGAAACTCTTTTGATTCTGACAATCTTTTGACGCAAAGGCCCATAAAGCAACTGGTATTTCATACGCGAGTACTATTTAAGTACTAAGTGAGAGTGATTTCTCCTGTTCAGAAAAAATAAAATTATTTTGAGATATTTTATAAATGAATTGTATAAGGGATTTATCTCGTTCATATGATCTTTCAATCTTTCGAAAATGATTAATAATTTATACATATATATAGCTATTATTATACGGGTTTAAAAAAATTTATCATTTAGAGTTTACAGACTAAAAATGCTTTATATATATTTAAAGCATATTACTATATAATGTTTTTCATAAAATTTTACCCTAAAAATCTTTCCATTATTTCCCGAAATGTAAAAGTATAAAAAGCAAAATATGTTAAGACAATAGAATTTTTAATAATATTTTATACAATATAATTTCCGCGCCAACTTCGGCACAGTATTTTCATATATATTTTCACAAAACAATGAAAAATATGAAATTGCTCTCAGCCTCGCGCCAAGAATTTGTATATATCTTGTGTATCCGCCTTTACCAGCTTGTTATCCAGCGCGAATAGATCCTTCCTATCCAGCACACAATTTTTCCTTGTGTACATTTAAATTTCCAATCTGCATTGGATCAGCGTGGAAGTGCTTTAATTCTTTCTCTGTTACTTGAATTTATTTCAATAGTTCTTTATTGAACTTTGTTATGTTCGATTTATACTATTCATAAAATTAAAAGAAATTATTAAAAAAATAATAAACAAAAATAATAATAAAAGAAATGAGAACGGCTTTAGTTTTGAGTGTAAACTACTAACGTAACGTACTAACGTAACGTAACGCGTTACGGCGCCAGTCTGTTTGGCTTACTTTTCTCTTATACATTCTTAGTTATAATTCTCATGTACATATTTAAGAAATTTAACTCAGAATAAATAATATTTATGCTAAAAAAATGTTTTATTAATAGATAAACTTTCCTTGCACTATCATATTAACATACACAAAAATTAAGTAACAACTTCAGCTTTTCCAAGCTGAATAATTTCAGTATAAAATAGTTCAAGTTACATCAGTTTAAGTTATCATTATCACATCTATCAGACGTCCAGAGAGGCATACGTATTTATTTTAGAATTTCTCTATAATACAATCATAATTCCAATTCAATCGTCAATAACTCAACGGGATACGATAGCGATATAGTCGTCTCCACTCTAGCTACACGCTTAGCTGAAGTGGAAAATAACAATATCAATAATTCCTTGAAGATAGCATTAAAAATATACAATGTAGTTTAAGAAAAAATCATGTAAGTCAATTTTGTTACAATCCCTCATAAAATTTAAAGAAAAACAAAAGGGATAAGTTCCTAATTTCGGCACATGCATTTGAAACTGCATTGTTGTTATGGAAATCTCGCAGTATTAAACTGTACCTGTTATAAAAAATGACAAATGGTAATCTTAACTTAGCGTTTTTTACAAAATAATACTCTAACGGCTCTCGATTTTTCTTTAAGAGTGAAAATTTCGTGAATTAAGATTTGTTTTGATTTGTTTACTAAAAACCCACAGTAAATTTACTGATGTTACGAACCCCACTGTCAATACAATGTAGTTAAGGTGAAACGCTAGACTTGACAGTCCACGTTTTCATAATAGGCAAAGTCAAACGGTCCGATAAGGCCTATAACGCTGCGCAGAAAGCTAACATTTGTATATAAAATGCAATAGTGTGCAATTGTACATTCAAACAATAAATAATATCAATCGATACAAAGATATTATATACATGCATCATATTTGTGTAATGATTTTTTTTTTAGACAACATCACATACATTGCGCTGATCCCAATGTAAGTAGCTATAGCACTTGTGTTATGGAAAATCAGAAGCAACGACGGTACCACAAACACCCAGACCCAAGACAACATAGAAAACTAATGATAATCTACATTGACTCGGCCGGGAATCGAAACCAGGACCTCGGAGTGGCGTACCCATGAAAACCGGTGTACACACCACTCGACCACGGAGGTCGTCAAATGTTTGTAAACCAATAGCAATGACGCACAGGTATCCTCCAGCTGTTCACTCTTATATTATTGGTAGATATGAATGACGGTCGAATTTCGACCAATGAGCGACTACTAGTTGTTATAATTGAGATTATGTTAAAGATTTCCCAATTTACCGAAAAAAAACAAGATGAAATCAAACAAGCCAGAAAGTCGAAGAGAACTCGTAAGTCTATACAACGCGATATGAATATTTGATTAAATTTTCGTCAAAACTCTTCAAAACAAGGGGAGTGTGGTATATTTCATATTTTTTGAGTTTATTTAACTCAATATTAAAACGAGATAATGAAGATTCTTTTCGAACGTGTTTTGATTATAAAGTGATAAAAAATATTTCTATCAATAATATTATGACCATAAAAAAATATATCTGCTGTTGTAGTTCAAGTTTGCTTCATACCATATTTCATCAAATTCGGTTCAGCGGTTGGGTGGTGAAAGAGCTACAGACAGACAGAGATACTTTCACATATATAATACTATTATAGGTTATCAACTGGGTTTTTTCTCTTATAGTGAGAAGATGCTACAGGAATCTTGTTTAAATTTCATACATTACCCAAGTAACACTAAGCTTTTATGCGTGAACGTATAAATTTGCTTTCCGAGCTGTGTCAATGTCTGAACGTAAGATTGATAGACAGGAGTCTGTCCACTCGCCCAGCGAACTCATGATTAATTTAGTAAGTTCCTCGTTAAGCTAATATCACGTAGTATCGAGAGACAACGAGATATTATCTAAATAATCGATCGAAATTATTTTAGTTATAGATAGAAGAGCTATAAGCTAAAAAAATATTTAAAAATGTTATTAAGTCAATAAAGCTTCTACAGTTACATACATACATACATACATACATACATACATACATACATACGGAAACTCAATGAATTGTTTTAAAATTACAGTTGTAGTGATAAAAAAACTTCCCTACATAATTTTAAATAAAGAAATAATTTAACATGTTTTATATTCATAACATGATGATCAGTTCTCATATGTAGAACTTTTATACATTCTTTCATCCTAATTTTACTCTTAGATGATGGTTTTCTTTAAAAAGGTTTAATAACTGTCGGTATCTGATTAACAGAAGCCAGAATATGGATTCATCACATTTCAAGCATCAGATACGTCGAATAACCATACAAATTTTCATCCTCTATTTATTTCTTAACAAATTATTACTGAGAAAAAATTATCCCGTTAGACACTACATACTGCCTTGTATCATAGTCAGACAATTTATCATTAAGTATATATGCTTCATTATTCTTTGGTATACGTTGGTAACATGTAAAATGCAAAACGTGTTCAAAACACACGTTTAATTTAAGTAAAATGTAAATTTAGATGAAGATTACTAATTAACAAGAATAACAGAATAATTCTAGGATGAAATAATTTGTTGAAATAAATTACAAATCCGTGAATTAAGAATGATATTTTATCACACACGATTTATTTTAAGCTTGGATAAGATTAAACAAACAGAACAATGGAACGATTATAAAAACCGTTTAAATTTTACGAATAATTTGATACTGGATGTAGAAGCTAAGAGGAGAGCTACCGACATTGCTGAATATTTTAGTTGAAGGGTCGCGTTTGCCTGTTTTATTAAGGCCTGAAAAGGTTGCTCGCTCATGCTTAAATTTACAAATGTTTACACGAATTTCAGTGCTTTTAATCTTTTATTATTCACTTTCAAGAAGTTGAAAATGTAGATTATCATATTTTTCTTTTTGATGTTTTATTTTACTATATTTTTACGCCTTTGTCGCACTGATAGCGTTTATGATTCAGTTGTTAAAACATGAAAACGCATATATAAACAGAATTTCGCATTCATAGTATTATTAAAGATATAGGATAGTAGGTGCCCCATGGACCTTTCTCAATAAACATCATGCAACATTTTTTTTCTGTTGGATTAGTATTTCTTAATATTAGTGCGTTCGAACAAATAAAGTTCTCAGTTGAAAACGTTAATGTCGATTGACGTAATTTAATTCTAGAACTTTGTCATAGTTAAATGAACTTTGTTAATTTTTACAAAAGATTTTATATTGATGTACTATTAAAGTAAAGTAACATCCCGTAAATGACCTGCTTCTAGCAAAGGGCTTCTATTAAGGAAAATGATTTGAAAGCTTTATTCCATCAAGATACCGCAGTTTGATTCATTACATAGTACAATATTCAAGTCCCCTTTTTTAATTTAAGTATTTTTACTGGGCTCCATCTCAACTATATACTAGTTCGTGGGTATATATGTATATGTCACCGTAAGATTACAAAATTCGTTAGATTACAATCTGACGCGACAGAATTGTAATTTGTCGAAATATTGAGAACTGTGAAATATGATTGCAATTTAAAGTATTATTCTTCGCTATATTGTAATCTAACGAATTTTGTAATCTTACGGTGACATATATAGCCGAATTTTATTTGACATATGGAGATGTAGGTTTCCTCGAGTTGTTTTTCTTCACCGCTGATTTCAAGATGAATAATAAATTATGAAAATTCAACGGCACTAGTCCGGTGCTGTGCACTGTTTTAGGCCAGTCGACTTCTAAAGACTTTTCATATATTAGCGAGTAACCCTAGCCTCCGATAAGGTGTTGTGTCATTTGGTTCTGTATTATTGATTGTATTGGATTTATTTTATTATATTAAATTATTATTGTAAGTAATTGATCTATAATTTGTACAACTGTCATTAATATTATTTCATATGTCATAGTATTTAATACTGGCATATAACACTAATTCTTATTTTAAAAATGATTGTGCTGTCATTAGAAAACAATTGGATGATTGCAGAGCATTGTAATAAAATATAGATAGTCTGGAGCATTATTATAAAACGTAATTTTATTTGGCCATCCTCACAACAATAACAATAACAGCCTGTAAATTTCCCACTGCTGGGTCAAGGCCTCCTCTCCCTTTGAGGAGAAGATTGGAACGTATTCCACCACGCTTTTCCAATCAGGTTGGTGGAATACACTTGTGGAAAGAATTTCTATGAAGTTAGATACGTGCAGATTTCCTCACGATATTTTCCTTCACCGCCGACCATGAGATGAATTATGAACACAAACAAAGCTCATCAATATTCGTTGGTGCTTGCCTGGGTTTGAACCCGCAATCATCGGTTAAGATGCACGCGTTCTAACCATTAGACCATCTCTGCCCTCACACTCCGAACTACCGAAATTACACATATTAAAAATAGAAAAATAGAATCCTCTTGTACTAAACTTTTTATTAGATTCACTTCTCAAGGGATACTCTTGCAGTAAATCATCTGATTAGCTTTCAGGTGGTTGTAGCGCGGGATAATCTGTTAAAGCCCTACTCTTATGTAACCGTTTTTAACTTGATATATTATTTTAAAAGGGTACGTCAACCTGAACCCTATCCTTTTGTGGGGCAAAGGTAACATTTTTAGCTGACTATATATTACATTGCTTATAATTGGGTATATTTAAATTAACCTATCGAAATAATATTCAGGTACTCATTTTATTGTTTTATTTTGACGTGATTTTAAACATTTTGATATCTTAAAGTGTCTGTAATTAATTCTCAGTATTTCTCAGTATTGTATTGTTCCAGTTTGAGGGGTGAGTGAGCCAGTGTAACTACAGGCATAAGGGACGTAGCATCTTAGTTTGATGTCGGGTATAGTTAATATTTCTTACATCTTCATTGTCTATGGGTGATGGTGACCACTGACCTTCAGGTGGCCCATATGCTCGTCCGCCAACCTATACCATAAAAAAATGTATTTTCATGTTCACTAATGCTACCAATAATTTTCTTAAAGTCTCCTTTGCCCAAAGGAAAGTGTAAAAATTGTAATGAAAATTTGTGTAAGATTTCATTGTTTTTCTTTTATATAATCTTGTTTTTTTTTTTTTTTTGTGATTTGAAAGAACGAAATGATAACCAACGAATTGCAAAACTTTTAAAGCATAGCACTAGCTTATACGAAACTTTTCCAGTTTTGAATGGGATCTTAATTTTTACGTATCTACCCTTTTGCAGCAGCCGTGTTGATTTGTTCATTGGGATTCAAACGGCTTGTCAAACTTTTTTATATCAAACATCGTGGAATACGACTGTGATGTATAGGGATGATTTAGTAAAGTAACAGCCTGTAAATTTCCCACTGCTGGGATAAGGCCTCCTTTTCCATTAAGGAGAGGGCTTGGAACATATTCCACCACGATGTTCCAATGCGGGTTGGTGGAATGCACATGTGGCACAATTTCGATGAAATAAGACACATGCAGGTTTGATGAATTATAAACACAAATTAAGCACGTATATATAGTGGTGCTTGCCTGGGTTTGAACCCGAAATCATCGGTTAAGATGCACGCGTTCTAACCACTGGGCCATCTCAGGTCAGGGATGATTTGCATTGACATAAATATTATTATTTTGAATTATATAGTTACATAAGATTTGTTTTATACATCGAGTCTTTAATTATTAACAAATAAAAGATATGTTGTTACATAAATCATGATATTTGACAAGAATACTACCAACATTTCGCCGTTGAATCGTAATTACGATTATTATCTGGGCCAAAAAACAAGCTTTATGGTCATCAGCGTATTTTTATCCCATTTGCAATTAAAAGGCTAGGCATATATTTTTTAATTTTTATTACCAATATATTTCTTGCTTATTATTTATTGTTAATTAGTTACGAATTTCTCTATTTCATTATGAAAAAACTTTTTACAGTCCAGGCATATCTGTGATGATGAGTCCAGTCTAATCTAACTAGTCCACTTTTTTTTTTTTAATATGAGACAACATCACATACATTACTCTGATCCCAATGTAAGTAGCCAAAGCACTTGTGTTATGGAAATCAGAAGTAACGACGGTACCACAAACACCCAGACCCAAGACAACATAGATAACTAATTGTAAACTACATCGACTCGGCCAGGAATCGAACCCGGGACCTCAGAGTGGCGTACCCATGAAAATCGGTGTACACACCACTCGACCATGGAGGTCGTCAAACTAGTCCACTTGATACTAAATAAGTAGTAAAAGATTGTGATTATTCTACATTTTATGATAACCTTTATTTTCACAAACAAATCCTGTAATCCTTATCATATAGTATTCAAAAAGTGTAAAATATGAAAAATATATTTTTACCGATATTATCGGTAAAGTAAAGCCGTGAAAGCAAAATATTGCGTCGTGAAATGGTAATTTTTATTGCCTCAGGTGTATTTATATTTTAAACCATGTTTTCGGTACGTAAATGCTTTTGTAAGGTACTAGCGATCGGCCCCGGCTTTGCACGTGTGATACTAATGTACCACAAATTTTTTTTATTTACGACATTACATTAGAAACTTCTCAAATTATAAGTATTTGGTAACTATATTGGTCATGTATTATATAAAAAAATCTTTCTTCGTAAAACACTCTATGTGTTAAAAAAAACTGCATTAAAATCCGTTGGGTAATTTGAAAGATTTAAGCATACACAGGGACAGACAGCTGTAAGCGACTTTGTTTTATACTATGTAATGATTAATAATACGTATAGGATTAATTCAAATGGACTTATAACAACACAACAGCGATCTCTTCGTTGTCACATAAAGTACTCAAAAATAAATTTATGACATTTGTAGTTAAAATTTCTTTGATCGTTGATGCAACTAACGTAAATATTCGTTGTGTTATTTTGTTTTTGTGGTTTGCCATGTGAAATCTTTGCCATCAACGTTAACTCTATCTATAGTATAATAGTTACTGCTTCGTTGATTTTGTGGTTGGCTTATAAAGCTGCAGTTCTTGAGTTTCGTGGCTTAACATATACAGTACAGTTAATGGGTTTTATGTCGCCGTGTCGAAGTTTGCGATTGTCAGTGTTGTCTCGCCTCGAAAAGCTAATAATATTCGATGAACGGGTTGGATTGTTCTGCTGGATTACGGAAGCGATCAAATAGTGTAGTTGTTTTTGCGAACATTGTTAAGCAATATAATATCTCATGCACAGTTGGATTGTCCTTAAAGATTAGCTGATTGAATTAAGAACAACTTCATCACCATATCAATGTATGTATTATTAAAGTCCTGGATTTTTTTATTGTTTAGAAAGTTATTGTAATCGGACACTTTGATTAAGTATTACGTATGTATTAATTTTGTATTGTAGTTTCATTAAAAATATATCATAATATATCTTAATATCCACATTTCTGGTCTAGACACTCGATTTCTCAAAACAAATTATGCGAATCACCCACCCTAGTAAAAATGTCATACTAACTCAATATTGTATGTGTTCCCCTTTTGTTTTGAATTACGTAAATTTTAAACTATTCGTACTTAATCGGATCGGTCCACTATTATAGAAACCCTAGGGCTATAACAGACATTTGGGGACTCAATATATTGATGGTACATTTAATGGTAGGGTAGTTTGTTAATGTGAGGCATAATTAATGTATAGATATTTTACCCTTTTAGAATTATGAGTTTTTAAAATCATCACAAATATATGTTCGTATGCTGTTAAATACATACATAGGCTACTTTTTTGCTTAACACATGATATTTGGTTTGGTTCAGGCTTTGGTTCAGGTTGCCTGGAAGAGACCGCTGTGTTAGCGATATGTGATTTATTCACTGGTGTACAATAAAGAATATTTTGATTTGATTTGATATTCAACCCATAAAACGCTAGCGCAGCCGCGGGCGACAACCAGTTGTATATATATATATATATATATATATATATATATATTAAAGCTATATTCCAATATTCATAACAATAGTTACAACGTACTAAATCTCTCAACATAACAAGAAGTTTATAATAGTATATAATGAATAAAATAATATCGTATATAATTAGTAAAACTACAAAAACTACGTCTCCATATTGTCATAAATTGTCAAGAATAGGGAAGTGCCTCTATTTATTATTGACTTGACTTTTATCGATAGTCATTCGATACAACTTTTTATAATGAGTTAAAGTAACCTGTACTATAATTTTTAATTAAAGTAAATAAGTAACGTATATAATGTTGTCTTAAATTTTCGCGATTATTACACATTTAAATAAAACTAATTATGACGGATTTGAATCGCGTATATTAATTATTTTTTAACATCCCGACGTTTCGAGAACTTTGCAGTGTTCGTGGTCACGGGTAGACTAAGATGACATTTGTCTATTTGAAGAACAAAGGAAATATTATTAACAACTACCGCCAACGATTTCTCAATTGATATCTTGAGTAACGTTCCGGTTGCACGCAGAAGGCACTAACTGTATCTTTAGGTCTTGCAGTCTGTTGGATTTGGGATTTTAAATTTTTAATAAGTGGATCCCAGGTGTTAGAAAGTCTCCAACCATCTTCTCTATTGAAGTTCGGATGTTTTTGAATTTTAATAGCCTCGCATATCATTCTAGGAATGAATCTGTGTTCTCTAGCGAGGATCTGTGGTTTATCAAATCGGATAAAATGGTTAGGTTAGGTTAGGTGATTCGAAGTCTACAGTCTGTGAACATGCTCTGGATAACCAGAGCATGTTCACATACTGCAGACTTCGAATCATACTGAATTAGCTTAATTAGGCTGATAAATAGTTGTTAATAATATTTCTTTTGTTCTTCAAATAGACAAATGTCATCTTAGTCTACCCGTGACCACGAACACTGCAAAGTGCTCGAAACGTCGGGATGTTCAAAAAATAATTAATATACACGATTCAAATTCGTTATAATTAGTTTTATTTAAAAGTAACGTATATATTTGTACTTTATTGTAACTGTAGGAAGATGCGATATAATACGATTTACGATTAATGTTATTAGACAATGATCGGTCTTTATATTGATTTAAATAATGTTTATTGTGAATCAAAGTTGTGTCAGGATATCTTGTCAATTTACTTAGTATTATATAAACTTGAAAAATACACCCGTTTTGATTGGAACAAGATTTTAAAGCTAAACTACTCAAATAATCAATAGTTTGTAGTAATTTGGTTTCACTTAAGTAGGATTTTTTTGTAGTTACACTGGCTACATCAAGTAAAGAATACTTTAGAATAATTATTTACCGCCAGCATGTGATGTATTATACAAGTCTAGCACGTGCACTTGTCCGCAGATGAGCTTAAGAGCCTTGATTTAAGACCGTGTAACTATAAATGTAAATAAAATGAAATAATGACTATTTATTTGTATGACAATTGAACAAACGATCGAACTTGAACGACTTCATAGACGATATCACACCTTGGGAATAAACCGATCGACTCCTTTCAAATATGAAATAAAATGATTGTTGATAAAAAAATGTGTATCTGAGTTTCTTTCGTCGGCTCTTTTTAAATCTCAATTGTGGGGTCTGGTTCTATAATGACTAGTGCTAGATTTTTAATGATCGATAAGCAAATGTAGTTATTTGAAGACAGATTTCGATTAAATTTTGTAATGTTATAACGTTAATGATGTTAAGCAAAATATATGGTATATACTTTGCTTGATTAACAGACACAAGTGGCACTGGATTGCTCACGTTGGCCGTTGAAGCAGAAGAGTGGAGTACGCAGATCGGCAAACGCAGCGTAGGTGAGTCGATGACTTAAAGTAGGTGGCGTGACTCGACTGGATGCTAAAGCCGGAAACCGGTCGAAAAGCTGTAGCACACACACACGCATTTGGCTGATGATGATAAAAACATTCATTCATAAAAAAGGCATACATACAGAATGTTATTGAACTATACATATTCCTTAAAGCTGAAATTTATGGTTTAGATGGTACCGCAAAGGCGAAATACTATAAATGAAATGCTTGTTTTCTCTGACAGACTTGTGCTGTATATGTCATTAGAATAATATAAATAACTTTAACATTAATGATTTATAACAATTTATAACATCTATATTTATACAAGCAAAATACCACTGACTGATTTGTCACGAGTTCTCCGAAACTATTCATCATATTGACTTAAAATTTAACACAGTTACTCTTTCGACGTAGATGCTAACTAAGAAGAATTTTGAGACCAATAATAATAATAATTTCGTATGAATTTTGTCAGATTGGACATTAATATTGTATAAAACATATTCCAGCTTAATTACAATCGTCTGTAACCATCTAAATGGCATCTATGTGATTCAAAAAGCGAATGATTACTTAACATAGCCAACCAAAGCATTTCCTGCCGCTATATTTCACCCTAGCTAATGCCGGTATACGTTGAACGGCCTCTTTATTTTTTATTCTTTTGTAAACAATCCGATACGACTCGCTCGCCTCCTATTGTACGTTGATTGGACTATTTCAGAGAGAACCACGTCGGTATCAACAAGAACTTGGCTGTGAAAAGTTTAGAGAACGAAGCTTCTTATCGCATACTTGTAACCTTATCACGATACTCTAGTTAGTGTGTTTGTGTTTTTACAGGAATATATTAGGAATATATCTGTATGTAGAAGTTAACTTCTACATACAGATATTAGATATAGTTAGATATATTATTAAAAAGTTTAATTATGTTTTTTTTTTATTGTAGATGTTGACAAGTATGACGTAGAACATATTACAGCCAAAATCATCATGTCTGATAACGAGTAGATGCCTAACTCTTATAGATATATATCTATATATATGTATCTAACATTATATCACACAGGCGTGCTTCATTTCATTACTGTTCGTATTTTTATAATGCTTAAAAATAAAATGTTTATTATTACTCACAAATCTGTATTAATTTAATTGTGTTTGTAATTTAATACGTAATATCTAGCAAAGCGGAAGGTTGTACAGACAACAAAGCGTCCCGCGACACCTTTATTTTTTAACTCATTCGGATGAATTGTGTAGGCATACGGGATAAACAATGACATATATTTTTTATGTACAAATATATGTACATATGTGAGTTATGTTTAATATGTAGTCACAGAGTTTATAAAAAGCTTCTATTTAAATGCATTAAAATGAATAAAAAATTGAACGGGCTGTTATAATAGAAAGCATTAAATAGTTATTACATTATGATGAGAATATATTATATCGTATGTTGTCCTTTAAGGAGTCTGCCTATCTGGAACCAATACGTAATCAAGTTAGGTATACAACAACAACAACAACAATAGCAGCCTGTAAATTCCCACTGCTGGGCTAAAGGCCTCCTCTCCCTTTGAGGAAAAGGTTTGGAACATATACCACCACGCTGTTCCAATGCGGGTTGGTGGAATAGGTACACATGTGGCAGAATTTCTATGAAATTTGTCACATGCAGGTTTCCGCACGATGTTTTCCTTCACCGCAGAGCACGACATGAATTATAAAGACAAATTAAGCACATGAATCAGCGGTGCTTGCCTGGGTTTGAACCCGCAATCATCGGCTAAGATGCACGCGTTCTAACCACTGAGACATCTCGATTCAGAAGTTAGGCATATCTGAGGCAATATATCAAATTTCGGCTCCGTAGATAAAATAGATAAAAGGAAGTAAACTTATTTAACTTATAAGATTTGAACTAAACAATCTTAGACTTTTTAAGAAAACGTTGGTTTCAAAATAAAAACGACAACAGACCATCAAATAATTTATTAAATATATAATAGATACATTCAGATATTCGGGTACACATAAACGTTTAATTATTACAATAACATGAAACAATTTGACAAAAATGCAATCACTGCTTACATTGAAAACTTTAAAGAAAAAAAACATCGTATTTTTCACATATCTTAAATTTTATGTACAGACGATTAAAATTACACACGTATTAATATAACATATTAGTGTATATTTTATACGAATTTCGTAACGATATGCTATATATTATAACTATATAATAGCGTTTTGTTTCCCGATTTTCTTACACATTATCTATTATAAAGTTAAATTCTACGTATAAATATACAAAGCTTTGGCATTTAGTAACAGATATAGATAGATTATAATATATGAATAGTTTATAAGATGTATCTAATTAAAAATATACGGCTTTAATTATCCATTCCACGAAACGAGCTCCCAAAGGAATTTCCCTAGTGTGTTCATTGGCTAAATCATTTCTTAGGATTGTCTTACATGTTGGATTCATCTAATTTATCTTGAGATGTGAGTGCTTCGCTAGGAGTTCTATTCGTGGAACAGACTACAAATCTTGTTTAAGGGGTGATTAGTTACATAGTTAGACAATGTTGTCTCATTCTTTCGAATGTGTAATAAATGATGATAGAAAGAGATAAGGGATAAAATTGCATTTAACTAAACATCCGCTAAATGACGTTTGACGATCGATTACATACCAGTAAGATTCCGTACCCGTAAAACATTTAACTAATTGATTGTTTAATGATAAAATTAGTATATTTGACAGAAAATATATATTTTTTTGTATTCAAATATTTTAAATATTCCAAGCACTTATTTAATTCATTGCCTATAAATATTTAATAATATAAATATTTTTATTCTATACGGAAGAATATTAGAGGTATATGAATTTATTGATAATATTATTCACAATATTCTGCGGTAATATTACTTAGGTTCATGTACAAAATATTATATACTATTTATATGGTAAATATGATTTTTATTAACGATGCTCAAAATAGATAATGGCGAAATATGAGTGCGATGAAAACTTACCTATGTACTTTTAATACAGTGCGACAGAGAAACAAAATAAGATAATGGTAAATGCAAGAACGAGACAAAAAATACACTAAAGATAATAAAACTTTTATGAGTTATATAGAATTTAATACCAGCTATTTTTTATTTGTACTCAAAATAAATGCCGTCGGACGTATTTTTAATGTATTATAAAATTTCGTTCGTAAAAAATAATAAAATTAAGTCGTTGCAATTATCAAAATTTCATTTAGAAAACATGATTTAGTTATTAAAATAATAAACATATTTATTTTAAATTCATATAGCATTAATATATTATATACAATTACTTATTATTTTAAACATTATTTACTATACACAGATAACCAGGCATCGCTTATTTAATTCTTATTGAACTACATAAATTTGTTTAACACTTAGTTAATTCACCTTTGATAAGGCAAAATAAATAAATCTGAATGTTATCATGAATCTCAATGTAAATGTCATATTATTTTTATTAATTTAAATTCTTAAAAATATTTAGGAAACATTTCAAGGATTAATGCGATAGTCAACATACAATCGTTGATATCTCGAGATGAAAAATATGATATATTATTTTTTCCAATATACCCCACCAATACGTATAGTCTATTTTAATGGCAGAAAGAATATAAACACATCTAAGATTTACGTATTCCTTGGTATTTGCTATCTCTTTACTATTTACCTACAAACACTTTACTTGATGATAAGGCTTTGTGCAAGCCCGCCTGGGTAGGTACCACCCACTCATCAGTTATTCTACCGCGAAATAACAGTACTCGGTATTGTTGTGTTCCGGTTTGAAGGATGAGTGAGCCAGTGTAACTACAGGCACAAGGGACATAACATCTTAGTTCCCAAGGTTGGTGGCATGTTGACGATGTAAGGAATAGGTAATATTTCTTACAGCGTCATTGTCTATGGGTGATGATGACCACTTAACATCAGGTGGCCCATATGCTCGTCCGCCAGCCTATACCTTAAAAAAAAATAACATAATTTCGAAAAGAGCATCGTGTGCGTTCAAAGAGCTATTATTTCGCAATTATGTATATTATAGATTATACAAGCTATCGGCCAATGATGTCGCGTCTTATGCGTCGATTTCACATGTTGTTTGTTTAGCTTTTGTCCTGTTGTGGTGTGAATATACCTGGTAAGGCTCTGTTCAGATTTGCATATTGAGTGAGATAGTGTAATTAGAGGACAAGGCAATCGATCCCGTTGTTTGAAGGACAATTACAGTGTACGAATTTGTTTATAATTTTAACTACAAGGTCTAAAGCATAGGTCATCATCAGGTTGATCATTTGGTAGCACGTTTTTTTTTTTTTTGGGTAAAATTTATAAAGTTATCTTATTCTTTACAACAATCTCTAAAGTCTAAAGTGAAGTTAGTTGTTTCACTTTTCTGTATTAGTTTAAAGTAAGATGAAGATGAAAAGTAAAAGAGAATGTTATCAATGATTTATAATTGAATTTATGTTTATGCGTAATACCGACAAAAGTGTGACAGTTAATTATATACATAGATTTTATATATGGGAAATGTATTAGTCCATTATTGGTGAAGTATTTTTATAAGTTAAGTCTATATTTATAATGCATATAGGTATATAATATGTATTCCAACAATGGAATACAAGTTATACACCGTTGTTCTGACATTACACTGGCTCGCTAACCATATCAACCAGAGCTTCATCTCCCACGGAAGTAAATGAAATTAAAAAAAATATGTTTAATGTTTGTAAATGTGTGATATAAGAAAATACATTATTACACATATGTCCTTAGATTATAAAAGTTGTTGGTACAATTTCTTTGTGTTTTTTATTTCAGGAAAAATAAATACTAATCTTAGATAGAATCATTATATTAAGTCGTATATAATGACATCTGTTAAAATAAACTGCGAGATAAGTTGCGTTAAGTCGTGGATATACGTGAAAAAGCAAAATTTGAGTTAAATTGTTTTTTCTCATTAACTGACTAAATGACTTTAGAAGTCATATAATTAAAAAAGAGGTATTTTTGAAAAAAGTCTGTAAAGTACCTCTTACCTCTTATTTCGTTGTTAGTAGTTTTTTTACTAACCTATCTATCAAAAGTTGTTTTATTTTAATCTGAACATTATATGAGCCGTCGCCTTATTTTTGCAGGAACTAATTTTGATTAATTTGAAACAAATTAAAATCAGCTTCTTCTTATGTGATATACATATACGCCGTAAAATTATGAATATCGTTAGATTATAATCTATCTCGTTCAATTGTAAACCATCGAAAGATTGTGAACGTTTATTCAACTTATAATAAAACATTTATGTTGGAGTTTAAATAATTTAACTGAAATTAATTTCGACTAGTAAAACTATCGAATAATAATGCGTTAAATTGTAGCAGTATTTTATGGTTCACAATTTCTCGTTAGTTCACAATCTCGCGAGATAGATTACAATCTAACGGTACTTACAATTTTACGATGTCATATATTTTCCTATCTATAATGGCAGTATGAGCAAAAATATATCATATTTGTCAGGACAGCGTAGTAGTACTCAAATAACATATCATATGTTATTTAAGGAAACAAATGGTAAGATATTATTATATATTTTCTTATTGTATTATTCTAATGCTAGAGAAAATTATATTTCTGAGTACACATTTATATTTTTTCATAATTATATTTGCCATAACCACAACAAAACTACTTCGAGTATGTATATATATTTTAATGTGTATATACAATGTGATTATATACATAATTATTATTAAAAATGATTTTAAAATCATATGAAATTTTAGTCAAAAAATACAATGTTTCGGAGCGTTAGCTTAGTAAGAATTTAATTATTAAAATATTGAGGAGTAATTAAAATATATTTTTCATTTGTTAAATGCTATATATTGGGTTAAAATATTGTAAATTTCAATAAAAATAAAAAAAATTCATCACTGAAATAAAACCTCTTTGTTGTCAGTATTTACAAATATTTAGATTAGATATATACATAGTTATTTTTCGAACGAAATATCGACCTCATGCTTATATATACACATATATCTTTTTTTTATAATAAATATTTTAAAAGCCAACGTACAAAGGTTTTATGAAATACCTTTCACACTTAATGTATCAGATCATTTATTTCTTAACGCAAATTTTATTATAACCTCAAACTTCACATTATATTCGATCAACACTCATCATGGGTCCATTTGTCATAGAGAAGTCACTCGATTTGATATCGTAGGGGGCGGAGGCGTCTGCATTCGCGTTGTGAAACGTAAGAGCTTCGATATAGGCTGAATTCTGAAAGGTCGGCGTGTTAGCCGAGGAGTCGCTGGTTGACGAAATCGGTGAAGTTTTAACAGTTAATAGATGCGGCAGGGAGAAGGCGGGAGAGGCGGGAGGGGCGTCCTCCTCGGGCAGAGTGCGCAGGCGCGAGAGCCTCCCCCGCCCCCCGCCTCACACAGGGGACTGCTCGCCGCTCGCGCTCCCGCTCGTTATGTAATCCTGCGCACATTTCTTCAAGTAAATACGTATAAAACTTCACGCTAAATTAATAAAGTTAAGAAATTAACATTTTAATAAGAATTCGTAGATTAGATTTAATAGAATTCGCTTTCTCGTAATCAGTTGACGTATAAACAGACTAACTATCAGAATAAATTTCGCGTTTATATTACGAACGCGGATTTAACCATGACACAGAAGATATTACGTCTTAATTTAATTGAAAATAAAAAATGAAAAGCCTTCAATAAAAACAAAAATAAGGGGCAACCATTCCCGAAAAGTACGTTCGTTTAAGGTATCATACTTCATATATTGACTTATTTTCATTTATATTAGAAGTAGATTCCTAAATTAGTATGTTTCAACGGTAAACTTACAGCATGGAGATGTCTCCCATCATGATGAGGTGCAAGTGACATTCTTGGTACCAGAAGCGTAGTCGTGGTCGTCTCTGAAGCTGCCGACTCCCGTTTTGAAGGGTGACTATACAACCTGTTCCATACTCTTTTTATTAATAATATTTGAATAGCTTAAAAATAATAACCAAGCCATTAATAAACAAAACACTTGAAGTTAAAAAAAATACCTAACTCTTTAAGAATTATCCTGAGAATACCGTTTATTATATAGTCTATGTATTGTGATTTATAATAGTTTATTATCAAATTGTAATTAATCTATGGTTGTAGTTTTATTCAATTAGTTGTAGTATTAGTTTTTGAAGTTCAATTATTCAAGCATCTACAAGCAAATTTGAATACGTAACATGCTTACCTGAAATGAAAGTCTTGCATGCAATATTCCGTGTTGCGAAAGTAGAGAGAAGCGCAGGCAGAAAAAAAGTCAATTATAAAAGCATATAACATTGATTTATTTTGTATATTATTTGTAAAGTGTAACAAAGTATAAAGAAATTTCTCTCCAAATCCACATTATGTACATTCTATAATAATTCTCTTCTTAAATGCAAAAAGCCCGTTTTCGAAAGCATCGCTGAAGCTAGCCGGAATGGGGTCCATGAATCTTCATACCGTGAGCCTAATGAGAAAAAATGGCTGATCAAATATGGATTTGGAAATGGACGAATAAATCTACACAACTATTAGTTGAAGAAAAAAAGATCAAGATACATTTATGTCTCGTTTCCAAAATTAAATTATGAGGCCTGATACTAAAGAAAAAAGAAAATCTGAAAGTATGTGACTTTTAGAAATGTTTTTAACTGCTTGTTACTCGTAATTTTCAAAAGATCGGTTACTGATATACAATTTGCTACATACAGGTCCCATGTATTAGACATTCAATGATCAACCCTCATTTGAGAATAATTGGAACAAAATAAAAGACGATGTTTTAAATATTATTCATAAAAGTAACCATTTTTTTCAATATCCTTCTAGGCTAAAACTTCCTCTAATTTTGATGAGACTGTTTTGGAGCTTCGAACATGTTTTTTCCAAGCGATTTGTTGGATACACATACTCGGTATATATTCATTAGGCACGTGTTGGCCTTATGGCCATGATTTTCCTACATCGCTGAGCGTGTGATAAAATATAAACATGATCAAGCATATGGAAATTCAGAGGTGTCTAATCCAACCTAACCACTGGGTCATCTCAGCCCTCTACGCATACTCAATTGAAAATTGAAAGGAGATGAATACAAGCAGATATAAAATAAACAAACGGCGATAGCTCTAAAAGTTCTGATATCATTACAATGCCCAATTGGCATGCATTAAGATGGAATTTTTAATTAAGATCTTAATGGGAATTTATTATAAATTCAAACTATTTATTACTACCTTTTAGAAAATAAGGGATGATTACATGTATTTATAACTTTTAAGATACATTTTCGATTTGAATTTCGATCCAACTTCGACCGAGTAGTAACTTAATAATAATAATAAATAATAAATATTGGAATGTTGTCCATACATTACTCTGATCTCAATGTAAGTAGCCAAAGCACTCGTGTTATGGAAAATCAGAAGTAACGCTGGTACCACAAAAATCCAGACCCAAGACAGCATAGAAAACTAATGAATTTTCTATATTGACTCGGCCGGGATCTGGGACCTCAGAGTGGCGTACCCATGAAAATCGGTGTACACATTACACGACCACGGAGGTCGTAACTGGATCGTTTTTTTTCGATTGCAACAAAGTAACAAATTGTTAGCAGTATTGGTCCCTGTACTATATTTGTTACGAGTTAAATGTTATAATGATTTTTTAATAACCTAAAAATGATTTAATTACCGAAAGTAAAATCTTAAAAGCATGTCAAACATCGTTAGCGCTTATTTAATTTTTTTATTAGATTAGGCGAGGCTTTTTCCGAGGTCCGTGTGAATTTGATTTATTAATGTTTCGTAAACAAAAAAAGTTTTTAGGAAATATATTATGATTCTAAATTATTCTTATATAATTAATGAAATTATTATAATCACTAAAACACAACAACAAATTGTTTAAAATTAGTATCTAAGGTGAATGCAATAATCTAAAATTGTCGAACTAAAAAGCATAGCCAAGTTTGCAGTGGTTCATGCACATGTCAAAAAAAAAGAAATGAAAACATTTTTGTTTACCGTATGCTCTCTGTCCTGGATCTTGGAGACCAGTCCTTTGAATAGGAGGCACCTCTTCGTCGTCCACCGCCAATTGTCCGTCCGGTTTTCCACCTCTCCACGTGGTACCGTATCGCGTGACGCACCTCTGTGTTCATGAAGCAGTAGAACAGAGCTACTGTAAAACCCTTGAAAAAAAATCATATTTAATTCAAAAACACTGGAAAAAAGATATATCGAAAATCGAAAGTATTCAAATAGTCACGCACACTCAAACACGCCATAATTCATTTGGGCTACTAAATAGAACAGACATTTCACCCAAAATTTTCATACTCGTTATTAGATAAATAATATTTACTACTATAAATGCTACTTCGGTACACGTAATCATTATGGGTTTAACATTTTAATGATATTAAAGAGGTAATAAGCTTAATAATGCAGTTTTTTTCTTTCATATATCAAATCAATGATGATAAGCAGAGAGAAAACAGTGTTTAACTAGTATCTCGTTAAACATTCATAAGAGAGGTCGTATATATGTATAACATTTACTTAGTAGGACTTCGAGCTAGTGAGTCTATGAAACAAACGAATTCTCAAAGTATGAGAATGTTAAATGATGAGCAATATTATAACTAGACCATTTTATTGAGATAAATAAATGTAAATTGATATTTTCCTCATAATTTGGATATTTGAACATCTTCGGCACAAATTGGGAACATAAATGTCCTCTATTTCAAACTTTTGTAAACAAATGGTTGACTTTGTAGATCCTTTAGTATATTTAAGATAGCGTTTTCTAATTTAGGGTGTTATTTCTAGATTTCAAAATAAAGCATCATTATAGCTATTCTGAAATATGATGGAATGTAGTGAAGAAACGAATCATATTCTTTTCAAATAAATAAGGCTCTAGTTGATCTAGACCGTTATTATAACTGAAACAGTTAACATTGAGATCTAAATAGTCCTTTAAAAAACGAATTCAACAACAAGGTTTTTGTTAATGGGAATTGAGTTCCCAAGATACTCCAAACGGGCAATTTTATCCGTCCTCAAAAATTGGGGATACCTGATAAACCGAATTCCCATAGGACAGCGTAAAATGCATTAATCGTGTCGACAGCATTTCCAAGTGGATATTTCCACTGTCTGTCACATCAATCAATAAACAATTTCACTTGAATTTTGCAATTATTGGTTTAATTTTTTTTTATCCTTCATTGATAGATTTTAACGACTGATCAGTGAAATGGGTAACAATTTGTTAGGAAGATTCATAAGGTTCATTAATCTCAATATGTGATTGCAATAGTCAAACAAATTATTCACAAATCTAAATCTGAATAGTATTTCAAGGTTTGAAAGCTAAAGGATTTTATCTGAAAAATGGAAATTGTAATATTGGATAAATAATCATTGTCGTGTGCTATCTAAAGCATTATATGTGAAATACGAAACGAGAGAAACGAATTTGACGCCTTTTATAAGTCTGTATTATTTACAAAGATTGTAAATAAGATACAATTAGAGGACATGTGGTCCACAAGATGACGCTAAAGACCATATGAAGTAGGTTTAGTCGGAAAGCAGACCCTGGGTATAGCCGGGTTAAAACATGCACGGCAGACGAAGAAGAAGACTTAGAAATGTGAAGTGTTCTTCACGTCCTCCAGCTCCAATCGTTCCATTTTCCAGATTTCCTTCCGAATAATATTCCAAATAAATAGATAAAATATTCTTACAACAACTACCCTCTTCTCAAATAGGATCGAGCGGAATCACATAAATACGGCAGAACGCTTATTAACGGTTTAATGTTCGGTTGTCTGTCGGTCGATTAGGTTCGAGTCTGTTTGTATCGGTGGTATTTACTGTTCTTGCATACGTACATACTAATTAACCGTCTATGTATTGAAATATTCTTGTAACCGATTAAAGTTATGTAGTGATGGTAATTGTGTTCAATTATAAATAAATAAAGATCTGTAAAGTATAGGTTAGTCATTCGTGTTATTTTTTTTATTTAACGAATCTTAGGGTTTGTTAGAATATATATAGAACGTTATATTTATTTTATATACGGAGAAAATTTATTCAAACGACATTTTAATACTGTATTAATTACATGCATAACTTTCCCACTAAACGACCTGCGTTATCGTTATGAGTTTGAAACATTTTAGTGCGACTATTCACCGAAGCGTTCTAGATCATTAATAAAGTTCTTTGAACTTTCCTATAGGCGGCGACGACTGATAAATTTTGAAAGGTTCATTCCGTTTATTGCATCTAATTTAAATTTTAACGACTAATATAATATTTGGAGAAGGTAAATTCATTAATAGTTGTTCACTTCCAGGCAGGAAATATTATATACATATATATTTGTATTTGGCTAACATGACTTTCAAACGAGAAACTACCTTAGTTTCTTGCCGGTACTGTTGTATGTTCACCTAGTATAGTTTGTTAAATGACGAATCATAAATGCTTGTAAAAGCTTACTCAAATAATGCATATTTTGACATTGAATTTGGCACTCCAACTCACATAAAATTTAAAACAAATGCAAACTTTGTTAACGCAGTGTTGTGGTTCTTACGCTGGTTTCGGCTAAAAGGGGATTAGAATCTTTGTAGGAGTAAAATTGTTTCTCACAAAGTTCAGGCCGATTATCTACCTGAAAAAGTAAATCTTACAATAACGTTTTGGTTTTATCGAAAAATCCCAATAAGCGAACTAAGAGTTTGCGAATTGATCGCTCTGTATAAATTTACTTAAATGCATATTATATTTAACAAAGATTTAAATCGTTAGATGCGCCCCTGCCATAGTATAACCGCTATAAAATGTGTCAATACTCAAATGAGTCAGCTCACTCATTCGCAATCAGTGTTCATTTATACGTAGTGACAGTCAGACGTCATCCATTGTAATTAATGCGCTAATTATAATCCAAAAAAAAATCGCAAAATGCCGTCATGTGCCTTTCGAAGTGTAATCACAACTCAAGAAATACTAATAAAGCCCAGGGTGTAACATTTCACTCGTAACTATTTATATTTATTTTAATATTGAATTTATTTTATTCCGATGTCCGACAAGACCACGAAATGAAAGAAATTGTGCGACAGAGAAAGTAGTATGGCATAATTTATGTAATTAACAGAGATGAAACTATTGTCTCAGTACCATTCTATTAACTAATATAACTAGATACACGGAAGTAGTACGGAAGCGGCTTGGAAAGGGATCATCTATAAATGGACATTAACAGCGGCAATCCTGTGGTAGCGTCGGCATTTTAGGTTTTATAAATATTATATTACAAAAAATGTTTTAAATTGCACCGTAATATATTTTGTAATATTAATCCGTCAAAATATATTTTTGCTCTTAGAAATCTAGTAGCTTAGTAAATTACGGATGTTTTATTAAAAATGGTTCAGTTGTTCAATCAAGAGTAACTTATTTGGTGCTGGATAAAATTTAAATAATTGAAAATACCTTTCTCAAATTACGTTTTTATTATTTAGATTTCCGCAAGACACACGAACGTTAGCTACGAAATTTAGTCAAGTTTGTTCTGCCTAGAACAACCAGCAACTTGGAACCATAAAAAACAATAAAGTCTGTAATTAAATGCTACGCTGATGTACGCCTTCAATATATTCATTAAAATTTTAAGAGAACAAACAGTCAAAAGTACAATAAATTGATTTTATTTCATGGAGAATAAATATTATGCAATAACAATAAAATTATAATACATTTTTTATAGTACAATTATATTTTTTTTTTGTTAAAATGAAAATTGTTTCTTAATAACGTGTAAAAAATAATTTAATAATTTTTAAAATTATTTCCTTTAACAACCTAATTTCTTACATTTTACAATTTGATGATTTTGTTGACCGTACTTCGCACGCATTCGTGTGAGTGCGTAAGCCGTCGTAAGCGACTTGTCAACACACGCATTGTAAAAATTATTCCACAGTTTTTCAAGGTGAGGGCGCATCTAACGATTTAAATCTTTGATATTTAAATGAATATATTCTAAATCTTCTCTTCAAAAGGGAGAGGAGTCTTTTAGCCTAACAGTGGGAAATTTATAGGTTGTTGTTGTTGTTTTTTTTTTGTATATTACATTTGTATTTTTTTTCCCTCATTCAACACTTTTGGAGATCAGAGATCGGTGATACCTATGTAATTTAAGAAGACCGCATGATGATAATAAACGTAATTTTATTGAGGTTTGTAATCTAAGAACAAATTATTTTAAAATTAATTCAATTAAAGTATTTCCGAGGGATTTTGCTGAAATTTTGCACACACTATTGGTGAATTTATGTATTTTAGAAGTTATTCAATTTTATTGGATTTTTCTTTCAAAAAATCTCAATTACAGCCTTTTGGAATTTATGGCATATTCGGTTGCCTCGGACAGAACGTAAAGCCTGTCCTGTGCCTGATCTCTTTCTGTTCGTGTCAGATTTGCTGTCTCGTGTGAGGGAATCACATTCACGTCAAGATTTTCATATAGAAATTAAAAACCCTTTATTAACGGAACCAAACAAACGAATACAATCCATTTCATTTTGAGCGTTAGAACGTCTATTTAGAAACATTTACAGCATTTTATAAATCTTGTCGTGTCAGAAAATAGATGGAGTTTCTTGTTGTTTACATCTAAGACAGATGATCCGATTTAACGAGTATCTCTTTCACTCTATTTAACATCGAACGGTGTTTGTATTTTATTTAGCGGCACTGACAGTACGTTGGTATGATTTAACACGATTGATAATGAACGAACCCATTTATTTGTGTTGAATATTACGGATTTATGTGAGGTAGCTTGAACATATAGTGAACTGAGCCTAATTTTATTACGGTGTGTGTACATTCCGCCGAGCCGAAATTGCCCAGTGGTTGGAACGCGTGCATCTTAACCGATGATTGCGGGTTCCAACCATGAACCACTGAACATTCATGTGCTTAATTTGTCTTTATAATTCATCTCGTGCTCGGCGGTGAAGGAAAACATCGTGTGGAAAAATTCTGCCACTTGTGTATTCCACAGCAGGGGAAAATTTACAGGCTGTTGTTGTTTGTTGTGTGTACATTCAGCTTACCTGTGTAGATAGCATCAATGCTCTTATATAGTCGAAGGCATGTGCGAACCAAGAGTCGTCACTAGGACCGCAGAGCACCAGCAGGTTTGTGATGCCCAACAGCGGAATGAGGACGAGTAAAGCCTTTGTCGCTTTCCTGTATTGTTCCGTTTCTAATGTGTTCGCTGACCGTAGCTTCGTTATTAACACCTAATAAAATAAAATAATTAACTATATTTATTTAATTACAAAAAAAAAAAAACAAAACGTTATCAAATTTAATTATAATCTGTACACTGATTTTAAATTTACAATTTGTATTTAACTGGGCTTTTTCAAGTAACATTGTATATTCACACAACAGTAATTATTGTTTTACGTTTCGAATTGTAAAATTAATTATGATTGACATCAAAGGACTTCTTTGAAGTGGTCATCTGTTATATGTATATCATATAGCTATATCGTGTCCGTTTTATAAATTATATGTAACATTTTTATGTTTTTATTTGATGTATTTTTTATAAAATATGTAAAAATATGAACCCTTAATTAAGTTAATAGAAACAATTACTCGTTCAATTTAGTACTCGAAATAGACAATATGAATAAATCTGCGTATAAAAAAAAAGTCTAAGCACTAGTTACTTGGCGGTAGCTACTCAGGTGTCCATTGTGTCAGTCCATCTGGATAGCTACCCCCAATCATCATTCTACCGCTAACCAGTAATGGAACTTTAAACTAGAACACAACTATATAAACCGTAATTGCTGTGTTCCAGTTTAAAGGGTGACTGAGGCAGTAATTAATACTTATTGAATCAATGTAGGTCTATATTTAGACTTACCCACATTATCCTTATGAGGAAGAACAGGTTGAGAGCAAGTCCAGCAAGAGCGGGAGCCTTATGTATCCAGTCTACTTGGTGTTCGTGGATCCACTGGCACATCTCGTCATTAGCTTCGCCTGAGATCGCCAACTGCTTAATACAAATTAATAGGTCAATTTATTACTGTAGGTAACTCTGGGAATCATATTTATTATACAACTATAGCAAAGGAATTTCGCCTGAGACCACCAACTGTTTCTTATAAGTATATAAATTAATATGTTACTGTAGGTAATGCTGGGAATTATATTTCTTATACAACTATAGCAAAGAAGCTTCACATGAGAATGCCAACTGTTTTATATAAATATGTAAATTAATATATTACCGTAGGTAACTCCGAGAATCATATCTATTATACAACTATAGCAAAAGAGCTTCGCTTGAGATCGCCAACTGTTTCATATAAATATGTAAATTAATATATTACTGTAGGTAATTCTGGGAATCATATCTGTTATACAACTATAGCACAGAATATTTTTGACTAACGCAAGTATTAAATTTTTGAAAAGTTAATAAGGCATTCTTTATTTTATTATACAATAATTTATATTATAATAAATTCATAATTAATATACGACTTAATTTCGTTTCGTATTATTAATTTGTTGATTAAAGTGCTATAAAATGACACTGATATTCCGAAGCTCTGTTATAATTATATTTTCTGATCTTTTATTGGATTGAAAACTGAAATGCAATTAACAGTAATTGATTTATCAAGAAGCTCGGACGTGTAAAAATCCTTTTAGCTTTTGTTTTAACGCTATATTGATTATATTTCTGAGTTTGTAGACATAAAATACTCAGACATATAGAGTTATAAACGATATAGACCAGGAGGCATCAATGCAAATTCCTAGATAATTATACTCCACGTAATATTTAAAGAGCTTATGCAAATGGTTGATATTCTACCATTTCTGACGTATTGTACACAGTTTTAAGTGGAATTAAATACCTTATTCAGAGAAATGAAGCTGAAAATATGTTTACTAATAATAGAACGCTAATTATGTTACAATGCAAAGATGCAACTGCTTCATACTTGTACTTAAATCGTAGCACTGTTTGAAAAATTGTCTCAGGTTATACAAATAAAAAGTTAGCTTACGAGAAAAAAAAATCGTTTATTTTAACGGCCTTAATTATGAGGAGAGATCAACTTTCTGGAAGCGGTTTGGGGGAAAAATCCCATCAAAAATTTACTCTAACTTTGCAGGCAGGCTTATACTCCGCAAAAAGGTATTAAATAATTTCACAAAGTATGATGTTTTAACATAGAATAATTAAAACGATAGAAGCCTTCATATAACATTTATTACATTCCTTTAAAAAATATACAGGTTCAAAGTGAGGTCAACGATTTTCATTTTACATATAAATATTAGCTTAATAACATTCTGAAAATATTCTTTGAAACCGGCTCTTTGTGGAAGATTATCGATATTAAATGCATGGAACGTTAATAATGTAACTATCTAAATTTCACTAAAGCCTACACATACTATACCTATACTAGCTGAAGCAGCGGACTTACCCGCGCTATATTTATAAAACACAAACGTTTGGACGTTTTACCCCCTTTTAACTTAAGGGTAGAGTTTTGTAAAATTAGATGCAATAAACGAATCAAATCATGCGAATGTAGTTCTTAATTCTCCATATAACTATGTTTTTATTTTCAAAAATATTTTGTAGAAACAGTTACTATTGTATAACCTTAATAATCCTACTGGAAAAGCATGTAAGTACATCTAAGTTTACTGTAATGATAACGGTGACAATCACGCTCAAAGAAAATTTCTAAAGGTTTGATCGCGACTGGAATGGAATTCGACTCATTGTTTTCCATTTAATAATATTTTACCAGGCATGGATTACAAACATACATGGTTTGGATGCCTTATACATAGTTTGGATCCAGCTTTATATCGTTTTTTTTTTATTTAACAGAAATGTCAATTTGAATGTCGATGTGAAATGGTCCTTATTTCACATGTCACCGCTTTTTTAGTCAGAGTTCTTACCATAGTATTCACTACACAGCTTATATATGTTATTTTAAAGCCCTTACCCCATCAGGTCCCGTGGATGGCACCACCGTTACGAAGCACCGGGATATCACCCATATTGTGATGAATATGGCTGGCGCTCCTGTATAATGAAATATATTCATTTTTAGTATGAGAGTTTCTGTATGAAATTGATTTTAACTGAGAAAGCGTGTGATCTTAGTTTTCTATTACGAACAAAATAATTCCTTTTCGGAATTTAAACGATATTCATTTATCCTAAATTAAGTAATTAGCGTGATTTATTACAAATATTTAACAAAAAAGAAATACTATTATGCCCAAAAATGTAAATTGAGCTTATGAGTCTACTGAATATTTTTACAAATTGCGATGTTGCTAGGTCATATAAATATTCAGGAACTCAAAACAAAATTGAGATACACCAAAGGCATGGACTACATGTCTGTGGAGATAGAAATATAACAAAAAAGAAAATAATAGAATCCAAAAAAAATACGATACACGATACATATAATCCAAATTATCAGGTCCAAAATTCCAATCTGTTGAGGCATTTAAAAGCTATATATCAGAGGTAGAGATATAGGACAGAGACACCGACACACATACATGAACATTCTAAAAGTATTACAATCCTGTTCGGATACCTAGTAGTTTAATTAAATCGAAGTCGAACTATTAACTATATTTTGATAAACATTATAAAAAATTAATATGATAATCGTTTTAGGATTATAAAGTAGCCGCTGTTTCGGAGATTTTACTCAAATAGACCTCTCTAATGTCGGTTGCTGAAATATTCAATTTTAATTTTACCCTTTGACTTTTTGGCGTCAAAAGCTGACATGGTTGAATGGAATTTCGTTAAATATGCTTTGTTGTTTGAGCTTTTATTAATAAATAACTTATTACGGTGTAAAAATAGTTCACTTCAATCCGAATTATAATTAAAAAGTAGCCGGTGGGTATCACCCACACATCACATTCGCGGATCAGGTACCTATTGTTTAGTTCCGGCTTGAATTGTGAGTAAGGTGTAACAACAGCAGTTTAGACCAACCCGCATTGGAACAGCGTGGTGGAATATGTTCCAAACCTTCTCCTCAAAGGGAGAGGAGGCCTTTAGCCCAGCAGTGGGAATTTACAGGCTGCTGTGGTTGTTTGTTGTTGTAACAACAGGCACAAGGGACACAATATTTTAGTTCTCAAGGTTTGTGGCACATTGCCATTGTGAAGAGTGGTAGATATATCTTACAGTGCCTGTCTATGGGCGATGGTCACCACTTACCATCAGATGACCCATTCGCAAGTTCACCTACCAATATCATAAAGACAATATAATGCTATGCGGTAAAGGAAAACATTATGAGGAAACATGCTCATGTCAGTTGAAATCTGTCACATGTATATCAACTAACACTGGAACACACTGATCGCTTCACCAATGTGGGTTGGAGCAACTTCCAAACCATCTTCTTCAGAAGATGTCTAAACTAAAGTAAAGTAACTAAACTAAGTTTTTGTGAACAAAAACCAGACAGTTTAGCCCATCATTGTGTTATTTGTAGGCCGTAACTAATATCCTATTCTATAAATTTGAAGGGTTTTTATATGTTTATACGCAGATATATAATCCGAGGTCAATAAGAAGATTTTATTGTCCAACAATATATTGTAAGCTGGAACTATATCCAATAATATTTTGAAACATTTCAACTACTAATCCGAGCTTATGTTAGATTATCCAGACGGATTTTGTAGACAGGATACAATTAAAAAATAGAAATATATTTTTGAAAGGGATTTAATATTTCATATTTTTCCAGTCGACTATTTCTTTCTTATAAATCATAAGGGTTTATACCTCTGGAGCACAGGCAAATGGGCCAGCTGATGGTAAGTGATCACCACCGCCCATAGACATTATCGCTTTAAGAAATTTTAACCATTTCTTACATCATCAATGGGTCCCCTATCTTGGGAACTCAGGCATTATGTCCCATGAGCCTGTAGTTACACTTAGTCATCCCTCGAACCGGAAGACAACAATACTGAGTACTCCTTTTTGGCGGAGAATATCTGATTAGAAGACGGGCTTGTGAGATAAAACTATACTACATAACTTTAAATCTGGAATATTCCAGATATATTTCCAATACAATTCACGAATACGGAATAGTTTTAAACTATGTCAAAAGTTTAGCTAGGTACAAATATTATATAGAAAATTTAACATGTTCATATTTCAGTCGAATAATGTAAAAGTACTATTGTCAATATCGAAGTGACGACGTAGTTATTCTAAGTTTTATATCCGAAAATAACTGATATAATATTTGTAGGTATATAATTGAATGTCAAAAGCATGTGGGAAATTCTTAAAGATATGATTTGAAAATCAATCTGGATAATTTAAATTACTGTTGGGATATTTTTTTAAAGTGATCGGTTTTAAAAAATGAAACAGCTAGTCGCTTCGCGCTTTTTCATTTGCGTTGAACGTAAAGCCTCTGCTCGTATCGACTTCTGCCTTGAATTTAGCTGTCAAATAAAATATTTTTTAAATCTGACTGATTTATATTCAGAAAAAGCGCGTTCAAACAATAAAAATCAAACACATTTCTCCGCTTCATTGTAAAGTTTCATAAAGTAGAATATTAAAAACTCGATTAATATAAAAAGCGTGTAAATAGGTTCAAGTAACTAACAGCAATATACAAAAGATAAAAGCCTCCTTCCTGAATATTTATTCCTTCAACTTTTTTGCTTTTATTATTGTTAAATATATCTTCTTATAGAAAAAAATGAAAAGCATAATTATTGGTACTAGAAGTGTCGTGCGTTATGTCAAAATGTAAAATGTCCTTTAAATTAATTAAACCTTTTTAGTCGGAATAAATATAAAATGAAATAAAAAAAATAGAATAACCCATGGTCTTCGTTAGTAATGTCAATGCAAAAAAGGTCAGTAAAGCTAAAAATTATATAATAACATAGCACCTTTCTCTTCTGTAATAGGTTAGCTAAAGGTCAAATTACTATAATAATTTTATGAAATAGCAAACCGCGACGTGGTTTTTGAATAATAACATCAATGTTGCTTTTAATTGATATTAAACGAATAGTTGCGGCGTACTCACCCCAGCCAATTGTTGTGTAGACTTTCAGCTTTATATTTTCCGCGGTGAATGTTTCGACGACCAACATGTATAAATACAGACCTAGAAATAATAATCATTGTAAATATTTCATATGAAATCGTAAAGAATTATATAAAATTTAATTATAAATAAATGAAAAAAGTTTGATAGTGCTTTTTAAAATAATTATTAAACTGTTAAATTAATTTATTGTTTTAAACAATATTTACATATGTGTCGTTTATATTTTGTAGTTTTGTTTAAAAATTTAATTGAATTTAATTGATAATTTTATTACATAATTTAGCGTTTCGGATTTAGTTTAAATTCTAGAAACTTTTTTTTTTAATTTTCGTCTTCTATTAGTATTGGTTTAAACTTATACAGCCAGGATAGAACCATTTTATTTAGTACTAGCGGTCGCCCGCGGCTTCGCCCGCGTAGATAACGGTTCATAATCAGTCTTTTAATATCCCTACTGCTGAGGCACGGTCACATTTGAAGAATTACTGCAACCGGCGCTTGGATCTATTGTGATAAACCTCAAATTCGTGATCACAACACCTCAGCCAGACCAACATCAGCCACGAATCTGATGAGGTTCTTAGGGTCGGAGGCCATTATGCCCTCTAAGGACCGGAGTTAGAACATTTTATAGTTCTATCTTTTATAGTTTAGGCATCATACGCAAAAAATCAACTTTTTTGGTCTTTCCTTTTCGTTGGTTTTTCCTTTTTTGTCCGAAAAACCCAAAATATCTTACGGAACCCTATTGTTTTTTCAAAATAAAATTTAGCCTATGTTATGCGGCATTAATTTAGCTTTCGAATGGTGAAAGAATTTTTAAAATCGGTCCAGTAGTTTTTGAGCCTATTCATTACAACCAAACAAACAAAGTTTTCCTCTTTATAATATTAGTGTAGATTATTTCTTTAAAATCTCGTATCAGTCACATTTAGCATTTTAAAATTCGTATGCATATTTGTTTATAAGAATATTATATGTTGCTTACATATACACAACAAAAAACTAGCTATTGAGCTTACGGGCATATGTTATTCGCAATAACCGTTTACCTTTAGGGTAAATTTAAGCAAAGTACTTGGATATCAATAAGGTAAGATAAGTATTTATGTAAAGGGTTGAATTCAGAAAAGGGCGCTGAATCCCGATTCAAGGTTTTGATAAAAATATCGTTCTCGTGAAATACTACAATAGTATTCATGAGGTATTTCTTTGAATTTTCTCACATATTATAGTTAACTTAATAAATCTTAGGTATTTGTTACGTCCACAGACGCATTAAACAAATCGTTTGAATTAAGGAACATATGCCTTGCTTATATTAATACATATTTTTATTTATATAAAATCAAACTAAATAAAATAAAACGTTTATTTTGTTCTAGAATGTTCTAGACAACAACAACAACAACAGCCTGTAAATTCCCACTGCTGGGCTAAAGGCCTCCTCTCCCTTAGAGGAGAAGGTTTGGAACATATTCCACCACGCTGTTCCAATGCGGGTTGGTGGAAGAATGTTCTAGAACTTGAAAGTAATTACTTTATGTTTGTAAAACATTAATGTTATCTATTTCTGAACTAGAGTTTCACAAGTAAATGTTACCTGCGTATCAATACTCACATATATGTAGGTAGGTAGGTCTTACCTTCGACTAACATCCAAAAGAAGTTCGTCAAATAAAAATAATGCATACATATGACTAATATCATGCAAGATGCTTGATCTTTTTGCGCCTCCTCAGACCAGTTCTGAAACAAAGTTCATTTAATTACAACGAGTACGATCTCTTTAATATTGAACACTCGTTTGTGTAACAAATCTCCGTGGTGAAAAGGTTGCAAGCCTACTGGGTACGTCCTACACGTCATAATTATATTATACCGCCAAACAGCAATGCTTAGTGTCCGGGAAGGGTAAATGAGCATAACGAGGGACATAACATCTTATTTCCCAAGGTTAGTGGCGCATTGGCGATGTAAGGAATGGTTAATATAAATTTATTACAGCGTCAATGACTACGGACGAGGTGTCACCAGAATTTTGCCTGTTTTCCTAAATATATTTAAAAAAAATGCTGCTAATAGTTTGCATAATACAATGCGCATGATTACGACTGTTTCATTTAAATGATACAATTGAAATTTGACATAATTTTTACAGTTATATAGTTTTGTATTGTATATTATGCTTACGTCGTTTTAGTACATGAATTCAAAAAGACTCAGCAAAAAGGTTTATAGAGATTAATTTGAATAAAGCTGTTTAAAAAAAATGTGACAAACGTCAAAGATTTACTTTTGAAAAAAGTTTTTGTAAAGTTTTAATGAATCGTGGTTAAAGCTGACAAAGTTAAGACCGTGAAAGTAGTTCCTTTGCCACGGACGATTATTAAAAAAAAAAGATAAACAAAACAATACTTACTTGTAACGCTAAATTTAACATCCAACTACACGCCGATAGTATATAAGTAGACATAAGATTAGTATGTATTGTGTTACGAAGACATCTCAGGTCTCTGAAACAAACAATATTAATCAGCTAATTACAGACAGTGTATTACATGTAATTAATGCTTAGCGAGATCAATAATCAGTATGAAAATTTATGGTAATTTTCATCTTAACAAATTTGTGGCGCCTTTAATAACCGTACATGGGCCGGGCAGCCAGTCTAACGAAAAGTTGCCAAGGAATACTTCTAGTTTGTCTTTCCAACATTCAGCTGTCAGATAAAATTATGGCGTAATGGTATAGATTTTTTTATACCTATACTTTAAATATTCCTAAATAAATAATCGTATAAGCGAATGATTAAATTAGGTATAGTTAAGTTTACCGTTTGACTTTCGACATAATTATATCTCAGATATATTTATTTAATAAAATTATTATAAAAAATCAACAACTAATTAAATTTTAATGAAGAAATATATTTTTATTATCATTATTTTTTTTATAATTATAATTAGTTGTAATTTTACGGTACATTATTTTCACGTTCAGCTTTATTGTTTTTCAAATGGACCTTTTGTTCTAATTGATAATGAAGTGTAGGGTTTGAGGTTTAGTTTTATAATTTAATAAATTTATTAGCTTTCTTAATACCTCTATTACGACTAAACCTTACGTGAACAATATGAAAAACTTCGATATTGATACCGCCTATGATCAGACGTAAAACCTGGTATGTTTAAAGCCACTACGATTGTCGGTAACAAGACATAAATGAAAAGTACTAGATATATCAATTTCTCTATTAAAATATTTTTCCGTTTCTCAGATTTTATTAACACAAATAAATAACATTTTTATTGATTATCGTTCTTGTTAATGTATAGTTGCTACAAAAGCGAGGTTGTTCGTGTATTAATTTGGGACAAATTATAACACGAACACACTAAAAATTCAGTAGAAACTACTGTAATTATGTCTTGAATATTTCACCGCTAAATATATAATTTCATTGTAAATCATACATAGATCAATGATACATATCGATCTGAAACTTTTAAACGAGGTCTCAATACTAAAATGTATGGATGCCCTCGATAAACGAACTAGTCAACTATAAAATCAATACAAAATAATGTTCCTTGGAAATATAATACAGATAAATTTATTCAATTCTCAACTATAGTTTTCGATTCACTTGTTTCAGCCGCATACAAATTCCATTCTAGAAGTTTCCTCATAATAATAAAACCTTAGATAAAGGGGAACGGCCTCAATAAGAAGCTCGCAACTTTTGTGCTCAACAGTCATTGTTTGTGGATAATGCAAAGATTGTGATTATTTGCCGCATTATGTTGTATGTACAATTGTGATGATTCATACAACGATACCGGAAAGTAAAACAATACCTAAAAGACAAATGGTTTGTAAAATATTCATTACGCTGATTTAAAATTTGTGGACCAGCTCCAACTGTGTTCCATAGACTCTTATTTCTGTGTTTATTAAATTCGTAAGTACATTAAACAGGCATTATATATTTTTTTGCATTTGGTAAGAAAGGCGTATTACCCGATACAAGATTTTGTAGATGATAAAAAAGCGTGGAATTAATACCCATTGATTTCCACGCATGATATTTTACTTTGAATAATTGTATTAACTAACATGACTTTGTATTTTTTAATGTTGTAAAAGAGTAACTACTGAGTTTTTTGCCAGTTCTTCTCGGTAGAATCTACTTTCCGAACCGGTGGTAGCTTCATTTAATTGATAAATGACGATTCAAAAGTTCTTGTAAATGCCTACTTGAATAAAGTTTATTTTGATTTTGATTTGCAAATGTACATATATGTAAATGTTTAAAATATATTCACAATCAACATAAGTGATCTAAGTATCCCCAGGTCTTATATAGGTGTACTATTTTTCCGTCCTAAAGTTAAGGAATAGAATTTACTCAAAGATACCTCTCCGATTTTGCCAATTCAAGTTGAAATTTCCAAAAAATCCTTTTTAGTGAGCGCGTCCGTAGAAGGAGTAAATATTATGTAAACGGACGGTGCCTATTTTAGAACCCTGTCCTATGTAGCGTCATGACCAATATTATTATGCAATAATTTTATTTGATTGATTGATGAATTTATTTTCGATTCTGAACATAATCTGAAGAAATATTATTCCATTTGTCTAAAGAATAACCATGCGAGCCGCCTTTGTTAAATCGTTACAGAATGTCAATATTAATTCGTGTTTTGAACTTTTACTAAGTTTCCAAGATCTCATAATGAGTCAGTCATTTATATCATTTATATATATAAATATAATATGTAGAACTCGAGTGAACCGATCTATTCGCATTGTATATATTTAAATGTAATATAAAACTCAAAAGATCCAAACTGCTAAGTGTAAAAACTTTAAATTTACATTGCTGCATAGTTTTCTGAAGACAATTTAGAGATATACAAATGTTAAACGAAGGTTTCGTAAATGTGTTTTAGTTCTGGCATTTTTCGAAGTGCCCGAACGATTTTCTCTCCGATTACATTAACATAAAAGCTATAGAATATCAAAACATGTACAATATGAAGACATTGTTTACGGACATTGCAATATAATTCAAAAGACAACATTGGCTCCGACCAATCACTTCCAGTCCTTCCGTGAATCCGAAAAAAACAAAATTTACTCTTAAAATGGTGTAATCAATATCAATTTTAATGAATTCAAACTTTACCACATATGTATGATAATTAAGAATTGTCTTTTATACATATAATTAAATTGTAGTGTCTGTTTGTAATTTTAAAATAGCCTCTCAATCTGAATCCTCAATGTATATGTATGTATGTATACACGGTACATATATCAAAATAACATTTTTTAGAATTTGTCTGTCTGTCTGTTTGTTCCGGCTAATCTCTAGAACGGCTAGACCGATTTTGACGGGACTTTCAATGGCAGATAACTGATATAATAAGGAGAAATTTAGGCTAGAAAAATATTTTTTTTTGTTAAATTCGAACGCGTAAAAGGTCGCGGGCACAGCTAGTCTTATAAATGAATTGAGTGAATAGAAAAATGATTGAATGCTATATGAATTTAAATTTGGAAAGAAATTCTATCATCAGGATTTCCGTTAATTGGAGTTCTTCCCATGGGCGTTAGATAGATGAAATAATTTTAGTTGTATAATTACAATTTAACTTTTGAAACGCGATTATCTCGATGGGGGCTTGTAATTGCATTCCGTTCAAACGAGCAGACAGCTCAGTCGTTCAATTCGAATACCTTAAACCGTTAATTAATCTCTCAACAATCACATAATGTTTCTGAAGATGTCATTCAATCATTCTCCTCTGCTGATTCAGTATAAATGTCAACTTGACGTTTTTTAATGATTAACTAAATAAACCGTAAATGATTAAGACATTATACATTAACCCCCAAAACATTTGAAAGAATTTATTGGTGATTGGCTATGAACCTAAAGTACATATTATTATACCTATTCCAAAAAAATAATGCTGGTAATACTTCGTCCTAGGGCGTCTACCTTTAAATAGCATACTTAGTATTTGGTTTCGGTTTGTATAGATAAACCAGTGTTACTACATGCACAAGATACATAGCATCTTAGTCCCCAAGGTTGGCAGTGTATTGACGTTGTAAGGTATGGTTAATATTTCAATGTGCTGTGGTAACATGGGCTTTTCTGCGTGGGCATACCAGTCTTCAAGAAAAAATTGTCTACGGATATCATGAAAATCGTTTAGCAAGGCTGGAAGTGCATGTTTCCAGAGTAAAGAGTTATAGGAACAATTCAAACGGCTCGTCAATCGCCTTAAAGGATATACCTGGTGCATAATAGCGTTTTTATTTAAATATTAACGTAACAATGTCCAAGCTTTATTTTGGTAAACAATTTAAACAAACAAGTGGATAGTTTTATTATTGTGACACACATAATTAAACGGCTAAATGCATGTATAATGTACGTTAAAACTAACATTAATAAAAGTTACGATAAAGTTATATTGGACGAAACATGATTCCACAAGTTTCTAGTGATGTTATGCAAACGAATTTACATTACTTCGGGTTTGTGTTGGAGCTGAGTCAAGCTATTTAACGTTAGCTCGAATTATTAATGAAAACTTCAAACTGTAAATTCAACACATAATAAATATATTTCTAAAAAGCTCTAAACCAATTGGTAAAGTGCCAAAAACAGATTAATCTTAATCAAAGATCGCGAGTTCCAATCTTGGCAAGCCCCGTTGAGTTTAATGTTCATAATTTGTAATATAGGATACTTTTGTTAAACTAAAGCCTGCAACAGGTTTATCTATCTATTAATCTGCATTTGAGCAGCGTGGTTGAATAACGTGGTATAAGCTTCTTAATCGGAGAGAGTCCTCCTCATTTTTTTCAAATAATTTGATTTTAAAAAGTAACTTTAATACGTAAAAAATGCACAATTGAGTATTGGAATGTAATTTTTATCAAGTACTATAACAGTTCATTGTTTTCTGTTATTTTACATATATATACAAATACTATGTACGACGGGGACTTATTTATATGATATTACAAATATATAATACTAGAGTGGAATAGTGAGTCGAGATGGCCCAGTGGTTAGAACGCGTGCATCTTAACCGATGATTGCGGGTTCAAACCCAGGTAAGCACCGCTGATTCATGTGCTTAATTTGTATTTATAATTCATCTCGTGCTCAGCGGTGAAGGAAAACACCGTGTGTATTCCACCAACCCGCATTGGAACAGTGGAGGAATATGTTCTAAACCTTCTCCTCAAAGGGAAAGGAGGCCTTTAGCCCAGCAGTGGGAATTTACAGGCTGTTGTTGTTGTTGTTGTGGAATAGTGGCAAGAATACTAGTATCATTTATTGTGGTAGAATAGATCTTTGTTAGAAGTGTTATAACATCGATTAATTTGTTATATACTAGTATATATGTATGTTTCAATTTTATGTGTTGCACTTGCCAAAAAGACTACCAGATTTTAATACGATGTCTTTAGTTTGTATTGAATTTGTAGGTTTAATAGTGTAAATGAATCTAAGGCTTTCACGTTTCACTTTTAAAATTGAATTTGATGAGACAATAATATTATATATATTTGAAATTTCGACAACGTTGAAGATATTTATTTAATTTAAATAACGCTTTGTCATTTTGATTAATAATTAATTTATTTTAATTAATGTATTTATTTTGTAGTGTTTATGTAAGCCGTCTATATGGTATCGTTGTGATTCGGTTTCAAGAGTGAAGAGTAATTGTAACGTGTAGAAGGTACATAATATTACCTTGGAAATTAAGAATATTCCAAGGTTGGTGGCATGTTGAGATCAATGTGTGGCTCACCCCTTCATTACGAGGCTCATTCAAAATCAAAATCAAATAAACTTTATTCAAGTGGGCTTTTATAAGCACTTTTGAATCGTCATTTAACAATTAAGTGAAGCTACCACCGGTTCGGAAGTACATAGATTCTACCGAGAAGAACCGGCAAGAAACTCAGTAGTTTCTCTTTTTCAATTTTCAAAAAATACAAAATCATGTTATTTAATACAATTATTTGAATATATATATCCTGCCTGGAAGTCAACAGGTATTAATTCCACGCTTTTTTATCATCTACAAAATCTTATATTGATTAATATGCCTTTTTTACCAATGTATTTTTTATATTTGAATTTACGAAACGGCAACGTTAAAAATGTATGTTAGCTTACAATATTAAAACCGATATCGAAGATGGAATTAATATAAATTTTTATAAATAAAATAAAACCGCCTTCAAAAATGAACTAAAAAGAAAAAAATAATCAGTTACATCCATATCCAAGTTACGATTTTTTAATCACCTCTCAAAGTCGGTGCCAACATTGCTAATATAGGTACATAATACATAATACATACATACAAAAACTAAATCTTTTTATTGTATAGATGACACCATTAGACAAACCTTACTATCGATACAAATTAAATTAAATTATTTTATATTTACTTTGTTGGCACCGACTTCAAAAGGTGATTAAAAAATCGTAACTTGGATATGGATGTAACTGATTATTTTTTTCTTTTTAGTTCATTTTTGAAGGCGGTTTTATTTTATTTATAAAAATTTATTTAATGCTTTTCAGTGTTGTTTTGTTATTTATAATTACAATTGGTAGTGTTTGTCATTCACTTTATTATACTCAGTACATTTCGGCTTTCGACTCTAAACATAACTCAACGCCGTTTCAATACGATGTGGACTGCAACAAATTAAGCGTGACCTAAGTTACAATAGCCTAATGTTAACTGCTCATCGCCAATTAGACAATACCATTTTTCCCGATGAAATGCCGTTAATCATTGAGGAATTCTCCTGGTAATCCACCATAGCTAGACTTCATCATAGGCATGTTTACTAACATCAATTGCTCGAAGACTATCTTAAAGAAATCGAACTAAACCCGTAAAATAGTTACTTACTAATAGGTTCTGATTACCAGTTGTGGTCTTCATCATCAGTTCCACTTCATCAAATGTCACTTTTCGTGAGCATATGACCAAGGCACTTTGAATCAAACCGAAATCACTATAGGTCTGCCTATAAAATTTGAGGAGTTCCCTCGATTTCTCCAGGATCCCATCATCAGATCCTGATCTCCTGACAATGGGACCACCTGTAAAACATGCCCTATCAAACAAAAAAAGAATTGTCAAAATCGGCCCAGCCATCTTCGAGTAATTCGGTAACATACATAAAAAATAAAAAAAAAAAAAAAAAAAAAAGGCCCCGACGAATTGAGAACCTCCTCCTTTTTTTGAAGTCGGTTAAAAATAAAAAATAAAATCTAATTTCTATCGAATACAATATCATATTTTACATCATATAAGATTATTATCTCTGTATAATGTATATTAGCATCTATCTATACGATTATCTATAGTTATATATCTAAGTTTAGATTCCTGGCCAACTTTATACGATACCAATTGAATTGATCAAATATATCGTAACGTGAACACCGGCCGTGGGATGTAGCCTCTTGTTCTGCCCATCGGCTTGAGTTTGATTGAGGTCAATCAGGTGTCGGTAAATTGACCCCTAATCAAAGTAGTTTAAGCGAATTAGCGAAATCGTGCAAAGCTACTTCATGTATCTTGACGACCTCCATGGTCGAGTGGTGTGTACACAGGTTTTCATGGGTACGCCACTCTGAGGTCCCGGGTTCGATTCCTGGCCGAGTCAATGTAGATTAACATTAGTTTTCTATGTTGTCTTGGGTCTGGGTGTTTGTGGTACCGTCGTTACTTCTGATTTCCATAACACAAGTGCTTCAGCTACTTACATTGGGATCAGAGTAATGTATGTGATGTTGTCTTATATTTAATTTATTTATCTACTAGCGTTGAGCAAAACGAAATTACAATACTATAAATACAATAAACATTGAATGACTCAATTATTTTATAACTTAAACAACTATATATCCAATATTTCCGTGAACTGTGCAATGTTATTTTCTTTATTTAAAGAGTTTGGTTACACAAATTACTGTGATGCTGAATACGTCTTCCTTTACCAGAAAACTGGGCTTGAGACGTGATCATAGATCATCTTAACCTTACATCCAATTTTATAAGTTTATTAAGAGTCTTAGCACCCGCAGATAAAGGTTGTGCCAAGACGCAGATTATTCCCCGATTCCCCTTCGATAACAATGTAGGTAACAATTTAAAAATAAGAATATCTTAATGTTTAAATATATTAAGGCACTTACTTGAAATAAAGGAAAACAAATACAGCGAGAGATAAGACGGCCAGGCTGAGAGAGTATCCGGCCAAGTATATGAGACTAGCGACGTCCGTCGGCGACACGTTCGCTATCCGCTCCGTGCAGTTGACGTAATTTGAGTAATTATGCCATTCGCCCTGGAGACACAATCTTGAAGCGTTTTCTGTAAAAATACGAACGTTTTAAAACAAATTCGAGTCCAATACTTGTATAAAAGTTTTTGTTATTTTTGTTTTTTCGCTCTTGTATTAAAGTTTTTATTTCTTTTCGGCCTGGATGTAACTGTTTTTAAAGTATCCAAAAATGCGAAATATTTTAGAAAAATATGTATATGTTTCTATAAATCAAAAACATTTTATAATAGTATTATCATTTAAAGTAACAAGACATTTAAATTTGTTCAATAGAATAATGTAAACATCGCTATATTTATGGATGAATATAGTTATAAGAACAATTGTAAATAATAAGTCGTAAATATAATAAATACAATCCAGAAGCTATAAATATACTTGTTATATTATTAAATCATAATATTAAATATTTATTTTATATGATGATGATTAAAATTCTTTAAATCGGAACAATTTACGTTCTATGAATTGGTAGTCGTACTATTTAGTAGTCGGGTTGCATCTAGTGATGAGTCTTTGTGCAGACCGGTCTGAGTTAGTATAACTAACTCAATTATTCGACCAACAAACGTCAATACTCGTATTGTCGTATTCCAGTTCGAAGGATAAACGGTCAGTGGAATTACACGCACTGGGAATGTAATATTATACGTGATGTTGTTCTGACCGATTTTAACCATCCTATTACTTAATACATGTTATAAGTTCACTAGTGTGTAAGATCCACATAAATCGATAGACCGGAAAATTTGACGTTGTAGGTGTTTTCAGAGGCTAGGGAAGTATACCCTATTTCCAATTATACACTCCGGATGGTTTGACAGAAAATCCCGAAAATATGACGTCGGGAGACTTGGGGTTTGAACCCTGAATCTCGGGATCTGCTGCTATGTATGTCACCACTAGACCAATGAAGTAATCGTTAATGTAATCAAAATTATAGATCGTATGTTTGAAAGCGTATTGATAATTTGACTGTGTACATATACAGTGACCAGTGCCATCAGATTGCTTGTTTGAAAATTAGTTTATAAAAGAACATTAAGTAGCTTATACATTAATTGATCACAATCTATACATACATATCTATATGTGTAATGTGCTTATCCGAAAATTACAAACGTGTCGAGAAAGTTACTTTCATTTTAGATACAGAATCATTCTCATCAATCTTGTGCAAAAACATATCCATTGACGTCATAGAAAAATTGCGTTATATTTAATCTTTATATGTAAGTACAAAGTAAATACGTTCCTCAGTTTTATTTTTGTCATATCAAAGCATAAAACTTTGACATTTATTGGTTAAACAAGTTGAAAACGTTTATAATATTTACATTGAAAAGAGATTTTATTGCGATTTTAAAATTCGAAAACATAAATTTAAATTTAAAAAAGAGTATCAGTTAAATGTTAGTAATTATATGTACTCACGCGTGTCATCATATTGGACTCCGTGGAACTCACTAAAACACTTCTGAATCGCCAAAGTGTTCCACGGAGTCGGGTCCCAGCACAACAAGCCATCGTAGTACGCGGGGCAGAAGTTCAAAGATAAATTAAAGTTCTTCGCCAAGCAGTCCTCGTTAGCGTCCTCCCCCACGCCCTCAGCAGCGTCCAAAGTCTGTAGATCCTCCAGTTTGCTGAACTAATATATCGCCTCGGACTAGAAATTTATATAAAAACTTTGGTTTGATCTTTGGTAACGTCACTATCACTTTTCGACAAGTTCCTATCTATTGTTTTGGGAAGTGAGTTCTTCCATCGCGGAGTTATTCAAGTATTTTGCGCACCACGCCTTATTGCATTGGATTCTGCGGAGCTCTCTCGCGTCTCCAGTAAGAATGTTACCATGATAAGGTTGTTTGATCGCGGCTTGTTTTCTAACTTATCAAGCGATAAGACTCTCAGAGCAAACATCGGCAGTCTATAAGAGTATTTATGGATCGTGCAAGGAACTCTAGTTATTCTTTTAATTGCTTTTCAACTCGTCCGTTTAACCTGCAAAGAAAACAAACTGATAATATTCTTGTCAGATAATTTAATAAACAGGATGCATACGATTAATATGTTCTTTTATTGTAGGACGTTTTTGTTTTACGAAAAATCTTAAATACATTAACGTAATTATAAAACAAACTTTGATAATGTTTGAGTGAATATCGCTACTGACGTTTTTTGATAAAAAATAATGATAAATATAATTGATTTATCTATATTAATAATGCAAATGTGAAAGTAACTCTATATATCTCAATATTAAGTGTCCAAGGTAGCTAACATATTTATTTGACTAGTTAAATAGTACTGATGACAAAATAATTTATGTTCACTAATTAATGTTAGTCGTTTTTGAACACGCAATAATAAAATTTGTAATAAATTTAATTTTGTTTTATTTGTCTATCTGTCGTTCTTTACAACCAAACTGCGGAACTCGATAAAATTTGTTATGAAGCAAACTTGAATTCTAAGAAAGGCCATAGGACTTTTTTGCCTGACACATGCCAACCAACATCAAATAACGCGAGTGAAACCGCAGGCGACTATTAGTGAAACATATTTTTTTTATGGTATAGGTTTGCCTACGAGCATATGGGCCACCTGATGGTAAGTGGTCACCATCACCCATGGACAATGACGCTGTAAGAAATATTAACTATTCCTTACATCGTCAATGTGCTACCAACCTTGGGAACTAAGACGCTGTGTCCCTTGTGCCTGTAACTACAGGCACACTGGCTCATTCACCCTTCAAGCCGGAACACAATAATACTGAGTACTGTTATTTGGCGGTAGAATAACTGATGAGTAGGTGGTACCTACCCAGACGGGCTTGCACAAGGCCCTGCCACCAAGTAATATATTGTATGTATCGTTATTTTAGAATTGTTAAAGATAGAAGAAGACATATACGCTATGATTATTGACGGGTTACATGTGAAAACTTGGTATTAGCTTATATTTCAGCAAACGCTGTGAAAACAATTTTGATGGGGATGGTAATAACTAAGTGGAGGCGGAATTAGGTCTCTCGTATGGCAATGATCTGTATGGCGCCATAGTTGGGAATATAACGCCAAATATAAGTACCCCATATAAAGTCACAAGAATTATCTAACAACGACTGAAGCAACTCGTGAATGTTATGTTTACGAGTATATTTATTTTTATTCATTTTCCTAGTTTTTTATGTAAATAACGATTGATATGTGAAAGGATTATCGTTCATAAACATAGTACGAAGTACATTTGTCTGAGAATTGTTATTATGTGTAAAAATTTGAATGTCTTTTTGTGATATTAAAATAACCACTTTTTACTAAATGCATATGTATACACGGTAAATATATCAAAATAACATTAATTACAATTTTTATGTGCCTCTCTGTTTTTTCCGGGTAATATCTAAGAAAGACTAAACCGATTTTGAAGGGGCTTTCGCAGACAGATAGCTGATGTAATATATGATGTTAAATTGAAACGCTAGTAGTCGCGAGCACAGCTAGTAATACTATCAATGTGAAAGTAACTCTGTCTTAATGTTGCTCTTTTACGGATAGAGTACTGAGCTGATTTTGATGAAACTTCGTATGAAGCAAGATTGGACTTCAAGTACAGACATAGATTAGTTGTTTTATACCTAACTTCTGACGTTCATCCCTCTAAAACGAATGAAGCCACGCGAGATTAATTATTCATAATATAATTTAATTATACATCTTTCGTCTTTCAGTAATAGTAGTTTCCTTTTGATACAGTAAGTATATTTAATATTTAAGTACTCCTAAGTATGTCTAGTAATTATTATATTATCTATTTATAAACTACGAATAGTCTTGTTGGTACAAAAGGAACTAAGCCAAGTAAACTTCAATCAATGGTATTTATTATGTTTTTTTTGTAACAGCCTGGTAAATGTCCCACTACTGGGCTAAGGCCTCCTCTTCCATTAAGAAGAGGGGTTGGAACCTCGTCGTGCTGTTTCAATGCGGGTTGGTGGAATGCACATGTGTCAGTACTTCAATGAAATTAGACACATGCAGGTTTCCTCACGATGTTTTCCTTCACCGCCGAGCACGAGATGAATTATAAACACAAATTAAGCACATACATATATATATATAGTGGTGCTTGCCTGGGTTTGAACCCGCAAACATCGGTTAAGATGCACGTGTTTAGAACACTGAACTAGGCCAAATTCTGATTCCAATTTTAAATTTGAATTTCGAAAAAGGTTTTCGTTATTTAATCTGTTGGTTTTCCTTAAAACGTGCCAGCCAAGTCATTACAAGATAAGCATCATAAGCAAAATTGAACAGTCGGAAGTTCGGCTGTATTTGAACACGTGACCTTTGTTTGCAGTCCGCGTTCTACATTCACTCGGCGAAAGATCTTAAGGAGTACTACGAAACTCTTATCGTAATAACAACGAAATATTTTATTTGTACAGTGTGCAATCATCTTTATTTGGCGTCTTAAATCTATTGTCTTTCCTTAACCTATAAAAACGCCACGATAACGTTACAGAATACATATAACGTTATGAGTATAAATTATAATGTTATTTAGAATAGATAAGGGCGATATAATCGGTCAGGGGGACAATTGGTTCCTGCCTCAGTACCGCTCTGATTAAATGATACTGTGAAGTGTGCGTTAATACAAGTGCATTATTTTCATTGCCTTATAAGGAGGATACCATTACAGGGTGACCATTATCGAATACTTATTTCACTCTCAGAGACAAACAGAAACAGTAAAAAACTAAGATGATTCGCGATCAGTCAACTAACTTCCCACTATCAATCAATTTTCCGACCCTATGATATAATTTTAAATTTGATAAGTTTGTCTAATAGTAAACATATTACTCCAGTCATTATAGACATTTGGATATGCAAAAAATCTTAGAAAGTGGAATTACTGAATACGTTGTATCAGGAGCTTAGAAAACCTTAATTTTATATCTCTATAACCATCAACAATCGGTTAAAAATGTATAGGACATCAATTGTAGAGCGTAAATGAAGCGACGAAACAAAATTCAACCCCTCCCTCAAGATGGCGGCGAACGCACGCAGGAAATCGAGGTCGACAATTTCAAGTAAAGCTTTTCTGAGCCTCTCCTATCACATATCCAAAAATCAGCTTTATCGTTTTATTTAACTTTCTTGGCTTGTTTTTAGGGTATAACTGGGCTATGATTATTTTATGCTTTTTTACTAATTAAGGCAATTACACACAACTGAAAAGAGATCAGGTGCTGAATAGTTAACGTGTTTTCACAGATACAGAGTGTTCACTGGCAACTTCCTGATTACTTAACACAAAACTTTTTCCTTTTTTCTTTATCTCAAAATGTACACTTGTATACATTATACATGTATATTTAATGACGAGTATAATGTTGCTGAAGATCTAAGTCGTTAATTAGTAAGGTACACGGCTTTCTTGCTTCGCTTCTTGTTCTATACCGGTGCTAAGCATGCTTGATTATGTAATTTTCAGATTACTGGATATAACGTTATGTAACAATAGCAATTTGTGTCGTGTTTTAATCTTTTATTATGTAAGTTGTATTGGTATTATATATAAACATTAAAGCTTTAACTATATACAAATAGAATGTTAAAATAATTACTGTACAAATCATTTCCTGTTGAATCGCATTTTCAATCCCTTGGGTGAAAAACCCCTGTCACCAGTGGAGGTTATAGGACGAAGTGATACTTTTTATGACGGTTTTTGCGCTATAGATATATGTCGTACACATATTATATGAAAAGTCAAAACCGTCAATTTATTGACGAGCTTAAGTTTTTTTTCTGTTAGTGATAATATTCGAAATATGAATATTTCATATAATATGTTAACAAAAATTATTATGGTTGAATATTGATCACTGAGATAACACTAGTTCCAGAAGCTTCTGAAATTGGTAAATCATCCTAAATGGCATGACAGTTGTCAAAGTTTGTAAATTTTTTTATCCCAATATTCCTCGAGACTTAAGAACTAATTATAGTTGAAGTAATTAAAGGCTATTTTTAAAACTTAAGACAAAATGAAAACGTGACCGTATATAAGTTCTGCGCGGCATAAATTAAGAATGTAAAGAGATGATGTTTGTACGCATTAATATTCGCAAACATAAAAGCAATTAATTTTGCGGCCGGCTGGAGGCGTGGGATGTTGATGGCGATACTCGAAAAATACTCGTAACGATAATATTATTATAACAATTAAACAAATTAATTATTTTGTATATTATTTAAATTAAAGTTAATTATTAAACCATATATCTAATTAACCGGAAATTTGTACATATACATTTTAACACCTGTATTGAAGCACAGTGGTATAGTCAAGTTCAGTAGGTGGCACGCAAGCCCTATTGGATATTTAGTAAGAAAGGTACGCTAAATATGAAATACGAGCTATAGCAATTGACATCGTTATTAAGGAGACTGCAGCAGTTAATTGCATTATTCATTTGACAATAAGAGAAAAGGTATAATGGAAACAAAACAATCAGCATTCAGCTTCGAGCATTCAGGCGCCGTTTGAAATTAAACTTAATTTACGAAAGACTCGAGTAAAGATCTTTTGATTTAGCCTTTCGTTGAAGAACATTTTGTTATTTCCAGCCCTTCGGTTATTTGATTAGGAGAACTCTTGTATCTTATTTTATGAAATAATTCAATATATATATTCTGTATCATATTTTAATGAACGCTTAAAACGTGATATTAATTGGTTTATTAATTATTGCGATCAGGATACATTCTGCTTAATCAATAAGTTAAGCAATACTATATTTATTGTATTATTTTAATAAATGTTTTTAACCAACTTTATAAAAATGAAACGTTAATTCGTTCTGTTTGTTTGTACTTGCGCAATTTTGATTTACCTGTTAAAGATAGATAAAAGTAATTATCTCCAAAATGTTTAAGCATTTTTAACTGTACAATGAATTGACTGTATTGATCTGTTCTAACGTTAGTAAAAGTACACATAATTCAAAAATATGCAATATTTAATCGATATTCAATGTCTATATAATAGATATTAAATAAAAAAAAATCTCGAATAAAAATAATGATTATTTTAAGAATGCGATGAGAATTACAACGAAATGTCTTATTAAAATGTTAACAAAGAAGCTTTTATTAACAGAAAATATACGATTGTACTTCACTGCTTAATTTATGTTTATAATTAATTTCCGGGTCGACGATGAAGGAAAACATCGTGAGGGAACCTGCGTGTGTTTGATAAAATTCTGCCACATGTGGATTAGCATGAAGGAATTCACAAAATTTCTAATTAAGAGTAACATTTGAGGGGCGTTATATTTAAATTAAATACTTTTTAGTTTCGAAGTGTTGTTTTGCAAAAACAAAATGTTACCTTTTGACTTTTCAAACAAAGACACTTACTATACTTGAATTGTTCTGACGTAATACAAATGAGCATATTATACGAGAACGTGACTTCGAATGAGTTTTATAAAAGCATTGCTTACCTGAATTTATAAAATGGTAAGATGTAAGGGTGTCGTTTAGATATGGCATTTTTATTGTTACTAAACGGCAAACGAGCAATACAGCTGCTTAATTTAATCTCATTTAAATCTGCTAAACGATTATGGCAATGTGAGGCATTATCAGTTCTCTTTATTGTTAAAACGTTTTGACTCGTTTAGCTATTTAAAATGTAGCTTCTGTACAGAACCGCAAATGCCACAAGTTCACTTAGTTGTACGCGTAGGAAAATTAGTAATGTCTTGAAAATAAATATGGAATTATTTGTACGGTTTTTGTATTTTTCTTATCCTATAGGTTGGCGGACGAGCGTATGGGCCACCTGATGGTAAGTGGTCAACATCGCCCATAGACAATGACGCTGTAAGAAATATTAACTATTCCTTACATCGTTAATGTGCCACCAACCTTGGGAACTAAGATGTTATGTCCTAATATACCTGTAGTTACACTGGCTCACTCACCCTTCAGACCGGAACACAACAATACTGAGTACTGTTATTTGGCGGTAGTATAACTGATGAGTGGGTGGTACCTACCCAGACGGGCTTGCACGAAGCCCTACCACCAAGTGAATTTTGTATGTAGGTACATAAGCTCTTTCATTTTCTAATTGATACATAAATATAATACAATGATAGCATATACTGTAGCATTACAAATCAGGAAAATCATAACTCTCTATGGCTTATTTTAAGTAAAAGGCGAGTAAAGAAATGTACGCAGCATTGATAAAATTAATTGACTCAAGATCTTAAAAACTCAATGGCATTAATTATAAAGTTGCGCAAAAATTGCGTTATGTAAATCGGCGAAATTGATTTCGAAACTTGGGAAATCAAATTAAAGTAGTATTAAGTAGTTAAGTAGAAAAGTGTTGCATTATAAATAAAGACCAGAGATCTGTAAAATGGCTTAAGTATTTACATACAAAATGCAAATACTTTTTCGTTTTGATGTTTAAAATTGCTATTTCAAATTTAAAGTACAAAATAGTTTTTCATTTTATATTTAAATCATAAATGCAAAATTGTGGTTCAAAAATACTTTTTGAACATATTTTTAGTTTTTTTTTATTTAATAGATTTTCACATACCAAATTGTCAACACGATTTCCTTATATGTGAACATAAGCACGCCGTCTTCTTAAACATATACATTCACTATTGCTTTTCAAAATTTGGTATTTGAGACTTTACTGAAAATATAAATAACAATGACATCCTGTTACTTTAATTAGTAAGAATTAAGATTAATGTGTTTATAATACGTAACACGTAATATACATAGATTTGCAAATTTCGTTTCTCGTGCTTGAGTTACCATTATTGTTTATTGAAAATAATTTGGGGTTTTAATTAAACAATGGTATGAAAAATAAATACTGGTAAATAAAATTCTTAACAAAACGAAAAAAAAGAAAAAAAAAATCGCGACGTTTATTGAGGAAGATGCTGCAAAAATTTTTTTTAAAAACAATGGTTTGGAAATATTCTTTGATATAAATAAAATTTTAACAAAAAGAAAAACCGACTTCAAACAAAACACTATTTTAAAACAAATGAATATGCACGAAAAAGTAATAAAAATAATTGCGTATTCAACATATTTTTTAGAGTCTTCCTAAGTTAAATGAAATGAAAAATATTAGACTACTTAAAAGTCGATTAACGATTATATCATGTAGTTATAGTTATTGGTATATTTGGAGCCGGTGTCAGCCACGATGCCCTTGCCCCAACAATCAAAAGAAAGAAGCGATACGAGCCCCTTGATTGATCCAGTATATTATTGTGTAAAAGGTAATTTGTAAAAAACATATTTGTTAAAGTATTCTCGTATTGTTTTTTGATAGATATACTGTAGGGTTTTATTGGCTGACACCGACTCCAAATATAACAATAATTATAACTACATGATATAATCGTTAATCGACTTTTAAGTAGTCTAATATTTTTCATTTCATTTAACTTAGGAAGACTCTAAAAAATATGTTGAATACGCAATTATTTTTATTACTTTTTCGTGCATATTCATTTGTTTTAAAATAGTGTTTTGTTTGAAGTCGGTTTTTCTTTTTGTTAAAATTTTATTTATTTTTTGATTTTAAGTGAAGCTGATGTTGACTAACTAATTTTTTTTAAAATGGATAGATTAAGCGTTCCGTTCATATGAGTCAGAAACTACTTCGAGGACAATTTCAAAGGAAACTTGCGAATAAAGCAAAAATAGACTTTCGAAAATGCGGATTTAATACGTCACGCGGCGTGAACTACAAGGATCCCTCGAAAGAGCTGTAATCGAACTCAGCAAAAAAACTTTGAAAAAGACCAACTATATTTCGTACATCATATGACATCACATCACATACACAAAATTTGATTAAAGATAGTAAGAAATTCTGCCCCATATCGCACCCTAACTGCGAGTCGTATAGGAGTTCCATCACTACATAATATAAAACAAAGTCGCTTTCTCTGTCCCTATATCTTTAAATCTACGCAACGGATTTTGATGCGGTTTTTTTTAAAAGATAGTGTGATTCAAGGGGAAGGTTTGTGTATATAATACATGAACAATATAGTAAAGAAACACTGATAATTTTGGAAGTTTGCGATGTGATGTCGTATATAAACAAATTCTGTAGTATATTTAGTATCAGTATTGCACCCGTGCGAAGGCGGGGTGGGTAGCTAGTTGATTATAATATTCGACTATGATAATTACATAAACATAACCACATTACGGAAGGTGACTCAAATATCCAAATAACCTATAAATAAAAGATTCGACCGAGTATCGCTAACGTGTTCCTCAGAATTTTTCCGTTCCCTTCCGTTCCGTCACTTTGTCATGGATCCTGTGCTCAGAACCTTACCAAACTTTCACCAAATTACCCTTGAAGTATATATTTTATAATAAAAAAAGAATTATCAAAATTGGTTAACGTGATTTTCAGTTATTCACCTATTTGTCGCGCATATACATAACGCAAATTTAAGACTTATGTCGTTTTCACATGGATACCATCATCGGAAAAAAAAATAAAAAAATGGGACCCCACGGGAAGCACTACCTTTCAAACAAAAAAAAATTATCAAAATCGGTCCACCCAGTGAAAAGTTATGAGGTAACAAACATAAAAAAAAAAAAAAAAAAAAAAAAAAAAAATACAGACGAATTGATAACCTCCTCCTTTTGGAAGTCGGTTGAAAACACCATTCAGCCAAGATTGTTATTAAAGATTTTAAAAAAGACAACTTTAATAATTAGGCCATCAATTTTGTTATTGTTATTGGGTTGTTGGAGTTAGATACATAAAATCAAATTTAACAGATTTCTTTTTGCTTTAAAGTTGTAGGTACTTTAAAGCAAAAATAAATCGGTTGTTAAATCTACAAAACTGCTTCTTTAATATTTATGTATATTATTGACATGACCTTAGAGATGGCGATTTTATTATTTTACAATGCTGGAATACAAAAGTCAATATAAAGCAGCAATGTCGTTTATAAACAGACCCATAATGAAATCACAAGAGGACATCACGTGACTCTGTGACTCTTGACCCAATTTCGTAAGGGCGGTCATTGGTGTGGAGTACGTCTGAATAATATACGAAATAAAAAATATAAAATCTATGTTTTACAAAAATATTATTAAAACATTTTCATTTTTATGTATTCAAAACCTATGTCTGTTTAACTTACCAATATGCTACGCAATAATGCTATGATATATTTAACACTCTGCCCGCGACCTCGAACGTGTTTGAATTTAACAAAAAAAAATTGTAGCTAAAGATACTCCTTATTATATCAGTTGTCTGCCAGTGAAAGTCCTGTCAAAATCGGTCCAGTCGTTTCAGAGATTAGCCAGAACAAACAGACAGACAGACAGACGTACATTGAGTAAAAAAGGGCTATTTTAATATTACAAATAGACACTCCAATTTTATAATATGTATAGATATCGTTTGTATTTTGTTCACATTCATTTGTTTATTTTAACTTCATTTAATTGTTTTTACATACGTGTTCGACAGATCAATGACAGCTGTTCAACTTGCTTTTAACCACAACTTTAAATTACATTAAAATTACTTTATATTGGTAGGTACGGTATTTTAATATGCAATGTAGTATATGAAAATATGAGCTGTATGGCCCAGTGGTTAGAACGAGTGCATCTTAACTGATGATTTCAGGTTCAAACTCAGGCAAGCACCACTATACATATGTGCTTAATTAGTGTTTATAATTCATCTCGTGCTCGGCGGTGAAGGAAAACAACCTGAGGAAACCTGCATGTGTCTAATTTCATCGAAATTCTGCCACATATGCATACCACCAAGCCGTGTTGAAACAGCGTGTTGGAATATCCCCTCTCCTTAATGGGAGAGGAGGCCTTAGCCCAGCAGTGGGAAATTTACTAAAAACGAGCTGTTACTTTACTTTACTTTATATGAAAATATTATCCCTGATTCAATCCTCGGTCAGGCGTAAAGGTCTGTCGATAAATTATTTTATCAGCGTTTCAAAGTTAGAACGTTGGCAGGAAAGCAGATGCAGTCGTTTGTCGCTTTTGCGGTCCTGTCCTGTAGATTTGCTTTCTCATCAGATTATGAAAGTCGGGAATAGTGAGAGCACGTATGTTCGGGCGCTATGTCCCGCGCAGTCGGCTAATCTCGAGAATTGCATGAGTGTGTATAGGTGATTTTTGAAAGGAATTTTGCACTTTTGAAATTTTGAATTTTCCGGTACAATATTGGATATTTCTGTCTTGCAATTCCCAAAACCCGATGTAACAATAATGGTACGAGTATAATCGCACTGTCGTGCCTCGGCAAAGGTTTAGAAATATGACATCGAGGAAACAGAGGGTGCAATGTGGTTCACTGAAGCAAATGTATTATTTACATTAGAATTATTTACAATAAGGCAATCGAGCTGAGATGGCCCAGTGGTTATAACGCGTGCATCTTAACCGATGATTGCGGGTTCAAACCCAGGCAAGTACCGCTGATTCATGTGCTTAATTTGTCTATATAATTCATATCGTTAAAGATTACCAGTCCAATGAAACCTACGATCACTTCTAGTCTATAAATACTGCACATATTGACCTAATACCTGTACATATATACGTATAACATTATTATATTCAGGTATGTACATACGTATATATAATATCAAAGTATAAGCAAGGACGTTATCCGTTATTAAATAACCTTTATTATGTACGCTCACCGCTCAAAGCTATCGTAATAAAGTTAGCCTTTACAACTCTTAGCATAGATATAAGATTTATTTTATACTGAACAAAGTTTGCTCTGATCCGCATATATCGAAAATAACTTATAAATATGACAAGGTAACTTTCGCATTAGTACCTGAAACTTTAAGTAATAAATGTATTTTTTGCAATGCGCAACTTAAAAGCAAATTAATATACGAACATGCATAAAATTTACATCAGAAGATGCAATGCGTTTTGGAGAAGGTATGTAACATTAGTTAAAAAATAATTGCGCTTTTCCCTTTAATTAACGTACCTTTGAATTGCCACGTTAAAGTATTCAATAATATATAAAGCTAATACCGGTAAATAATATAGATTCTGCTAAGAATTATGTATTATTACCATTTAACAAAGAATCAATTTTAAGGTAAAAAAAAAATTACTGGCCGGGTGGACGGTGGCGGCGGCATATAACTATGGCATAAAAACAAATTCGCAGTCAAACGTGCGAACAGTCAGTCAGTATATAATGAAATTATATCAAAGCAAAACCTGTCATAGTTTTGGAAATTTGTACCTACCACTAGCATTATTTAATAATTGTAAAATAATTAAAGAATTAGTTTTTTTCTTTTAAATAATCAATCTGAATGATATAAAACTGTCAAATTAGTATAGTAATTATATTATTTTATTTCAGTTTATGGACTTCGAATAGGGATGTAGTATAAATATATTCAATATTTTGTGAGTTAAAGGTCATTATGTCAACGAATTTGCAGAGAAAATCGTCGGTCCGGGCGCGTTCACAGTAAACGCTGCCAAAACTATAGATTTTGACCTTTAATACATTTTTGTAAATTATATCGTCTTTTGTCTCGTAAATTCACTCATTTTAACTTTAATATTTAAATGCTGACTAAGAATTGGATTAAAAGTACATTAAAATGTATTTAAATTATCTATTTTAAAACCCTCTTCAAATCTCTCAAGTTTTAACCTAAAGTTATTTAAATATTCGGTTTGAGAGATCCTTAATGACAAATTCTCTTTCTCTGAAAAGTTTCTAGTTGTTATTTTGTATAACTTCTAAGCAGCTGGTGTTACCATGTAATAAAGTTATATGAATGAGAAATATGTATACTTTATGTGCCAGTGACAAATTGGCATACTCTTTATATTATAATATACAAAATATAGCGATACTTTTTTTTAAATTTTCTAACTTAACTCAAATTCCGTAATTAAATATAGTGAGTATTTCATTTAATTATTGATTATCAAATTCAACATTACCCCGGTTCTTTTAAATGCAAAAAAATTTACAGTCAAAAGTATTTTTTTAATACTTTTTATTTTATTTATAGTATAGCTATTTAATAAGATTAATTAATGTTGCCACTAGTTCGGAATGAGGTTATCGGTAAACAGCAAGTAACTGACATACGAAGTTGGCAACTAAAACGATGCGGATTTGTCGCCTTGATTGATTTAATTCCTTCTCAGTTTAAATTACTTTGCCAAAGTGAATTAGTTGTACTACAGATTTAGTTTTGTATGACTTTTTTCGAAGAAAGAGAATATTAGCAAGTATTAAATTTGCCAGATAGAATGCATAGATTATCAAAAAGGCTTCACTTACTATTGTTTGATATACAGGTCATTAATATTCAAATATATTTTTTAATAAGGAAAAGTATATGTATATCACCGTGGTCTTCCTGCTTGTCTAACAAAATCAACCCAGATACGGACCTCGATGTTGCCTTCCTTACCCGGGCAACTTCCTCAACGGTAGCCATTAACACACGTAATTGTTGTTTTTACTGTTACTTTCGACTACTAGATGGCGTTGGGTCGAATCTTTAATAATTCTACATCGCGATGGCAAGATTTGCTAATGGTTTTATATAATACATTGAAAAGCATCTAGTGAGCTTCCTACCGACTTCGTTCTGAACTGAGCTGCGATCTCATAGGAAACACACACAGGACGAACTTTAAATCAGAGCCCAGCGCTCAACCTCAGGGCTGCGGACATTGGTACTCGCCCGAAAGTCCGGTGGCGCTGTAAAGGCCAGAAGGGCAAACAGCAATAGTTCAGGCAAAAAAAAAATCTAGTGAGCTAATTATCAGTTTCTACTTAACAATCAAAGAAGTCAACATAACAAATTAATTAGTACCTATGTAATATTATTATAAAATGTATTTAATAGTTAATGCTTGTCACAATTCGAATGTATATCTCACTTAAAAATAAATAAATCAATTACAGTACTACTCAGTAGAATCTCTTCGATTCCGAAATTAATTCGACTTCCTGATCAATGAAGTATATTTTGATACAAGGTAGATTGATTGGACCTAAATATAGCTTGCGTGCAAAAGCCATACCATTAGTAAATAGCTAGGTTCCAATACAAAATACGTTTCACGCTGAAAGTGATGAAAACTAAAAATACTCAAATAGACAACGTTAGAGCACTTTCATGTTTTTATTTAATATTTTATCTATAGGAAGTGAAGGTTATGTAGTGCATGTATTTATTGATTTTAAAGAGAATAATTAAATAAATTGAAAGTTTTAAAAATGTGTGAAAATTACTTTCTCGGCGCTCATAAAAATTTCTAAAACATCTGCAGATGGCGGTGACATCTTTTGTACTCCACGCTGTAGATAAGTTCGACTTGTATATAGTCTTATATAACTTATAGATATACTTTGAAATATGCTTCAAAACTATTTCTTTGGTAACAAAGAGTGGATGTTTATTTAGTTATTTTATTTGGTTCTTCAACACTGTGCACAATGATTATAATAATATGATATAACAAAAGTAAAATTTTATTCTAAATGTCACAATTACTTATAGAAGAAAACAGCATGCACAAAAAGAAAACAATCAACATCTTAACGTAATTGGAATATTACTGAAATACATATTAATTAAAAGGACATAAAATAAGTATATATATGAGAAAGGATGTATCACCTCAGACATCATCATTTTTGTTGCCCACTGCGATCTTTTTCATGTGCGCAAAAGACGTAACATTTAGATCAACACTGTTTTGATATTCATCATAAGCTTTATACATCTGTGAAAGTGGGCTATATAGTTTCAGATTTGTGTAAAAAGGTGTCTTACATAAAATCTTTATTTCGAAATAAATTAGCTCTGTTATCGCTATTACACACTTTAATTCAATTAACGTAAATATATTTACGGTTGCCAGCATAACTGCTGAGCTAATGCAAGTTTTATGGCTTTAATTATACTAATTTCTGTTTCTACTTAACACTCAAAGCAATAGTCGACACAATAAATTACTTCGTAACTAAGTAATAGGCTAGTTGTAGCATGTACGGTCCGAATAATTCTATTTGATGTTGGAGTTACTTACCTACTCGCTAGGCCCTTTACTGCTTTTTATAGAGCTATAAAAATAACAATGCTTTATAAGGTTGTGGATCTTCTATATATATTTATAGATATCCTATACTTTAATTAATTATTTGGCTTATGTACAAATGTATAGGTAAAAAAGATATTGCCATAAGTTAGCATCTGTTTCTACTTTTCTACGGTAAAAAAAATATATTGTCGATAATTCGATTGATATTCACGGGATGAAAAATGTTCAGTGTATAAATAAAGTTAGCAAAAACGTTTTTTTTTATTTTCATTTGATCCTGTTTCATATTAAAAGGATTTATGAAAATATTTAAGTGTCTGTAATGTACCTGTACCTAACTTCTGTGCTAAAAATATAAAAAAAAATCATATCAATTATACCTATATTTTTTTAAAAGATACATATTCAAACAAACACTCCGTCATGAAATCATTAAAACGGTGTAGTATGAAAGTAAACAAGCACAGTATGTCCAAATAAAACAATATTCACAATTAAGGAAAAGAAAATTCCATCTTGTATATTTTAGGAACAATTATAACATTAATAAAATATAAATTAGTGTCTTAATTTCTTGAATTAAGGAGACCAATTCAAATTTCACTTTGGATCTGCGAACACAGCTTGAGATTCACCTGTTCCAACCGCTTGGCTTAGCTATATGTCGCAATATGAAGCAAAAATGAATCTTTGGGTACAAAATCGCGATTTTGGGTCATAAAGTTATAAGCCTCTACTCAACATTTGAGCGTATTGCGACGGAAACGTCCTCAAACGATCGAGAAACACTCGTGAAATGTACTTAATGTAATTTACGTTTCTGTGTACGAAAAAAATCGATACTTCAACAAGTTATTTGCGCAATCCCAGAATGTTTCACTGAGTTCATATTTGTTGAGAGTACGTCAGTGAGAACGTTAAGTTTCCTTTGCGAAACGTGACTGCTTTAAGATGTCCGTGCTTAAGAACCTCTTATGTTTTCAGATTTAGCTTAATTAAATTACAAACACGCCCCTTGCTTGTATGGCTGAAAGTAAAAAGCTTTTTTTTAATTTTTCTATTTATCAGATTAATATTAAGAAGGCGAAAGTGTCTGTTTGTTTCATACGTTTTATCTCGCTTAACAACGCTTTTCTTTTTTTAAATATAGGACAAGATGACATTCATTCCTCTGATCCAAATGTAAGTAGCTAAAGCACTCGCTTGTATTATGGAAAATTAGAAGTAACGACGGTACTTTCAAGACCAAGACAACACAGATAATAAAAATTTCAACAAAAAGAAAAACCGGTTACAAACAAAACACTATTTAAAAACAAATGAATATGCACTAAAAAGTAATAAAAAAATTGCGTATTCAACATATTTTTAGAGTCCTCCTAAGTAAAATGAAATGAAAAATATTAGACTACTTAAAAGTCGATTTACGATTATATAATGTAGTTATAGTTATTGTTATATTTGGAGCCGGTGTCAGCCAAGAAAACCCTACAGTATGGGACCACACAGGAAGCACTACCTTTCAAACAAAAAAAATGAAAATTGGTCCACCCAGTCAAAAGTTATGAGGTAACAAACATAAAAAATACAGACGAATTGATAACCTCCTCCTTTTTGAAATCGGTTGAAAACTAATGAACTCTTTCTACATCGACTCGGCCGACTTTCGGTATTTTTCGAATAGTATTGTACGCTTTGAATTGTACAATTTTTACCAAAATAAGTTATAATTATAGTTTTGGGTAAGTTGGATGAGAAAGAGAAGGATTTTGATGTCAGATAAAATTGTGCGCTGTGCTTTAGTGGCAAAATCAGCGTGAACCAATAAAGTATTATGTATTACTCAATAAACGTTTCATATACCCTTATTCAACTGTGTGGGAGGCTGGGACGAGTAGTTTTATAAAACCAAGGTAAAACTACGATTGTATTTTTAATTTAATTTATACTTTAGTATAATGTTTGTTTTGTTTACAAAGGCTTCACTTCCGCTCGATATTAGAATACGTCAGCTAGTTCATTACGCATGCTATTTACTTACGGAACTTTAGAGATGAGCTAAGTTGAGTCCTAGTAAACAGAGTATAGTCCGCAGAATATTCTATATTCAAATAAATTAAAAAAATGAAATAGTTGTATGATTTAATGCTTCAGTTCTTATGTTGAATACTTATATATTTTTTAAATTATTACAATGATATAAATTGAAAAAAAAAACACAATTGAATATTTATTTATTTTTACTATATTGATGGCGTTAGACTACCTGACGGTAAGTCACCAACGATCATGGACAATATCGCTGTAAGAACTATTTACCATTTCTTACATCGGAAATGCGCACCAACCTTGGGAATTGAAGGCGTTATTTCCATTGTATCCGTGGTTACACTGACTCACTCCCCCTTTAAATCGGTACACAACAATACTGAGTACCGTTGTTTAGCGGTAGATTGTCTGATGAGTGGATGGTACCTACCCAGACGGACTACACAAAGCCCTACTGCCAAGTATTAAATAGTAATTAGAAATATTTTTCGGACTTGACAAATATGACGGATTTAAGTAAAATAAGAATTACTTGAAAATATTATTCTATAGAAACGGAAAGAAAATCAGTAGTAAATTCGACTCATATGTGAGCAACCGAAATATTTATACCTAAACGTTTAAATAGAGTAGCTTAATACAAAATATTTATGTAATGCTTATCAGTAGTTGACCAACACATCCCCAAGTTAAATCAAATTATATTCAAAACTATGGAAATACAGCCAGTATAGGTCGTTCAATTCGTTACTGCGCAACAGGTCACGCTGTCTTTAAAATCGTTTACCACAGATTTGCATATTATGTAAGTTCAATTACAATGGATTAATTTAAATTTAACTAGCGGACCATCTCGAGTTCGCACGGACGGACATAAGTTTTCTTTTTTTTAAATTCAAAATCAAAATAAACTTTATTCAAGTAGGCTTTTACAAGCACTTTTGAATCGTCTTTTAACAATTAAGTGCTACCACCAGTTTGGAAAGTAGATTCTACCGAGAAGAAACGGCAAGAAAAGTAGTAGTTACTCTTTTTCAATATTTAACAAAATATAGTCATATTAGTTAAATACAATTACATATGTATGTAATGTATCCTGCCTGGCAGTCAACAGGAATTAACTCCATGCTTTTTTATCTTCTATAAATAAATCTTGTATCTGTTCAGTAGTTCTGAAGATTTTCGCGAACATACAGACAGATAGACGCGGCCGCTTGACTTTTTTTTATAATGTGTAGTGATGAAATTATATCGCTAATAAATAAAAGCTATTAGATACGATATGAAAGATTTTGCACGCGCTCAGCAAATATTTTAAACAGATATATATTTTTATATATTCTCAGTTCAACGCCAAGCAATCTCTCTCTTAGCTCGTATTTGCTTACTTAGTGTTTATATATCTTATTGCGCGCTCACTTCACTTCTTTTTTCTTTTATATGGTATTTTAAACATCTTAAAAGGCATGTGTACTTGAGTGCACTATTTGCCTTTACAAAGTTTTAAGAAGATTTTCTTTTAAGAAAAATGCACAAAAATCTTTGGTGTAAATTGTATACTACTGTAGATTTGTATCCAGACATTTTAATACAATAAGTTTTGTGTAATGTGTGGAATAAAAATACCGAGTAGGACTCGCATACGTAGGTTTACGTACCATTATATGTACATAAAATTTTGTCAAAGCATCAAAAAGTTTAATTACGATTTATTTCTTTTTTTATTCTACATGCTGGCAACGTGAGCATGATATAGAAGAACACGTGACAATCTAAAAATGTCATAGTTGCTGTGAATATCGAAAAATATATTACCAACGTGAACGACTAGACTTATATTTCCAATATCATCATGTCTGAATGCCTTTTTTAATCGTGACTTTTAATTTTTAATAGAGCAAGTTAATAAACTGTGATGTCTAATTCAAGAAACGAACACCGCGCTCCAGGAAGATTGTATTCACTTTGTGAATTCGGAAACTGAGTGTTATTAGCTTAGCTTTCCTCCTCTTTAGATGATTCCTCCTCGTGTGACAATGATTGTCAGCGTTTCTTTCAATAAGATCTATGTTATTGTGAATATGCGTTACATATTTGTAAACAACATGTAAGAAGTAATATCCACTTAGTTAAAAACATCCTGACGGAAGTCTCGAGTTCCGAGTTTAAGTTTTAGCAATCGAGCAGTATCGATATCAGTTAGTTGTCTAGCTTTTCTAATCACGTAGGCTGCGGGGAAGAGTTTCCCTCTTCCACTTATCGGGGACGATAAATTAGGATTCCACTGAAGTTATGAGCCTACTTATAATGAAAATTATATATGTTATTTTGATTGTTTTAGTCGTTTGAGTCGAGACGGCCCAATGGTTAGAACGCATGCATCTTAACCGATGATTGCGGGTTCAAACCCAGGCAAGCACCGCTGATTCCTGCGCTTAATTTGTCTTTATAATTCATCTCGTGCTCAGCGGTGAAGGAAAACATCGTGAGGAAACCTGTATGTGACAATTTTCATAGAAATTCTGCCACATGTGTAATCCACTAACCCGCATTGGAACAGCGTGGTGAAATATGTTCCAAACCTTCTCCTCAAAGAGAGAGGAGGCCTTTCGCCCAGCAGTGGGAATTTCCAGGCTGTTATTGTTGATTGTTTTAAGTTATTAATAAGCAGTAATATGCAGTCGGAATGTACATACATTCCGACTGCATAATACTTAGTATACTACAAGTTGGGTAAGAACATTTTCCGTCTGAACGTGAAGGTCGAAAGAAGGGGGTACAGAACTGGCACGTTTTATTGAACAGAAGATAGCTGTGGATTGGCAATTGATTGGCATTGATTGGATTGATAAAATATTACAACATAATGTCTGCTTTAGAAAGTTTTCAAGTAAAACGTTAAGTCCAACTCTTTTAAATTTTTGAAATAATATTTTAAAAAGTCTTTATAAACGATTTCTTTGAACATTTGAAAGTTATTTTCTTATAATAATTGAATAATACATAACATCTAAATAATAACGATGCCGGAAAATGACATCAAATTACACTTCGACAAAGCTAAAGTCGCAGACAGCTGAGTCTACAGCAATCGACCTCACATCATTTTTATATTTGATAGACATAGCAATCCCAAATACATAATGTTTTATTGACAATATCATTCAAAAGAAAAACTACCTAAATACATGGACTAAAGAGACAAAATAGCCCAAATGTGGAAATTGTCATCCCAATATTGAAAAATATATCTTTTGTTGTATCTTTTGATCTGAATTTGAGTTGAGTATATATTTTATTGCCCTTTCATAAAAAGGCGTAATGATCTGAAATAGATTTTTTATTAAAATAATATGGATGTTACATAGAGCCGAGATGGCCCAGTGGTAAGAAAGCGTTCATCTTAACCGATGATTGCGGGTAAAAACCCAGGCAAGCACCACTGAATATTTGTGTTTATAATTCATCTCATGCTTGGCGACGAAGGAAAACATTGTGAGGAAACCTGCATGTGTCTAATTTCGTAGAAGTTCTGCCACATGTGTATTCCATCATCACGCATTGGAACAGAGTGGTGAAATATGTTGCAGACCTTCTCCTCAAAGGGAGAGGAGGGCGTAACCCAGCGGTGGGCAATTTACAGGCTATTGTTGTTGTTGTTGGATGTCACAAAAGTGGCTATTATTGATTCTCCAATAGAAAAATCCCCAGATAAATACATCAATCACTTAACCTACCGCCAAAAATATCCTCCTTCAAACAGCTGTCGTAAACAATGTGGCACGTGTTGTTTACGAATATGTTATGTGCAAAAAGTTTTTCAGTGATACATTCAGTCCCTGTATAAATACGCATTACACAAATACAATATATTATTGAAAGATGTAAAACATCATAACATCGAGTAAGTTGTTTGCCTAAAATCACACTTGACTTAGGCTCAACGCAAGCTAGTGCAATCGGCTTTAAGACGAGTTATTTCAAAGAATTTTGAAAATATTTAACGAGACATAAAGCTTCCAGTTAAACTGCTTGAAATTTAAATTATTATTGACACTACCAGTAATAAAATATAATTTCAGTATTTACAAATGACAAGAAATTTACATAGTGATCGTGACTGAGTTTTATAGCATAAGAGATATGATATTGTTCGAATATAAAACCAACCAATTACATTATTATTAATAATATCAGTTATACATATTTCTTTGAGAATACTGTTGTTCCAAATATATTGTCATTTCATTCACTTCATTTTTTAAGCCTATATAAATATATCTGTAATATTACTGAAATTATGTGAAATATTTTCATAAAATAAATCGGTAACATTGAAACCGGAAACCGGTATTGTATCGTTAATCTTCGGCCCATCCCAGGGCTGAGTCACTATATCCATCATAATTTGTCTTTAATGTCATAACCTGTTCGGTATGACGAGTTCAATCTATTCATCGTTAACTTTTATCTGAGTTCAAAAAACGGTAATGTGATATATTGAGTTGGGAATAATTATGAAGTTTTCCCGAGTAGAATATATTTTACTCTAAGCGGAAGGAATTTTATAAGGCTTTTTTGATCTTTGTCTGTTAAAACATTACTTTTAATTCGATTTATTTGAATCAAATAGAAGCCGGTTTTAAAGAAAATTTGATCCCAATAAAGACAAAAAAGGTTACATATCATACAAGGTCTACTAAAACCTTAATAAAAAAAACGTATTTATTGCGGCTCGATGAGGGGAAGTCCCTGAAAACTTAGTTGAAACATTTCACCAATCCCAACGATTATATTTGATCAACTAATTTAATAAATGGGGAAGTATTATTATAGGTTTTGCTTAAATCAACTTGGTGGTAGAGCTATTTGCAAGCCTGTCTGAGTTAGTACCAACGGCTGATCAGACCTTCTTCTGCCAAAAATTATTTAGTATTGTTGCGTTCCAGATTGCAGGGAAGGTGGGCCAGTGTATCTATAGGCAATAAAAAAGATGAATTGATTTTAACACTTTTAATATAAATACGAAAATACAATGCTACCTTATTACTCGTTACCCTGTCATCATAAATACAATACATGTATATGCAAATGTTAACAATATAAACCTAGTCATTAGTGTTATGTAATGGCTTATATCACCGCTAAAGAGCAAAAAGGCCCTCATTAAGCTGGATACCTTCTCTTTGTGTTCAACACAATATAGTAATTATTTAGTATTGTAATCGTGATTACGTTTTATTTATATATGAGATTTGTATATTTTACGAATATTAAAAGGTAATGGATAAATATTCTAAATGGCGTAAGTCCATGTTTCGTCTGTGGAGTTTTGCCGTTTTGATAATAATTCAAGTCGTAATGTTTTGTTTCATGACGGCAAGACTATTACAGATAAACAAAAAGTTTCTCCGAGTGATTTGTAGATTTCAAAACGACGTCCACGACGGCGTTTATCTATCTTTTTGTATGAGTTTAAAAGGAATGAGTTATTTTATATCGTGAGAAATGAAAATTTAAGTTTAACTTTATTATGGAGCAATATAGGCGATATTACCATATATTAATTACTGATGTAGATGATGATTATATTCTAGATGAATTAAAATGGAATGACTTTGCTCGGATAAAATAAACAAAAAAAAAAAAACAAATATAAATATACTAACAACCGTATTCCTCTACGAAACCGCATTGGCACAGCGTGGTGGAATATGTTCCAAACTCTTTCTTCGATAGGAGAGGAGGCCTTAGCCCAGCAGTGGGAAATTTACGGGGTGTTACATTACTTACTTACTTTAGGTGCATAAACAGGAAACAATCAAAACCTACACTAAAATTACGGACTTACAAATTTGAGCTACATCAATCCTAAGCATGTGTACACGGCTTGCTCGCAACAATTATATTAATACAGTCTGGTCTTTCACACAACAATTGGGAATAGTTTTTTTATAGTAGACCTGTACGAAATTATTAATGTAGATGTAATATTCTTTTGGTAATTAAAATAGCTAGAAATAGAGTAGGGATTTTTCTTAATGGTAGATGGCAACCCCGTCCTACGTCATCACGGCACATCAAACATTATAAAGATCGATTTTCAATTAATTTTTAACGTCCTTGCGAAGGTAATTGAATCTAGAGAATAATTAAAAGCGAAGATTGTCTGATATAATTATTACACACCTCTATGTGTGCTTATACATAATATGTACCATCTATGTAGGGGCAATACCCCTTCATTTGAGGCAATTATATCATTTTCGGGGTTTGTGCTTCGACGAGGATAAATTTATTATAGAAATGAATTCAAATATAGCTAACAATAATTATGTTTGCATAATATAATTATTTAATGATTCAAAATTTAAATAAATAATTGTTCTTAAAATATAAATCATATTTCAAAATAACTAATTGTGTATACCATTCCAGTTTTTTTTAAATTAAAACTAAATTAACATAGTCTTACATAGAAAAACTTAGTTAATTAGTTAATTATTTTATTTGCCAATTGATCACCGGCGACAAAATTTTATTATTATTTAATTTACCAGCACTTACAACATCATTTCACATCTAGGGCAATAAAACGTGGTGTCCCTTGTGTGTTTTTCCTGGATAACTTAACCTTTCAACCGAAACATATACATAGTAGGTATAGTAGAATATATGATGATTAAAAAGTCTTTCCAACAAACGAGAAAGTACAACAATGTACAAAACATAAAAATAAAACAAGTATAAAAACACAAATTTAAAATGTCAAATCCTGTATAACTTATTATATTTTCTTAATTATTAACAGTTAAGAAATAAAAACAACAGCAGCGTAACACTTCTAGTATTATTTATATCTGGTAACTGAAGCTATTAAGGGTTGAGTGTCAAATTGATCCGGTAATAATATTAGGGGGAAATGAATTGCCATTTCCTGATTATACTTTATGAATGCTGTATAAGCTTATTAGTCGGACTGAGTGATCGGAGTTTGTCTGAATTTGATAGATATATGCGGCGTAATTAATAACATGCAAATTCTATTTTTAAAATAAAAATCTATTATGCATCACAAAGAGGTTTTATATTTATAATCTATACTTATAATGAAATTCGAGTGTCTGTTTGTAAAATGAAAATAGCCCTTTTTTACTCAATGGATATGTATGTATACACGGTGCATACACCAAAATAACATTTTTTACAATCTTGTCGGTCTGTCTATCTGTTTGTTTCGGCTAAGCCCCGGAACGGCTGGACCAACTTTGATGGGACTTTCACTGGCAGATAACTTAACAGATTTAATAAACTTAGGCTACAATAATTCTCTTTTTGTTAAATTCAAGCGCGTACAAGGTCGCGGGCATAGCTTGCTTTTTATTATAATAAGTTATCAATTGTATTGACGATGATGATGATGATGATTCATGGGTAAGGTTTCCATCCGTAAAGGAGATTAGAGTATAGATTATAGCAAATATTGTGCGAATATTAAATATACTCTATCATATTCCAATGACTGACAAGGTTTAAGGAGTAGGAACGACGTATGTAGCAAGTGTTTTTTGATTAAATGGGCGACAACACTGCCAAATTAAAGAGTTCAAGTTTATTATTAGAATTGGTTTATAGAGTGATACTTCCCTTATATTGACATTTGTTATTTGATATAGTTAAGGCATTAAAGTTAGGACTTACTAAAACAGATTAAGTCAGTAACAGCGGTTATCTCATCTTGGTAATAAGCAACATTAACTTTATACCTGCTTGGAAAATAGATTGGTATATGACGACTTCCGTGGTCGAGTGGTGTGTACACCGGTTTTCATGGGTACCCCAATCCGAGGTCTCGGGTTCGACTCCCGGGCGAGTCGATGTAGATTACCATTAGTTTTCTATGTTGTCTTGAGTCTGGGTGTTTGTGGCTACTTACATTGGGATCGGAGTAATGTATGTGATGTTGTCTCATATTTATTTATTATATTTATATTATACATAGCTTAGTCACTGAAGTAAAGTTTCATTAAAAAAAGAGCGAGTCTTATAGACGTCACATATGATGTGCAAAAACGGACATCTCATCTCGGTAATTAGCTACTTTAACATTATACCTTCTCGGAAAATGGGTTGGTATCACCAGGAGGCAAAATCTATAAAGCACCGCGAGCGTTCATTGGTAAAATCAATTAGCGTACTTACGCCCTTCTTAACATACAATACAGGAGTGCCAGAGATAAGATGATATTATTTTTAATTTATCATTATGCATATATATCAATTATGTTAAATTTAAAATAACAATCAATCTACCACAAAAGAAAAACTCAAATAACCATTAATAATCACATTACACATTAATAATCATATTCGCGATCTAATGTGTCAGCCGCAAAACTCCCGCCCTTTTTTTATTAAGGGAAGTTGTCCGACTTGATGCAGATGTTGGTTGTTTATTCCAACAATATAATTAATACATTTTCATAACATTTTTCGCAATGCAAGTAATTGGTAAAAGTTATTACATGGCCCATTTCGCCTATACCTTTGTTCGTAGACAATGGTTTTATACGCGATAGCCGGTCGCTACATTTGTAATACACGGCCAGTTATATGATCTCACCTGTTTGTTGTTACAATAGCACTGGCTTACTCACAATTCTCATGCAAATTGATGGAAAGCTTTGCTGTTTGGTCGCACAATAGCCGGAGAATAAGTGCTATGTAATGAGATGCTACATATCTGTTATCTCTAAGTAGTTTTTTTTTTTAATATATGTATATTAATAATTAATGTTTTGCTTTCAATATGCTGAAATACGGAATTGGTATTAATGTAAATATTTAGATATCACATATTTTTTTAATTTTCTAATGATGATGATTTAATTTTAATTTATAATTTTTTTTTTACATTTTATTAGCTATCGGCTGCTGCTTTAGTCGCGTTTTGGATAAACATTGTTGGATAACATAATGTATACTATGTTCTGACCTTTGTAGTTATATGTAGATTAAACTAAATCAATACTACTACCACTAATAATAATATTACTTGGTGGTAGGGCCTTGTGCAAGCCCGCCTGGGTAGGTACCACCCACTCATCAGATATTCTACCGCTAAATAACAATATGCAATATTGTTGTGTTCCGGTTTGAAGGTTGAGTGAGCCAGTGTAACTACAGGTACAAGGGACATAGCATTTTAGTTCCCAAGGTTGGTGGCACATTGACGATGTAAGGAATAGTTAATATTTCTTACAGCGTCATTGTCTATGGGTGATGATTACCACTTACCATCAGGTGGCTCATATGCTCGTACGCCAACCTATTCCATAAAAAAAAAATTGTAATAATAATAAATGAAAATAGCTTAAATAAGAAGAATATTCTGTTTATATTCGTAATGTTGGGTATGTCTTGCAAATTGAATTTTGAAGTCGTCGTGGATATTGAAACGGTTTTCATTCTTCAAAATAAGTTATTCGGACTATTTTTAATCTCACAGCTTGAATATTTTTACGTATGTTTTCAACATATCTGTATTATATTCAGTACGTCCCAATATATACCTAAATTATGATGTAGTTTCACATTAATCTGATACAAATATTGATAAACAATTATGACATAGAGATGTGATGTATGCTCATATTACCAAGTTGTAAAGCCTATTTGAACGAGGTATGTTTTGATTTTGATTTAATAATAATTCGTATTTGGAATATGGATGACGTCAATGTATTGGTTTTGAATCAAACGATAGAAAATAGGTTTTAGTGTACGTTCATTCGGAAAGTTCCACGAACTCATAGTTTATTCCATTGCAAAATATTATATTACATTGCCCCGATTTATTTTAGATTCAATTGTGAAATAGCTTAAGGCTAATTACACAGCATATTATCTAGTCAATATAAAAGGCATAGGGACTTTATAATTTTTACATCGTCAATGTCAAAAATATTTATTGAATATAGAAGCTATACTTGCTTATTGATAGTCAAAGATACCAAATTCTTCAGTTTTTTTTATATATTTTCTTTTGTTTTTTTAAAAAGCATGGAGTCGATAATCTCATTTCCAAGGTGTGCAATCAACCAAGAAGTTATTACTTTTATAATACCTTTGATCTTAATCTTCTTCTTAAATTTATTAAAAGACCCCATGTTTATTGTGTTCATTAATAAAGTTAATAATATTTGTAATAAAATCACCCCTAAATTATTATTCTCACTGTGTTGTTAGCTATACACTAAAAAAAATACCAATGTGATATTTCAAAAAACAACAATCTATGAAATTTTTCATGCATTAATAATACAAATGTTTTGTAAAACATTTATATTTTTTGAAAAGTGTTTATTGGTGTTTGCATAATAAAGAAGTCCAATTACGTTTCGAGTAATAAATGCAGATTTTTGAAATTTGACGTTGACAAATTAAGTATAGGAGAAAGATGATGGATTCTTCGCTTCTCGCTGAGTTTCTTTCACCTGTTCTTCTCAGGTCAGGGTATTTTCCTCACCAAATCTGTGGTAGTGCTTAATTTGATAATCAATACTTATTCACTTACTAAAGTGTGATGCCACCAAAATAAATAATAGAATTGGTTTTGATTTGATTTTGACTCAGTTCATTATTAATAAAATTCTTTATACAAATGAAAATGATTTATAGAGGCCAACGTGAAGATAAAATCTAAAGGCCTCGTTTCCTCCCACAAGTAAACAGTGAATGTTTTAGCTTCCCTTGAAGAGCCTTTACATTAACATTTCGTCCCATCGTAATTGCGTATAGTAAATAGTTTGAATATATATATTTTTTATTTCGATTTTCGCAAACATAAATATAGATTCCGCAAAAAAATCCTTCCATTATGGTGGACAAAAATGTGACAGAATCTCTGACACCGGCAGGTTTCCTCACGACGTTTTATTTAACTGCCAAGCACAAAATAATTTATCAACAAAAATTAAGCACGTGTCAAGTTAGTAGAGTTCGCACGTAATTGAACACGTGATATTAGTTTAAACGGCTATAATTATTCCTTTTGTAATGAATCTTTAAATTAAAAAAAATTATATTTATAATATTTTTACCTTTATAATTTTTTTAAAGTATTTATAACTACCCTTTGTAAAACGAAAGATTTCAAAAATGTAAATTTAATTATGATTACTTAAAGATATGAACGCTTTAAAAAGTATATATATTTTTATACTCTAATGAACCCACTTATTGTCTATCTTTAGTTTGTGTTATTATAATATATTAAAATTAAATCCTAGAATTCTCCTTTGAGATTAATAACATATGTAGAACTTTGTGCGTTCAGATGTCTTTCATGTCATTGTTACAATTAAATGAGTGGGTGCTATTCAATTCAACTTATCTTTGAAATAAATTAGGTAGAAATATTAAAAGTAAAGTATAGTAACACCCTGTAAATTTCCCACTGCTGGGCTAAGGCCTCCTCTCCCATTAAGGAGAAGGCTTGGAATATATTCCACTACGCTGTTCCAATGCGGGTTGGTGGAATGCACAGGTGGCAGAATTTCTATGAAATTAGACATGCAGGTTTCCTCACGATGTTTTCCTTCACCACCGAGCACGAGATGAAATATAAACAAATTACGCACATATTTATAGTGGTGCTTGCCTGGGTTTGAACTCGAAATCATCGGTTAATTTGATATTTTTTTCTAACAAGGTCGTAAGACAACGGATCAGTAATAAAATACTGATCTTTGAATACTCATAATTTATTTCGTACCACTGATAACTATACAAAGAAACCTTTCACATTATTTTACTGAAAGAAGGAATGTATGTTCCAAAATGGAGTTCAACAGATTTAGCAGTCTTGGCTTTGCGCTGATAGTCAAAATACAAGTGACTTTACAAGTATATATATTTTAATCAATAAACCGATGTAAAATGTAGATTTATAATTTCGGTCCCTTTAATCATTCACAATTAAAATGATTAAACGGGAATCCAGCGGAGGGCGGTATCTGAAGCAGTGCCGCGGACATAGCAATTTGTCAACGCTCAAACGTTAACCCTTTCTTTATCGTATTTTAGCTAATATATATTGTATATATGTTTTTGCGAGAAAGGACTTATAATTATTTTGAAAATTTAATCGAGCTTTTGCCCTTGAATGGCTTGTAATTTTAAAAGCATAATAATACTATCAATATTACTAAAATATAGTAAATTAAAAATTTGTTTTTTTTTTATCTTTTTATTAATATTAACTTTGATTAAGACCAAGGTCAACACATGCATGACGTGTCAGAAGCGATACACGTGTGGTCACTTAGTCAAAAATACATAAGTATTTTTCAACTCATGTGTTTTAGTTGCCAAACGTATAATGACCTATAACTGCAGGACTAGTCCATAAATTAGAGACAACTCTGATAAAATCAAAAACAAAGTTATCCGGATAACAACCGACATAGCTTCCATCATTAGCTGACTGAAGTAGGAGTGGTCTGGTTACGTACGTCGAGGAAACGATGGCCGTTGTGGCAGAAGAGTCTCGGGGGTACTTTGCATTGACAAACGTAGCTTAGGACGTATTAAATGGTCAATGACCTGAAAAAATTGGCGGATGACTAGTTACGGAAAGCAGAGATCATAGAAATTTATCGCAGTTTGGAAGAATGCCCAGCAATTAAATATAATAGTGTTAGTAGACAATATTTATCTAAAATAAATATTTGTGACAACGTCTAGTGTAACTACAGGCCAAGGGACATAACAGCTTAGCCAAGGTTGGTGGTACATTGACGATGTAAGGAATAGTTAATATTTCTTACAGCGTCATTGTATATGGGTGATGGTGACCACTTACCATCAGGGGCATCAGGTGGCCCATATGCTCGTACGCCAACCTATACCATAAAAAAGTCTACTGATTTTTTATAATGTAATACAATTTTCTAAAATTAATTCGAATAAGCACCAATTCTGAAATGTCATAAGGCAAAAATATCACACATCAAATTTAAATCATATAACGCAAATTATAAATTTCAATTCCATACGCAGTGTTTTAGCACCATTTGTTATATGGCTTTAGCGTTGTTAGTTAATTCAGGGGTGAAACTCGTGAAAACATTTATCTTAAGCACGAATTTCCAATTTCCGCTTCAAGAATCCCATTTTCGGGAGGTAATTACCATTTACATATTATAGCGTATATATAGATGTAAGAGAACTGGCGTGATACAGATAACTCAGGCTTTTTTGACGTTAATGTGTCTTATTGTAAGCGCTACAGCAGATATTTTAAAATAACACGTAGGCAGTGTATAAAACGGCCTTAAATAAATGCAAAACAGAATTACGCGAATATTATTATCTCTGAATATGTTTTACTTTTATTTATTAGAATAATTTTATCAACGATATATGTAGCGCTATAGCTGGTGTCAAAAAGCGATAGGTTGAAGGGTGAGTAAGTTACTTTTACTGTAGCCACAAGAGACATAACAACTTAGTTCCCAAGGTTGGTGGTGCATTAGCGATGTAAGAGATGGTTAATCTATAGTCGGTGGCGACCACTTATCATCAGGTGGTACATTTGAATATCCATCAAGCCAAGCAGAAAGTTGTTATATATACTGTTAATTCATATTCTGACTTTTTTTTAAAACCCTAATCTTCTTAAGCTCGAATAGAATTCGGAATAGTAATTTTCATGGAAACGGGTTAGTTTTTTTTTGTTCCCATAATACATAAAAGTGGAATTTCACAGAACGGGCTATTCCATTGAAGGTTTCAGTGTGTTTTAGCTTTGAAATATTTGCTTTGGTGTTTTAATATTTGCTCGTTGGCGTAAAGGATTTTTTGTATAAAAAGTCATGATATTTTAAGAATGCAATATTAGTGCTACAGAATACATAATATTTGAAATGTAAAATTTTTAAGTCTCACGCTTTTGTTAGAAATGGTGGTGTTGTTTAGGCAACATTTACCAAATTGTACTTTTGTCAGTAATGAAAGCAAAGTTTTGCAATCTAAGACATATCTTAAAGAGTTTGATTTGTACAACTTTTTTATTCACAAACCAATGACAAACAAGTGAAACAACAACTCTAGATATATTTAGTTTCGATCTGCAATTTTTCCGAGAGTCGAGTTTCCTTCGGTATTTTTTGTCTGCTACTAAAAATTACGGTAATCAGACATTCATTTATGAAAATGTCTGATTACCGTAATTTTTCCGTATACCTAGCCGTACATAAACAACGCGTGGCTTTTTTTAAGATAAATGATATATGTATATACATACGTCGAAGCACCAAAAAGGTTCATTAGGATTTTTTTTGTCATATACTGGCAACTTTTTTACTCTTTTTTATGCTATGTATCTAAATATATATAAAGTTCGAATTTATAATTAAATGAACTCATTCGTAGGTTATAAGAGATTATCGTTACAAGGAAAACTCTTACTATTAAAAAGAATGTCTATTCAAAATTCCTCTCCAATTGGGACACTCTTTGATTCCCTAATCTAATTTAATGAATTTCTCATTCGCTTTGTAATGAGAAATTTAATCAGTGGAATAAGGTTTTTTTCGCAATATCTAAATAGTTCGTATACAATTTTAACCTTTTTGGATACATATTTACATTTTTCAGTTAGGTACTTCTAAATTATAAATCATGACGCGAAATGTCACCTTATGTATGTTCTAATTTGATACTGTATTATTTATGTTTGTGTGTTTCTTTGTTTCGGTTTGTTATTATATAGGCATTATGTACGATGTGGATTTAGTATGATCTCATATAATTTGAGAAAAAATAAGATATCGTTTCGAAATCAATTTTATCTGATGCAATGCGATATGAGTATTATGAATACCTTTTAAGGATTCTTATTACCCTTGAATCGACCGTTATTTAATATTAAATAAATAAATAAATACTATTAAAATTAGACGAATACAGGTAATACTCATTACGGACGTTAAATGGGAAGTAAAAGCGTTAACATAAAAAAGCTACTCGTTAAAAACAATTTTTTATATTTTAACGCTAGTCGTTCCAATGTACTGGTAAAGTATTATATACCATACAGTGGAGGCTTCTAAATTATATTTTATTTTTGCTATAAATTTGCCATATAATATATGAAATCGTTGTTCTATATCAAACATACAACCATTAATGTTAGGCTAACGCACATAATAGGTTTTTAATAACTTATTACTTACATATTTAAATTACGTAAAGGTGCAACCACTAAATACTCGCCATGCCTAGCTTTACAGATGATATTTATGTCTATCTATAATAGGAAATAATTGTATGTAAATGTAATACATTATACAAGTAAACTTAAAATATAGTTTTGAATTTTTTAGCGAAACTTAACTTTAAAGTTGAACAAGAATTCCTGCGAGTTTTCTCCCCCATCTTGAAATAGGTAAATTTTATTTTGACTTACTAATTTTTTTTCATATTTTACTTTAATATAATGACTGATAGACTTTTAGCGTTGCAATAATGAGTACAATTATCCGAGCGGTTTTTGGTAAACCAGAACAAGCTTTGTAATATACTATTTTAGAATGCAATATAAGCCGCACAATTTAAACGTAATAATATCGAAATTAATTAATTTTATGTACAAAGTTAATAGTCAAAGAAATTCCTTACTAAGCGGTTTTTTGTTATGACAAAATGAAATAGGTTTTGTTAATGTGAAGTAGGATGGTGAAGGCAGATAGGAGATTAATTGGCGCTCAACAATTCAGATGACACCTACGCACGCTTGACATAACATTTTATCTTGGTTTTGCTTTGTCGGAATTTATTTTAATTGATTGATTCGTTGTAGCTATATTTGTTATATACAAGTAAAAGTATTTCATCTTTTTAAATTGTCAAGAAAATGAGTTTCTTGATATAATATGTTAAATAAATTTAATTATGTATTTATTTGTCATTTAAAGCTTTATTGTTTCGAATGAACGATAAGAAATTGTTAAATTGAATGTAATGTGTTATCTAGAGGTAAAGTTTAATTTACCTTTAAAAGACCGTATCCCGTCGATCTCGTGTTCAACTAATGGAATTAAATCGTCAGACAAGAACTCGTGAATGGGATTCAAAGAACAAATTTACATAAAGGTATGACCCCAGGGATACGTAAAAAGGATAGAGGTCTGGTATCACTGTTCTTCAAACAGTTTCTTTTGTACAATCATAATCAATAATGGTATTTGTATATCAGAAAAATATATTAAAATTGGAACTTTGTGTATATTAAAATACATAATAAAATACGTATTCTCAATGTGATAGCAGACAGAATGGATTTGTTTTGTTACAGCCTGAGTTAACTCACAATAATTGCTGCTTGGAATATATTATAAGATGGATAGTGTTCATGTTAATGTTAATCAAATTATTTTTATTATTTGTCAATAATAGATAGCATTAGTAGGATTTTAAATCGCGCTATAGTTGTCTTCGTTTTGTTACAATATGGAAGGCATTATTCCAAATAAAATTTGAGTTTCCTGGAGCAATAGTTCTTTCATTCGTCATCTAACAGATAGATATTTTAAATTAGTTTGTTTTTTTTTAAAGTGCTGTAATATCGAATTGGGACACAATCCTGTAATGATATGTATAGCGTAGGGCATTATAAATAAATACGAGGTAAATACTTTCAAAATAGGATAGTTACTCTCTTTTAGTATTATAAGAAATAGGAAACCGTTATAAATTATCAGCTTGTCTTCACGAGGTAGATGACAAAAGGGCACAACTCCGTTTTATTGATGTTTTGGTATATCATTATTTTTGAATATCACCGTGCTACATAAAACATTTAATAAAGAAAAACTATACAATATATCACTTCTTGTTGACGTATAAATAACTATAATAATTTGTCTAATAAGATGTCACATTAAATTTGTATATACACTACGATAGAATAGATTTCGTTTGTTTGTATTTAATTATGTAATTGCATTATTTTAATTAATGCTTATAACATCAAAACTCTCGTCCAACTCACAATCAGTCACATTTGATACTACTCGTTAGAAGGAAGCTGTAATAAGATAATCTAATCCATTTTTTGTATCCCTGTACTGTGTATATATGTATGATTCGTGATTATTGTTTACTTGTGTTGTATTGTAAATATAGTATCGGTTATAAGGACACCGATTGTAAAAGTAGCGCAAGTACTATGATGTGGTTTTAGAATAAAATGTATCGAAACTGGCAATGTTATTTAGTAAATGAAAAATTTAAATTAAGCAAACAATAAATTATATGGTATGAAAAGTAAAAACCAGTATATTTTTTAATCAATTTTAATTTATTTAATATAGAAACTTACTTCTTCAAATTAAACACTACCACCGGTTCGGCAAAGCAAATACTCGGACTGGAATAGAATCGGAAAAGGAAATAAGCTTTTTTAATTTTATATTTCACATATTGTTTACATATATTCAATATCATAAAGAAATATTTAGGTAGCGTTAGTTTCCCTACATTTCAAGGCTATCAACTACGAAATCATTAAGGTTTTTCATATTTCTTTTAAATTTATGAAAAGAGGCATTTGGTAAGCCAACCAATATTTTACTAGTTATAAAATATCGATTCCTTTCCCCACTTAAACGCAAATGTCTCAAGATAAATTTCAAGGAATGTTATTTTACCGTTTTTTATGAAAGACGCTAATTAAGTTAGACGCGGCGTCGGCGAGAATGTAAAATGAAATAGCCGTGTTTCTCCTGAAACAAAGAGTAGCCTTTACCCTCGGAAGCCGACAACAATGCCCGCTTTCCCACTTTATTACCTTTATAAAGACCTTTGTAGAATTAATTACCATTTCATATTTTTTTTGAACTTTTATTTGCTAAAAAACAAGCAATATTATTAATTTTATTTGAAGTATTATGATTTACTTACTCATTGGTTAACTCACGATACGACACTGTTTCTTAACCTATAATTGTGTCTTCAGCTCAGGTAAGCATTAAAGATTTTCATGTTTTATAATTTTTCTTATGCAAGAAAGCATTATAAAGAGTTATCTTTATGACTTTGTCGGATTAAAATCTGCAATATTCACCAATTCGCGTTGGAGCAGCGCGATGCAATACGCTCCAAACTTTCTTAAATCTAATTTAATCTATGTGTGAATCTTGTGGATTGGAAAAACTAATTCCATTAAAAGAGTAAAAGTGATGGACTTAATGTAACATGCTATTTGCAATTATAAATATAAAAACTTTTAGTAAAGAAAATCATTGAAGCAATCTTAGTATTATAGTACGGGCTATTAAAATAAGGCTTAAATCTTAGTGATGCAACTGAAGCAATCGTCTTACGACTTATCTTTTATACCTGAGGACCCCAAGAGAGATATTGTTTGAATACAGTACTAAAGAAATAACAGTATTATTAATAATTTCCGATTTATATTCATAATAAAGTTAGTTACGAGTACTATATGGTTTGTTTTATGGAAAACAAAGTTTGCCTACTATATAATTTCAAATTAAATATTCCATGATCTTAGCTGTTAATACAGTTCAATGGGTTTGCACTTAAGACATTTAATCTCGATAAAAAATGTATTAAGGAATTGATGGATGGTTTCGATATCCATTGAAATTGGAATTTTAAATTAAATCAATTTTATATATTATGATTGATTTTAAGGTTGTACAAATGCTCCCACACTATTAATTTTTATCAGTTCGCAGGTTTGTTTTTGGCTATTGAAACTATAGTTCTTAATAATCAACATTTCCACTTATATAATGTAGTGTCAACATTTTTTGACATATATGGGTTAAGAACAAAACGCTAACATAACATGTGAATTGAATAACATGTACATAATTGTTTTGTCGGATTGCCGTCCGGTATTTTGACAGTTAGGGAACAGAGGAGCAATCTCTATTGAAGAAACTCAGTATTATAAGTGGTGATGACTTCTGGACTTTTACGAACGTGTGTGAACTGCAGTGAGTTTTAAGTTAATCCTTTCAGAATATAAAAAAATAACGATGTTACATAAACAATAAGTAAATGGGAATGGCGAATTTTACCAATTGGCTGCCTCGCCTTTTCATATCAGTGAAGTCGGTGGACTGGTTCAACTTAAGATTATAATTACAGGCGTGATTATACGATTTGAATACATATTTTGTATTAATTATTATTTTGGGTCACTGGTGTATATATAATATAGAAATATTTGTATGAGGGTTTAATATCGTTAAATTATTTCAATACAAAAACATTTTGTCCAAAGTTTCATAGCTGACTTTTAGATTAACGGAGTCACATAAACATATACATTAGCTATAAAATATTACAATATATTATGATATATGTATTGATGACTATGCATTCGATTTTAGTTTTACAGTTTATATACAATATATTATAAAATTTATATACTAACATTAATACGCTTGTAACTTCCCTAACTTATTCAATGGTAATGTAAATTAAACCAGTTTGTTACAAAGAGCTTTATCTTTCTGAAAAAAATGTAATTAAGGAAAGTGTGAAAGTATAGGGAGTCATATTTTTTTGACCCAAATTGCGGACCGCGATCTGTAAGTATTTACATCAACATTTCATCACGTACTTTTAACGAGAAAAGTCCCATTCTTAGACGTAATTCGGAGAAAGCAGATGGAAAATTATTATGAAAGTATGTCATGGAGCGAAAGTTAAGTTATATTTATTTATACCTATGTATTTATTTAAAAAATACTCTAAGAATAATACTTTAATACTTTTCAAAACGTAGAGCCGAGATGGTTCAGTGGAAAGAACGCATGCATCTTAACCGATGATTTTGAATTCAAACACAAGGCTTCACTTCTGAATTTTCATGTACTTAATTTTTGTATCGTGCTTAGTGGTGAAGGAAATCATCGCGAGGAAACCTGCATCTGTCTATTTTTTTTTAATTTTGGCCACTTGTGTATCCACCAACCCCCATTGAAGCAGCGTGGTGTCCTATCCTACAATCTTTGCCAAATAAACATAGTTAAGTTAGTTTTACTTGTCTATATAAACATCATAATGCGATTATTGCTGGCGTCATTTTGAATCGCAGTGGAAACGTTGCGATGCGTATGTTTATGGTTTTCGCATCTGTTTAGGCTGTTCATGCACGATCGCGTCTAGATCTCCATTTCGAGTAGGTATTTGTGTCTGCGTCAGTATTTACGAGCCGAAAATCTGGCGTTGTATTAACGTGATCGAATTCACTCCGTGAAAACAGTAGTGAAGTGATTTTATTATTTAAATACACTTAGTATGTATTTATAAAAGGTAAATTGTTGTTCAAGCCAAATTCACTGAAATAAATGTCTGTTGGCCTTAGACTTCTGCCATGATGACATTCCATATTATTTTTGGTGTTGATTGCTAAAGAGAGCTCCACTCTGTTATATCGAGAAGATGTCGTAGTCTTTCGAATCCGTGCCGAAGACGGCCACCGCAGTAGTTTTAATGGGTAGCACGTATATGCCCCCCCCCCAAGAGGTTCCGGTATCATTCCAAAAGTTCCCACCGATTAAATTAAAATATTTTTGCGGGCTCTACCTATTCAATTTTTCTATCGCCGAAGAGCAGTACTTTTAAGTAATAATATTATTATGAAATTGATTATACATACCGTAAGTATTTGTATATACAAATCCATATGAAGCTATAGAATCGAACTCAAATTGTTGTTACATAAATTATAGTATTACCATGAATGAAAACGTAACTTAAATACTGAAGTTATCCGAGTTTTGACATAAAATACGTGAATACCACTGAGATTTTTCATAATTCTCGGTAAGTTTGGTTTCAGAATACTAAAGAGATTACGGGATCGTAAGTAAATAAATCAAACGGCGCCGTTTTTTCTTAATGTTAACCAAAAACCGAAGTCCTTGTTACGCCCTACAGCCGTATTAGGATTCCGTAAGTAATGTTTTTAGACGCGAAACTATTAAATAAATTATACGATATTGTTTACGCTATCATAATAAATCGCAAGACATGGGTTATGGAAAACTGTTTATATTATATATTAGGCTGTATTATAGTTATTAATTACGAGGAATTTTTTTTTTTAATATTATTTACTTAGGGAAATATTATATGGAAATATAGTATGCAAATGAGTGCGTAAAAATAAACTCTTTCAAAATTCAAATTACTTTATTCAATATGAAAGCATTATACGTACTTATTGATAGTCAAATTAAACCTGTTCAGAAAATAATACACCGTGATCTGGGAAGAACCGACAAAAGAATCACAGCGGGTTTTTTTGCAAATCTATAACATACATATTTTTAATATAAAAAATCTCCTAAGACTAGCCAAATACGTAGGAAATATTATATCACGCAAATGAGTGCGCAAAGATTATTATCCTCTTATAATACGATGAGACGGCAAATCCGACTACACAACAACAGCCTGTAATTTTCCCACCGCTGGGCTGCTTCCCCCCCCCCCTTTGAGGAGAAGGAGAAGGAGGAAAATCTTCCACATTAAAAGCAACTTGATCGGTAAAATTTCAGGCGGGCCTAGTTCGATTTAATTTTCAAGGCATGGGTAGTGCACATGAGTAATTTTTATTATTATTTTTTATTACAAGGGGTTTAAATCCAGAACAACGTGTTTTATGGCCTTAAACCTAGCCACTGGACTAACGAGGTAGTCAATTAAAGCCAATTGATATTATAAGAATAATTCAAATTGCTTACAATATGTATTACGAAAAAAACCGTGGAGCATTTCCATTTGACTTAAAAATGAAGATGGAAAAAACACTAATAACACTCCAGTTTATAGGGAGTTCGTAGTCGTAGTAGTATGTAGCGTCAGTACTGGACAGAGCTGATGTATGTTATGACGTTATTGATAATGTATCTCTGTCAAATGTTTATTATAAGAATAATTCAAATTGCTTACAATATGTATTACGAAAAAAAACCGTGGAGCATTTCCATTCGACTTAAAAATTAAAATGGAAAAAATATAAATACACACTCCAGGTTATAGAGAGTACGTAATCGTAGTCGTATGTATCTTCAGTACTAAACAGAGCTGATATATGTTACGACGTTATTGATGATATTGATAATATGTTATTGTTATAATATATTACTATCTATGAATACTCGTATATCTGGAAATAATTTGAATTGTAATTGAAATGTTCGGAAAAAGTAACTATTGATTTTCTCGTCGACTCTTCTCGGTGGACTCTACATTATGAATCTGTCTTTTGACATTTAATAATATAAATAAAATAATTTAATTTTGAAATTCAAATGTACGCATTTAAAGCGAATCATTGTAATTACAACATATTGCAACTAGCATAAGACATAATAAAATACTAAATTAATAACATTTATCATAAATAAACTGGTTGTCGCCTGCAGCTCTGCGATGGTCGTCAAGTGTTAATATATATATTGATTGTGATAATGATGTTAATTGTTATATTATATATATATATATATATAAGGATAAAAATAAATAAGGATAAATGAGTAAATCGCTTTATTTTGAGTTGAAGCATGTTTCATATAAAATTTCTTACTTTTGATTTTGTGAAAAACCAACAAACAGAGTTACTTCCGTATTACATATAATATTAATAAAGTGTAAATACTCCGTTTGCTGACACGATTATTTTTTTACTTTTTTTTTAATAAATATTAAAATATAACACAAGCATTTTGTTTTCATTTATTTCAAGGGAAACTTTTACCCAAATTTCTAAGTTAAGATTGTTAGCAGTTTTTGTCCTAAACCTGGGATCTTCCAAGTGTTTCAACAGCAAAACAAATATATCATTTGGAAATATAGTTTAAGGTAAATTATTTATATAAACATATATATATATATAAATTAAAGTTTTTTAATGAGTAAATTATATGATTACCATATAAATTGTCCAATTGGAATATCATTTGCCTAGAAAAGTAATACAGCAAGGTTAATTTAAAATAAATTGTTCAAACAAAAACAAAATGAATGTGCGGTAACTAATTAAAATTAATATAAACCCGTTAAATAATTTTCAATGGACAGATTCTTCATAATCAACACCAAAGATTTTTTTTAAATATATGTCGAACGCAATTTTCTTGCACGGTATTACTTTACAATCGAAAATGTTACACTTGCTAGGTTGTAGGATTAGGTGTGCATACTGCTCTAAATTCTGTACTTTTCAAAAAAATATTTACTCAATAGATTCCTGAGAAAACATCAACGTCACAAAACCATTAACGTCAATCAAACGTGAAATCTGAATACACAGTAATTTGAAAAGAAATATACTAATTGAATCAAATTTATTTCTTGCCGTTAATTAATAAAAAACCAAAAAAAGACATTTTTTTTCTCTATCTCCATATCTTTATTTGAACTTGATTTATTTTGTAATAAAATAGAACTTGTCGTTGCGCACTTCTAAATTTGGATTGGAGGAGTGTTTTGGGACAATACGTTTATTAGAATTTTAATAAAACTTTTTTTTAAGTACTTATAATTTATACTTTATGATTTGAAATATCAGATTGCAGAGTTCAATTGAATGTTATGCTGTATTGGTTCCTTTTGAGAATATTTATAATAATATAATCATATCGAGATAATGATTTTGTTTACAATTAATACAAATTATTTATGAGGAGAGAATATTATAGGTATCTATTACCTGTATAGGAAATAAATTAAAAAATCCCATATATATTAGGAGTATGACGTTCGTAGTTTTTTTTGTTTGTTAAGCTTTAACGCCATAACGGCTTAACCTATTGTCATTACATTTTGAGCAAAAATTGTCAGGACGACAGAAAAGGACGGATGAACCTAACACCTACTCATGCAGGTGTAGCCGCGTTTAGAAACTAGTGTGCATATAAATTTATCTATCTATTTTTAAAGTGCAAATTGTTATTATTAGTTAAAAAAAAAAAAACAAAAGTTCTTACCAAATAAGTGCAAATAATGCAGGTTTTTGAATATTTCTAATAACATGTTAAATATAGGAAACGGATTCACGAAATACAATCTTGTGTTACGTTATAGGATATATACACATCTTAACTTAGCTTAACCTAATTGTATTGGAACACGGAAGTACAGGCTCGGTTAATTAGATCCGGTCTGAGAAATGATTTACAGCGGTAAAGTCACTACTAAATGTAGACATAATATTTACACAGTACTCTGTTTAACTCTGTAATGATAAGTCAGATAAGAGTAACGAGAAAATCGTGAATTTTTTACCAATAAATATGCATGTTATAGGCAAGCTTATTAGTTTAAAGGTAACATAAAGTCCAGAGTTCGAAGTTCGTGTTAGATAAAAAATCTTTAACCAAAACAAGCTTTGTTGCAGCTAGAAATTTCAAAGTTGAACACGCAATCATTGGTTAAGACCGTTACGACGTTTTGACCACTGGGCCACCTCGGGTTTCGATAGATATGTTTCAAACTCAAACTCAAACTCAAATAACTTTATTCAATATAGAAGCATTACACTTTCTTATTGATGGTCAATTGAAACACTACCACCGGTTCGGAAAACAAAATACCCTGACCTGAGAAGAACCGGCGAAAGAAACTCAGCGGGGTTTTTTTTTTTTTTAGTTGTCTCATATATTATTTAAACAATTTAATATGAGATGAAATAGCCAGGAGGCGATCGTTTCATTCCCAAGGTGTGCTATCGATCATAAACTCATTAATTGTATAGTAACCTTTTGCACACAAGCGTTCCTTAATAATTTTCTTAAATTTGGCAACAGAGGCATTTTGAACGCTTTCTGGGATCCTGTTGTAAAACCGTATACATTGCCCCACAAAGGAGTTACTGACTCTATGTAGTCGAGTAACAGGAGTAACAAGTTTGTGTTTGTTCCTTGTACCAATGCTATGAGTATCACATTTTCTCATGAAATCATTAATATTTTTTCGTACATACATAACATTGCAGAATATATATTGAGAAGCAACAGTCAATATCTTGATTTCTCTAAATTTATTCCTTAACGATTCTTTAGCTCCTAGGTTATAGATTGCGCGAATAGCCCTCTTCTGTAGCACAAATATAGTATGGATAGCGGCTGCGTTTCCCCACAGCATAATACCGTAAGACATTATACTGTGAAAGTAACTGAAATATACTAAGCGAGCCGTATCAACATCGGTACATAATCTAATCTTTTTGACCGCGAATGCCGCAGAACTCAGTCTACTCGCCAATCCGTTAATATGGGGGCCCCATTGCAACTTGGCATCAACAGTAAGGCCAAGAAACTCAGCAGAATCAATTGGATCCATAGATTCCCCGTTAATGAGTACATCGGCTTTTACATTATGTACATTTGGTGTACTAAATTTCACAATTTTTGTTTTGTTATTATTAAGCCTAAGATTGTTTACGCTAAACCAATGTACTATATCAGCTATAGCATTGTTTACGTCGTCGTACTGTACCTGTTTTCTATTAATTTTAAAAACTAAGGAGGTATCATCAGCAAACAATACTATATCATGTTTGTTCCCAACAAGAAAGGGCAGGTCATTTATATATGTGAGAAACAGAAAAGGTCCAAGAATTGATCCCTGAGGGACCCCCATACCAACTGAGACCCCAGGAGACCTATTTCCTTTAACGTCAACCCTCTGAATTCTATTGTTAAGATAAGAAGTCAGAAGGTCAAGCGCACATTCTCTAATTCCATAGTGATAAAGTTTCCTGACCAGAGTCTGGTCTGTGGCAGTTGTATCAAATTCACAACTTTCTTTATATACGGTTCAGACTCATGCTGGTTTCCTCACGATTCCTCCTTCTACCGCACGTTATCCGATTTGATCTTAAAAATCTGTAAGCATTTACTATGTGTGTTCTAGGCAGTAGGCCATCCTGGCTATTATGTGAGTGATCCGGTGAATATAATGACAATCAAGACACCATAGGCACTGTGATTGATGCATTCACGATGTAAAAACTAACATATATTTAATTCAATCATAAAGACATTTTTTTTTATAAATAAATATGAGACAACATCACATACATTACTCTGAGTCCAACGTAAGTAGCTAAGGCTTGGGTTATGGAAAATCAGAAGTAACGACGGTACTACAAACACCCAGTTCCAAGACAACATAGAAAACTAATGATCATCTACATTGACTCGTTCGGCCGGGAATCGAACCCGGGACCTCGGAGTGGCGTACCCATGAAAACCGGTGTACACACCACTCGACCACGGAGGTCGTCAAAACCAGGTAACAAATTATCATAAAGCATTTCTACTCAACACTTAAAATAATAATAATTTCAATTTATAATCTCTTCATACAATTTGTACGGCATGATTGAACAAAACATGTTGAAATACAATGTGATTAATATAATATCTATGATACTGGAAATTACTTTTGAATAACAAATACTAATAATGGACTATAATGTAGTATGTACTAATACTATTAATTTCAGCTTGGAAACATTGAATGGGATTTTAATTAATATGAAAATCGTGTTTATGTTAGTCAACATACATGCAGTTTAGTTAATGTTTAGTTAGATAATTTTAGGTATTTTTAATAAGGTAAGTAAGTGACAAAAACGATAATACCGGTATGTTTAATTCATATTGGGGTTCCGAGTAAGTCTGAATAGATGCTATCAGGAATGTTTAGTAATATTGTGTCCCAGCTTAAATTATAAGAGAGACAGTGTAAGTATAGTCACAACGGATATGACATATTAGTGCCTAAGATTGTAGCATATTGGCGATGTATTGGATGGTCAATATTTCTTACAATACCAATATCCACAGGTAAAAGGAACACTTTCTATCAGGTGATTCTATATTTATATCTATATATATAAATACATATACTTACATACTTTTAGATACTTTCTATCTTTGATCGATTGATGTATCTGGTGATTAATTAATTGCACCTTCACCTATATATATGATAAAAAAAGAAAATCTGTTTAAACAAACAAAGTATTACATTGTATTGTCAAAATGTCATATACAACAGATGTAAGAAGTCACTTCCATAGTTGTAAATACAAATCGAAAAAAAAATATTTAAAAAATATATAAGTCATTTTCTACTACAGATATTTACTGCTCAATTATGTGATTATGATATCTAGCTATGCTAGTTATGCTAAAATCAGTTAGATGAGTATCAGTTACATGTATAGCAGTAATACTCGAGTGACAATAGAAAAATTCCCATATTTTAGTACACAAGTGTTTGCGCTAACACAAGCTTCCTCAATTTATTTATATTGCTTGAAGTTTATAACACAATATAAGTGATATCAGAAGAAAAATGGCGATTACGTGCTTTTCAAGGCACATGAGTGTTGCACTCAGTGTCTTGATAGAAAACACCAATAACTTTTTAGTATCCGACCCGACACATCGACCCTAGAAGCTAGCCCCTAGATCAACAAGGCAGTTATATATTAATATTATATAAACTCATTTTAAACAAAGATAGTATATAATTACAGAAGTACATATATATGTTGGTTTCATTACAGAATTTGTGACAAAATTTCATTCAAAACTTAAACAAAGTGACTTCATATTAAACTGCGTGCGTGAAAACACAGCTTTGTAACTTGTTTTGTTTCCAAAGCTCCAAACCGTGTGCGGTAAAAAATACTCTATCCTTTTATGAAGGTTAGGTTTTTTATGTAACAAAAATTCATTATGAATATTCGTTTTTGCTCAAATGTTTTTATATTTGGTTTGAAAAAGGTTACTGTAAATAGTTATGTAATTTTGTTTAATTGTAAAAAAATGAAATAAAATAGAAATAAAACGAAACTGTCTTTTATTTCGCACCATGTCAATTATACATTATATTTACATAACAATTTCATTAAATGAAATAAATTATTCTTTACATTATTAAATTATATTATTATCATTTTAACTTAAATAAGTTTTATTGCTTATATTATTAATAGAATGAATCTTAAATTACGTAGTTTCTTACGTAAAGCTATAATTTATTTACAGTAATACTATAAAAAACTTGTATTTAGCATTATTAATATTTATCAATTATGTATTAATTGTATGATCACGAAAGTCAGTAGAGAATTTTTTGTAATTTGAAAAATATCGCAAAAAGTATTTATTATTTTTTTACAATAATAAAAAAATAGTTATTCAGCCGCTTGTCGATTGATGTCGATAAATTTTGGAGTTCATATTTGTAGGTAACATACTCGTATATTACTTTCCGATACGACTCAATAGAGCAGGACAATAGCCATAAATGTCAACAAAACAGCAATTTGTATGAAAAAGGTATGTGTAATATAAATAAATAGACTAGGTGTAACCGCGGGCACATTAAATCATAATATATAATATAAATGTTTAATGCTATACTGGATATAGCTCTACCGAAAGATAAAACAAAATATAGAGTAGTTAAGTCAGGTATACTTACTTTTATTAGAGAAATTAATTAACAATAAGTACCAAACAATGACTAGGAAATAATAATTACTATTGTAAGTAATTCTTTGTTAAATTTAATTGTTGAGATGTAGATACATTAGAGTCTCTGGTTTGATTTATAAAATAAATGATTCAAACTTTACTATTGTTTTAACCGTTTGTTAACTAATTCCGATAAATAGTATTGAGATATTTTTAAAGTTGTACTCTATCAAAATATATAACAACTCTATGTTAATGTATGTTATTGGTTTATGTTATACTGTAGAACTAATTATAAATGTTTTAGTTGTATGTCATAAAAACAAAAAAAGGATCGTTTACAATTATACCTTGAAAATTACATTCTTTTACTCAACATATAACTGTCAAATAAAAAACCAGATTATTTAAAAAAAGAACTGTAAGAAAACACGTGACGTAATTAGAATTCTCATTAAAAATGTTATCAAAGAATTTTATTATTAGCTATCCGTAGATTGGAAGTTGATAATGGTAACACTTCGTTGTTTCATGAAGCACGCAAAGTTATTGGAAGGCTCCCATTGTTCTATCACAAAAAAAACACCTTACAATATAAATTATGTGTTTCTTTCCGTATAACAAATAAAGTAACACAATCTTTATTTTAATGTATAATAATAACGTAATAAATTGATCAAGTTTATTGAAAGAGAAGTCTTTGGAAACTGTTCTGCTCGAAAGTGCAACTTTAATAACTTTGTTAATAAATCATGTGAATTTATTTGATATTGAAGAAATAATATAGTTGTAAGAAACAGAGAGTACCGTATTGCATCAGCTCGTAAATATCCCACAGCTGGGCCTTATAAGCTGACCTTCTAATTTTTTTATTAGTTGATGAAGCTTAAAACGCTACTCTGACGTGGATTGGTACATATGTTGTACATTTGTATTCAGCTCGTGCATTTTTCCACATGCAGTTTTTCTTTCACGAGACAATTACAAAAAAAAAAACAAATAGAAAATTTCAAAATGGTTCTCGTTTAGATTTAGATTAGATTTCTGTTTTCAAACTTCTAAGCTCAATATATTTACCTACGGAACACTAAACATTTGACAGATTTATGACATTTATGAATTCCCTTCCAAAAATATGCGATTACATCATCGTTGGATGGAGCTATCATAATGCGAATATGACCCCACTTATATCCCTTCAACCTTTCAATCATTGTGTTAAATTGTACTTATACATATTTCGTTATATAACATAACTCGTGTGCCATACCCGCATCAAATACGTTCTCTTTGAACGTTGATTTTATCTGAATTTTATTACTTTGAGACGCTGAAAGCATTCCACTTAACGGAAACACTGGAAATGACAGATTTCTTTTTCGATTCTAAATAAACTCTTTATTATAGAAAAATATCATAGAATGGATCAATAGTTTGGTTATTATATATTGTTTATGAGATTCTAGTTTGCTGATAATAATGAGTAAAATTTATACAATGAATGGTTTCTATGTTCGTGTGTGTATCGTCCTTATTTATTCCCCTGATTGTAATATTTGCCTCATGATTTGGTCCAAAAAATTAATAAAATAACCAAAGCATAACTACTGTTATTATCTATATATATAAAGGTCAAGTACCACTCACTCCTTAATCACGAAAACTTAGAAAATATAATACATACAAACTTAAAATTGAGCAGGAAGGTTTCCCATAGGGGTTAACTTCACCTCAAGGGGGTAAAATGGAGGTTGGAATTTTCGCGGGTAAAGCCGCAAGTTTATTAGTTCTAGCCTTTCTATAAACTTCATTCAGAGAAATAGTTCCCATTGGGTGAAAATCTACCTTAGGTATATCCAAAAATCTGCATACGTCCCAGAATTGGTGACTTAGGTCGAAACCTTCTCTTTAAAGACGTGAAGTTTAGGCCCAAATGTAAGATATATACAGTTACTTACTATTTTCCTTTAAGATTTTTTTTACTTGTTATGTAAAATTGTACAATACAATTTCTCTGCTTATAAGAATGTAGAATGGCACAGATTGTTTCAAGTACGGCTTGTATTGTGTTTTGCCGAATCAGATATTTGAAGAGGTTATCTTGAGACTGAGAAGAGATTTTACGACAGGAGTATTATTATATTTTGTACTCTCAATACAAAACAAGCACTGAGTTTCAAGAAGAATAAAGATATAAGTATTATATTGTATTTATAAAGTACGTTTTATATAAAATGGGTAGCCACATAATAAATAAACCTTGTAGTAAATAACAAATAGTTGTGAAATATATACATTTGATATTAAACAAACATCTAGTTCAAAATTCTATAAATTCCTACTAAAATGTTAGGAGACTTTATGACGTGTATCTTATGATAAATCAAATATTTACAACACTAAATATCATAGAAAAATAGGTTTGAAATAAAGTGTCAGAATTGGAACTAAAAAAAAAACCAAAAAAGATTCACCTATTTAGTTTTTTTTAAATCAAGCATAATTTTTCTACTTTTCTACTTAATAATTTCGTATGCAACAATTTAATTTTGATGTTACACAATCAAAACTACCGCCATTTTAAATGATGTAGTAAAACATGTTCAAGTTAATTATTTGTGTTCGTATTAAATCATTAAGGTAAATATAGAGAGCATTTCAAGCAATCGTGTAATTCTATATAAATAGTTGAAGGATTTTGTTTTGTAAAGCTATCTCAGACTTTGAGCAAGATCTTGTACATCTTAGCTGGGGTTATGCGGGTCACGACGAGTTAATATATTCATTGAAACTTACTTCAGAAGATTTAGAAGATAATGTATTATTTTAGAAGACAGCTTTTATCTTATTGAAGTGAATATTTCAAGGTTAATTAGAAAATACACTCAGCTGGGCCAATGGATTGTTTTTGCAAATATAAATAATACAATCTTGTTTAACAACAGTGTATCCCCGGTTTAGAAGATTTGTATGTTTTCCACAACGCTGATCCAGAGTTGATTGGTACATGAGATAGACTTGGCTGGTTTGACTCATGGTTTTCTTGTATAAAATTGAGAAGTACAATTTTTTTTTTAAAATATGAACGAGTTGGACCTGCAAATAGGCTATATGGGAATTGTAAGTGGTTACTGTCACCCAATTAGACATATGCAAGTTTCCTCACGCTGTTTCCTTCGCCGCCAAGCACGAGATGAATTATAAACACAAATTTTACATATATAGTGGTGCTTGCCTGGATTTGAACCCGCAATCATCGGTTAAAATGCACGCGTTATAACCACTGGGCCATCTCAGCTTGTACTTAATTACTTGCATTTAAAAAATCGGTAATGGTTACATTATTTTGGTATACTGATCACTTGATAAGATCCACGAGTTCAATTATCTTATCATCTCGGTACAAAAAAAAAAAAAGTTGAATAACAAGATGTAAGTTCAAGGAAAGAAGAGGAAAAGGAAGGAAAGGAAAAATTTTGATATCAACCACGGTACGTTTTCATATCAAACAGTTGTATAAATGCATTTTTGAACTGACTTTTTCAAGCGAAATACGAAAAGGTATGCAAGTGAGTAATCTGTATTCCGCAGTGTCTATCCAACTAGAGACGAAACAAAAAATCAGAAACTATTCTTAATTTGAAAATCTATTTTACCTTTTTTTTCTCTTTTTTAATTCAATTAAGTCGTTCAACATTTTTTTTTACATAAGAAATATTAAAATTTAGTCCTTGGCGTAAAAATATAAATATGACTTATAAATAGTTACTGTAGAAATTTTGATCGCGTGGAATGTTACAAAGAATGATAGCAACATTATCCCGATGATACAGATGATGAGCAATTACAAATTTGTTTTTATTTATATTTTCAACCGACTTCAAAAAGGAGGAGGTTAACAATTCGTCTGTATATATATATGTCTGTTATTGGGTATCAAATTAACTTTGAAAAAAAATGAAGAAAGCATAATCATTTTTCGTATTTTTGTCAAAAATGTTTACTGTAAATGTTTATTGTAATAGCCGTTAAAAACGGCCATGAATTTTGGTAGTGCATTGGTCATTAAGGGAATGGGTAATATTTTTTATATCCCCAATGTAATGTATGTAATGTAATATAACGTATGTAATATAAAAAAAGTTTATTTATTAACGTGTTATCACAAATATTAGTACTAAAATATACGATGTAAAATAAGAATATGATACATTTTTATTGTTTTCTAAATAAAATTTATTATTTCTTTGATTATTAGATATTATTAATGTCCTCTCGTATTGAATAAAAGCCTTTCATTTGCAGCTAGTGAAATGGATCCACGTAAATCTTAGTTTTCCGGTTCGATGATATCGATATCGAATTATTAAAGCATCTATCGATATTAACTACGCCATGTTTGTTCGAGGAACCGGAAAATTCAACAGTTCTCGTACAAAATAATACCGATGTTTGTTTTCAAATACCATAATCGTCAAGGTTATCGTATTGTTATATCGATTCGTTTGTTTTGTTATCTGTTCAGATAGTCTTTGACTAAGGAAGAATAATATTTTGTAATTACAATTAAACAGCTGATATAATTCAATAAAACGGTTGTCCGTAATGGTCATAGTGCTGGGCACTTATCATTTCTTCTATAGCAGTTTTCGATGGTCGTGTGATTATACTATACAACTAATGGCACAACAACAACAACAGCCTGTAAATTCCCACTGCTGGGCTAAAGGCCTCCTCTCCCTTTTAGGGGAAGGTTTGGAACATATTCCACCACGCTGTTCCAATGCGTGTTGGTGGAATACACATGTGGCAGAATTTCTATGAAATTTGTCACATGCAGGTTCCCTCACGATGTTTTCCTTCACCGCTGAGCACAAGATGAATTATATAGACAAATTAAGCACATGAATCAGCAGTGCTTGCCTGGGTTTGAACCCGCAATCATTGGTTAAGATGCAGGCGTTCTAACCACTGGGCCATCTCGACTCACATTATACCATGCTTGCGCTAAAAGGGGCCATTTACCCAGCACAGCTTACAAGCTTTACTGATTATGAGTACAAATTATCTTCTTTTACGTTATATACAAAACAAACTATTAGCAGTTGTACCACATTCTTTAATCTTTTTATTAAAATGTAAATTATTATATATTTTTTATTCAACGCTTCAAATTGTTGAAAAAAATTGACCCCAACTCTACTCCGTTACTGTGTTATTGAGGTTTTTCTGATATTCATTCATATAAATCAATACCAATATATACAAAAAACAGGGCTATCCGTCTTTTGAATACGCATTGCGTATCAATAAATAACTAAGGTTTTCAAAGAGATTGTTTATTTTTTTATTCATGAACGATTCGGATACTTTTACATGCATCGTGAATTTTTTTAACAAAATTTGACTTGAATATTGACTGTATATTTTTACTTTTAATATTATCTTTTTTCAATATTAAAACCTCTTAGTTAAGTTTTTAATTGCTTTTTTATTTTGTGATATAATCATGTATGTATGTATGTTCTATGTCTTTTCATGATCCGTTAACTAATAGTATATTACTACATTTGATTAGAACATTAAACAAGCATATTACATGTTTATGTTTCACTGGCAATAGTGTCAAGTAACTTAATTCAAAATAAACTTTTTTCAAGTAGGCTTTTACAAGCACTTTTGAATCGTCATTTTACAATTAAGTGAAGCTACCTATGATTCGGAAAGTAGATTCTACCGAGAAGAACCGACAAGCAACTCAGTAGTTACTCTTTTTCAACATTTAAAAAATACAAACTCATGTTAGCTAATACAATTATTAAAAAATATAGATAATTATTTAAATTAATATAATAATGAATAAATATATGTAATAATCTGGTCAGTTGGTCTGTTTATATATTACGTAAACACGAAAGATCAGACCGACGTGAATCATAATAGGTAACGTTTGGATCGGTCAGCGATAAGCCTTGATAAGGATTGAACTATGTAGTATTCAATAAATGACCTTGCCTGTAAATCGCGTTTCCTTACGAACTATGGAAATTTATTCAGAAGACGCACGGGCAACACTGAAAAATACCTTACATAAAGTAGAGTATATTCCATTCGTAGCAATACTCTAAATTCAAATACGGACCATTTTTAGACTTGTAACACATTCATTTTGCATCAATACATTTCATCAATAACGGTCGAAATAAGAAGTTCAAAGAATTGTTCAAACGAGAGATAATTCAACAGATTGAAACTTTTCTAATAAATTGAATGGAGTTAACATTGATAGACGTTGAAAATAGATTTACAATACGAAGTTTTATTGTCATAAATCGTTATTATACTGATAAAGTTATACGGGTCGTACGTCGTACCGGTACGATTGACAACTTTTTCTATTTTTAATTTAATCCTATTTTGTGTAGTTTATGTTTATGTATATTTTTCTCTTATTAGGCACGTCTTGAAAATGTTGGTATTTTCATCTAACCAATTGCTACTGGTACGTATGTTGCTAGTATGACGTATGTCCTGTAGATGTGTGAGTAAGTACGTTTGCATTTGAATTATTGGTTACTTTGTATTGAAACAGACAAACGTGAAAGTTTCAGATGGACTTTGGTAAGTTTTCAACGATGGCAACATATTATGATCGGTATTAACACATGGACAGTTGAATGGAAAACTAATATTAGAAATTAAGTTCAATCAAGCGTTGCTGATTACTTTATTTTATTAAAAATGAGTATTAAGAATTTAATAATAAAACATAAGTACAACTCTTCGTAATATAATTAAATCAGAAATATTTTTATTACTTACAGCGAATCCCAGCATCTGTAACAAATAAATACGATTAAAATTTAATTTTAAAGGAATGCAATTAATAATTTATTGAATAATAAATGTTGCTTTTTTGGGACTGATTGATGTTAGTATCTTTGTTTGAGATTAATATGCTGAGATTAAGTCGCTACTGGAGCCATCCAGCAAGTTCAAACTCAATGGTGGTTAGCTAGATATTATGTAAAAGAAGCACATAGAAGCAATAATAATAATTATACGAAAATTTGAGCTAGACGTTTATGAAGCCTTTGCACTCATTGAAGCAATGAAATTCTATGTGTTAGAAGCATTACTTACATTGCAAAGGCTTCATAAATGTCCAGATCAAATGTTCGTATAATTATTATCGGTTTATAATAATTTTATTTATTGCTTGAATATCTAGAATATATTTTATTTATGTCGGTTGACTGACTATTTGATATCTAATCTATCATATTCATATCGTCCGTCTCCTCGGTGGCCTTTTAGTTCTAGCATCAACCTCATTTAATACAGAAAGGGTTATAAAAACGATTACGCTATGCAAATAGTAATCTAACTTTTTTATTTACTAAAGGGTAAGCTTGATGAGAATCAAGTATTTATTTATCCCTTACGTTGGTGACGTCACTAACGGTGTCATGTAGGCTCGGCTGCCAGTTCCGGCATTTAACTGTCCTGGCTCGGATTTGGCTTAGCTTGGTTCGGCTCTGTAGTATAGAGTTACGCTCTGAAATAATTCGTTCATTCATTCATTTATTTGACGCATCGTCATATATAACAAGCATAGTTCCACCCGCGTTGTTATTGCTCCAATCCAGTAGATACCATGATGTTATAGTACTAGCAGTGAGATTCTGTCATTCATATCTCACTTGTGAAATGTTGACACCCGTCTTAAGTTGATACGTCATTTTGATATGGGAATACAATTTATAATTTAGTTAATAGTCAACGTAGATTTTCACATTCAGACATTTCATGATAGAATGTTTTATTACTGAATATCTGTGATAATAATTTTAGAATAAATAGTTTTTTTATGTAAAAATAAAAATACATATAAATTTTCAGCTTTATAACGTGAATGTAATATAATAATGAGCATATCTATCACGTCGTAGTTAGTCGTCCAAACGAAATTTAGTAGTTTACTGTACCTAATTAGTAACTAAAAGGGAAATTATTTGTCATCATAAGTATGAATAAATTTAATGGTAGGTATGACTCACATGCCTTGAAACCGTCCATTTTAGTTTTTCGAAATCAACAAGACAGCCAAAACACGCTGATAATAATAACTGAATACTTATAACAATGATCATTTTCATCGAATTACAAATATTTCTATATTAAGTGTATCGTTTGTTATTGGAATGGGTACGACATTAATTACATTGCGTACGACAATGATTAATTTATCATCGTCTCAGTACCGCAAAGGTTGACTGGAAAAGATTTCTTATTGCGATACGTCACCTCTGTATGTATATCTAATTAAGTTCGTCACTTACTCCGAAATATACTTTGTTCTAATTGCTGTTAAAATATTTGGACCTTGGAAAAGTAGTGCTAAAACTTCTTTAAAAGTAACACCTCGCCTTATCCCACTCAAGCGGTCAGGAGGGCTGGTTTTTGCACACAGGATCGGTTTTTGGATACAACGGAGAATTCTTGCCAGCATTCTACGCGGTCATTGCTTATACAGTAACTAATTATGAATTTTTATTCTTATAAAATTGCCTTAGTAAAGTAAAAATTAAAAGTAAAGTAACAGCCTGTACATTTCCCACTGCTGAGACAAGGCCTCCTCCTCCATTAAGGAGAGGGTTTGGAACATATTCCACCACGCTGTTCCAATGCGGGTTGGTGGAATACACACGTGAAAGAATTTCTATGAAATTTGTCATATGCAGGTTTCCTCACGATGTTTTCCTTCGCCGCTGAGCACGAGATGAATTATAAAGACAAATTAAGCACATGAAACAGCGGTGCTTGCCTGGGCTTGAACCCGCAATGATCGGTTAAGATGCACGCGTTATAACCACTGGGCCATCTCAGCTCGATTGCCTTATTGAAAATAATTCTGATGTAAATAATACATTTGCTTCAGTTTACTTATTCTATGATATTCATATTGAATAATTTCTATGCCATTAATTTGTTTATAACGACAATAATTATCGCTCCGGTTTAGGTCGGGTCATATTTTAGACATTCACATATTTTGTAGGCTTTAATCGTTGAGCTATTAAGGCGTTTTACATATACACGTTTGTAATACATGTGGTACCATTTCACACTCCTTTCACATCGAAGTTAAACGTGTCCGGTTTCCTACTTTCTGACGGATGTTACTTTTTCATTCTTTGCCTTAAAACATAAGTACCTATGTGTAAAAGTAACCATTTTCTAGACGTTTTTTTTTATAGAAATAAAGTATGATTTTAAATTTTTGACAGTTTTAAAGAGACTAAAAGGATCTGCTCTACAAGAGTCTCTCTACTCTCGTCTTGTACGGAAAGTTCAATACAAGAGTGAATAAAATAAATCAAGTGAAATCACTGTACAGAAATATATATTTTGATGGTGAAAGAACATGTTCCGATATAGGTATCTATAAATTAGACATATGAAGGCTCTTTTGAGTCGACAAGCTACAACCGTTTCGGTAAGTAGATTCTACAGAGAAGAATTGACAAGAAACTCAACAGTTACTCCTTACCACGATTTTAACTACAAAAGTATGTAGTTAAAATCGTGGTGTTGTAAGTAAGTACTACATTATACATTTTATATTTATGTATTCTGCCTAGAAGTCAACATACACGAAATTCACGCTTTTTATCTTTAATATAATCTTGAATTAAGTAAAGTTTATTTTTATCAATGTTTATAAAATGAGTTTTAATATTTTTAATAGGCCAAGTTAAAAATAGCTGGTGTATCTTATTATAGAAACGAATAGTGTGCCGGTCTGTGCCTCAGGGAGGATGTATTAACTTTGCGAAGTCGGAAACTAGGTGTTATTAGTTTACCTTTCCTCCTCGTGTCCATACAATGATTGTCACCGTTCCTTGCAAGAATATGATTATCATAATGTTGTTGAAAACATAATGTGAAGCTGTGAGTATATTTCACTTTATTAAAAAAATGCTGAAAGAAGTCTTCAGCTTCTAGATTATAAATAAATTACTTGGTGATAGGGCTTTGTGCAAGGCCGTCTGGGTAGGTACCACCCACTTATCAGTTATTCTACCGCCAAATAACAGTGCTCAGTATTGGCGAATTTTATTTGATGTTTCTAGTCCGTACTGGTTCACATAATGTTGTCTTAAATTTTCGCGATTATTACACATTTAAATAAAACTAGCTATTACGGATTTTAATCGCGTATATTAATTATTTTGGACATCCCGACGTTTCGAGCACTTTACAGCGTTCGTGGTCACGGGTAGACTGTGTGTGTGTGTGAGTGCTCAGTATTGTTGTGTTCCGGTTTGAAGGGTGAGTGAGCTAGTGTAACTAAAGGCACAAGGGACATAACATCTTAGTGCCCAAGGTTGGTGGCACATAAACGATGTAAGGAATAGTTAATATTTCTTACATCGTCATTGTCTATGGGTGATGGTGACCACTTACCATCAGGTGGCCCATGTGCTCGTCCGCCAACCTATACCTTAAGAAACAGCTCTTTTTACAGTATAAAAACAGTTTCAATATACGCAGCGTAATCCCAAAGTAAATTGCCGGACATAATACCGTGAAAGTAACCAAAGTATACTAATCGAGCAGTCTCAACATCAGTTAGTTGTCTAACTTTTCTGACCGCGTTTGCTGAGCTGAGTCTCCCTGATATGGACGATATATCAGAATTTCACTGAAGTTTTGAATCCAAAGTGATTCGTTGTCTTTTAAGCAAGTTAAACTGTATTATTTCCTTCATTTGATACTAGGAATAAATTGCCTTTTGTTTGTTTCATTAATTATATTTAATAATTAATTCATAATTGAAAGACCTAGTTCAAAAATGGATAGGAATATTATCTTATGTTTAATTTTATCTTAAAATTTATTGAAGCTTAAGAATATACAAAAGCGGTTTCTTCTGCGATCATTCAAATATTTAAAAAGAAAGTAATAAGCCGTTAAGAAACAATTTACAACAGAACAATAAGGCTTTGACGATAAACCTCAAAGTGAAATCAATTCTGGGAATAGCTGGTTATAATAACATTCAAGGTTGTCAACTTTATTGCTCTCCAGATATTCAATGATTAAGAAACATCTTTTATCATCAAAACTTAGATGATTATAAAACTTCAATAAAGAACCGAAATGTATTTTTCTTTGATAACATAATTCTCGTCCGTAATTAACTCACTTGGACCATAAAATTAAAATTCATCCTAAGCTCTGTGATTATGGAAGCGATTTTATTTTAATTTTGATTGCTTACATTTTTAATATGACTTAAAAAGCACTTGGTTTAAAATTATTATATTTTTAGGTCTGAAACATACTGGCCACAATGCTCTGGGCAAAGATTTTTTTTTGTAAATAATTACGATATTGCATTAAAACAAAATTTGAAAGAAATAACCTGACAGTTGAGGTCTTAAAGAGCCACAAAGCTAAAAAGGCGTAAGTATTACGCACGGTAAACGGAAATATCTAATCATCCTTCATATATTATTATTACTTTATCAATATTTAGCATGTACTGCATGTAATACTATAATAAAATATTAACCACTGTTAACGCAAGATAAGGAAGCTGATGATGTACGAAAGACGAATAAATAGAAAAATTAAAGTAAGCTAAATTAAGAAGCAATGGGTGATGTATGAAACACAATGAACATAAGATACTTTTTTTTAATGATAATTAATACCTCCATTCCAATACACATGACGATAAAGTTCTACAGAAAAAACGAAGAGTGCTATGAGATAGAGACTAAATTAGTTGTTATGCCAATTTATATTTTATAATAATTCTACAGTGTTTGTAAAAAGTATTATAAGTAAAGTATAAGTAAGTATTACACGATTCTTCGCAAGCAACGCCCTAACGTAGCGATTAAATTAAATTTCATATACCAATTTGCTACCAATTTCGTATGCATAATGCAATATACTGTTATATTGCTTGAATGTATTAACTTGCGATGTTCATTAGTTTGCTCTTTGAACTTTATTAAATTGTTTCTGTTTTAATAAAAAAGTGAATATGTAATCCTGTCGCATGTGTTTTTATAAAATTTTATTTTTTCGGTGGTGTAGTTGACACGAGGGCCAGGGATCAAATTCCGGTTCAAACCAGTTTGATGTTATTTCTTAGTCAAGTAGTTCACAGTAACAACCCAGTATCTAGATTTTAGCAGATGTCTTAATAAATATGAGAATCATCAAATTCCGGTTCAAACCAGTTAGATGTTATGGCATTTTTTAGTCAAGTAATTCATTTTTTCTTTTTATTTTAGACAATAACGCTGTAAGAAATTATATTTAAACTATTCCTTACATCGTCAATGTGCCACCAACTTTGGAACCTACGATGTTATGTCCCTTGTGCCTGTAGTTACACTCGCTCACTCACCCTTCAAACCGGAACACAACAATACTGCGTACTGTTGTTTAGCGGTAGAATATCTGATGAGTGGGTGGTATCTACCCAGAGGGGCTTGCACAAAGCCCTAACATCAAGGAAGGTATCATAGTAACAGCCCGCTACTTAGATGTTACCGGAATACTTTCGTGTCTCAATAAACATGACAATCTTTGCTCTTGCAATTCCGTTCAAAGAAATCTTGAGTTTACAGTAGCGAGTTCAATAGCGCATATTATATAATAAGTCATGAGCTGAAGCAGTGCCTTTAAAAACTATTTTTACTATTTCCCTATTTATAATACAATCATTATCATTTTCTTTTGGTCTAATCTTTGTATAGAATCTTCACAGATATCTCGACTGGTTTTAAGGGTATCTGAAGCCGTGTTTAATACTACACGTGCCAGATTTAAGCATCGTGTCACCATTCTGTCTTTCCATAATGCATTTTTTCTCAATGTAAAATTCGTTACTCTAGTTTATGTAGCAGATTGTAATCATATTTCTGCTGAGGTAATCTAATCGGGTAAGCCTGCACGTCCAGCTTGACTTACAAATTAGGTTAAGTTCACATATAGGTATGTTGGAAGAACGGATTACAAGATTGATGAGGCTGCACTCTTTCTAGCTGTAATTAAATTCAAACTCATTTTTCTATAAACAAAAGATGATGTAGTGCAATAACATGTGTAACTCTTAATTAAAAGTAAAGATTACTGAGATAGCTGATATATTAGTTTATTGAGTATATATATTTTGGTGTATATATTATATATTCAGATAATAAAAAATGAATGAAAAATAATATGCATTAAATTTTTCATTTTTGGACGTCATTATGAATGACGCAAAATCCGATAATCTATTTTAATCTATATCAATTAATAAAAATGCAAATCATATTTCTATAAAAAACACGTTTTCCTTTGAATTCAATGAAACACATGAAATTTATTTTGAACAATAGGTATATTACTAAAAATGTTCTTTTAAAAATAATTTATTTATAGCAGCGTATTGGATTTACCCAAAATAAATAATACAAGTCCATATAAAATATAGCTACGCATTTCGAATTTATGTTGTCTCTTTTTTCCCACGCGGGTGAAATCTACAGAAAGGTAAGCAAGTCCTTTGGGAGGAAACTGGTTTATGTTGGATTCTCAATCACTGTAAGCCCTGTGGCCATTCTCTGTACTGATCGGAAAATATGAGGAGGCTAGAATCACGGGATAACTGATATGTCATTGGTGGTATATTTTTCAGCATTACTTTTATTGCAAGAAAATTGTAGACAAAGGGTTATCATTCGAGAAATTTCATACTGAAATTATATTCCTATCGGGTGAAAGCATTTCTAAAGTACTAGACCATTTTTATTACTGTTCTATTTTTTTATTTCCGGCTTAAAGGGTAACTCTTATCCTTTAACTATTCCTATAGTTGTTTGTGAATAAATGATGTGAGGAATCCTTTATATTTTCCAAAGTGTCAAATACTGGGCAATTATAATCCTTATTATTAGTTTAACCATTAATCTACGTTCTTCGTATAACTTCAAAATCTTTTCTTAAATAAAGATTTAGTAGTTTGATTACCAAATATCATATGTCGTCAATAATAATCCACCAACCTTGGAAACTAGGATACAACATCCCTTGTGCCTGTAGGTTTTTAACTATTTCTCTTTGGTGGCAGAATAAGTGAATGTGGTGGAACATACCCAATATTTCACAATGACTCACCACCAAGTATAAATACACATAAATAAAATACATTCCATCCATAATTGTTTCAATGTGAAGCACAAGAATATCTATACTATATCGTAACACAGTCATGGCTAATGGACTTCACTTTATCGTAATAAGCTTGCCTATAATTTACTAAAGAATATATCAATACAATTATAATGGAGTAAATACAAAGTAAGCTTTACTAATATAACTACAGGTACGAGGGACATAACATCTTATCTCCCAAGATAGGTGGCACAGGTGTAATGTAAGGAATGGTTTTTTTTCATTGCATTAATTTCTATGGACGATGGATACCTAACAAAAGGTATCCCACTTGAGCTTCCATCAGCCTATTAATTAAAGTATATATGCAAGTACTTTATTTCCCTGAACAAAGAAACTTTCATTATTTATCGTACGCTTAGTATTCGATTGTGCTATATTGGATTTGACCTCTTGTGAAAAAATATTTGAGGCTTACACACTCACCTCACTCAAGTTCAGTTTTTAGGTATTATGTTCTATTCCTTTGATTCTAGTTTTTGGTACGTTTCTGCAAATGACAGGCAGGCTAAGTGACTAGAACCACTCATAGATACCTGCAATATCGGGGGGCTTGCAGATGCGTTTCTGGTCGGTTTTCTTAAGGTTCCTGAGGCATAACCCTTTGGAAAACCCGCGGATGGAAATTTCTGTGTAATTTCTGGATATCCAAGTCATGTAGATGGAATACTGATGCGATGTCTGAAGGTGGAATTCAGCGGCCTTGTGTAAACCAAATAATCCTTGAGTTAAAATTCACGGGTACATATAAGCAGTCATCCATCAGTTCGACACTCTACCTCATGTGTAGGAGTACCAGAAAAAGTGCGCCAGTGGCAATTTTTGTAAAGATACCATTCGATTTATGATTTTCGTAAAAAAATACTTTACGAACGAGTTTTTTATTGGGTATGAGAGATAGTTATAAAGTCGATAAATGCTCCGGCGATCGTACAATGCATAAGTGATTAGGCTTACAACTTTGCCGTAACTTGAGCCTAACAATACCGATTATTTAACATATGTATAGATTTCTCAATAGCAACAAGTACTGCGAAAAGTGCTTATAAAATCATGACAGGAAAAATCTAGAACTCGCATTCTTTTTTCTTTTTACAGAACAGGGTTCAATCCTCAGGGTTCTTAGTTAATACAGAATTTTAAAATGATATGTCTAGTGGGCTTATAAGACTATATAAGTAAATATATAGTAATTAAAGAACAGTTCATCTGGCAGAGTCTTCTGTGACTTAAGGTGACGCTGTAGAGGCCACTCTGGCCAACAGTAACTGACAATTAGAAAAAAAAATTAAGAACAGTATTAAATCTGAAAGGAAGTGAACTTAAATTTAAATACAAAAGGCTTAGTTTTTTGCTGGGATTGCGGTAAAACTTTAAGCCTTGCTTCTTAGAAGTTTTATACTAATTTGCCTTTAACTCGAGAGTAAATGACCTGTTGTCCTCTATAGCATTATAAAGCAAAAGTTCACTCGCATTGTTAGTAAATCTACTTCATAATCCCTCGACAATGCAATGTGATGCATATTTCAGTAGACGGTACTGATAAAGCGGTAACACTTTTCGCAGTCCGTTTCATGAATACGCGATGAGAATTTTTCAAATTTACATCCAATATAAACAACAGTTGTAAGACAATATTTCATAGCTTTAACCGACGTCCAAGAAAGAGAAAGTTTAAAGTACTCCCATTTATTTGTATGAGTGTGTGTGTGTGTTTATGTTTTTGTGAATGTGTAAAATAAACACGACGATGAAGTATGCCACTAATTTTTAAATTTATCTGCATGGAATTAACAGTTGATTTGACATGAAAAATACTTTTCTTCACGTAATAAAATAAATATTTTTACGTTACAAACTGACATAATTACTAAATTCTCAATAATAAACCCGTTACAAAATACAATATAAATATAGGAAAAAATGTATATAGGTATATATTTTTAAAAAATCTTGTAATAATAACTTTTATCTTTATATTGAAGAAATTTATAGATTTGTCATATAAATATAGCTTAACAAGCTATTAATATCACACATTAGATAATATATGACATTAATAGCTTATGCAATCCTTCGAACATCCCAATAAATTATGGATTTGGGGGCTTAAGCAATGCTTTTATCGACAATAAAAGAACGATTTTCAAATCCGCTTGACAATATTTATTATTTGGCGCTTTTCAATCCTTATTGCCTTATTTATATTACAGTTCTGGTTTATTTATTTGATTTGACGAGACACAATGACGAATTCTATTTCCGTTAGATCTGTTTATGATCGATAATAATGATAATAATAATTACTTAATATAAACGTAAAGAGCACTTAGTATTGTTGTGTTTCTGTTTGTGTCTGTGTTTGTTTGTGGGTGCCAGTGTAACTTGGCACTAGGTACATAGAATCTTAGTTCTTACACTTAGGTGCGCATTAATGAATGGTTAAAATATCTTACAGCGTCGATGTTAGCATTGAGCACGACATCCCATGGCCTATTTCCACGTGTGCCTACCAATGTGATACAAAAATCCTTCAATCAAGATGTACGTTGTGCTAGATTTGCTTAGGATAGTTCCAGATATTTTTATATAAAGATTACATGTTTATACATTTTATTTATTTTATTAATTAAGGTCATGCTATCGTATGTATTTATATGCCGATATTTGTTCACGTTATATACAGAAATGAGCCGTGTAGTTAATAGCCATCGCAAACGTTTTAATGACTAAGAATTCCGTACAATCCATACAGTTCATCCGTAGAGTCCGGGAGTAAAAAGAGGAATTGACGTCAAAATATTACGTATAATCGACAGTGAAAACCGCGGACACAGATAATAAATATGTACATATATACTTTTTGTATTTTTAATATCGCAACATTTTAGCCTGAGGAGATAAAATGAGTTAACAAAAACCTTTTCAAATATGTTTCATTAGTTAATAAATTGAATTATTTCGAATATATTTTTTTAAAAAAAGTCATAAGACAAAAAAAACCGCTACTTCCCTGCGTTTTAAATTTGTAATATCTTCAAAAAAAAAAAACAAATCATTAATTACATGCTGTAAAGTGATTTATATGGATTTAATTTAAAAGCACTGTGTATTTAAGGTACTTCATTGGATAAGGATTAAAACTGTATTGCTCAAAATTGTTCGAAATTAAGCCATTATTTCTCGTAAAAACTAAATGATAATAAATAGTTCCTGTGGGCTATCCCTAAGAGATAGACATATATCATATTGGATTTTTAGAAAACCTTTTTTTTGTTTACAATACCGTAGTTTATTACATTATTTTGATCTATCTCTTAGGGTTTAGCCAGCGTTTGTAATGTACGCGCAATAAATGTGTTTTTACGACAATACTATAAAAACATTTAAAATGATCAGTGTTTCTCAGCTATATTGTTCATGTTTCATACATAAAACCTTTCTCTTGAATCAATCTATCTATTGAAACAAAAGCATCAAAATCCGTTTAGTAATTTTAAAGATAGGGAGAGACAGCGGTAAACGACTTCGTTTTATTATATTTTTGTAAAACGTCTGAAGCATCTGAAGCATAAAAAAAGCCTCGCTTTTTTTTAAAAAAAAAGAAGGGCAAATCTTTATTTATGATTGATGAAATGTATGATAACTTCTTTGATTAAACAATATTGTATGAGACCTATATGTAAGTTAAGTGTACCAAATCTATGCTTGAAATTCAAACGTTGGTAGGCCTTCATCAATACACGTCAAAGCTTCATGAAGACTTATTGTGTTATGAAATAAGAAGGCCTCGCTCCACTTATACTGAACACATTTATCATTAAGGCCTTATGCTTAATTAAATTTTATGCGTCATAAATAATAGCCAGATATGTCGCAGTTTCGTATACGAGGACAGTTTTTTATAATAAAACATACAAAGGTACACCTATCGAGATCAGAGTAAAGAATTTCTTTCTTTATGTGGATTCAACCTGCTGAGGAAATGTAAAATAACTTTTTTAATCTATTGATTTTCACCACATTTTGCATACTATTGGATCATCATTAAGTCCAAGTTATATTTATTTATACATATAATAATTGACCTGGATTTCGAATATTATTCTATTTATTTGAGGAACGGACGCCTTCTTTCTTCGACATGTCAATCGTTTCTCTGGTCGAGTTTTTTGTTACTAAATGAGTTATTGTGGTGATAAGTAAAAATCACTCTTCTGATTGGTGGCTTGTTCGTAAAGCGTTGAATTTTTTTAATATAAAAAATCTTACTGGCAACTTTGATTTGACAGTTGATGTTGTATATAAACTCAGTTGTAAAATACAAGAAGTCTGTGCCTGACTCTCTTGCCAAAAAGGATTTCTCGTTCACTTGGATCATAAGTGATTTTATTTGTGTATGTATCGCAGATAACTGACTACTGACAGACTACTGACTACTGACAGACTTTGGTTATTCTGAAGGGGGTCTCCCTTCAAAATAACCAAAGTCTGTCAGTAGTACATTAAGTGTTGATACTATTGGTGAAGTAAATCAAAACAAATTTTCCTAAAATTTCTGTAAAATACACCTGGTTGATTTAGGTGCGGTGGTTCGATTCAATATTTAACTATGTCGGAAACCACACGGCCTATTGTGCTAATAGAAACATAATTAAAATTGATTAAATTTAATAAATTCTCTAATTTATAATTGATGCGAGTACTCTACCCATTCAATTAGTGGTCAGCTTACAATATTATATATTTACTTAATAAAAACCCCAGCGCGTGGAAATAAAAATTATGAGATTTTTAGAATGATGATGAAGAATGGTAAATACTAAGATGTAATAAACAAAATTCTGTTATCTGAACTAGACTGACCCGCTACCGCGTGTCTAGATATGAATATTCTTCAGCTTTTCATCGCGATACAAAAGAACGAGAAATCAGTTGTCAATAATAACAGGAAAAGTAACTTTCGAACATCATCGGGTATGTTTTGACTTTTATTTGAATATATTTCTATCATAATTTCGAATCAAATGAAAATATCTGTTACATTATTGAAGCAAGCGCTTTACGAGCGCTGTTCATTCAATTTTCATTTTGATTTTGTGAATTTATCATTTAGATTTGGAATTTTATATTTATTACAGTGATATATATATATTATTTTTATTATTTCATGGCGAAGGTAGGCGGACCGGCCAGCTGATTATTAGATTTCCGTATTTTATGTTTTATCGGCTTAATTATTTGATGGTAAAGCAACTTATATTATATAGACGGGAAGAGTTAAATTATACAGACGGGTACATTGAGGGTACATTAGTTTTTTTCGCCAAGTTAAGTTTTAATTATTGGCTTTCTCTAAAGTAACATAATGCATAGTTTTCTCTTGAGTCTCTTTATTTATTGCATTTAAACATGTTGTGTAGTAGGAAACACAGAGGCGGCAAGAGATATCGAGTGTACTATGTACATATTTAAATATATGAAATAATTTGCATAAATATAACTAGTTTCTAAAGTTCTAAGTATAATGGCATATTTTTTTATTATAACGCTTTTTATTTACTTCACAGCGTCTTCACCATACTGAATTGCAAATTTTTAGTAGACTTTGTCTTGTATCTGTTTTTACTTTTATCTTTAGTCTTGAAATTGTAAACATTACTATGTAAATATTTGATTTTTTATACTGTTGGCTATCCCGATGAAAATGCCCTGGGGACGTTTCTGAAAATTACCTGTCATATTTGCTATTATTAGCGCTTTTTGCAGAGAATTATAAATTCAAATATTATATCAAAATGAATTAAAGTTGCTTTTTCTTACGAGATTCTCTTAATATTGTATGTATATATACGTGTACCAGAGAGAGAGTCGTTGAGCGCAGTGCTATTTTGATCAAAACTTTGCGAAGTGCGCTAAAGCTTGAATTAAGAAAGTTTAACGATAATTTATAGCTGTGCATTGTTTTGTTGTTCACAATTAACTTTTTATACTTTGAACGGTCGGTTACACTGTAAGATTGTTTGTATGTTTCGCGGTAGAATGTATAATGAATGGTTGGTACCTACCCAGACGAAATGAAGGAGAATGCGAACGCATTTTTTGAGCAAAATCGAAATGTTCTTAATGTTATAAATAATTAATTCTTACTTGATATGTTACAAATTTTGTAAAACATACACAAATATTCTAAAGTTTGGTTGATGTGACTTAAAAAAAATCAATAAGGCAAAGGTATCAAGCAGAAAGCATTTTTGTGAGTGTTGCCCCCTTATATATCAAATATTACTATTTAATAGTTTAGATTTTGATAAAGGCAGGAATTTCTAATAAATTTCATAGGATTTTTTTAAATGTGTACGTGCACAGCGTTTAAATACTTGAAAGCTTTTTTATGGATTCATAATATAATAGCATTAAATCCTCAACGCAGCACTAGTAATTCGATTTTTGAGATGCTTTTTGTAGCGAAGGCTACGAATGTAAAGGTTAAAATGCATTAAAATCGTTTGTGTGTTTACCTTGGTTCCATATTCAAAAGTATTGAAGTGTTTTTTTTTTAATTCTGAAAATAGTAAATAGGTTTTATTGAAAAACAGACTCTTTATTAATAATTAACATAATCATTTACTTATTTATCCTGTAGTTATTGTTATTCAAATAATGGAATGAATTGAGATAGCTATGCTTTGTTTATTTAAATTTGAAATAAAACAAATGAATTTAGTTCACTTATTAATTATGCTAGGTGCTTCGACTTTGGGTGGACATAAGTTTTTTTTTTATGTTTTACCTTTTATGTGTATATTGTTGCTTCTTCCGACATGTTTAACAATTGTCGTTCTATTTCAACTTATTTTCATAAAAACCTTAATAAATAATATACCTAAACTTTCCTTATGTATTCCTCTGTCTAAAAGTGAAAATCGCATGAAAATCCGTTCTGTAGTTTCGGGCTTTATCGCAAACATACAAACAGACAGACGGGCCGGGGGACTTTGTTTTATAATATGTAGTGATATACAAAATAAAGTCATCCTGAAGTTATATTCATATAATATCTAAAATAATAACTCTTTTAATACACTGCGAATATAGTTGCCATTTTAATATTGGTAAAAGATTTAACTTTAAACGACCGTTTATCTCAATAGCGGGTTAGTAATTACTTCTGAAAGTTTAACCTACTACTTAGATCAAGTCCGCTTACGATGAAGTTTTAAACTGAAAATAATAAGCTAAGCCAATTGAAAGAATAAATTACTTGGTAGGACTTTGTGAAAGACGACTGTACGTAGGTACGAGTTTCTTTTTTTTTTTAAAACGCGTCACGCGCGTCTCCCTCATGATGAAAAGTGGAGGGGGTTGTTGGACTCCCCGGAGCCATGGGAGCCTAGTGCGCCCAGGTACGCCAGGTTTAACAGCACGTTTTTTACAGCAATTACCATTAGCTGACTTGATTTTTGCCACATTATTCACTTACATATTTTTAGATAATTACATTATTTTAAAAATCAAATACAAAATTATACTTTATAAAAGCTTCTACAAGCATTTTTGAATTTGAATTAGTCATATAACAACTACATTAAGTTAAGCTACCGGTTCGGAAAGTAGATTCCACCGGCAAGACTGTAGTTACTCTTTTTCAACATTTCAAAATACAGTTAGGTTAGTCAATTATATATGTATGTAATTTATCCTAATTCCACGTTTTTTTTATCGTCTGTATAATCTTGTATCGAATAATATGCCTTATTTACCAATGTATTAATGTAACTTATTCAGTATTGGCAAATTGTGCCTCTCGAATATTAAATTAATAATAAATAATGAAGTAGCTGTTTACAATTTAATAAATACATAATGAACATGAAAACTTAAAGGAAAAAAACATCTTTATTCAAAGTGCGCTTCGCTGATAAAAAGTTAATCTAAATTAAAGTAATAACGGGCTCGGAAATATGAAGTTAGTTCTAGGATGTGGAGAAAATATTATTTTATCAGATTTATTCGTAAGTTTCATTTAATAATACTTATATATGTTAAATAAATAACGTCGTTCTCAGATTAGTTAAGTTTAGAATATACATTCAATTATTTGTTATATCCCTCGTTAATAATATATTATTAAAAGGAACAATAGTCACTTTTCATGTTGTTACTAATGTAATATTATTTTAAGAAAATACGATATGTTAACAGTACTATTTGTTGCCCCCGGCTTCGTTCACCTTTGAGGAGTTGTTTGTTATATGTTTGTTCAAGTTTGCTTCATAACAAATCACCAAATTCAGTTCATTGGTTTGGTCGTGAAAGAGTGACAGACAGACATAATATAGACAGAGTCACTTTCACATTTCAAGTGTGTTCCGTGAAACGTTGTGCTGATTTTGTAATAATAATATATAAATATAAATCAGCAAAATAGTTTTTCAATGAAAAAATACATACACGTAAGATCGGCCAAACAGTGTCAATATCTATTAATAACAAGCAGATATAATCAATTTTTAAAATTAAGTTCTCGATTTCATAGTGACTACTTGAATATGCTTAGATTTATCTTTGAAAATAAGGTTCCTAGCTGAAAGGTTAAATGCTGCTGCAATGCGAACGCTGAAAGGATGAATTAAATGAAGAAGTCAGCACTAAAGATATCTTTATATGAAGTCTAAAATTGAAGTCCACTTAAATATAAAATCGTATTTCATTGGTTTGCTAACTTTATTAATATACTACACTTTTTATTCAATTAATATATTAAAACTTTATCGAGATTTATTGAATAAAACAAACGTGATTAACAAAAGTTTTTTTTAATGCATTAAACGTAACGCTAACGTATTCGATTAAAATAATATTAACGAATAAAAAATACGTTTTATTATTTAGACATTAATAAATTGAGAATATAATTTCAATTACCTATTTTATTTGGTTAATGAATATCAAAAACGTTTAGTCATTTAGTTCTCGAATAGTTCAATAAAGTTTTTTAAGTTGAAGCTCTGATATATTTTTATTATTTTATTTCAATTACATAAGGCAGATTTGCAAATGGCCTCCTAGATGGGAAATTTTCAACTCTATCCATATTGTGATAAATCAAGGAAGTATTATTTTATTTCTCTTGGCAAGCAATTACACTAGTTACTACAAGTTACTAATGCTTCTAAACACGTGCATCTTAACCGATGATTGCGGGTTCAAACCCAGACAAGCACTGAATTTTCATGTGTTAAATTTGTCATTATAATCGTGCTCTGCGGTGGAGGAAAACATCGTGAAGGTGATGATGATGATGACTGTGTACTGTGACTAATGCTTCATACCCGAACACATCAATAACCAGCCAGACGGGAAAACGTCAAAATCATCCATCAGTCAAAACAAAGTCATCGTCAAATGAAAATATTTTGTAAAACAATTCTATTTTATTTTGTTTCTGTAAACCTAAAAACCTAATATGTGTCGTAAAATTGACAATTCATGTCATACGATGCTGAAAATCGTAGCACAGAGTTGAAATTGCCAGTTAAAATTAATTGTACGTCGATGAAGCTTTCATTGGCGTTTGATACAAAAAGCTACGAATAATAGGAGGAATGTTTTTTATGAGACAATATATTTTTGTAACAGGTAAATTTGTTCGTATTTATAGTAAATGGTGTATTGCCTTTTTATTGTAATGTAGCGTTTGATTTCTGTACATATGCGTACTATTACGTTTAATTTTGTAATATGAGTTTATTGTCGGTTTTTGAAATTTAGAGAGCTGTATTATGATTAATTACCATACTAACCTATTTAAATCGTACATATTTTATCGCACGTTATGCGGTATCGAGCGTATTGTATGCATTTATAATTGTATTTAACTATCATGAATGTATGTTCATATGCTTAAAAAGAGTAACTACTGAGTTCCTTGCCGGCTCGTCTCGGTAGAATCTACTTTCCTAACCTGTGGTAGCTTCACTTAATAGTTGTTAAATGATGAATCAAGTACCTGTAAAAGCCTACTTGCATAAATTATATTTTGATTTTGAATAGCATTTTCATAAAAGTTTAGTATAATCTTCCCAATTATAAGTATTAATTGATTCTCTTTTACCATTTTTTAGTATGAAAACTTTGCTACAAACTTTATTACCTGTTGCTTCTGGCTAGCTATTTTAAATCGAAGGTTACGAAAATATTTTCTGTTTCTAACTTTTAAATACCTACGGGTATGATGTCTGAAACAGAAATAAGCATTTAATTTAACTTTCTAATCTACTCCGAAAAGGTTATACATTCAATAAATTATTTTATAAATGGCAGCTAAAAGGAAATCGATAATCGAGCAGATTTTTAGATATATATGTATAAAATATATTATTACATAGACATAAATAAATATGTTATTTTACTAATATTATGAATTAAATGTTTCGTTAGACAGATTTAATTTATTAAATCGCGCCAAAACAGCTGAACGGATCCGAATGAAATTTGGCACGGAGATAGATAGCTCATAAATTATTTTTAATCCCTAAGGTAGGACCCAACACGTGTGACCCACTCGCGCGAAAACTAGTTAACAATAAAAATAATGTTCTTGAATCCAGCTATGATAACAAATGACGTAAAAAATCTGATATAACATTATTGAAAGACGTATAAAATTTATTACAATTTTAAAAAATAATGCAAAGTTTGGTCCTATTTGAAATTTTATTTATAATAAAAATGCTCTCTTAGTGCTTAATAATTCTCATAAAATTTCTTGTAGAAATATCTAATATATTTTATTCTATTAGACTAACTAGTGCGTTGTTCGTTAGTCAGTCAATTAAAAAAAAAAGTATATAAAGTAATAATTTAAAAAAATAATAAATAACTGAATTGTATATAAAGCAAAACAAATTAGTAAGAGATGGTGTAACGGTTAGGACTAGTGAATATTTGAATTCAAACTCAAATAACTTTATTCAATATAGAAGTATAACACCTCGCCTCATTGCCTCAACTGGTGACAGGACGGCTGGTTCGTTTTTTGTCCAGAGGATCGGAATTGCGATTCAACGGGGAATTGCTGCTAGCATTCTTGCCACCATTCCACGTGGACTAGATTTATACAGTAACTAGTCTTAGTTCATATTCGTATATATTTAAGCATTTAATGTTAATAATTCTTATGTTAATACACTTTCTTATTGACGGTCAATTGAAACAGTTCACCGGATCGAAAAAGAAAATACCTTGACCTGAGAAGAACCGGCGAAAGAAACTCAGCGGGTTCATTGAATAGTGAACCCTGTGGTAGTGGGTTTAATTTCTATTTATTTTTTATCTCGTGCTCGTAAATTTACCACAAGTGCTATATACACAAGCAATTTAAAGTTACCCCTACAAAATATACTTCAAAATGTAGATTCTACCGAAAAATACCACCAGGAAACTTAATAGTCCTTTCCAATAATGTGATCTTCATGGTACTTAGATAAAATATGTTACCAAAACTACAGGGTGCTCTACTTATACATGCATTTAGCCTATTTACATAATGCTGTGCGACATTTATACGAAAACCAAGAACAGATTTAATAGAGATCACGGAGACAGGATGTGAACGCCTAACGGTCACAGCTGCTGCTTGATGTGTTACCGGCTGCCTTCCTTTAATGTCAAACCGAGTGAAATGATCACGAATTTAAACACAAGAACGCTCTCTTTGTAGGTAAAATTTACATAATACTTTGTTACGTAAATTATAGAAAAAAAAGAAATGTTTATTAGGAAACGACACTATTATAAAAAGTACAAAAATAGAAAGCATATTAACTAATTATAACTACTGACTAACTTAATCCTAAAAAAACAGTAACAAAACAAAACATTGATAGTTAAACGTGCCCTAAAGGTGAACCATTCAGTTTCCCAGTTGCGTTCCCTGTGTGGTTGTGACGGCCATAACATATAAGATAATATTTAATATAACTATATAATCATATAACGATATAATACAATAAAATGTTATAGGTGTGTTCTTTTGTCATTTTATTTACATTTGACCCTGCATTGTCATTCTCACTCCAAAGGTAAACCTATGGTTCTATGAGAAATTCTTGGGTAGAATTTCACCTCGTTAGACCCATCTCACTGCCGTTGGTAGTAAGTATGCGAGTTGGTGGATATTACACAAAATTTTCGGATAATGAGGGTTACTTTTATATAATGTGTTTTGCTGTAAAGGACTAGGGCTGACTTGTTACACGAGAAAAAAGTGACGATCTTTTACGCCCATATGCATAGTACCTAAATAATATCGCAGCTAAGGTCGAGTTTCAAGATTTATCCTCCAAATTTTCTTTCTTTTTAATTGACTCCGCTAATAGTATTGCGTTACTGTTTGATTTGTTTGCAAATCCATTTCGAGTACTTGATTAGAGCGTCCATTAGTAGCCTAGTTGCTATCAACATTTCGTATCCTATTATCGCTACTTTTGTTTCTTTGATGGCTCAGTGGATAGGAAGAATTGGCTCAAAATAGAAAGTCACCTGTTTAAATAGGCTATTGACTTTTCATGTTATTAACTTTGTTTCGATAAAGTAACACGCACTTAAGGATATAAAAGTAAAGTTTCCTCACGATGTTACGAGATGAATTATAAACACAAATTAATCATATATTTATAGTGTTGCTTGCCTGGGTTTGAACCCACAATCATCGGTTAAAATGCACGCGTTCTAACCACTGGGCCATCTCAGCTCCACTTATGGATATAATAATTTTGTATTGATTGACTCGGGTTTATTTAAATAATAATAATAATAATGTATATTTGCTATTCGTTATGTATTTTGCGGTTTAGCCTGATAAGCTCATTGTTAGGTGTTCAACGCAGGACTCGACAAAGTCTGACAGTGGCGTAATGCTGTTTCGTTTATTTTGAAGTTTATTGCTTCCGTACTATTGGTTTTTTATTTTATTTTCAGTACGTTTTTTTTTTTGATAAATATTGTTAAAGATTCAATTTCCGGCCACGTTGAAATTACTATAAGTTTTTCTACCTTGTTATAAAAGTTTTAATTTATTTTCTTAGAAAAGATTACGCTGATATTTGTACACGTATAACAGTTTGTTTCCAATAGAATTTTAGAATTATTTTATTTTTATTATTATTATATGACTTCCATTTGGCAGTCATATAATAATAATAAAAATAAAATAAAAATAAAAATAAAATAAGCAGAACCTATTAATCAGATTTCTATCGCCAAACAGAAATAGTAAGCATACGTGTCCCAGTTTAAATGTGAGCGAGAATTCTGATTACGATAGATTACGAATAAAACGTATTAATATAAATTTAACATTTGAAGATAAGAAAAAAAAAATTAGGCAATAGGATGGTAGACGAGCATATGGGGCACCTGATGGTAAGTGGTCACCATCATCTATAGACAATGACGCTGTATGAAATATTAACGATTCCTTACATCGTCAATGTGCCACCAACCTTGGGCACTAAGATGTTATCTCCCTTGTGCCTGTAGTTACACTGGCTCACTCATCCTTCAAACCGGAACACAACAATACTGAGTACTTTTATTTGGTGGTAGAATAACTGATGAGTGGGTACCTATACAGACGGGCTTGCACAACGCCCTACCACCAAGTAAATAGTAAAACCAATTGTTTTTTTATCACAGTAAGCGAGCTTAAATAGCTTACAATGTCAGAGAAATAAAGTTGTATATGTTTATATACAATTGCACAGTGAGAAAAACTTGTTATAAATTTTAAATTAGATGCACGTTTCGGTCCATGTCTCAAGACTCAGAATATAATATTACGCGAAACTAAATTTCAAACAATGGCTCTCTGTTTTGAAAGTTATAATAGGTATTTGAAATGTTGGCGTGTTTTATAAGATTTAGTTAATACTGAAATTATATTCATATTTTAATAGAATTATTAAAACGACTGTACGTCGCCGGGATACGTGAATATAAAGCGAATATTTTGGCTTCAAAATCGGCTAGACACATACGGATTTGTGCTCGGTGTCTTGTGTTTAGTATGTGCTTTTTAAGCGATTAATGCACTAGAAACATTTTGATCCAGAACAGTACTGTGTCCCAGTGTTTTACGTCGCTCGGAACATGTTGCTTGGTCCTGCTCCGCAAGCGACCACACGAATTCCGCGTTAATGTTGCGCCCTTTTTACTGAGTATAATTATGTAACGTGCCTCACAATTTGGGCCTAAAAGTGGTGACGTGTCACGTTTAATGCGTCCCAAAATAAATATATATACAGTATTAGTAGTCGCCCGTGTTTTAGGGTGTTGGTTGTTATCTGTTAGGCAAAAAGTAGCTTATGTTCTTTCTTGGAGTTCAACAACAACAACACCAACAGCCTGTAAATTCCCACTGCTGGGCTAAAGGCCTCCTCTCCCTTTGAGGAGAAGGTTTGGAACATATTCCACCACGCTGTTCCAATGCGATTTGGAATACATGTGGCAGACGGCATACGATATACATGTGGCTGAATTTCTATGAAATTTGTCACATGCAGGTTTCCTCACGATGTTTTCCTTCACCGCTGGGCACGAGATGAATTATAAAGACAAATTAAGCACATGAATCAGCGGTGCTTGCCTGGGTTTGAACCCGCAATTAAGATGCGCGCGTTCTTACCACTGGGCCTTCTCGACTCTGAGTTCAACTTTTCTTCATATAAAATTTCATCAAATTCGGTTCAGCGATTTGGCAGCGACAGACATACAGACTTTCACATTTATAATAGTAAATATAGATTAATCACCACAGCCTTCTCGGGCTACACTTTCATTAATACTGTCCTTACCACGCTAGTAAGAGTTCCGTAACATTTGTCTCGGGGACATTCTACGTTATTAAGAGCACGTACATGTCCCGTAGCATATTGCTCCTCTTACTCTCTAGTGTATAGTCTGGAGGAATAATTAATTTGGTGCGCAGTGATGAGAACATGGTGAGCGATGCTTTCTGTAGTGATTGAGATTCTCGAGGCTATATTCTTGGGAGACCCCTATTTCTTGCACTGGATTACGATTAGTTGATGATGGTGATGGTGGTTATTTATTGAACTGATGAATTTCCGTTTCTTCATTTTTTTTTAATAATTATAATTGAAAGTCAGTCTATCAATTTAACATCCGGATGAAAACCTAAAGTAAGTAACTCTGCAGGTTAAAGGCCTCCTTTCTCTTTTAAGAAGGAGTATAGGAGTGTATGTATAATTAGAATAAAATTACTTGTATTTTGAGAATATAACGTAAATTATAAAATTCCATGATATATTAAATAAATCCAATTGATTCTTAAATTTAATTCTAGCTGAACAATTATGAAGCAATCCCTTCCAATGATAATAAGGCTTAGATAGTGTAAGTAAATTCTCATCTATGTTGATTAGAACATGGAAATCAAAGCATTACAGATACTATTAGATTCCGCTGGTTCGAAGAATTATTACGGAATATTAGACGCTTGCTAATTTTAAGTTCTGTCAGATCGTTCCTCTGTAAGCCATATACAACAACAACAACAACAACAGCCTGTAAATTCCCACTGCTGGGCTAAAGGCCTCCTCTCCTTTTGAGGAGAAGGTTTGGAACATAAGTGGAATAATCCACCACGCTGTTTCAATGTGGGTTGGTGGAATACACATGTGGCAGAATTTCTATGAAATTTGTCACGTGCAGGTTTCCTCACGATGTTTTTCTTCACCGCTGAGCACGAGATGAATTATAAAGACAAATTAAGCACATGAATCAGCGGTGCTTGCCTGGGTTTGAGCCCGTGATCATCGGTTAAGATGCACGCGTTCTAACCACTGGGCCATCTAGATTTAATTATATTACTAATAATCATTCCTGACTCTTAAGAACAAAATGATAAAACATTTTTAAGTGAGTGAAGTTTATTTTCGTTAAGTTACGACAGACTATCCAGCACGTGCCGCAGCCACTGTTGCTGGTACTGACTCTGGAAAATATTGACTGTAATGTGTGTTGTCTGTGTATATAAATATTATCGTTCTCGATAGAAAACTTATGTCCAGTGTTTCATTATTTCATTTCTTCTATACTAGAGGGAGTCTGTTGAACAGAGTTGCTCTGATATGTCATTAGCAGTCCATGCATTTGGGAATTTACCAATAATCGACACGCAAAACGCGTTTACTGCACCGACAATTGTGCCGCCCAATGAACTGTCACTGCTTTCAGTCACTATTAGTTCCAGTTCTCCGTTATACATCCGGACCAATTCAAGTCCAAATGAACATACATTACTTTATTAATCATTACTATAAAACAAAGTCGCTTTCTCTGTCTCTATATCCCTATGTTTGTTTAAATCTTTAAAACTACGCATCGGATTTTGATGCGGTTTTTTTAATCGATAGAGTGATTCGAGAGGAAGGTTTTTGTATATTATACATCGATAATATAGTAAACAAACACTGATAATTTTATAAGTTTGTAATGTGATGTCGTAAATAAACATATTCTGTATTATATTTAGTATCAGTATGGTATTCGTGCGAAGCCGGGGCGGGTCGCTAGTTATATTATAAATAGTCTCGAAACTAATATATGATTATAAATTCATAGCATTACCCTGATACCTTGGAAAGTTGGCCATGGCATTGGAGCCAAGTTAAGTTCACGTTGGTGAAACAAGTTAGTAGTAGAATTCTTAGTTTAAAATGGCATATAAAGTTTTATTGGATTTAATAAGCCGACCAAGCTCACTTCAAACCACACGAATACCACGATCGTATCATGTAATCCAATGTTTTCAATTCAGGTTAGCGTTGGATTATAATGTCACGAAAAAAATTAATTGACATCAATCGTAGGGCTTTATTGTATTGTAATATTCAAACGTTACAATTGAGTTAAATATATGACTTTGATCGCGAGGATTTTGTAGTCCAATCGGCTTTTGAGTGAGGGAATAATTGTATTCACTTAGGTTTACGCACTCTTGAAATGTATGGCCTGTGTTGCCAATTAAAAAAAATATAGAACGTTTGTGCAAAAGGTTATTAATTGGCGAGTTCATGGTTGATAGCATACATTGATGTTAACAAACATAAATTGAAAAAAAATATACTGAGTTCCTTTGGCGTTTTTGGGTACGTTGATTTCCATAACAATGGTATTTCTTAATTTGACCATGAATGATAAACATAATTATATAGTAATAGGTAATAGGTTACTTAAAAACGTTTTATCAACGTCTTTCTATATTTCACCCCTTATGAGTAGAATATCTAGAAACGCTTAGGTATCTTATCATTTTTAATTAGTATGCCAAAAAAAGTTTCATGTTTCTATTCAATCAATACAAATTTTCAACTATTTTACCCTCATAGGGAAGTATTACCAAAATGCTTTCCTTAGTGAGTACCTACAAAATAAAACGATCCCAATCAGCAAACTTCATTGCCCTAACTTTATCAGTTTACGCTTGGTGATGATGTAACTGTCAGTCAGAACATGTTATTTTATAAGTATAGATAGTATAAATATTTTTCTATAAATACTTACAAATTATTTGTTCTATTTTGAAGGATGACTCAGTCATATTTTATTTCCAAAGGTGTATTAACAAAGTAAATGCTTAAAATTGCGGATTAATTGGATCGTGGTTGCCATATTATAAGGTCAGTTTATCTACCTAGTAAAAATAAAAATAATAATGAATATCTAAATTTAGACAATAAGTATAAAAGTGCAGAATTTGAAAGTATTAGTTCTTGATACTTGATAAATTATTTTGGTTTAGGTTCGTTATTGTAGAGTCGAGATGGCCTAGTGGTTAGAACGCGTGCATCTTAACCGATGATTGCGGGTTCAAACCCAGGCAAGCATCGCTGTTTCATGTGCTTAATTTGTCTTTATAATTCATCTCGTGCTCAGCGGTGAAGGAAAACATCGTGAGGAAACCTGCATGTGACAAATTTCATAGAAATTCTGCCACATGTGCATTCCACCAACCCGCAGTGGAACAGAGTGGTGGAATATGTTCCAAACCTTCTCCTCAAAGGGAGAGGAGGCCTTTAGCCCAGCAGTGGGAATTTACAGGCTGTTGTTGTTGTTGTTGATGTTGATTGTAGAATGTTATAGGTTATAACTTTATGCTATGATCATAGGAGCGAGCTGTAACCATAAATGTCAACCGATATAGCAAACTGTATGATACAAATGTAACTCAAGTGAAATCGAGGGCCACAGCTAGCTATGATAGTAGTATTAGACCAAGATTCACTTGTATATTCAGTCATGGTAACAGATAGCAATAAAGTGTTTTTTTCAAAGATTTATTATAGATTTCTATAAATCATATAATTAAATATTTTAGAGAAGAATCATGAAAGTTTCCAATTTAATTCGGCCTTGATATCATCAGAGTAGGATGCACAGCAACAACGCTGAATTAGTAAGTACAAGAACATATTATTTGAGCACGTTGGGAGTTATTTTCAACTGTTTCCTTGCAACCGTTTAAATTATCAATATTCAATGAGATTACTTCGGGCTGATATTGAGATTTTATTGTTGGAAAATCCTTATAGCTGGCTTTTCAGACATTGAACCTTGGTTAATAAGAGCTTTTTGAATAAGGTGCCACACTATTCGAAAGAGGTGATTCATTTGACAATATGTCTGTCAAATTATTTGCACCAATTGAACATATCATTGTTCTATTATAACTAGGACATTAATTCATGTTAGGTAATACGCCAACTTCAGTCCAGTTCAATGGGACAATCGACTAATTTCAGTATATTTAGATTGTTCAATCATATGCTATTGAAATGAATCTATTATATAAACCGTTGGACATGACACGTAGTTAACAAACTGTCCATTTATTTGACAGTTGAAACGTGATCATCCTCTGGATGGCTGAGTTTATTGATAATATCAATAGCAAATGTATGTGTTTATACGATAATCTATATATATGTATATATTAGTATATAATAGGTTGGGGAAAAAGTTTCTTCGTATTTTATATGAAAATTCAAAAAGTTTTTTTTTTATAGTTTATTTACATTTGACTAAAGTATGTAGGTGCCATTTTGTTCCATAACTTTTTGCCATCTTGTTGGTAGTGACATGATCCAATTGCTGTAAAAATTTTGGGGCTTCTGATAGAAAAACTGCGACAAGTGGTTTTGGCAGTCCTCTCGTGATGTTAACCTGACACTGCCTAAGGAATTCTGCAGAGACCGAAACAGATGAAAATCTGAAGATGCAAGGTCAGGACTATACGGCGGATGCATTAATACCTCCCAGCCAAACTCTCGTAATTTTTGTTGAGTGGCTAAAGATGTGTGAGGTCTAGCGTTGTCATGGTGAAAAACCACACCCCTTCTGTTGATCAATTCTGGCCGCTTGCTCTCAATTTCTTGCTTCAATCTCATCAATTGTTCGCAATACAGTTCTGAATCGATGGTCCTGCCGGGCGGTAATATCTCATAATGAATGATGCCCTTCCAATCCCACCATACACACAGCATTACCTTGTTGCGAGTTAATCCGGGTTTTACCACAGTCTGTGAAGCTTGACCGGCCTTTGACCACGATCTTTTTCGCACGTTCTTGTCGTATGTGATCCACTTTTCATCACCAGTTATCAGCTTCTTCAAAAATGGTTCGGTTTCATTACGTCGTAATAAAGAATCACAAATGAGTACACGGTTCATTAGGTTTCTTTCAGTGAGTTCATGAGGCACCCATATATCGAGCTTTTTTGTGTACCCAGCTTTATTCAAATGAGTCAAAACCGTTTTGTGGTCAATTGCCAGTTCTTCAGCTACATCGTAACTACTAATATGCCGATCTTGCTCCACTTTTTCAAAAATGGCATCAATTTTGTCCGTAACAGGGCGACCAGAGCGAGATGCATCTTTGATATCAAAATTTCCGGCTTGAAAACGCTTAAACCAAACTTGCGCTACTCTCACAGGTACTGCATTAGGTCCATAAACATCACAAATTTTTTTCGCGGCTTGAGTTGCATTTTTACCTTTTTTATAGTAAAATTTTAAAATGTATCGAATTTCTTCTTTAGATTCACTCATTTTAACAACAACAAAAACAAATGAAAATCACACAAATTCCTTATTTGAATTTGGAAGTGCCTTCTTTAAAATTAAAACTTTTTAATGATACCAAAACCAGCCAGATACAAATGGTATAGCCAAAGAGATTTTATTACAAGTTCATACATACTATATGCGAAAAGACTTTTTCCCCAACCTAATATTTATATATATACTAGTACTCGCCCGCAGCTTTGCTCGCTTGTTATGGTGTTGGTTGTTATGTGTCAGGCAAAAAAGTAGCCTATGTCCTTTTCTTGGAGTTCAATTTTGCTTCATACCAAATTTCATTAAATTCGGTTCAGCGATTTGGTTGTGAAAGAGCGACAGTCAGACAGACAGATTTACTTTCACGTTTATATTTTTTTTTTAAATGTATCCTATGTATGCTTGTGGAAGTAAACATCGGAAAGAAATGAGAGCAAGGCTTGGATCAAATTCTGTCACGGTAAAGTCATTGCTCTAAAAGGTTTTGATGCCCTAAAAATCGGAGCCAAGCCCTGATCATAGTTTGATAGCTATGATTAGACTAATTCCATTAGTTTACAGTCGAAGTAATTCGGCACGTAATAAACGCCGGCCCAAATTGATGATAACGATAGTTGATATTGAAAGTCAAATAACATTATTTTTGCTATCACATTACCTACTTTATTTTGATACTCTTAAAGCTTATTTTGGGTTGTCAATAACGTGAACCGTTCTACATAATTGGCTGTTCAATTTGGTAATTCGTAAATATTGTTTATAACAAATGTATTGCTAATATTTGTTCCTATCAATCACCTGTTAAAATCGATTTATTATGTAGATCAGAGGATATTATTAAGGATGCTGATTGCTTTTCAGTTTAAAATTCTGCTTTTATTAGTTCATTTTTATGAATAAGTGATATATCTTAATTGTTGACCGAGTTTCCAACTCTGCGAAGTCAATAAATCCTCCTTATCCTTCTTGAGGCAAGCTGTCTGTTTTTATAATATAACTCTGTAGATATTTTTCAACTTTGCTTCATAAAATGAAGTATTTTGTTAATGGTAAAGAAGACGTATTATTCAATACAAGATTTTATAGCTGATGAAAAAGTGTGGAGCTAATACTTCTCATCTTCCAGACAGAATATATCGTATTACGTATGTAATTGTATTTGGCTAACATGACTTTGTATTTTAAATGTTGAAAAAGAGTAACTATTGAGTTTCTTGCCAATTCGGTAGAATTTGCATTGCGAACTAATGGTAATTTCACTTAATATAGTTTGGTAAATTATGATTTAAATATGCTTGTAAAAGGCTGCTTAAATAAAGTATATTTTGATTTTGATACGAGGTAAACAAATATTATACTATGAAACGTCATACCCGTTTGACACTACGGAGAAAATTGTTATTAAATCGAAAACATTAATAAAGTTTCTTGATGGTAAGGCTTTGTGCAAGCCCGTCTGGGTAGGTACCAGCCACTCATCAGATATTCTACCGCTACACAATAGTATGCAGTATTGTTGTGTTCCGGTTTGAAGGGTGAGTGAGCCAGTGCAACTACAGGCAAAAGGAACATGACAACATAGTTTCCTAGGTTGGTGGCGCATTGACAATGTAAGGAATAGTTAATATTTCTTACAGCGTCATTGTCTATAGGTGATGGTGACCACGTAACAAACTATTCCATAAAAGAAGTTTTATTTAATTTTTTCTAAACAAACTAACAAAATACCCAGAATAGAATTCCAATTGTCCTAAAGTTAGATAAATGGAAATAATTCCAAACAAAAGAAAATATATTAGGTAATCTTACCTGCAGTTCCGATATTAAACAAACTGTGGACTGTTTAGCTTGCTACGTCAATAAAACGACTTAGTGTGGCTTCGACTGACGATCTATTCTTGGATCTTTCTCAATTACAAATGAAATCTTAAGGAAGAAACATCTTTCTCTAAACTTCAATCAAAATGCTAATTCTATTTGAGCTGTCGACGTGACTGAATGAAATTCAAATGTGGATTTTATTGAAAACAGAATGTAGTGTCTACTTAAAGTTCTTTGAAAGAGCAACGTTGCATATGTACTTTTAAAACGATTTCTCTCTCTTACATAGTTACTGAAGACTAGAAGAGTTTAGTTTTATTAAAATGCTTCTTTTTCTTATACGAGTAGTTGTCATTTTCTCGAGAAGTAAAGCAATAATAGTTTTTTTTTTTGTTTTCGGATAAAAACAAATTACGATCAACCGCGTGAATCCTGACGATACTAGATACCTATAGTTATATTAATCATAATGTCGTTTCTTTTTGAGCAACTACTTTTTTTTCATATACAAAATTTTGAAACACAGAAATCGCTTTCTTATTGTACCAGTTATCGTAAGGGACATTTTGTTCGTGGTTTCGCGCCTGTCTGAATAATCGCCACAACTTCTACAGCGGTTTATTAAAACTTTAAGAAAAAGTGTAAAGAAAATAGAGTATTAAGATAGAACTTAAGTGGTCTAGCGTCTTCGCTCCGTCAGCGATAATATTATTTTCTCTCAAAAATTTGTAGTCATTGCATATTATATTACTTTTAATATTCTGTTAAAAGTTGAGACGTACACTTATAATACTATTAGTTCGTTATGTCAGTCTCAGTCGAATATATTTAGAAAATAATTAAATTGTGACTCGATTATGGCGTCATTAATTGATACCTTAATATTATATTCAGTAAAAAAATGAGAGTTTATAAATTAAAAACAATACATGAAGTTAGTTAATGTGAAATTGCTCACTTATACCAAATGGTCAATTTGAAATTTGAAGTCAAATATTATCTGCCAAATAAAAAAGTTATTTCTGAAATTGTAAGACTTGGACGTCATATTTACGACATTTTCCTTCTTGTCATCAAAATATGATTATGATTTAAGTATATGTTTTTAATATAACATTTTTTTGGAACGGTTTAAATTATTAATTTAAAATTACAACAAATAAGGATTTTTTTATATTAAGCCGTCAAAAAACATGTAATTTCAACTTATGTATGTCTCGTCTAATTTTTGTTCCTACAACAAAACTGTTTGCAGAGAGATTAAGGAAATAAAGTCCTCAGTGTATTCGCACGAGAAAATCAGAAACTTTCAGAAATTTAACAAACTTATTCTTCATTATCTTCTTTTTCAAGATATAAATAATTATTTACTTAAATAACAAGTTTATATTTATAATCGTAATTTTCAATGAGTTTGTAATATACATGGTACTTACAACAACAACAACAGTCTGTAAATTCCCACAGCTGGGCAAAAGGCCTCCTCTCCCTTAGAGGAGAAGGTTTGGAACATATTCCACCACGCTGTTTTAATGCGGGTTGGTGGAATACACATGTGGCCATTCCACCAACCCGCATTTTAACAGCGTGGTGGAATATGGTCCAAACCTTCTCCTTAAAGGGAGAGGAGGCCTTTAGCTCAGCAGTGGGAATTTACAGGCTGTTGTTGTTGTAGTTTATTATGAAAATTACAAACATAATTCAAAATATGTGGGACGTAGGTAATGATCTGCCTAAATGTCCCGTTTGGACAAAAAATAAGCAGATTTAGACTCTCGTTTTAAATTTATTTTTTCAAATCTTTTAAATACAACTCGGATGATGATTTTATCCTAGGAATTAAGGATTTTATTCCAACCAAGATCTACACTTGACCTAGATTTTAATTGCTCGCATTCCCCGTTGCAACTATCGTTAGTTAGCAATTAGAAAGAGGTGGCTTAGCTACGGGAATGTACTACAATGCCTTTCTTAATATCTTTCAATGGCTTAACAAGATAATTATTATTATTGTCGACTAATGTATTGGCTCTGATTATACCCTATAATATTTAATGGTGCTTTGTGGATTAAAAGCTTTACTTGACTGTTTTTTAAGTTGCAATGGTTTGCAGTTCATGCTGATCGCTATCACAATGTAATGCTCAAACGTTGCGTCTTAGTTTTCTGTCATTAAGGTCTCGCACATTTTTTAATAATTGTTACAAGTGTAACCTTAGCTTTCAATACGGTGTTATGATTTCATGTAACCTACATTTGATTCTATATCATAATTTATATCACATTATTATTGCATATTATTAATATAGCAGGGGCTATTGAATTATTTTATTATATAAAATTAATTATTATTGTAATTGATTGATCACTAATTTTTAAAACTGTGATTAATATTATTTTATATGGTATATAATTTAATACTGGCATATAACACTATTTCTTATTTTAAATATAATTGAGCTGTCATTAGAAAACAATTGGACGATAGCGGGGCATTGTAACAAAATATAGAGAGATTGGAGCATCATTGTAAAACGTAGGTAATATTATTTGGTCATCCCGAACTACTGAGATAAGATAATAGAAATAATGGACAACATCACATATTTTACTCTGATCCCACAGTAGACGGTACCACAAATACCCAGACCCAAGACAACATAGAAAACTAATGAACTATTTCTACATCGACTCGCCCGGGAATCAAACCGGGGACCTCGTAGTGGTTAAGTTAAATTAATATTGGCGTTGCACTCATCTGTTTCGTTAAAATGAAGTAGAAAAATAATGTAGGTGGACTGTTTAACGATATTTTTTTCAAAGGTATTATAAATATCGAAATAACCTTTCCGCTTTTATACAAAATTAAAGTTCAACTAAAAATTGAATAATTAACCTTTTGCAGGAATTCCAAGGGAAATAATCTTGTGTATATTGTTAAGGAAATAAAAATAGATCGAAAATTCCACAGTTTATCAAATGCTTTAGACATAAACAAACTAATTGGAAGTGAATTTATATCTTTTTCTTTGCAAATGTCTATGTAGGTGACCTCTTACTGTCAGGAGGCCTATCCTGTGGTGTATGTAATATATTTGTCGTTCTATGCAAACGTTATCAGTGACGGAAATAAATTGTGGGCAAAGACATATATGCCTTGTATTTATAAGCTATAAATACAAGTATAAAATAAAATTTCATAAAGAGGTGTTAAGTGAAATTTGAAGACTTTTTATTTCTGTTGATTTTATACGGACATAAATTTTTGGGAAATGCTTCGTTGAATCTGCCTTCTTCTTGACTGTTGAGTGCTGCTATAAATTATATCAGTACCTTTAAAATCAGTACAGGGACCTGAAAAGCAAACACACGACAATATTCCTTATGTCGCCAGACGAACCTTATACCGTAAAATGTTGCTATGTTTTTAACTACAGTGTTGCATTTTTTGGGTCTTGAAACATACACTGGTCACTTCACCCAAGTGAAAACAAAACGATTATTTTACCCTACACTAAATCCAAATGGATGGGTTTCAAGCGAAAGTTGATTTAGTATCATATTATTGGTAAACTTTATTACTTTTGCTATACTAGTAATGTAGGTTTTAAAACAGCAAGCAGCAAATTATGTAAATAAATGTAAACTGCGCATACAAATGCTTAAGATATTACTTGAAACAATAGAATTAGTATTTAGGACTTTTTGCTAGGTAAATACCACATCCTTATCACTAATAATTCTACTGTCAAACAGTACTACCTAATTTTGTTTTCTAGTTAAAAATATGGACAAGCTTTAGCTATCTATATGATATCTTACTTCCTAAGATTAATTGACGAAAAATGTGACGACCTCCGTGGTCGAGTTGTGTGTACACTGGTTTTCATGGGTACGCCACTCCGAGGTCCTGGGTTCGATTCCCAGCCTAGTCAATGTAGATTATCATTAGTTTTCTATATTGTCTTGGGTCTGGGTGTTTGTGGTACTGTCGTTGCTTTTGATTTTCCATAACACAAGTGCTTTAGCTACTTTTCATTTACAACGGGCATCAAGTTCATAAAGATAAAAATTAAACAAATGAAAACCGCGAACCACACACACACTTACACACACACATACACACATATTCATAGTCTTCTTAAAATGACAAATTTAAATTTTAAATTATTACATAATCAGATCAGAGCAATGTATGTGATGTTGTCTCATATTTCTAAAAAAAAAAAAATATTTATTGGGAATTGGCAATTAATGAGGTAATAGCTATGGCCAAGACAACTTACCATGAGGTAAGTATAGGTACATTTATAAGTATTGAATAAAATATTACGAATGCGCGAATAAAACGTAAAATAACGTAAAATATGATAACAATAATAAGTTCAACATTTATGAAGCTCACGGAAAATATTTTAAGTAATTTATGGTACTATAAATCCGGTGTCGCGGTTTCCCAAGCTGTTTTGAAAAGCTTTCTCCTTTCCGAGACAGGTTATCTGAGTGGCGTGTAACCTTTTTATTGGTAATTTTATTTTCTGCTAAATCAGTTTGAGTTTGTTTGGGAAAAAATCTTTTGTACAAATAACGTACCTACATTATTTTCAGTCTCGATGTGACTATTTAATGTGTGCTTGATGATAAAAAAGCTCGGAATTAATACCTATTGACTTCCAGACAGGATATATTACATACATATATAATTGTATTTAACTAATAGGATTGTATTTTTTAAATGTTGAAAAAGAGTAACTACTAAGTTTCTTGCCGGTTCTTCTCGGTAGAATCTACTTTCTGAACCGGTGGTAGCTTCACTTAATTGTTAAATGACGATTCAAACGTGCTTGTAAAAGTCTTCTTGAATAAAGTTTATTTTGATTTTGATTTTGTGAAATTTAGTAAGGAATGAGTATATAAGAGGAAGTTTGAAAGTGACACCGATAGCCGAGAAGTTATGTGGAAGGCGGCTATCATGGTATGGGCATGTAATGCGGAGGAATGAGGAACACATTGTGAGGAAGGCCTTGAGCATGGATGTGGATGGATATAGAGGTAGAGGACGACCAAGGAAACGATGGATGGATTGTGTGAAAGACGATATGGCTAGAAAGAATGTTACTTGTGAGATGACGTCTGACAGAGAAGTATGGAAGGAGAAGACATGCTGTGCCGACCCCAAATAAAATTGGGATAAGGGCAGGAGAATGATGATTTTGTGAAACTGTGTTTAGAATAAGATAAATGAACTAAATTAAACGTTGAGATGTCCCAGCGGTTGGCTCATGTAAATTTTAAACAAAGATTGCGGGTTCAAACCCAGACGAGCTAAGTTGAATTTTCATGTGCTTAATTAGTGATAATAATTATATATTTCTGTGATTCTAATTATAAAAGTTGTAAAGCTAAATGATTTAAATTTAATGTTGTAGGAAATGGTGCTTTGTGGATTAAAAGCTTTACTTGACTGTTTTTTAAGTTGCAATGGTTTGCAGTTCATGCTGATCGCTATTATGTAACGCTCAAACGTTGCGTCTTAGTTTTCTGTCAGTAAGGTCTCGCACATTTTTTAATAATTTTTACAAGTGTAACCTTAGCCTTCAATACGGTGTTATGATTTCATGTAACCTATATTTGATTCTATATCATAATTTATATCACATTATTATTGCATATTATTAATATAGCAGGGGCTATTGAATTATTTTATAATATAACATTAAATATTATTGTAAATGATTGATCAGTAATTTGTAAAACTGTAATTAATATTATTTTATATGGTATAGAATTTAATACTGGCATATAACACTATTTCTTATTTTAAATATAATTGAGCTGTCATTAGAAAACAATTGGACGATAGCGGGGCATTGTAACAAAATATAGAGAGATTGGAGCATCATTGTAAAACGTAATATTATTTGGTCATCCCGAACTACTGAGATAAGATAATAGAAATAATGGACAACATCACATATTTTACTCTGATCCCACAGTAGACGGTACCACAAATACCCAGACCCAAGGCAACATAGAAAACTAATGAACTATTTCACACCGACTCGGCCGGGAATCAAACCCGGGACCTCGTAGTGGTTAAGTTAAATTAATATTGGCGTTGCACTCATCTGTTTCGTTAAATAATTATATTTATTTATTTCTGTGATTCTAATTATAAAAGTTGTAAAGCTAAATGATTTAAATTTAATGTTGTAGGAACGGCACAAAGCCTGTAATAAATGGATAGGAAAATGCACCCTCTAAAAGAAAGCAATTTAAAAAGGACAATTGCGAAGATAAAATCTCATTGAAACAATTTCGTAAGACAATAAATCTTTCAGTGCTCGCAATTGCGGGAAATTTCTAATATATAAATGAATATATATATTTGTACATTTTTTTTAATAATATAGATGTAATCGTCATGTTACCCAAAAGGAGGGCAGCGATGTTTCTAGGGAAGGGTCCACAGTAAAAATACTTTTAATTAAATAAGAGATTACAAAGTGAATTGACGCCGTGCATTTTATAAAGACTATGAATATGTGTGTAAGTGTATGTGTGTGTGTGGTTCGCGGTTTTCATTTGTTTAATTTTTATCCATGTCAATTTGATGCCCGTTGTAAATGGAAAACATGCAGTTTGTGTACTCAATCCTTTGTCCTTTAGTTTTTTTCAATGCTTTGTTTTATCATATGTTTCTGGGAATTTTGAAATCCCGGAAGTAATGGAAAATGTCAGCTGACCTCGACGAAATATCATTAGAGGTGAACAATGGAAGCGGCCCGTGCTAAAACAAGAATAAACCTGTCGTTTTTCGGAAAAGTGTATAATAAGCATCTTTTCCATATTGTGTTACCTCAAAAAAATAGACCTCGCAACCTTGAACGAATTTCTACCCATTACAAGCTTTACATACTGTAATGTATATGTGTATAACAAGTATATATAATTCGATCCATATTACATGAAACACTCAATAAACGTAATACTGTCTCGCTGACTTTTTCAACTTAAAATAGTTATTGTAAGTCGTTCAGAGATGATTAAATATTAACGTATCTTCTAATAGTACTCAAATAAACTATACTCAAATATAAACTAGCTGCTGTAGCATTTTAATGGATATTTATTTAATATAATGTATGACTATATGTAAATAGAATGTAGAGTAGAAACTAATAATTTACAAGCACTTTTTATTGATATTTATTTTGTATAATGAGCTGAATATAATATTGCTGTCTATCCTTATGTATGATAAGATTTTTAAAAGTACACAACGGATTTTGATTCGTTTTTTAAATACATAGAGTGATTCGAGAATTTTTGCATATAACATATGGACAATATGGTAAATAAAAACTGATAAATTTAGATGTTTTTAATATGACGTCGTAAATAAACTAATTCTGTAGAATATTTAATATCTGTATCACCAATTCGAAGCCGGGGCGGATCATTAGACATTGGCATTTAATTTTAACTATTTCATACATTGTCAATGTGCTATCGAACTTGGGAATTCATATTGGCTCACTCATCCTTCAAAGACCAACTCTGAGTGTTATTGCTCAGTGGTAAAATGTGCTACGTGAATAAAATATAATGAGTGGGCAGTACCTTTCCAGACGAGCTTGCACAAAGTAAACCACAGAGTAATAGAAATTTGTATTGCATATTGCATTATGCAATCATTTATTTAAATATAGGTTTTTGAAAATATAGATATAATTTAATATATAATGTAAAAAGCCGAGTTGGCCTAGTGGTTAGAGTGCGTGCATCTTAACTGATGGTTGTAGGTTCAAACTCACAACGTCACTGAATATTCATGTGCTTAATTTGTTGTTTATAATTCATCTCGTGCTCGACCGTGAAGTAAAACTTAGTGAGGAAACATGTATGTATGTGTCTTTTTTATAATTTCATCCAAATTTTGCAACATGTGTATATATTCCACCAACCCGTTTGGAATAGCGTGGTGGAATATGTTCCAAACGTTCTCCTCAAAGGGAGAGGCCTTAGCCCAGAAATTAACAGGCTGTTGTTGTTGTTATTGTATATTATGTAATTGTAAGTAATTTCTTTATTAAATCATGTGAATACATGTTCTTCAATTATGTCATATACTCTATTTTCATGACGTCATGATTTCAAAATAAACTGCTTTAAATTTTTATTGGATACATTTAATTAAGTCTTTTGTAATATGTAAATTTCTAATCGTGATGGACATATTCCATTATTTTAGCGATTCATTACAAGTGACATTCAGAGCGAATTTAATTCTTAATACCGTCAGAATATCATTGGTACTGCTTCGATTTTCGAAATTTCATCTCACGTTTCAACTGAGTGGGTGGTAAATCAGCCCGATCCAATTTGCTCTATTAATTTCCGGACATAGGATTAATTTTCGAATAGTCATTTTCTTCTGATAAAGTCAAAAATAAATGATCATTATCCTGTAACATCAGGGCACAGTTTTAATACTCATATTTATATATTTATATTATATATATTAATATGATTGAAAATTAAAAAAAAGGATGCGTGGTTTCATATTTTGACGAGAGGTAGCCATAACAAGAATATCGCTATCGTCTTCTATCATTTATTCAACTGCCTAAGGGAAACTTCATTAAATTATCACAACGAAAACGAACTGTTATATACTTGTTACATCTTTCCTTAACTGGATTGGAGCAGTTGAACGGTAAAGTAAATGGTTATAAGTAAATTACCTACTTATCCTTATAAAGTGTTATGGAAATTTATGTTATCTCTAATGTCTGCCCTCCCGATTAAGTTTGATGGCTAGAGTCTTTATGATAAGGCCTTTTAAAGCAGACTGCGACATAAATATAATAATATTTCAAAGAGTGACATTGATATATTGGCTAGTTATATGGAAATCGCGAAATTCTTAGTAGCAACCTGGAGTATAGAATGTCGTAAGTCCCGTGCCTTGCAAAGCACGTAAGGTAGTTTGTCCTGCGTCCCTTCAGGTCTTATAGGATTTGCCGACCCATCTGATAACGAGAGTGCATTGAATACACACTAGTGTGCTGTATATTTACCGCGGAGTTGTCTACTGTCTCTTAAGAATAGCCGTCGTCGCTAAAATCAGTCAAAACGACATATAACAATTGTTATAGCAATATTTAATTATATGGAAGTGAATGTGCTACAGCGCCATCCAGCGGCGAGCTAAAAAACGTAAACAATTTTTGTAACACAAAACAAGATGATAAATTATTGAAATATTGTAATCATGTTTGCTTTGTAAATCTGGGCAACTTTATATCAAAAACATTATAATTAAAGGCAAGAACATGCCTCATTACTTTTTCGCAGAATATAAGGCGTTATTGAAATTTGTTATTTACAATAAGCCTTTGTTGAAATAACCACTTATTTTGTCGTCTGTAAAATTTGGTATCATTTGAGATTTATAATGAAATAATTCATAGTCAAATCTTTGTTTTATACATTGTCAAAAAGCTTTCTAAAATATATTCCAATTTGACGCGAAATGTTATTATCTTTCCGTAAGCGTAAACGATAGAACGGACGAATGTTTATTCCTTGAAAAGTAAATCCCATTAACGCGTAGAAAAATGTAAAAAACAAAAGGTAATTAATGATACCCTACTGCAGGACTTGCTCAAATATTTTACGTTTTGTTTTAATAAAATTCACACGGAACGTCAATTAAAACAAGATGCTCCGTTTGGGCCTTTTGGGACAACGACGAGACCCATGTCAAATATCGGTTGGGGCTACGGCGGTCACCTGTGAGGTCAGCAGGGCTATGGATAAAATATGAATTACAAGGTACCGGTTATTGAAACAAAATCGAAGTATTTATAAAAGTTTGGTCACTATCGGTTATGAGAAAAAATCTTTTTTTATGTTATCGGTGTCAAACGAGCAGGAAGTTCGTATAATGGAAAGTGACTAGAACCAACCATTGACATCTACAGTACTGGGGGCTTGCAGGTGTGTTGCCTGCTTTTAAGAAATGAGTTCATAGTAATTAAATTAAAACCTTAACGTAAAATATATTATATGTATTTTAAAAATAAAAGTACTAACCACCTGCCTTGTGGCTTCTTTTCTTTAAGTGAAATCGACTTACATTCTGAACTGGAGGTAGCTTCGTGTTCACGTAACAGAGATTAATATTACCTGTAAAAATAAGTTAAATTAATTACATTTTTTACATAATTGAAATAAAATATTTTATTATTAAGATAACATATAAATATCTAATTCTACAAAAATTATGTCATAAACTAACTTCCCGTCCCGGCTTCATACGGGTAATATGCACGTAAAGCATGTATATGCATACCTATTTATATGTAAAACTTTTGTTATTTTTATACCTTTTGATATTCCTTATCAGAGAAATTGAATTTATCTGCTCTTACTTACTCTTACTCTTACTTACTGCTACTATAAAATGCATAAACCTTTATCTTTAATAACTCTACTTATCAATGAAAACCAAAATAAAATCCGTTTTGTAGTTTTATTTTATAAGCGTACAAACAGCGGGAAGCGATTTTGTTGCATAAATTGTAAAGATGGTTCAGTGTTATAAAAAATAAATTGGAAGGAAACTATCATTAAATACGGTTTCTGTGATCACACAGCACCTATGATCTCATGATCCTTTATATCATAAACGCCAAGATTGCCTAGTGGTTAGATCACGTGCAACTTAACCGATGATTACAGGCATATCCAGGCAAGCATCTCTGAATTTCCATGTGTTATATTATGTTTATAAGTAATTATATGCTTGGCGGTGATAAATTACATCTTCAAGCAACCCGCATGTGTCTAATTTCGGTGAAATTCTGTCACATGTCACCAGACCGCAGTGAGGCAGCGTGGCAGATAAAGTTTTAAGCCTTCTCCTTAAAAGGGAGGAAAATAATTATAACAAAAAATCTAGGAAACAGAATATTACCGTAAAGGTAAAGTCAAATTAAAAATTGGGTTTTATACAATATTTTCATTGACTAATTGAAGGTCTTTTGCATCTATGAAATAAAAATATTTGTATTTTGTTTCAGTCTGTACTTTACGAATCTATGAACAGACAGTATAATATATTGGTAATCCCGTTTTTAGTATAATATTATTGCTATGATTCCAATGCAAATAAACAGCTTTATAGCGGTAAAGAAGGGAGTTTGATATCAATATTTACTCTTTAAGTATGAGAAAAACTTAAGCATTCGCATTAATTTTCCGTCTTCAGTCGTTTCCTCTGCTTTTATAATATGATAAATTTAATAATGCTTAGCTATCTTATTTTTAGTACTTAAATTATTTTCTCATATAATGATAGTATTTAAAAAAAGTCAGAAGTTTGCATAGACGTATTTCTCGAGGTTAGAATGTGCAAATTTATTTTATATAGACGTTCTTTTGTTTGAAGATACATAAATTGCCTCAATTCAGGAGTGAGGGAACATTATTTAATACGTGATTATAATATAAGACATGATAAATGAAAGTATTTTTGAGACGCACACACAAATAAAATACAAAATATTGTTAATATTTATTTTATTCATAGTGTGTCTACAACGCAAATCCTTTTTCCAAATGATACAAAAAAAATCGACTAGTATGTATTTATTATAAACTTTCAACTAAAAAAAAATCGATTTGGCGATTCAAAATAAAATGTTCACATTATGTAAAATATCTGAATGAAATCTACCAAAAGCATCAGTTTGCCAAGTTGCGTGTGACATAAAAACGAACGCTTAGCCATAAGTAAATCCTTGGGTGTGTAGAATTGCTTGCCTCAGTAAGGACCGGTTGACTTTTATGACTCTCAGAGTATAAAGGATTCAGAAAATTGAAAAGATGAAGAATTATTTTATCGTTCATTTATACGAGAAACGCAAGTTACATCACTAACCAAAGAATTCAAGTCACTATTATTGTCTGAATAAACTTTTAAAACTTTATTTTTTATGGATTCGTTATAACGAGCGCATAACTTAAAACTTAATGACTTTTATATAATTTTATACGGTAAGAATTTTGACGTTCCTTACTGTACTACTTAAAAAATTAAACCGACTTTAAAATTAGAAACAGCTAGTGAACTAAAAACAAAAATATCTATGAAACTACTAGACTACTACTAGAAACTACCGTTCCCTAAGTTGAAGTGTACATAATTTAAATTAAAAATGATCATCTCAATATTAGTTTTGGTTTTCGAGAAATTCATACATACATATAAATATACACTAACGAAATTAAGCACACGGATACTTGGAAGCCTAAAAGGAACATACTCAAGTATAATTAAACTCTAACAGTGTTACATACACATTGGTCTGATAAAATCCTATCTTTTATATTTCGGTTAAAAATACGTGCGCATCTCAGGAAGCCCGATAGAAATGACAAATTAAGCTATCCGAAATACGGCTAGCGCTATGGGTTGTGAGAGTGAGAGTGAAAAAGGAGGAGCCAAAGAAAGGGAAGCCAAGCAGACTGGCGCCGTAACGCGTTACGTAACTAAACGATCTACCCTCATAAAAAGTTATTAATTCAAAAATAATGGTAAATATAACATTATTATGGTTTAAATGTTGACTGAGACAGTGTAAGTATTGGCGCAATGGACATCTTATTTTCAAATAAAAGTTTTTTTGTACGCTGACCAAATTTAATGAAATAAATAGAATACAAAGTTATATACACAAATTAAGCACACATATATATATACGCATGCACGCGTTCTAACCACTGGGCCATCTCAGCTCATTTATCATTATCAAATAACTTATGTGAGATAAAAATAAGAGTGTGTGAAATCACAAATTAATTTTCGATTGAAGATAATTTTGATGGAGATTACTCAGAATTTTATGGAAGAAAATCCAGTAGCTCGAGATATGTCGCTGATTTAAATGAACCAATAAATAAACAAGGCGCTAAGTGCGAAGTAAACCAAAAGTAAATAGTATTATGCCAGCTTAAAGTCCACGACCTTTTGTTAAGTTACACGTGTCTGTCTTTTAAATCTTCCTAGGCTCAATACGTAATAAAGATCGGAAAAGTGCAAGTCGGCTGTACGCACTGAGGGTTCCGTAAAATAAACTGATATCAATAAATTTGTGATTGTATCCCCTATTTGTCCTAAAGATGAAGTAAATAAATAAAAAATAAATATGAGACTACATGTAATGTATGTGACATTACTGTGAACCCAGTGTAAGTAGCTAAATCCCTTGTGTTGTGGAAAATCAAAAGTAACGACGGTACCACAAACACCCAGACCCATGACAACATAGAAAAATAATGATAATCTATATCGACTCAGCCGGGGATCGAACCCGGGATCTGGGAGTGGCGTTCCCATGAAAACCGGTGTACACACCACTTGACCACAGAGGTCATCAAAAAGTTTAATTATTATCTTTTATAATTCTAGATCAACGTGCCCTTTGTGAATTTATATAAGCAATAAAATTAGTCTAAATTTTATACTTGACTGGACAGACAGACACACAGACAGGAATAGAGCGATGGACGGATAACGAACCGATCTTATAAGAAGAATAAGAAGAAGGTAGAAGTGATATATTTTTTTAAAGTTACGGAACCCTAAAAAGGACTACACAAATATAGAAGATATTCTTTGTATCTATTCCTAGACCTTTCAAATGAGATCATCCGTTGCATTAATGGTGCGAAGGGATATGTATTGAAATGTTAGAAAAATTTACATATAGGTGTCACTCAAGGGAATCCTTGAGTGTTGAGATATGAATACGTAATCTAATTTCTGGAAAATAGCTACTGAGTGCCTTGCTGGCTCCTCTCGGTAGACTCTACATTCAGAGCCAGTAGATTTACATTTACTGTATACATTTTGAAGATTGGTGTGTTTTGACAACTATTTCATTGTATCTAATAATAATAATAATAATAAACATTTATTGAGCAAATTACACTACTTTCACACAACATAAACAACGAAACATAAGAAAATATCACTTATCCTAAAATATATCAAACAAAGAAAAAAGTAATAATAATAATAACTAAAAATACAACTACAACAAAATAGTATAAAACAATAAATAGTGTGCAGCAGTGTAATTTAGCCAAAAGGAGATCCACTCAGTGAAAATTAGAAACATAGTTGCTTCTTAACTGATTTTCAGTGGTCTCCTAATGCTATTGCGGAATTGACAGCGGTAACAATAATAGAGCGATATTAAATAGATGCAATAAATAATAAAAGAGGGAAAAAATATATAAATATCTCCATATTTTATTTGAATTAAATTATATTTTATATTATATTACTATAAAATTTGGAACGATATTTCTAAAAATGAAACTGAAATTAGCTCCTCGAAAGTTAACCAGTTAAAAAGCGTCAAATTAAAACTAATTAAAACGATAATTGTTTTATTAAAGGCAGTCTCTATATAAATTAATGATATAATTAACTTCGAAGCGGCTTTGACGACAAGATAAATTAATGTTGATGTTTTCCAACTTTACAGGGTGATTATATTTTAATAAATTTTACTAAAAATAAAACGAAATAATAACTGTCTTTAAAAAATATATTCATATTATAGTACCTCTGTCTGTCTGTCGCACTTTCACCACCAAACCAATGAACTGAATTTGACGAAATGGTGTGAAGCAAACTTGAACTTCAAGGACGGACATAGGGTACGTTTTTTGCTTAACAATTGTTTAGGGGATATTTGCTGAAATTGACTACCTGCCTACTTGCCTGTTCAGAATTTCATAACAAATCATTTTTAGTATAAAGATTTATTGAATTTAAATTTCACCCAAAATGAAATATGATTTAGAAAACCTATTTGATAGATAATTGAGAGTTTACTTCTAACCGATTACTGCCCAAGCCCCGGGGGCAGATATCCATGGGCGGTGGAATTTAATTTGAACCCTGGTAGGGTTACAAAAAATGACAAAACATATATTAAACCTGAAGCACATAGTTAATTTAAATATCTATAGCGGCGCGTCTATAAATATCGTTGGTAAAGGATAATTGCCATTATCAGTCATCCAAGTGGATCGTCTTTGGAGACAGGGCATCTGACGTTTGACACTGTTTGAAGGAACGGCGCCAGTGAACTAAGCTTGGGACTAAATACAAGTTTGTGACCTAATTTTCAGATATTGTAATTAAGATGATTAAGCGCAAACCTTTCATCAATCTATCTTAAGTGTAGTAAACTACAAGTACATATAAATACTATAAATACCACACGGCTGGGCAGATTTTTGTGGAAAAATTCAGCTTATTTGGAGAGAAGAGGAAGCGTTCTCCGTTGTTCGTCGTCACCAAAATTGGGATTGGGAAAGATTCTAAACTGTTCTTGGTTTTTTCCAAAATATTGAAGATTCACGAAAGAATAAATTGCAAGTGGTTTGATGGACGTGTTTTTGTAACACGCCAAGTTATATTTTCATACATAGAGCGAGTGCAGTAATACATATTATGCTTATAATGTTAGCCAATTTCAGCCAATTTGTTTCTTACATTGACAGTATTTGTACACAATCAACAAAGTGAAGTATGCTGCTCGTTCAATTATAAAATTACGGCTCACTTAAAACAAAATAGTAATGTTCATTTTGATTTTCACTTCATAATGTCATAAAATGTTACCACGTACATTAACTGTTGAAGCTCTGAGTCATTAAATGCAAACTGCTCGTTAAATATTTAGTGTTTTTTTATGAAATGTGAGATAACATTTCGCTAAACCATATTGTATCAAGTTATACATTTTATAATCTTATGTTAATTCATTCCAGTTGTAAGAGAAAATTATTTATGCTTAATAACATTTTAAATTGACTGACTCATGATGCATAGTTTAAAACGGCGGATTTACATAGATTTTCGAACAAATGCTACAAAGCATTAATAAAATATATTTATAAATTCAACTCTACGTGGGGGATGAAAGTTTGTATGAAAAACATCCTTATTTATATTAGAAATATGTGAATCGATTTTTAGGTTTATATTAATGGCTTAATTTTAAATCGGTTTTTATGGTTCTACCTACTGACAGAAAGACAGCCGACAAAGCTACTTTAAAAATGAATCAAAGAAGAGGATGAAATTGGTGATGAAAGTTGTTTTTAAATATACGAAAGAAATCTTTGTTTTGGAATGAAAGGCTTTTTATCACTGTATTAAATATCTGTTGCATAAAAAGGGTAAAATATAGGATGAAACTTATATTATGGAACCCGACAATATGGGCAATGTAGCTTACTAAAAACTGTATTACTTAAGAAAATTCGGTGAGTTTCTGAATAATGTTTCCGATTCAGTATATCATGGGGTAAGTTGATATTATTAAATATATTCTGGGCATTGATATTTTACCTACACACTGAAATTCTATAATTATAAGTTACTCGGATTATTTAAACGTAATAATCATTATATAAACGTATACCGCATATTTTTTCATATTAATTTGAAATTTACGTAATTAATTACGCAGTGGAAACACTTGGACGTTGGAGAAATAGTGCAAAAACCGTCATTAAAAGTAAAATACCTCGCCTTATTGCCTCCACTGGTGATAGAGGGTCAGTGGTTAATTTTTTGCCCAGAGTTTCGGAATTTCGATTAAACGGGGAAATGCTGCTAACATTCTTGCCAACTTTCCACATTGTCATGATTTATACAGTTGCTATTTTTAATTTCTATGTTTAGTTAAGCACTTAATGTTAAAAATCCTTATGTAAATAAAGTTTTTCCTTTGGTATATTGTTCCTAATATCTTCATATCTTCTTATTCTTATTTATTTGAATTCTGCTAGGAAAAGATTTTTTTCGAATTTTGTAGATAGTACCATTGTTGCTTGCGAAAAAATGGTGTTTCTTTTATAACTTGGTATTACCTTGATGAAGATTGTTTATCAGTTACTATGTAGATGGTTTGACTATTCAATGCAGCCCGTACTGTTGTTTTTACGGGATCGATGAGTTGAAATGTTAATAATGGAAGAGCACACTGGTTCGTTGTGGCACAGGCTTTTGCTTATCACAAGAACCAGGGAACTCATTTTAATCTGTAAATTATTTGCTATGAATAAAGCATATTATTATTTTTTAAAAAAAGGATGATTTAGAATTCTGCCAGAAATAGACAGATAGTATGAAAACAAAAATGCCGTTACCAAATATTTTCAAAAACTGTTCACCGGTTCTTCGTGTAATAGTAAAAGACGAAGATGGTGAACACATTTAAGGGTGCACTTATTTTATTCAAACAAGAGATTTTTAAAGATTTCATAACGGATTTCGAGATAAAATATTAGCGACACTTCCTTTCATTTCCTTCAAATGTTAAAATGAATAAAAATCTTTGAAAAAAACTAATGCCCCAGTTGCGCGGGGAAAATAAAAGATGCTATCGACGCTTCGCGCTTTTGTGAAATCTAGATGTTTCACTGGCTATAAATCTGACGTTTCCAACTGTTTGTGCTTAGGAAATACAAGTGAAATACGAACATTTTTGTGCATAACATAGTCTACTATATGTAATCTACTAGTAACTATATGATTTCATATCATAGTTGTGTAAACGAAATCTATTAAATATTTCATGATTTTCGACATGGGAACCTTCAAGAAAAGAGCCTACTCCTTTCTCAAAGGCCGGCAACGCACCTGCAAGCCCCCTGGTGTTGCAGATGTCCATGGGCGGTGGTAGTCACTTTCCATCAGGTGAGCCTCCTGCTCGTTTGCCACCTATTCCATAAAAAAAATATATATAAAAATTAAATAAATACTCACTTTTAGTAAGATTTTTACAAATAAGTTAATAAATGTGAGTACTAAAAATTATCAATACATGACAAGTATTTGTATTGTAGTATATTACATAGATCAGCTTTTGTAATATAATAAATAAAAAATTTAACAAAAAAAAACCGACTTCAAACAAAACACTATTTTAAAACAAATAAATATGCACTAAAAAGTAATAAAAATAATTGCGTATTCCACATATTTTTAGAGTCCTCCTACGTAAAATGAAATGAAAAATATTAGACTACTTAAAAGTCGATTTACGATTATTTAACGTAGTTATGGTATTGCTATATTTGGAGCCGGTGTCAGCCACGGGCACGCGCCTCAACAATCAAAAGAAAAATCGTATAAAAGATAATTTTTAAAAAACATATTATATTATTATTCTCGTATTGTTTTTTGGTAGATATACTATGGTGTTTTCTTGGCTGACACCGACTCCAAATAGACTCCAACCAGTGGAAAGTTATGAGGTAACAAACATAAAAAAAAAAGAAAAATGCAGACGAATTGATAACCTCCTCCTTTTTGAAGTCGATTGATAAAATACACGTCTAATAATTATTAAAAAAATTTAAATAACTAAATTTTTGTCAAGTAAAATGTAATGCAAAAAGCTTGTTTATTTGGAGGAAAGGTTGACCGGTGAATTTGTCAAACAATATAGTAAATATTTAACTATAAACGATGCCAATATCAGAACAATAAACCTGAACCTAATATGTAGGTTCGCAATGGGTCATTCACTCGAAGCTACGTGGTAATCACTATCATGGAAATATTAACCATTCCATTCCCAATGCGCCACCAACATTGGGAACTAAGAAGTTATACTCCTTGTGCTTATTTCCCAGACAGACTTTCACAAATCCCACGATTTACTTTGACGTTTCTTCTTAGTAGGCTAAGAACTAGCGCGCACTGGTACGTGGACGAAACAGTCACCGTGACAAAAGTTACCACTGCGCGCTAGTTCTTACAGTTAATTTAATCCTGTAAGACGATTATTCAAGTGTGCTTTAAAATCCTAATTGATTACACAATATTTGGATAAGTTTTATTTTAAGGTTAAAAATTACTATATTAAAATATTACGAACTAGATACGCTCAAGAGACCATTTGGATATTAACTGACCTTTTAAGCTGTTTAGTTATTACTTTCTCAAAGCAGAGCAGTCGCTTTAAATTTATGTCTATCAAACGCTTGCAATTAAAACTTTAATGTCAAAATCTCATCATCATCCTCTTACCCTTATCCCAATTTTATTTGGGGTCAACGTAACATGTCGCCTTCTTCCATACTTCTCTGTCTGTCGTCATCTCACAAGTATCATTCTTTCTAACCATTTAGTCTTTCACAAAATCTATCCATCGTTTCTTTGGTTGTCCCTTTCTCTATATCATGTAAACCTGAACTTATTAATAGGAGATTATAACCAATCTCAAAAACTACTAGTTGTCGCCCACGGTTTCGCGTTTTAGAGATTTGGTTGTCATGTCAGGTAAAAAAACAGCCTATGTTCTTCCTTGGAGATCAAATGTTTCAAATTCGGTTTGGAGATTGGCAGTGAAAGAGCAACGGACAGACAGACAGAGATACTTTCATATTTATAATTAATGTTATATCCTAATGTATAGATTAATAATAGACTCATGTAAAGTTTTTTTTTTATATTCCTTTCCTACCTTTATTTAACGCCCATCGAAGTGGGCGAAGACGGCTAGCATTCCATTTAAAAAAGTTAATATATAACGTTGAAACGGTTTATATAACAATGTTAAATATAAATGTCAAATGTTTTTGACAGCGTTATTATCTATCAAAGTTATCTCAATAGTTACGTGGATGTGGGTTGTCAAATATTTAATGATACAATAATTATTTTATTCGAAATTTAAATGTATATTAGTCGATGTTTTCTTTTTTAATTTAACCGTGGTTAATGTTTTTGTAGTGGTTTTAATTGTATGACTAATTATGGTAAATTATTAATTTATAAAACAATGATATGTCCTTAATGTAAAAATATCATATATGAATAAATGTGTTATTGCATTATATTAATTAAATGCCTAAATAATTAAAATATCGGAAAACATAACTAAAATATACTATACTTAACTGTAATATTATATTATATGTATTTAAATATCATTACGCTATACACAAATACCGTCTTCACCGCGCGCCCATTTTTACACATCTTATTTTCCCGCGCTTTCGCGACTTGTGTCATTCGAGATGACAGATGCGTAACTACACAGATAATAAATATTTATGTAAGTATAATACTAATTAATATCTTACTATATATCTGTGTACACTGTGTTACTAACAAAATTAATAAGCTTACATAATTGTTGATATATTCAATATTTTATTCCCTTATTGTATTGTCATAAAGCAATTTTTAACGTCAACTTATTTTTGTACTCAATTGAATTGTTAAAAGACAGTCTGTTATGTAAATTGCGTTAAGGCGAAAGTCAGAGCAGAAAATCTTGAATTGGCAAATGGCGCAAATAATTTTCCCTCATTTCCTCAACAAATTACATCTCTGTGTCACTTGCTGAAACATTTGAGCGTTGTTACAGTAGAATAAAAGTCAAAGATCTTATTAACACTTCGTGTTATTGCATTCGATAATAGCTTGATATACAGGATTATTGGTGGTTTTTTAGGCATTTCTGAGGAAAACAAATCAAAACAATATTGAAATAATTTCGTTTTCCGTCTGGCATGTTTTAATTTGGACCGATAATTAATAAATAATAAATAAATAAATATGAGACAACATCACATACATTACTCTGATCCCAATGTAAGTAGCTAAAGCACTTGTGTTATGGAAAATCAGAAGTAACGACGGTACCACAAACACTCAGACCCAAGACAACGTAGAACTAGTGTTGCCCAAATTCAGTCTTGGTCTTGCAGTCTTGGTCTTGTTCTTGCGTTTTTGCAAGACCAAGACCAAGAACAAGACCGCATATTTTTAGCAAGACCAAGACCAAGACTGACCGTGCAAGACTTGAGCAAGAACAAGACTTAGCCTGCAAGACTCTTGCGTCTTGCAGCTAGGACTTAGCGCTATTTCACGGAGTAGTTAGGTGTAACAGTTCGGTGTATATACCTATACCTATCGCTTAGGAATTCTATGAGACGCAATAAACTGTATCAAAGAATATGAAAAACTGGACCTATGCGCATTATGACTAATACCATAAACATAGCGAATAAAAAAATATCCATTAAAATCAAACTGAGTGCATGCATAGTTATGTTTTAATCATCGGCACTTTGATAATGCGGCATAAAAAGGTTTTGTACTTATTTCTCAAAGAAATTTGCCGTTTTTCGGAAGTACATGGTTATGATACACGCGCCGGCGGCTTCTTTTGAAATCATATACAACAATCGTTGCCGCCGCGCCGAAATCACAACATTTGACACTATTTTCATTTTTATGGCCGCCACAGGGCGTAGGTATACTCATGCAAAATAATTTCGAATTTTAAGAGTACCCACAGGTGTTCCAAAGAATAAATAAGTTTTAGAGTGCTTAGAATGAAAATGAATACATTATAATGATCACGCAAGTAGTATTATGATTACGATAAAATGGTAAGGATAGATAGTAGATGTCATAATAATTTATTCTTGTAAGTATATATTATAATATTGATTATATGGTTTTAAAATAATTACTTGGGTACTATTATTGTACATTCAGTCATTATATTTCTTAAGTTTTTAAACGACATATAGGTCAGTCGATTTTTCAAATTTCTTATCAAATCTTCAGTAATTTATTAATCTGCTTGATCTTTACTATGGCTATGTTAATTGAAGCTCACAATGTTCCAATTCTAATACGTTTTTCTAAGATTTAAAATAAACTTTAATAAATAGTAATAGACTTATAGGTAATTGCAAGACTTGCAAGACTCTTGCTGCAAGACCAAGACCAAGACCAAGACTGGGAGTGCAAGACCAAGACCAAGGCCAAGACCAGGTGTATTGGCGCAAGACCAAGACCAAGACTGGCTAAGTCTCGTCTTGGTCTTGCATTTGGGCAACACTACGTAGAACGTCTCAGCTGGGAATCGAACCCAGGACCTCGGAGTGGCGTACCCATGGAAACCGGCGTAAACACCACTCGACCACGGTGGTCGACCATAATTATTATTTAAAAAAATATAATAAATTTTGTACACATTAATAGAAACTTAATAAATAACAATGTATTCATAATTATTCTTTTGTTTAATGTTTGATATTGATATATATTTTTTTTCAATTTTCGGATTTATAGAACGTATAGAACTTCGCTAATGATGTCAGTAAAGAATAAAAAAACAAACTTTGGTCAACTTGTTTAAGAACAAACATTTTCTTAATAGAATCTGTTTGCCGGCTTCATTAAGACGCTTTATTTCGGAAATGGAAACTGTCCGCCTCGAGACTTACGTTCTGAAGTATCGAGACGTAGGCTTATTGGTATTAGTGACGTAATTTTAAGTAGAATTTATTTTAGTTAAAGTATTTCTTACTTATATATTATCTTAAAAAAAAAAACACAAAATGACATGAATAAGCTTTTATACCTACTTCTAGGTTTAGGCTAGAATGAATCTACGATGAATTGTCATTAAAATTAAGGGATTTAGATATCGTTCACCAATAATCGAAATAAATTAACTTCTACCTTCACACATTCAGTGTTTATAATATTATTAATTATATTAAAAAAAATCAAAATAAACTTTATTCAAGTACACTTTTACAAGTACGTTTGAATCGTTATTTTACAATTAAGTGAAGCTAGCTCCGATTTGGAAGTAGATTCTACCGAGAGCAACCGGCAAGTTATTATAAAATAAAGACAGATTCACATAAAAGCCTTTTGTTCAACATAGTATTTGGTATAGAACTACCGACAAATATCAATTCAATGCAATCAAATCAAAGTGAGGTGAGTCAGGAGATCGTTTCATTAGTTTTGTAATTGATTAATAGTTCCGTGTCAGAGATAGTTTATCATTCAATCATTCAACAATAACTTTCTTTCTTTCTTTCTTTTCTTTCCTTCTTTTATCAGGATATTTGATAGTTAAGTAGCAACTTTGAACAGATTCACGACAATCAAATCACAAGGGAATGAGAACAGGTGGGTCATTAACACATATATTCAGTGAGAGTGTTATACAATAACGACCATATTATATTTAATGAATAGTATAATTTATTTTATTATTATTTTATGAGAAGGAAATATGAAATGATTACTTGTATGTGTATGAAAAATTTCCATAACTTTAAAAAAATCCTGAAGTTCATGGCCTATGTAATCAAATTATTTTGTGTATATTTTGCGCTGAAAACTATAATATATAATTGTATTCTAATTTCGCCAATATATAACTTTTATAGCAAATATTCTTACAAATATTACACACGTAGTCCCAAAAGCCTCAAAGTAAATTACCCATGTAATACAGACAGATGGAATCGAAATATAACAGCTCCGTTTTATCGTTTGGCTACGAAGCCTAAAAAGAACACTCCACACTTAGAATACACTAAAATGTCCCGTAATAAAGTTCAGTTTTCAATTTACATCAATGAATTTTCAGGCTAACGATCTATTTCCTTTTAAAATCGACTTCGGTAATTAACTTACGGCCATGCATTGGCTCTGAACGGTTCCGTAGTGTTTAATTGGAAAAAATGATTTTGTAAATAATTTTGTAGTGATGTTATATGTGTACAGTTGGGTGTGATGTTGGGTGCTGGGTAATTAAGTTGGATTTGTTCTCGTTGAAATTATTCGTGTTGGTCGTGCAGTTTTGTCAATCATGATATTGATTGGCATTGAATTTTGGGGCGTGTTTAAAATTGTTGGTTGTATGGCGTAATGATAAAAAAAATCGAAAGGATAGTAACTTTTCTTCTCTATAGTATTCACTTGGTGATAGTGACCCACTATTTGATGAGTTCTGATTTGAAGGATGAGTGAACCAGTGTAACTACAGGCACAAGGGATCTTATTCCTTAAGGTTATTGGCAATAAAAGGATTGGTTAATATTTCATTGTCTAAGGACGGTGGTGACCACTTACCATCAGGTGGCCATAAAAATAATCCACCCTTAAGCGCCACATATTATCGTTCTCATCTCAAAAACAAAACACCATCACTAAAGAACAAATTACAATAAGAATATTTTTAAGACCCATTTGTATAAACTACAGGACATTTTTTTGCATATCCTAAAATACAGCAAGTGTATGGTTAACGCATAATCGTACAATTTTGAAAAAACCGGCTTTAACCATTTAAAAAAAATATTTATATATACATAAAAATCTCTACGTTATTCGTAGTATTGACAACGATATCAAGACCATTGTATCGCTTAAAATTATCAAGGACATAAACAGTGACAGACAGCCTTTGTTTGATTTTATTTATAGAAACATCAAGATATTTTATCGAAGATAATTTCAATTAATTGCGTAATATTTTTGCATAAATATCGTATTCCTTCTGAGAAATCCTAGTGAAGTTAAATCCAGACAATTGAAATATGCAGCGTTTTATCGCGAGAGACTATCTGGGGAATAAAAAAGGAAATACCTATTTGTTATAAGCGAGTGTAAATCTTTTCACTTGTAAATGGTGAGAAACGTTACTAACGAGCTAAGTATTCATATGCAAATGAATATGAAGCAAATTTATGTATATTCAATCTTGGTAAGTCTTTTAATCAGTAATTTTATAGTTTAATCTTACATTTTAAGTGTATTTCATTTTATATACAATATGAACAGTCAATAAATTTCCCATTGCTGTAGTAAGGCCTTTTCCCTGAGAAGTAGGTTTGAAGCATATTCCACTACGCTGCCCCAATGCGGATTGGGGGATTGATATTTGGCAGAATTTATTTGAAATTAGACACTTGTAGGTTATCTAACGTCTTTTTTTGTGACCTCCTACTATCGGATCCATTATAAATACAAATTAAGCACATGAAAAAGCAGTGCTGCTTGTTTGGGTTTGAACCCGTAATCATCTGTTAAGATGTACGTGCTTTAATCAATGGGCCATCATACTTATAGTGTTTCGTTTCTGAATATTTTTTTTAATTCATAAGGGTAAGATGAGGTGTATCGTTTTGTATATACTGTGGCTGCAGGTTCCACTCGTATTCAAGAAAAACATATTATGTATCAATCAGATATACTTGTGTTCGCTCAGCAATGTGTATTATCAAATACATATTTTTTGATTTGCTCGTTATTATTATAATCATCTCACCCACACTAAGACATCCAGTAGCGTCACTTACACCGATAATTATACTCGAAGGCGTTTTTATGATTGAACAGATCTATACATATATAAAAGTAACTTTTATATATACGAGGCAATAAAACCACATGCCACATACAATATAAAGTACTTTAAAGCCTCGGGCATTTCTGATTCTACTGCGACTACTTTTTTACTTTTGTATAATAGCACTTCTGTGTATCCTGAAGATTCACTGTTACGTGAGGAATACCCAGATTAGTTCTCGATTTATTATATTAACGCATAAATCATATAGAAGTACAATCATATTTTATCGTACAGTCAGAGTTAAAACCTTTATCAGTTTTCAAATTCATTCCATTATCGAGACATAAACTCTTAGTACCTTTTTTAAACTAAACATCAAATCATTACGACGCAATATGTCATTCTCAATCGATAAAGTAGATTGTTGCTCATACTGAGCACACGAAAATATATCTAAAGGTGACGAAGCTTTTCTTATCCCGACTGTACCTACATTCAACAGGAAGGTTTTAAGAAAATATGTGACAAATAAATAACTCTAATTTCATTTGAATTTAGAATCTAGAACATATAAGTGCACTACTGCTACTATTTTCAATCAACGGATTCGCCTATGTATGTATTGTAATCTATGTTAATATTGTAAAAAGGTATTTTGGTATTTGGTATAAATAGAATGATACACACAGTGCAACAGTAGGATAGCCATATTGATGATTTTATTAATACTAAGTGCGAATTGACGTCACACATATTATTTTACGTATATTTGATTTGCACATCCCAAACAATTGACCCATAAATGTTTTACCCCTGGGCAAAGAATTCTTCTTTTGTTTAATAAGATAATGTTCTCGGATCTTAAGTTGACGTCACTTCAATGCAAGTTATAATAGTGGATTGACTGCCTCATCAGAATGCACCACATGCTGGATTCCAAGCTGAGATATCAAACACAAATTGAAAACAAAAAAAAACCATTTAGTCATATCGACTTTGCTATTATTTCAAACGTGTAACGATAATGATTAGAAATGAGTTTTAAATAAATACGTCTATGCTCGAAAGTAATACGTCAAGTGGAATTATACGAATTCGTGTACGTCATCATTTGTTTATTTCATATCATGTAACAATTATTAGTAACATAACTAAGATGATATAGTTAAAATACTGCGTTTACTTTTTGGTATATTTTAATTTTCTGTGCTTAGAGTATACAATACAAGAATTAATATATTTGGATCTTCTAAAAGTAATGTTTAGTATTTTGAGTCGAGATGGCCCAGTGGAAAGAACGCGTGCATCTTAACCGATGATTGCGGGTTCAAACCCAGGCAAGCATCGCTGATTCGTGTGCTTAATTTGTCTTTATAATTCATCTCGTGCTCAGCGGTGAAGGAAAACATCGTGAGGAAACCTGCACGTGACAAATTTCATAGAAATTCTGCCACATGTGTATTCCACCAACCCGCATTGGAACAGCGTGGTGGAATATGTTCCAAAACCTTCTCCTCAAAAGGGAGAGGAGGCCTTTAGCCCAGCAGTGGGAATTTGCAGGCTGTTGTTGTTGTTGTATATGCCTAATCTTAATTGTTTTTAGCTTTACTAAATAAGGCTAACAACCTCTGTATTTTAATTTATAATCTGATATTAACAAAAATTTTGCGTCAAATTCGGACAAGAACTATGAGGTTTTTATTTTATTTCATATTTATAATGATCATCTTCTTTTCAGTTGTGCAAAACAAAATGTAATGCAAAAAAAGCTAACACACGGAGCAGTAATTAGAAATTAATTATAAAAATGATTTTCTTAACAGGTCTTTGGTAAAAAAATCGTATAAACGACATCACAAAACTGAAATTGAATATAATAATCATGACTTTTAACCTTAATTTATTAATAATTTGCAATTAATTTTAAACGGGGCATTCCGTTCTGTGGATAGGAGGGTTATCAGATACGGTTATCATAAATATTGAATCACCATCAACTGAGACTCATAGTTAAATCTCAATTATGGAAATGTAGCGTAGCAATATTCACTATTTAATTGTTTAATGTTCTACTGAATGACATCGGTCACAGGGGACATACTCAATGGATACTTGCCAATGGCACTGGGTATATTATAGTGCAGGAAGACAAGCAAGATTGCATTGCATTATGTCAGTAAAATGAGAGAAATCATTGAAACGTTTCCTGTTTAAGTTATACTTTCTTCGCGCGTTATAATAAATAATAAATATGAGACAACATCACATACATTACTTTGATGCCAATGTACTAAAGCACTTGTGTTATGGAAAATCAGAAGTAATGACGGTACCACTAACACCCGGACCCAAGGCAACGTATAAAACTGATGATAATCTACATCGACTCAGCCGAGAATCGAACCCGGGACCACGGAGTGGTGTACCCATGAAAACCACTCGACAACGGAAGTCGTCAGTTATGAAAAAAACGATTTTGGATATCTATGAAGTGTGCGTATTGGGTGTCTTAAAATGTATGTTGAAGTTGCTTGTTAAGCCAACATCTTCTAACACGAGAAATATCTTAGCTTACTAAAACAGATAAATGACTAAACTACCTATTACAAAAACCTCTACTTTTAAATAAAAGATGAGATTCAGTCAATTAGATTTGTATGTGTATTACCCATACATACAATACAGTAATACTAATTATTTAAAACTAATAATATAATTCAGAATGATCAATTACTGAATTATAGAACCCGTCTTATTTTATCAAAATATTACCATCTAAAAGCGGCCAAGTTCGAATCGACCTCGAAATCGAAGTGTCCCGAACCTTTATCGATTAGAACGGCAAAAAATGATGTTTGTTGTAAGGTGCCCCATTTAGATAATTATTTTCTTCCTTTTAATAGAATTTTATTCCTTTTATAGTCATTAGCATTAGCAAACGCTAATGCTATAAAACTATAGCGACAACAGAAAAAGTCCGAGTCTAACTATCATGGTTAATATACAACCTGTTTATAGATGGACAGACGGACGGATGGATAGCGGAGTCTTAGTAATAGATTCCCATTTTACCCTTTGAGTACGGAATCCTAAAAATTCTTTGATTATTTATTTCTGGTGTAAGACGTCTTACGTTATTAAAATTTTCTCACGGTTTCCCAATAAGACGTACGTGACATCGGGATATGGACGGCGATTGGCGGCGAAATTTCAAGCATAGTGAGCGACGTACACATATCAATTTCACTATATTTTCAAATCGTTTCATCAATATGCAAAAACATCTGACAACGTATATTTTTTTTATGTGACTTTTACAAACAGGAAGAACTTTATATAATTTTGTAAGAAATTTCAGTCCCGCGACGTGTATTTATTATCAAATTTCCAAAAAGATTAAAGCTTTAAATCTACGCAACGGATTTTGATGCGCTTTTTTATAGATAGAATAATTCGAGAGGAAGATTTTTGAACATAAAACATGAACAATATAGTGAAAAAACACTGATAATTTTAAAAGTTTGTAATATGATGTCGTAAACAAATAAATTCTGTAGTATATTTAGTATCTGTATTACACCCGTGCAAATCCGGATCGAGTCATCATCATCATCATCATCAACAGCCTTTTTTCGTCCACTGCTGGACATAGGGCTCTTTAATAGCACGCCACTGTGATCGATCTTCTGCTACTCGCATCCAGCTCCTGCCAGCCGCCTTCCGTAAATCGTCACTCCACCGTGCCAGAGGACGTCCTACACTACGTTTGCCGAGACGCGGTCTCCACTCTAGAACACGTTTTTCCCAACGGTTATTAGTTCTGCGACAAATATGTTCGCTATCGGTTGAATCGGGTCGCTAGTAAAAAAATAAATGTATTAGATAATTATAGGTCTTAAAGACCTACAAATAAAGTATCTCTCTTTGGTAATGATAACACACCTACATAGTATGTAAACATAAGTCAACAGGTTCTATACGCAAATAAATGTCGGTTTTTTTAAAAACATTACGTTTTATATAACTCTATTATAGTTGGAAAAGTGAAGTGGATTGAGTGAATATAAAAATAAAAAAAAAAAAACAGTTCTACTATGTTTTTGTTGAAACAATAGAGTTGCACAGCCCTGGCCTCGGCGGAATTTTTGCTTTTATTATTTTATGATATCGACTTCGCTTCGACTTTCGTTCGGACTTTATCAATGAATAGTGTAATGTTACATCAAAATTTCTACATATTGTGTCATAGTTTAAACATAAAACACTATAAACATTACACAATAACAGCCTGTAAATTTCCCGCTGCTGGGCTGAAACCTTCTATTCCTCGGAGGAGAAGTTTTGGAACATATTCCACGCTGAACATAATACACATGTGGTGGATTAATTTAGACACATGTTTCCTCACGATGTTTTCTTTCACCGCCAACCACGAGATGAATTATAAATATAAATTAAGCCCTTGAATGTTCAGGGATGCTTGCCTGGTTTTGAACCCGCAATCATTGGTTAAGAACGTGCTTCTTAACCGATGATTGCGGGTTCTAACGACTGAAACATCTCGCCTCTACATTATAAAGCCTCTGACCAAAAATACATTAAAAAATTACTATCTATTATCTTTCCATCACGACGATTGAGATCAAACGCAATACGTAAATATGCAAGTTGAATATTTACATCATTAGAAGGGTAAAAAAGCCTTAACGGGTGGTATAAAAAAGTAGCCAGTAGCCGCAAATATTCCTACTGCAAGTATTATAAATATCAATTTGCTTAATAAGTTATAATCGATTTTTAATATCAGTTCGGAATGTAGATTCTAAAAGAAGAACCAGTAAGAATTCGTTTGGAATTTGTTGCATTCGTACTAGGTCCAACCAACGAGGCATATAAATATATATTAACTAAGGTTAACGATAGAAACAAAACTAGCAACTTCGAAGATAATAAACATATATTAGTAAGACTTAACAATTTGTACAAAGAGCCAATTTCACATCCGATATAAAATTAAAAGAGATTTTCCTTGAGACACGCTGGTTCTGTGAAAAGCGGAAAGAGGCAAAATAATTACAAGGACGAGATATAACGTCTATAGTATTCCCGTTGACAGCGCATTGACAACAGATTACCCAGTTTTCTCCACGGTAATCTATTTATAGACGGAGGCAATTAATCATCTTCAAATCAATCAATGACAAATTTTACTGCTTAATATTTTTAGGATGTTTTGTCGTTTTTCATTACTTATGTAATTAGATGTTTATTTATAAATTATCTAGTGTACATACCTACTAGGGAAACATTTAAAATAAGAACATGTAGCGTACGACGATATGTTTATCGATAAATGATGAAATTAATATTTAACTAATTATTGATATAATTTTAATTTCTTCAAATAAAAATCGATTTGGATTACGGCTTTTATTAACATTAGTTAATTTAAAGAAGAGATAAGGAATACTTTTACGAATGTGATTTGTAAATCGAATGGAACGAACTTTTACAACTCATCTATGAATTGTGATTTAAAATGATATTATTTGTATTCTGTACATATAAACATAAAAAGTTCACATTGAAAGAACCTCTTTTATTTATTACTTAATCATTAAAATAACATAAATTGTAAAACGACTGTGGGTCTGATAAAGATATCTTGTAAGAGATAAATAATTTAGTTTAGACTTTATTTTTAAGATGTCATTATAAAAATAGTTAATCTTTTGTCTCATTGTCCATGTGAGAGAGAGAAAAGGAGAGAGAGATAGACAGAGAAAATACAATGTACTTACATGTAATGCACACTTGGTAAGTCTCCAATGAAATAGACCAGAAATACATTGTCAATACAATAAATGGGATTTTTTTTTAATATATATGCATTTAATAAAGGCTATTTCATAATATAACCCGCCTACATTAACATTTATCAGTATCAAATATAATAACGATGAATGCATTATGAGTTTTTAATCAAAATTGCTTACTATACTTACTTATTTTCAATTATTTACAACATCTTATACGGATAAAAAAAAATTAGATTTCGTAGAACGCACTTCTTTATAATATATAGATTAAAAATACATACAATATGTATAAGTTGTAACATGTGAAAAAGTAACAGCCTGCACAAATCCCACTTCTGGGCTTAGGAATTCTCTCCATTTGACAAGGTTCGGATCCTACTCTAATGCGGGTTGTAACAGGAAAACTAAAATTTAACTTATTTCACACTGAAAAATTTATTAACATAAGAATTAACAACATTAAATGCTTAAATATATATATACAAATATGAACTAAAACTAGTTACTGTATAAATCTTGACCGCGTGGAATGGTAGCAAGAATGCTAGCAGCATTTCCCCGTTGAATCGCAATTCTGATCCTCTGAGCAAAAAACGAACCAGCCCTCCTGTCACCAGTGGAGGCAATGAGGCGAGGTGTTATACTTTTGATGAAGCTTTTTGCAACACTACTCCAAGGGCAAAGCGTTTCGACAATTACACAATTAATTTCACAATTACATATTATAGGAACAAGATTAGATAGAAAAAGATTATTAGTGATGTTAATATGTTTCAAGCTTATTTAAATAAGTTCCAATATTTGAAACGTATTCACTGAAAAGTGATACACTACGGTAGTTTTTATCGAAAATCCCAATGAGAATCGTGAAATGTGTCAAAGCCAGGAATAGAATTCGGTATTTCAATGGAAGAATGATTTCGGATTCAAGAAAGACATATCGACGGGAATATACACGCGATTTTTTACTAAATTTATTTATTTTATCAACGGCTTAGATCGCAATATTGCATGTCGCTGTGAAAAGTCGTCGTAACGTATCCGGTCAGAACATCACGTACAGCCTTCATTGTTGATATATAGATATATAATTTAAGTATTTCGTTAACATTTTATTGGTACATTCAGAGCAATGTACACGTACTAAAAGAAAATCAAATCGTTGCCGTTTTACTGTTACTAACTCAACTTTATTGCGTAGAATTCTTTGGCAAATAAACAGTTACTACCGTATACAGCTACTCAATGATGTTTATGGCGTTTTAAACTTGACTGTATACATCCTTTTAAATTAGGTTTCTTTTTGATAAGATTATCTTTAAGTAGAACATCAATCTCGTTTTGAAAATATTACTTAGGTTACGTTCTTTATTAAAAATATCATCCGCAATAGTATTTGTCTATTCCTATAACCCACAATTATTATTTTTTATCCCTTACTTTTTACGAGAAATAATAATAATATAATATTAATCTTCATTCGCTTTAGTACCTTAAATACAATGTGCATTTTATTTAGATCAATATGGGCCTTTACAGAATGTAACTTAAACAAAAATTTCGAATATATTACAGATTGCAAATGCAATGACGAAGCGGTTTGCATTGTCTAATGACAAAAAAGCTGTAAGCGTCGTGCGACATTCTGTAGGATATTTAACATTAGCATTGCATCCGTAAGAAGCTGGGATGGTTTGATAGTAATTTATCTATAAACAGATAGTAGGCAGATTGTATGGTCAATCTCTGGCTCACTTACCCTTAAAATAGGAAAAAAAAAACATAAATATACCTAAAGGTAAGTCATTGTGATGTATCTAGAACGTATATGTACTAGCTGTAATTCGCCTTCGACGGACTGAAAAAGATAAGCGAAACTGAAACATAAAGAAAGCCGATAACCTATGGAGGACTTTGCGTCAATTAGTTATAGTCTTAAGATGTTACGTTCGGAAGTTTTCATGTGATTGACGTACAATGGAAAAAATATCATTATTTATACATACTAGCTGTGCCAGCGACCTTGTACGCCTTTGAATGTAACAAAAAATATATATATTGTAGCCTAAGTTACTCCCTATTATATCAGTTATCTGCCAGTGAAAGTCCCGTCCAAATCAGTCCAGCCGTTCCAGAGATTAGCCGGAACAAACATACAAACAGACAGACCGACAAAAATTGTAAAAAATGTTATTTTGGTATTTGTACCGTGTATAAATACATATGCATTGAGTAAAAAAGGGTTATTTTTTATATTACAAACAGACACTCAAATTTAATTATATGTATAGATATAGATAAAGATGATCTCACAGGTAGATATATCAGATAATCTTTTAACTCCTCTTAGCTCTTACATAAAAAATAACGTATCTGTTATTTTCATGATATTATTTGATTAAGATGCGACCATACTAAGCTATATCCCAAAAAAATAATGCCATATATACTAGTTGTCTTAAAAGTAAAAACTATCGTAATATAAAAGTTTCATATGTTAGTATTTGCCGACCTACTTTTATTAGGTTTTGTGAGTGATATTAGGTTTCTCTGTAAAGAAAATCTCAGTAGTTGAACGGCGATTGGCAATATTTACACTCGCCTACCTCGGAAAGCACGTAAACCCTTCTGCGGATGCACTCTTTTCAATCCTCTCTCTAAAATATGTACTTATGGTCTTAAGATTGTAATAAAATATATTTAATTTTAAATTTGGAATCGTTTTAGATTACGTTTTAGAGAAACAGTAATATAAAATATTTTGAAGCACCAAAAAGTTTTAATTTGTTTTTTTTTTTATCGTACTCATCTGACAACGTCAATCTGTAAGCTCAAGCGAGGTCACAACTATGTCAGTGACGTAAAAGAACATGTGACAATCAAAAAGTGTCATAGTTGATGAAAATATTGGAAATATATTTTGAACGTGAACGAATTAACTTTCATTTCGAAGGTCATGTCTGATAGCTAGTTGACGCCTAACGCCTCGTTATACATACATGAAATAATGTAGGATTAAATATATCATATTTTTGTTGTAATTAATGACGTTACTATTTATTGAAGACTTTTATTTCATTCTTTATTTGGTGATTTTAGTATTTTTTTTATTTTTTTTAATATTGGAATCGTTGAATTCAAAATTCTACAGTGTTTTGGTGTTTTTTTTTCTTTTGTTATTTGTATTAATATATTATGCAACTTAAGTGTCTTAATTAAAAGAGCAATATCGCTTTTTTAGTTATTATCGTTCACATCTTGTTTTTGTCCAAAATGATGCTTAAATAAATAAAGTATTATATTATATTAAGTAAATTGTATAGTCTTTTAAATGAATATGTAAATCATAAACGTAGCAACATCAGCTGTTATTGTGTTGAAAAATAGTATAATATATGCATTTTTTTCTTCTTCATAACTCTAGTTCCGGTTTCTAGTTGCAATAAAAATGTGGGTCAGCCATTAATAAAATAAATCAGTATTAATTTTATAATTGTGAAAGTAACTCTGTCTGTCTGACGCCCTTTACGACTAAACCGCTGAACCGAATTTGATGAAATTTGGTGTGAAGCAAACTTGAACTCGAAGAAAGGACAAAGGCTACTTGTTTATTCAATATATGACAACCAACACCCTGAAACGCGAACGAACCCGACTACTAGTTATTTAATACAAAAGCTATTATTATTGTTGGTCCTGGTTTCGATTCCCGGCTGAGTCGATGTAGATTATCATTAGTTTTCTATGTTGTCTTGGGTCTGGGTGTTTGTGGTTCTGTCATTACTTCTGACTTTCCATAACACAAGTGCTTTAGCTACTTACATTGGGATCAGAGTAATGTATGTGATGTTTAGCTCAAATTTATTTTAAATTTATTTTAACAGTAATAATACCTATTAATTTATATTTTAAATTTTACTATAAAATATAAGTGATTAAATATCGGTTAAAGCAAGATGGGTCGTAAAAGATTAACTGGGCTTTACGTTTTAGTTAGATGTTATTCGTTATCAATATAGCAATTACTCAAAGAGGTTTAACTAGTACTCATGGAATACTTTTTTTATCAGACAAGGCTTTCATATAATAATTTAATTTACTTATAGGCTTGGCATTGTGCAAGCTCCTTTGTATTGTTGTGATCCGGTTGAAAGGATGCGTGAGCCCTTGTAAATTAAGGTACAAAGGGCATAACATCTTAGCTTCCAAGGTTATACAGGTTATACAGTCGAGATGGCCCAGAGGTTAGAACGCTTGCATCTTAATAAATGATTGCGGGTTCGAAACCAAGCAAGCACCACTGATCATGTGCTTAATTTGTGTTTATAATTCATGTTGTGGTTGGACTGGGAGGGAAACATCGCGAGGAAACCTGCATGTGTCTAATTTCATATAAATTCTGCCACATGTGTATTTCACCAACCCGCATTGGAACAGTGTTTTGGAATATATTCCACACCTTCTCCTCAAAGGGAGAGGAGGCCTTAGGCCAGCATTGGGAAATTTGCAGGCTGTTGTTGTTCTTGATCTAAGGTTGGTGAGGAATTTTCAATGTAACTTATTATTTAGGCAAATAGACACATTGATACGTTTATTCTATGGTATGACTTTGACGTTCGGCTTATTTCTCTTCTCGTGTGGATCGGGCAACATGTGAACCCTTAGTGGGCCGTGCTTGAACGTTAGCTGGTGTAATGAGATTATCTTTATCTTATCCTACAAATAATATCACCAATTCCTTGACTTGAGTTCTTCAAGTGTGTGAAGAGGAAATGAACGCTCCCAATAAAAAGGTGTCTCCGAAAGCAAGCCCGGGTAAATCAGAGACGTATATTTAAATAAAACTAGTCATAACGGATTTGAATGGCGTATATTAATTATTTTTGACATCCCGACGTTTCGAGCACTTTACAGCGTTCGTGGTCACGGGTAGACTAAGGTGGCGATTCAAATCCGTTATAACTAGTTTTATTTAAATGTGTAATAATCGCGAAAATTTAAGACAACATTACATAGACGTAGACTTATCTCTCGAACGTACAGTAGGAGATGGCTATTCTTCGGGTAAAAAATGTCTGTGGGTATTGATTATCACTTCATCAGATAACCCAATTGCTATTCCGTTATTTAAAATTATTATGGAGTCAAAGAATTATAATAAATTTTGCTGGGCTATTGTACGTTAATTTTTGTAATTGACTTATTTTCTCAATTTTCAATTCAAAACTGTTGATTTATATAAAGTGCATGTTACTTGAGACTTTAAAACAAAGTTAAACTTCGGTATCGATCCACTAATGGATAAGATCACATTCCAGTAAATAGAAAATGTTCTTTATTTGTAATGCAGGGCTTACTCGGAGCTAAGAATTAGTAGAGCCCTATCAATCATTTTACAGCCAGTGTACATCATCATGATGTGTTTTCATGGGTACGCCACTCCGACGTCCTGAGTTTGATTTCTGGTCGAATCGATGTAGAAAAAGTTCATTAATTTTCTATATCGTCTTGGGTCTGGGTGTTTGTGGTACCTTCGTTACTTCGGATTATCGGTAATACTTACATTGGGATCAGAATAATATATGAGATGTTGTCCAGTATTAATTTATTTATTAACAGTCAAATATTAATGTGTCGCTGTCTTCTGGTTTGAATGTGATCACTTTTGGAGCATTTTGGATCTGATGGCTTATTGATCGGTTTATTGACTTTATGCTTCTTGCTGTATTATTGTATAATATTGTATGTTAAGAGGCAAAAGATTTATACGTTTTGAAGAGAAACTAGACTTAACAGCCGAGATGGGTCAGTGTTAGAACGTGTGCACCTTAACCGATGATTGCGAGTTCGAGCTCACCAAGCACCAGTGAATATTCATGTTCTTAATTGTGTTTATAATTAATCTTATGAGGAAACCTGTATGTATTTAATTTCGATGAAATTTTGTCACATATGTCCGCATTGGAACAACGTGGTGGAATGTGCTCCAAAACTTCTCTTCAAAAGGTAAACACAAAAATTAACAGTTAATGTTTATTCTATGTTGCCACTTACCGAAACCTGATATAATATCTGTCATAGTGTTGTTTTATTAAAAATAAATTTATAATTTCTATACAGTGAGGTACTGAGCATTTTTCTTTAATAATAGAATACTTCTACAGAGTATATTATGGGCGCACCAATCTGCCACGTCGCGTGTTTGTCGTTTTTTTTTTCAAAATATAAAATATTATTAGTAAATTGGTATTTATTATTATACATATACAACTTTATTTATTTTATAATAATTAACGTCAATTATAAACTATATAAGAATAAATTTGAACGGGAATAGAAAATGTAAACGCAGATCGAAGCCTCATTAATTTCTCATGCCTTATTTTTTGTTGCAGAAGGAATTGAATTATTTGGTCGGAGACACAATGCGAACCGCGGGACATTAGTGGGGTACGGTTGACAGAAACTACTGGTTTATTAAGAATCCCATTAAATTTTAATTTTACCTAACACTTAATGATATTAATTGGTCTTTTAAGAAACTACATAAGTAATAGAGTTTTCTTTTAAATTTGTCGAAGTAAAAGTAAAAACAAGCGACCCGCCCCGTCTTCGCACTGGTGCATTGATATGACATCACAGTCTTCTAAAATTATCAGTGTTTCGTTACAAAATTGTCCGTGTATTACATATATACAAAAACCTTCCACTGGAATTACTCTCTCTATTAAAAAATCAGTTGCGTAGTTCTAGAGATTTAAGCGTACAAAGGGACATAGGGACAGAGAAAGCGACTTTGTTTTATACTTTGTAGTGATTATATGACATCATGAATTAAAAAAAGAGGTGTTAATGTTAGATTTGTAGATACATTTTAAATTGTAGGCGATTGTATCTATCTGTGAGGTCGTACATATACTCAATATTAAAGTTTATATTACGCTGACACAGCTGTGACCTTTCTAAAAACCCTACACGCCATTCAATAAAAACTTAAATATTATAAAGCAGACTTTCGTGAGAGACTTCAACTAGGTATGTCTAGTTTCAATAAACGGAACGTAAGGTGAAAATTGTGGATTCAAACCCGAGTTTATGATTCATGTCGTGCTCAGCGTGGTTCGAATGAAATTCTTTGGGCTAGTGGCCCGCATTGGATAAACGCAGTGGAATAACTTCGAATCTTCTCTAGTGTCTTTATCTATCTGTGGATTGCTGGTGGCTATTTTTGTAATATATATTTAAACCCTTTACAAGGTTTATGTAGTACTCATTTATTAAAAGAAAGACGTGTTTATTAATCGAGTATTTTCTTCACAATTGCTGAGGCAACAACGTGGGAAAGGCGAATAGCGAATGAATATATTATGGTGTTCCTGCCACGACACCTCTCGACCCTGTTAATATGTTTAATACGCAATCCAGCGCTGTCAATTCTCATTCCTACATTCTGTCTTCAGTGAAATACGAAAAAAAAAATTTCTATCTATTCGAACATTCTTTCATTCCGTTTACCGAGATAAGATCCAATGAATGTTTGAATTTCAGATTTTTTGTCTCGCTCTTAAATTATCTCTCTTTCTGTCTCTTGGGTAAAGTTATTATATACACTTTGATTAAGTAAAGACTCAATTAACAACAATCTGTTCGATGGAGACTGATGGCCGTCCGATATCTGTAGACCAGCACGACAAATCAATGTCAAATTTAATTACGCCCATCTAGTGCGTAATGTGTCAACGATTACCACTCGATAGTGATCGAGAAATACACGGCATACTTGTTAGGCTGCTATTTGTTTGTCTAGTAGCTAGTTTATAAAACTGCATGTCCTGACATCCTGAGTTCAAACCACGGAACCAGTTAAAAGTTTTTCGGAATTGGAAAGTACGTCAAAGCATCAGTGCTGCATTTGATCTCTTTTATTCTGTCATATTGCATTTCTATTGGTTTATTAAAGTGTTATTAAATACCTTAATGTATATTTTAGATGTTTGGGTCATAAGGGTGTGCCCTTATGTACTGTGCTATTTTTTACGTCGTTAATTACTAAATTAAAGATATCTTGCGAATGCTTCACTGTCGAATTGTATCAGGAATATCAATAACTTTGCTTTTCTATTTGACTTATCTTAATTCAATTCAAAAGTCATAGAAGAATGTTTTTTTTTTATAAATTTAAAAGGAAATATCTCACATCATAGAAATGAAAATAACAGGAATTTATGTATTGTATTGCATGTAATTATTACGCTCAGATACAGTAAAATTGTTGCATTGTATAAGTTTCCACTTAAGTTATAAACGACGAACATTTACTCGTTAATTATATTACATTTAAATTGAATTTAAACATACGATTACTTCTCGAATAACTAACAGTGATATTAATATATAGAATTATATATATATAATAAATTTCCGCAGACATTTTTAACTTTGCCGATTCGTAAATTCAAATCGTTTATAAAAAATACACTGGTAAAAAAGACATATTGTTCGATACAAGATTTTATAGATGATAAAAAAGCGTGGAATTAATACATGTTGACTTCCAGGCATGATACATTACATACATATGTAATTGTATTTATGTAATATGATTTTATTTCTTAAATGTTGAAAAAGAGTAAATAGTAAAAATAATTCTTGCCGGGTCGTTTTCGGTAGAATCTACTTGCCGAACCGGTAGTTCACTTAATTGTTAAATGACGATTCAAAAGTGCTTGTAAAAGTCTACTTGAATAAAGTTTAATTTGATTTAGATTTTGATATATATCCGTACTGTATTTAAATCTGTTACAATTCACTTTGTTAATTAATCTTAAATTAAATACATTTATTATAAATTATTATTATTATAAATGTTGAATATCATGATAAAATGAATGCTTTCATTTAATTTGTCTTTCTGATAATGCAGTGCACGTGTGCTTCAGCCCACGGAGATTCCAAAACAGACTTCTCTTGATATCTGATTATAACAGCATTGATTCGAGAACGGTTGACCTTTTATACCGAGATAACATTGATGGGATTTCGATATTTCATAGAAATGAGATTTCAAATACATGGAAGTACTGTTTATTTCTCATGACTTCATTATCTTCATTTATGGCTGTATCCTTATCTAGAATCCAAGGATTTCTTCGTGACGAGGTTTATTAATATAGAAGAACATCATTGGACCGGTCTTTCTACATGCAGGTCAATGCTGGCCAATTCTATATGAGCATAATCCGGACCTTTACATTAGAATATAAAAATGATAAGGTGAATATGCTGCGTACACGGACTAACCGCATATACCTTCATCCGAAGCAATCTGAGGATCCGTGACGTAGCAGATAAACTCCAATGGCGTCTGAGGTGGTATTGTCAAGGTATGGACCCGAAATAGTCCATAAAGTGCCTTAATATGTTTGTTTTAGGAACTAGGTTTCCCGGTTACTCAAGTAAGCGATAAATGTATCGCAATGGAAATTACTTTGGGAAATTAAATATCTTCTAATGTTATTAGGTTTAGGCCAGTTAAAGAAGATACGAAAACTCACATTCACTTAACATTTTACATATGGAAATTGGCATAATCCATTATACGCCAAATGTATCTATTAATTTAAGAAAAAAACTGATACATATAGAATATATAGGAAAGCGAACTATTACAATTATTAGAAATTCCTGAGCTAGACCACAAACATACAGAATTCAAGGACTTAGCGAAGCATAGCGACATTTACGAGAAATGAAATACACATTAAATTAGTCGTAAGTGAAGTACATTTTTTTTTAATTTAAGAATAGTAGCAGTGCTCTTTGAAAAGGAATTACTAATATTTCTATTCATTCCTCCGTTTAAGCTTAACACTTATGTTCGGGTTGGGGATGAAAATAGCCAAAGGGTTCAGGATAGATCTTGTGATGCTTTACATTTTTAATTTACATTTTTATAAACGGCTCCTGGGTTTTATTAAAGGTTGAGAATGATAAATTTAAGCTGGTTCAGCTGGCGTAATTATATAAAGAAACTTTTATTAATGTATAAAATATTATTTGTAATAAATTACTTATAAAATTAATTTAACGTTACATTGAATATTAAGATAAAACACATTTCCTAGCGCATAGTCGAATTTCCCTATAATAGATCATTATTTAAATAAAGTCTTGCGTTTTGAATTAAGTGCTCTGGAAAAATACTTCCAGACTGACTGAGTAATATAACTCGAGAAAATCTACGGACCTCCTTATCTGTCTATTCTGTTGGAAATTTTCTTCCGTTAAGAAAATTTTTATGTATTCAATCTTTGTTACTGAAAATAATATATTGTTACCATATCTGGTATTATATTCTTGGGTACATTTTTAAGTACTGTATGATATATTTAATATGTATGTATTTTTTAATGGTGAATGCGATATTGGCAAAATATTGGATGGACTGACACTGTTACAAAATTAACATGGATTATTTATATCCCGGAATAAGTCGCAAGAATTTCGACCAAAGCTGGAAATTTAATACGACTGGAAATAAATCAAGTACAGAGCTAATAGACCATACATAACATATGCCTTCCGAGACACTAACGTCTAAATTCCGATTGTCAAAAATACTGACTGGAAATTCGATCTTGGAATTTGGCATATCTATATTATCTATATTAGTATTATAAATGTGAAAGTAACTCTGTGTATCTGTCGTTCACGACCAAACCGCTGAATCGAATTAGTTGAAATTTCGTATGAAGCAAACTTGAACTCCACAAAAGGACATAGCTTACTTTATTGCCTGATACATGACAACAACAACAGCCTGTAAATTCCCACTGCTGGGCTAAAAGCCTCCTCTCCCTTTGAGGATAAGGTTTTTAACATATTCCACCACGCTGTTCCAATGCGGGTTGGTGGAATACAAATGTAGCACAATTTCTATGAAATTTGTCACATGCAGGTTTCCTCACGATGTTTTCCTTCACCGCTGAGCACGAGATGAATTATAAAGACAAATCAAGCACATGAATCAGCGATGCTTGCGTGGGTTTGAACCCGCAATCATCGATAAAGATGCACGCGTTCTAACCACTGGGCCATCTCGACTCATACATGATAACCAACACCCTATACGAGCGAGGCCGACTACTAGTGCTTATTAAATATGTAGCTACAAGACCAATGAACGCAATACCTACAGTATAAACACTTGCGACCATTGTGTGTCCGAGCTTTGTAAAGTTTTCTTTCTATTTTAAACATGCTCTTTTTAAACATCAACTTGTCATTTGGCTATTTGGATTCACTCTCGTTTCGCTGTAAAGCTATTACTTTGTCATTTAATCTTTAAGGAAACATTTTATCAAAACAAACATTTTAATATTACAAATACTTGTCGAAGAATTCAAAATGATTATTATTTTTTCATTCTGTTATCGCTATTGAGATGTCTGCCTTCCGCTTGATTAAAACAGATTATTTAAAGGTATTTGACTTCTGTTATATAAACAATAAGGGCCTTTCCTTGTTTAGGCGAAATTTGTAAATATTGAAGAAAAATCAAATGTAAGTTTTGAATTAATTGGGTTGGACTAATATAAATGTGTGCATTTGTTATATACAGGCGCGCGCGCGCGTATGTGTGTGTGTGTGTGTGTGTTTCTCTATCACACTAATGGCTCAGATTTTCTGTTTTACATCGTGAAGAGGATAGCATACACGATATAAAACACAACATATAAGGCTGCACGAGGTCTTGATGGTCGTGTGATTCTCAGAATCAGCGTGGCCTTTTAAAGTTAACAGTGTTTAAATCCCGTTCTAAGGACGTCAAGCCGTCGGTCAGGACCAAAGCCGGAACTTTCAGTTCGTATTGGATTACCGTCCTATTGGTGGGAGATTCAGTGAAAGGTTGCATCTATGTTTGCACACATAAACTACCTACGCATTCTGCTAACTAGCTACCTAGAATAGTTGCCGTGACCGAAATTAGCCAGGAATATATTGTTTGGTCTATCCTGTATTAAACTTTTTAGTTTGAAAGCAATACAAGATAAAAAATTAAAAAACGACAAAGATAATTTTTATGTCTGTACGTACAACATTTTAAATAGTTATTAAAGTAACAAACCAATTAGTGGAAACTGTTCCTTTTTTAAATAAAAACAAACAAACTAACCTCGAATTAAAAAAAAGTTTAAAAATCGATACTTAAAATACTTAAAACATACAACTAAACATACTTAAAATAAAAAAATGACTTACAAAATATCAGTATAACCTATTTTCTTTACAATAAGCAGATACACTTTTTTAATCTGTTAGATGTTTATATAAAATCATGAAAGGAAGAGCTGTTCAGGTGTTTAGACAATAAATAAAAATTGTCTTGTGAGTTAAAGCAAAATGTTTAAATATTTTTTCTAGCTCTCGCTACTTAATGTCAAAGGTGTTTTGAACGTGACATTTTAATGCACATATGGGAGCCTATTCTCATGAACTTTCTTTCAGTTCTACGAGTTTCATTAAAATAGTTAATCTTTTTAAGTTTAGAGTTAATTTGCCTAATTAGCAAATATGTATTCTGTTGTCATTAAAATAATAATGTACTCGATTTTTTGCACATCCGCTTGAAATCAAATAATAGTAGTAACAAATAATCAATGAAATATTTAGTCTTTGATTGATGAATACTATTTTTTGGACAATTATCTCTTTTGCGACTTAAACTGTTGTAAATTAGTAAAAATCGTCGCGTAAGGAATGACGTTATGCCCTTTTTGGCGAACATACATCTTTTTCTTTTATATTTTTATGTCTCAATTGTTAATTAATGTGTATGAATTTCTCAATTATTTTTAATACATTATATATAAGGAAAGTAACTTAATACAACTAGGTGTCCCACGACATAGAGTCGGATTTAAAGGTCTGGAGGCCCCGGGGCCATAAAGCAGTGAGGGCCCTAGACAAACAGAAGCGTGAACACCCTAATAATTATATTATTATGAATTAATTAGTTTTTTTTATTTCAATCTGCTATGATTTGTATCGGTAACTTTTAAAATATTAAATAGTAACATTATTATAATTTGACTATATCTCAGTATTTGTTAACTTGCTGAAAACTGTGGAGGCCCCAGGGCAGGTGCCCCGGTTGCCCTCCCCTAAATACGGCCCTGGATATACCTCATTATTTTTGGAACGAATTTCTTTGACGCGGTTTACAGTAGTGTGAAATAGAAAAAGTCACGTAATGAAAAAGCGTTAGGCCCCAAACGATCTAACCATCCCTTTTTCTTTTTATCTCTCTAATATGGGTATTTCCCTCTGATTTTTATTACTGTTTAATACTTTTATCATATATCTTTTATTTCTTGTCATTTATAATCTCATGTCATTAATATCTCAAAAGTTTTTAATTTAATATAGTATAAATACTATATTCAAGAAATAACTAACTTGACTTTGTATATTTTAAATGTTGAAAACGAGTAACTACTGAGTATCTTGCCGGTTCTTCTCGGTAGAATCTACTTTCCGAACCGGTGGCAGCTTCACTTAATTGTAAAATTACAATTTAAAAGTGTAGAACCCTACTTGAATAAAGTTTGTTTTGTTTTTTGATTAACTAATTTCCCATCTCTAGTTTTTTTATATTCTTTTCAATTGTATATCAACATTATAGTATATGATTATATCGAAGCATTTTATCAAAGAAATCATTTGTCAAGAGTTTTGTATGGACTTATCGAAAGGCCCTTACAAAAATAATGAATAAATGGATTGCTTTTCGATAGAATTATTTATTACACAATTGATTGTCAAATGTGCCATGACATATTGAATACATATTGTATTCATTTTTATATAATTTAGTACCTGGTGGGCTCTAATTCTTATAAGTTTTTATTAAAAGAAGTATTTGGAACCAGTTTTCAAGTGCAACTGGGCATCCATTCAAACACAAAAAAAATAGAAGGGCACATTACTTGATCACTAATATAAACACGTAGGAAGAATTACATATATAAATATAAGCTGATGTACGTGCTGGTGTTTCCTGAAAATTTTAAAATATTTGAAAAAATACGAAACGAATTTTTACTTTGATACTGCGAGTGCAAAGTTGTTAATACGAATTTGTATCAATTAAGCGGTTATATAAATCGATTAAAACGCTGTAAACTTTTATTATATTTCAAAAATATATTGGCCGTCTACCAAAAATATTACGTACTCAATTTTTCCCAGAGCTTACTCGTGTGGAAGTTATACGTGCCATGGATAAAATTCAATGATCGGGTATCAAGTTTCATGGCAATCGGTTAAAGCATTGCAATGTAAAATCAGACATATATAGAAGTATACTTGGTGGTAGGGCATTGTGGTACCACAAACCATCAGATTTGCTACCGCCAAACAGCGAGTGAAGTAAGCTAGTGTAACTACAGACACTAGAGTCCTAAGGTTGGTGATGCATTGGCAACGTATGGAATATATCTTACAATACCATTTTCTATGGCGGTGGTTACCACTCACCACCAGGTGCCCATTCGTCCGCGTATCGCTCTCACAAAAAAAAGGCTTTTTTGCATAGATTATCCGCAAATAATCCGACCTGGGTTTGAACACAGAATCTGTAGTATGGTGTATCCATGTAGCCAACGAGTCAGTAAATTTATAAACCATGATTTCCATGGTATTAGTACAAATAATAAACATTAGAAAAATGTTTGTAGAGCTATATTAATATATATTAGAGTTTGTTTGTTTTGTTGTTGTTTTATAAATAACTACTTTTGTTGCACATGCAACATGGAAGATATACACAAATATTAAATAATAATCTAAATAAATACTTCTCAAGGGCGTGTATAGTATTTGTAGTATTAAGTTATTGATTTAACGCTAAGAATATAAATTAAATTACATAAACACATAATTGACTCTGCATTACAAAGTTGCTTAGGAATTTTATCTCAAACTAAAAGTTAATACTTTATGCAAATATTAACTTATAACATTTGTATTTTAATTAGCAGCATTAAGTGAAGTCAATGGAAAGGAAATATTAACTGTTAATTAAAATATTGCGGAAAATATGCTCACAAAGAAACCCATAAACCGCTGCTCAATTATGCAAGCAAGTAAAATCAATAACTATTAATTGAACACGGTTAATAAATAATGACGTTTTTATATAATTATAATTCATCTAAGTAAATAAAAGTCGGTTTCAACGGCAGGAAGAGTATAAATCAAACAACCTTGAAGTTACATGACATGTAATGTTTTGTATTTTTGTGTTCCGGTGTGAAGAGTCAGTTTAACTACAGGTAACATGACATACCATCTTCCTTTCCAAGGAAGTGGTGTTGCATTCTCGAATAGAACAGCTTGGTGTAATTAGGTCTAAACCTTCTCAAAGAAGAGGATGCCATAAACCAGCACACCCACACCATTTTTGGTAAAATCGAAATCACAATATTCTTTATTCAAATAGGCTCAAAAAATAACTTCAGAATTGTCATGTTACAGTGTTTAATTAAATGTAAAGCTATCACCGATTCGAAAAGCAGATAAATCTGAGAAGATCAGGATGTTAATTAGTTACCAATTTTGTAGGTATATTTTAAGTCATGACGGTAAATTAAATTTTTGTCCAAAATTTTACAAAACAACAATTTATGGATTATTCCAAGTATTTAGAAATAAAGCCCTTGTACAAAACAGTTCTATCCAAGTTATCTGAATAAGAATTCAAAGATATCTCGATTTTCTATTAAGAATTCTATACACTAAACGGTTACGTTCCTAGGGTACCTGGAATAACTTTGATAAATGTTTAATGCAACGAAAGCCATTACTGTGGAGGCAGTTAGCTGTGTGCGGATAAAGCCTTCTCTACCCCTGGGCTTTAACTTGTGACGTCATACACTGCTTAGTTTTGTGTCATAGATTTCAACGTTTCTATAACAAGATTGCTATTCGTTTGATATGATAAAATGCCAAACAGCTGTTGGAATCGAGATGAGCCGTTGAAAAAATACGTGGATCTTATCGCTAAGATTTATGAGTTTTATTTGAGTTTGTAATTATTCTGCTCGGGGGTGGAATAAAACTTCGTGTGTGAAATATGTATGTAAAACTCTCTATGCGTACTGACCCTTAAAACTTCGTGGAAATGAGGCCTGTGTCCAGTAGGGTGGTTGCCTTAATTAGAATTAATTTAATAAATGTGTCGTATTAAATTAAAAAATATTTGACAGATCTAAACCGAGTCAGTGTTATCTCTTGCAGTCTCTGGAAGAAGTAACTTCATATTATCTCAATCATGAAATTATGAACTCCAATATTTGGTGATATGTTATTATTCGTTTATCCTCAAATAGCTAAAGTTTTATGATTCAATGTTTCATAACATTTCTGATTTCTTACTGCGGTGGGTTTTGACTTATTTCTTACGGAATATTTCTACAGTACGTGTCAGAAGTAATTCTGATGTATGTATTCTTGAAATTACAGAACATAAATTTTAATGTAACATTAGTGTCACAGTCATTTCGTTTTATTTATCCTGATTAATCAAATCTTAGAAAATATATTCCTCATTTGAATTGATAGTATCTATGATATACAATAACAACAAAAACAGCCTGTAAATTTCCCACTGCTGGGCTCCTCTCCCTTCGAGGAGAAGGTTTAGGACGTATTCGACCACGCTGTTCCAATGCGGGTTGGTGGAATACACATGTGGCAGAATTTCTATGAAATTTGTCACATGCAGGTTTCCTCACGATGTTTTCCTTCACCGCTGAGCACGAGATGAATTATAAAGACAAATCAAGCACATTAATCAGCGGTGCTTGCCTGGGTTTCAAATCCGCAATCATCGCTTAAGATGCACGCGTTCTAACTACTGGGCTATCTCGCTTCACATCTTCGATATATGTAATGAATTTTACTGTTATTTTATTAATATATTAATCCAAAATAGTATATTTAAGTGTATATTCCTGACGATAGAATAGTTAAGCGAGTTTACAATGTTAATAATTAATTCCAGAACCAAGGGCTTTTACATCTTAGAAACCATGGTTGGTAATATAGGTCAGAAGCTTGCTGATATTGGCTCATTTTATATTTGCATATTTCCTTATGATAATATTAGATCTTAAAGTAATAGATGAAATTTAATTTATATTTAATACAATAATATAAATATAATATTTAATATAATAATTCTTAAATGAGTCAAATTATCTATAATATAAAAATGAGTCGCTGAATGTGTTGCTAAGCGCAAAACTCGAGAACGGTTGGACCGATTTCGCTAATTCTTTTTTTAAAATATTCCTTGAAGTACGAGGATGGTTCTTACGGAGAGAAAAATAAAAAAAAATATTTAAATTTCCTGAAAAAGTCTAAAAACAACACATTTCTATACTCCCATACAAAAGATTTGTATTGTGTTGATAAAAGTCAATTTGAACTTTAATACCATACGATAAAGTTTGTGTTAGTGGAGAGGTTCCGGGAAGGCAAAAAAATTGAATGACGTTAGTATCGTATAAATATGAATGTCAATATTTGTCAATATTTATTTTTTTAATCAAAAACAAATTGTCTATGGTAAAATGTCACTTGAAATGTAAATATCTCTTTGCTGTGCATCTATAATATTACTAAACCCAAAGTCCATAAATTTCTATAAAATTAAAAAAAGTGTTGTGTGTTTGTGACTTACTAAATATGCCTCCGATAAGGCGGCGGACAAAACATTTCCAAGAATTATGCAATGGCAAAGGTTTCGCAGTTATGTAAACTAATGAATGGGATGAATGCACGATGGCGCATAAAAAATCTTTAGAAGCTTTAGATAAAACCTTAAAAAATCTACGAAACAACCACAACCAATTTTTTGGCGCAATGAATTTATTATCAGGAGATTTTCGCCAAACATTGCCTGAATTGAATGCATGTTTAAAGTCCTCCAATTTGTAGAAACATGTCAAGGTGTTACATTTAAGCAAGAATATGCGTGTCACGTTGCAAAATGATCAATCTGGAGACATATTCTCTAAACAACTCATTGGTATGGCAATGGCAAATTTCTTACAGACGTGCTGACTGGCTGCATCACCTTTCCTGCGAGTTTTTGTCAGTTAACGCAATCAACAATTGAACTCATTCACAAAGTGTTCCCAAATGTTACTCAAAATTACTTATTCAAAAACACCGATGTAAATGAATTAAATTTCGAAATTCAAGATGACATTCCTGGCAAAATGAGGACATATAAATCAATTGATACGGCAACTAATGAAGATGATGTCGTGAACTACCCACCGGAATTTTTGAAAATTTTTGAAAAACTTACTAGATTTGCCAGGATTGCCACCTCACAATCTTCCATTAAAAGTTGATCTGTAGTTATAATGTTACGAAATATTAACCAACCGCGACTTTGTAATGGCACACGATTAGCGATAAAAAATTACTGAATAACGTAATAGAAGCAATCATATTAAAATGAAAATATAAAGGAGAAGACGTCCTGATACCACACATCCCAATGATTCTGACTGACGTACCATTCGAGTTTAAACGACTGCAGTTTCCAGTAAGGCTTGCTTTCGCTCTGACTATAAACAAATCCCCGGTGCTGTCATTAAGTGTTTGTGGTATTAATTTAGAAAACCCATGTTTCTCGGATGGTCAATTGTATGTTGCCTGTTCCCGTGTTGGAAAACCATCTGCTCTGTTTGTTTACGCGCCAGGCAATCAAACAAAAAATATCGTGTACCATAAAGTGCTACAATAAAAATGAAACTTGATGTAGAATAAGTAAAAATAAAATCAAATATAATAAGTAGGTATCATAATAAGAATAAGAAAAAAAGAGATTGAGTTATTAAAACCAGGAGGTAATCCGGGACTCAAGGAACTCCAAGAGCTTTTTAACTCTGTCTTCTTCGAAGGGAGAACTCCGGAGGCGTGGAGTAGCAGTGTGGTCGTCCTGTTCTTCAAAAAGGTAGACAAAACCCTGTTGAAGAACTATCGTTCCATATCCCTACTGAGTCACGTCTATAAGCTGTTTTCAAGAGTGATTCCGAACCGTCTTGCGTGAAGATTCGACGAATTCCAACCCCCAGAACAGGCCGGGTTTCGGACCGGATACGCCACCATAGACCACATCCACTTAGTGCGCAGATATACAGAAGTCTCAAGAGTATAATCGGCCCCTGTGTCTTGCATTCGTGGACTATGAGAAGTCCTTTGACTCGGTTGAAATCTGGGCTGTTCTGGAGTCCCTGCAGCGTTGCCAAGTTGATTGGCGGTATATTCAAGTGATGAGATGTCTCTACGAAGCTGGCACCATGTCCGTCCGAGGATAGAATCAACAAACAAATCCCATACCATTGCATCGAGGAGTGAGACAAGGGGACGTTATTTCCCCCAAATTGCTCACTAATGCAATGGAGGATATGTTCAAGACGCTGAACTGGAAAGGACGCGGCATCAACATCAATGGCGAATACATCTCTCACTTGAGATTCGCAGACGACATCATCATCGTGGCAGAAATGCTGCAGGACCTACAACAAATGCTGAACGAGCTGGCTGATTCTTCTATGCGTATCGCCTACGGATGAACTTGGATAAAACCAAGGTCATGTTCAATGTACATGTTCTACCGGAACGGGTTGCGGTACACGGTACCGCCCTCGAAGTTGTTCAAAAATATGTCTATCTTGGGCAGACTTTGCGATTAGGTAGAAACAACATTGAGGACGAGGTGAGATAGGAGAATTCAGCTAAGTTGGGCAGCGTTTGGAAAAATACGTTGAATCTTTACATCGTCGATCCCACGGTGCCTTAAGATAAAAGTCTTCAACCAGTGCGTCCTACCCATCTTGACATACGGAGCCGAAACGTGGACACTCGCGGCAAGGCTGATCCACCAGTTTAAAGTCAATCGCATCAGAAAAGAGACAATCCGCCAGAGAACCAAAGTCATCGACATAGCCCATCGGATTAATAAGCTGAAGTGGCAGTGGGCTGGCCATATTTGTTGCAGAACCGATAACCGTTGGGGGGAACGTGTTCTAGAGTGGAGACCGCGTCTCGGCAAACTTAGTGTCGGACGTCCTCGGGCACGATGGAGTGACGACTTACGCAAGACGGCTGGCAGGAGCTGGATGCGAGTAGCCCAAGAACGAGCTCAGTGGCGTGCAATTGGAGAGGCCTATGTCCAGCAGTGGACGGAAATGGGCAGATGGATTGGATAATAAGAAATCTGAAATTGTGATTTTTTAGTGACTATTAAAAGAATTTTGTGTGTATTATAATTTTTAATTATTGACATAATTGTTGACTTATTAACTTAAAAAAATAAAAAAATGAAAGAATCGACTGTTAGGCGATACGAAGTTCGGCGGGTCAGCTAGTTATAAATAAATAAATATTGGACAATATCACATACATTACTCTTATCCCAATGTAAGTAGCTAAAGTACTTGTGTTATGGAAAATCAGAAGTAACCAGACGGTACCACCAACACCCAAACCCAAAACAGTATTGAAAACCAATGATCTTTTTCTATATCGACTAGGCCGGGAATCAAACACGGGACCTCGGAGTGGCATGCCCATGAAAACCAGGGTATGCACTAGTCTACCAGGCAGGTCGTCAAATATTATAATAGAGCACATTTGACAAATTACAATGTAGAGCGTTCTTGCGCAAATCGCACGCACTGTTCGTTTACACTCGAATAAGTTAGTAATGGGCAAAAAGCGTTCTATTGTGCAAAAATGCTCATTGATTTATCCGCGCCACCGCCGACCGAAGTAGGCCTCGCGCATACGCGTTCCTGAATGCACTTTTCGTATTATTCTTTGAACGCTCCCATACGAAAAAAAATTCATTACGTAATTTTAGATAATATTTTTTAATCTTATTCTCAAGCATGGACAGGATGGCATAGTTTACCTGGTGTTAGATATTTATGCAATACCGTCTGAACAAGTTATTCTACAATCCATAAATTATTCTACCTCCATAAAGGAATAATTAGTATTCCTCTTTGAAGGACGAATAAGTTAGTGTCATTACATGAAAAAGTGCTAGATATAAAATGAGTTTTAATTTTGAGTATTTTTCATACTTGTCAATGTCTCTGGTTTGTAGTGGCCACTTACAGTAGGGTATATTTTATACAGTTGGTTATAATATATTCACCTGTAACACGTGCTTATTATTACAGGTAACATTTTACACTCTCACTATTCTGTTTTTCATTTTAATAATATATGTATGTCTGGTTTGAATCATAACATAAAGAGGCGTTTGGATCTTATTCTAGAATTGCAAGGTCTTGTAGCTATTGATATATTTATAGTAACTTTTTTATATCGATGCTTTTGTTTGTAAGTAATCAATATATTATATATTTAATTATGAAGAAAAATAATATCGAATTGAAAGATTATTCATACTTTTCAGTTCGATGATATTGAACACAGATTATCAAAGCATCTATGAATATTAAGTGCGACATACTTGATCAGGGATGCGGAAAATTCAATGGGCACCTGGACTTATGTAGGTTTTATAAATGAAGTGGAGAAAAGTAGGTCATAATCATTACTAATATTGTTTTACTTATACTTTATTGAACTTCAAATAAAAATTTATTAATACAATAAATCATTTAATGTAGAGATGCATTCGGTGCAACAGGCGGCCTTATTGTTAAAGCAGTGATCTATCAATGACTTAGTTTTTATATAAAACGTCCGTATATACGTACTCCATTGATGGGTCAAGGGTAACAATATTGATGTAACTTTTTTGTAATTAAAAATTGAAATTTGTGTACTCTAATAAGCCAACACTAAATGTGTGCAGATGTTATTTATTGTGACGGTATAGTAACAAATATGATCAGGTAGTATAATTTTTAATATAATTTATTTTTATTATATATTAAACAAATTTAGATTTACAATTTTACAAAGTTCAATTTTAAATTCCTTCATAATTAAAAAATAAAAAGAGTAATGCCCAAGTACTTGGAACTTATTCTACATACACAGATGACATAATCATCTGAAACAATTTCACACAATATTTCACTTTACCACAGACTACGGAATAAAAACACGCCATATTTAGTCAAGATCGTCTCTCGTCCTATAGTCTATCTCGAGTTCTACTAACCAGCGGTTCATTTAGGTCATCTATATGTATTCTAATCCTGTAATTCGGTAGCAGTTAAAAAATAACTTTTAATTAAATTTTAACAAAAGGAAAAAAGAAATTTTTATTATAATACCAAAGTTTTATTAGACATAAAAGAAAAAAGGTCCGCTATGTGCATCTTACTCTTAGAAGATGAAGTTGCAAGCATCGATGTTAACATTATAACGACGCAATGTTCGTATAATTATATGTATTGCTAGGTGTGCCCGCGACTTCATTCTAGTTGAATTTAACAGCATAGTAATTGTTCTTTTGCTATAACTTATTAATTATATATTAGGCAGCATTTGTGATATCAAGTCGTTGGTAGAAGCACCGACGTGATGGAGGAGTGATGACAAGCGTGCGGTACTTGAAAAGTAGCCTAAGTTACTCCTTATTACATCCGCTATCTGACAGTGAAAGTCCTGTTAAAATCGATTTAGCCCTTGCAGAGATTAGCCAGAACAAACAGACAGACAAAAATTGTAAAAAATATGCTACTTGAGTATAGCTACTGCGTACCTATACATATGTATTTAGTAGCGTTTAGTAGCGGTTATTTTAATATTACAAACATACACTTTGTCGACCTCCGTGGTCGAGTGGTGTGTACGCCGGTTTTCATGGGTACGCCGCTTTGAGGTCCCGAGTTCCGGTCGAGTCAATGTAGGTTATCATTAGTTTTCTATGTTGTCTTGGGTCTAGGTGTTTGTGGTACCGTCGTTACTTCTGATTTTGGGTCGGCATTAGAAATTCGCATCCCGAATTTGATGATAGTAGGGGTTGTTTCTTAAAGGGGTTGTTCCCCTCTCTCGAAATTTACCACTCCCAACCCGCGGAAACCCATAGTTTTTTTTTAATGTGCGTTTAAAGTTACGTGCAACGGATCGATATTTTACATTATAATTAACCTTAAATCATTATTTTTATGTTTATTAGCTTTTTCTGTATTATATTTTAACAAATACTATATTAATTTATAGTAAAAAAAACGTGTAAAAATTTAATTTAATTTTGTAGTAAAGCGATTCTTTTGTAAAGAAAATAATAATCACCCAGAAGATTTTACGAACATGATAATATAATACAATATAACATAAAATATAAAAAAGATCCATTTATCGCATTATTAAATTTAGTCAAGTATATATACAGATAAATGGTTCTTATAAATTTCTAAAATATACCTATTGTTGTTTCTATTTTTCACTCAAAATTAACAGCCCCCTCACAGGAGTGGCGAAGCCACTCCGGCAACAAAAATAGTAGATAGTTATAGTCGCTAAGGATAGGTTAGGTTAGGTTAGATTTTATGACCAAACGCTGCGCAAGCCGAGCGAGCGAAGCGAGCGTGCCGCGGTAGCGGCCGGCGCAGCGCCAGAAATCACATTGTATACCAATAATTGGAATTTTATATCTCTCCCCTTCTAAAATTTAACTAACAGTACGAATTTTGATGATTTTAGTATTAAAATTTAAAAATTGAAAAAAAAAAACTAATGATTTCCGCGCGGGGGGAGTGGTGGTGTAGGTACTACACCACGCCCCCTTACCCCCCACCCCTTCCCCAACCTTAAATTCGGGATGCGAATTTCTAATGCAATCCCCTGATTTTCCATAACACAAGTGCATTAGCTACTTACATTGGGATCAGAGTCATGTATGTGATGTTGTCTTATATTTATTTATACACTCCAATTTTATTATATGTACAGATTTATAGAACGAGGATCCTCGTCATATGAGAAGAAAGTTTCGAGATCTTAGCAACTAATCGAGTCTGACAGTACACGGAACTAACAATATTACGTGACACATGGAAAAGTTAGCGACTTGCCCTAATGGCGACGAAACTTACTTTCTGTTATTTATTTCTTATCGTCATTTAATTACTTCACTATTTATTTGAGATATAATGACGAAATAAATATAATCTTTTATTTAGTACTTTTTTAATTGCGTCGAGTTACACAGGTAATAAAGTCTTCATTTATTATAACAATTTATATTTCTTGTTATTATTTCCTTTAAAGAAAATAGGTAATAATTTTTTTACAGTACAATATTTTAGTGATGGGTAAACTTGATGATTATAAAATGTTTAAAAATATGCTTTATTCCTATGCACTAACTTTGAAAGCACTTAGGTTTTACATATATGACAAGAAATAAAGCTGATATAGCTTTCCAAACCATAGTAGTAGGTATAAGTATAAATTGAGCTAAAACGTTTCGTGCAAGCCAGATTGGACTCCGACAATAAAAGATAATTTTAAATGTAAATTTGCGATCTTTATGTAACGACAATTCTAATGATAAAAAAATAGCTCTAGCGGTCGGTCAGTTAAACCACTAAATATTTACAAATCTGAATCTTTTCTTAGAGTGTACGAATTATAATCGTGTATACAATTTATTGTTTGAAAAACTTGGGCGCGTCTTTTGAGTAAGACGGTCTCGCATGCCATGACGGCGTGTCCATGATGCTCTCATGCCGTCAAGCCTATTTGAGTAACCCTATGAGTGCGTTGCGCTTATATTATTTACTTCATTGCTGTATATTTTAATAATAATTAAGAAATATTTATTTATTTTATTAGCTTATTCATTGTTATTTATAACTCCATACTAATTTATTTTCTTAGTAGTTTACATACTTTTTTAGTAGTTTTCTTTAATGTTGTCTTAGATTTTCGCGATTATTACACATTGAAATAAAACTAATTTTAACGCATTTAAATCGCGTATATTAATTATTTTTATCATCGCGACGTTTCGAGCACTGTACAGCGTTCGTGGTCACGGGTAGACTGAGGTGACATTTGTCTATTTGAAGTACAAAAGAAATATTATTTACAACTACCGCCAACGATTTCTTAATTGGTATCTTGAGTATTGTTCCGGTTGCACGCAGAAGGCACTAACTTATTAAAAATTTAAAATCCAAAATCCAACTGACTGCAAGACTAAAGATACAGTTTTAAATCGATTTAAACGCGATTTAAATCCGTTAAAACTAGTTTTATTTCAGTTTTCTTTAAATCAAAAACATTTGAATAACATTAATGATGATTTCGAGCATCCTTTGGCGGCCATGTTTTTTTATTTCATAAGCGACCTTATCGTTTTAATATTATCACTTAACACATTCGAAATATAAAAAGGAAACATTTAAATTACCTTGTGAAAAAATGTATTATTGCCAATTCACACAAAAAGGTCAGGCTTGTTGACATTTTCAAATTGTACATTTAAATAATTCTTTATCACAATATTAGCGCTGTTAGTGAAGGAACGACCGAACGAATTTATTTACAAAACAAGAGACTTCAAAACAGCTGTTAAACTGTCGTGTTAATCTCAAAGGATGTATTAAAACGTGTTAATTGAGAGAAAGGCGTATTCTAATTTAATTAACAAAAGGCTGAGGCAGATACGAGATTCATTAGGTTGTCTCATCTAGTTATCTCTCATTTGTTAATTTTAACAACTTATTTGCTTCTTAATTATGTTAATAAGGGAACGAAAATGCTTCTAGGGTAATAATTTGATTTAATAATTTAGAATTTAATCTTCTCATATTTAGTTCATCTGTAATATAAACAAGAAATTAAATTGCATCGATCAAATAATTTGCTGACAAAAGTACAGTTTGTAGATTGTCTAATGCTCGTGTACATTTTTTGGTTTATTTTAAGTACAGTTACAGGTACAGTTCTTTATACTTAAACGTTACAAAAAAGTGGAACTAACTTCCGTTTCCTTTTTTTATCGCTGGAAAAAAGCTTTACGCGCTAACGTCCCCCACGTTAGCGCGTAAAGCTTTTTTTTTACCACGTTATGGAAGGGGGGGTGTGGTACTCCCCGGTTTCCTGGACGCAGAGTTTGAAACTAAACTTAGAGATTACTGAGCTTGTATTTAAAACATTATAATTTTATATTATTATTATTAACCGATACTTAATCTACGTTTAGAAATTAATCAAGATAAATGCTATTGGAATCTGAGTTTAATCATATATACATAATAAGAATTTGTTAATTATATGTAGTCCATTTAATTATCAAAGTATTTATAATTTTATTAATGACTTTTTAATTGCATTCATTACGAACCGTATAGTACGACACAACTTAGACGTAGCATCGGCAAAATTCGTAAAACCGATCATAGCCGAATCAAGTACGCCATCCCAAATTATTAATATTTGTTACTTATGTGAATATGATATTTACACAAACGTAACTACGTGTAATATCATATATATAATTTGATACGTCGATTTGCTTTCTCGGGTTGAACTGACGTAAGAATCTATAGCAACGTATAGCGTCGAATGGCGCGATGTGTAAATCGGCAGTAATCGGTTTAACAGATTTTACCGATGCTACATCTAAGTTAGGTCGTACTATATGTAACTGTAAATCGTATGTAATCTTATCATCATATGTCAAATCAAAAATGACTAGCTTATTTGTAATGATGCTTTACGGAGGGTTGTTATAGTATGTATAGTTCATATATGCATAGTTTTTGGTACTTTCTAAATAAATTTCGAGAATGTTCTACCAAATTTTTATATTATATTGAAGTTGTAAGAAGATCAAAATAATAAAAATGTTATCAATAAGTAAAAAAGAAATTGATTCCTTTTGTTTTTTTTTATCAATGTGTATTTATTATATGTAATCATTTTTTTATATCAACTTGTCTATTTCAGAAAGGCTGAAGTTTTTATGACACCATAAAACTGAACTGCCATAACAAGATCGTATAAAAATGAGGACCAAAACCTCGTCGGAAAAAATAATTTTTATATTTTCCGTTATTTTTGTTCGACAAATACCTAATTCGGTACATGAACATTTTCTTTTGTAACGCTAATGCCCTCAATTTTGTTCCGTGTTTTTAAATCCGGAACAATATTACTTAAAAAACAACATCCGAAAAGATATGTAGTAGTCGTTACCTGAAACAAAAAAAAAAAACAATTAGTTGTGGTAAAATTAAAAAGTAACATGCTGTATAATCTTATTACTTTTACTCGTAAGGACTAGTAAGCCTGTGGAGTATTTTCGCTATACGTGCTATTTAGTGATAGAGCAGCGTGAGTACGGCTGGGTATGCTTCAATATTTTAGTATTATTATATTCTGGCGAGTGAACCAGTATAACTAGTGACGCATTTGCGATAAATAATCTAGAGAGTCGAGATGGCCCAGTGGTTAGAACGCGTGCATCTTAACCGATGATTGCGGGTTCAAACCCAGGCAAGCACCGCTGATTCATGTGCTTAATTTGTCTTTATAATTCATCTCGTACTCGGCGGTGAAGGAAAACATCGTGAGGAAACCTGCATGTGACAAATTTCATCGAAATTCTGCCACATGTGTATTCCACCAACCCGCATTGGAACAGCGTGGTGGAATATGTTCCAAACCTTCTCCTCTAAGGGAGAGGAGGCCTTTAGCCCAGCAGTGGGAATTTTATGGTGACATAATATATTTCATACCGGCTTGCAGAGATTTCATTTAAAATTCAGCACACATTTTGTATTACAAATATTTTTTTTTATTGCTGTTTTGCAATGTTTTAAAAAATAAAATGTTGAGTAAACAAAGTTTAGACGTAAATTAATCTTAACAACTTGAGTGTATTACGGGCCGCCTCGCGATGAGAAAATTGCATTCTTGTCACCTTGGGTTATTGTCTACCTAACTTTTAACACAAGCTGGTGTAAGCAATGAAAATCACTTGTAGTTTTCAAGACTGGAATATAAAGCAACGCATCCGAATTGTTCAGTGTTGATTTTCAACTGTATTGCATTATAAATATGTTATACGTTTATATTATACGTTTGTTATCTGTACGAGCTTTGATAGCGAGGTGGCATATAAGACGTGAATCTAAACCGACGATACCGTGTTCAAACTCGTGGCTAGCACCACTGAATTCATTTGCTTTAATAAATCATATCTTGAAAACATTGTGTATTGGAGTCCAAACTCGAGGAGCATGGTAGAGTAAGGTCTAAAACTTGTCCTTAAAATAAATGAGAGGCTCTTATGCAACTATGGGATTTTAAGGCTGTTACTTTACTTTTACTTATTTTCTTAATACTGCATAAATATCATAGACCCACCCACACCGGTTGCAAAATATTGTTATATTTTATATAATTATCCTCACCTTTTATCATCTTATATTGTGTAAAATACCTTTCTTTACTATTTTTTTTTCAAATATAAAAAAATAATAATTGGCATAAGTTACTTTACCGTCCAAAATTAAACATCAAATACAAAACATAGATAACATTATCTTCCTTTTAACATATGTCAGTGCATTTAAGTATTTCTAGCATCCCAACGATACGATGTTGATATGTAAATCGTAAGCGTTGTAAAGCATTCAATGTTAACTAAATGTTATGCAGAGCTAACTGATTAATGTTGGTAGATGCTCATTGCAAGCGGTTGTCAGTCAGGCGCCATTTGTGACGCCCTCTCTACCTGATTGTTTGCCGCAAATAGATTGCTAACTGCGATTGTTTAGATCTAAGTTTACATAATGTAGTTATGGTATGACACAACTTAAATGTAGCATCGGTAAAATTCGTAAAACCGAATTAAATACGCTATCCCAAATTATCAATATTTGTTTCTTATGTGAATATGATCTTTACACAAATGTTATAACTTATAATATCATATGACCATGCACTTGACCTATATATTGGTTATATAAATCGGCAATAATCGGTTTTATTGAATTTGCCGATGCTACATCTAAGTTGTGTCGTACTATTCATTTTAATATAAAACCCGCTGTGTATAGCGTTTAATTTTTATGCGTGTTGTATAATAGCAAAATAGCATGCTAGTAGCATGCTCATTGGATTTAGCAGATTCTTTATTTATTTCTTCTTATTTTGTCTTTAGATGTTATGATTATTTATTATTATGATTAATTTAACTTTTGTGCCAGTTAATTAAAGAATTAAAGGAAAGTAAAGTTTATGCGCAGACCAAATTTAAAATAGCCGAGCCCATCCGAATATAATTGTCTGTTGATGACTTGGTGGTCGGTCATAATGAAATCAGTCGATTAGGCAAAGTTGAGAGTTTTAACGATTCAATTAAAATAACCAAAGTCTGATTTGATTTTTTCAGATTCACATAGCTTCGGTGAATGTACGAAAGTGGCGGCTCAACTCAGTGTTGTTTTATATTTGCAAATGTTTTGCCTAATGTAGTTTGGCATCTATGAAACGTATCGGACCTATTTATCTCATTTCACTAGAAACAATGCCCTGCCAAATGGGTTGGTAGAAGAAATTTAATGATTTAAGTATTTTTTAAACGCTTAATGCTATTCACGGTTGTATATGTTTATAAGAATGTATCTTGTTTTCTATTTCTATATTTACCTTACTATGCATTCAATACGGCGCGTGCCTTCTATTATGTCTGCTAAATATGAACATATCACGCACGTGCCAACAACAACAGTTTCATAGGACGATCGACATGCCAACACAAACAATACCTAATAAATTTAATTGCTTAATAAAATAATATTTTAGTTTTTCACATTATATATAATTATAATATATAAATAAATAATAGTACTCTACTCATTCAAATTATTATTTTCTATTACTTTGTATGATATTCATTATAGCATTACCTTTTAATCTGGTAACATTAACTTTGACAAATAGTCTTTATGACGGGTAAATTGATGCTCGGATATATAATTTTCAGTAGAACATTATTTCTAATTTTTATTTAAATATATAAGAAAAACTCATAAATATCGTTTTATTATTTAATCAAGACTATACGGTTAGTAGGTGAGATCTATCCTGATATACGTAAAATTCTAAAGTCACTTGAAATCTCACCTGGAACAAATCAGTTTATCGAAGTCGCTTTAGAGAATCATCATGTGTATATAGTATTAGCTATGTGACTTCTGCCGCGTTTGAAGTTTAAAAAATAATTCAAATTAACATGGTTATTTTTTATTATTAAAGTTATTAATTGCGGGATATTTACCATGTTTATTTTTTAATGTCTTGCTATCGAGCTCCACCGAATTAAAATAAAAAACATGGTAAATATCAAGAAATTAATAACTTTAGTAAAAAAATATTGTTGTAGCTTAAGTTACTCCTTATTATAGTTTTCTGCCAGTGAAAGAGTCCAGTCAAAATCGGCCTAGCCGTTCAAGTAGCAGGAAAAGACAAAATTTGAAAAAAAAACATATTTTGGTATATGTGTCATACGACACATACATACTCTAATTTTATTATACGCATAATTTATTTACTATTATTAATCATATCGTTGTATTTATTTTTGAAATCTTTATTTCTCTATTGGCAATGGCTAGTGAAAACACTTCCCATAAATAAATTTCTTGAGTAACGATGGAAATAGATGGTTTGTTTACACCTACTAAGTAGAAGACAATGGCATTTTAAAATGTTTGTTTTGCTCAGCCCATTTAATTATAATACAGTTGCTTGCTATCAACTAGTGGGCTAGTCACGATAAAGAGCTCGAGGTCATAGTGTCAAATTCAGGTCGAGTCGAATTAAAAGTAACTAATTTTGATAAGAGTACCTGCTGAGTTTCTTTCCGGTTCTGTTCGGTAGGATACATAATATTCTCAATTGGTTTACGTCTAAATACAATTATGTAAAATCACGTTTCAGGTCAGTTTAATTTTGATTCTGATTGCCTTTTTGTCGTCCCCATACCTAACAGAAAGTTTATTTTAATTTTTAACTGACTTAAAAAAAATGAGGTTCTCAGTTCGATTGTTTTTATGTATGTATGTATGTAGGTATGTTTGTCCGCGATTATCTCGCGTTTGGGTAAAGCTATTTGGATGCGGTTTTCAGAAAAGTATTTGTTACATTCAGGAGAAGGTTTTAGTGTCTTAACCGACTCGAGAAAAAGGAGGTTCTTAGTTTGACCCATAATTATGAGTGATTTAAGTTCATATGTGTAGTTTACGTATTAGACAATAATAATGTTTGTGTCACCTATAATAAATATGTTGTCTATGTAAGGGAAAAGCATTTTATCAAATTTAGGAACTATAGAAGTGCACTATCGAAATAATAAAATTTAATACACGAACTTTTCAATAAATTATTGCTTAATTTTTGTAAAGATATCAAATTCGAATTCGAATCGAACTGAGTGATTGTTCATGACTGTTTGGCTTGAAGTTTTAAGCAGTACCTTACTAAAACTGAGCAAATGAAATGAAAAATTTAACAGATTTAATCAAAGTCATTTCTCTATTTTAAAAGGTCAAAGAGGTAAGTAATGTAAGGGGCTGGTGAGTCGATTCATTAAAGTGAAGCTGAGGAAAAAGGAACAAAGTTACGGCTTGTATTATCCCAGAAAGGATTATCATAAGATTTATATGAAAAATTAGGTCCAAGTTAAGGTGATATTATTTATTAGAAGCAGACGGTAGCAGATATACCCTCGTGAATAATAAATTATCTTTGCTTATTTTACCTCCAAAAATATTTTTCATTAAATATTGCTATTTAATGTAACACTGTCTTTTGGTCTGTCTGTCGCTCTTTAATTACCAAACCACTGAACCGAATTTGATGAAATTTGTTATGAAGCACACTCCAAGTAAGGACATAGACGACTTTTTTGCCTGATACGTGACAGCTGGCCTCTAAAACGCGAGCGAAGTCGTGGGTAATAAGTAGTCATTACGACTTAGACATTTAATTTCCGATCTTTGTTTGTTTCGGCTAAAACTTACAAGCATAATTATAAGCTATTCAACGCCTACAAAGTTTTTAGTTTCCATCACAATCCATTCTAGTAGTTCACATAGTCTGATCACATTAAGGACAGGCTCCAGATGAAGGAACTCTTTAACGTTCAACTGTTGAGATACGAAATTCTATATTTTATATAGATATGAAATATTAGTATAGAATTCATAAATATATACTTCTTATAATTTTTTTTATTCAAACATTTATGATTTATAATATTATTGATTTATTTAACTGGTTTGTAAATTGACATTAATAAATTGAAAAATATTTTCTATGAATGGTCTATGACATTTATATTTATTTTTAACTAGCGATCCGCTCAGCTTCGCGCGGGTGCAATACTGATACTAATTAGACTGTAGATTTTTTTATTTACGACATCAAATTAGAAACTTACGATAGAAACTAAAATGATGACCGTTTCTTTATTATATTGTTTAGATATTATATACAAACAAAAAGATTCCACTCGAATCACTCGATCTATTAAAAGTAACCGCATCAAAATTCGTTGCGTAATGTTAAAAATTTAAGGATAATTTTTAAGATCTTTGATGTATATTATGTAATGATTAAGCTTCATGCACAGTGCTCGCGATCCAATGCATTATATATACATATATTATTAATATAGTGTGATCTTGTTAGATCTTGCAAATTATGTAGATTTCGGAAATATAAATGATATTCCAATAAATATTTAGACGGAAATAGGAATACCACATATACCATAGTAGGGTTGTCACTTACGCCTATAAAAACAACAAATGAAAAAATACAATCGAGATAATATGTTGTCTATGGTCATTGGAAGAAGTGTGTGATGAAGATTTTCTTTGAAATATATTTTTTATGTTTACAATTTCAAAGAAAATAATAAAACAATATTTATACAGACTTTAATATATTCTATTTTATATACCGAAGTACTGTTAAATTTTATCGTCACCGGCACAGTGTATGTATTTCAGTGTAATATCATAATGTACATGTGTATCACAGAACAAATTTGAACTATATATTTCTCATGAATTACCTAATATATTTATATTACTTTTCCCAAAGGTGCTTAGAGAAAACATTCTCGTTTCGGTTTTTATCAAAACGTTGTGGGAAAATACGAAGTTATATTTAAAAAAAAAAACCATAAATATTTATTTTTGTAGATTATCAAAATCAATCGAAGGACAATCTTTCAATCAATCAATTCTTGGAACCGATTGAGAAAATAGGTTCATTCATAATAGACGTATAGATATGAGAGTAGTGCTGTAAAACTTTAATTTTATCATCAGACGAATGAAACTATAAAAAAGCTGATATGCAGCCATGTTTTATTAACTACCATGTTCAGTCCACGGCTTTGTCCGCTTGTGAGGCGCAATAATGTGCGCCTGTTAGTTGTTGTTTGTTACCCTACGTCTGTTTCAACATGTATGGAAAATATAGTCATGTAACAAACAAACATACGTTCGCAATTATAATAGTAGTAAGGATTTATTGTATTTTTAAAAATATGTATTCAATATTATTCAATTATATATACCCCGTTATTTGTTACAACTTGTTTCCATTTATTAGGTTAAGATCCTAATGACTCAACAGCCACTTTTCATTTTTACATACAAGAAAAATTTTGCTGCTTATTTAAAATATGATGGAAATTTCCCTCCAACCTAATATTTAATTTTTTTTTTTTTTTGATAGAAATCATTTTTTGCGTAAATCGTTGCCAACAATCGTTTTATTTTTTTTAAATAATAATATAGAATCTAAATTTAAATTAAGAAGAAATTAACACATTGTTAAAGATCGTTGATAGGAAGAGCGTTTTAATAATCATTTTAGATGACAGTTGTTAAAAGTTACATAATAAAATGACAGCGCTTGTTTCGAACTTTCAAAAGAGAAATTATATTGAAATTGTTAAGGCATTGTTTAGATATAACTATACGTACACATAAAATGCTTCATAAGGAATACTCAGACAGGGTTATTGTAATAAATCATGTAGTTTATTTGGATTACTTGGTTATAAGAAGACATGCATCTCGAATGAGTATCCTGACAAAAAAAAGTGCTTATAATTCATCTCGTGTTCGATGGATATGGAAAATATTGCGAGGAAAATTGCACGTGGCTGACTAAAATCGGCACGTGTATCCACCACACCGCCAACAACACCACTGAAACACCATTGAATGAGTGTGAAGTAAGTTCTATAAACTTCTACTCTATATTTAGAACAAACCAGACAAAATCAAATTTAATCAAGCAATCTTTTACAAGCACTATTGAATCGTCGCTTTACGAAACTGTATAAAGCGATGCTGTCCCCAGTTGTGGATTCGACTCAGAAGAGCCAACTTGAAAATCAGTAGTTACTCGTTTCCAACAATTAAAATACCATGTTATGTTATTTATATACATACTACATGTATATATAAAATATTCTCCCTGAAAGTCAACAACTATTAGTACTACTACTTCACGCTTTTATCATATAAAAGATGTGCCCGAGATTTCGTGAGTGATTGAAATTAACAAAAAAAACTCGATGTTGTGACCTAAGTTACTCTTTATTACATCAGCTATCTGTCAGTGAAAGTCCCATCAAAATCGGTCCAGCCATTCCAGAGATTAGCCGGAACAAATAGATAGACAGGCAGAGGTTAGAATTGAAAAAAATTTACACGTATTTTAAATTATGTACTATATAGCGGTTATTTTAATATTACAAAAATACACTTCAGTTTTATTATATGAGTAGATAAAAAAATCTTGTGTTAATTAAGATGCTTTATTTTTAACATGGAAATGTAATCAGGTTACTGTACTTTATATTTTTAAGGCTGAAAAAAATTGGAAGAAGTTTGGTCGATAATATTGGGCTAATATCATTAGACTATATATGTAACCTTATGTTAAGACTCATAGGGCGGAACAGTTTCGCTTAACGCGTTTAAGAAACGTGGAGCGTTCAGTCATGTAAGACCAAAAATTTCTGATCCTCAACGTAGAATCTACATTACGGAGGGAATTTTTTATTAATTTTATGTCATTTCTATTTATTTGTAAGTTGAGCTAAGTTGTTAATGGGTTAAATAAATAAATAAACAATATCACTGATTAAATCCACCTTATGTATTCCTTTTATTTTTTACAACCCTCATTTTACAAATGTAGGTATATAATTTTCACCTACAAATTACTATATTCCCGACAAGATATCTGAAAAAATATTTAATAGTGATGTCTAGTTCCTAACAAACAGCAATCGTAAAATAGAGGAAAAAAACAAAAAAATACAAAGAAGGAATCTGTAAATAATTTAGTACATCAAAGAGTCACCCCTAAATAACGGAACAACAATAAAACTATAAATTGTTTACCCATCTATTCTGAGGGATCACCGGGAGAATGATGGCCGCTTGGCTCACCTCCAGACATTCCCGAGGAAATGTTTGGAGCAGTCTGATCACTTGATCCACAAAGCCAATAAAATATGTAAACAGAATAAAGTCATAAACTTACTAAAACGATGTCTATAAAATTTTGTATGTTCAATCATTAAAACGTACGTTTGGTATTAAATATTATTCATGCTATAAGCTTTGAGACTTCAAACGCTATTTAAATATCGAACGTTTCATGACAAAATATTGTCGATCTTCTAAAGAGTTTCCCGCGAATAAGGTTTTATGGTAATATAAATAAACTATCAATCATATGCAAAAGTACTTTGATAGTTTAAATATTCAACTCAAAGGTATATATTTAAGTTTTATTTTTAAACAAAATGGTTAAGTTTTGTAAAAATAAACGTTTACTTTGCTGAAAGAAAAACAAAAAATTCTTTATTTAAATTTTTAAAAGTCTCTTCTTTAATTTAAAAGAACTTTAAAAATTTGTTAACAAAGTTTTGTTCTTAAAGAATGTAGTGCAATAAATAAGAAGATTTTTAAATATTTGCAATAATGATTTTAGTTGCAAAACGTTTTACATTATATTTTTTTAATAAACTTTTGTTTATGATCTAAATAAAAGAAGCCATAACTATGCCAGTAATACTCCTTAGAGTTATTATCTAGCTATTGCTGTAAAAATAATAAAAGCTGAGTGAAACGGTTTTATTTTCGGCGATAATAGAGCGCAGCTGCCCGCTTCACACTCGAGGTAGAGCAATATGCAAATAAGAAATATCCTTACGGGAAAATAATCGTCGAATTTTACTACCTCATAGTTATACGATTGATTTTATTGTTATTCGAAATAATTTGTAAAGTCTATTGCTTTGAATATAAATATATTAAAGTGATGACTGATCACAACTGTAATAATTTATACGTGTATAACAAAATCGTGTAGCAAATTAATATGTCAACATCATCAAGCCTCTTTTCCTGTACAAGTCTTGTTCTATTGTTCCACGTAGCGTATAACATACTGATACAAGTACCTTTCTGTCAAAAAATAAACGAATTCGCGAGACACATTTTATGCAAAGTTGTTGGAACATCACTTTTGAGCTTACCTATCAAGCCAGTTACTGTCCTGAATTATGTAATTAATTAGTTGTATATAATCTGTATAAAGTATGAGGAACATATTGTGAGGAAGGCCTTGAGCATGGATGTGGATGAATATAGAGATAGAGGACCACCAAGAAAACGATGGATGGACTGTGTGAAAGAAGATATGGTTAGAAATAATGTTACTTATGAGATGACGTCTGTCATAGAAGTATGGAAGAAGAAGACATGCTGCGCCGACCCCAAAGGGCAGGAGGATGATGATGATAAAATAGAGTATAGTTTTAAATTAAAAAAAAAAAACAAGAATAATTTCGTTAAATGGAGCGCCAATCGGTAAATACTGAGTATTATTTACAAAAAAAATAACGATTGTTGTACAAAAAATATTGTAATTAATGTTCAATGAAAAATATTCCAGGAACATACATAATTCGAAAAAAGCAAGTCAAACGAGATGCTACGTTTGCCGCCAAAACGTTAAAATATATGGAGCGAGAATAACGACTGGCGTAAAGACGAACATTACTCCTGAACCTGAAAATAAACTCCTCGATTTTCGTTCCACGATCAGTTTATACGAAAGTAAATCCCATGCGAATTAAATTGTTAATTGAATACGATTCTAATCTACATACCGTTAATGTGTAACAGGATCTGTCTTTCTGTCAAACATATTTTTAGTCTTTAAATAACTTTTACAAATAAAAACTTATTCGTTGAAACCTCTTTGGACGATCAACAATATTCTGTCATGGAACGTTTGAAATTCAAAAATGCATTGGCTCTCAAAGCTAATATAACATGAATAATATTTAATCATATAATATAGTAGGAGGTCATCTCGACTCATCGATTTTGTGTTTTAATTGTATTAATTCACTCTTTAAAGTATATTAAATTAGTTGCTTATTTAAATTAAATCTCCTTTTAAAAGTTGTTTAATAAAGCGTATAACTCGATAAAAATTTACGTTAAAAACCGTTTTCATTTCGTGATTTCCATGCAGGATAATAATTGATAAATATAGGTATACAACATTGTAATTTTAAAATTGCTGATTATTTTCAATATATTTAATATTTGTAACTGTTGTTAAACGTTCAATTTAAATTAACCTTATTGTATCAAGTCGTAAGAGCCTACTTAAATAAAAAATGCTTTTATTTTTGAATGTCTTAAATATTTTGATAAATTATTTTGTTTGTTTTTACACATAAATCATAATTATCCGCTATTATCATCAGTACGCGAAAATTAAATTTACAAAATCACTGTGGATACCACGTTTAATAAAGTTTACTCCTCCTAACCGTAACGTAATTTCATTCAATCTAAATTCCAATAACCTTAATAAACCTTTTATAATAACGTGTTCAGATGTCTGGTAAATGAATTCTGATTTATAAGAAACAAACCTCCAAACGGGCGCAAATTTTCGGGATCAATTCGGTACTTGTTGTTAAAGTAAGCAATGAAGTTTGTAATACTTTTTGTTATTGTATGAGGATTGTTTATAAATTTATTCAAATATATTTAAACTACAAAGGTCACGTTTCTATAGTGAGATAGCACTTTTGTTCGTTACAAATATTTACTTTGATCTAGTTCTGAAAGGTTAATGAAAAAGGCGAGTATTTTTCATTCAACTATAATAATAATAACTTAATCAACCGTTTATAAAAACTTATATTAATAGCCTGTAAAAGTTTCATTGGGCTTACGCCTCTTTTTAGGAGAAGGTATAAAGGCTATCCCACACACACGTAAGTTGGTTGATACGCATATTATGTCCGACTTATCTGTCAGATAGGGACAGAGACCGCAAGGTATGAGATGAACCACAAATAAAGCGCGTGAATATTGTGTAGTATTGTAATATCCAAGATTGAACCCACAATCTTCGGCTACGATATCAAGTGTTATAGCTATTAGGGTATTTCGGCTAGTTAAACCGCTATTAAAAGGCAAAAAACGCCGATATCATAATTATTCGTACAACTAATTTAATAATATTTTTTTATCTACGCTTTCTAACATGAGAAATTGTATTTACTTGATGTCATTTTTAAAAAATATCCGTACAGTAGTTTATTTCATACACTGAAAAGCCGATTATTTTCTATATTCTCCTTGCACTGGTCTGGCTAGCCACTCGTTATGTTACAACGAAACATCGATTTGTATTGCTTTGTTCCAGTTAGGAGTGCGGGTGAGCCAGCCACAATCACAAAGAACATAACATTTCAAGTGGAAGAAATTCTCGGAAAGAAAAGAAAGTGGCAATTTGTATTGGCGAAATTGACCACTCACGATCATGCAAGCCATTTGCTTATCGTAAAAAAAATCGGAAAAATTTACTCCTTTGCGCCCTGTGTTTGAGCTAATCTATACATATAATAAAATTGGAGTGCCTGTTTGTAATATTAAAATAGCCCCTTTTTACTCAATGCATATGACTGTCAGTCTGTCTGTTTGTTCTGACTAATCTCTGGAAAGGCTCGACCGATTTTGAGACTTTAACTGGCAGATAACTGACATACTAAGGAGTAACTTCGGCTACAATAATATTTTTTTTGTTAAATTCAAATGCGTATAAGGTCGCGGGTACAGTTTGTTTAAAAACTAAAAAAAACATTTCTTTTATATTATTGATAAACTCATTGATAATAACCTTTTACGTATAGTCCATAGTTACCTGTCGAACATTACAAGTTGAAAATCAAAGAGGTTTTAATGTTATCAAATTAAAAAATCTTCTATATCCTGATTGGATGGTAGGTTAATCATAGTATCAAATTAAGTAGCAATGTACGTGTTCATATGATTAGTTCATAATTCCTACGCTGAGTAATTAGGGACCATATCGCGCGCAATTATCGAATAAAATTCCACCACAGTTGTATTCACAGACTCAAAATGCAACAGTGTTTTGGCAATTGGCATGTTCTTACCAAAATAATTCTGCCAGATGTCGATCACATGCAGACCGTTACTGAACTATTTTACGATCATCTCGATCGTCTTTGTAAGAAAATGTGAGCTGGCTTAAGTTACCATCGTCTTTAATTTGCTTCTTCGATTAATCTGATATTCCTTTCTGCTCCGTGAAACTAAGTTAGCCCTCCGGCTTTGTTGTTATTAACTATTATTCAGATAGCAGCCATTTAATATCTCATTGTAAAGAATATTCTTTGTTACGGTATACATTGAAATACCTAAGTCTATAATGAAATGGGAAAAGAAAATGTACGGAACACACTGTGTCGGATTATTTTAATATGAATAAATATTTCCTTTACAGATTCATTCTAATTTAAATCAGTTCAGTTTATTAACAGAGTTGTCACAGATAATCTTCTAGTAAATTGGAACAATGAAATACATACACACGGTGGTAAGTTAGGCTGCCACCAGTGGATGGCGTTTGGTAGCTCAGTATTCCACCGTTCAAAAGCCATACTAAGTATTGATTTGTTCTAGTTTGAAGCGCGTGTGAGTAGGCACGTGGAACAAGATATTGGTGTTATACGGAATTATTAATAATTTTTGTAGTAATAACGACTATGAGCAGTGGTGACCACTCACCATCAGGTAGGCCTTTCATCTGTAAAAATTTCAATTTCATAAAAAAAGCTAATTAAAAAAAAAATCAATAAAATTTATATTATTTTATATAAGGACATATCGTTTCTCATACTCTTCATATAATTTTATTTTACAGGATCTTGAATATTCAAGGGTATAGTAAACTCGTAATCTATACAATTCCTTCTACCGAGAACGCCCTGCCAATCATAGGCTGTAATATTTGGCTCACGTACCTGTAATTATACCAGTTGATTTACCCAAACATCTATTAATAAGCAGATAAATACAAAGCGTCGGATTTCGGCAGTAATACACTGATGAGATAAATGTTTAGATGATATACGAAACAATCCGCCTTGTGTACACAGGCAGACTTAATTATAAATACCGAGAATAGTTTCAAATTATAAAATTACACGATAAATGTTTTAAATGGTAAATGGTAGTTTAAACAATTTCCTATGTGGCTAACGAGCAGTTAGATCTAAGATGGGAAAGGGAAATTACCACAGATGGCTGTGGTAATATATGTCACCGTAAGATTACAAAATTCGTTAGATTACAATCTGACGATATACATTGTATATGTCGAGACAGATTGTAATCTGTCGAAATATATACCATGGATGCAGCACCGGGATACTTGGCCTTTAAGGATTAGGCTCTTTTCTTAATTATTCCTAATTCTTGTCGGTGTGGATAAAAAGCTGGCTACACAGATTGCTTTTTTATATATTTGTTTTTATTTGAAATGTATGAAGACGCATTTGCGATAACGATGTAATTATTACTCATGGACTGGTGTTGAATTCGATGGCCGCGCATGATTCTTTCATTAGTGATTTGGAGGTGCGAAATTCGTAATATTCCAAACATTGCATATATATCATAGTGACTGCAAATATTACTATTTCAAAATCATTCAATCATTGTTTGGTTTATCATGTCTTAAATCTGTATAAGACTAAGTTTTTTTGACATGTTATATACATATGTTTATGTTTATATTATATACTTGTTTTTTTGATTTACTTGGTGGTAGGGCTTTATGCAAGCCCGCCTGGTTAGGTAACACCCACTCATCAGATATTCTACCGCTAAACAACAGTACGTTGTATTGTTGTGTTCTGCTTTGAAGGGTGAGTGAGCCAGTGTAACTACAGGCACAAGGGACATAGCATTTTAGTTCCCACGGTTGGTGGCGCATTGATGATGTAAGGAATAGTTAATATTTCTTACAGCGTCATTGTCTATGGATGATGGTGACCACTTACCATCAGGTGGCTCATATGCTCGTCCTCCAACCTATTCCATAAAAAAAATACCAAATTCCAGTCCATATGAGATTGTGTTAGGACATTATATAAACACATCTGGGAGGATATTGAACACTCATAAATTGTGCCAAGCCAACCACGTTCCTGGTTATTTCCGGCTATGCCATGTTGCCATGTTTGGGTTTAAAGATCGATACATTATAATTACAGGCAAAAAAGATCTTAGCTTGCATTTTATCTCGCTTTCAAGAGATGGAGAATGTCCCTACGTTTAGTATAAAAATGATCTGATGGGAAATATGCTTCGAATTGTTGTTCATAGCCTGAGAAAAAGCGGCTTCGCGAAACGGCCGTATTACAATCCTGATATTGTCGCAGATGGTATCGGGTTGAGTACAAAATGTTAGCGGAGGCAAGACGATTTGTACAAGTTCAAGGAAAAAGGTTTTTCTTGTCGCTAAAAAGGATGACATCTGAAAACGTCGAAATTCCTTTTTATATCTGATCCTCTTGTATTTAATGAAAAGGATTACATTTTAGCTGTTATAGAGTTTGTTCTATACATACATATATTCTTAGTTAGCCTGGATACATAAAAAACGTCTATTATATAAGATTTATTTACATTGACGTAACATGACAAATAGACTGTTCCTAAGTTGAAAATATACATATCGTATTTTTTTACAATACTATTATTTGAAGCACAGAAGTAAATATTTGATAAATATATATAAAAAAGGGGTTCAACGCCCTATTATGAGAAATTACTAATATTCCTATTTACCCTTTAAATTCAGCCTTAAGCTTGTTTGTTGTTGTTGTCTTGGGATCGAACCTGCGACTATTTACATCCATAGGCCTGTAATCACTGGTCTCTATATATAAGTAGCCACTTAAATACACTCGAGTAACTAATATAAAATGTGTATTTCGAAGGTGATATATGTCACCACATAAGCTAGTCACTATTCAAAAGAAGTTTCACATACTATCACAGCCAGCCAGACAACATGCTTCGTCAACCATAAAGCACAATTAGTCAAGAACTGTAATGGAAAAATTATTTCTCTTTCGAATGGAATTTCTAAGTTGAATGACAAATTTCAAAACAAAATTTCGATTTCAAACTTTATCATATGTCTCAGGCGTTCATTTCCAAATCCTCGCAAAATTCTCCAACAAAAGTTCAGTTGCTTTTTTCCTCTTAAGGATATAATTATATTAAAGTAGGTCAATCCTCAAGGATATTATGTTTCATCTCAAGTAATTTAAAAAAAATACGTTTGGAATCTTATGCCTCCTTTGAACATTATATAACAAAATTCTAACTCTTCTCCCGGAACAGTCATTATTTAAGCAAAATAAGGAAAAATAAAAATAGTCTTCATTTAAACGGGCTCATAAAAGCGCTTTCAATCGTGTAAGCTACAGTTTTGAATTAAATTCTAAAACTACCGCCGATTCATAAAATAAATTCCACCGATAAAACCTAACAATGAATTAGGTACCTAGTTACTCTATTCCATCATTTCATTACAGCGAATACTAAATCCACACTTTTTTGTCTTTAATATTATCTTATATTCTAATATGCCTTGTTTTTTCATGTTTTTTTGTATTAAATTTAATTTTTCTCATAGGCAAAATAAAGTTTTTATAACTAGTTATATAAACAATCAAAGTAAACGATAAAGATTTGTACATTTCCGTCGTGATATATTTTCAGAGTTGCAGTTAAATAGAGTCACATATCTTTTCCAATTGGCGCGTCTGACAGACTCTTCTTTAACGTATAACACTTACTGAGTGTTGAAAGATAGATGATTAAGGTCAAGAGGTAATTTAAGCCCGTGTGAATCGCCATGCAAACTGTATCTCCGTCTTACATAACAAAATATTTAGTTAGAGTTGATTTACAAGTTACAATATTGAAACCTTATTTCATTCTAGTATACTACTGCATTTCTACTATTGAATTAGGTGCAGCCTATTTTTTTAATTTTATTGATTTATTTAAACATTAAATCTTCATAACAAACACTTTACATAAAGTCAGCAATAATTAACTGACATTATATAAGTAAGAAAACATTGTGCTGTATGCGGACAATATATTCGCATTTTTCGAACTTCAAAATTAATGTAATAGTGTAAAATGTAAGGAACATTAGGAACCTACAGTGCAAAACGACTTGCACAAATTTCTGTCCTATCTCTCGCATCGCATAGAATTGAAATTAGACACGAACGGAGATATCAGGCGTTGATCCAAGTGATTTACGTGCTTTTCGAAATGTGTGAGGCACTGCCAAATTTGTAACTAACTGATACTTCATTTCTTAACATTTTCACCTTGAGCGACTAACGAATGTATAACTCACGTGTAATAAAAGAATAAAAAATAAGCAAAGCAAAAAATTGAGAACTTTGCTTATTCCCTAGCAAATAGGAAGTAATAAAGCATGTACCAGAATGTAGCGTGAAAAATTGTTGGAATCAATCTCATAACGAAACGGACTTGTTATTACCACTTGATTTATTATTTGAGGAATTTCGATAGTTCAATCATAACAAACCTTTACAAATAAACTGGTAAAAACACGCCGAAGACTAACATTTATCATTGCGTCTGAAAATAAACGGGTCGTATGATACGAGCTTTGATATAAATAAGAAAATATTTTTTATTGTATATAAATTGTATTGGTGAGCCATTTCGTATTATATTAATGAATCCTAATGAAATAACTTAATTATCAATATCGATACAATAGATTTCAGTTTTAGACTTATTAATTTATTCAACTTAATTTTCTGTCAATACATATTAAAAATATAAAAAAATGTATGGAATATATAGTATATAAATTTTTTATGTTTTAGAATCGAGAATAGAGTATCGAGTTTTGGGCATATATAATTCCTCTAGCCAGAGACACTACATATGGAAGTAAATGTAGATTTTATCAATGAAAAACTACAGCAAAATGCAATCCGAAAACCGAGACAGCGGAGTGAATTTTTAAATTTATGTACAAGTTACTATAGTTACTCAAACCTCACGGCGTCACGACTATTTCAGGAGCTAATATTTCAGTGTCCATGCTAGTCGAGAATTTTTTTTTCACACTGAGTTCACGGAAAGCCCTTTAAATTTACAAGCAACAGGTTGGAACAATTTAAATATAATATAAAATACATACATTTTTTTATCTTATCGATAAATAATTTAAATAGTTTGCAAAGTGTTTAATATGGGCCATTCACAAGCTATTCTGTAAGAAAATTGATCTAAGTGTGATTAGATTCGGCTGCCCTTACTTGGCATCCGTCATTAAATAAAAAAAATGCTAAAACTATTCCCAGAAAAAAAGAAAAACAGAAATGAAGTCAACGAACAAAATGAACGTTAAAAATTCTTAATAAAATTAAAAATTTGATGTATTTGATATACGTTACTAAATTTTCATGTTATAGCTTCAATGCGTGTCTCAAATTCTAACTCATAAGAAAGGGATGTCTTACAATCCTCAAAGCAAAATATTATTTTGAAATATATTTAGCGATTGGTGATACCTTCTGTCAGACCCGCGTTACATTTGGTATTTCGCGTTACGTTCGTAATATCGTTTTATATTCTTTTCGAGAAAATATATGTAAATGTATTTTGTGTTTTTCTTATGTAATCGTGTAATCAAAAATACCTGATGATGCAGTCGTAACGGAATTCAACCCTAGGGACTAATCTCAAGGGAGATCAGTCAACTGCGACATATTATATTGCACAAGTGAGTGGGCAAAGACAGGTGAACTTTCATAATCTGATGGGGTATTAAATACGATATGGCCTGAAATAGACCGAAATTTGGTTTCAAACATGTTTGGGTTAGAAGTTTGTATGAAATTCAACCGTTTAATGATTACCGTAATTAAGTTCTATACCAAATATAACCGCAATCCTTACAGCCAATAAACACAAACTTAACAACATACAAAACTAAAATATATGAAATAATGACGTTACTGATATAAAAATTATTATTAGTAAAAATATGAGAAAAATGTTGATAATGTGTTGTCGAAACAACGGCTGCTTTTATTTTTTAATACAAAAACTTAAATACAAAAAAATTGATCTTGTTGCAGTATCTTTATTTATTTATTTAAGGTTCGTCAAGTTACAAATCAAATAGTTTGATACGTTACAATTACAATAAAGCTATGTAAATATTAACAATTTGTAACTTTGTGTAGACAAACACCACATGCATATACATCTTAGTGAGTAAGAAGCTAAAGAGTAATAAAGTTAAGCTTTTCAGAATAAAATGTAAGTAATAAAGTAAAATAAAAGTAATAAAGTAAAGCTTTTCAGAATAAAAACATATATTCGGATTATTTGCAACAATTCATGTCAATAGCTTACGTTCAAATACGATCAACGCAGGTTTAGCCGCATCTTGAGCCTTGATGCGGAAGATGAGACGATGGGTAAACCTCACACTAGAGGTTACTATAGGAAACCCTTACTGACCATAATATTGCACCACATACTTAAAATTATGTGTCAATTCATAGTACATCTGTATGTGAGCCAAATGTTGAAATTAATATAAACATTTTATGAACAAAACAGGAATTAATACAAATGTCAGGAATAAAGCTCACGCATTCTGTTTTCTCCAAACCTAACATATAATGCAAGAATAATATACAAGTGGTTACACATATTGTATATAAGTTCTCTTTAATGAATTACAAATTGTTATGAATATACTAAAATAAAGAGCTCACTTCCATTGGTTTAAAATTTACCACCTCACCTGATGGCAAGTAGTTATCACTTATATACATTGGTACTGTTATATTAATCACTCCCTATACTGCCAATGTATCACCAACCGTGGGAACGATGTCCCTTAGGCCCGTGGTTACACTGGCTCACTCAGTTTTTAAACCAGAACATAACGTACTGACTATTGCTGTTTGGCATTAGATAATATGATAAGTTGGATATACTCAAACAGGTTTGCCCAAAGATCTACCATCAAACAAAGGAAAATTTATTTATAATGCAAAACTGTATTAGTCGTAACTGTATTAGTTTTAGTACTGTGCAGTCGTACATATCATTATAGAACGTTGTCCAAATTTAAAATATCTGTCTATGTTATAATAGATAGTATATCTATGTTTCATATGATATATTCCAAGCAGCAATTATTGTGAGTATATTAAATATAAGTAGTAGTAATAGTAACTATGCCCATCTCGTATATTTAGTTATATTATATATTTGTTCATTTAGGTGGTCATATTATCTGTCCATTGACAAACAACATTTATAATAACATTTACTCTTAATAGCGCGTAGCAAAATAATTTCGATGTGAATATGACACTACATTTCATCATCATCAATACAAATAATAAAATAGGAGTGTCTGTTTGTAACATTATAATAAATTTTTCACTAAATACATGGTATTTATACCAAAAAATATTTATTAAATTTTTGGCTGTTTGTATATTTGTATCGGCCAATATCGGGAACGGCTGAACTGATTTTGACGGGACTTTCACTGGCCGATAGATGATGTATAAGAAGTAACTGAGGCTACAACAATAACTTTTTGTTAAATTGCACAGCTATTAATAAATAAAATAAACGGTCGCTATACAAATCTCAACATGCTTTAACAAAATATGGTCAAAGGACATGTTTAGTTTTAAAAGGTAACAAATTAAAATTGAAATATAATTAATACATTATTTTATATATTATATTTCAAGTGTTTCTAAGTTGAAAGTAAAAGTAAGAAATCAACGACATATTCTCGTTCGCGGTAGAGAATTTGTGGCACTGGAAGCATTAATTATATTAATGACGAAATTATTGTGGTTAATGAGTTAATCAAAAACGAAAATAACTTTGTCTTTGAAACAAGTCTATATTCCTCTGTAACTCTCTATTAGACTATAAATACCCCTTTATAAATAAATAAATTTACACATTTCATTTCAGAAGCTGCTAATTTTCATCCTTAGTATATAATTAGGTTATCTATTGTTGAGTGTAACAGGTTTTATAAATGCTTCAAATTAATAAAAGGCACATGTTGATAGGATTTCAAGATTGTTTCAGTTATTAAATTTTGTTTTTGCTTAACAATGTGATCTTTGGTAATGCTACGATAGAGTACACAGTAAAAACTGTTCCTCTATCTAACAGCGACGGTGAGTGAATCATTCGATCAATCAAAATATAATTTATTCACGTAGGCTTTTACAAGCACTTATGAATCGTCAAAGCTACCAGCGGTTCGTTATGTAAATTCTACCGAGAAGAATTGACAAGAAACTCAGTAGTTACTCGTTTTATACGAATTTATGTTATGTAAACAGAATTATATATGTATAATATATCTTGTCTGAAAGTCGATAAGTATCATGTAGTTTAGTTCCATGTTTTTTTATTATCTGTGTGATCTTGCGTTGGATAATATTTTGTTACATATTGTTACTTCAATTTATAAATAGATAAAGTCAAAATATTTACGGATTTTTATATAAAAATCTTACCTTACGAAGGATTTATTGACTTTGGGGAGTTTGAAACTTGGCGTTATAGGCTTATCCTTACTTCTGTTTCTGTTTTTAGTATAGCATTAAATATTTTTCTAATATCCATTTTTAGATACTGCTTTAAATAAAATAATTAACGTAATAATAACGTGAATATACATTATTATTTAATCCAGCTGCATCTCATATTGATGATTATAAGTGAAATAATAATTTATTGGAAATATTACCAAAAAAAATGGCAACTTCTAATTCTGAATTATTTATATATCTTATACCTACCTGTGTTCAATTTGATTGCTATCTTTTCCTTTTTAGGTTTCCGCAAATATTAACGTTATTGATAATGTGTGCGAAATCTAAATGAATCCAATTTAGTCTTTTTTCTAAAATTATCAGTGTTTCTTTACTATATTGTTCATGTATTATATATACAAAATCCTTCCCCTTGAATGACACTATCTATTAAAAAAAAAACAGCATCAAAACATAGGGACAGAAAAAGCGACTTTCTTTTATACTATGTAAAGATAGTAAATATTTTAATAATGAAGTCCATTATTGGTAACAAACCGATATAATCGCAATAGAACTAAATACTCGATATTAAATATGTTGGTTTTAATATATCACATGTATTAATATAAATAACTATATAATTCAATATAACATTCACCTAATATTTTCATACAATAATCAAAGCAAATACGTACGTATTATACATATTGTGTTTCAATTACATTGCAATCTGTATTATGTTTTAATTAATTAATCAAATCATATTGAACATTTCGATCATCTAAGGGTTGTCGTACACTTAACACCTACACGACAAATGAGAGGGTCTAACGGGTTATAACTGCGAACGTTTACAGCGTTTATCCCTTACAGTTATTGATAATAACCAAGAAAGCTTTAATATACTCAGACATGGTAGGAAAACGACCAATTTTGAGCCTCGTAAGTCAAGGGTCATTGACTTCTTTACATTTCGATATAGTTTTAAATATATATTAAACTAGCGGCTTCCCATGGGTGTAAATAAGTTTTTTTTTAATATATTTACCTTTTGTTTATAAAGTTTTGTTGCCTTTCCCGACATGTTTAACAATCGTGGTTCTATTTCAACTTATTTACAGAGAAACCTTAATAAAAGTAGCCTTTATATGTAGTACAATAAAAAAACTACTTTAAAACACACAACGCTGCGTTTTTTTTTTAATTAAACGACCGTATCGAATTTATTCTGTTGATAAACTGTAAAAATGAGACATAGCACAGTTTTTACAACCAGTTACTTTATTAACCTATCTAAAAAGGTTAGTATAACTTGTAGTTTCGCTAGCGATCGTCACAAAAGCGTTCAGGCCAACTCTTCGAATATTATGACATAACAAACTATAAATCACAAAATATACAACATAAGACAATACTTTTCTAAGAAATGGTCTTGATATATTGTAGAATTCAAATAGGATTTACACTGATGCACACAATACAAATGGCATTATAACAAAAACCCTTTTTGCATCTCGCTTGAAAAACGTATTTCTCCCACATAGAATAGGGGAGGTATGTGGTACTTACAGGTATCCAGGTCACCAAATGCGCCCCAGTATACCGGAATACCCTCTAAAAGCAGTGGTACCCTCACTGTCTCTTCGGGGGGCGCCACGATATCACTGTTCTTGTCATTTAACAAAACCTAACCTTTACACATAATAAATGTAATCGCATTAGGGGTACAGGTAATTTAATAAATCGCAATAAATAATAATAAGAATAAAAAATATAGACGTTGTATGTTGATTATAAGTATAAACTTTCCCCTTTCCAAGTTTAGTTCAATTTCAAAGTAGTAGTTCAACTAGAAAGCGTCGTACACAAGAAGCGGCAATACTTGGACGCTAAAATTAGAATATAAGTCATTAAATAAGTAATGCCGGTTCATTCTTTGAAAATTATTAAATATGTCTATTTAGAGAAACGATAAATATAGTAGATATTTTATAAATCCTCCTAGAAATTGAAAATAAAGATGTGTAAAGTTTTGAGACCGCCATTGTGCGATTTGGTATATTAAAAACAATCTCCGTGTATGTTGGATATATTCCTTAGATGGAATGGAATAGAATCCATTTATATGAGTGCAGCGTGTGAAATACCGTTTGCCAGACCGGTTACCCTCTTTGTGCTTGAGGTTCCTTAATGCTAGAGGCCGAGAACGTAATTTTCGTAATCTTTTTTTTATGGAATAGGTTAGCGGACGAGCATATGGGCCACCTGATGGTAAGTGGTCACCATCACCCATAGACAATGACGTTGCTTACAGCGTCATTGTCTATGGGTGATAAAGAAATATTAACTACAGAAATATTAACTATTCCTTACATCGTCAATGCGCCACCAACCTTGGGAACTAAGATGCTATGTCCCTTGTGCCTGTAGTTACACTGACTCACTCACCCTTCAAACCGGAACACAACAATACTGCGTACTGTTGTTAAGCAGTAGAATATCTGATGAGTGGGTGGCACCTACCCAGACGGGCTTGCACAAAACACTACCACATGGACTTTTTTGGTTACCTACAAGAAATTTCTTGTAAATTATTATAATCGTGTTTAAAAAGTAAAAAGTTTGTTCTACCACTTAGTAATTGTAAATTCAGTTAGTTTTTACCACTAGTTTCGATTATTCGTTTATAAATGTTAAAATCAAAATTAAATAAACTTTATTCAAATCGTCTTTAACAAGCACGTTTAAATCATTCAACAATTAAGTGAAGCTAAAACCGGTTCGAAAAGCAGATTCTGTTGAGAAGAACCGGCAAGAAATTCAGTAGTTACTCTTTTTCATCATTTGTAAAACAAATAATAACATAGATGATATTTCCATGAAATTTTTTTGCTTCATTCAATCCTAATAAAAGTAGAAAAACTTACTTTTTCATTCTAAAACAAGTAAAATTAGTTTGTGTTGAGATTGGCAATGCTTGAGGCATCTTCCGTTTCAAGATGACGCTATAGTGACGCGACATAGAGAGCTCTTCATATTTCATGAACACGCTATTCTCGAAAATATATGACACATAATTTCCAAAGGCTTTTAATATTAATAAATATATTGCTATTTATATTGATATTTAATTGTAAACTTATTAAAATATATGCATGTGTGTATTGGTAAACATATTTAAATACAATGTTTGTATATTATAAATTTGAAGACAATAATTGCTCGACTAAATCGTGCTGGCCCAGTGTTAAGAAGGCGTGAATCTTAACCGATGATTCTCAGTTCAAACCCAGGCAAACGCCACTGAATTTACGTGCTTAATTAATCTTTACAATATTTCATGCCGTGAGAAGAAAAACATCGTGAAGAAATCTGCAGGGCAGTGTGAACTCCAATCATAGAAAAGCAAAGACCTCAGTCTAAAGAGTAAATAGGAAGGAAGAAGTTACTACTAACTGTATTACAATACGCTTTTGTTCTGACATATTTATAAACATCATTTTGTATCTGTTTGGTTATTAGAATATATTATACATTAAATAAGATCATAATGTACGTTCGTAGTTTAGATAAAAGTTCCGAAGACCGTTATTATACAAAAAAATATGGCTAAAAATATGCGAATATCAAAGCAGAAGTACAATGGGTTTATTTTTGAAACCGATTTCCCCCAACTGTCACGTGTATAAAAGAGTAACTATTGTCATTTTTACCTCTTTTTCCTCGTAGAATTCCCATTTCACACGAGTGATATATTTATTTTTAACTAGCAAAACCCGGTGAAATTTTCGTATCCGTGTATGTATGCTAATAGCGGGCGGTTGAGCAACAAAGAAAGTGCTGCCATCTAGTGTTGGGGACAGAAAAGTAAATAGCATACAGTTCTACCATGAAAAAATACATAGTACGTGCCGAGTTCCGTGGTAGTCGATCAAATACTTGCGAAGTTTATTAATCTCACACACACACACATTAAACCTTATATATATAACGTCATCTGTTTTAGGGTTCTATAGATCTCAAAGAAATACATTAACCCTTATAAGATCACTTCGTTGTCCGTTTATCCGTAAAGACCCTTTATAATTAGGTCTGCGGTCACTTGAAGCTCTGAAAAACTTCTTATTCTACGCAATCAAAAATATGGTAGTTTATCTCGCATTTCTAATACATTCGCAAAGGGAAGAAAAACCTCTAGGGTTCCGTTGACCTAGAATCATGAAATTTGACAAGAAGTTAAAGGATATTCCTTTAGCAAGTATAGGAAAAAATCCAAAAAGCGTAAAATTATTGTAACATCTGTCTGGTCGTGCGGAATCCTTAATACACGAGACCGAATCGTACGCCGCCTAGTTTTTTTGTATAATGTTATCAATAAACTCTACACGAAAACCATTTTTTGTGATAAATGTTTTAGCATATTACGATACACTGGAAAATTGTTATTATTTCAACATAAACAACAATAGCTTGTAAATTTACCACTGCTGGGCTAAGGCATCCTCTCTCTTTGAGGAGAAGGTTTTGGAACATCTTCCACCACGCTGTTCCAATGCGAGTTTGTGGAATACACATGAGGTAGAATTTTCCCTTCACCACCGAGCACGAAGTGAATTATAAACACAAATTAAGCAAATGAATACTCACATGACCGCGGAATCATCGGTTAAGATGCACGCATTCTAACCATTGAGCCATCTCGGTTCTCTATTAATAAACTCTATATAAATCCCAATTATTGCATATTACTAAACAGTGGAAAATTGTTATTATTTCAACATCAAAACATTACATTATTTATAAACATATTTACTCGAACACCTAATAATCCACGCTAATTAATTTCAAAATTATTTAATTCAACACATCTGTCTAAACGAAATGAATTTGTTTTAATATTGAAATAATATATGTTGCCGCATCATCGCCTAATATATAACACTGCTATATTTGTGCTAAATATTAAAGCTCGAATTCGATATTTAATAAATAAAAATTTTAACAAAAAGAAAAACCGACTTCAAACAAAACACTATTTTAAAACAAATGAATATGCACGAAAAAGTAATAAAAATAATTGCGTATTCAACATATTTTTAGAGTCTTCCTAAGTTAAATGAAATGAAAAATATTAGACTACTTAAAAGTCGATTAACGATTATATCATGTAGTTATAATTATTGGTATATTTGGAGCCGGTGTCAGCCACGGTGCCCTTGCCCCAACAATCAAAAGAAAGAAGCGATACGATCCCCTTGATTGATCCAGTATATTATTGTGTAAAAGGTAATTTGTAAAAAACATATTTGTTAAAGTATTCTCGTATTGTTTTTTGATAGATATACTGTAGGGTTTTATTGGCTGACACCGACTCCAAATATAACAATAATTATAACTACATGATATAATCGTTAATCGACTTTTAAGTAGTCTAATATTTTTCATTTCATTTAACTTAGGAAGACTCTAAAAATATGTTGAATACGCAATTATTTTTATTACTTTTTCGTGCATATTCATTTGTTTTAAAATAGTGTTTTGTTTGAAGTCGGTTTTTCTTTTTGTTAAAATTTTTATTTATTTTTTGATTTTAAGTGAAGCTGATGTTGACTAACTAATTTTTTTTAATATGGATAGATTAAGCGTTCCGTTTATATGAGTCAGAAACTACTTCGAGGACAATTTCAAAGGAAACTTCCGAATAAAGTAAAAATAGACTTTCGAAAATGCGGATTTAATACGTCACGCGGCGTAAACTACAAGGATCCCTCGAAAGAGCTGTAATCGAACTCAGCAAAAAACTTTGAAAAAGACCAACTATATTTCGTACATCATATGACATCACATCACATACACAAAATTTGATTAAAGATAGTAAGAAATTCTGCCCCATATCGCACCCTAACTGCGAGCCGTATAGGAGTTCCATCACTACATAGTATAAAACAAAGTCGCTCTCTCTGTCCCTATATCTTTAAATCTACGCAACGGATTTTGATGCGGTTTTTTTTAAAAGATAGTGTGATTCAAGGGGAAGGTTTGTGTATATAAAACATGAACAATATAGTAAAGAAACACTGATAATTTTAGAAGTTTGCGATGTGATGTCGTAAATAAACAAATTCTGTAGTATATTTAGTATCAGTATTGCACCCGTGCGAAGCCGGGGTGGGTAGCTAGTTAATTATAATATTCGACTATGATAATTACATAAACATAACCACATTACGGAAGGTGACTCAAATATCCAAATAACCTATAAATAAAAGATTCGACTGAGTATCGCTAACGTGCTCCTCAGAATTGTTCCGTTCCCTTCCGTTCCGTTACTTTGCCATGGATCCTGTGCTCAGAACCTTACCAAACTTTCACCAAATTACCCTTGAAGTATATATTTTATAATAAAAAAAGAATTATCAAGATTGGTTAACGTGATTTTCAGTTATACATAATGCAAATTTAAGACTTATGTCGTTTTCATATGGATACCATCATCGGAAAAAAATTAAAAAAAAATGGGACCCCACGGGAAGCACTACCTTTCAAACAAAAAATAAAAAAAAAAAAAAAAAAAAAAAAAAAATACAGACGAATTGATAACCTCCTCCTTTTGGAAGTCGGTTGAAAATATTTGCTTTTGGAATGCATGGGTATTTTCGTTTATCAACCGACTTCCAAAAGGAGGAGGTTATCAATTCGTCTGTATTTTTTTTTTTTTTTTTCAACCGACTTCCAAAAGGAGGAGGTTATCAATTCGTCTGTATTTTTTTTTTTTTTTTTTTTTTTTTTTTTTTTTTATGTTTGTTACCTCATAACTTTTCACTGGGTGGACCGATTTTGATAATTTTTTTTTTGTTTGAAAGGTAGTGCTTCCCGTGGGGTCCCATTTTTTTTATTTTTTTTTCCGATGATGGTATCCATGTGAAAACGACATAAGTCTTAAATTTGCATTATGTATATGCGCGACAAATAGGTGAATAACTGAAAATCACGTTAACCAATTTTGATAATTCTTTTTTTATTATAAAATATATACTTCAAGGGTAATTTGGTGAAAGTTTGGTAAGGTTCTGAGCACAGGATCCATGACAAAGTAACGGAACGGAAGGAAACGGAACAATTCTGAGGAGCACGTTAGCGATACTCGGTCGAATCTTTTATTTATAGGTTATTTGGATATTTGAGTCACCTTCCGTAATGTGGTTATGTTTATGTAATTATCATAGTCGAATATTATAATTAACTAGCTACCCACCCCGGCTTCGCACGGGTGCAATACTGATACTAAATATACTACAGAATTTGTTTATTTACGACATCACATCGCAAACTTCTAAAATTATCAGTGTTTCTTTACTATATTGTTCATGTTTTATATACACAAACCTTCCCCTTGAATCACACTATCTTTTAATAAAAACCGCATCAAAATCCGTTGCGTAGATTTAAAGATATAGGGACAGAGAAAGCGACTTTGTTTTATACTATGTAGTGATGGAACTCCTATACGGCTCGCAGTTAGGGTGCGATATGGGGCAGAATTTCTTACCATCTTTAATCAAATTTTGTGTATGTGATGTGATGTCATATGATGTACGAAATATAGTTGGTCTTTTTCAAAGTTTTTTTGCTGAGTTCTATTACAGCTCTTTCGAGGGATCCTTGTAGTTTACGCCGCGTGACGTATTAAATCCGCATTTTCGAAAGTCTATTTTTGCTTTATTCGCAAGTTTCCTGTGAAATTGTCCTCGAAGTAGTTTCTGACTCATATAAACGGAACGCTTAATCTATCCATATTAAAAAAAATTAGTTAGTCAACATCAGCTTCACTTAAAATCAAAAAATAAATAAAATTTTAACAAAAAGAAAAACCGACTTCAAACAAAACACTATTTTAAAACAAATGAATATGCACGAAAAAGTAATAAAAATAATTGCGTATTCAACATATTTTTTAGTCTTCCTAAGTTAAATGAAATGAAAAATATTAGACTACTTAAAAGTCGATTAACGATTATATCATGTAGTTATAGTTATTGTTATATTTGGAGTCGGTGTCAGCCAATAAAACCCTACAGTATATCTATCAAAAAACAATACGAGAATACTTTAACAAATATGTTTTTTACAAATTACCTTTTACACAATAATATACTGGATCAATCAAGGGGCTCGTATCGCTTCTTTCTTTTGATTGTTGGGGCAAGGGCACCGTGGCTGACACCGGCTCCAAATATACCAATAACTATAACTACATGATATAATCGTTAATCGACTTTTAAGTAGTCTAATATTTTTCATTTCATTTAACTTAGGAAGACTAAAAAATATGTTGAATACGCAATTATTTTTATTACTTTTTCGTGCATATTCATTTGTTTTAAAATAGTGTTTTGTTTGAAGTCGGTTTTTCTTTTTGTTAAAATTTTATTTATATACTCCTCTATTTGAGTTTCAATCATAAACAGTAGTTTTTGGGAAAACATTTCATAGTTATGAGTATTAAAATATACAAATATCAATAATTTCACAATAAATATATGAAAGTAATTATCGAACCAACATATTTCAGCCGACTTTTTCTACTGAAATTTTATTTCCTTATGCAGAAAATGATTTTAATTTTGAGTCATATAATTATTATATATCTTGAGACAGGAATATCGAAGGAAAATCTGCCACGTGTATATCCACCCCATATTGATTTTAATATACTCTTTATAAATTATCTAGCCTGGCTAAACAATGGATCACCTGATGCTTAGTTTTCATCACATAGACACTGCCGCTGTAAGAAATATGAATTATTTTTTACATCGCCAATACGCTACCAATACTCGGAGCAAATTTACACCCCTGGCTCACTCATGATTCTATTCAGATCTTAACACATACTTGAGTATTGCTGCTTGTCGTTAGAACGTGTCCTGTCCATGTCATGTGTCATATAAAATCCAGAACATCTATTGTTGTCATATGTAATATATTGTATAAAGAACTTCATATTGAAATCACTTTCTTGCTTGCCTACTTATATACTACTCATGATAAACTCAATACTGGTCTACAGGTGACAGTATTAGTTGAAGTTTCCGGTACTGGTCTTCTTTTGATACACACATTGTATAGTATAAAAATAATAATTAAAATCAAAACGCGTTTAACAATACAAAATCTGTAACCTTATATGATAAGATTGTTTTGAATCAAGCGTCTCGTTCCATCAATTTTACGATAACCTTTACTGATTTGACACAAGTTCAGTGTCGTGTAGTATAAGACAAATTGGACACATTTATAATTGTTTTGTAATTGGAAACAAATTAAACTCTTTCCAATTTTCCTAATTCCAAATGAACATTACTTAATATATAATACGCAACTTATAATTTTCCGTGTACGTATGTGATTTTGATTGTGGTTTTGTCCCTTTCGCCCTGTAGGACATATTTTATAAAACAAAAATACAATCGAATACCTCTTTACTAATATAATATTTAATAAAATAATAGTGTATGTTTTTAATATTAAAATAACAGCTTTCTACTTAACGCATATGGACACATGTATAAACATCCACCTACATTTGATTGATTACAATTTTTTGTTTGTACGTGTGTTTGTTGCAGCTAATCTCTGGAACGGTTCAAATGTTTTTGACAATACTATCACTGGTTGATAACTGATGTAATCAGGAGTAACATAAAAGTAGCCTACGTTAGGCTACTTTTATGTTAGAATTATTTATTACATTTCAGTTTAATTCAAATGCACACGAAGTCGCGAGCACAGCTAGTCAAAAATAAGAATGTACTAATAATCCCAAGCATTCGTCAATACAAACTCTTCGTTGGTTTTGTTTTCCTGGTACAAAAGGTTACTCTGCAATTTCTCTAGACTGATTTAGTTGATCGTAATTCCGTCTGTGTTGGTACCACTTATCTACCATTCTCGTCTTCAAATAGCAATACTCTATTATTCAATTCTAGTGTAAAGGTGAGTCAATGTAACTACAAGCCCAATACATAATTTTTAAAATATAATATTTCTTTCAGTGCCCGCGTTTATTGGTAGTGATGAATAACTGCCATTAAATTACATATTGGCAAACTGGTAAAGACCAGTTTATCTATCAATTGTAAATAGAACAATAAGAGATGCTGATATTTATTATGACGACTATAACTGACAATCAATTCATAGCTACCTACACGGAATCGACGCACCAACAACAAACAACCAACAAAATTTTGTTTATATCCCATAAAGATTGGAATCTAAATTCCAAACGGGTTTTTCCACTGTGATGTTTTAAAGTGTATTAAATCTGTAAAGTATCTAAAAATATTACTCCCACGCATAATTTTAGACGAGCCGAGATAGCTCAGTGGTTAGAACGCTTGCATCTTAACCGATAATCGCGGGTTTTAAACCCAGACAAGCACCAATGGATAATTCACGTGCTTAATTTGTATTTATAATTCATCTTGTGCTCGGCATGAAGAAAAATATCGTTAGGAAACCTACATGTGACTAACTTCATAGAAATTCTGCCATATGTGTATTCCATCAACATACATTGGAACACCGTGGTGGAATATGTTCCAAACCTTCTAGTCAAAAGAAGAGGAAGCCTTAACTCAGCAGTGACAAATTTACAGGCTGTTTTTGTTGTTGTTGTTTCATAATTCTAGACAAGGTTTATGTTAGTTAGTATTTCTAATAAATATACTGACGATTTCTAGGAGACTCGGCCTTTGGACGTCTAAGAATATAACCTGACCTTTAAAATTATCGGACATTATTTTGCTGGAAGTCAAAAGCAACCCTGTTTGCTTTCCCTTAAGCGATGTCACAAATCTTGTTTACGGCAGTGTGTCAAGGTTTAGTGATGAGCAAATATTTGTAGGCGGGTTCGTAGCAACAGTGCCGAGAGTATATTAGAATTGAATCCTGAATGGGTTTAATACAATCATACTCGTATCTATTGATACGTTTCCTTTGTGTGACGAGCTATTTATATATCCGAAATATCCAACGTAGGATGCAACAAAGACCTCGTTAGCAGTGTATAGAAGTAACATGAAACCATTTTGACTAAATTTATTATTCCAAAGTTTTACGATGAAAAAAATGGGATAATCGATTGTGCTAAATTATTTAAGCTTCATATTTTCTATAGTATAAAGGTAGGTGATGCTTAATAACTTATTTAGCCAGAGTAAGCCATGGAAATTTTAGCGATTTAAAGCAAATCAAATTTTAAAAATTATTTTTTATTCATGTACACTTATAACCTAATATTTATATAATACCTTTGAATCTTATGAAAGTAGATTCTACTGTGAAGATTCGGCAAGAAACTTAATAGTTAGTCTTTTTCACCGTTTTAATTACAAAGTGTGTCAGTAAAGAAAAAAAATATCCTGCCTAGAAGTCAATGACCATTAATTCCGCGTTTTTTTAATTTTATTGTTTTAATAATATTTTAAAAATTATATAAAAGGCTATGATTTATCAATAATTTTTTTGGTTATGATATTTAATTTTTTAATAGGCCAAGTTAAAAACAGACTCAAAATTTTATTATATAAATGAATATCGTGCTCCAGAAAGGATGTATTAACTTTGCGAAGCCGGAAACTGGGTGTTATTAGTGATTTCCACCTCGTGTCTATACAAACACCGTTTCAACAAGATCTATTATATTGTTATATAAATAATATTGTTGCAAGCATATTGTGAAGCAATCCAAACCATCCTTGTTGAAAAAATCCCGATCGTCTTGATTATTTGCAAATATGAATGCATTAGAAAATTTAAGAAACATTATCTTTCTTTATATAAATGTAAACATGTTTTAATTTTTTTCCAGAACAATTAACTAAATAATATTGACATCCACATCAAAACTGGAAACATAGCTCAAAAGAAAAAGAAACGCCCAGACGCATAAACCAACTTTACCATATATGTATATAGTTATTATCGTGTTTGTTCACCGTAGCTGTATGACCCAGTAAAATTAATAATCGATATTACAGTAAGTCCAATTTATTCGATTTTTCTGTTTAATTATTCAGTTTTTACAGTCTTGTTGAAATGTATATGATTATAACTATAAACAGAATAAAGTATTTAATTATAATGTAGTCGATATTGTTTATATACATAAAGTTTCAAGTTTTAAATACAGAATTAAATTTTGTTGCAATGCTTGCGGCAAGGGAATTAACTATCAAGGAAAAATTATTTAAGTAATATTATTAGACAAGTCTTGGCTCGCTACCAAAGGCATGTTATACCTTTAACGAAAGTTGCGATTTTAATAAAATCGTGTTTGTGGAATAAATTTTTGTTCTAGTGTTATTTAATAATAATTACTTCGGTAATAGGGCTTTGTACATGACCTCTGGATAGATACCATCCATTAGCATGCATTATACCATCAAACAGCAATACTTGTATAGATGTGTGTATAAAGGGTGAGTGAACCCGTCTTTTTACAAGTACAAGGAATGAAACATTTTAGTTCCCAAGGTTGGTGGCGCAACTATTAATATTTATTACAGCACCAATATCTATGGCCAGCAGTGACGATTTACCCTCAAGTGGAATATTAAAATAAAACCCAGTCAAGATTTTTATTGTCACAATTAAAACAACCTTCTTTTACGTGGCTTAGAGTAGTGTAAATCGGCAAAGTCGTCAAGTAATACGGTTTTATATAAAATCGGTTTATCGACGCGGGATTTTTTATAACAATCTATTTTTCGCACTTAATTATTCTCAAATTTTTTGAATGTATTTTATTGTGTATGTTATTTAATACATACATTACTTATATACATAATACATAGCGATAGCTACTTCATTTTAACGTATCCCACGTTATATTAATATACCTAATATTTTTTAACGATAACACTAAAAAAATATGCCAAATAAAGATGCTAAGTAAAATAAAAATTGGAAAAAATTACTGATTGAGGAGAAATATTGTATTGCCTTTGTCTTTTATTGATGAACTGAATAATTCAAGTCGTTATTCCATGTCTAATAAATCCATACAAATTGTTAATTTAAAGAGTCTCGTTCTTTTATTTATGTAACCACTTATAGCATGAACACCTGAACCGCCTTTGATTGGCGAAGCATTTTATTTAGCAGTGTTGTAGGTTATTGACGTCAGTGTAAACTTAAAATAGCGATTAGTTTATTTTCGAAGGCAAGACCCTCTTTTGTTTTTTTTGCGTGCCATTATTAAATTTATTATTAAGAGTTCTTTTTCGTATTTTTAAATTTAAATTTGGAATCTTCTTGTATTGTTACTTGTCTTTGAAGATTATTTATTGTTTATTTGGGTAGTTTTGTAAACCGATTTACGGTGTTTGCTAGATTGTTCATCAATTTAAAATAATTATGTATTTTTTACAATTATCGAGTATCACTTCCTGACATCACGTGTCATGTACCTGTCGTGTTCTACAGTGAGGCGAGATCGTTCGTGTATTGTAATATTACTGAAATAAAATGTTTTTTGTTTGACTTGTAATCGAAATGTATCAAATTGTTGGTAATAGTATTATAGTTGAATTATTATTTGATTATGTAATATTATGGTAGTGATAAAGTCAAGAATAGAAGAACTGTTCTAGTCTTTATTTCGTGCAGTCGCAGTTAACTAAATTTCTTTTATAACATTACTTTGTTGCATTTTGTTTGGTAGACTATAAATTTCATCCCATTAGACTGAGAGAAGCCGCAACAGCTGCCAGATAGACGCTTTCGAAATGTGGTGTTGGAGAAGACTGCTTCGTATACCTTGGACTGCCATTAGAACTAACGAGTCCGTACTTAAATAACTTAAAATCACCACACGGCTTTCTGAAATCTGCGTCAAAGAACTCTTAGTTTTGGACACATCTTGCGGTCTACAAAGCATGGTCTGGAGAAACAAATCATACTTGGCAAAATGAACGGCTGATGTGCCCAGGGTAGGGCGCCTACAAGGTGATCTGACTCGTTAAGAAGGCGGCATGCGGGCATGTACCGTGCGGTCCACTCCGCATATGACAGCACCAAATGGAAACGAATCATATGTGGTAAGAAGAAGAAGTAGAGAATTACTTCGTATAATATTGTAGCATGCCTATTTAAATATTTATAGAAGAGACTGCTTGAATACAGTATTGTTTGTAATTGATTTGATTGGCTTCTGTGAAAATAATAAAAATGTATGATGGTATAAAAATATATATCAAGACAGAGATTTGCATTCAAATTTAGAATATTATTCTAAATTTGAATGCAAATCTGTGTCATCTTCACACTTAATCTGCTGAAGCGTTTTAGATAAAACTTTTGAATGAAGGTACTTCGAGTTCCGTAAAAATACATAGAGTAGGTACTTTTATGTATGTTTTTGCGTTAAATTTTATAAATTTCAAGTAAAGCTAGTATAATATACACAGTAAAAGTTTTATGTAAAGTAAATATGAAATGAAATGAAAATACGAAAGAAAAATTTACATTTACTTAGCAGATGAAAAATAAGATATAAAATTTTGGTTTATTATTTATTCTATTTCGTGTTACTCGTTCTAGAATTCACGCTGGATACGTCGCATACTAATCTCAGTACATCTGAAAGCCTTGACATGTCATGTTGGTTTAATTGACGTAAGCTACCGCTACAAGCGGTTGCGTGCAAGAGCTTTTTGAACAGTGAAAATATGTTAAACTTACGAAAATAAAGTAAATTTCTTCGAAACAAATTGTCATATTTGAATAAATTATATAAAATAATTTGATTCTTATATCATTAAGTGTACAGCTTAAGTAATTACTTTCACTAGGCTTTACTTATTTGACTTAATGTCATGTCAATAATCGATCGATATTTAGGTGAATACTGTGTTTTTTTTATTTAATTAGATATTACGTTGATGATAAAATTGTGGAGTTAGTATTAATTGATTTTCATACAAACATATTTTTTATGATAAATAAAATTTTAACAAAAAGAAAAACCGACTTCAAACAAAACACTTTTTTAAAACAAATGAATATGCACGAAAAAGTAATAAAAATAATTGCGTATTCAACATATTTTTTAGAGTCTTCCTAAGTTAAATGAAATGAAAAATATTAGACTACTTAAAAGTCGATTAACGATTATATCATGTAGTTATAGTTATTGGTATATTTGGAGCCGGTGTCAGCCACGGTGCCCTTGCCCCAACAATCAAAAGAAAAAAGCGATACGAGCCCCTTGATTGATCCAGTATATTATTGTGTAAAAGGTAATTTGTAAAAAACATATTTGTTAAATTATTCTCGTATTGTTTTTTCATAGATATACTGTAGGGTTTTATTGGCTGACACCGACTCCAAATATAACAATAATTATAACTACATGATATAATCGTTAATCGACTTTTAAGTAGTCTAATATTTTTCATTTCATTTAACTTAGGAAGACTCTAAAAAATATGTTGAATACGCAATTATTTTTATTACTTTTTCGTGCATATTCATTTGTTTTAAAAAAGTGTTTTGTTTGAAGTCGGTTTTTCTTTTTGTTAAAATTTTATTTATTTTTTGATTTTAAGTGAAGCTGATGTTGACTAACTATTTTTTTTTAATATGGATAGATTAAGCGTTCCGTTTATATGAGTCAGAAACTACTTCGAGGACAATTTCAAAGGAAACTTGCGAATAAAGCAAAAATAGACTTTCGAAAATGCGGATTTAATACGTCACGCGGCGTAAACTACAAGGATCCCTCGAAAGAGCTGTAATCGAACTCAGCAAAAAAACTTTGAAAAAGACCAACTATATTTCGTACATCATATGACATCACATCACATACACAAAATTTGATTAAAGATAGTAAGAAGTTCTGCCCCATATCGCACCCTAACTGCGAGCCGTATAGGAGTTCCATCACTACATAGTTTAAAACAAAGTCGCTTTCTCTGTCCCTATATCTTTAAATCTACGCAACGGATTTTGATGCGATTTTTTTAAAAAGATAGTGTGATTCAAGGGGAACCTTTGTGTATATAATACATGAACAATATAGTAAAGAAACACTGATAATTTTAGAAGTTTTGCGATGTGATGTCGTAAATAAACAAATTCTGTAGTATATTTAGTATCAGTATTGCACCCGTGCGAAGCCGGGGTGGGTAGCTAGTTGATTATAATATTCGACTATGATAATTACATAAACATAACCACATTACGGAAGGTGACTCAAATATCCAAATAACCTATAAATAAAAGATTCGACCGAGTATCGCTAACGTGCTCCTCAGAATTGTTCCGTTCCCTTCCGTTCCGTTACTTTGTCATGGATCCTGTGGTCAGAACCTTACCAAACTTTCACCAAATTACCCTTGAAGTATATATTTTATAATAAAAAAAGAATTATCAAAATTGGTTAACGTGATTTTCAGTTATTCACCTATTTGTCGCGCATATACATAATGCAAATTTAAGACTTATGTCGTTTTCACATGGATACCATCATCGGAAAAAAAATAAAAAAAATGGGACCCCACGGGAAGCACTACCTTTCAAACAAAAAAAAAATTATCAAAATCGGTCCACCCAGTAAAAAGTTATGAGGTAACAAACATAAAAAAAAAAAAAAAAAAAAAAAAAAATACAGACGAATTGATAACCTCCTCCTTTTGGAAGTCGGTTGAAAAGAGACTTCTGTATATAGGCCAGGATATGACAAGCGATCACCATTGCCCATAAGAAATGGCGACAATAGAAATTGTAATCAATCAAGTTGGCCTGTCCCTTGGGACACCCAGTTAAGATAAATAATTAATTAATTGTATTAAATCGATATTAATATGTTAATGAATTGGGCAATAAGCATAATACCTACTGGCGTTTCTATAATGTCACTTCAAAATTGAGAGCTTTTACAATTCAGTGACTCTTAAGGGCGACATTCTACCTAATAGCTCATTCATTTTTAAATCGTTTATTGTAGAGAGCCATTCTATGAAAGTAATACAATGAAAGATTGATTTATAGTTCACCTATATTTGCGCAAACACTTTTGCACAATAATATCTCCTGCGCAGATAGTGTGTCTGAAATTGGCAGCTGTGACGAAATTCATTACGAAAGATGAAAATGTTAAATTTAGTAGTCTTACATTCAGTGCGACAATATTTAGAGATAATTAATGCTCCCAATAATATGAGCATGAATAACATAAGAACCGCAATAGCAATTTTAGTTTTAATGGTGATAATATATTATATTATATAGTGATTTGAGTTGACACTCACTGAAATTATTATTAATGTAATTTGGGTATGAGATATAATATTTGATATGGAAATAATATCAAACGTGTAATAGGTTTTATAATTTTATTCTGTAACTTAGTTCAGAATAGATTTCATTCAGATGCAAGAATTTTATTTAAAGTAACAAGTTATTTATTTTCTCTGATCAATACTTATATATTATAAATGAGTTTGTTTATCTGTCATCTACAATTTCTCGGTTATTAATCTGTTCTATAACGTTAACTAAAACCGCTTTTTGCTAATCTACCTTAATTTTCTATAGGCTTTTAAGAATTTTTTATTAAAAAAGTTCACTTCAGATATTTAATTTCGAGAATCAAATATAAAACAAAATTTACTCATATTGTGTTAAAATAAAAATGGCGCTTTGTAAGTTGTATTTGCATTCCAAAACCATTTTGATTTTGATGAAAATTCTGTGACTTGTTGTTTTTAAGCCTTGATAGATATCTGGCCAAAAAAAAAAATATTTTTATTCATAAGGTTGTCCTTTGATGTCAACAATATATGTAAATATTTATTCTATACGTGGAATGAGAAGCTATTGTGTACATATCACCAGAAATAAAACCAGTGTGTGTGTGCTTAACGACCTAGCGACAATCATTCTGTCATTTCACATACTGTCATTAAATTGAACTTTAAATTATTGACATAATAAGTTTATGTAATTATTGATAAGACGAAAATAATTGCGAATTTTATCATTACTGACGTTCGATTCAGATAAATTATATCATGTTTTTATTAAATAATCGTTTTGTTTTACTCTAGATTATTTTGATTTTTTTTATTATTCTATATACATTTGTATTTTTTTAAATGTTATAGCGGGCATTACAGGGGACGAACGAGCTCAGGAGGCTCACATAGATATCTCCAACACCAGGGGGCTTGCAGGTGCGTAGCCGGCCTTTAAGGAAGGAAAACGCTCTTTAATAAAAATATCCCAAGTCGTATCGGTTCGGAAAAACTGCTAGCGAAAGCTGCTTCCACGGAGTGTTATATGGAACAGTTATTAATTAAATAAGACATGACAGTTCAGAATGTATATAAGAGCCTACTTAAATGTAGAAATATTTGGAATGCAATATAGTATGCTTATAATATGTAGTTTATTATTGGAAGGAAGTTCTTTGATGTGGCTTTTAGTAGAGTCAACTGGTAGATATCGTCACGTAGGAAGATTATCCCTCTCCAAGCCACCTCACCTTCTCTTTCTATATCTCTTTGTTTTTTTCTATTATTTGCGATAGAAGTTTAATTGAAGTTATTTTTTATTATTGATTTAATTAATACGGAATTTCAATGACATTTTTATTTGTCACTATTTATGTATTCAAAAACTTTGTTAATTTATCCTATTGGGTCTGTTATTTGTAACATAATAGGATGAAGCAACATCGTTCCGACCAATATCCAACCTCTAAAAAAAAACATAAAAGTGAACATAAATACAGCTATATTTTCAAATCGCATTGCAATATAAATTGAAATATATGCATGTTTTTAAGCTTAAACACTATTTTATTCTCATCCACAATTCCCGTTCAGATTACGGTATTCGCTACACGTGGAGCGCTGGTAAGACAACACTTCAGCCTCATTATTTGGTACCCGTTTGAAGTGCAAATTCTGAGCAGTCTACATCGCGGTTAGACTTATTTGATTTGCGTCTGACTATTTTAGTGTTTTGTAGGAATAATGTTATATAAAGATATAAATAATGGCTTATTTACGAAGCGATTTCGAGCATTACTGCAGGTATTAATAACGGGATATTTACTATCTTTTTTTATTTTTATTTAAAGAATGTTTACAAGAACAAGATTTTCGTAGATAATGTCGAAAAATCGAGCTCCACCTCAAAAATAAAAAACATGGTAAACATACCGCAATTAATAACTGTAGTAATAAAAATAACCATGTTAATTTAAAATCTAATAAAGTATTAATCCTTATCCCATTAAGCACTGCGAAGCGAAGATAAGACAGATTTAAAAATTAGGCTCATATCGGTTTGTATTCCCCTTATGAACAAAAACTGTAATGATAATATTTTGTAGTATATTGAGTATTATTATTGCACCCGTGCACAGCCGCGGCGGGTCGCTAGTAAGAATAAATATAACTTCGAGTTTTGAAACCAATTGTTAATTTTTTTGTTTGATATTTTCTTTTATATTTAAATACACACAATTTGCATGAATAAATAAAATTAATATCCCGTTATTATGCTAAAGTTTTTTCTATTGGTTTATAGTTTATTCCACGCAGTAGCAAATCAGCACACGTGCGGCAAAATTTTCATCATTTAAATATATATACAAACTAGCTATGCCCTCGAATTTGTACGCGTTTGAATTTAACAAAAAAATATAGCCTAAGTTACTCCTTATTATATCAGTTATCAACCAATTAAAGTTCAGTGAAAAATGGTCCAGCCGTTCCAGAAACAGACAAACAGGCTGAAAAAAAATGTAAAAAAAAAAAATATTTTGGTATATGTACCATGTATACATGGATTTGCATTGAGTACAAAGGGGCTATTTTAATATTACAATCAGACACTCCAATTTTATTATATGTATATATTACACATATATGAATACTATATTAGTTATAAACGCAAATTAATCACATATCACTCTATAGATAGCGTGGATTCCAATATTCAGACATTCGATGTTCTAAACACTGGACCAACTCGGTTTATTTGATTTTCAAGATGTTCTAATGGTTTTATTTGCCCCTTTGTTAGGTTACATTAGCCAAATTAGAAGCTCTGTAGTCTATACATATCCTATGTCGCCCACACAGCGCCAAGTATAGGGCTTAAGCCGCTAGTCATTTAGCTTATATTTCGAGACAAGATATCAAATAACTCTATAGTCTGGATCTTATAATCACAATGTGTTGTATCTTGTTTGAAGTATAGAAATTGTAGAAAATAATGTCTTCCCAACAGTACGCTTTGATCTCTTAAACTACGTAACATATTTTAATGCGGTTTTCATTAATAAGCAGTATGATTAAAGAGGAAGTTTTATATGTACCATAGATGCGTATTATAGTAAATAAAAGTTCAGAATTTCAACTTTTCTTGTCGGAAAGTAGAAATGTTTTTTTAAATGTTTGTTCTTCAACTTAAAAATTGTGCTTTATTGTACCAGTTTGAAGCCGGGTCGGGTAGCTAGCTAAGTTATATAATTTATAATTAAAATTTACAATTAACAAATTAAATATAACATCAGTAAAAAATAAGGATATCTAATGTCTATCGTCGTATATCGATACTGTAATTTATATCAGGTGAAGGAAAACATACAATGAAATTCTGTCACATGTGCAATCGAGCAGCGTGGTGAAATAAGCTCCAAGCTTTTTTCTCAATGGGACAGGGCTTTGCCCAAAAGTGGTAAAAAACTTAACTATAATAACGATATGTATAAGCAATAAAATTCATAAATAAAATGCATATAAAATCAATATTTAATAAAGTCTCAAATTATTTCTCAATTATGAATTATTACCATTATCAATGTAATAAGCAGAGAACGACGGAGTATCTACGGTCAAAACAACGATAAACTTACATTAATGATTACTTGTTATATCATATACAACACATTTATTCCAATCATAATTTACATATGTGTTTATTTATATTATTTAATATTAGACTTTATCACTGTCTTTATAGTAGTAGTAATAAGTGTGTAAATGTCTCACCGATGGGTAAAGATATTCCCTTGTGTTAATTGGACGGTCTGAAGGTCATTCAACCACGCTGTTTTAATGTGGGTTGCTATATACAAATATAGCTGGATTTTATGCAGTGTCTTCAAGATATTTTCCTTCATCGCGAAGTTAGAACAGAGTCATAAGTATTTTTTTATGGTTCAGCTATGTGTACTGGCAAATGTACGATTAAATGGTTCATGGTCATCAACGACCATAGTCATTCGTATAAAAATTATTAACAATTCCTTACATCACTAATATGTCCCTAATCTGTACTCGTTCATTACATCTTAGTTAAACTCTAAGGTGACAGTGGCTTATCCTTCCAATTGTAGTACAAAAAACTATTACTGCGTGGTAATAGAATATATTATACATTTATACTTGTACGGATTACTTGAAAATTCGCGAACTAGAGCTCCAGTTATATGATCCCAACCATTTACACCTCTAGATTTCTATGTATTTATGCAACTAAATAAAATTATAATCGATCTAATAGTCGGGACATAAAGAAAATGTTTTATTGAAAACTTGCAATCCTTGGGCAAAGCTTTAAAATGTTTGCTAACAATCTCATCCCAAAATTAATGATTATTATTACTTTTGATCTGCAATGCTCGGAGAAGGTAAGATGCCAGGTCAAAGCAATTATCTCTATGACCAATATAAATACCTGCCTGATATTACGGCTGCCATTTGCGTTACAGACATTTTCTTTGTCATCGCGCCAAAAATTTTCACATACTCATATATATATATACGTAACCTACATTGGTTTATATGACATCGGTCATGCATATAGCTAAGTATGTTGATGCTTCTTGTTTAGTTAAACTTAGAACTTATTTCAATGCTAATGTTAAGAAATGAATTATAAAGTATATAATAAAAGTAAGTGATGTATACCTGTATTCAAACCTATGATCTTCGATTGGATACATGTAGTTTTTCCACAGTGTCAAACAGAATATAATATATTTACCCGCAGCTCTAGCTGCGTTTTAGGGGCAGTCGTAGGTTTTTCATAAGCGGCCTTTTTTTGGGGTTCAAGATAGCTTTAAACCAAATTTGATTCAGTGGTGTGACAAACAGACAGATAGGTCTACTTACGCATTTTTAATATGCATTGGCATGTATAAGATACTAAAGAATACTTCTCTTGTTATTATAATGATACTTGATGATACTTTTTATGTCTAAGACATATTACTATCAACCCCTAACCATTTATAATTTATTTTAATATAAATAAATAAATCGTTAAGTTCTAATCGTACAATATATTCTGTCATATAACTGATAATGACCTCAAAAAGATCACGAGGTCAAATAAACCTTTGTAAGCTTCCAACTATAAGAACTTGACTAGTATGGAGATGTTAGGCCTATTAAGGTCGTGTAGAATTGGCAGATTTCCATTTCAGTCGTATCGACACACGCTTAACCTTAGCCAAATGAGTCAAGGGAGAGAAAATAAGAAAAAAACTGTCGTTATAATTGGACTGCAATAATTACATTTCTTTAATTAAACGAAATTCTATTTTTAAATTGTGTTCGAAAAACAAAATTAAACCTACATGAAACTATAACGTCTTAGGTTCAGTTCTACCGCTAAAATTGTTTAATACTCTACATTACTCTATCCGATTTATAGGGTTACTAAGCCAGTGCAATTAAATGTATGGAGTACATAACATCCTATATAAATAGCATATTGATAAACTTTACGTTATTTAAGGCCCTCTTTATACTCATTTTCATATGTTAGCTGTTATAATTTAGACCTTAAGCTTATGTTTGATACTTCTCGCAACTTCATAATCTATGTGGTGAAAGTGTCTGTTGACTTATTTTTTGTTCGCCTTTATATAAATAAAATACTACGAAATATAATACATTTTGAAATTTCACATATTCAAGTATGTAACGCTTAATGTCATCTTATTGGTAAATCTCTTTCGTCCTTGTTAACTTTACAATAAACATACATATGCTAACCGGCTTAGCCTTAATCTAACGATTGTCAAATCTTGGTAAACTCTTACGAAAAATGAAAAATGCGTTGCACACTGTCTGTCTCTCTTTCACGACAAAACCACTGAACCGAATTTGATGAAATTTGGTATGAAGCAAACTTGAAGTCCTAGGGTGAACATAAGCTAATTTTTTGCCTTACACATGACAACCAAACCCTAAAACACGAGGGAATCCGCGGTCGGCAACTAGTATTCAATATTTATTACAAAACAATAATTAATCGGTACTGATTATGAATTAAAAAAACTAACTTCACCATTGAAACGTTTGATAAGAGCTGCATGCATATATATTACAATGCAAGGCCAAGTTTATTGTCTCTGATAAACGACGTAAGGTCAATGCCGAGACAAGTATAAGTGGACGATCTCACTAAACGATAAAGCGACAACCTCGTGATAGAAGCTAGGGTTGTTATCGTTGCTTTAATCCGTTTACTATGAATCTAATTCGATCGTCGAATCCCTGGCCAACCCTTATCCCAATAATTGTTAGAAATAACACTCAGTAAGTGCCCTTGCTTTGTGAGACTAGCTTTTCTATTATAAAGGTCTCCAAGTGCCTATATGTGGAACATCGATGAAGTTTTATCGATGAAATCTCTTAAGAGAAAAGTACATTGAATTATAATTGAACTGATATGCATACATAACTATAATATATATTTTTTTATACTTTTTTATGCTCTTTACATTGTTTCATTTAATCATCTCTGGTACCACAGATAAGATTATAACGAAATAGTTATTGTTTGTCTTATTGAGAATTTATGACTTTATATTGACCTCTTTGCAGTATAACATACTTCTTATTACATCACTTTCTGCTTGTAATTGTCAATATCCAGCCATAGCAGAGATTAGCCGGAACAAAGAAGACAGACGAACAAAAATAGTAAAAAAATGTTATATTGTTATGTACCGTGTATAAATAAGTATTTAGTAAAGCGGTTATTTCAATATTACTAACAGTCACTCAAATTTTACTATACCAATGATGTTGTAGTAAACAAATATGTAATTAACGCGCAAAAAGTGAAGACTAGAAAACGTCCTAATTGGGACGTTTGTCTTTAGTTGTTTTACGAAGTAATACGGTTTGCGTAATTAAAACATCTATTTATCCCTTTTACTTATTGTTTTTATCAAGTTATCCTTTTTACTTTTAACGAAATGTAAAAATAAACTAAAATAAACGGTCCCCGGAGCGGCACACTTTTTTCTGTTGTTTAGTATGGATATAACATATCTGTTTATTAGAATATTATTGTACTATACGTATAAATCAATAAAGTCTTATGTAATAATTGCAATCAATCAATAATAAAATGATTTTTTCTCTGTGCGTCAATCACGTGAAAATTATTAAACGCATTTGTAAGAGACTAAACCAAACGACGTGGAATCATCCGTAAATGTTTATAGCCTAGTTTTTTTTTAATTCCGTTGATCCTGCCCTTTTTTATTATACGCCCAGCGAAGCGGGCGGGTAACAGCCAGCCTACTATAAATTGCCTGCATGCTGTTGGCGTTTTTAGGCTTTAAAATGTTTTATTTTAGAATTTAATATAAATGTTTTAAAAAATAAGATTTTTAGCATAAAGAGATCAGTTAGTCCTGCCAACCCTTAACACATATTAAATGAATAGATAATAACTGTATTTTTTTTAATACATAATTAATTAATGAATTTAAAACATTCTATTAATCAATACATATTATAAAACAAATCCCGCGTTTGTCTGTCCATATGTTCGTGATAAACTCCAAAACTATTGAACGGATTTTCATGAGGTTTTCATTAATAGACAGAGGAATTCATAAGGAAGGTTTAGGTATATAATTTATTAGGGTTTTGCTGTAAATAAGTTGAAATAGAACAACAATTGTTAATAAATATGTCGGAAGAAAAGCAACAAAAAATATAAATAAAATAAAAAAACGAAGCGAAGCCGGATCAGGTCGTTAGTATTAGACATATTGTTTTATATATCCCGAAACTAATAGTTCTATAATATCTATAGATTTTAGTATAAATATTTTACAATCATTTTATTTTATTGCACTCAGTGAACCTAATATATTATTACAGATATGGTAGTCGTAAAGGCATTATATACTAAGACGTATGTATATAGAGAACACGAGAAACGATTTTTGTATTCGAAGTCATGATTAATTAATAAAACTTGACTATTTCAATAAACAAACTCTTGTCAAGCGCTCGTATGTTTTGTGACGTCATTAATAAACAAGTCATTTGCGAATAGTGTACGATCTCTATTAATATTATAAATGACTTTTTGAGGCTTTTTTGCCTAACACATGACAACCAACACTAAAACGTTACGACTACTACTAGTAATATATAATTTAGCTTTGAACCACTAAATAATATACAATAGTAAAGTGATAGCAAGTATCCCACCGCTGGGATAAGGCCTCACTTAGGAGTTCATTGCTCTAATGCGGGTTTTAGTACACACGTGTATAGAATATCAGAAACATGCCGATTTCCCCGCGAAGTTTTCACCACCGACCGTAACATGTTATTAATAAAAACAAACATACCTTAATCGACATTATGAAAATTTAGTATTGCTTGCCTGGGTTCAGCAAACCTGGAATCATTTGTACTAATTCTATTGACACAAAAATTAACCTTTAGAAATAAAAGTATACTTTAAAACTAAAAGTAATACCAGCTTAAATTATTTGTTTGTGAATAAACTCTTTGAAGAACACCTTGGGAGATGTTATAAATAAGAAAAAAGGTGCCGGCTCTTAGGATATATTAGTACTGGGTAATCTAGCTTGGCTGGGGCGGAAAGATCGCCTCTGTTTATATAAGCTCAGCTCACAATAAATCCCTAATGTGTTTGTATGAAGTCGGAGATATTTAGTGAGTTTTTTTTGTAAAGAAATTCTCATAAAAGTAATTCATTAACAAGCTATACAGTTCAAGTTAATAATTAACTTAATTGGATAATAAACGTTACAAAATTTGATTAAATATAATCACCCTTACGAAATAAAATTTTTCTTATTTTAATATTGATTGATATTTTTTGATAGTTTTATAATGTAACAAAAAAAGCTAATCCAGCTACAAAAAAAAAAGGTTTATCTTTATAATATATTATCGGAAAACTGGATTCTTTAATATGACAGTATAACGTGCACAAAACGCTCTACGGAAAGAACACTCCGCTCAGCACTTTATCGAAGCGCAATACAATTACTGACCGTCTCACAATGAGAACTTATATTTTCCTCTATCCAATATATTATTTCAGATAAATCAAATGACTCTATTACAATACAGAATTACATTCTAAATTAAAGATGAAATGGACCAGCGGTTGTTTATACATAGAATAAAATTGGAGTGTCTGTTTGTAATTAAATTAAAATTAAATTAAATATGAGACAACATCACATATATTACTCTGATCCCAATGTAAGTAGCTAAAACACTTGTGTTACGGAAAATCAGAAGTAACGACGGTACCACAAACACCCAGACCCAACACAACATAGAAAACTAATGATAATCTACATCGACTCAGCCGGGAATCGAACCCAGGAACTCGGAGTGGTGTAATGGGTACACCACCATGGAAAACCGGTGTAAACACCACTCGACCACGGAGGTCGAGTGGTATTTATGTAATATTAAAATAGACCTTTTTTACTCAATGCATATGCATTATTACCAAAAAACATTTTTCAAAATTTTGTCGGTCTTTCTGTCTGTTTGTTCCGGCTAATCTTTGGAACGGTTGGACCGATTTTGACGGGACTTTCACTGGCATATAACTGATATTATAGGGAGTAACTTAGGCTGCATTAACATTTTATTTTTGTTAAATTCAAACGCGTACAAGGTCGCGGGCACAGCTCGTAATGTAAGTAAACTAAGGATTACGAGTTCAAACACACAAGTTTAGCTACATTTAAATCCGATAACTCGCTTTGGAGAATCATTGTGGATTAAATTTCAAACTATTTCCTCAAGAACAAAAGCTACCCCCAACGGTTACTTGATATATTTTCTGATACTTATCTATTTTCACAAATTCCATAATACACTTTGATGCGAGACCATACGTGAAAATATCAATAATTCTTTCACCAAATATCAATCATTTGAATCTCTTTCATGTGTAGGATTAGTGACCCAGTGTAAATATAGCATGAGGGGGTATAATATCTTAATGCCCATGTTTACGGCGCTTTGGTGAATCGAATGATAAATATTTCATATGTATGTGCTATGTTGATTAGTTTCATGACTTTGTTGATGTGTAAAAGATTATTGTAATGAAATATACATGTATATATTCGAATGGTTTTTAAAAAGTGACTGTCTCATTATTTTATTCAGAAAAATATCAGTTTATGTAGAATGGAATTATGATATTTTAAAATGTAAGTATGACAACAAATATCTATAAATTGTTTGTATTTTTTTTAATTGTGAACAAAATAATCTTTAAACCTAACATTAAAGTATATATGTATTGATATGTTTAATAAACAAAGTCGTAAATAGACGCGGTGACATCATAAGTTCTTATTTCGTCGATATAAATTCGATAACGATATAATACATCTCGCGCTCGTCGGCGAAGGAAAACATTGTAAGCACTTCCTATTGATGGACGACATTTTTTAAATAACTCCAAACATTTCCTTAAGATAATAGAATAGATATTACCCGACAGTGTTGACTAAGGGGATGTAGAAATCAATCAGGTTGACAAACATACTGATTATATTAGAATACTACCTGTGTCCGCGAGTTTGTGCGCGATTAAATTTAACAAAATAAATAATTGTTGTAGCCTAAGTTACTCCTTATTATATCAGTTATCTACCAGTGAAAGTACCATCAAAATCAGTCCAGCCGTTCCAGGGATTAGCTGGAACAAACAGACAGACAGAAACACAGACAAAAATAGAAAAATATATATATTTTGGTATATGTACCGTGCACACATACGTAACGTACATATTCATTGACTAAAAACGGCTATTTCAATATTACAAACTGACACTACGCAAGGCGGCAGGCACTAGCTGGATGCGAGTAGCCGGAGAAAGACCACAGTAGCGTTCACTTGGAGAGGCCTATGTCCAGCAGTGCACAAAAACGGGCTGATGATGATGATGTTGATAAACAGAAACTCCAATTTTATTATATGTATAGATATACTAAGGCTACAAAGTGTTTAGTACTTGGGTTAAGATTTAATTGTATCCTTACAAAGTTGGTTAATTGTTACTTTATCATAATTTTGTGTTGATTTTTAATTAATCTATTGTTTGATGAGAAAACAATTTTCTTCGTCAGCAAGTCCGACCCATAATTGTATATTATTGAGTAATAATGCAATATCATCGTTCCTTTGATAAGTCTCTATATAAAGAAAGGTGTGGCTATCGCAATAATGTACTTTATTGTATCGTTGCTAGAGTACTTGCCTTAACGCGTTATGGTACGGTTTATAGCCGTCTTTATGACAGTGCCTGAGTTACTTATACAGTTACTTACTATATATTTTAGTACTGTCTTAATCTCGTAATGAACGATGGTTTAAGTTAAGAGTTTTTAAATTAAATCAATTGTTATTATTAATTTATATTTTCCTGTTTATATAATATCAGATCAAGTTTTCATTATATTAAATTCTTTTACTTTTTTAGTTAGTACTAAAATAGATGACTAAGTTTACTGTAGTATGTAATCTTGATAATTGTATCCTTTTTCTATTGATTTTCACGGAACAACAGTATAGGTGTTTAAAAATAACTTAATTATATATCGTCAATGTAGAATTTGCAGATAATTACTGTATTCATTTGTTTGTATTGATTAATTTATAAATATAACTACAATATAAACAAGAACGCAATATGTGACAAAGCAATAACTTTTATACGAATAAACCTTTTCTTCAAAGTCAATCTACCAATTAACTATACCGTGAACTATTTTTTTATGTACCAAAAGCTTTGCTCGCGTTTTACGTGCCTAGTCGTCACATATCAGGTATGAAAGTACAACATAAATTTAGGGTACTTTCATACCTTATATTTCCTTGTAGTTCAAAATGGCTTCATATCAAATTTTATCAAATTTGATTCAGTGACTCAACCGTAACAGTGTAACAGATAGATATTGACAGACAGATTTACTTTCATATTATTATATCAGTATAGATTGGACGGAAGTCAGACTCGTGTGAAATAAATTAGAAGTGGGTGGTAGGATCACAGACGGATTTAGAGCTGTATATAGTGAATACATATCGTATTATTGAGGTCATCGGCTCATGAATTTATTTTAAGGAACTAATTCAGTAGACTAACACATGGAAATGACACATGAATTTTAACTTTAAGTTAAATATTAATTTTAACTGAAGGTTACGTGCACAGACACGTAATACTTACAGAAGCAGAGAAAGAAGAAAAGACTTTTCTTAGCAGTTAAATTATTATTATTATTAAACTCTGCGAAGTATGCTGTTTTCCTTCGAAATTAGCTGCCTACCAGTCAGGTCGTCATCGTTATATGTCGGTTTAGCGGTTACCTTACTTGTGAGGATCATAACGTTTTGATATGGATCATATAATCCATTTTTGAAATTCATAAGATTCTGTCATAAAATTTTCAGTAGCAGCCCGGCGTCAGACACTTGACTTTGTTACACTTCCGTAATAGAAACTCAAATAAAGCCACTGGTTTTTTTTTGACTGTCTAGTTTGGCGGACGAGCATATGGTGTTGAAGCAACTGATGATAAGTGGTCTCCATCGCCCATAGACAATGGCGTTGTAAGAAATATTGACCATTCCTTACGTCGCCTAAGCGCCACCAACTTTGGGAACTAAGATGTCCCTTGTGCCTGTAGTTACACTGTGTCACTCACGTTTCAAACCGAAACACAACAATATTGAGTAATATTGTTTGGCAATAGAATATCTGTGATAAACTATGAGTATAAGTACCTAACCGGACGAACTTACTTAAACAGAGACCTGCCACCAAGTAAATTTAAAATTATGTTATATAAAAATTTAATCTAGTTATAAGTGGTACTAATATAAGATGATTTTGGAGATCTCTGCAGATTTTATTTCGATCGTAGTAATGAGAGGTCGTACATTTTAGATCAAGTGTGCCGATGGTATCATTGACAATCTTGGAAATTAGCTTTGTAAAAGTAGTATGAAAATGTTCCAATATTGGGCTATATAAACATGCAAGTGTTCCTCAATGCCGGGTTTGAATACTGACCATCAGGTCATTTTGTTTGGAAATTATTTTTCTGAACTAGTAATGTATAACTGCAATACATATTGTGTCCATGATGATAAACAACAAGATTCATCGAACTTAAAATAACAATTATAGAATTTTAATCATTGTAAATGACTTTTATTGTTTTGTTTGATAGGTATAATATATATGTTGAATTGGATTCGAAACGAGTATTTGCTGGCGGCTGTGGTTACTAAGTTGGGCAGCCGCACGAGATACAGGGATTATTCAGTTGAAACCACCCTTTCAAGCCCTACATTGTTTTAAGATTAAATTGTTACATAAATTACCTTCGCTAGAAGACATCTGTATAACAACCGTTTATGCAAATTACTATCGTTTAAATTAGATATCTATTGCATTCCTAAATTTTGTTTAATAATTTTTCGTTTTATTTATCAATACTTGTATTATAAATGCGAACGTATATCTGTCTGTTGATGAATGGAATTTGATGGTATGAAAAAAGCAGTTACTCCTTTTGGTCTAGTGGCTGATGTCCAATAATTAAAAGGCATGCAAAGCCGCGTGCTTTAAATGGTATGTAATAAATATATATGATATTAATTTGTTTTCTACATGTTAAAAATATAAGGTAACGTCTTAATATAAGTATGAAAAGGTGACATTGCAGTCCGCTATGGCTGCCTGTTAGCCTCGAAACAACACGAGGTCATCGTATATGAGGATAGATGAGAAAACCTGAGTTTCCTGAAACCAGAGGTCACAACACCTTTCCCTACCACAAAGCCGGCCACCATCGAGTCCCAATTAAGCGGATCTGAGCGCTTGCAGTTAAAAATAGCGGCGCAGAGAACAGCCCAGGCCCCGAAGAGCCCTCGGGACAGACGGCCGAGTCCTGTACCCACAGTGGCGGTGGTGACATGTTTAATCCGCGATCTGGTATCTCCAAAGAACAAGACGTCGACCTCACCTCAATCAGACCCTGGCCCGTCGGGATCACCGAGTCGACAGGCGAAGGCAATGAGGGAATTCCTAATGGTCAAACATCCGGAAAAGCCCAAAACTACTCGCGCCCACCTAAAAAGGGCCGATAAGGGTCAAGTAATACCACCAAAGCTGAAACCAGCGTCTAACCCTCGAGACCATGCAGTGAATGCTTTCCTAGAGTTCCGGGCTATTGTGACGGCCACCCGCGAGGTCCACTTAGCCACCTGTAAAAAGATCATGCAGACCTAACGACGCGGTAACGAAAAGCTGCTGGAGGTGGAGCTCGAAGAAGCCGGGGTGGCCATATACAACAACGACACATCCCAAGTTATCAAAGGGAAAATGTCGGGGCGGTACATGGCAGCCTACAGCGCTGTAGATGGATTCGTTGGCCTGGTTGATGCAGAGGGGCGAAAAGACGCATTCCCTAGGTTATTGATACAAACAGGAGTCCCAGTGGTAGTAGTGGCCAGATGCACGAGAGTAATGCTAGACGACAGGATACTCGTGATGGCAAAGTCCGTCTCAGAAGGTCCGGGCGTCGACGCACCTCTCGTGGGTTGGGAGCTGCCACAGATATCGTGGATAAACGGGGTACCAGGATGCGGAAAGACGATTCACATTGTCAGGAATTTTGATGAGGATAACGAAGTGGTAATCACTTCAACAATCGAAGCCGCCAAAGATCTGAAAGAACAACTTACACGCTGATTTGGCGAAAAAGCTAAATCAAGGGTACGAACTATGGCATCCGTGCTAGTAAACGGGTTCAACGAGAGCACAAAGTGCAACCGACTGACGGTCGACGAAGCCCTCATGAACCACTTCGGAGCGATAGTAATGGCGGCACAGCTGTGACAGCAAAAGAAACTCCTGATGGACCAGGGATATGGAAAAGGAGAAGGATCAGGCGTCATGACCATCCACGAATCTCAGGGACAGACCTACGGCGACGTTATCATAGTCCAGTCGAAAAATGTGAGGCTCCGTATTCACGAAAGTGTTCCTCACGCAGTTGTGGCAATTACTAGACACACTAACACCTGTGTCTACTACACGGACGATGGTGGCGACGCTATCGGCAGATTCATCGGCCGAGCGGCGGGTGCTTCAGAAAGGACCATCCTAGAGCACAGCCTAAAGACATCTATACATAAACGCGACATATACTGCTATATATTATTTATATATTATTTATTATAGTTTATATATTATTTGTTATACATTAGTATATATTATTTAATAATAAATTAAAAAAAAAATCAGTGTGGGCCACGTCTCCCAAGAAGACGACAAAAATGATTCCAGCGATCCAGATCTGCAATTGAATATAAAATGTAAAAAAAGGCACGGGCATCTGCGAGCCTGTGGATGTTGTATTTTAAATAAAAATATATATATATATATATATATATATATATAAGTATGAAATGATCCTTCTGATAGGAATGTAAGTCTCACTTGTTTAGTTCAATGATCTAGAGCAATTTGTTCCTCACTTTCCACTGCAGTTCGTAGAATGTATTTTCTTAATTTCTTTGTGACATGAAATTCTTCTTACGCCTTTTTAGAATTGAGAAAGATATATATTTTATATTATAAAACAAAATATTTTGAAGCTTTCACTCTACAATGTCTCAAGTGCATGTTTCAAATTTCTTTGACACATCGAAGTGCCTTATGTCTTTTTAATCCCGAATAAGGGATGAATTATACATACTTTTGCTAAGGCTTTGTGTAAAGCCGTCTGGGTACCAACTACTTATTAGATATTCAGTCAGCACGCAGCAGGCTGAGTGAGCCAATGTAACTACAGGCACGAGGCTGGGTGAGTGAGCCAGTGTAACTACATACACAAGGCTGGGTGAGTGAGCCAGTGTAACTACACGCACAAGGCTGGGTGAGTGAGCCAGTGAAACAACAAGCACAAGGCTGGGTGAGTAAGCCAGTGTAAATACAGGCACAAGCAACATAATCTTATATCCCTTAATCTTAGTTTCCAAGTTTGGTTGAGCATTGGGCAAGGGATGGTTCATATTATTACAGTGCCAATTTTTATCGACGGTGGTGACCACTTAACATCAGATTGTCCATTTGCCGGTTCACGGAACTATTATATATAAAAGCAATCTTTATAAGAATTGTGTTGATCTTCTGAAAAATCTCGACTATTTATCGAGCTATAAGAAAAACATTTCCAGCGCTTATAAATCACTATGGTATAAGCCGCTTAGGGTAGATTATCACTGATAATAATTAATTAAAATGTTGCATCAGTTATCGACATGTGCTATGTATAAATAAAATGAGAGGAGATTGTATGCACATAAATATTTAATATCCATTATAAAATATTTATGTTTATAATATTAAATAATGCAGTGTTATTATAACAGAAGCTGAAATGTTTGATATTGATAAAATGTAGATTGTTTTTATTAACTAATTGAAGTCATATCTTCAACCGACTTAAAAAAAAGGAGGTTCTCAGTTCGATTGTTTGTACGTATGTATGTAGGTATGTTTGTCCGCGATTATCTCGCGTTTGGCTAAAGCTATTTGGATGCGGTTTTCAGATAAGTAGTTGTTACATTCAAGAGAAGGTTTCAGTGCTTTAAGCGGCTCGAAAAAAAGGAGGTTCTTATTTGGACCCATAATTACTTTAGTATTAATCTGACTACAAAGATGTATGTATACATGTATGTCTGTATGTATGTGTGTATGTATGTATGTATGTATGTTCATCTACCCACGAAATTTATAAACTACTAATTATAATTCAAGATTTTTGATTGCACGTTGGTATTCTAAGCCCAATATTGCGGCACTCTGATGTATACAGGTCTATATTTATTTAAAAAATAAAATTATTCCAATGTTTACCACCGCATATGGAAACTAATATGTTCATTTATTGTTAATAGTTTTGGGAATCTTAGAATGGAAATTAGAATACAATGTTATGACGTCGTAAAATTTTATCGTGCTAAGATATTACACACACTGAGCACTAAGAGCCTATTTGTATAGCTCTTCAAAGACTGTATAGTGTGTAAAATTGTGGTTTTTTTTATTATTATCATCTTTTTATTATGAATGTGAAAGTGTTTTTTTATGCTTTTTGCCTTAAGTACTCAAACGGTTATGAAATACTCCCCATCCTCCCCTTAAATGTGGACATAGCCGTAGGCGGGACCTAGTCTCATAAAATCTGATCCTTTTAATATCAATATTAATATTATAAATGTGAAAGTAGCTCTGTCTGACTATCTGTCTGTCACTCTTTCACGACCAAACCAAGTGAAGCAAACTTAAACTCTAAAAAAGGAAGGACTCTTAACTCTGGAAAAGGAACATAGAGTTATGATAATCATGATAATCAACAGCTAAAAGACGAGTGAAGCCGTGGGCGTCAACAGGTTATTATATAAATCGATAAAACATTGCTAGGTGAGTCGAGATGGCCCAGTGGTAAGAACGCGCGCATCTTAATCAATGATTGCGGGTTCAAACACAGGCAAGCATCGCTGATTCATGTGCTTAATTTGTCTTTATAATTCATCTCGTGCTCAGCGGTGAAGGAAACCTGCATATGACAAATTTTATAGAAATTCTGCCACATGTGTATTCCACCAACCCGCATTGGAACAGCGTGGTGGAATATGTTACAAACCTTCTCCTCAAAGGGAGAGGAGGCCTTTAGCCCAGCAGTGGGAATTTACAGGCTGTTGTTATTACTAGGTCAAAATTAAAGTGGGAAATAAAACAACAAAACGTTGATCGATCTGTCAATCGGGTCGGCGTACGTTAATCTCGAGCACAGAGCCACTTATTGTCACTATCCCTAACGAAGCAAACTTGGTTTAAAACGTAATCACGCCAAATCCCCAACGATAGTGCTCTCTCGGTGCTACATCGATTGTTTTTATTTCTCAAGTACTAACCGGTTTATTCCGGTTCGTACCTGACTGTTGAGATCGTTAAATTCTTTTATAATCATCTATTCAAGTATTTATTCTTGCGATTTTCTGAAACAAATAAAGTTATAGAGTACATTCCGTTGGGACGTAGGAGCTTATCTATCTAATGAGTTGAATATTGTTGAATGCTTGTTTACGTAATAGCTGTGTCTGTTTTTGGATTATGAGGATATAAATAAAATATTATCAACATCTTCTTAAGCGATTCCCGTCACAGTGACTATAATCATTACCGGCTAGGTATTCATAGACTTTTCTAGCGAATGACTAATTGCTTCACGTGCTTTCCGAGACACGGCCAACATCCAACTTCGTAACTGGTGAGAATTATTTGGTGCAAAATCTTAATGTACATTGGGCCAACATTGGAGTCCAAGATTTGCTTGACGAGCTTATTGGTGAGGCTAACGAGACTGTCAAAAATACTACGATATATATTGCTCAGGCCAATTTATATTAATCATCTGCATATGTAGAGAGATGGTTCCGTATATTAAACACGAGAGTAAGGGCCTGCACTAATCCAGACAAATGTCACAGAGTTGAGTGTTCGTGATTTCGTATAATCATTCATCTTGTGTGATGTTCCGTATGCACAATAGAGAAGCGTATCGTGAGAGTTAATTGTCTTTGTTGGCAGTGTTATGTTTACAGAAGTTACCTTTTATTACAGATAATTTCAAAATACTTTTTTTTTCAAAAGATAGCTCAAACGAATATATTAAATATTCCTATTTTTCTCTTTACTTAAGCACTTGTCCTAAAATTAAGTTCAGTAGTGGAATCAAATTTTCACATTTCTTGTCGACCCTGTATACTGTTGAGTATTAGAGCCTTTTTGATATTTTAACGTTTGCGTTGCTCAAGATAAATATTGTAAATACAACAAAAAGTGCGGCAGCAAATGATAAGAAAAAAAGTTTTAATATATTTTGGCAATTTTTTTTTTAAAGACGAATCTTTGATAGTTATATGCACGATTGAATAATAACGCTACGAATATTTTACAGAATGGTGAAACAGGTGGTATAATTTCACCTGACCCAAGGATTCCAAGAAGCGGGTTTTTCGTCGCCAAGTTTGAATTAGTTACAAATACAAATTAAAAAACATGAAAACTTGATACTTTTCTTTGAATTAATTACTTTCGAATAATTCCATGAATTGATTGCAGTGACGTCATTTATTTCATTTATTTTTGACCTTATAATGACACTAAATAAATCTTCTCTATGCATTTCGTGTATATTCGCGAACCTTATTCACGTAGAGCACACTCTTGCCTATAAGGTTAGTTTAGTTTAGTTTTATAAAAATCTATTCAACATATATGGAAAATACGTTGAAACGTTTCGCCTAGTTGGACAACTTTTAGACGAAAGTTGAAATAAAAAACATTTTATATCCAAAAATAACTTTCGCGTGAAAATTATACAGGATAAAATATTTGGTATTTTGTGTCTGGATTTTTGACCAACATAACCCTATATTAACCTCCTTAATAAGGGTGCTATTACCTGCAAAAATATCTATTGTGAATCCGACCGGTATACAGTTTCTCGGTTTAAAAAAAAACGAACCAGCTCTTTACTACATTAATATTGAACGCCTCGGGGACTTAACAGAGCTCGGCTCTAATAATTAAGTATAAAAAATGCTTTTATTTGTGATACCACATATATAGATGATATTAAACATAATGATTATGTTGGTATCTGAATAAAAAACATGAGGAAAATTTTTATACATATGATAAAATTGGATTGTCTGTTTGTAATATTAAAATAACCCTAGTATATGTACCGAATTAACATTTTTGCAATTTTTGTCTGTCTGTCTGTTTGTTTCGGCTAATCTCTGGAACGGCTGAATCGATTTTGATGGGACTTTAACTGGCAGGCAACTGATATAACAAGGAGTAACTTAGGCTGCAATAATGTTTTTTTAAATTCAAATGCGTACAAGGTCGCGGGCACAGCTAGTTTCAGATAATTTTGTTTATAATAAACCTTAATTTAATATTGTAAGATCACATCTTTATTATTATATCGAAGACGTGAAAGTGATCGCTATTGCATACTGTTGCAACAATGATGCTGATTCCGCTGTTCGAACTAAATAATTTTGACATGATTTATAGCCTTTTACCGGGTGGTAGATGGCGTTACTGTGCCACGGTAAACATCGGCTCCGTAAAAATTATTAAAGAAAATATACAAAAAGTGATATTTGATCGGTAAATATTAAACGTATACAAAGTCAAAGTGATAAGTGATCTTGTGATAAATAAAAGTCAGACTATTAAAACTATAGAAGCAAGCAATTACTGGAAGAAGACAAAGTGTACATCAATACGTATTTTTAACACTGTGAACATTACTGTGTTTTTTCAAGACATTCCATTTCAAGCTGGACTATTTCCTGTGTACTAAAAGTCAATAAATGTGTAATAAAGTGCTACAGAAACAAAGTGAAAAAAAAGAAAACAAATAAAATAAAACCCAAAGTGATGACTTGCATATTGCTATCACAAACAAAACATCATTGCACACGCAGCGACATCTACTAGAACAAGGCTACACTACATCAACTTGTACCTCAATAACAACACCAGAGATTCGAGTAAATCAATAACAACTAATTAATGTCGAGGAGTACCAACAGACTGCAGCACCTGAGCGACACTTATGGCTAACGACATCTGAGGAACTGTGGATGTGCTACAACATAATTAACAATTAAAAGAATAAAAACGAACAATCTAAATCACTAAAGTGATTATTTAGTTTCAAGGCTCACTAATAGAGGGCATCACCTGTATTAAAATAAACAACTAGAATCATAAGTCATGGAGGAAATTCTGAATACGCTAAAGAAAATAACAAAAGAATTGGAAGACCAAAGATTAGAAATCCGGGAAACTGGAAAGAATGTTACAGAACAAGTCACACTAAATATAGGCAGGATGTTTGAAGAAAAATTTATAGAAATGGAAAAAAAGCATGATTACCTGAAAGAAATAGTGGAAAATCAGGAGAAAAGAATTAACTTTTTGGAAAAACAGGCTAGAAAAAATAATTTGTTATTTTTCGGCATCGAGGAGCAAGAATCGTCATACGAAGGTTTAGAAAATAGCATTATCCAATGGGTACAAAAATATCTGTCAGTGCAGTTAAGCTGTTACGACATTAAAGAAATAAAAAGAGTAGGAAAAAAGGAAGACAGACCACGGCCAATAGTAGTTTCCTTCTCAACCCTAGGAACAAAAATTAAAATATTGAAACAAAAAAAAAGTTTAAAAAATACACAGTACTATATTAAAGAGGACTATCCGAAGCACGTACTGGAGAAGAGAAAAGAACTACAAGAGCAGCTACTATTAGAAAGAGAAAAGGGAAATACAGCGAAAATAATATATGATAAGCTAATAATATCTAGTGGTAAAAATAACAACAAACGCAGACTTCCTCCTTCCCCTGAAAATATCACTTTATCAAATGCAGAAAAAAACACGCAAATAAATAAAAAAAATAAAGTATCCCAATCAGATGTCAAGAGGTCAAATAGTATATCTGAGGGAGTCATAAAGCCGGGAATACTAAACTACGTAGTCAAAAAGACAACACAAGCGAGCAGTGCTCAAAGTAAGCAAACATAGCAGTCAAGCGCCTCCTCCTACGCAGGACTCTCTAATAACAAAACGAAAACAAAACATAAACAACATCTTCCAAGCCGGCTGGTCACCGTGGAAGATCACGACCATAACCCTCCAAAGGAAGTTACCACTGCTACAGTGTGCAAAAACTATAAAAAGTCCTTACAAGTACATATTGCAACATACAATGTCAGAACATTATCGTCATACGAACGTTTATTAGAACTGGATGAAGCAATAAAAGATATTAAGTACGATGTCATAGGAATATCTGAAGTGAGGCGACTAGGTTCTAAAATAGAGGAACACGAGAGCTTTATACTCTGTTATGTAGGCTGTACACCCGGCAAATACGGGGTTGGTTTTATAATACACAAAGCGCACAAAAACAATATAGTAAGTTTCACTGGTCTAACGGAGCGGGTAGCGGTACTAAATATGAACTTTCAAGGCTATATGGCCACCATAATACAAGTATATGCACCAACAGAATCGGCAAGCGAGCACGAAATTGATGAATTCTACAAAACAGTCAACTCTGCATTGGACACAGCACACAACATCGTTATACTAATGGGAGACTTTAATGCAAAAATTGGTGTGCCCAAGAGGGGTGAACATATAGTATTAAAACAATTTGGTTTCGGCAAGAGAAACGAAAGAGGACAGAGGCTTGTTGATTTTGCATTAGAACATAAATTAACTATAATAAATACATGTTTCAAAAAGAAGCCAAACAAAAGGTGGACATGGAGATCTCCAAATGGCAAAAATAAAAATGAAATAGATTTTATACTATCAAACCAACCCAGAATATTTCATGACATTGGTACTTTGAACTTAAACTATCCGTCAGACCACAGGATAATCAGAGCAACAGTGAAACTATCAAGTCAAAAGAAAAGTAGAGTCAAATTTATTAGCAGACAAATAAACCAACTAAAAACAGAACTAGAAATCTCAAATTACAAGCAAACTTTGTCAACATTGCTATCAAAAACATCTTATCTCCAGAAAAGTATTAAAGTACAAACCCTTTATGACAACATCACTAACGCCATCAAGTGTAGTCTAAAATCAGCCCAAGTAACAGGAAAGGAACAAAATCGTCATAAGATATTGTCGGCTCGAACATTGGAACTACTACAAAGAAGAAAATTGTTACAGCAAATCAAAAACAAATCTCGTTCTATGAAAAATGAACTAGCGGCACTCTACAAATTAGTAAACAAATATATAAAATACGACTACGGGAAACACAAAAACGACATCATAGAAAGACATATACACCTCACCGGTAGTACAAAAAAGGCTCACAAAGACCTCAAAGTATATAAAACTTGGATAGAGGGGCTAAAGAAGGCTGACAAAGAAGTAAGCAACCGTAATGATATTATCACTATAGCAACCGACTTTTATAAAAATCTATATAGTGGTAGCACTCAAACCAAAAATTCACCTTACAAGAGCACTAACACAACTACGCGACACGATAGCGAAGATAATATCGAAGCGATTACTGAATATGAAATTATAGAGACAATACAAAAGTTAAAAATAGAAAAATCCCCAGGTTCAGATAACATCACGAACGAAGCATTAAAGGCCGCACGTGAAATATTGGCCTTACCACTAGCTCATCTATTCAATTTAATACTACAGACATCTAAAACACCCACACAATGGTCCGAATCTAATATAATTCTAATATACAAAAAGGGTGACCCAAAAGATATAGGCAACTATAGACCGATAAGTCTATTACCTAGTTTGTATAAAGTCTTCGCTGCCATCATAAACTCAAGAATCAGTCCCGTGATCGACGCCAGACAACCGGTAGAGCAGGCAGGTTTCAGAAAGGGGTTCTCGACTGTTGACCATATACACACCTTAGAGCTAATCATAGAGAAGTACCGTGAACAACAGAGACCTCTATATCTCGCATTTATTGATTACCAAAAAGCTTTCGACACGGTATCACATGACAGCGTATGGGAAAGCATGGAAGAGCAGGGTGTTAACCAAGTATATATAAATGTCATCAGGAATATATACAACAACAACGTCGGCAAAATAAAGCTAGAATCACTGGGACCAAGCTTCCCCATAAAGAGAGGTGTGAGACAAGGCGATCCGCTCTCTCCGAAAATATTTATTGCCATATTAGAAGCCATCATCAGCAAGCTGAACTGGAATAAAAAGGGAATATACATACAAGGGGCGTTTTTAAGTCACCTTAGATTCGCTGATGACATAGTGATACTGTCTGAGACAAGCTCACAACTGCAGTACATGGTTGAATCTTTACAGGCAGTAAGCTCCGACGTAGGTTTAGAAATCAATCTCACTAAGACCATGACAATGACAAATAGCTATAAAAAACTAATACAAGTTAACGGAAATCCACTAAAATATACAGACACATATATATACCTGGGAAAAACAATAAGTTTTCATAAAGAAAACAACGACAAAGAAATAGAAAGAAGAATTCAACAAACATGGAATAAATATTGGAGTCTAAAAGAAATTTTTAAAAGTAACATGCACACAAGTTTGAAAACTAAGATCATGAACTCTAGCCTTCTACCGTGTTTGACATACGCATGCCAGACCTGGAAATTCACAGTCAAAGCTCGGCACAAAATTACCACCTGTCAGCGAGGAATGGAGAGAAGTATGCTCAAGGTAAAGAAACTTGACAAGATACGTCACACAAAAATAAGATCCATTACTAAAGCTACTGATGCCCTGACCTACGCTCGAAAACTAAAATGGAAATGGGCAGGTCACGTAGCGCGGCTTACAGATCAAAGATGGACCGTGACGGCAACATTCTGGGAAGGCCCGCTAGGAAATCGGAGTAGAGGAAGACCACTGACACGATGGGAAGACGATATCAGAAAAATCGCTGGCCCAAAATGGGGCCAAATAGCACTCAACAGGGAACAATGGCAATCCTTGGAGGAGGCCTTTACCCTAACAGGGGTTCTTGCTTAAATTTAAGAAATCATAAATTAGTAAAATTTAAATTAAATAGGTTAACTAGCGATACAATTAGATAAGTAAAGTAAATTAAATCAACTATAATAGAAAAGATACCGTAAACAACAAAACAGTAAAACTAACATTGTATTTAAGTAAGAAATAAAAGGCTTTTTTATTTTTATTTTTTATTTTTATTTTTTTATTTTTTTTATTTTTATTTTATTTTATTTTATTTATTACCGGGTGGTATTGTGGGCGGCTAGAGCCCAGTCATCAATTATTCTACTTTCAAATATAAAACCCTATGTTTCGATATGAAGGGTGAGTCAGTGTTTTTTTTACACATAAAATATATTACGTGTATCACATGCCAAACTTTACTGAAGATTGTGAGTTAGAACTCAGGTAAGTCAAGCTGAATTTTCACATGCTCAATTGATGCTTATAATTAATTAATCTCATGAAAGAAAACGGACCGCACCGTACGACTTGGAAAATGTCGTTCAAACAATGTGCTCCACGTTTATCCGTAATCTACATTGTTGAGATTGGTGGATTGAGCTCTGAGCCCAGCCGTGGGATATTTATAATACAATATATTAACATAGATATATTATATTTGACAGACATTTGTTTAAAGGCATAAATACTACTTATGTAGTGCTAATGTTATGATGAGGTAGTTCTCCAATTTTATAAATATATGTATATACCTATGTACATGTATCGTTTACTATTTTTTATTACGAAAAAGGTTACAGAGTTTTTAAAAATCAAGCTAATGAGGTAACCTTTTAGGAATAAGTTAAAATTATTGAAGTCGTAAATAATCTTGAAACATTCGTATTTTAATATTCGCCTCTTAGCATTGCATTTAAGTAATTAATTTTGATTGCGCGATTAAAATCAAAATTTAATTACTTTTCGATTATGTTAACGTCTGCACGTATGCATAAAATTTAATCCAAATTATAAATTATAGTCACAAAGTAAAAATGTGACGTAGACTAAAAACAACATTACATTTTTAAACTAAATGCGTGTTAGAGTTCTTTACGAATAAACCTAAACAAATATTTCTTATGAACGGATAAACAATACTTTATAATTGAGGTAATTTTGCAGCTTCGCTAGTCCCGAATTTTCACGAAAGAACAATTAATTCATTCAGAACAAATTAACACGCGATTTGAATCTATTGGAAGGAAATTTTGTATTAAAATTTAACAAATTTTACAAATTAGTTACATTTATAGATACAAAAGTTTTCATCGTATCAATAATATAATATAGTTGTATATAGGAGCACAATAATCTTGTTTTAATATAAATAATAATATTACTTCATCTTTATACTATAATTCCAATAATGAACTGTCGTTTATATCCATATACATAAGTTATGTATGCATAACAAATATTTTTGTACTACGTTTTATTGTTAATACAAAAATAAACTTTGTTTTTATTATATTTGTAATGTAGTTTATTTTAATTAGTCAATATAGGAACCATGAAAACTCTTTGGTCATCGGTCATCGTATACCATAACCTCATAACATTAGATACTTAAATCTAGATCAATGCCGGGGTCATGATATATAAACAAGGCCATATACACACGCTTATTACATTATTTAGTCCCCATTAACCTAAACTTACCTTAGTTTCATTAGACGCAATCCAAAAAAAAAAAACTAAAATTCAAACTTCACGAAAACTATTCATCACTCACTAAACACAGTTTAAAAAATAGCAGTACATAATTTCAGTTTAAATGACACATTAGTTATACGAGTAACTTTTTATTTTTTTCGGATTTCAGCCTCAGGAAAGACGCACGTCCGACCTCCAGGGCAGCCGAGTATGAACTGAAGGTTTGTAGTGTTCTATTCGTCGGAGTTTCAGTTTTCCATTCGTCTCTTCAATATTATATCTTAATTATGAAAAATCACAATATAACGTTCGATTTTTGATTGCACAGATAAAAATCGCGTGATAAATTCCATTTCTGACTAGCAGATTCGAAAAATTTTCAATGGTTTCGGCAAATAGCCATCCAAAACTGTATTTACATTACTCATTACATTACTCATTGAAACAGAATAAGTAATTGTAAATTAACTATTTTTTATATGTATATTATGTTATGATTTTCGAGCGATACCTACTTTTTACTTTTTTTTGTCGTTTTAAGAAAATATATGTAATTTTTCTTTTATATCTGATTTTTAAATATCACGAAATTACTAATCTAATATAATTTGCATGTGTCTTCCTTTTATAATTATTCAACAGCGTTGTCCAAGAAGAAACCTCTTGTTTTAAAAACGCTTAAAACTTAGATTAACTAATTTGGCTTATAGGTCGCTGATTATGTCATCGGCTGCCCTCAACCAATGGGCACTCAGATTAAAGATAAATGATTTAATTTCACTTTGATCAGCGTTTCAGAAACAGGAGGTAAGAGTAATAACTTCTAAGTAACTAAACTTATGAGATAATAGCTGTTTATAACTGCTTTGCCCGCTTAGAATTAACTGTTATCTCCTGATAAGATGCTTTAAATTTTCTTGCCATTTTAACCCGAATTGAATACAAGTATAAGGAAAATAATCTTTTGATGTTTTAAAAATCAATGACATTTTCATACTTATACATTGTTCTATATTTGAAAATGATCGCAGTTTTTTTCACGCATATCACGCAAAAACCGCTGGCTATTATGATATGAAATTTTCACTATCATATACAGCGTGTTTCAGAGAAGGGTTTCGATATTATTATACAAAATCATTCAACGTAAAACATAGCTGGACTAACATATGATCGTATCTTCTAGTTGCATATTAATACAACTAGGTATTATAATAATTTACAAGACATTTAAAATTTATGACGTATAGATTTATAGATATTATTTACTGTACCCAAAAAATGTTTTTAAGAAAATCTTAAGTACATTTAATTAGTTTCAAGTATCTGTACTATATTTCTGTATGAAAGGAGAAAATGTTCACATATTACATCTTGAATGACGTTATATTTGTAAAGGTCTTTTAAAACAAAGTTGAGTTGCCTTTGATCATTTTTCATTTCAGGCCTGTTATAAATAAAGCACTCTAAGTGGTTTGTAATATATGCCCCTGGTCCTTTTTAGCCTCGCTTAAGGGTCTCAAAAGGGAGTAAAAATAAACCGAATCCTTCATTTCATTACATTTTGACAGAGTTCTACGGATAAAATCAAGTAATTAGTGACCGGCTTTTGTCTAATTAACGAGACAGGGTATCCGATGACTTGCTTAAATTATTCTTATTGGTTAATAGAAATTAATTAATATTGAAATTCAATTAATAAGAACATCCGAATGGGATTTGGTCAAAGTTATATTGAAAAAAAAATCATAAATTATACGTGTTGGCATAATAAATACTTTATTTAAATAATATATTATATTCAACGTCTATCATATTTAACCAAATTTTCATATTATATGTTTAAAAAAAAAGTGTATTGGTATATATCACAATATTATACTCTTCTAAATAGCACAAATAAGCCTTGATGAATTTTATGACATCTTTTATAAGACGTCCGTGATTCTAGTCAAAATGTGTTCTTACTTAGTCAAAGACTGAGTTTCACTATTGATTATAATACAATACCATAATAAAGGAAGCGACTAGTGAGGTCATTACTTGGTGAATTTAAAGGCATGTTCTCATATAGTGATGAGTTATTCTGTAACAGGAAAGTCGAATCTCACCGCAGAAAACGAGTGAGAAATATCAAATTGTGATATCTAATATTTACTGTTTTAAAATTTATGGAATACACGTTTGATACGTGATCGTAGCTGTCAACAATACACGAGTGACAAACGAAGCTAAATCTTACAGAGTATTTGTGTAGTATATTTGGGTGTGTTAAAACGACTGCCAAATACGTACGAACAAATCACAAAAATATAAAGTTGTTAGTAGGTATCTGTTGTTATACCGTACACAAATACATCATTTGTGATATTTACAGCTGTTTAACAATTGCAGTTCTTGAGATGCCTGGTTGACACCAGACGGATGTACTGCTAGCAAGGTCTTAGTAATAAGGGCCCATTTTTATCCTTTAGGTACGGAACCCTAAAAAAGAAAAGTTTATAAATGAGTAGCGGCGTCGTGTGTTTTATGTCAACTAAAAACAAAATGATTTAGTAATACCAATATTATACATACATACAGAATATCTTTTTTTTAGCAAAGCAGATGACCTAACTTTTAGAAGTACCATAACGCTCACCTGATGGAAAGTGACTACCACCGCCCATGGACATCTGCAACACCGGGCGATTGCACCTTTAAGGAAGGAATACAGTACATACCTACACTTTTCTTGATATTTCTCAAGTCATATCGGATCGAAACCGCCGACGAAAGCTGGTTCCACAGGGTGGTTGTGCGAGGCAGAAAATTTATTGCTTCTATAATTATTTTAGATAGTAATACTTACGTACTTTTATTAGAAAAAGTATTCCAAAGAAAGCTGTTTAAATATAGTTCCTTTGTAACAAAAAAAAAAACTTGTACATCAAAGAACAAAGCCGAAGCTACGATATTAAAATATTTGTTTAAAGGTCATTTCGAGTCATACTCACTTACAGCTTCGAGTGTTAGGGCGAAAACAGATACTCGGTCTATATTATTTGAGAGCGTTACTATTGACACGGAGACGCTCTTTCCGGATCAAGAGGGCCTGAGAGACACTTGGAACCTTGAAGGGCAGGGGGTGCAAGTTAATGACGTGGCGTTTTTTAAGTCCACTCTATAAAAAAACCTCACCGTTATCACAACTTAGGACTTTGAACCTTTTTCATTGTTATACGCTACAAAGACCAAATCCAAAATTTTGAATAATACCTACAATCTTATCTCAATATAAAGGCAACCTACGCAGTGGACAGACCGCAGCATAATACTTGGAAGATCGCGAACATATTTAGATTTTTTTATTTCGTGGGTGTTAGTTAGTTGAAATTATATTTTCATCAATGTTTTGGGGAGGGTTAAGTTCTAGATATCCTATGTCCTTTTCGGTGCCCCTATGTGTAACAAACAACAACAACGACAACAACAGCCTGTAAATCCCCACTGCTGGGCTAAAGGCCTCCTCTCCCTTTGAGGAGAAGGTTTGGAACATATTCCACCACGTTGTTCCAATGTGGCTTGGTGGAATACACATGTGGCAGAATTTCTATGAAATTTGTCACATGCAGGTTTCCTCACGATGTTTTCCTTCACAGCTGGGCACGAGATGAATTATTAAGACAAATTAAGCACATGAATCAGCGGTGCTTGCTTGGGCTTGAATCAGCAATCATCGGTTAAGATGCACGCGTTTTAGCCACTGGGCCATCTCGACTCGTAAACTATATAATTAATGAAAAAGAGTGAGTTTCTTTCCGGTTCTTCAAAGTAGAATTTATATTCCAACCGTACATAACATTTTATTAAGTTTATATATTTATATACATATATGTACTTGTAAAATCTGAAGTAGATTTGATTTGATTTCTGAAACATTTATTTAATTATTTTTAAATTAAATAACGATTATATGAAAACGATTTTAGTATAATACTATTTTATGTCGATTCACGCTCAAACAATATAAGAAAATTTATTCCTGTTCTTATGTGTAAATGTTTTGAATTTACGATTTCCTAGTATAAATTTCTAATACAAAATATATTCGAATCAACTTGTAATTTTTTCATTCGATTTACTTTTAAAAAGTATTTATCTCGGTATTATTATTAATCAGTAAAAAATATCTTATATGTATAATAAATCAAAATCAAAATATACTTTATTCAAGTAGGCTTTTATAAGTACTTTTGAATTGTTATTTAACAATGATTTTAAGTGAAGCTATCATCGGTTCGGAAAGTAGATTCTACCGAGAAGAACCGGCAAACAACTCAGTAGTAACCTTGGTTTCATGAGTTACCTTAGAGCCAGCCTGTACGCAAACATTTATAAATATTTATAATATAGATAAATATAGATAGATAAATAGCTTCAACATTTATAAAGTTAAGTTAATTAGTAAAGTAACAGGCCATTTATGGTCCTTTGATTAACAAAACAAATATACATTTAATCCAATCTTATTAATGTATAACATCAAAAAACTTAACATTTGTTGTAATTGAACGATATATAAAACCTTTTTACACTCTCAATTTCAGAATTGCGAGGTTTTGTTTTTATTTTAATCAAATTAAAAGTATTTTTGTGTATTATAATGTGAAGTGCGAAGCGCTATTTAATCATTGACCCCGTTACCGTTAAAACTTTAGTGAAACAATGAAAATATATTAAAAGACGAGATACAATTTTAATATACACATGTGTCTTAATTGTCAGTTCCAAAATCAAATCTACATAATAATTACATATTGTTTCACTTGTTTTCGGTGTAAGAAAACGTCGGTAGGTATCCTGCCTATGTTGGAAGAAATTTAACACAAACGTGAGCAGAATAAGCTAATAGCATCTAAATATTTATCTATACTTGTAATAAGTACATAACAATAATAGACAGTGTTAATATTTGTATTACGTAGAAGTTTTCATTTCCTTATAAATTACATATATTTTTTTCAAATACAATCTATATCGAAGTGTTTGTTGAATGGACAAGAAGATGTATGAGGTGAGTGTCCGAGATGAAAAAGATTGATCATTTGAGCGAATGAAAAACGAACGGTCGTGAACTGTACGAACCAGCGGATCTTCTATCCGTCGCTGATTTAGAAAAATCATTCCTACTACGTGGAATGAAATTAACGTATACATTTATAAATAAGGTATTCTATTTTTTAATTTAGAGCTATGCAGTCATGCTCTATATTGCTTGGCTGGTTGTTATAGCTTACTAAAAACTAAAGGCTATATTAAAAACAAAGTTACTATATTTAAATAATAAAAACAAAAAATTCGGCATTGTTTTTACTTTTATACTTATACTACAAATGTGTTTTACAAGTTACGTATTAACATTTTACGCCTTCACGGAAAAACCACTGCACCGAATTTGATGAATTTGGTATAAAGTTATCTTGAATCTCTAGAAAGGATATAAGCTATTTTATAGCTAACACCTAACAATCAACATGTAAATGACAAAGACACGGGACAAAACTACTAAAAAATAAAATGGAATTTGCTTAAGATTTGTATGTTTTAAAATTAGAATGTCAACAACAATGATGTTGTAGTAAACAAATATGTTATTAACGCGCAAAAAGTGACGACTAGAAAACTTCCTAGTTGGGACGTTTGCCTTAAGTTGTTTTACGTAGTAATACGTTATAATACATCATAATTACATAGTAATACGTTTTGCGTAATTAAAACATCAAGTTATCCCTTATACCTATTGTTTTTATAAAGCTTTCCTTTTTACTTTTAACGAAATGTAAAAATAAATTAAAATAAACGGTCCCCGGCGCGGCACACTTTTTTCTGTTGTTTAGTGTGGACATAACATATCTGTTTATTAGAATATCATTGGTCAACAAACGTTATTTTCTGTTTACGTAACGACTCTATTTATAAATGTTTTTTAGGAATTGTACTGACTAATTAAACAATTGTTACTTCTTAAATTTTCGTTTTAAGTCCAGCTTTAATACCGACTTTATTTATATAAAGAATGAAAAGTAATAAACTTGTCGTGACCCTATTTAATTAAAAATCTCGAGTAAATTCAAACAATAACAAAAAATAAGTTTAAATATTGTTAAATTAAACCGTATATAATAGAAAGAGACAAAAAAGATAGACGAAACTTCCCTTAAAGATAGCAGTGTTTTTTTCGTGATTTCTGCCAAATCACTTTACTATAAGCTCCGCAAAAGAACTTCCTTCCTAAAAAACGAGAGTACACTTACCGGCTTTGTTCTTCTATTCAATCTTGTATTTATTTAATATTAAAAATATAGGGAAACGAACTTCGTTGCAACTGATTATCCAACGACACATTATTATTTTTAATATTATTATATGCCACATTTTTACTATTATTTTTAAACGAATAAGAAAAAAAATCTAATTAAAAATTACTTTCCACGAATGATCAAAAGAATATTTTTTTTCACTGAAATTTTAACCGTTTTGTTCAAAAAATATTTCATTTACATTCAGTGGAGCGACTTGATTGTATATTTATCTGCTCGTCAAATTAGTATTCATAGCATGTGTTTGTTGAAATAACGCTCCGATGATATCGTATTATTAGTTTCAACCCATTCATTTAACGATAAAAAATATATGTCAAATGTAATTATACGCAATGACAACTAACATGCGTTATATTTTCATTAAAAGGACCTGAATTTTGAAAATATTTTGGCAACTTTTTGTGTATTGTATAGCCGTATCTCTAACTTTATTTACTAAGATTTACATAATTGCTAAATTACTGGTTTTTTGTTCAATTCTCTTCATAAAAGAACATTAATAGTTGTAAGTGTACATATATACATAGTCTTTCCCTATGTATTCTTAGATCTTAAAAAATGCACGACGAATTTTGATGCGGTGTTTTAAATAGATAAATTCAAGAGGAAGATTTATATGTTCAATTCATGCACAATATAGTATCTCTATTATAATGACACAGATAAATTTATTTCCATCTCATATCACAAATCTGCCGTATATTTAGCATCAGCATTGCACCCTTGCAAAACCGGGACGGGTATACTTAATCAATAAGAAGAAATAATTATTGTTATTAAGATCAACTTTAAATATAACGAATTTAAAGTTGCATGTTGAAGTCTCTTTATATGTGTTTATATTTCACAACGGAATCCTAAAATGTGTAAAAAGTTTCATTCCATCGAGTGAAGTACGTATAAAATGAAAATCTTCCATAAATAAGTGTTCATTTCAACATTAAGACGTTCGATAACCCACATCTACATCACGTTGAATGGGTTCATATTTCTTTCAATTTATATCGTTCGTATCTCCATTTCTATAAAACCCTCGGAAAATTCATTTCTCAGAGTATTTAACTCAAAGCTCCTAATTTCAAAGAGGATGTATTTTTACAGGTGAAAACTTGTACGTATTGGGATTATAACACTCATATATTTGATTGGATTTTGTTTAAAGTTTTTTATTCTTATTTTAAAAACGTGATATGTATTTTAAATATGGACACTGAAATTTGTAGTTTTTTTTTTTAATTTTAATATTTTATTGCTGTATGCTAAGGTTATATTTGTCAATTAATGTAGCTAAAGTGAAAGTAAGTAAAGTAACAGCCTGTAAATTTCCCACGGCTGAGATAAGGCCTCCTCTTCCACTGTGGAGACGGCTGGGAACATATTCCACCACGCTGTTCCAATGCGGGTTGGTAGAATGCACATGAGCAGAATTTCGATTAAATTAGACATATGCAGGTTTCCTCACGATGTTTTCCTTCACCGCCGAGCACGAGATGAATTATAAACACAAATTAAGCACATATATACATATAGTGGTGCTTGCCTGGGTTTGAACCCGGAATCATCGGTTAAAGATGCACGCGTTCTAACCACTGGGCCATTTCAATTAATATAGGTACGATGTCTCCAAGTTCTCTTAGATGCGTTACATACACTGGTTCTCTGTGCAGTTTTTGCGGAACAATGAATTAACAATTTTAGGGTTTAGTCATTAGGTGTTATGTGTAATTCGGTTCCGTGGTTTGACAGTCAAAGCGCAACAGATGGACACACCCAGAGTAAATTTCGCAATTAAATTATACGGATAGATATTATCTTTTATATCACCATAATACATTACTATTATTTTATTATATAGATATACGCACTTCATTCTATAAATTTTCTCTCTTTCTGTGTAAAATTAAAGAGGAGAGAGAGAGATACAGTGAACACAGACCAATAAATGAACCACACGATGACAAGTGGTCACCACTGCCATATACATTGGTAGCGTAAAAACATCAATAATTCTTCATATCACCAAGGTTCCATCAACCTTGGAAAACAAGGCGTTACGAACCTTGCGCCTGTAACTACGTCACCCACCCTTTAACTTGAACACTGCAATACTTAGTATTGTTGAGTAGTTATAGAACATATGACGAGTGAGCGATACGTTCCCTGACGGGCTTGCACAGAGTGCTACGACAAAGTCAAATGTACTAGAAATAAAATTAACATATTCAATATTAGTAAAGACTCTATATGCACTACATTTTTAAATTTAGAACGCTTTTAAACTTGATATCATTAAGTTTAAAATAAGTATATAGTGGTCAGTCAAGACATTGATTGTTCCAATGAACGTATATGTAATACAAATGGTGACCAGTAATCGAAACGGGCAGCGTGACCGACTGTTCTAAAGAAGGCCTTTGTCTGCTCTTTTGACTGCGATGATAGTATATAGGACAACATATTTATAGTTTATCTGATGATATTTCGTCGCTTTTAAAGCATGAAATTTTTAGTGTAAATTGAATTCGCCAGACTCCAACGGAATTTTACGTAACACGAAACACTTCAACTTATAACTATCGTCCATTTCAAAAGAATTTGTAAAAAATTAAAGAAATCCAAGACCACAGAAAACTGGTGAATAATAAAAAACAAAAGTTTCAAAACGCATACGACATTTTACACTCATTTAATAATAAAAGACTGTTTTTGTTGAATTATACACCTTTAACGGTAAAGTTTTAATCATCAAAAATTTATTTAACAATTTAAAAAAAAAAACTTTTTTAAGTGGATTCAGCTACATGAACATACTCGTATGTCTACTACGAATTAATTAAATTTTATTTAAGTTGACGTGTACAAATACACGTCAACCTTTTATATGAGGTATATTAACGTAATTCAATGGAAACATCGCAAAGGCTACTAAAAATTTCAGCATATATTAATTTTATTTTAAGATATTATAATAATAATAGCGAACAGATACTTTGCACATTTTTGAAATTTGCATAATAACATTATATAACAATGATCTCTCAATATTATTGTTTTTTTTTGTATAATAGAGGAAGACTGACTGATGAATAAATCGAATGGTAGAACAGCATTGGACAACCATTATTCGAGGCAGAAATTTTAATCTTTCCAACCACCGTCAAAGTAATATCCATCATGGGAACTACTCACCAGAAATGTTACTTGATCATTTATGGTAAATTTCACATTGATAGCTTACTTGTACTTAGAACGGGCACATAATTAAATTAGTTATTGCTGTTTGGTGGTCGAATAATATAATTGAAGGCTTCCTTCCTAAGCTGGCACAAAGTCCTACGACTATAAAGAATTCAAAGAACTAAGACCACGCTTATCTCTTGTAGACATTTCTTTCGAGAAACATTAAATGTGTCAAAGAAATATAAAAATTAACAGCCTTAATGTTCAACAGGTCAATCCAATCCAATTCATCAGCCCATTTCCGTCCACTGCTGGACATAGGCCTCTCCAATTGCACGCCACTGAGATCGTTCTTGTGCTACTCGCATCCAGCTCCTGCCAGCCGTCTTGCGTAAGTCGTCACTCCACCGTGCCCGAGGACGTCATACACTACCTTTGCCGAGACGCGGTCTCCACTCTAGAACACATTTTCCCCAACGGTTATCGGTTCTACGACAAATATGGCCAGCCCACTGCCACTTTAGCTTACTAATCCGGTCAACAGGTCAAAGCCCTCAGTTATCGTCACGCACCCAATTCAATGTTATAGTGTATATGGGTATGATAATCATTACATATAACATTAGATTTAAATAAATAATTAGGTGTTACTTTTGTGCCATAACTACGTTTGGCATAACGATTTAGAAGCATTATGCACTTTGGAAGAGGTACATTTTGTAAAATTATTGTTTGCATTGAGTAAATTAACTTTTATATGTTAAACATGTTCGCAACTTAGTAGCCTAAGGGCCGAACCCGGTACACCTCACCACACACACACATATACTTACTTATATTTGCATTTTTAGTAAAATAATAAGACTGCCAAAATTCGTCTAAATAACACTAGCCTAAATAATTTCAATTTCTATTGAAAATAAATTTATTGTATGTATGTGTGTAAATTCAGGTATTATACAACTATTTCTAAATTTTTGGCACGCTTTGATATGGTAAAGTTTAGTTTTCTAGACGTTCAACAAGCCTTTCAATAGTCTCAACTAAACTTGGATATCTTGAATTTTATCTGAAGATATATAAAATTAATATAAGTAATAATTTTGCATACAACAACAACAAAAACAACAACGACAGTCTGTAAATTCCCAATGCTAGTCTAAAGGCCTCCTCTCCCTTAGAGGAGAAGTTTTGGAACATATTCCACCACACTGTTCCGATGCGGGTTGGTGGAATACACATGTGGGAGAATTTCTATGTAAATTGTCGAAATACGATGAATTGAAAATACGAGATGAATTATAAAGACAAATTAAGCACATGAATCAGCGGTGCTTGCCTGGGTTTGAACCCGCAATCATCGGTTAAGATGCACGCGTTCTAACCACTGGGCCATCTCGACTCTTTTGTTAATTGTAATTTTGCATATAATATAATAATTAATTATCGTTTATATAGATTTTAAAGATTTAAGCAAACATGGGGATGGGTATCACCTATCCCCATGTTTGCTTAAATCTTTAAAACTACGCAAAAAAAATTGTTGCGGTCTTTTTAATAGATATAGTGACTCGAAAAGAAGGTTTTGTATATAATACACGGACAAATAGTAAAGAAACAACGATTATTTTAGAATTTTCTAATGTGTGTAGTACATTTACTATCAGCTTCGCACCCGAGTGAAACCGGGGCGGGTCGCTATAGTTATTGATAATTCACACATTTTACCACAACCTTTGCGGCTCTGTATCTTATTCCATTCTATTATTTTACCGTCAAAAGCTTAAATACCTAACTGCTTACTGGAAAAAAATGTATCGACCCGAAATATCCACAAGTGCCCTTCCTCTTGAGAAAAAAGTTTGAAGCTAAATTACGCTGCTCCAGTATACGGATATATTCCTCTCAGAATTCCACTTAATACATACTCAAGTTTCCTCACGCAGTTCTTTTCATTACAGTGCTAATTACAATTTTTTTTTTTTATGGAATAGGTTGGCGGACGAGCATATGAGCCACCTGATAGTAAGTGGTCACCATCACCCATAGACAATGACGCTGTAAGGAAAATTAACTATTCCTTACATCGTCAATGCGCCACCAACCTTGGGAACTAAGATGCTTTGTCCCGTGTGCCTGTAGTTACACTGGCTCACTCACCCTTCACACCGGAACACAACAATACTGCGTACTGTTTTTTAGCAGTAGAATATCTGATGAGTGGGTGGTACCTACCCAGGCGGGCTTGCACAAAGTCCTACCACCAAGTAAATTGTACACGGTAGTAACGTTTTTTGGCTGGATCCACCAATACATCATAATCCTATCACACAATAAAACTTATTATTATTATGTTCCTGTTCGAAGGGTGTTTGAGTGGGTAACTACAGGCACTAACATACACGGCATATCATTTTGGGGCCCGAGACTGAAGGCTTAGGGTTATAAGGGATGTTTAATGTTTTTAGTAATATCTATGGGCAGCAGTCACATTTAGCTTAAGGTGGCTCAAAGAATGATCTATGTTCTAATTTCAAATTACAAAAAAGAACAAAACATGATATGCAGGCCGCATTAAGTATTTTCATAAGGAGTTAGATCACCTTTTAAGTATATACAAACCATTTATCGACACAGCAGAGGACAAATGGCCAACATAATGGTTAGTGGAAGCCTCCACCTATATACTTATGACTATAACGAAACGAGAATATATGTATATACGACAAAGCACGTGGAGTTCGCTTAGAGAGAGTGAGTGTAGAGAGACGGTATTTCAATTGATTATTGTGTTAACCTTTGATACAACTATGTAGATCCTGTAATTTCAATTTTTGATGCAAACGATCACGAATGGTGTTTTTCTTAGCATTTTGGCTTACCCGGTCATTATTGACACTAGATGCACACTTCTCTCTAACCCAATGGAATAAATAGTAAAATTAACATACCTAAAAATAAACTTTATTCAAGTACGCTTTTACAAGCACTTTTGAATAGTCATTTAACAATTAAGTGAAGCTACCATCGCTTGAAAAGTAGATTCTACCGAGAAGAACCGGCAAGAAACTCAGTAATTACTCTTTGCAACATTTAAAATATACAGTCATATTAGTTAAATACAATATGTATGTAATGTATCCTGCCTGGAAGTCAACAGGTCTTAATTCCACGCTTTTTTATCATCTACAAAATCTTGTATCGAATAATATGCCTTCTATACTAATGTATTTTTACAAACGAATTGAATTTATGAAACGGCAAAGTTAAAAATGTCTTTATTTTTCGAGAAAAGGTACCTAATTGTCTTCCAAACGACCGGACGGGATTTCGGACCGAAGTTCTTGTCAGCGACAGAAAACATTAATTCATTTGTTTAACGCAGTCGAAGTTTTTATCACCACTTGCATTTCTAATAAAATTTTTAAACGCTTCATTGTTGCCATCTATAACAATAATGTCGTCAATATATATTCACTACTGATGTTCCTCAATTCTGAGCGCCTTTGTCATGTTAATTAATGTTATGAATATTAAGTATACATGCTATATTTATTTACTTATTGCAACGAGTGCGTATAAAGTTTCTTTTTTAATATAATTTTACCATGAATATAAGTAATACAATTTTATAAATCGGAATTTATTTTAAGTCCTAATTTATCGACCACCATATAATATGAAAGTATTATATAAATTGTATCAATAAAGGTAAATACCTATTTTTATGTGATAGGTGGCAAGCAGGAGGCTCACGTGATGGAAAGTGATTACCACCGCCCATGGACATCTTCAACACCGGGCGCTTGTAGGTACTTTGCCAGCCTTTAAGGGAGGAGTACGACGCTCTTTTCTTAAAGGTTTCCAAGTCATATCATAACAATGCATCACGTAGTTTAGAAGACGTTAATAAGCGCTTAGATATATAGAGATCTAAAATAACACTGACATTTGAAACAATAGAAATTAAAATGCATTTGTATTGTATGCTAAAGGTATAACAGCAAGCAATATTCCATCATATAAAACCTGTTTGGTTTGGTTTTAAATTTCATAAAATTAAAAAAAGACAACCGAATTTTCATTTTAAATTTTGAGGTTAAGTCTGTGCTATAGAATTTCGTTATTCAACGGAATAGTTTAGAGCGTCCATCTGAATTAATATGGCATGTAAAATATCTGCTTTTAAATTGCTGTAATTATTCCTTGTTGTTATTATTGTTTTAGCTGCCGTTTTGCTGCAGTGTGTAACTCTGTAAGACCCAATTATTTTATATTATACTTAAGTACCTTTGTTTTATCCTTAATTCTTTTAGGGTTCTTTAATCTTTTTTAATCTCTGTGACTTTTTCATTTTATTGTTTCTAACAAAAAAAAAATGGCTAAAGGCACAAATATCTTATGGACAAGATTTTTCTTTTCGTAGAGAGGGTTGTGTGTTTGTCTACTTGTCTGCGGATCTACGAATAAATAGAACCATAACAATATTGAAAATGTGTTGCCTCATTTTTAAGTAAGTCTTATTTCTTTGTTCAATTTTTTTCTTCTAATAATTAAATTAAATTAATTTAGAACGATTACAGTGTCACAGTTTTTATTCAAATACAACACCGTTATTTTCAAATTCAATAATCATTTTCCTCGTTTTACAAAATATTATTTACAACTAATTTACAGTACAATGTAAAATGTAGACGTTTCCAGAAGAATTTTCATCCAAGAACGCTTACAATTTGCTGGTGTATTAAATTTTTGTTCTAATACAATAGGGTTGCTCACCACGCTGTTTTATATAAACTGACTATGAGACTGTCTATAAGGATAAAAGGCCGCAGATCTCGAAATGATAATCTGAAGCTTAGGATTATGCGTCCAATAATTCCAAATAGTAGCCAGGAATCTGAAAATATGGTGGAATTTGTAAAGCATATAGAGTCGTCGTTCCTATGTCCCAGCCGGGATACCGTCCCATATCATCATGTGTGTGAGAGAATAAAGATTACACACACACACATTTATGCCCCATAATATATCCGGCGTGGTTGTTGACCCTTAACATTGACCCCCGTCACCGAAATCGGTCATGAGGCCATGCCTTTAATGTCATTCGCTTTGTGTTAAAGCATCCTATACATATTGGGGAACGCTGACAAAAGCAAAAGTTATATAATAGTTGCTTGTTTGTTATTTAAAATCAGTTCATCCAGTTTTACAGTTGAATACGTATATAGTAACCCTGACGTAATACAACGTTGGCGCTGAATTTGTGTATTTAAGAACTAAAGAAAACTTTAATCGGTCTGACTTTGTTTGATAAGCATTTTTTTCAAGAAGTCGTCTTAACATATAAAAAATAGAAAACACATTTTTACTTTAAAGCACCGTCCGATTTATTTTATACCCAATAAATTTGTTTATTTATTTGGTTTATTGTATTTTGTGCTTCAATAAGAAGTGAGTGTGAGGATTTACAGACAGAAAAGTCATCGTATTGCTGTCAGTCATTTTGCAGACTGTTGCTATGTAAACTAAAAAAAAAAGTTTCTAAGTTAAGATTATTCCATCGCGTTGTTTTAATGCACTTTAATCTTTAAACGTTTTGCAGAATTTCTTGAATTCACACGCAGGTAGGTCTCCTCACGGTGTTTTATGAAACACAAATTAAGCACATTAAAATTTCTTAGTACTTGCCTGGATCCCAAATTATCATCAATTAGGATGAACGCGTTATAACCACTGATCTAGGTTGACGGTGTAAGAAACGGAAATTTAGATTTCATGATGATCGATGCCTATTACTTTTCCTGTCGTCCTACATAATTTCCTTCATTAATTTTCATCTTCCGCGAGCGAGAATTATGTCTATATTATTAAACCAAGCTGTGTCAATATTTACCTTCACACTACGATACAAGATCTGAAAATTACCAGTAAAGTGTGGAAAGGTGCAGAATTGAAGTGGTGAGGACAACAGAGCTTGCACGAGCTTAAATTGTTTTTAAAATTCGTTTCCTGTTCGCAGTTAAAGGAAAACATCGTGGAAACCTACATGTGGCAGGCATGTTATAAGATTTATCAATCCGCTGTGTAGCAGGGTGGAGAAATAAGCTCGAAGCCTTTTTTTATGTAAACACTCACATACTATTTCTATCTTCAAATCTCGCATGGGTGTATATATTTTATACTTTATATATGAATAATACATCAAATATAAGATCAGCTTAACACTAAAAGACTTATTATTTTCGAAGGAATACCGACCTTAGGAAGTTTGAGGAAAAAAAGGAGGATGAATTCGATTCGAATATACATAACGAGAATTATTTAAGTGTAACTTTCCGAACGTCATTACGTCAAACTGTCAAATTGCTTTTAAATTCATTCGATTTTGGCGGGACGCAGTGCGAAATATGGTAAAGACGTATTACAGTTATAAAGTTTCTGTAATAATATTCGTAAAGCAGTGACTGATAAAAGTGTTTGAATGTTAATAGTTCTTATATATAATATGATATAAACAGCACAACTTTTGGTGTGTTTATTTAATTTATAAATTGAAAAAAAAGTGGCAATAAATTATTAAAATCATGATCACTCAATGGCAATGGTCGATTAAGTTTTTTACGAAAATTAAATGTAGGCAAAGGAATTTATTTGATAATAATTTAATAAAAAAAAAAAACATCCAAGCAAAATACTAAATTATTTTTATTGCTTTTTAAAGTAAAGTATATGTGATTTTGTATGTACATTATAAGCTAAATGTTCGACGATCTGAAAATAACTATTAATTATGAAATCATCAAGAAAATACAACACCTAAAATAAATATTATTTTACCTTACACAAGGAGTCGTCCTTACTCGGTTTTAAATTCTAACCTAATTATATTATTTGCACCAAAATAAACATATTGTTTATGGGCAGCAAATAAATTGTGCGTATTTACTTTTAATACAAACTGTATTCTTAGAATAAAATATATTTATAAGCGCCGACTAGTTTTCCTCGTATCGATAACTATCGAAGGGTATTTGAATATTATATTTATCTCATGTGAAAATATAGAGCAAATATATATTATATGTTTTGTATGATAATAGCTTTATCCGTAGGGAGCGTAACATTAAAATGTAAGAAGCTTTAGCATTATAGCTTTTATATAATAAAATATAACATATACATTTTTGTAGTAATGATAAATGGCATATAATTTACGAGAATACATAAGATTTCCATCATAGAACAATAAATATATAGAAGTTTATTTGATGGTTTTGTGTAAGGATACCTACATAGAGACGAGTAGGAGTACAAGTACGGAATACCTATGTAGGTACTTAGGACCTATTCTACCGCCAAACAATGGTTTAAATAACGAGCAAGCCAAAAGATATATTTATTTAGTTCTCAAGTTTGGTGTTATTGTATTATAAGTCTATTGTTGTTTTATTAAACTTGTCTTTTGTTTTATTTTTATAGCAAGTCAAATGATTATTAAAAAAAAAACAGTGTTAAACAGCCGCTAATAAATGTTCAAAAACTAAAAATCAGTGATAGTTGTAAATCAAAGAAGTAAGAAAAAGCATAAGTTTTTATAATGTACGAAATAAAGCAAGGCTGAACGCATTTGTAACCCGTTCAGTACATACACCGTATATACCTATTAAGTAGTCAATGTGCCTGACTAAAGAGAATCAATATCAAGTTCAATCTCCTTTCAACTGGTTTAATATAAGACGTAACAATAGACTTACTTTTAGGGTTACCGTACACTACACAATAAAAACATGATACCGTAAAATTGAATGCATTTTTTCATGCTTAATTTTCTTGGATTAGGGTTGATTGACCTTTCGAGACTCATAGAAACGATTGGTCTTTAGATTCGACTAATGGAAGTTTGTGATTTATTTACTTTATTTATTAATTTATATCAGACATAAAAAAACTTTTATGAACAAAGTAAATTGATATTATTGAATAGTGATAGAGCTTAAATTATTTTAATCAAAGGAACGCAATATTGAAGTTAGTTTTATAGAACTAAGTTTTATTTTTTATGTTTCATGTTCGTGCAATTATTATGATTGGAACTATTAAATTAATTAATAGCTTATATTTTCAGTACAATTATAGACTATATAGTTCATTTTCATTGGCTTCTGATCATAAAAATCTTTTTTAAAGATAATACCTCATTAATAATTATGGAATAAATCATTGTAAAATAATAATCTAAATACATTAAACGCTTATTTGCAACTAGTTTTGATCATAAATTATGAAACAAAACAATGTATATATTACTCAGCTAAGTAATTTATTTATTGATAATTCTTAACGTATGAGATATAGAAGAGCTTTTAACGGATACATTATTAAATTATTGAATACATTAGGTCACACTTGGGGGTAACAATAAATCCGAATGTATTCCTTGAAGTGAGCCCTGATCTTAGAATAGGTTATCTATAAAAATATATATTCCAGGCCTTGTACCTGTACATGGTATCGATCACATCATTTACTCTTAACATTGAAAGACACATAAAATTTTCTTTGATGACAAAATAAAAAAGTCATAAAAATATATACAACCATTCAGTCATAAATAGGTACGCATGTAGTGATTTTTATTATAGTATTGTACCACTGCATATTAAAATCTTAGTCTGGAGATATACAATGCATAAACATAACATACAATATGTTCAAACGCTTACAATCCAATATCTGACCAAAAATTGTATGGGACAAACGGGGGTTAACGCACGATTTTTTAAAACTTGTACGAACCTCTTAAATAAAAAAAATTGACTGAACTGCGGTGGCCTCTTTGGTAAGACTAAATGGTTTGTCTGTGCGATATAGATTAACTTGTTTAGACATGGAAGTATCAAAGGGATTCCAGCGGCATCTGTCAACCAAGTCACCATCCTGCCGAGTCGTAGAGACATGTGAAGTAAACCAAATCTCGCGATGGAGCCCGGCTCTTTTAGAATGGGTTTATTATTCGGCAGGAGTGGTAGATTCTTTTAGGTACAGTGATCGTTGTTTACCGTTTGCAGTAGCTGGGGTTCGGTGGCAATTCGCTCGTAGTCAATTTTCAGAATAGCTAGGATAGCCGGATTCTAAATCTTTTTATGGTGTTTGTGGCAAAGGCGACATACCGTTCCATTGAAAATTATTAATACATTAATCTGATCCCAATGAAAGAAGCTAAAGCACTTGTGTTATGGAAAATCAGAAGTAATGATGGTACCACAAACACCCATACCCAAGACGACATAGAAAACTAATGGTAATCTACATCGAATCAAACCCGGGATCTCGGAATGGCGTACCCACGAAAACCGGTGTACACACCTCTGGACCACGGAAGTCATCATATCTTTATTATTTATTATATCATATATAATGTGCAAGTGCGACATCGACAGGCTTTCCGGGCTTTAAGAAATCTCAATCTACCAACTTACACACGAACTTCAGGTCATCCATTGTGCATCCGTTATAAATATTAATTAAACATGACTTTATCATAACAAACATAGTATTATGAGTAAGTTGTTAAATAAATCTTTCTGAACTTTAATAAGTTGATTAAATGTATAGTTTTAGCAGTTGTTTGTTGTTTGGCGTGAGTTGTAAATATATAATATAATAATAGAATTGTCAACGTATTACTGCAAGCGCCTTAATGTGAGAACTTATCCTCATATTGACAATAGCTCTCTAAGACTGAGTTATAACTTTACTGTACAAAGTTTAATTTGTGAATGCTCTGTATTAAGACCGAGTTCGCGACCAACTTATAGGGCTGTCACCGATAAGTTTTTCGAAAAAAACTTTGAAACAGTATTTATCGTAATAACATTTATTTCTTAATTCCTATAACAGTCTCGAAATTTACAATAAAAGACGTGTACCACCTGTAAATTTCCCCCTTTGAGAAGGTTAGGCGCACATTTCATCACGAATATAGATACATGTAGATTTCCTCATTATGTTGCCCTTCATCGTCGGGCACGAGATGAATTACCCACGCACATGCATGCACATGGAAATTTAATGGTGCCTGCCTAGATTTGAAGCGCAATCACCGGTTAAGATGTACGCGCTATAACCACGGGGTCACCTCAACTTACAAAAAACATGTTCGTGAAATTTGAAGAATATACATGACAAACTAGAATATCACTGTAATTCAGTAGATAATTCTTACTTTGTATCTCACTGTTATTATATTATTCTCGATTATAAATTATTCTCGATTCTAGAAAAAAAAAAAAAAACAATCTTTAAGATTTTTTCATAAAGTTACTAATGATACGTTATTGAATACTGCTAAGACATAATAAAATGAAGTCAAAGATTAAAATTTGAAACAAGAATTTCCTTTTAAATTTTTTAAAAGTAATCTTCTAAGGTGGTTATGGAAAGGATGAAAATGGGAAATAAGCTTGTCAATTCTGATAAAAGTCTATCGTTTATTTTAGCGTTTGCTTATGGAATATTTTTGAAAATGTATCTCATAAAGGTATTCTCTGCAAGAGGATATAAAAGTATACCCGAGAGTATAGTATGTTTGAAGATAAAAATATTGTAATCGGTTTTCAGGCTTCTGCTTATAAACAAAAAAAATAGCTGCTTAATGACTTTTGAAGATTAATTACCTAATTGGGGTGAAATTAGACCGAGACCTTACCAAAAAATCTAATAGTTTAAGAAAATCTGTGAGTTTCGTAATAATGTTTCCAATAGAATATCCCATAAACACACTGACTCAAAATGGCGCTTTGTTTTAAAGTTAAAATATAACATATATTCCAAGAATGTGATGTTACATTACAAACTTTGGCATTTATAGCTGAGCTCAAAACGATAACGCTAAATCTATATGACATACAACTAAGACCTTTTAAATATATTACCAGTCACAAGCCGTCAATTGTATGAAAACTCACTTCGAATTTTGGCAACACTACATGAAAGCGTTCAATAAATTAATCATACTTGGTAAATTTTTATTGAAATAATTCAGTGTTTCCATTAGATAAAATTATTAACTATTTAGTGGCGTAATTATATATCAGAGCATTAATTGTTTATCTCGTCAAGACATAACTAAAATAATGTTTTAAGAGTGCCCTCTTAATATTTAGGTTATAACGATAAATCATCCGTAGACTTAGGACGATTTTATCTTAAGAAATTACCTAACTACTTAATTTATCAAGAAATATTGTACTAGAAATTGACTGATAGCTGCATCATAACTATAGCTACTATTCTTCTCAATTAATTTTCCTCTTTTTTAAGCAATAATAAATAGTTTTAAATAATGGACAAAACTTTTAATTGTTAATATCACATAAAATAACGCGTTATGTAGTAGGTTAATATTATTTGTGACGACCTCCATAGTCGAGTAGTGTGTACACCGGTTTTCATGGATACGCCACTCCTAGGTCCCGGGTTCGATTCCCGGCCGAGTCGATGTAGAAAAAATTCATTACTTCTCTGTGTTGACTTGGATCTGGGTGTGGTACCGTCGTTACTTCTGATTTAATAGCTACTTACTACTTGAGATAAGAGTAATGTATGTGGCGTTGTCCAATATTTATTTGTTATTTAAAATCTGACATCTCATTCTTTCGACCTTAGTAATAAGCAACATTACCATAAAGTTCTTTTAGCAAATGGGTCGGCACCATCTAATAAGTCAGGCCAACTCTAGTAGCACGTGCAAATCATTGGTCAGATCAAATAGAGCCCGCATCTCTTCCTGTGCACACTTCCGTCCCTTTTAAAATGATCGCTCACATAATGCAAGAAAAGCTAGAGGAAAATGTCATCAACAACATCCAAACATCATCTGATAGAACATAGTATTTGATGTAAATTGGATATGAAAGGTTATTTATTATTATAGAATCTAGACTATTAATTGATGATGAAAGTCGTAACTTTTATGAATTGATAGTCTTTTAGCGATTTCTTATGCTTTATTTTATGATTTCAATCAGGTAATGCTTGTGTGATCTCTGATATAATTGCTAAAAATTTTAATTACATAATCGAAGTAACAAAATCCATTTGTCGTTAAATTAAAACGTAATTTAGATTATTTTCTTCTCTGTTTTAAACAATGTATCCGAATATCCGGCCTCAAAAATTCAAAGCAAATCCTAACATGAAACGTTAACATTTCAGATCAAAGACAATGGACAGTATTGGTTTAATTTAACGTCATTGGCTCGATACCTATTTGTACGCTCTTGGCCTCAATTTCAGATCATTGAATAAAATAGATGTATGTACATACAAATACTCAATACTAACGTTTGTTTCTTGGGTTTTGCATATCCATTTGTTATTCAAACGACAGACAATTAGACAAACTCAGTATGGAAATAATTACTGTGAAATAGTTTTGTTATTGGAATTGTTATTATTGAGTAAAAAACCAACATTGTTTTTTCTAAATTTGTTAGTAGTATGGTTTCCTAAATATGCACCGAATAGTATGTTCATCATCGTTCCTTACACCGTAGATGTGCCGACTTGATGTGGTATGTTATGTCCCTTTTAACTGAAATTACACTGGCTCACTCATCCTTGAAACGGGACCACAAAATAATTATATTTTTGTTTGCGGTATAAGTATAATAAGTGGATCTGGTACCCAATGCACAAAATACTACCACCAGACCACCACGCACACCAATTTTATTTACTACCGGAATTGTATTTTTTCTTAAGTGGCATAAATTAAACTAATATAGACCTAAAAGTGATAATACGACTCGCATATCACGTTATACGATAATGGTAATATATACACACATATACATATACACACAAGCCAGTAGATCTTATGTAATGACCCGGAAATTAAAATTGCCGATGGGGTATTGCTCAGGTAATGAGTGAAGATTCGAAGCCCGTATCCAGTCCGACTTCCGTTGGGAAGAGCCTTTCTACACATGCAAACAAAAGTCTATGTATATATAATAGTCTGTTAAGGTCCTACTGCTAAGCTCTCATTGAGGGCTTCCTTCACTATTTCACCACGTTGCAGGCTGAACAATAAATATGCAGCAGAATATCCTTGATGGCTCATGGCATAATTACTTGCATATGACACAGATAACGTTTTAGGAAAATTATATACGCATACATAATGAGATACTGGAAAATGTAATCAATTTAAAATTTAACTAATTTGAACAGTTTATTAATCTTAGTTTTTTGAGTTTTAGTTGGTAAAAGTAGCAGGATTGATCCATATCCCTTGAATTATTGTCTTACCCATACCTAACAAAAGTGATTAGCTTAAAAAGTGGAATAAATAGGAGGAATATTAGTAACTTCTTACTTAATATGGGCATTGCTAGTATTCGTTAAAAAAAATCGGAGAGAGTTGAAATTTTGACAATTGAGACATACTCTATTGTATAGTTTACTTCAATAAAAAAAAAACTATTGTTTTGATTAGACGTGACGTTACATAATACGAGCACAAAAGAACAGTAATATCTAATCATATATAAGATGGTGAAATTACCTCAGCTTTGTAAGTACTGCAATTAATTTTACTCGTTTAACATTTTAATTGGCGCTTGACACCAATTATTGGGACACCCTGACTCTAGGAATATATCGGACATCATCAATATCTAGTTATTTTATTAAAACCATATATTATTACAGGCATCGTTAAGACTCGTCTAGGATAGTACAGATAAGGAATAACCTACCATTGGATTAAATGCCTAATTAGACCTAAGAGTATTCTTCTTTTAATTATTCTGATAAATTATGCATTCGTTCTATTGCAAACAAGAGTACTTCTTGTTTTTATTATTAGATAAATTAAAAACTAAGCGTCTGTACCACTTGAATAGAAATTGTTTTCTCGTGTAGGTTGCTAGTATAAAAGTAGGTACATCATGATTGTAATTAATCAACAACATGAGCCTGTTCATTTCAGACTACTGGGATGTACTCCACTCCATTTGAGGAGAAGGTTAGGAGCATATTCCACCACGCTGCTCCAACTTTTTCAAGATTCACATGTGGCACAATTTCATTAGACGTATGCAGGTTACCACTGCTTACTAATCATCTGTTGCATTAACTTGGTGACAGGACTTGGTGCAAACCGATTTGTGTAGATACAACCCAGATATTCTACCCCTAAACAGCAATACATGGTATGGTTTTGTTCCAGTTTGAAGAGTGAGTGAGACAGTTACAGTTAACTACAGGTAGGTAGGTACTACAAGAAATGTAACATCATAGCAACCAAGGTTCGTGGCGCATTGGCTATGTAAGGAATATCTATGGTCTCCACTTACCATCTCACTTGTCCCTCTGTCTACTCTATAACCTATACAATATACTTTGTTTTGGTTTATATCCGTTTCAAGGGTAAATAAGTTAGTGTAATTCATATGACGCTGCCTCCTCCCATTAAACAGTTGTAAACAACACATATTACGGCCGACAGTTAATTCAAAGACAATATAAAATAAGAAACATGCCAACAAAGGGCACTCTTTTGTAAACGGTCGACAAGAGGAAAGTGGAATCCGCATCCACTGCAACTATCCAGTAGTGCCAAAATTAAAAATAAAGGTAGAAGAAAAGAATTAAAAGAGACATGATGTTATTGAAGGGATTACAGGTCCAATGGATTAAACTATATATGGATTATACTATATTCTGCGGTGCACTTTTAAACTGAAGGGGTAAAAGTACCTAAAGGATCACAGTAGACTGGACCAGGGTTCTATTCAGGGGTGATATGAAGATTATCGATAGCCGGATCTGATTATATGAGCTCACAAGGACGTACGTCAGCACGGCCATGACGGTGTCTAATTAAACAGTTGTAAACAACACGTGCAATAGCCGCAATTGAATCACCGTACAATATAAAACAAGGAGCATGTTATAATCTCTCTTGTAAACGCTCGTCCGGTGAACAGGTTGTATCCTGACCCGATATCTATCTCTTATAGTGGCATGAATTTTATAAAAAAAAACATTGTGTGTTTTTTTTGAATGAAACATGTATATTACTAGTTTCCGCCCACGATTTCACTTGCGTTTTACTGCATGTGTTAGGCATGCAAAGTAGTCCTGTGGTGGTAGTAGTGGTGGTGGTAGTGTCCTTTCTTGTAGTTCATGTTTGCTTCATACCAAATTTCATCACATTCGGTTCAGCGGATTGGTCGTGAAAGAGCGACAGACAAACAGAGCTACTGTCAAATTTATAATATCAATATAGATGAAACGTATAAAAATTAGTTTGATTTAATATTAAACGAAAGGCTAGAAGTATTTGTATCCTTAAATAAGCTCTCAATATGTTCAATTTAAGCAAATTATTATAAATTGATATGTATAGGTTGAAATAATTCCTCATATTCATATCTGGTTCAAACATCGTATTGGAAATGTCAATGTCAATTTCTCAAACATAAGGGTTCCGTAAGGGAATATATCGAATTTACGTAATCAAGTTTTTATATGCGAATACGAAAAAACCAGTGCGAATATACGTTCACGGAATAAGGTCGTGACAGCATATGTCACGGCTGCGTTTATTCAATACGATATTTTTTGCAATACATTCGAAATAAGAAATGAAAACTGTTTTACGATTAAATAGTATGTAAAGTATATTTTTGTCTTTTTTACTATCAATGACTTTGAAATATCTTTTTAAATTGACGTTTTTTTTAAATATTTGTAAATTATTCTATAAATTATTTTAAAAGAACTTTCACATATAAAAACACTGAATTGAAATTGTTGTGTTAACACACACACACATATTTGTATATACATACACACGCATGAAACACTCAGGCACAGTGTAGATAATCAATTACATTTAAATTTAATTCATACATAGTATAAAACAAAGTCACTCACCGCTGTCTGTCCCTATGTATGTTTAGATCTTTAAAATTACACGACGGTTTTTGATGCGGTTTTTTCAATAGATAAATTGATTCAAGGGGAAGGTTTATATGTATAATACATGCACAATATAGTAGAGAAACCCTGATAACTTTAGAAGTTTCTAATGTGTTGTCGTAAATAAACAAATTCAAATTTCAGCATTGCACCCGTAAGTAGCCGGAGCGGGTTGCTAGTTTAATTATAAACGCATATAGCGCTAGGTATTAATAAACATTTATTTTTATAATTAATGTGTTAAATTATAAATGCGATTATTAAATAATTTTAAAGTAAATATATATGGTTAATGGATACAAGGCTCATATAGCAATTAGGATCTTAAAATAAGATCCATTATCGTTAACGTGTAAGGCAATTATGATACCTGCTACTGAATAACAAGGCTTAATATATTAGCTTGCAAGAATATTCCATGTAGGTACTTAATTGATATAGGCGTAGCGTTCCAGTCGATACGATAACTAAATTGTTACTCGGATATTGCGTCTACCGCAGCGCTCTTAGGGGACGGATATTGGAGGCTTCGAATAAAAAATATTTTTAAAAATAGTTAAGAAATTCAACTTACCATTCACGGTAAACAGATAAGTGTTTGTTGATTTCATCAACAAACATTCTAAAAAAACAGACATAAAGATGTGGTTTATTTTTAAGGCTGAGCAAAACGAATTTATATATAGACTAGAGTATACTACAGAATTAGTTTATTTACGACATCACATTAGAAACTCCTAAAATTATCAGTGTTTCTTTACTATATTGAGCATACAAAAACTTTCCTTCCGAATCAATCTATTTATTAAAAAACACGCATCCAAATCTGTTGCGTAATTTTAGAGATCTAAGCATACATCGGGACAAACAAGCGACTTTTTTATACCATGCAATGATAATAAATAAATAAATATGAGACAACATCACATACATTACTCTGATCCCAATGTAAGTAGCTGAAGCACTTGTGTTATGGAAATTACACTTTGGAAGAAAGCGATTACCTCGTTCCACCATATCTCGCTTCCTGCTATAACGGATATCACGCTCGGCAACGAGATATCTCCACCGGCTATCACCACCAGTGAATGCATTGCACTGATACTGCATCGAGGTGTGCACGCGCCGTGGCAGAATCACAAACAACTAACGATGACGACCTCCGTGGTCGAGTGGTGTGTGCACCGGTTTTCATGGGTACATCACTCCGAGGTCCTGGGTTCGATTCCCGGCTGAGTCAATGTAGATTGTCATTAGTTTTCTATGTTGTCTTTGGTCTAGGTGTTTGTGGTACCGTCGTTATTTCTGATTTTCCATAACACAAGTGCTTTAGCTACTTACATTGGGATCAGAGTAATGTGTGCGATGTTGTCTCATATTTATTTATATTTATTTAACGATAAATAGAGATTCCATCCAAATCATAAAATATAAAAAAAAAATACCTTATCATCTTTGTTGTTATATTCATCTATGGAAGCGTTTCAACAACTTAGTTATAAATTGTAATTGTTTTTTAATTAGCTACCAACATATCCTGTACTGACAGTACAAAATATATATTCCATAATAAATATAATTTCTCGACAAACACATAGCTAGCTGTTATTATGATTTTTATTAAATATAAGGCTACGTGATACCTTTTGTGATAATCATTACGTCAACGATTTTTTATATTTCATTTGTTGTCGAGACCAGAAAACAAAAAGATTTGTTATTCTGGTGTAATATTTGTTTAATAACAATAATTACAAAGACTCCATAGCGTCCTTCTATTTTTGTAGATATTGTATTGAAAGAAAAAATTATAATGTCTTATTAATTTTTTTGTCCCATTTTCTGTTGCAACACTTGAGCCTTAGAGTATTAGTGCAAAAATCTTCATTATAATTATAACTTCTCGCCTTAGGGCCATCACTGGCATTCTTGCCACCATTCCACGCGGTCAAGATTTATACAGTAACTATTTTTAATTCGTAATTGTACATATTTAACGACTTAATGTTAATAATTCTTACATTTAAACTAATTTTAAAACATGTTATAATTATATATCAAAGGAAAAACATTGAGAGTTAATACATACCTACTACAAATTTCATAAACATTGCTATTTAAATATTATTATGTCTAAAAATATCGACATTGTAACTACACATCGTAATTTCCCATGAGTGTTCAATATTGTATCAGTTATTACACTATTCGAAATTCAGAAACACGCACTTATCTTAACACATTTGAAAGCAATTTGAGTGTTTCAGATTTGATACATTTATTTGATGGTTTAATATTCATTACTGATGTCGAGAGAAGATCTCAGGGACGAAAATTATTGTAACAAATTTACTGTTTGTATAATTACGATAATGATAAAATTACTTCGCTAAATAAATGAACGTACTAATTTCGCTTTAAATTCCATATATTAAGAGACTTCATTATTTACGAATAGCTCTATATTTTTATATAAACATCAATCACGATCTTGTAATGATTATATATTTTACTGTTCGCGTTGTACATGTCTCTGAATGTCATTATTGATTTCAAAAGTAAATAAATACTACACTGTTTAACTAATCGCCTATTAATAATACTAAATATATTTTTTTCATATTTATTTATTACTTTAATATTGCAGTTTTAATAAACGATAGCATGTTCAAATTAGACCTACAGTTTGCAAGCAATATTGAATTTATTTAGCATTTTCAGCGCAAAAATTGAACATGCAAATTAAATCGTTCGGTCTACATATGAGGCTGTGCTAAGCCAATATTTGCGTATTGTACATCGAAATTCGATAATAAAATATCATTACGCGCCCCCACGACATTGCGAGGAAATGATATCCAAGTCGAAGAATAACCATGTTTTATCTGCATCCTGTTTACAGTAATAACTGAATTCTCCGTTGAGTTTGTGGCTAACAATTTACTGCGACCCAGGTTCGAATCCTTGTGTGACGTTTCTGATAAAAAAAAAATTAAACAAAATTAGCATAAAAACAATAATATATAGTAACTCAAGTCCTAATTATATAAAATTAAAATTAAAAATAGTGACGGTGCAAATCATGATCGCATGGATCGCAAGGATGTCACAAAGATAAGCTATAAGGCGAGGTGTTATTTTTAATTAAGAATTAACTTAAAAAAGGCGTTTTATATATCCATTTTACTATCTGCCCAAGTAAAATAAGGCTTCTTCTTCTTTATTTACAAGTTTCTAACTTCAAAGAACAAAGATTATCATATAAAAATAACCAAGATCTAAAGTTGAAACTAAACTCTGAAGTTTTGGCAGTGAGTTGATAGTCAGCCAGGACAAACGATTTCATAAGTAATAATAATATAAAAACTAACGTGCAAATAAATTCTATAATGGCAACTGATACAATGCCAAAACACTTCTAACTGTGAAAACATAATTATTTATGTTGGGAAACAAACTCCTAAACTGACTTCTGCCGTATAATATTGGTACGATTTGAGGTATTGCAATATATTTCATTAATTTTGAGACAAAATTTACATCTTTATACCAGTAAGGAACAGACATGATATTATTGTACGGGATATTTAACACCTAAGATTTCTTGCAGAGTGGTTGATTAACTTTAAGATTTAATAAATCGTTAGTGTTTAATGACGGAAGTGTTAAACCACCAGATGACCCTATTGCGTCCTTAAACAAATATGCAAAGAAACCAGAGAGCAATCATTAAATATTTTAAAATGTTTTTTTTTTTATTACTTTCACTACGATAGCCAAATGTCAATATTGAATCAAAACAAAAAAACCACTTTTTAAAATTATCTTGACAAATATCCTACTATTTACAGGTAGTCTCACCATGCGTTATCACATTGCATAATATATATTGATAATAATTAATCATTGATTAGAGATAAAACAGCAAAACATTTTTTTTTATTTTATTTAATAAGTAAAAAAATAATGCAACACAAACAAAATTCTTTATCTTTCAATTGAACCGTGAAGATATAATATATACAAAGCACGAAAACCTGAACCGAAAATTACCATTCTGAATTGGTAAGCCTGCTGGAAAAACGTCAAAATCTTCTCGAGAGCATTGGAATCCTTTTACATAATGTTACATACTGTCCTCGACGACTTTTTAATTCACTTTATGCAAAATTGATTGGAAATTATGCATGTGAAGCTAAAACGATTTGTAAACTCTATGTAAATCATTTGTTTGTGCAAATTTAGTACATAAACAAAACACATTCTGTATAAGTTTAGTATGATCAAGAGTTAATAAAAACATTGAAATTTTATCATACTATAAACAAGCAACAACAAATTTGTATTCAAACCCTCTTTGCTTGATAAAAGTTGAGCATTTGAAACAGCAAGAAAGTTTTGAATAGTTTCTAATACACAAATGTTGAAAATATCAACTTGGGTATAATAAAGGGTTCCCTAAAAGTCTAAATCTAATAAAGAAGTAAAAATGAAGGTGAAAACTTTCTTTTCGAGGTTATATATATTGGCTACGTTAGATTATTATAATCACAAACATTGCTGAAGATAATAAAAAAAAAAACAACTGGATCACTGAAAACAATTATGCTATTATGTCAAAATTCGATTAGATTTGTGGAGTCCATATAACTTGCTAGAGAATGAAGAAAATCCTATTCGGAATTTACCAATCCGCAGCGTCCAACGGTCCTTCGAGATACATACATACATGACCCGTTGTTCAGCTGCTGCATCAATTCGATGCTGTAAAGGCTGAATGACCCAGTGGAATAACAGTGGAATAACTTCCTTGTATCTAAAGCTATTTATATTTGTATAGACAAAATTTATTATTTCGTATCTGCAATAACACTAGCTCACTCAAACATCACTAAAAGCAGAAGATCTTTGTCTTGCAGTGAGATATTTACAGGTTATTATTTCAATCTTTCCTTATTCATCAAAATTAAACAAATTTAATATAATGGTTGACGGTGTATCAGTGGTACAAAATATGGTTTTATATCTTACAAGTCCCGTTTATTCCCTATCCCTTGGAAATTCTGAAATATCCTAAAAATGGTTTTTAGTTGTTGTTATAACCTACTTGTACGCTGAATTTGTAACCCCTAATATATATAGTTACGGAGATAGAGCTACTTTGGTTCGAAAATATAAATCCCATTTATTTTCTATCCCATGGAAATTTTGAAAAATCCCTTCTTAGTTCACCTCTATGACACTTAAGGCATACATGTGCCAAATTTCAAGTCTCTAGGTAAAGTAGTTTAGACTGTGCGTTGTCTGTCAGTCACTCAGTCACTCAGTAACGGAACAGTTTAATAAATATTGATAATATCTGAATCGGTAAAGATTTCTTACATCGAGAAAGGCCTATGTCACCGGCTTTCTTGGTAACAGAAAAATGTTCATTACATTGGCATATAATACATTTGTAAACGTAGTTGATACAAGAGCTTGTCATGATAGCATCGTTTACTGGACCGTGAACACACTGTCGTATCCAGATACAGCACGTGTGTATTTCGTATTATGTAATTCAGTTCCATAAAATTTAACCCACATTCAACAGTACTTAGTATTAAAATTTGTACAAATTCTTATATTTTCATTGAATGTATTTGAAAGTGTAAAATTGAAACGGGTACATTTATTTCTAAGAATTTTCATATATTCGTTTCATTTTGTATAATCGTATTGGCTTTATTGCCATTGTGTAACACAAAGTTGTTTGGATGGAAATGTAAATTTTATATTCGTGGATTGTCTATGGGGATATCAAAATTTTATCATAGTTATTATATACGTTTTTTTTAAATTATTATTTTATAATATATTCTTTTTATAGTTATTAAAAAATAATTACTAGGGGAAGGTTGCTATGATTGGACCACTTAACTTTATGACATCATATCTCATGAAATATCATCGACAAACGGAATCCAAATGTTGTAATGTTATGCTATTTATGTTAATTAATCATATATAAATTATTGGCAATGTAAGTTGCAAGATTTTAAAAATATACTAAAATAACTTTTCAATACGGAGTTGCTTTCTTTGGACCACCGTCACCTTGAATGGACCACTAAGTTGCCATCATTGGACTTAGAAACATTTGTATTAACGGTCCAACGAAGGTGACTCAAATGAAACACACAATAAGATTTACTTTTATATTCATAAGTTTTTATATTAGTATTATTTTTTTTTTCTTGTAAACTAATATTATAACTAATTGTTTAGGAGTTTTTCACGAGATCAACAATCAATTACAATAATTTCGAGTTGGGACTTTCATAGAGAAAAAATAATCATATTTATTTAATTACACACAAATTTTCATACGGAAAATTTACACGGACAAAAACATTTCTTAGAGTTAGTGTTTCTTTGATTGGACCGGTCCAATAATGGCGTCACCATAGTGGTCCATTGATGGCAACTAGGTATATCAACAGAACGAAAGCGTATATTTAAAAAAAATGTTAAATAAGGTAAAAAACAAATTTAATACTACTGGTGAATGTGGGTTAAATTTTATGGAACTGAATTACATAATACGAAATACACACGTGCTGTATCTGGATACGACAGTGTGTTCACGGTCCAGTAAACGATGCTATCATGACAAGCTCTTGTATCAACTACGTTTACAAATGTATTATATGCCAATGTAATGAACATTTTTCTGTTATCAAGAAAGCCGATGACATAGGCCTTTCTCGTTGTAGGAAATCATCTTTACCGATTCAGATATTATAAGATATAAAACCATATTTTGTACCACTGTCTATGAAATAATTTCGTTTTCCGTCTCGCATTTTTAAATTCGGACCGATAATTATTGGTTAAATATAGACAAATATCCTGTGTTTAATCGTTTTTATAAAATAAAAGAAAAAAATAGATTTTAATTGATATTTTTTTTTAAATAAATTTTTAAAGTTGCATTTTTGACAAATTTTGAAAAAAGCTAAAAAACGTGATAACTCAAAAATGGTTCACTTTTGGATGCATATGGGGGTTAAAATTATTGCAAACAGTCACCTCTATCACCTCCTAACGGATATACGTCGAGTTACCAATAACCCTATATATATATGTGCTAAATTTGTGTTTTTTATTTTTATTATTATTCTTTATTGCACAGATCAAAGGGCGGACTTAACGCTATTACAGCATTTTCTGCCAGCCAACCCAGAACAGTGCAGGAGAGAAGTCACCCTTCTGTGCACAGAAGTTAAAGAAAAATTTAAAATATATACATAGCGATAGCTCCTATACATATATATAATAATAATACAGTAAATTAATTAAATCGATGTTATACATAATATAAAATACATAAATATACATATACATAATATACATAAAGTACATAAATATTTAACATATAAATATAAATAAATATATACATATATGAATCCAATTATGAGAATGGTATTGTTGAAAAGACATCACACAGTGTTGACAGACGACAGATAAAATTCTTTTACTTGGCGCTTGAAGGAATCGCGCGTTAAATTTGTGTTTATAATTCATCTCGTGCTCGGCTGTGAAGGAAAACATCGTGAAGAAACCTGCATGTGTCTAATTTCATCGAAATTCTGCCACATGTGCATTCCACCAACCCGCATTGGAACAGCGCGGTGAAATATGTTCCAAACGCTCTACTTAATGGAAGAGGAGGCGTTATCCCAGCAGAGGGAAATTCACAGGCTGTTACTTTACTTTTTTACTTTACACAAAGATCTTCTGTCTTTAGTGAACTAAGGTCTGATTGAGCTAGTTTTATGTAGACAAGAAATAATAAATTTTGTCTATACAAATATAAATAGATTAAGATACAAGGAAGTTATTCCACTGTTATTCCACTGGGTCATTCAACCTTTAGAGCATCGTATTGATGCAGCAGCTGAACAACGGGCTGGTCATGTATGTATGTATCTCGAAGGACCGTTGGACGCTGCAGATTGGTAAATTCCGAATAGAATTTTCTTCATTCTCTGGTAAGTTATAAAGACTCCACAAATCTAATCGAATTTTGACATAGTATGGTAATTGTTTTCTAAGATCCAGTTGTTTTTTTTTATTATTATCTTCAGCAATGTTTGTAATTATAATAATCTAACGTAGCCAATATATATAACCTCGAAAAGAAAGTTTTCACCTTCATTTTTACTTCTTTATTAGATTTAGACTTTTAGGGAAGCCTTTATTATACCCAAGTTGATATTTTCAACATTCGTGTATTAGAAACTATTCAAAACTTCCTTGCTATTTCAAATGCTCAACTTTTATCAGGCAAAGAGGGTTTGAATACAAATTTGTTGTTGCTTGTTTATAGTATGATAAAATTTCAATGTTTTTATTAACTCTTGATCATACTAAACTTATACAGAATGTGTTTTGTTTATGTACTAAATTTGCACAAACAAATGATTACCATAGGGTTTTCAAATCGTTTAAGCTTCACATGCATAATTTCCAATCAATTTTGCATACAGTGAATTAAAAAGTCACGGACAGTATTTAACATTATGTAAAAGGATTCCAATGCTCTCGAGAAGATTTTGACCTTTTTCCAGAAGGCTTACCAATTTAGAATGGTAATTTTCGGTTCAGGTTTTGGTGCTTTATACATATTATATCTTCACGGTTCAATTGAAAGATAAATAATTTTATTTGTGCTGCATTATTTTTTTACTTATTAAATAAAATAAAAAAAATGTTTTGCTGTTTCATCTCTAATCATTGATTAATCGACAGTTGGTTATCCCACTGAAAAAAAAATCCAATTTACTATAGTTAATGAATTGCTCACTGTTTTTTTTTGCTTATTTGTTTAAGGAAGCAACAGGATCATCTGGTAGTTTGTCACTTCTGTCATTAAACACTAACGATTTATTAAATCTTACATATTTTATGCCGTTAGTCAACCACTCTGCAAGAAATCTTAGGTGTTATATCTCCCGTGCAATAATATCATGTCTGTTCTTTACTTATATAAAGATGTAAGTTTTGTCTCAAAATTAATGAAATATATTGCAATACCTCAAATCGTGCCAATATTATATGGCAGAAGTCAATTTAGGAATTTGTTCCCCAGCATAAATAATTATGTTTTCACAGTTAGAAGTGTTTTGGCATTGTATCAGTTGCCATTATAGAATTTATTTGCACGTTAGTTTTTATATTATTATTACTTATGAAATTGTTTGTCCTGGCTGACTATCAACTCACTGCCAAAACTTCAGAATTTAGTTTCAACTTTAGATCTTGATTATTTTTATATGATAATCTTTGTTATTTGAAGTCAGAAACTTGTAAATATGAAGCCTTATTTAACTTGGGCAGATAGCAAATCTTAATATATAAAAATCCAGTGTCACAATGTATGTTCCCAGTGAACTCTTCACCAACTCAACCGATATTGATGAAATTTGGCATTTATGTGTAATTTGGTCCAACTTAAGAGATAGGATAGTTTTCATTTCGATTAATGGCCTCAATGATTTATAAATAACAATAAACTGATTATCAAAGTTGATTGTTGTTATTAATTGTAAGTTAAGAAAATTTCGAACAGATGGCGCCTCACATAGGATTTTTTACAGAAATCTGTCAGACCGTTTATCATTAACTTTAACGGACATCATTTGGAGCTTCAAAAATTTGCGATCTCTCAACTGATGGTCGTAATTTTGAAACAACATTTAAAATACAAGGACAAGTGTACCATAAAATAGGGTCATTGATGCCAATGCCAAATGAAGATCCAAAATTTCTCCAAATCTATTTTATGGGCAGTTGTGAAGAACGTGTGACAACGCGATGCCAGTATAATTTTATTGAACAAGCAGAAGAGAGATCAATTGTAGTATCGTTAGAAATTTTTTGGAGAACCGTAATCATCTGATTCAATTGTTTAAAAGAGTATCACCACAATTAAAAGGTGACAATTATCAAATCGTCATTAAAGCTGACAAAGTACTATCGGGAGGACACGCTGGCAGGTTCAATGCGCCAACTGTAGATGAAGTTGCGATTATTATGGTCGGTGATTCAGTTGACAATGCATGTCTAAAACAATCATTTTTATGGAGAAACGTCAAAACTCTAAGATTGACAAAAAACATGCGAGTACAACTCCAAAATGATCCGGCAGCACGAGTATTTTCTCAGCAATTATTAGATATTGGAAACGGTGAAGTACAATTTTATCAAGATACCCAATGCATAAAATTACCAGAACATTTCTGTACTGTTGTTCAAACTAAAAATGAACTGATCGAAAGTGTATTCCCAGATATAATAAATAACTATCTAAATCATAATTGGCTTAGTAATCGTGCTATTATGGCAGCGAAAAATATTGATGTAGATCTAATTGACTACCAGATACAACAACTATTACCAGGTGATTTGATGTCGTTCAAGTCAATCGACACTACTGTTGATGAAAATGAAGCAGTGAATTTTCCAATTGAATTTTTAAATTCTTTAGACACAACAGGAATGCCTCCACACAATCTTCGAATCAAAATTGGATCACCGATTATTCTTCTGCGTAATTTGAACCCCCCTAAACTATGCAACGGTACACGTTTGGTAATAAAAAAAATTACCGGAAATGTTCTCAAAGCAACTATTTCGACAGGAAAGTTTAAAGGAGATATCGTTCTGTTACCACGCATTCCAATGATACCGTCAGATTCTCCAATACCATTTAAAAGACTGCAATGTCCTATTCGTTTAGCTTTCGCGATGACTATAAATATGTCACAAGGCCAAACAATGTCTATTTGCGACTTAGATTTAGAGAATCCATGTTTCTCCCGTGGGCAAATTATACGTGGCCTGTTCACGTGTAGGAAGACCATCAAGTTTATTTGTGCTAATAAAAGACAGGTTGACCAAAAATATTGTACATCGACTGGCGCTTCAGTAAACTTTAATGTGATAAACTGTGATTTATTTTAATTAAAGGTTATCAGAGTATTTATAAATAAAATGAAATTAAAAATGCTATGTTAATTTGTGTTAAATTTTGTCTTTTAAATCCTTCCTTAATCACTCAGCCACAGCAACGCGTGGCCGAGTCTGCTAGTAGATATATAAAAAGCAAAAGCAAAGCCTTTTTTAAATTAATTCTTAATTAAAAGTCTAACACCTCGCTTTATTGCTTGTCTTGGTGACACCCTTGCCACCATTCCATGCGATCATGATTTGCACTGTCACTATTTTTAATTTTAATTAAGGCCATTTTGTATATTATTAAGCTAATAATTTTGTGTTATTTTTTGTCAGAAACGTTTTCTTTGTGCGTTACAAATACAAAGATGCAATCAAATAAGTCTCAAAAAGTCAAACATAAAATTAACATTATTTTGAAAACAAATGTTTTTGGAAAATAAATAAAGGATTGGTTCAAGTTATTTAATATTAATCCATAATCGTCTCAATAGTTAATTCAATAACGGTGTTGGTGTTTTGAATATACTACAAATTCAACCAGTCTAAAAACTAATCAAATCTATATGGATAGTTTTTATCCAATATAATTTAGTTAATAAGACCTTTCAGAGCAAACTCCTTTAACTAGATTGTTACCGCGTCAAATCAGCGGAGTGAAGCAATTCATCAAACTCTTGCCGAAGTTACCATCATCCATCAAAGCAATACCTGGCATGACTCGAATAATTCTAAGTATAAATCTTAGGAATCCGAACCATTACTATCTGTATTAATAAGAGAAGCGACTCAATCTACTGTGAGCTTAAATCTATCCTAATATTATTGTGATATGTGTTGCTATGGTTAACGCTCGTATTTATTATTTGGTTTGCTATGGGAAGCATTCTTCAATTGAACGTATTCATCAATTCTCACTGCTGGGCTAAAGCCTCCTCTCCCTTTTGAGGAAAAGACTTGGAGCGTATTCCACGACGCTGCCCCAATGCGGTTGGTGGCTTCACATGTGGCATGTGTTGAAATCTCAATTATAACGCTAAATAATTTGTTTTTATGAACGAGTTTATTTCAGAAAACAGTTTGATTTGGAAACAACTTTTTATCGTGTATGTCTTTTGAGATAATTTGTATTTATAAGATAAACGTTCCTCATCAACGCACACACAAGGATGACGCCACGTTAGTTGACTATATAAAATTATACTGCGACCGACGAGAAGTAACAGTAACATTTGACGTGGTTTGATGGCCTAACATTGACTATATTCTATAATAGCTGTGCCCGCGACCTTGTACGAATTTGAATTTAACAAAAAAAAAAATATTATATATTGTAGCCTAAGTTACTTCTTATTATATCAGTTATCTGCCAGTGAAAGTCACGTCAGAATCGGTTCAGCGGTTCCAGAGATTAGCCGGAACAAACGGACAGACAGACAGACAAAAATTGTAAAAAATGTTATTTTGGTATATGTACCGTGTACACACATGCATTGAGTAAAAAAGGGCTGTTTTAATATTACAAATAGACACTCAAATTTTATTATATATATAGATTTTCTAGTCTGTCATCCTTACCTTGCAAAAGTTATATAAAGGCTTCAGTCCGTTTTTTTACATAAAGTGATATAATAAACGACTATATTACAACAGTAAGAACCCGAACGATGATAATGCTATTTATTTTGGTAAGGAGTAATATGGAAAAATAACTGTTTGGAAAAATAATAATTAAATAGTACTTTTTCTTTAAACAATATTACTCCTAAATAAATATTATGAGAGTCACTTTTGTCTAGTTATTTTATGTTTTCATAGATCAGTAAAAATCGTAAAAATGTGGCCTAACGTGAAAGTTGTATTTAAAAAGGAATACTTATGTTAATCGATTAATTTTTAATATTAGTAAAATTATTTTTGGGTAGGGTTTTTTGTAGACCTTTTTAGTAACAGTCTGTCAATTTCCCACTGCTGGGATAAGGCCTCCTCTTCCATTAAGGAGAGGGTTTGGAACATATTCTACCAGGCTGTTCCAATGCGGCTTGGTGGAATGCTCATGTGGCAGAATTTCGATGAAATTAGACACATGCAAGTTTGCTCATTATGTTTTCTTTCACCGCCGAGCACGAGATGAATTATAAACACAAATTAAGCACATGTATACAGTGGTGCTTGCCTGGGTTTGAACCCGAAATCATCGGTTAAAATGCACGCGTTCGAACCGCTGGGCCATCTCAGCTCACAGAGAACATTAATTTGATCTACCTCGTAGGGTTCAACTGACGTTTGCAAAGTCAAAGTCAAAGCGCAAAAAATGTGTTTATTTGTGAAATCACATTAGAGAAACCTCAATAAGTATAAGTGTTTCTCTACTCTATTGGCCATATGTTATACATATAATTTAGAAAATTTATTAAAACCAGAAAACGTCAACGTTGCGAAAAAAAAAGCCAATCTTTATAATTATTCATTTATAAAGATCAAGGCCCAAATTACATATAATTCCTCGAAATTAGTGGACGTATAAACCAAACATTATTTATTAATCTAGAATAAAGTAAGCTGACGCCATAAACAATTAAATTGAAGTGTTCTAAAGAACAACACTCATTCTATTTTATTTGCTTGCGATAGTGGAACATTGAACTTTAAAATGATTACAGATGATTACACAAGAAATCGTAAATAGAGGTATAACTACACTAAAAATAATTCGGTGACAATTTAAAAAAAAATATACAATATTTTTATTGACACCGAAAGAGGTTACGAAGTGTTAACTCTATCGATTTTAATTAAATTTTAACACATTTTGTGTTAAAATGGTAAATGGTCAGAACCACCTATAGACAATTACACTGTTAGAAATATTATTAACCTTTCTTTAAATCGCCAATACACTGTTTTACACTGGCTCACTTACTTCAAACAACAATACTAAGTATTGCTGGTTGGCGATAGAATATATGATGAGTGGGTGGTACCTACCCAGACGAGCTAGCACAAAATCCTACCACCACTATCATACATCACAAAATCAGTGATGAAAGTTTGTTGTAACATTTTTTGATAAATGAATATCTTATTTTTGTAAGAAGTGTAACCATGCTTTCACAGATAACATGCTTACAACCTCAATTGGTAACCAGGCTCAAACCCAGGAGTTTGACTAATGACCTTTGTGGCCCGTTTAACTGTACCATTAATTTTCATGTGCTTCATTTGTTCTTATAATTGATGTGTAACACTGTACATAGGTAAAGAAAAATATGGATGTCGAATTTATTTATTTTTTCAACGCTGGGCGTAAGGCCTCCACAAAGAATGGACTTTAACAGGCTCCTTTACGGTATATCAAATTTTGTAATATTTTATCTTTCAGTCCAGTTAGTTGAAGATACTTAATAAAATAAAAAAACAATTTAAATTTAATTTTTTATTAACCTTATTTTGTAAAAGAAAAGTGCATATAAACTGTATGTGCTTTTAAGAAAATGAAAGTCATTTACTAATTAAAACTATAAGGTAACGTGCAAATATAAAAATAAAATTAGGACAGTCAAATATTCAAAAAAATATTACTTTAAATATGTTTTTTTAAACAACAACAATAACGTCTTATTATATAACAAACAGTCTTCAAGTATTGCTTTGAAAATAAATTCAGTAATATTTTTCCCAAAACTGAGATCACAATTTAGTATTGCCAGTAAAACGTACAATATATTGCATATTAAAACTATCAACCAATGAAAAATTTAAATGTGTTCATCAATGTTGATACACGCATTTGTATTGCCATATTTACGAGGAATTTTAAAGTGATAAAAATATTGTAAATATTTTCCCCGTGATCGCATTTTTATGCTGACCATACCAGCTTAGTGTGTCTTTAATGGTTAGTTTTGTCTATTAAAATAATTACAACGAAATTTGTTAGGTACGCTAAAAATTAAAGTAAAGGTGATCAGTTGCAGTAATTAGTGCGTAAAAAATTAACAATCATTTGTTTTAGAGAAAAATTTTAGGTGATAGCATGATCACAATTATTATTAAGAATCTTTGAATTATGGCATATAAATACTCTTATTAAATTAACACAATTAACGGCGGTGTGTATCATTCTTAACAATAATTAAATTGAATAAAATGCTGTATTAACACAATACGAGCTTTTTCACAAACAGTTACAAAATGCAATAAATTGTTGCAATTTTCAAATAAATAATATATATTATTGTTAGTTAAATCTTAAAATTAAAATCGTGTATACAATTCTAATATAACGTTGTGATAAAATTTATATTTATTTGAACAAAACAGTATTACATAGCTATGTCATATTAACTTTGAAATAATTTTTTTTTATTGTTTTTTAAAGGTTCAGAATCTAGATACTTCGTTTGCTCTCGCGTATTCTTCTTTCTTTCTGGGGTCAGTGACCATGTCTCTATTCCTCTGCTTTACTAGCACGTAAATATTTCTGTGAAAAGATAAATAGCACAAGGTTATTTTAAATAAATAAATAAATATGAGACAACATCACATACATTACTCTGATCCCAATGTAGTAGCTGAATACTGCACTCTTGTTATACAAAACCTTAATATTTTTATTGTTAAACCTTGTGACGACCATGGTCGAGTGGTGTGTACACCGGTTTTCATGGGTACGCCACTTTGAGGTTCCGGGGTCGATTCCCGGCCGAGTCGATGTAGATATTATATTACCATTAGTTGTCTGTGTTATGTTGTTGTCTTGGGTCTGGGTGTTTGTGGTACCGTCATTACTTCTGATTTTCCATAACACAAGTGCTTTAGCTACTTACATTGGGATCAAAGTAATGTATGTGATGTTGTCTAGTGTTTATTTAATTAATTTAATACAATTTGTAGCATATATACCTACATCAAAAGTGTGTTGATATATAAGTGGTTATCAGCAATTATCAGTGAAGAGTATCTTTTTTTCGGAAAGTTATTTTATTTATTTTATTAATAAAAAAGCAAAACTGATGGTATCAAGTTAATTAAGTTTATTTTCATGACAAACTAGATTGCCATTACTAAAAGTAGGTGATAAAACTTGTTTTTTTTTTATGTTTTAGTGTTCGAAGGAACCATTTTACGTTTTGTGTAAAAAAATATGTAAATGTTATGTTATCTATATATGGTAATCAAAAAAGGAAATAAGTAAAAGGGAAGTAAAACTACTCGATAACGGGTTTCAGACAATAATAATTGTGTTAAAGTTTTAATCTGTGATAAAGAAGTATAAATTAAGATTTTATTTTATTAGCAATGAACAGACAAAAGAAATAAAAGATAAGTTTTCAATATTTTTTGGTTATTGGTATAAGTTTCTTTTTATTACAATTTATAGCTATAAATAATCTTCTTTTTAAGTATGTTAATTTTTTAAAATAAATTTATTTTCATCATTCAAGAAACGATCATAAATTAGAAAAAAAATTGCACGATTTATAGGAACTTTTCGGCGAAAACTCTATGTAATATTAATTAATTACATGAATCTTTTTGAAGATGATTTTAATAGACTAAGTAAATTGCAGCCAAATATTAGCAAGACTTATAAAAAAACGCTCTCGTCATCGTATCATATTATTAAGGCTGTATTATCATATTAGTCTGATTCGAAATATGGCATTTAACGTGTTTATTAAATTCTTAGATTAAAAGTATACATATAGAGTGTTACTCTACAAAAGAACAAAAACAAACGAACTACATTTATTAGCATAGTATACGTGAGAGCTACGATTGAAACTTGCCAAATGTCATAATACTTTAGTAGTGTTGGATTATTTAACGGAAATTTTTTAATGTTAAATGGTCAACATTTTTGTCGACTCGTCCTCAGCCTTGACAGACCATCCAGGTATATCAATAAATAGTTGTTGCCCGCTGCTATGAATGCGTTTTAGGTTGTTGGTTGTCATGTGTTAGCAAATAAAGGTAGCCTCTGTCCATAGAGTTCAAATTAACTTCATACCAAATTACATTAAACTCAGTTCAGCGATTTGGTCGTAAAACGGCGACAGTCAGACAGACAGAGTTACTTGCACTTTTACAATATTAGTATAGATTAATCAAAGGATATGATAATAATCATTTCGCCTGTAAATGCATCGAGCAGTACTGTAATGTTCATACGAAAAACTATATATTGATTTTAGTACACATATATTATTAACCTTCTCATTTTGATTTATCATTAGGCTTGCAATTTTTTTCTGTGAGTCTTGATATTTAGTAAGTGATGAGTACGACGAATGGTTCTCAGTATATGAGCGTAAGACCAATTCTAAAAATATTATACCTTCCCCCTATCCCTTATACTGGAAGACTTGTAAAGAGCCATTTCGTTTTAGTTGGTTACGTACTACTCATAGATATTGGTACTATAATATATTATTAATAATTCACCAACTATATTGTTGTATCTGTAATAACTATACAATAATACTAATACTAAGCATTGTAGTTTTTAAGTATCATATTATGATGAGTACCTTTTCAGGGGGTAGCATAATACAGCACAGGTGTAGAACAAGTCATTGAACTTTGTTTGTAAAAGAAATTTGAAGTAAATCGTAATACGTAGTCTAAATAAAATTCCATAAATGAATATTTCGTGTACCGCTAAAAATGTGGTTTCATATTGACACGGATTATGTCGCGTAATAAAAATATACATTTTAAGCTCTCACCGGTTTGTTTTCTACTGTTAATATATATTTTCCTTATATCATTCGTTTTGTTCTCAATGTGTGTTATACTTACGTGAATAAAGCCAAGGCAACAAGTGTGAGTGCCGCGTCGAATAAGTAAAATGCGCCTGGGAAGGACTCAATTGTTTGTACATATATGAAGCTCGAGGCTGGCATGTAAATTGAAGGCGCTATGGCTTCCATCACCCCCATCACTGAACTCAGTTTAGCTGGAAGAATAAATTAAAATATTTATTTATTAAAGAATTAACATTATATGTATATATGAGTCGAGATGACCCAGTGGTAAGAACGCGTGCATCTTAACCGATGATTGCGGGTTCAAACCCAGGCAAGCACCGCTGATTCATGTGCTTAATTTGTGTTTATAATTCATCTCGTGCTCGGCGGTGAAGGAAAACATCGTGAAGAAACCTGCATGTGACAAATTTCATAGAAATTCTGCCACATGTGTATTCCACCAACCCGCATTGGAACAGCGTGGTGGAATATGTTCCAAACCATCTCCTCAAAGGGAGAGGAGGTCTTTAGCCCAGCAGTGGGAATTTACAGGCTGTTGTTGTTGTTTGTTGTTGTTGATATCATATTAATGTAGCGTTACTGGATTACTTCAGGACTACAGCTTCTTTCCCGTCTATTTTGAGAGGAACGAAGAGGGTACTTAACCAAGTGCTCCAATTCAGGTGTGTAGACACACATATAAGATTTTCATAAACAAAATACAGCCGTGCTTGATTGGATTTGAACCCGTAATCGCTCAAGATATATGTTAATCATATTGTAATCAATAGGACATTTCTCCATCCTCATTACACATAAAAAAACTAACACAATTTATTTGTTGACTTTGTTTGGGTGAGATTCGCAGATAATTTCTTGCACTTTATCAATGCGCTGTCATTTACAAGAGCAAATATAATCTGTTAGTAGGTATATGCGTGATTATACTGGCTGACTAAATTTGAAAAGGAACTCAACAATTATTTGTTTGGCGGTCAAGAGATAATCGATTGATAATAAGAAAATAAATATTTTATTCATGCACGGATCATTATGACGTCATAGAAACCAAATTATATTGCAATACATGACTTTATTCGGCATTTGTGTGATTTTAAACACTAATTTGTTTATCGATAAACACACTGCTGTGTTATATATTCACGTACATGCAACAAATGCAAATAAGGGTAGGTACACAGGAAGTGAATTCGCGTGTTATGTAATAAATAGGAATACAATGGTGAGCATGTAATGATTACATAAAGAGCGTAATTTGTGAGTACTCTCCGTAAAACACAATCAATGAATGATCACAAACATAAACAACGCTTAGTTCGATAAATCTGTGACCTTGTACCAAAAGGAACTATGTATATTAACACGTTGGTTGCGGCATATATTTTTTCCTTCGGTACGGGGCGTTTAAGACCTCGTATGAAAACTATCATAATATAGGCACGGGGCTTATTAGACCCCGTATCGTTTAAAAAACTAAATATCGATGTAAAAAGTGAAGTAAAGTAACAGCCTCCACTGCTGGGATAAGGCCTCCTCTTCCATTAAGGAGAGGGTTTGGAATATATTCCACCACGCTGATCCAATGCGAGTTGGTGAAATTAGACACATGCAGGTCTCCTCACGATGGTTTCCTTCACCGCCGAGCACGAGATGAATTATGAACACAAATTAAGCACATATATATTGTGGTGCTTGCCTGGGTTTGAACCCGCAATCATCGTTTAAGATGCACGTGTTCTAACCACTGGGCCATCTCAGCTCTTATCGATTTAATGTGATCGAATTATATTTCTTCAGTGCGCTACGTTGTCAAAGTGACCCCGTATTACAGTAGGTAGGCATTCTCTTTTCAATACGCGTCGTATAAATATATTTATAACTTTCCTACAATACATATATCAAGTAGATGATACAGCCTCGACACGACAGAGAAATCTATGTTTTTCTTAGCCGCACAGAAAGGGAGACAAGGCGTATAAGACTTCACTCCGTATTTAAAGTGTTAATAACGATTACTTCTGGTAATCAGTATAGAAACGATTGACTAAGTTACTTGTTTTATAAAACATGTGCCTTTTTGAATATTGTTTTTAGTATTAGTCGCTTATGCTGTTTTGGGTTCAGGCCACAGAAAATAATAAATCTTAAGAAGCTTACACATACACTTTTTTTTTAATATTTTAAATGTTTACAAATAAATCATCAACAAGCAAAGCAAATTGGAACTACTCACTCGTCAGCTATTCTAATTATGTTCTGGTTTGAGTGAGCCAGTGTATTTACATAAATTAAAAGTTACTAAAGCAAGCAGTACCTACAAGCCCATCTTACTATTGTATATTAAAAAATGCTAATATATAATAGCTATTGCAATCTTTGCGGTTATGTGATATCTTGATTATGACGAGGAAATCATTTTCGCTAAGATTTATGTATATGTATGTAACTATGACTCTTAGTAACCCACATTAGTGATGATGCGCTTGCGTAAGGTTACGTGAATGGGTTTGGAATTTGACTAGAAATAAACTGAGTTGCACTTGGAGAAATATTATATCATAGGAGTTGATTTCCGCGGCTTCCCCTTTTTGGGATTATTCTTCAAGTGTGAAACATTTAAAAAAGATACTTCTTGCCTTATGTGGTAAGTTCTGATTCATGTGCTTAATCTGTCTTTATAATTCATCTCGTGCTCAGCGGTGAAGGAAAACAGCGTGAGGAAACCTGCATCTGACAAATTTCATAGAAATTCTGCCACATGTGCATTCCACCAACCCGCATTGGAACAGCGTGGTGGAATATGTTCTCTTCAAAGGGAGAGGAGGCCTTTAGAACAGCCGTGGGAATTTACAGGCTGTTACTTTACTTGCATTATATTTGATTCAGTAATTGGATTGTGAAAGAGCAATAGATAAGCAAAGAGAGTTACTTTTATTTTTAATATTAGTATAGCCAAGCGATGCCGATTCATACTGGTAATATCGATATTTTTTCCATAGATTCTTGCTTAGCAAGAGATTTAAAGTAATGACTGATATGCTGATCATGTCATGACGGCTATTGAGTGGATTATAACTCAACAGGTTCAGAGTTCAAATCAAAATAAATATTATTATTTTAAATATTTAATCGAAGAAAGGAAATAGTCTTGTTCCAACTATGACGTCATCGAATTTTATAAAAAGAGTGCCGCAGCAATTTGAGAAATATCAGTGCCAAAGGTTGTCGATTCGATTTCCGTTCTTGACTGGTATTTTTATATGTCGTAAGCGGATTTATCGCCGTTTGGATGAGGTTTGTTTCCTATGACGTGAACGATGTATGGATTCTTGTAGTCATTGATTGTGCAGTTATTGTTATCTTGCTCACAACTTTATTGGCTCCATATCAGATATCATATTATCCTTTATTTAATAATTATTTTAAAACACTTACGTACTTCTTGTACAGGGTTATTGGTAACTCGACTATCCGTTAGGAGTAAAAATTTATTTAGACAAAAATGTCAATAAAAATCTATTCTTTTCTTCTGATTTATAAAAACGAATAAACAATGGATATTTGTCAATGCTTAAACAATAATTATCAGCCCAAATTTAAAAATTGGAGACGGAAATCAATAATATTTCAATTTTTTTTAATTCTTTTTCCCATAATGCCTTAAAATCTAAAAAATCATTATGGAACTTATTCTGCAGATTATTTTAAAAACATAACCGTTTTCTTAGCTTTCCAATGTATAAACACTCGGAATTTATTTCAATGCAGCCGAAATAAAATGACCAGAAAGGACGCTGGTGGGAATTCGTATTCGAACTTGAACGAATTTGTACTATAGGCCGCTCTTTAAAATTCCCACAAAATTAATTAAAAATAATATCCAATGTAAAAAATCTTACTATATTAAAAATATTTAATACTGTTTGTCCCGCTTTCAATAGCAAAGAACAAAGACTATCTTATAAAATGACCCTCAAATTCAAATGACTAAAAACCCTTGTGTACCTAATTACACTGGCTTATTCACATTTCAAATCAATAGAGAATATTAATGTCTAGGTAATACAGCTCATGAGTCAGTGGTACTTCTGTGGAAATAATAAATATAGCCTACATCACAAGTTGTAACTTATGTAATAGTAACATCCTGTAAATTTCCCTCTGTTGGGCTAATGCCTCCTCTCCCTTTGAGGAGAAGATTAGGAGCGTACTCTACCAAGCTGTGGTACTCCAATACAAGTCGGTGGATTCACTTGTGGCAAAATTTTGTTGAAATTAGATACATTCACAGGTTTCCTCACAATGTTTTCCTTTACTGCCGAACACGAGATGAATTATAAACACATATTAAGCAGATGAAACTTAGTCATGCTGGGTTTGAAACCACAATAATCGGTTAAGGTATACGAGCTCAAACTACTGGGCCATTTCGACATCTATATATAAAAATCTAAATTACTCACCAACTTCTTCTGCAGCTACACTTTTCGTCGCAATCGACCTGACAGCTGTAAGTCCAGTATGACTGAAGATGTTAAAGAGAGGAGCAGAATAGAACCACTCTCGTGTCGGTGCAAGAGCGAAAACGAGACATCCAGCTATCCTGCTCACACCCGCTAGACCACCGATAACGCTATCTTGCATATGCAACTTCTTGCATAGTACTGTTATGCAGAAGAAGGTACCTAATAGAAAAAGAAAGTATGATTATGTTAATATTATTGAAATAAAAAAGATTTACGAGGTAGACAATTACTCTTTTCCGTTGCTCTCATTAATTGCATTTTGAAATAGCTAAACTCGTTATTGTTGTATTCAGGTTTGAAGGGAGAGTGACCTAGTGGAATGAAAGGTACAAGCGTACACCTTAGTTTTAAAGATTGCATTGACGATGGAAGGGCGGTGCTGGAATAAGAATTCTTAAACAGGAAAACCCGATTACTTTTTTTGGTCCGATATGGTGTTTGAACCCAGAACCTCGGGATCCGTGGCTTTATATCAAGCCAGTAGACTAAAAAAGCAGTTAATGCGCACAATAGACAGCACTTGACGTGTAATGTTTGTATGGAATCGCTGCCAAATTCAATCTGTAAAATTCGATCTAGTTACACGGAGATGTTACTTAGTTACCGAGTCACAAGACATCGCAAAATTACTTATTTTTTTCATTTCATTTTATCCACTGTAAAGCTAAAGTATGGAGTGTTTTCCTTAATGAACAATCGTTACAGCTTTCTGACATTTTACGATCGTGTTTAGAAGTGAGTTTCGAATTTGTTCTTACAGAACGAGATTGTTCAATCGTTTCGAAATCTGATTGGATCGAATCGTCACTTTAAATGCTGTTATAAAACTTTATGGCCAATAACATCCAAATTTTATGAATATTGCATTTATTTAGTCACTGTCCTTTTTTAATTTAAATATCAAGTTATAATAAATATATAGAAGAACATGTTTGACAAAAAAATATTAAATAATAATTTCGACTCTCTTTAGTACATTTAATGGTTTAAAAAAAAGATCGACACAATTTAACTTGGTCATTTATGAAATTTTAAATAAATATAGAAGCTCATCGATAATTTAATTTTACATTTTGTGCAAATGAGTTCAAAGGCAAAAATTATCATCAATATATGTACGTAGTATTGTCACTTCAAATAAATATAGATACAATCGTATGAATAATTAGAAGTATTTTTTTTGTGTTAGCAACATCGACGCACTGATCAAAATAATTTATTTATTTTAAATTGATTTATGTGAATTAATATAAAAGCAAAAATTATCAACAATAGAATATTGTAACTTCAAATAAATATAGATACAATCGTATACAAAATCAATAAGTTCATCAAAAATTAATCAATTATTTTTTGCAATATCAACGCAATGACCAAAGTAATTTACTGTAAATTAATTTACATACCTATGTTGCTTAATTGGTGGAAGTGTGACTAATGAGTTTCCTGTTTTTCTCAGTTGAATCTACATTTCAAATCGATAGCTTAAATAACATACTATAATAAAAATCTAAAGATGCTCGACTCCTGAGACAGAGTCAAAAAAATAAACACAAAGTTCTTCTGTTTCCTCGATTCTTGTATTTACAGAACAAGTCTTGAATTTTGTTATTTTTTTTTTTAATATTTTATTTATTATAATTATAATACACGAAAAAATAATCACCAAATTAATAGTAATAAAGAATTGATTCAATTTGTTTTCAATTCAATTGATTTTTTATATTTGAATAGGATACTATCACTTAAAACCATTATTGAAAAATTAAATGCAAACTCAAATGAAAACTATCTTGATTATTTGGACTAACAATACAAACAGTTAGCTAAATAATACAAATAGTTATCATTATGTGGCCAAAATATGTTTTCGATTGTATATCACTGAGAATCTGTGCATCATGTGTCGTGCAAGTGTTGTGCTTAGTTTGTTATCAATTTTTGAGTACAAAGATTAACCACCCATTCGATACTAGTATTTGAACTAGTTGCGTCATTATCATTTAAATTTCGATGTATATTAATAGCCATTATATAACCTAACTGCAATTAAGAAACGAGAGGTCAGATCAAGATTTTAATATCATTGTTTTTCAATAATTTTATATTGCGCATGCGTTTTTTATCAATTCAGAGGAGATAACAGTTTTGATTATACAACGAGAAGTGCGCACAAAATTAAAAAAAATAATCAGAAATGTTATCGAAAAGCTATTATTTGGTTTTACACAAAAAATGCTCAGGGTTTTGACTATAAGGCACATATATTGGCAAACTGATAAGATGATATTTCCGTCAATTGATACCGATTGTAAAAATATGTAATATAGAAATGAATCGTTTCTTCTTTAATGCGCCTTTAAATATATGAATTGAGATGTTATAATTATTGGTCTGCAATAAGACAGGCTGAAACTTCTTTAAATCAGATCACAGTAATGTAATCTAGAGAAATTTGGCGCTTGAATGTGTGTTTACCCACTCAGCAAAAGCCCTTTATTTGTTAAAATAGAAATTGGTGGTAGGGCTTTGTGCAAGCCCGTTTGGGTAGGTACCACCCACTCATCTGATATTCTACCGCCAAATAACAATACTCAGTATTGTTGTGTTCCGATTTGAAGGTTTGAAGTTCCCAAGGTTGGTGGCACATTGACGATATAAGGAATCATTCATATTTCTTACAACGTCATTGTCTATGGGTGATATTGAACACTTACCATCACGTGGTCCAAATTATACCAATATATATATACATATATATGCTCGTTTCACTGTTATCCTATGAATACAATTCTTTGATTGTGTTTATAATATTTGCTGCTATGAAATATATATGAATATTAAATAGTGAATAGCTGAATAAATTATATTTGGTAAAATATTTTTATCTACAAAACCTTTATTGAATATGCAACACGTGCATTTAAATATCATGGCGAAATAAGCTCTAAACTTTCTCCGGAGAAGAGCATTTGCCCTACGGCATACTTGCATCTGTTTCATTCCTTTTAATTCATGATACCTTCGGTATTATCTTATTAATTTGTGATACATTTAAGATTTTCGATTATTATTTTAAGATTAAGATGGTCGAGTAGTGCGTACATCGATTTTCGGATCGGTCAAGGGGTTCGATTCCCAGCCAAGTCGATGCTTCCGTCGTTACCTACTTCTGGTTACGTCGGTGCTTTGGCTACTTACATTGGGATCAGGGATCAGAGATCAATACAGTATTTTATTATAATAATTATTAAATAAATGTTGATAATTGATTAATTAATAATTGCATATTGTCAACTGGAATCCATAAAGCATCTACAACAACCGGATCGTTTGGAAGTATTTAATAATAATTTATTTATAAGTAGCAAGTCCTTGTGACGTCTGTGCGTTAAAACTTGAATTCTACGTGTTGGGTTTTATTGGGGTTTTAATAATAAATATTATAAAAATATACTAAAATTGTTTGTTACCTACGCATAAATATATTACTATACTTTGTTTTACTATACCTATAGCAGTTTATATGATTTTTGAGATGGCACGGGCTTGTTTGGTAGATGTGAATTCGTTCTTTCCTTAAGATAAGATATCCGGGTCATCAGATAAATGTTCAGAAAGACAGACACCAGAATTACATTCTACGTCATGACTGTGACTCATGAGAAATGAAATAAAACACTTCTATAGATTTTCTTTATGTCATAGGTGGCGAACGAGTAGGCTCACTTGATGGAAAGTGATTACAACCGCTATGGACATCTGGAACACTAAAGGGCTTACAGGTTGCCCCGCTTTAAGCAAAGAATGGGTGGAATGTCGATAACGTAGAGCTTCTAGACTATGTGTAGTTTGCCAGTGTAGTCACCAGCATAAGAGACGAAAAATCCTTAGCTTTCAATATGTTTGACAGGTATGGACGACATTCCTCACGGAGGTCAATAGGTATCTGTTAAAAAAATCATTGATATGTTCTGATAAATTGAATCAATAAAAATAATACCTACTCAACAAATCCGAGGTATTTTCCTTATTTATATGTTTACCAGTCGGTCACTTTAGTCATTTTTAATCCTTTTTTACACGCTCGCATATTTATCCTTGTATAAAAGAGGCCACGGATGATCGTTATGCAAAGCCGACATTTAAAAATATATAAATTACTAATATTATATAGAGATAAGACATATATGTGCGTTAATATGTGGATTATCAGAGAGACACGAAATATTAAACTGGTTTTACATCACAATAGTATTCTCGTCGACGAGTGAAACTAATTCTCTTTTAAAAATTAAACTATTTCCATAATGATCTAACCAATGGGACTTATGTCATTTTAAAACCGAAAACCACATCAATTGATAATGAATATGACTTCAAGCCAAGATGTTTAATCATACATAGTATAAAACAAAGTCGCTTACCGCTGTCTGTCTTTGTATATGCTTAGATCTTTCAAATTACGCAACGGAATTTTGATGCGGTTTTTTTAATAGATAGCGATTCTATAGGAAGGGTTTTGTATATAATACATGGACAGTATAGTGAATAAACACTGATAACTTTAGAAGTTTCTAATGTGAAGTCGTAAATGAACAAATTCTGTAGTATATTTAGTATCAGTATGACACCCGTGCAAAGCCGAGGCAATAATGACTAAAGAACAATTCGTTCTTAACTGTAGAACACGATGTATTCTACCGCCAAGTAATTTTGTTATGGATCAGAATCAAGTGTACCAGTATAACTATAGGTACAGTCAGGGTAAGACAAGGTTCGTCACCGTAAGATCTAATATTTTCGTATGCTTAGTATGAACGATAATCTGCTTTAACGATCGAGCATATATAACACTGACAGACATAAATATTTTGACAATTTTTGAAGATATCATATCTAATTTAAATATGGAATGTCTAATTACGCCATTAAAAAGATTTTATGTTCATATAAAACTAGACGTACTCCAAAGATGTTGCACTATTTTGAACCAAGTTACCATAGTGTGTGAGTTTAATTTTATATGCAGTTGTCAGTTCAGTGCTTTAATATCAAAAAGTACTAAGAGTTTAAGACTTGATAGATGAATGAATTTGAAAAATGACGACGGTTGTCTTACTCTGACTGTACATAGCATTCGAAGTACTGTAGATGTTTTTTTTTTTATGATATAGGTTGGCGGACGAGCATATGGGCTACCTGATGGTAAGTGGTTACTATCACCCATAGACAATGACGCTGTAAGAAATATTAACTATTCCTTACATCGTCAATGCGCCACCAACGTTGAGAACTAAAATGTTATGTCCCTTGTGCCTGTAGTTACACGGGCTCACTCACCCTTCATACCGGAACATAACAATACTGCGTCCTGTTGTTTAGCGGTAGAATATATGATGAGTGGATGGTACCTATCCAGGCGGGCTTGCACAAAGCCCTGCCACCAAGATGGTTAATATTTCTTACAAAGCCAATGTATATGGCTGTTGATACCTTCTGATCATTAAGTGGACCAATTACTAGTGTGCGTCCTAATACAATAAAAAAACTAACAGCTATCAATCAAACGATCTGAGTTTTTATCACGTGATAAGTTATAAAATATGTAGGAACATAAAGTCTTCTGGATAAACTCTAACTTGGTACAAGTGGATATTTACAAGCTAGCGGGTTATGATTTATTGAAATAATGTATCAAATGCATTAGTGTGTGATACTCGTGCTTACATGATACCTTAGTGTGCGTGAGATTATTATACAGAAATATAAGATTCACAGATTATACAAAAATAGCAAAAAATATACAAATAAAATTATATTTCTTAATGTATGCATAACTTGAAAGAGCGAGTTTATGAGTGACCAGATTTACGTATTTAGTTTGTTATAGTATATGTTACTTATAATATTTCAAAGATATTATATCGGCATATCGGGCTGAAAATAAATTGTCAAACTGTTTTGGAATATGTATTTGCGATTATTGTTTGTTTAATTACTAAAAAATTTAACGAACATGTCTCGTATAGTGTATTTTTTATAGTTTGCTTGATTTTCGATTAACTTAACATTAATATTAATTTTGGTGCATCCAAAAATAAAAGGTTCTTTAACGATCTGTTTTGAGATTGCAGTTTATAAACACGCCTAAGGTATTCTCTTGCAATCCAGCTTTCACTAAAGTGATTGGACGAAAGTATTCAAATGTAGGATGCTTATAGGCTTTAATAAAGGCACGATTTTCAATTACCTCGAGATTTATTACGTATTAAATTCTTGTTAACGATTAATTATTATTTGTCATTTGATATAATCACTGTAGTTTGTGCATTGATTGACAATGTTAAGTAACAGCTCAGCTATTTTAGCTTGTGGTTTTTTATGCTATTGGTTGGCGGATATACCCATATACCCATTGGGGCCACCTGATAGTAAGTGGTCACCACCGCCCATAGACAGTGGCGCTTCAAGAAACATTAACCATTCCTTTCATCGCCAATGCGCCACCAACCTTTGGAACTAAGAAGTTATGTGTCTTGTACCTGTAGTTACACTGGCTTACTTTTTTATTTGGTATAGGTTGGCGGACGAGCATATGGGCCACCTGATGATAAGTGGTCACCATCACCCAGAGACAATGAAGCTGTAAGAAATATTAACTATTCTTTACATCGTCAATGTGCCACCAACGTTCGGAACTAAGAGGTTATGTCCCTTGTGCCTGTAGTTACCCTTCAAAAAGGAACACAACAATACCAAGCACTGTTGGTAGAATATCTGATGATTGGGGGGCATCTACCCAGACTTGCTTGCACATAGCCCTACCAAGTAAACAATGTATACAAATAATGCTTACCTAATAATCCGAGGACAATGTTGATAGTGCCGTATATGCTGTACTCGACTTCGTTAAAGTTGAACTTCCTTATTGCGTATAAATAGCTGACTTGCGAATCGCCTGTAAAGAACACGTTTTTATTAAAAATTGTAAGAGAAGCAGCTGCTCGTATGGCCCATAGTGTGTGAATACCATTACTTATATTCATTATTATGTACGATAGTTAATGTGCAATAATTCCCAACAATATCATCTATATCTTGAACAAGCTTCTAAGTTAAGATGTTTCAAATCTTATATATTGTTGTTAGCTGCACAGAAAAAAACGGTTGTGATCGCACTTTGAAGAACTCCTTCAAGATTCGTAAATTTTCAGAAACATAATTCATTTGAATTATTAATATTTCCTAAATTATTAAAATTAACAAAGAATTTATTTTAGACAGCGGGTAAAGTTACTGGCTGAATAGACAGCAGTGCTACGCTCGTAAAAGAAAAATAAAAACATTTAAATAAGGTTTCATCCTGTTGGCGTCAAATGTCGATGAGTGAATTGCAGTTTAAAAAGAATTAAAATTAAAATAAAAATTGTCATTGGTTTCGAAATTCGAAAAATATATTTTATATAAACGCGGTCGACGCACTTGCTATTATTAACTAACAATTTGCATTCTGTGTTGTACAACAACAACAACAACAACAGCCTGTAAATTCCCACTGATGGGCTAAAGGCCTCCTCTCCCTTTGAGGAGAAGGTTTGGAACATATTCATTTCATTCATAGAATTTCTAGGAAATTTGTCACATGCAGGTTTCCTCGCGGAAACGAAGCATCTATATTTATCAATGCACTTGTCGTACTGGTTTTCGGTTGTATTCATATACCAGGTCAGTTGGCCATGACTGGACAAATACACTAATCATTTGACATAAAGTTTTGACGGAGAAAAAACATTAGAATTAAATTTAAAACGAAATTAATACAATATTTAATATAAGTTCAGCATGAAGTTTCTATGTCATTAATTTTATTAGTGAAATAAAATAAACGTAATATTTTTATTTTAAAATCTTCGCCAACATAATGTTACAATATCGAGTCGACGTTTCTATTAGGAATACATAAGTAAATAATATTAATAAAAACTTCATAAATATTAAAGTATTAATTTGACACAAAAAAAGATAATTTTCTTTATATCTAACGAGGTTTTATATTACTATAAAACCTTTTTAGATGTGAAAACTACTCTGCCAAATTATTATTAATCCAATAAGTACTATATCTGTTCCCAATTTGAGATTCATTAAAATATCTCTAACAGAAATACGTCATTATTTATTTGAAAAATATTCTGTATTTTAATTATTACATTTCATTTAAATTGCGTTTTTCATGGCTTTCAAATTAAAATTAATGATTACTAATTAAAATGACGCTTTGAATATGAAAATTATTTCTTTGTGGACATTTAACAAGCTAATTGAAAACGATTAAATTGTAATTTTAATGGAGTAATTATATTTTTATTAAATAAGTTACAGCATTTTTTTTAATAAAGGCCTTGTGCTCTCAATATAAATATATACCTAATAGGCTTATAATATTACCTTACGATTAAAATATTTTATTTTAAACAATGATAATAATTATTACCTTGACTTAAAAGTCAATTAAAAAAAATTGGAAGCCACTTTGCCACATCAAGTTAGTTATTCTTAATTAATTCTCACCACAATAGCTAATTTTAGGGGCTAGCCAACTGTGCCAGAGATAATTGGCGCTCCATTGTAGTGCAGATGTATGTATGCTCGCAAGCACAATTGCACAAACTCCTACTCTCATAAACCGAGAAAGAGCTTAGGTGCAGTAGCAATGGATTTAGAACACCTTGGGATTTGCAGGTTCTTAAATTACCCATTGAGCAACGCGCAAGATTATTATACCATATTTAGAAATAATAGGATAGTAGGTAAATGAAAAAGTAAAGTAAAGTAACAGCCTGAAAAATTCCCACTGCTGGGATAAGGCCTCCTCTATAGAAGAGGAGAGGGTTTGGAACATATTCCACCACGCTGTTCCAATGCGGGTTGGTCAAATGCACATGTGGCAGAATTTCGATGAAATTAGTCACATGTAGGTTTCCTCACGATGTTTTCCTTCGCCGCCGAGCACGAGATGAATTATAACCACAAATTAAGCACATATATATAAATATGCATTTTTAATGGTCATTTTATTGCATTAGTAATGGTCTTCCTATCAGTATTTACATATATGGTTTTCGCTTAATTTTCAATTCTATGGAGTTGCGTTGTAATAAGACTTACGACCCAGGAAACTATTCTGAAGTGTACTATATAGTTTTTCTAGCAGCTGGTTTTGATGACTTACCAGGGAAGCCAGTCAATATCAAATCTGTCGGATTTGGTAATTGGAGGTCGTTTTCTTTTTGACTACAATTCTGACAATAATAATTTATATTGTTAACATTATTAATTATATTTATTACTTACATACGACCTCCGTGGTCGAGTGGTGTGCACACCGGTTTACATGGGTACGCCACTCCGAGGTCCTGGGTTCGATCCCCGACCGAGTCAATGTAGATTATCATTAGTTTTATATGTATGTTGCCTTTGGTCTGGGTGTTTGTGGTATCGTCGTTACTTCAGATTTTCGATAACACAAGTGCTTTAGCTAGTTATATTGGGATCAGAGTAATGGATGTGATGATGTCTCATATTTATTTATTTATTTTACATAAATATTAACATTCACAATAATAGTTCCTTGGTGGAAAACCCAACCAAACACTAGAGTTTTACGTTTTAGAGGTTCGTCAATCGTCAGGTATGTGGCATAACAAAATTGTCTTATATTGTCCTATGACCTTTGGAGTTCAAGCTTGTTTTTAAACAAACTTAAAAAATAATCAAATTCGGTTTAGTTGTTTGGCGCGACAGCAATAGATCGACAGACAGACAGAGCTACTTTCACATATAACTCTAAATAATTGTAAATATTTAAAAATTCAATTGTAACAAATCATAATCTAATTCATTTTTGAAATGAAGAATTCTATAAAGGTAAGCAGCAACTGAAACCTAATATATTTTGAAACGAAATATTAGAAAGAAAACAGATTATAAAGTAATAAAAGAACTCGTGTATCGTATTTAGATTTCACAAATCTCTGTAAATAAGTTCTTTATGTAAATTGACAAAATCATTATGATATGAATTTCTCATCATATGACGAGAGTAAAAGTTGGTATAATTTACGAATAATTTCACCTCTAATCAAAGTGTACGCATACATAAGCGACTATCAAATACTATTGTGTGCTTGCTTCAATAAAAAAGATAATTGTTATCTATTTAAGACCTATAAAAATACTAACTGATAATGTATGATGCTGTAGATCTAATTCTTTAAAAAATATGCATATTTAAAGTAATAGATATATCCTCACTGGTCAACTTTGTTTAACAAGCGTCTAGCTGAAAACAGATATTTATATTGACATATATTTGACATTCGAAAAATCATAATTATTATATTATAGTACGACACAAATTAGATGTAGCATCGGAAAATGCAATGAAATTAAAATAAAACCGATTAGTGCCGATTTACTTGACCAATAGAAATAGCTCCCTATCGCCCAATTGGACGCTATATATTCTCGTGTCAGAGAAAGAAAGTACACGTTAATCGACGTGTCAAATTGACGAATATGATATTACAAGTTATTACGTTTGTGTAAAGATCATATTCGCATGAGAAATAAATATTGATAATTTGGGATAGTGTACTCAATTCGGATGTGATCGGTGTTACGAATTTTGCCGATGCTACATCTAAGTTGTGTCGTACTATACTTTCATAATTGTATTTTTATATTACATTCCTAATTGTTATTTATTTTCCTATAATATTCATAAATATTACAGGAAGAAAAATTGGTTTGGCTATATGTAAAGTTGGGGTAACCCGCAGAACTAATGATTCAAGTCCAAAAATATTTTGATATACGTAATATTTTGATGAGTAAACTACATTATTCCTGGGATCATATAGTTTATAAATGACATATATATCGTATCATTTTCTTGAATTAATAGTATAAAACAAAGTCGTTTATCGCTGTCTGTATCTGTATATGTTTAGATCTTTAGAATTACTCAACGGTTTTTGATTCAGTTTTTTTTAATAGATAGATTGATTCTAGAGGAAGGTTTATTATATGTATAACATTATTACAATATTAAGTAGTTGATAAAAACAATGTGGCGTATAACAATATAGTTGATAAACACATTTTTGGCGTGTCGCTAGTTATTAATAAATTTGCGTTAACTTGCGTTTAATGTATTTAACCACAGCCTAAGAAATTTCAAACATTCTATGTACTTCCTATATGCATAGAATGTTTATGCTCTTGATCAACTTAAACGTTGCTATTGTTTCACTCAACCTTCTAACTGACAATACAAATGGTTGCTAAATAAAAAATAACTGGCTGTGACGGAATATGGCTGTTAGTTTTAATCCTGGTAAAAATGTATTACACATTTGCGTGTACAAAATTTTCTGAAAGCATGTGATTAGTGGTGAGCTAGTGAGGCATTTCACTGTTACGTCACGATAGTATGCCAAAGGGATCCCGTGACGTCCGCTGAAGAGGCAGAGAGGGTAACGCTGGTTCTTAATATGTATTCCGAATTACCGGGGTGCACTTTACGTCCAGGGCAACACTGAGTCCCACGTAGATTCCGCACCCCACTTCCATGTGGGAGAAAAGTGTAACGCGTTTTCCCAATGAGATAAAAAATGCTTCCAAACTTCCAAAGGAAGAGCCTTTAAGAAGATTCGGAGCTAATACGATTCCTTTGTAGTTGCAATATAATTGATGATTACGTGCTACCTACACAGGAAATTTGTAGAAGACCAACTAAGTAATCTTTGGTATTAATAATATTCCAACGTCGCATTTAATTTCGATTTTTAGCCTTAAATTATGCTTAGTTTATATTAAGACTAGCTTCCCATCCTGGCTTCGCACGGGTGGACGTAAGTTTTTCTTTATATTTTTACATTTTATTTATATATATTGTCGTTCTATTCCAAATTATTTAAAAAATACCTGAATAAATGATATAACTGAACCTTTCTTATGTATCCCTCTGTCTATTAGTGAAAACCTCATGAAAATTTGTTCAGTAGTTTTAGAGTTTATTGCGAACATACAGACAGACAAACGCGTCCGGGAATAGTGTTGCAAGGAATAAGTAATTTTGTCATGATAATTATTTAATTTAGTGTATTTAACGTGCGCTTGAGAAGTGTAAATCATTAATTATATGTATGTAAATATAAAGAAGACAACAGTCAAATATCTTATGTTAACATATCATTTGTCTAAATCGACATACAATGTTAACAAATGTTTGCATTGATAACAATTTATAAGCAAACGCCGGGTCCCTTTATAAATATTTATTAAGGGTAATTATTATTATTTTTTCTAAATACTAAAATATTTGGGTACTTTAAGTCTGATGACATACTATTTGAAAGCGTTATTGGAAAGAAAACAGAAAAAATTGCCACCTGGTGGTATTGGTCACCACCACCAACAAATATAACCAATCCTCACATCGCCAATGTGGCACAAATCTATAATATCATATCCCTTGTTCCTGTATTACGAATAGCTTAGTCAACCTTCAAACCAGAACACAAAAATCCTTGTTTTGCTGTACCTACCCAGTTGACGTATACAGAATCCCTACCACTAGGTAACTTTTTCACTGTCTTTGTAGTCATCTCTAAGCATCCTACTATCCTCCCATTACTACAAAGAAATAATAATTGTACTTTTGTGTTGATGAACCCAGCGACTGTCTATGCCGCGTAATGCAAAAGTATGTCTGTTAGTAACTCTTCGGAATTTCGCGTTTATTTAATGAAAAAGCTTATTACACAATCGACTAACACCTCGTTACTCAAATACGTCCGGTTAATTATACACAATAATAGTCTAATATAGAGACTCGAGGACTCATTTATTGGTTTTTTATGTTTCTTGATATTTATTTATATCATAACATGAACCCTATAAATCGATTTCATTTCGGAGACCTAGAACCAAATGATCATCATAATGTTATTCATTATACAAAACTATTATTGGATTATTTGTTAAGAAATATCCAGTACACTCCATTACCTGAGAAAGCACGTTATGTCAACTGTGTTGCGCCTAATCTTTCTCCGAACTTCTATGAATGCCGTTCCACTGGACTAAGAGTGTGATGCAATAAAGAGTTTGTATTTCTTCATATATTTAGGCAATCTAGTGTCATTCTGATAAGAATAGCCATTGTAATAGAAATCTTTCAAGAGGATGTGATCCTCATTATATAATAATCAATAAAAATTTGGCAACCTCCGTAGTCAAGTAGTATGTACATTCCACTCCAAGGTCCCGAGTTCGATTCCCGGCCGAGTCTATTTATAAAACGTTCATTAGTTTTATATATGTATTTTGTCTTGTTGTTTGTGGTAACGTCGTTTCTTCTGATTTTTCATAACACAAGTGCTTTAAGTACTTACATTGGGATCGGAGTAATGTATGTGTTTTTAAATTAACATGGTCTTTTTTATTACTAAAGTTATTCATTTCGTGAAATTCACCATATTTTTTATTTTTATCGGTGGAGCTCGATATTTCGACATTATCTACGAATGTCTTGTTCACGAGACTCTTGAAATTAATAACTTTAGTAATGTATGTGTTGTCCAATATTTATATTTATTTATCATGCTCGAACATACATAAAATGATACTATTACACGTAACTAAATAGTTCTATAAATATGGATGAAGGTAATAATCTGGTCAGTAGAACTCGATTATTAGCAAATATAATATTAACATATTATTATGAATAAACTTATATACCTAATATGTAAATGTAAGCGACTTAATACATTGGTTTTATATTTTATAAACTAGATTTGTGAAAGTCTTGCGAAGTTCTAAGACGTTCACAAAGTACAAAATTTATATGAAATTTGAAGGCAAATCGCCGTCGACGAAGTGCTTCTCGGAAATGGGCATTACAAGTTTACTTTGATTAAGTAAAAATTTTAAAAAGTTTTCGGTTTACGAAAAATTTAGATTGAAAAATATATTTATTTTTTCAACAAACTTTATAGTAAATACATGGCATATTGGAAGTGATATATTGAAGCTGTAATATCAAAATTAGTGTGTGAATGTATATTATAATTTCTAAATTCAAATTATTAGTAAATTATTTTATATTTTAAATAAAAATTTCGTACTTCGGTGATATTCATTGACGACCTCCGTGGTCGAGTGGTGTGTACATCGGTTTTCATGGGTACGCCACTCTGAGGTTCCGGGTTCGATTCCCGGCCGAGTCGATGTAGATTACCATTAGTTTTCTATGTTGTCTTGGGTCTGGGTGTTTGTGGTACCGTCGTTACTTCTGATTTCCATAACACAAGTGCGTCAGCTACTTACATTAGGATCAGAGTAATGTATGTGATGTTGTCTCATATTTAATATTTATTTATTATTATTATTATTATTCAGCTGCGCTTCTTCAATTTTCCACGGTCTTCAGTTAAGAAACAGTGCCCTGACAATGTATTATATTATTCGTAAGAATGTAAAATTATAAACGGTGTATGTTGAGTTTAGGATAATGGGCAAATTTGAATTACCTACTACAATATCTATACATATAACAAAATTGTAGTGTCTGTTTGTAATATTAAAATAGCCCTTTTTACTCAATATATATGTATACACGGTACATAATATGCCAAAATAAGGTTTTGTTGTCTGTCTGTTCGTTCCGCCTGATTTCTAGAACGGCTGGACCGATTTTGACGGGACTACAGCACACAGCTAGTCTACTATATATTTTATTCTTTAAATTGTAAAATTGGATTTCTTGTTCAAATTTTTTTGACACTTGGGGTAGATTTATATAAACAATGGTACTAATAAATTAATTTTCTTACAAGCTTAGTCTTCATTCCCTGTTTTATTATATGAACATAATATATGATATATTACACGAAAACCACTAAAAGTTTCAAAGTGTTATTTAATAAGCTATATTAATATAACTTATGTTAAGTTGAAACAGTCACAAACCTCACACTCACGTAAGTACTTTATAAAATTATGTTGAATAATGATTAGTACATATCAACTGACTCTTGTGAGTCTTCTAAAATAGTGATATACTTGTAAAATGGTTGGAAAACTCAAAGAAGATGAGACACTTTTGAGTTATCTAGGCATTGTTCTAGTAAACTTAGACGTCTGTACCATTTGCCTGAGATGAGCAGTTCAATTAGAATAGAATATAATTTTTGGAGTGTGCGTAACAAACACCTCTTTCATATATCTCTTAGTATACGATCTCACAATGCATTTAAGCTAGAAGACGACATATAGCTCTCAATTCTATCGTTGCTGATATTTTTTTTTATATATAAGTATAACTAGTTTACGCCCGCCAGTTTTTGAGTGATTTAGTGGTGGTCAGCTTTCGATATAAAAGCCTATATCGATCTGGTTTAAGTTTGCTCCATACCCAATTTGATAAAAATATAATTCTTTAGTTGAGCGTTACCGTTACAGATGGAAGTACTTTCGCATTTAAAATATCTGTAAGGACGAGTAGACGGATTGACTTTCTATGAAATATCTCGGGGATCACTTGGTGGTAGGGCTTTGTGCAAGCCCGTCTGGGTAGGTACGACCCACTCATCAGTTATTCTACCGCCAAACAACAGTACTCAGTATTGTTGTGTTCCGGTTTCAAGGGTGAGTGAGCCAGTGTAACTACAGGCACAAGGGACATAACATCTTATATCCCAAGGTTGGTGGCACATTGAAGATGTAAGGAATAAATATTTCTTACAGCGTCATTGTCTATTGGTGATGGTGACCACTTACCATCAGGTGGCCCATATGGTCAAACGCCAATCTATATTATAAAAAAAAATCACTGGCCTTTCTAAGTAGTGCTATCTTACGATAGACTAAGCAATAAGTGAGGGATACCCACCTAGACGGACCCATATGAATAAACGATTTGTTCCTTCTGTTCGTATTTGTACATTTAAAGACCCAATTTCTTGACTAGGTTCTATTTTAATCGTTTATAATTTGGACGCCCTTAATACAAAAGACAATAGGTATTTGACACGTAAGGGCACTTTATGTTAACCCACTTTTAGTACGTTTCTCAGGTATGGTTGTGATCGATTTTGTAGGAGTAATATAAACGTGACGAATGCGTTTGAATAAACTTTATTTCGGTTTTAATTTTGAGCCATCTTTATATTTAGTATTTAATACGTTTTAGACATTGCAGGACCGGTTTGATTGGTCAAATCTATCAACAGATTCACGTTATTACTAGCTAATTGGTTGCAATATGACCAAGTACGATCTGGTTGGCATTTATTAAGCAACATGCCTTGATTGCCTCGAATGTAACGAAGGGTTATACGAACTACTATCGCTTTAAGTTTTATAATGGTGCCTTTCCATTGATACAGTTGTAATATATTTGCAACAGATATTTGTTTACTCAAAACAAATATCAATAATAAAATTAAATTTCTTATATTTTTATTGCCAACGTAAATAATTACAAAACTTTGTCAATTTCATGTCGGATTTATAAATCAGCCTCCTGATGGTATGCAACACCACCACTCATTAACGTGAGCGCCGTTAGAAATTTAAACCATCACTAATGCGTCACCATCATAGAGAATTTATAAGTAATATCCCTTGCGCCTATAGTTACACTGATCCAGACATTTTTAAAATTGGAACACAACATTACACAACATTGTTGTTTTCCTCTAGAATATCCAATGAATCGGAGGTACTTATAAAGACGGCCTGGTCACAAAGCCCTATCACTAAGTATAATGTCATAATTCAGTTATAGCTAATGATATATTCTATCATATCTACTTTCGATAAAAAAAATACAATCGTTGACTTTTAATATAGTCTAAGCAATTTAAAAATCCAGTTTTTAGTTCATAATGACGCTTAGATTTTGTCAAGACATTAAAATACATTCAAATAGAATACCCACTAATATTTACTGATAAGTTATAATAATAAATGTATGTTGCTGACCTACCGTATTAGGTTAACCTACTCAAACATTAAGATAAATCAATTTGGTACACATTGTATATGTATACATTCTTATTTATTGTTATACTGCTACACTATTATATAAAAATATACAGCTGTATCCATAGTGAAAGAAAATTTAAAGAAATTGTAAATTCATTCTTGTGAAAGGATATTTTTTCTAATCTTATTTAAATAATATATAATCCTTAAGTTAATATTATTAATGTGAAAGTAACTCTTTTTGTCTTTCGCTCTTTCATTACGAAACCGCTGAACCGAATTTGATAAAATTTGGTATGGAGTAAATCTGAACTCCAAGGAATACATAGGCTACTTTTTTGCTTAACAGATAACAACCAAACTAAAACCCAGGCGAAGTCGCGGGCGACAATTTTTAATTCATAAATAATTGTATTCATTGTTAACCTAAAAATAATATACAATATATAATTATATAGTTCAACGTCATGAAAAGGGAAACATAATATTATATATAATACATAGTACCAAAAATTTTGTGTTACTCGCTAATGTTATTACATTTTTCGTTGACAAAATAAATTTTGAATTCGACTAAGAATGTAACGCATAATTGAATAACTGTGTTTTGTAAACGTATCTTAACAAAAATCAAAACCTTTTCGCACATAAACACTAATGAAAATTGTTAGCAGAACATCGCTTGTTTTGAATCGTGGTGGGTACTTGGAGGTTTTTTTTGTCAGTCATCACTTGCAACGTTCAATTGTTGGCGTGGCTTTGTTTTTATTGTCATGTGAGCAAAGTTAATGGTTTGACCGTTATTGTTAGCCGCATTCTTCCATTTATTAGTTCTATATCATCTTTCAAGTTTAATGTGAATGATTTGTGGGTAAATATTAATATGTTATTTCATTTTTATGGTTTCATACAAATTCCCCCTAACTTCATAATCCCATCTATCAATCTATAGCAAAATATTCTTGTGAGTATTATAAAAAACAGACGATAACCTCCTCCTGTTTGAAGTCGGTTGAAGAAGACTTTAATCTATATTGAATTAGCGAATTAATTCAAATCCATGTTTATTTGTACATAATTCATATGATTACCTCCTTGCTAGATAGATAACCTATAAGGACGTGTTCTGTGGACTGTCCAATATAAAAACTCCGTGCATGGGAACTATTTCTGGTCTGATGATGATTGCCTTCCCATTGAATGATTAGAGTGAGTTAAGCCCTTTAATATCTGCAGAGCTAGCTGATCTCCGTTTAGAATACCCGAAATCGATGAGGAGAAGATTATGTTCTGTTAGACAAATAAAATCAAATTGTATATATAAAATTAAGAACGTATGTAAAATTAAATATTTACACAAAATCTACCGGTAGTTGTGATAAAAACTAAAATGCATAAAATTCGCTGAATTTAAACCAATTATTACGAGCATGGGTCAGATGCTTTATCAAACTTTACGATTTATACTTTATAAAAATATTTGATACGTATACGACATACGATAAAATAAATTGCGCGTTTTTTTTAGTCAATTATAAACCTCAACACTTTAGTAGTCGAACGGTAGAAGGGCCGCTCGCGATTCGAAGGTCGCAGGTTTAATTGACCCTTGGATGTACTTTATCGGAGAATAATATTAGTTGACTAAGGCCCTGCGTACAAAACATAAAACAAAATTCCATGTCACGTTAAATATCTAAGGTCATTGAACCGATTTGGATAACATTGGATATTAATTATTCCAAAAGAAATTAACTCACAGATAAGACATGTTAGTTCAACTGAACTTGTATTATAAAGATATTCATTCAGTATTCAGAGTCGATTGTTTTAAAAAAATGATTTAATTTAAATGTATAATACGACACAACTTAGATGTAGCATTGTCAAAATTCGTAAAAACCAATGGTTGCGGATTTACACGACCAATAGAAATAGCTCCTTATCGCGCTATAGATTATCGGTTTTACGAAATTGCCGATGCTACATCTAAGTTGTGTCGTACTATACATGAATGCAACTCGATTTAATGTATACAATCGTAATAACGATTCGCATTATGATTCAAGGTTTCTGGCAAAGCTAAATAAAAAGAAATCATTAAAATGATAAAAGTAATGCACGATACAACAATACCTTGAAACGTTTAGTCGTCATGAATATGATAATTTTATATTCTATTTAATTTACAATTATTTAAATATTGTCTATTCAAAAATAGAATAATCACCGTTTATCAAATTTAAATAATTATAATATAATTGTTTAATTTTTTAATGTTGTTTTATAATTTCTTTCAATAATTATTTTATTTGAGTATTTATTTTTAATCTGTAGAATAAATTTAAATATTTATAATATAATTGTATAATTTATGTTCTTTTAATTTTTTACCGTTGATTTGTTATTTCTTTCATTGTGTTCATTCCCTGTTCTCCGTTCAAATCGGTGGATTTTTTGATTACTAAACATGGAAACACTAGGAAATGCTGTTGCGTGTTAAAATAGTAGTTTACCTCAATCGTTTGAGTGGAACGACCTAAATGCAGTCATACATATTAGATTATTCTACAGACATTAATGAGTTACAAGTTCTATGAAAAACAAAATGGTTCACAATCAATTAAGTTTATATTGTCTTCATTTAACATTTTTTTTTTTATATATTTGACGATAAGGAACGTTAATTACGATCTTAACCGTATTCTTAAAGATTTTTATCTAAATTGTTTATATTTTCAAGACTACAGTTGTATGTGCATTTAATCCAGCCTTTGAACTAATCACAGAAAGGTCTCTGACCGGCTCGCGTACATTACCCACTTACGTCATAATATGATAATATTGTCAGTACGTGTTCTCTTTCATCTCAAATAACCAAAACGAAACGTTAAAAACAGTAAATCACTTGTGTCTTTCACGCTCATCATATTTCTGTAACTTAGACCATCCAGCGACTATTTCTAAATAGATACGAATATATAAAATTATAAATGTTTACTCACCATAGAGCGGTCCGACCATTAGAATGTACAGAATGATTACTGAGAGTATCTGCTTCCTCATACCAAACGCACGTGGTCTAATTGCCACTAAGACAGTCTTAGCCACCATTCCAAATACTTCTTTGAACACTTTTTTCAAATGATTCTGTTTTTCACCTTGAACGGACGTTTTGTCTTCATCCGGCGGTAGAACGTCTTCCAACCGTAACATTCCATATATAAACGTTACTGTATACAAACAAATTAACACAGAGAACACGCCGTAATATCCGAGCGTGCGTAATAATATTCCACTCAGAGCCGTTCCCGTGGGTGTTCCTAAACTAACACATATCGTCACAAGTCCTAAGCGAAACGTTCTATTTTCAACTGTAGTCCTGTCCGACATAAAACTATACATACCCATAAATATAATAATATAACTACCACTAAACGCGGCTGGTAATGCCTCTATCAAGGCATTCGCAGTTAATGATAGTTCATAAAAATAATACGTAGCGAAAAGTAAACCAATATTCGCTATAATTTCACCTAGGAACGGTACTAAAATACATATCTTTCTTTTCTTCGTCTTATCACTCCACGCGCCAATAAAAAGCACCATCACAGCCGGTATGCTCGTCTGAAGAGGAAACTTCCAGGCCACCACTTTAGCGACGAGCGACTGTACCTGATTCAGCTCCACTTCAAGTCCGGTGGTATTCCTATCCCTTATACGATCACATATTTCGTCACCGAATTGGAAATTTACGCGGCAAGATTTTTCCAAATGCATGTTCTGGACGGCAAGCGACGACAGGCCGGTACATAGCATGTAAACAAACAAGCATGGCTCGACGGTCGTCTCACGGAATAAATACTTAATCTGTTTCAAAAGATATTTCGATTTCTTTCTCCAGGTTTCCTTTTCGATTTTATCTGTGAGCCGTATATTAGACTTCGTGAGATCATTTGTGCTACAGATATCGACGGTGCTGGCAGTCATATTAAGCGACACTAAAAGTGAGAGTTAGTAAAAGTGGAGGCACTGTTTGTTATTTGAACCACGCACAGCAATACGGTTAGCATGCGGCGCAGGCGACCGATAGTGACTATTTAATCCGTTGCTTTCCGACAGTCGTTTCCAAAAACCAGAGTTGTTAATGTCAGGTTGTAAATGCAATCGCGATATGGGAGAGCGACGAGTCGAGCGAGCCGCTCGCATCTCGGTTGCTACGATACAGGGTCTTACCATACTCGACGACTCTTTTAATAAATGGCTTATTATCTGAGCACCTTGAGTTACGCATCAACCAACATTGTTTCGAACGTCTAGTCGAGTAAAGAACAAACATGTGTGAGTGTTTATACAACTGCATAATGTTAAAGTACCTATCGCGTTTATCGAAAGTGAACCGTCGACTTTTAAAAATGCCTTTTAATAAATATTAATTCAGTGACCCTAAAATGAAACAGCAATCAACTTTCTTTCTTTATTTTCTCTTTTACAAATATTCTAAAAATAAATAAATTCTGAAATGCCTACTTTTAAACAAACAATTATAAAAATTAAAAAAAATTATGAAATAATACGAAATTAAGATTTAAAAAATAAAAATCTCTTTTATTTAATAAATTCAGGTCGATTGTTATTTTGCTTTATTTTATAAAGGTATGTAGCAAAGGAAACGATTTTTTAAGCATTAATAAACCTGTTCTTGAAATGTATTTGAAACAAATGTACGTGCATACATTTTACGTATGTAGTTATTCACGAGCTGTAACATTTTATAACCATTTTTATGGAGAACATTGATATCAGTAGCGTTTCATGTCTTTAAGTTACGATAATACGATGGTTTTAAGTATGTACTACATTGCATTTTTTTCTTTATTTTTGGATTGATACACACTATAACTCCGGTTACTCATATGCGTGGTTTCGGAACAGAAATGTTTGAAACCAAGTGCAACGAGATGTATTATTTTATTTAACCTCATTTCAATTACCTTTTTTTAATAATTTTTTTTCTTTTAAATTGACTGGCCAGTGTGTTCAAACATTCTTCATATTTATGTAATTGTAAAAGTAATTAATTGGCCCATCCAATCCATATCATCTGTCACCTGCAGGTTTCCTATGCTATAATACAACACACAAATATAACGTTTTCCTTCACTATCGAGCATGAAACGAATTATAAAGACATGAAAATTTACTGGTTGGCTTTGAACCCACAATTATCTCTTAAGATGCAGATGTTTCAATCACTGAGTAATCTCTGCTCATAGATGACCGAGTATGGACGTAAATTCATATTTACGGTACCTCAAAATCAAACAAATGGAACCGTTGAATGACGTCACCTTTTTCATTATACCTAAGTATGCTGAAATACAGCTAATAACAAACGCTACTAAGTATACATTACAATAAAGGAATCCTGCCTCCATAGTTCATTAATCTTATACTAAATGGAGCTGAGATGGCCCAGTGGTTAGAACGCGTGCATCTTAACCGATGACTGTGGGTTCAAACCCAGGCAAGCACCACAATATGTATGTGCTGAATTTGTGTTTATAATTCATCTCGTGCTCGGCGGTGAAGGAAAACATCTTGAGGAAACCTGCATGTGTCTAATTTCGAAATTCTGCCACATGTGCATCCCACCAACCCGCATTGGAACAGCGTGGTGGAATAAATTCCAAACCCTCTCCTTAATGGAAGAGGAGGCCTTATCTCAGCAGTGGGAAATACAGGCTGTTACTTTACTTTTTTCTTTACTTTACTTTATACTAACAAAATCAATCTCACACTTATCAGAAATGACACATCAAAATTTGGTACAAAGTAATATTCCATTCTAGAGTAAAAAATAAACACATTATGTCTAATTAAATGTGGAATTAGGCTTCCAGTATAGTGTGGTCTCGTTTTTCGTTCAGTTTGCTTTTAAGCGCAGACCAGTTTATTTTCATTTTGTACAATAGCTAAACGTTTTTTTTTTTGTATTCTTAGATTTGGACTTAGGCTGCCCAGTACTTCGATAGTAAAGTAAACTTATATATTGACATTAGTGATATCGTTCAATTACAAGCAAGTTCAATATAAATCTATATTTCTATATTAATATTATGAAAGTAAATCTGTCTGTCTGTCCGTCTTTTTCACGACCAAACCGCTGAACCGAATTTCATGAGATTTAATTGAAGCAAACATAAACTCCAAAAAAGGACAAAGTCTACTTTTTTTGACAAACATATGAAAACCAACAAAATAAACGTGAGCGAAGCCAGGGGCAACTACTAGTATATTATATATCTATTTAAAGAGTGTCTTCATTACTGATCTAAAATAACCATGATGAATTTTAATGAAGGTCATCCTGTGTTTTTGTGTATAAAATAAATAATTGTTTATTCTATTTTAATGCATACTCAGTTATATTTAATTATTATTATTATTTAGTGATAGGTATATATTTATTTATATATCTACAGATGAATTGAGATTGATGTTAACTTACAGTGTTCGTATATTTAAGAGTTACAAATTAATGTCAATGTAACGCGTATATTACCTATTGATTGAAGGTTTCAAGGCAAGCACCACTCAATTTTCATGCGCCTAATTATTGTTCATAATATATCTCGTGTTCTCGTGATTAAAATATGGCGAGGAAACCTGCGTCTGACATCCTAACACGTGTGACCAACCAACGCGCATTAGAGTCGCCGTCGTACATCAACAGATAACACTCTATCTCTCTTTACTTTGGTATAATGTGATTAAGTGGTCCAAAGGTACGCTATTCGCCTATGACTTGCTTGTTAATGACGTCACAAAACATGCGAGCTCACGTCAAAAGTTTGCTAATTTCAACGAAATTCTGCCACAAATCTAACCACCAACCAGCCTTGGTGGGATCCGTTCCAAGTATTTCCCTAAAGGTAAAGGAGGCCTCAGACGGGAAGTGGATACTTGGGTCTGTCATATTTTTGAATATTCATAATATGCAAATACTAGTTTGCATTGGACTTTACGACGTAGACTTGTTCAATGACAGATGTCATCCTTTGTGTTATTGGTCTTCGTTGGATCCCGGATTCCTTAACCGGTCTGCATGAAACTCGGCCAGTCTATCCATAATCGTGTCAACTCTATTATGAATCACCATTTTTAGGCCCAAGACCAGATTCTTGTTAATTTCATATTTACTGGTGCTTACTTAGTAAACTTATTAATAACGAATATTAACATTTTGAAACTTTATTACCTGAAAAATGTTACATTCAAACACTACACATGAAAAACCTTATATTTAAATTTGAACTTAAAAGTTTAGCTCCATTTCGTGGAGATAGCACTATTGGGAATTGAAACAAAACTAGATTTTTTTATGCTGACTGTACCGATAATATATACTAACAATTTGAAACTTAATTACTTGAAATATGTTACACTCAAACGATAAACATAAAAATAGCTAATATTTAAATTTACGCTTTATTGCGTTAAAAAATAGCCCTGTTGGGGATTTGAAAAAAGAATTAGTTTTTTTGCTGACAGTACAACTGAAAGAGGTTATGAAATATAATCTTTAAACGATTAATGTGGGAACGAAGATTGTATGTGAGTTATTTAGGTTTATGATTAGAGAACTTACCTCCTCATTATTACTCATTATAGTAAATAGTTTTAGTAATTGAATGCTTATGAAACCGACGGTATCAAGTATCATATTAAGGATGAAAAAATATAACACTTATAATTTATGATGTACTTGCTATAGACTGGTCTGTGAAGCATATCACTACTTCTAAATCTGATAGCATTAATAACATTTTTTATTCAAATTAACTGTATATTATAGCATTTTTAAATCATCAAACTCAACATTTATTCTCGTATCTGAGAATAAACCAACTCTACATCAAAGAATCAAAGTACACGAATATATGAGCACTTTCATAATGTGATAGAGCAGTTATCCAAGGCAACCAGATCAGGTGTATCACAGGCTGGTTGTAATTTCCAAGATACAGGTCATACAGGCACAGTCAGCTCCTAGCTCCTGGTTTTGTGATGGAAATAATAATTTGAAATTTGAATTAAGGACCAAATAGAACAAGAAGATTAAACAAACTATTATGTATATAAAGTAATTTAGTAAATCATAAATTTTAAGGTACCTACATATATGTATATTATAGTATCACAACATAACAATTCGTTAAAATGCGATTAACATATTTAAACACTGCAACGCTGGTCGTTTTAATTATAAGGTTATAATACGCTTTTAATCCTTATTATTTAGCCATTAATAAAGAAATGTCAATATTTGTTTTCTTTTTTTGTAGATAATTAAAAAAAACTACGATCAAAATATTTTATGAGAATATTTTGTTGTCTCATATTTTCATACAAATACTAAAAATATGATCGAGAAAATATTATAGCAATATTTCTTACTTTATCATTGCCAAGCAATTTCAATCAGGCGCTTTGAATAAAACAATTATAATAAGTAAGATATATGATAATTATGTTTCACCACAAACATTTATTTTACCCATTTTATTTGATATATATTTTTAATTACGTTTTTTTCTACCTATTTCTTAGTATCCATTATATTTTATAGTATCGTATTCGCTGTAGTTGATAATAAGTGAACAAGATCAAGAAGAAAGTATAATTATTATTAATTTCCAACAACCCATTATGTTAGGAGAGAATTAATTAATTATTTTTTTCCATTATAATTTTCATCAGATTTTAAAGTCATGAACTGATGAGATTAAATGCACTTATTTTTATTTACGTTTCCTCAATAACTAGAAATGCTTGAATAGTCATAGTAGGCGAATATTCTTGAGAAAATAAAATACATCCTGTAAACGACCTATGCTGGGATAAGACTTCCCCTTCTCTCCTGTTTTTTTTTTTTAAAAAAGGATTTTTTTTCTTTAACAGTATATTAAACTTGAAACTATCTTAATTAATTACGGCTTTTTGACTTAATTCATACAAAATTTAAAATCGCGTTCTAGTTGATAGGATTGGTTTGAGATTGTTGGTCAATTGAGTCTTAGTGTATTTTTTTATGGTATATGTATATGGCGGACGAGCATATGGGCCACCTGATGGTAAGTGGTCACCATCACCCATAGACAATAACGCTGTAAGAAATATTAACTATTCCTTACATCGTTAATGTGCCACCAACCTTGGGAACTAAGATGTTATGTCCCTTGTGCCTGTAGTTACACTGGCTCACTCACCCTTCAAACCGGAACACAACAATACTGAGTACTATAGTAGTATAATAACTGATGAGTGGGTGGTACCTACCCAGGCGGGCTTGCACAAAGCCCTACCACCAAGTAAGTTTTTTCTACATTGTTTACGTAATGTAGCAATTTCGATGTGAATTTATATATAATTTCATGACCTAATATAATAGGACATTATTAGTGTGTATCTTATAAAAAATCCAATAGTTAATAGTGATGTGAAAGCTGCACTAGACAGCTTGACGCCTTAGAGTTTATAATAGCTTAGTTGTTGTTCAAAGTAATACAACACAACAATATTTGACCCACTTAAGGCGTCATTGATGAAATATTTAATATTTTTACATGGTTGTGGTGAAGAAAAACCCAATGCCCTATTTGTATAAATACCCAGTATGACTGCGCAAGCAATTTCTTGTTGGGAAGTCACACGTATAGTACGACACAACTTAGATGTCGCATCGGCAAAATTCGTAAAACCAATCACATACGAATTGAGTACGAGATCCCAAATTATCAATATTTATTTCTCATGCGAATATGATCTTTGTACAAACGCAATAACTTGTAATATCATATGACCTAATATATTCGTCAATTTGACGCGTCAATTTACACACACTTGCTTTCTCTGACGCGAGAATCTATAGCGACGAATAGTGTCGAATGGCGCGATAGGGAGCTATTTCTATTGGTTGTGTAAATCGGCACTAATCGGTTTTATTTTCATTCCATTGCATATTCCGATGCTACATCGAATTTGTGTCGTACTGTACCTACGTCTAAACGTCAATCTAAGAGCAAATCGTGCTATATTTTCTTGGTAACGAATTTTTAACCGACTCCAAAAATCAGGAGGTTATCAATTCGTGTGTATTGTATTGTTTTTTTTTTCTATGTTTGTTTCCTCATAACTTTTCAGTGGGTGAACCGATTTTGATATTTATTTATTTTTGTTTGAAAACTAATGCTTCCCATGTGATCCTATTTTTGAAAAGAAATTTAAAAATTTTTCAATACTTAATAATTTTCTTTACTTTTTTTTGTTAAATTATTTATTTATTATAAGATGTCGCGTCAATTTATATCACTTTAAACAATTTAATGTTAATCGATTATTATTATTTTTTTCTAGTTTGTGCACAGATAATCAAACATCAATGAAATAAAATTAAAATGTAATTCGTTTTTTTTTTTTTAATTTACAGTAACAGCCAGGACTCAAAGTGTGTACACCTCAGTGCCTCGGAAAACACTGAAAGGCGTTTCTGCTTGAACTTTTTCCGGGCGGTCCGGTCCGGTACCATTGGATTTAAGAGTGAAGGAATACAGAGGTACACTAAGTTTACGCACAGATTTATGCGCAATAACATGTCCTGCGCATACACAGTTACAAGAACACGAGTTCAAAAATGACAGAAATTGAATAAGTCCTCATAAAGAAAAAAATAAAAATCGCACACGAGGTAGAACTAAAGCTTAAAAGTAAAATCAACACAAATGTATGTAACATAAAAATATAATTCGTTTAAAGTTAAGTTTTATTAATTTTACATGAGTATTACACGAACATAATATTTTAAGTAAAATAATCTAGTATAGTAATGTTATTCTTACAATGTATTATATAATATTTAAAGCACCGTAACTGCGTTGTCGTGGGCATGCATGACCTTCGCATCTGGATCTTTAACAACATCCTTTTCCTGTCTTTTATGGATGAAGTAAAGGAATCTGGAATCAGGAAAGTATGAATTAATTTCAACAAAAAGTTTTTACTCCTTAATATTTACAATTAATATTTGTATTTTCATTCCTAAGCGAGTATTGAAACGTCAAGGATTTCTGCGAAGGTTTATCCTTTGCTAATAACGATCTTTTTTACTCTATGCCTTTCATTTCTACATCTCTTTGAAAATAACAATGATAATAATTTATAACAATTACATTGTTATATAATTTTCTAATTTCTACATCCCTTCCATTTTAGGAATAAGCTCTTTGAAAATAACAATGATAATAATTTATTACAATTATATTGTTTGTAACAGTTTTCTAATTTAGAGCTACCAATTAATTCCATTCAAATATTACAGATTTAAAGGTGCGTAATAAAAGGGGCTGTTCTAAGTCATTCTCCTCGACACTCGCGGCGAAATTTAATTGCGACTGCTCAATCGCATGTTGTCATAACGACGTGCCTTCAAATATGACAATTGTACTTTCATTGTACCGAGTTTGTATTCAATTCAGGCAATATTTGTAAAGGAGGAATTTCGTTATCGAATTTTAAGTAACTTATTAATGAGCTTTATATTTGTTTGATATATTTCAGGACTGGTGGGAGATTACGCAATAAATATAGCTATGTATAGAAGAGTATATACAAAATTATTATGAAACTACATAGTATAAAACAAAGTCGCTTTCTCTGTCCCTTTGTACTTTGTATAGTTAAATCTTTAAACTACGCAACGGATTTTGTAGCGATTTTTTTTTTAAACATAGAGTCATTCGAGAGAAAGGTTTTTGTATATAATACATGGACCATATATTAAAGAAACATTTTTATAAGTTTAGGAGTTTCTAATGTGACATAGTAAATAAAAAAAATCTATAGTATTTTAGAATCCGGGGCTGGTTGCTAGTTTGTTATATATTATTTTTCGAAGAATATCTAGTTATTGAATCTCTTGGAATATTGGTGTTAAAGCGGAGAACACCGCGAAGGTCATAGATAAACGAAACTCTGTACAAAATTACAAATACCTTAAATTAATGAAAGCCAGGATAATCACAACTATAGTACAGTTACTTCTGGAATTTCCTTTACTAATATAAGTGTATTAGGTTAGTTGAAACCCGATTTTACTTAATAAAATACTTTAGATTCTCGATCCTAGGTAACTTTAGATTCAAAACTTAAATAGAAATCTTATTTGTCATAGCTTGCAGGAAGCCACGGTTCCGTAGCTAACATGGTTGGGAAAGTTAGACAACTAGCTGACATTTATACTTCTCAATTAGTATAGTTCAGTATTGTGAGCTCGTAACAGCTCCATATCTATTCCATTCGTGAATCCTTTTTAGTAAATAATAGGAATATTTCTGTGCGTCATTTGAGTATTGTACCATTACTTTTGTAACGCTTGGTGCTATGAAGGAATAGGAATATAGCATTCTAAATATAAATTTATAGTAAGCGTAAATTATACACAAAATAATATCACTAATTAATAACATAATTATTGTATAACAATATATTGATACAAGATAAGCCACAAACACACCGTGGATATTTTGCGTAGGAAGAAATTCCGTTACAAATTAAACATATTAATTATTATATCTTTCAAAAATACGTAATGTCACATAAATTGTGTTACCCTTCCAATTTGCCTTATTGGTCTTTTATAAGGCCGTTTCTAAGATTCTGTGTTTCAATTAGGTCAGTAAAATAAGTTATTGGAATTTTCTTTCAGAAAGTTTTGAGTATCAGCCTGGTGCTAGAAATTTTGTTATTCAGTCTCGTCCTACGAAAAGTAAGTGATATATTTTGAGATGCATATTTGATCTAGATTCGGTCGAGTTGGATTACCATTCTAATAGACAGTGAGACTGTGTGACTATTAATTAAAACATAGCCGAACATACGATTAAATACAATTTTATTCAATCAATGTTGCTAAAATTTCCAAACCAATTTCGTCGAAGCCTACTAGAAAATAAGGGTTGTTATAAAATAAAATAAATGGCACATCATGCTGAGACGAAAATTTTTAATTCAGTTAATTGACCATATTGGGATGGTAAATTCTCTTGGCATATTTTTCATGTGTGTAATGAAACATATCCAAATTTAAACCGCCGATTCATGCTGATACGTATTGCTTGAAAAAGTCACTTTTTCAAGCAATACGTATTTTATTAATAAGTTAGCAGATTGACAATGGCCCATCAGGCACTAAGTAGGTACCAACACTTAAAGATATTGATACTTTAACAAGTATTAAACAGCCTTTACATCGCCAATGTAACAACCAGCCAACCAACCCATTCTGTCCTTTGCACCTTTAGCTACAGAGTCCCTAACCTCATGGAAGATATCAGTACAATACAAAGTACAGCTTGACTGTATTTAGCCAGACTACCTCGCACAAAGCCTTATCACTAATTAATCAGAAGTTACATTATGATGAAAACACATGACATTTGCACGTATATAATTTGTGGCTTTAATTGCAAATTTTGGGGTTTTGACAAAAAGTTGAAAAAGTTACTTTATTAGGAACTTTACTTCAGACGGTTATGCGCTAACTCGTGACCGGATCGTCAAACCTAGTGAAGTGCTCTTGGCTGTGACTGATTATCATTTGTATGACAGGTTTAACATATGAGGTTCAACTGACAGAACGTACCTAGGTCGTCTTCATAAGTATAGTCAGGTTGGTACATAAATAGACACAAGACGGATAAATATTTCATATTTAACTAGGTTATGAATTTAGTAAATTAAGTTTTGAAATTCATATTACCCTGATGGAATTCCGAGAGCACAATCACCTTTTCGTTATTTAAGAATTATGACATTACGTATTCCAATTCGTATTTACATTAGTTAATATTCATAATTCCAATAGTTTTCATTCAAATGCTTTAAACGATTGAAGTGTTTTTACAATCACTGAGTTTTATGTTGATACAAGGCACCAAGTACCATCAACAACTTGAGCTAACATTAATTAAGTCATACATTTAGCTACATACGTGCTGTATTCATAAATATATTACTAGGTTTTACATTTTAGTTGTTTCAACGCTTAGAAGATACTATGTTTAGTTACTAGTTTTAGCTTTATTAAAAATACATATTTAACGTATATTTATAATATTTTGTTTAATAATAATTGATCTATTTTAAAACGACACCTATTCTCAAGAATAACTATTCAACTCAACAGGATATAATTATAATAAGGTTATAGTTTATGTATAAGAATATCCTCAAAAACGGGCATATGGGTCACCTGATGGTATGTAGTCACAACCGCCCATAGACAATGGCGCTGTAAGAAATATTAATCATTCCAACCTTGGGAGCTAAGATGTTATGTCTCTTGTGCCTGTAATTGCACTGGCTCACTCACTCTTCAAACTGGAATACAACAATAGTGAATAATGTTGATTGGCGATAGAATTTCTGACTTGCACAGAGACCAACCTTCTTTTTAACCCATCTAACAACCCAGTCGAAACTGAAATAGTCCAGGCACAAAGCCACTAGTTTGACGTATTTTCTAAGGCTCGCGAATATTAATACTACCGACTTCAAAGCTTAGGGAAAATATTCCAACTTAGAGAGGGTTTTTTTGACAAAAAGCCAATGACTTCTTACTAAGGCGACCTAGACTGAAATAGTCATTACTGATATGTAACATATAGAGCAGTTAAATAAATGACTATTTTATATGTAGGACTATAATTGAATTATTATGTATCTATCTGCTAATTGTGAATAATTGATCTTTAAGTATTAGTTGTACAAACACATAATAGAATAAAATCAATACTATTTATAAATATTGTTTTACGTTAATATTCGAAATAGTGATAAATTAATCGAAAACTTAAAGGAGATATGGATACTCTATATCTTCTTCAAGTTTTCGAAACGCTGATCCAAGTCAGATAATTTTAAGTTTAATCTTAATGGCCATTGGTAGATGCAGCGTATGACGCAATGGCCGACCAATGAGCGTTCAGTATTCAATCAGATTTATAAATTTTATCAGTCTGAATTTAAAAAGTTATGGGAAGTATACACTTATTTAAAAAATGAATTAGTAAATAATATAATGTCCGACCATTAGCTTACATGAATATGAAGACTGCGGGTATCGTCATCAAACCACCGAGAAGATAAAATGCTCCGGGTAAAGTTTCAAGTGTCTTAGAGTATAACTTGCTGTAAATAGGAGTGTAGATAACCGGCACTATTGCCTCCACGACACCAATTAGTGAACAGATTTTACCTGGAAAAAGAAATATATTTTTATTTTGTAAAATAACAGCTTGTAAGCATAGCTTGAGTAGGTACTTTAAGATGTGAAGGTATCCTCAGGATGTTTGCCTTTATCGCTGAGTACGAATTATAAAGTACATTTAGCTAATGTAAAATGTCCGGGCTTGAAACAGCAATCGTCAATTATATCAATTAAAAAAAAAGTCTCGTATCCTCCTATAATCCCTAATTGATCGACTAGTCAGCGGAAGGTTCGGATTGTTAACTTCTTTTAGCTAATAATAATGCCATAAAACATTACGCTGTTGTAGTTTTAAATATTTGGTATAAAGATAATGATGATATCGTCTTGATCGATTCCGGCCAAAGCGCGAGCCTATCTTAGGAGAAAGGACCAACTGTGCAAAAACATAAACTTTTTGTTATTTATCTGACTCTCACAATCCGATAGAAAGACAAAATCTGACGTGACCAGAAATAATTAATTTGTAGGCCTAATGCCTTGGATTATGCTGTTCCAGACTTCGAGAATATTTCGACAGAAAAACACAAAAGTTTATCAGGTTGACCTAGGCTTTGAACCCAGAGTATCAAAAACCGGTAGGTAGTCAATAATTATAGTATTGATATTACAATATACTAGTAGTTATATTATTGTTATTTAATATTATGTTGTCATCATTTTAGTTTATTTACATCACAGATTTTTTATTTATGTTTTAACATGACTTAGCGTCTTTATAACTTTGATTTTACCTTATATAAATATTCTGAATGATTTTCTAGTTTTTTAGCATTACTTATAAAATAACTTTTTTACATTAATTAATTAATTTTAATCAGCAGTCTAAGGCTAAAATAACCTAATTACTTGAAATGTTTTGCTTTGATTGTTCCAAGGTTGAAGTAATTTTTTATCGTGGTTAGGCGTCCAAGAAAGTGTTATTATTTATAATTACATTAAATATTTGTAAAAATCAAAAACAATATCGATTGTTAATTGAGGAATCCTTAACCACAATACCACGACACTGGATCCGGTTCTAGCGGTTTACTCGTAAATCTTTAATTGTATCTTTAAAATGTTACATCAGCGATAAATAAGAACCCGTTTTTTTTATGTTAGGCGCGTCTTCTCTAGCATGTTTTAAAATATAATGACAAGCATACACATTTTTTGAGAGAATACACATATTCCTTGTTTGTTACAAGATTGTATTAAGATGTAAGGTGAAATATGTGCCTTATATATAAAACCATATTTTTATTATTTTCAGGTATGAAATGGTATCTTTATATAAATGATAGTGCTTTATGGACATAGTCGTGAATTAAAATGTTGGAAATATTTTTTTTCTAACACGACGATTTAATATTGCCTGTGAGCCTATGTAAATAAAGAATTATTTGATTTTAATTATACATTTTGTGAATTAGTTACAGATAACACGACACTTTGGGATTATTTTCTGAACTGGAGTTTTTTTTGGCTCAATCAAGAAGTAAGTATAATGTTTCAAAATCAGATAAAAAAAATCCAAATTCATAACACAGAGGTTAGGTATCTTTTTAAAGTGGTACTGTTGGGATATAATACTCAAAATGATAAATCATGTTGCATGATCCAACTTTGTCAAAGTATACAAATAAATCGTTCATAATATTTAAGCTTACCAATTTCGTCAGGATCGACGACTTTAGTTCCCAAAGATCTGACAACCGTTGATCCACAATTACCAAAGAAATCGAGAACCGGTCCGGCGTAAAACCAAGATTTATTTGGTGCTAAGCCGTAAACAAAACTGGAGAGCACTTTACTTGTGGTCGCTATTGCCCCGAGGAGATCGTCGTGAACCTTAAAATATTTGCTCAAAACTGTTACAGCAACGGCCGTACCTGAAAATTTTATACTGTATTAGTTATAGGTATTATAAGCCGAGATAACCCAATGTCAGAACGCGTGCATCTTAACCGATGATTGCGGGTTCAAACTCAGGCAAGCACCGCAGAATATTCTTGTGCACAATTTGTGTTTATAATTCATCTCGTGCTTGGCGGTGAAGGAAAACATTGTGAGGAAACCTGCATGTGTCTAATTTCAAAGAAATTTTGCCGCATGTGTATTCCATCATCCCGCATTGAAAGAGCGTGGTGGAGTATGTTCCGAACCTTCTCTTTAAAAGGGAGTCCTCTCCCTATTAAGGCCTTAACCCAGTAGTGGGAAATTTACAGGCTTCTGTTGTTGTATATGTATTTTAATTTACATAGTAAATATACATATACTGTAAGCAAAGTCCACACATAATAAATTTTAAAAATTATGTTAATTAAAACACTCAACGTTTTACTAAAATATCTGTCAATTTTTATATTATATTATTTTTACCATAAATGCATTCAAGTTGATGGTTTTGAAAAAAAACTACAAAGGTGGCTTTTTTTACCGCGAGTCTTAGAGATGATATCACTAAAGTATTTGCGCAATCATGTGGCTAACATCACTATAATTATATTCCATTATTATCAATCATATTATTTGAAATTGTTTTAAAATGCGATTTCAATATTACATTGGATATAATGAATAAAATCGACATACATTTTCATTGTGATTCTTATGTTTTGGCATTTAGAAAGAGTTAATTAGATAATAATTTAATTTTTATTTAGATAAGACTTGTAAACAATGGATTTATATACATACACATATGTATGTTTAAATATAGAAACACCACAAAAGTTGATAGGAACTTCAAGGTTGGCTGTATATCGACGATATTATAAAGATAACACATTAACATAACACATTAAGAATTGTCATGTTTTTTTTTGTTTTATATGCATAAATTATAAAAATTTTATAAACAACGAGGTATTTACCAGCTAGTCCCATTAGCACAGAATATGTTGAGAAAAGACTAAATTCCACCACACCCATATTGAATTTCTTCAGTGTGTATAAAAATAACACAGCGCTTTCACCTAAAATCATTAAAATGGACTTAAAATTCTAAAAATCGGCTATTTACAGTTATATCTTATTAATTGGAGATTTAATTTAGCAAACTAACCAAATACTGGTCCAATGACAACAATATGTGCCCAAACAACAAGCCATATTTGGATAAGTTCTTTCTTAGGCGTTAGAAACAGCAGCGAAAGTGTATCCCAAGCATTTTTCGGATTGAAGAAATCGTAAAGTTTTTGCCGAAACGTGCCTTCAATTTTAACACGATTAACATCATGTATTCTAAAATAAGTATGAAGGAAACCAAAAGTGTACAGTAATGCTCCGATACCAAATATTCCGTAGAAACCTACTAGTTCTAACAAAACGCCACTTATGGAAGATCCCAAGGGTATCCCCAAAGTAACGATTACTGCTACACAACCCATTCTAAAAGTACGTGTCTCAACAGTAGTAACATCAGCTATGTAGCTGTAGGAACCCATCAAAGCGATTGAAAGTCCACCAGAAAATGCTGAAGGGAGTGCCTCTATTAACCCTGTTATCCACAACGGCCATTCAAGAAAGAAATATGTTGTTAAAATTAATCCCACGGCTGACACAAGCTCCCCAAACATTGGAATGAGCATTAGATATTTCCTATTTCCGGTTTTATCACTCCACGCTCCAACGAATAATATTAAAAGGGCAGGTATTCCACTTTGTAAGGGCTGTTTCCAGCTCGTCATATCTGCTACTAAGGTTTGTGCTTCACCCAAAGCAATTTCCGTGATGTTATCACTGAAATCTCCGGATATAGCTTGGGAGCAAATATATTCAGAATAATTAAGGTCAACACGACATGCTTTTTCCATGTTCAGTTTTTGAACTGCTATAGATGATATTATATTAGGTAAAATGTAACAAAAGAGGAACGGTTCCACGGTGAAGAAATTTATGAAATTCTTAATTTTCTCCGAAAACGATCTTTGGACCACTTCCTGTTCCACTTCACGATTATTTTCAACTTTTCCATTATTCACTTTTGTGTCCGCTAATTCAGTTTCACTTGTTACTTTAGTAGCCATTTTTTTTAAATTCTAATAACACATTTTACTATAAAATATTTAGAAGCTGTATAAGTCTGTTTATTTGTAAGCACGAATATCAAATGTCGACACACAACTTCGAAGTCCGACAAACTCGTTTGCTTCGAAAAATTGTATTTATAAACTGTACAACTAATTTGATACCTCTGTTATTATATACCGACACAACCTTGAAGATGACCGCACCGTATACGATAAAGTTCATCTTAATATAAATTTTTAAACATTATAATGTATTATTGTTTTTGTTTAAATACATGATTTTTGGAATCGATTTTGATAATTTTACTTTAATCTTAGGATCACTGTTTAGAAAAAATGCAGGTGCAACCGCGTGGATTTACTGGTTCATAATGATATTGGAATAAAAGTCATGATTTTCGTATAAATTTGTCAAAATTGTTAAATTTCTTTTTCCTCCTCTGATATAAACAATCGCTGCTCTTCGCACAAATGAAAATAAAAAAAAAAAAAATTTCAAGAACAGTTATTCTAAATATAGGCCGTGGCTGGATAAATCATAGGAATGTAAATTGCAGTTGGTACTGTTCAACTAAATACATACTGCAGCGTTGTGGCCGCCTCTTTTCAAGAAAGTTGGAACATTGCCAGTAATCCGTATATTCTGCGATATATATTACTTAAACAACCCTTAGGAAATACGACGTACTTCATCTACGAGACATATTATTGTATTCGAGGTGTTAAGTCTGTTTTAACTTCGGTTTCACTTTAGTCTAGAACATACGCGATACGGCTTAGGAATCTTCATGAAAAGAGCGTACTCATATTTTTAAGGCTGGTAACACAAATGTCAATGGGCGGTGGTTGTCACTTTCCATCAGATAAGCTTCCTGTTTTTTAACACGTAAGTTAGCAGCAACATCTCCCGTCGTTGAAAAGTACGCTGACGTAAGTAATTAAATATATTGCCAAATTTATTTATATTAGTTAAATTCTCATGAATTTTAAGAGGCCATATCCTAAACGATCCCTAGGACATAATTAGAGAAAAAACATTTTCGAGAAAGGGAAAGAATACATCCGTAGCGATTAATTAGCTATAGAGTCTATTTATTTTCAAGTACGGTTAATACAATTCATAGAAAACATGTCCTAGATATTTCCATGGCGGGTAATTCCAAAAATATATTATCCTACTTCTTTTGTTTCCTGAATAGTTTTTTACTTTTAAACAAAACAATCCATAATACTTAAACTGATGATGGATTTTAATGATTGTATTTCTTCAATATATCAAATATACTAACTTTTTTAAACAAAACAATCTGTTATTAACATAATATAATTCTAATAGTAAAAACCAGAGGGCTATGTATACATACGGATATTTTCCACAAATCATGTTTTTTTTTGTTTATGAAGAGTTTAAGTTGTCAATTCAACTAGTAGTACAGTAAAATACGCACTTGATTATAATTTTCATCATACTACGAGTATATATAAATCTACAAAGTCTGAGTTCCGCTAGAACTTTTGACCCTGACCTCTTCATTAGTGTGCTCGCGTTCTCGCTTAAAGTTCGGTTATATGAATAATTTCATTAATTTACATACATGTATATGTGTGTCTTATTGTACATATTTGTTAGATTTTTTATAAACCCACGTACGAATTATTTTAAACCGCGCCTTGTTATTACAATCTTAGACCCCAGCATAATGTAACATCATCATTATCATTACATAGTATAAAAAGTTGCTTGCCACTGTCTGTCCCTGTGTATGCTTAGATCTTTAAAGTTACATAACGGATTTTGTTTTGGTTTTTTTAAATGATAGATTGATTCAAGAGCAATGTTTATATGTATAATTCATGCATAATATAGTAGAGAATCATTGAGAATTTTAAAGGTTTTAATGTGATGTCGTTAATAAATACGTTTTTAATATAAGCCGCGCGAAGCTGGGTCGAGTCGCTTTTAGTTTATAAATATAACTATTTTATATTAGTAGGTAGATATACATAAATAGTAATCGTAGATTTCTTAAATCTGGAAAAACATGGCAATAGCGGTGAAGCTTAACATCGTGATATGGATGCCTCGAGGTCGAATGTAATTCTGCTTCACGTACCCCACCAGCCTGAATTGGAACAGCGTGAGCCTAAATCTTCTGAATTCATACTGAATATTTTAATTGCCAAATTGAATTCCCAAAGTATTTACTTCGAATCTATAAATAACTGAGGAGTAGTTTTTTAACAGTTTCTTTAACAATATTGTTTGTATGACTTGAAAATTATAAGAAAGAAGAACTAAAAATACTGAAAAAAATAAGGAGCTGGTCGGTGCTTCAACTTAACTCGCTTAATAGGAGCATGGCTATCATACAGGTCCATCAATTTGGTGTTAAAGAGGCTGACCTTCTTCTCAATGCAATCTTCGTCTAAGATAGGTGTCCAGTCGATGTTACCAGCATCACGCTTTAGCTCGTCATTGACGATTTGATTGAAGCTACGACGAAAGGTATATAAAGGTTTTCGTTTGGAATGGCGGACATTATAGGAGACAAATATGAGGTCGTGATAGGAGAAGCAGGAGGGTAATTGACCGTGGGTGGCAACATGATCAGGAAGAGAAACAATAATCAGGTCGAGAAGAGAAGGTGTAGTATTAGGAAAGTGATGTGTAGTAGACAGAGGGAGGGAATGTAAGTTTAAGGACGACAGAATAGATAGAAGCTTATTCGAACGAGAATCATTTTTTATTAAACATGTATTAAAATCTCCTAACAATAGAAGATGTTGGTACAAAGGACTAAGGTTGTTTAGGATATTGTCTAGGGAGGAGAAATAATCAATGTGAATTGAGGGACTATACAGGACACCTAGGAGTACTTTGGAGTGGCCAAGGATAATTTCAAGGAAAAGGAATTCAGCGGATTCGGAGTATTGGTTAGGAGAGGACAGTACAATCGTGTATGGGATTCCCGTTCTTAGATAGATAGCAACCCCACCCCCACCCTTTCCCGTTCTATCGTTTCTTATTAACTTGTAGCCGGGTAAGGAGAATTGAACGGAGGGAAGTGAAGGTTTTAAGAATGATTCCGAAATCAAGATAGCGTCTACTTGACTGTTACTGAAGGACATTGAAATATCAGAGAGATGTGCAGGGATACTCTGAGCGTTAATGTGGACGATATTAAGGTTAAGAGGAAAAGGAGAAAAAATAGCGTTTAATTGGTCATGTAACAAAATGTCAGGGGAACCATCGCTTTCGGCACTAAAAAATTCATCACAAGAAGAAGAGTAAGAATTTGAACTAATGTTGAGTAGATCGGCATAATCCATATTAAAAATTAAAAAATATATATAATATAATATAAAAAATAAAATAAAATAATATATAAAATATTAAAAAAATAAGAAATAAATAAATTTAAAATGACTAAGTTACTATATCTACTTTACTTAATTTATTTTACGAACTACGTTATTTAATTATATTTAAAAAAAAAATGCAACAAAATTTACATATCAATAACACCACTCAAGATTAAAAAAAATAAATAAATAAGAAATGCATTTTGCACTCATAAGTAGATAACTTAATAAGCATAGAAAACATTTTTTGTAATAAGCTTTATAAATGCGCTGTCACTGTCATGTGTAACAGTGACATCCCCATATCGTATGTCACGTACAATGACAATGACTAGTGCAAATTACGAAGGAGCAATTTAAAAAGTAAATTAATAATAACAAATAACTTATTACACAAAGGAATTACAAAAAAAGTTTAGTTACCCTACAACGAAAGACATAAAAAAAAAAACCAAACGATGTAACCCGACCAAAGTGAAGAGGTACGTTTACGTTAAAGTATTTAAAATATTTTATATAGTGGCTGTACGAAAACAATACCTAAGTTACAGTTTGCGCCTAATTTTTCTAGGAGATTTCACGAGCGGCTTTTCCTTTTCCTTGTCGGCACTCTTGATAACCGGACGATCGGGCAAGTCTTGCTTCGAAGAGGAAGAGAACTTTGAAATAATATCTTGGAGATCGGACATAACTTCAATTTTTCTTCGCGTCTTGTCAGGGAGCAGTATAATAATTTTGCTATCAGAAGTCCAGCAGCTATTAACGCCGAAATGTTTTCGCGCTTCCATGAAAACGTGATGTTTGGATTTCGTAAGGAATTCTGATATAGTAATGCCGGACCCTTTGAGTGAAGTCTTAGAATTCCATACAAGTTGGCGCATGTTATAGTTGTTAAACCTGACTAAAATAGGCCTCGGTTTACCTTGATGAACTCCCAGGCGATGGCACACTTGCAAATCACTAGGTCTGACCTCGGACAACTCTAATCGGTCGGTTAATATATTGTGAACAGTGTTGTCAAGCTTTTCATTTTTTTCTTCAGGGACACCATGGATAAGGATGACTTTTCTACGTAAGTGAGCTTCGTGTCGTTCAAGACCAAGGGTCAACATCTCAACTTGTGATTTCATAAGTGTGAGAGTCTTCCAAACAAAGACTTTGAAGTCGAGAAACTCACTGGCCAATGACTTCAAATCCATAGAGGGAGCAGCAGATGGCGGGGAAAGTTTTTTCAGCCTCTCTTCGTAGTTCTTCATTCGAGAATCAAACATTTTCACTATTTCATCAAAGTTAGAGGACATTTTAAGTGATTGGTCCATGTTTGTTGTAAATAAGGTTTTTCTTGTGCAAAATAAAAGTGAAAATTAAAGGAGTGGTGATTGCCTTTTATTATAATTTTAATTCATGTGATAAAAGTTTTTAAAATAAATAAAATTATTAATTATGTTTAGGAGCTTTATAGAGAAGATGTACACACTTGTAAGTCTACCCACAAAAAAAAAAAAAAAAAAGCATTTCATTTTAAGGCGTTACTAATAATTTATATTAAAATTAATAAATAATAATAGATAAATATGAGACAACATGTACATGTAACAATGTATGTGACATTACTCTAATCCCAATGTAAGTAGTTAAAGTACTTGTGTTATGGAAAATCAGAAGTAACGACGGTACCACAAACACCCAGACCCAAGGCAACATAGAAAACTAATGATGTAGATTATATTGACTCGGCCGGGAATCGAACCCGGGACCTCGGAGTGGCGTACCCATAAAAACCGGTGTACACACCACTCGACCACGTAGGTTGTCAAAAATTATAAATGCGTAAATAACTCTGCCTGTCGTTTGGCAACATTATAAAGTCTAAACTACTGTACTGAGTTTGATAAAATTTACATAAAACCAACAGCCCCTAACAAGAAAAGTCGCGGGAGAATATTAGCAAGTAAGAACTTAGTGTTAATGTTTTGGGCGAGCAGATCTTGGTAAGTACAAGCCACATATGACATTTTTCCCGCCAGAAAGTAATATAAGAATATTTTTGTGTTTCCGTTTGACAGGTAAGACAACCAGCATGACTATGAATGACATGAACTAGTCATGCTGGTTGAACCCTATTAAAACCAAACATTTGCTAGTGCAAACCCTTATATATCCGATCATCGATTACGCTGATGTGTGTTATGTCGATCTCAATGAATTTTTTTTAAACAAACTCGATTGTCTCATAAACCATTCCCTGCGTTTCATCTTCAGTCTTCGAAAATTCGACCACATTTCCCACGAACCGAACTCAAATGGCTCCCTATCCGCCAACGCAGAGATTTATGGCTACTGTGTTCTCTTTTTTCTATTCAGAAAAAAGATAGAGAGGGTCAGATTATGGAATAAACTTCCGGTAGAAATTAGAAAGGCTCCTACTAAGGCATTTTTCAAGAGTCGTTTACAGGATCATCTTATTAAAAACCTCTCTTAAGTTTCTCCTTTTTTCTCTCACTACGCTGTGTTTTTAAAATTTCTATTACGTCTCTGTTATTTTATATCATATATGTATATATAATTATAAATGTGTATTCTCATGCATATATAATATTTTATCTATGTTTTCATTATTATTATTATCGTGTTGTATTATTGTTACCGCCTTCATGACTTTCTATTTGGCCTAAAGGTTGACTGGTAGAGAATGCTTTCAGGCATTAAGTCCTCCTTTTTTCTCAACTTTTGTTGTTGGTCAATAAAGTATTTTAAATACATAAAAAAAAAAAACTAGTTACCTATTTATGACATTTTAGTTCACAGCATTTATAGCGGATTGACGATGTAAGGTCGGTTAATATTTCTTACAGGGGCGATCTCAGTGGGCCTGAGAGCAATATAAAAATAATATGTTTATTATTATATTATTTAAATCAAAAAATTAAAAAAAAATATCTTGATGACTTTCCTTCGTCGGTTCATCTCAGGTCCCCGAACTTGTGATAGATTTTTGACGTTGACATCACTCGTATTCGGCATTAGAAACGATTGGAGACCGGTACAAATTTTCAAACTAAAATATTTCGTTGAATAATGCACATATTAATATTAAGAAAAAATAAGCAAGAGAACAAGACCTAGACTATTTCTTTCCTATAGACCCTGGCTTGCTAGCCTTAAGCCTTACCAAGCCTTACCTTACGTAAAATACCTATACACATACATATGTATATACATCCCGTTACGACAGATTGTGACAGATAAATATTGTACCTATATAAATCGCCAGCTTGATATTTATTAAAGATAATATTTATTATCCTATAGCCTGGAACCACAATTGTTAAAGGTGACCATGTCAAAGCCAATCATCCAATATCGAAATGGGAAAAGCGTATCTTTTTCTATAAGACTTGGTCCTACTTTACCATACACCTAAATTTTGCTCCTGCGTCAGTCAAAGGCTGTGCACGTCCATAAACAATCTTATTTAAAACAAAGACCAGGTTATAATAACGAAAATTTTCCATTGCAATACGTTTCAAATACGCCAATAGCGATAATAATTATAATCTATGCAAATAATACGTGCGTGAAACAGATTTAGTATGGATTCATTGTATTAAATCATTCATATTATAATGACATTAAATAAACGGTAATTATATTTATTTGGCGATATTTATAATAAGCCAATTTTATGAATAGATTTTTGAGACGCTTAATAAGCTATTAATCCGAAAATATTGATAGCATTTTCCTCTTTTAATATCAACAAATAATTCTAGGTATATTTTTTCTTCTTCATCATTTTTTACACTTTAATTGACCTATTACCAAATTTTGTATTTTTTTTCCAGCCACACAGAAAATTTAGACTACGAGAGCAAATATTTTTTATCTTTTTAATTATATCTTAAGAATAGTCGATATAAAGTAAAGAACCAGTGAAAGGCAATACTGATTTGTATATGTATGTACATACAAATATTAGAATAAGTATTTTTTTTATTGATGGTATGATTGGATATCGTCTAATTAATAATATTCAAAAATTTCCTTAACAAGTCAATCCAGACTCTCGTTACCCTTTTAATTATGCATACTTTCAACTTTAATGGCGTTATTTCTAACGTAATTATCTTACTATATCATTTAAATTTTTATTGTATAAGTAGGTAGAGTCTAAAGTAGACCCACCTGATAATAAGTGGTCATCCAAGTCTGGAATTAGCGCTGTACATAATGTTAACCATTCATTACATCGCCCATCCGTCTATATAGAGTGGTCTATTTAATATTTTCAGTCGAGTCGCTTTATAATTACAAATAATGTATCAGTCAAAACCAATGTTTTCAATTCTTTTAAACGATTTTGTATAATACTGAGTACCATTCCAGTTATACAAGTGAATATGGGAATGTATGATGTACCTACACGTATTTCTGGCGGTTTGTGTATAACTCATATGGAACATTGATAATATGGTGTTGAAAGAGGTCGAGTATAAATATTTTTTTTCTTTACAGTATATATAATATATCTTTAGATATATCAAATGTGTTTTATATATCTTTTTAGAATATTTTATCGAAGGACAATAAAGGATCTATCCAACCCTTATATTTTGTCGAGATATTTTAAGAATGTTTTTATTAGATCGACCCCATTGTAAATAATATCATTTATGTACAATGTTCTGATTTCAAAAAGTAAATTGATTAAATTTTAATAATGCGATCAATATTACACAATAAATGCAGTGAAGGTATAGAATAAAAATAAATTCGACATGACTTAATTAAATTGTAAGTGATTAGTGTTTTGTAACGTTATAGAGTTTCGTTATTGTAATGTTGCTACAAATTACAGCGCATTCACTGGCCGATGATTACATAAAAAGATAACATTATGCATTTCCGTAGAAATATATATCAAAATCATGTTAAATATTGAGCCAATGGTAACATCTCTGCACGATGTATAATTTAATTTTGACCAATGTAATTATTTAGTAATTCGAACAGGCTTATCAGAATCGAAAGATCATATCATTATACTGATTGTTGAAGCTGCTTTTTAACTTAGTAACAGACAACTGGTGCTGCCTTACTCCTGTCTAAATTAGCAATCAAAAATTATAATCATACTTTTTTATAACTAATTCGTGTATTGACATATTTTTATTATTACAATTGTAGAACGGATTCGTAAATCTAATTTTTCTTGCAACTGAACATTTATTATCTGTGAATATATCACATATAATTGCTCGAAGCATTTACTGATCTTAACATAAACAATTAAATATTAAAAGTTTCTCTTTTTGTTGATGTTATAACTTTAACATACAGAAAAGCGTACCCTTTTGTTACTAATAACAGCGCCATGTCAATGCATAGTTTTCATCAATCACAAGTACGATGACACGATGAGTACGATGCTGTACTGGTAGGTATTTGCACAAATTTTAGATTTATTTTATGTCTTAAAAATAGCACTTTATGAAAAACCTGTTTAGTATCATCTGATGTATGATTAAGGTGGCGTAGATAACGTTACCAATTATTACAAATAAAATTTTAAAATATTCTGTACATTCAACTTACCGAATGAAATGTAACGAGTTAATAATGTCTGTACTAGAAACAACATTTTGACATATTTATCGAATCTAATTAATAATTTATAACTTTTACTCCGTAGGAAAATAAAATAAGAAGTTAATCTTCTTCTTCCAAAAGAATTATTCTACGTTTATAATAAGGACTTAACAGGAATTAATCTGTTTTAAAATAATATACATAGGGATCTCAGGTTTTCGAAACTTACAATTTCTATCAGACTTGGAGTCTGTCAAAGAGAGCTCTCTCTGTTTTAGACTTTTTTGGCCAATAGTATTGGAATTTGGACCAGTGAAATTACAAACTAAAGATACGTTTTTCGAACCTGGATCACCAATCTACTTTTGTTTTAGTTGACAAAGATAAAAACATCCAGATAGATCCATTAGGCTCATAGCTTTTGTGCTCAGGATATCCAGGTACCAATTTAACATGGCTGCGAGTGTTCGAGAAGCAAAAAGATTAGGTTTTCCATAAATCTGTTATATCGTCGGAGTGATATTGTAGTTTAGGACATAGATGGAAATGGGACAGCTGCATCATTATTTCGGATATGTGACTGTTTTTTAGTAGGATCTATAACATTTGTTTAAGACACCCACGTAGTTCAGGAATGCTTCCAACGAATCAATATATCCAAACTGACATATTGAGTTTGAGTTTTCTAGGTCGCGAGATATCACAACTCTTCATTCAACTATCATTGCAATAACATCTGAGACAGGCTATTTGTTGTTATTAGGCGTCTTGAAAAGTGTTTAGCTCAAAATGTTCTTAATAACACCAATCCTGAACATTAAAGAGAAGATATGCAGTAGCTATTTCAAAGTCCTTGGCATGATAAATATACTTCTTAACTTACTCCCTCTGAGCCATTTTGTTTCCCGTTAATGGTAGAATTGTAGAGCTTAATCTATCACTGAAAAAAACTTCATCTAAGAAAGTTAATCTGTTTGATGATTGTAAAAAGATATTCGTAAACTTTAGTTGGTCTTATAGTTTATATTAGAAACGGCAAATAGTTAAATAATTATTAGCACGTGTTATAACTTTTTCTATTGTGTTTAATCATGTCTATGCACGACTCAAAGTTATATCAAAGGTTTGCGTAATAAATATTGCAAATTTGGAGGAATATTTTTCAATGATGGACATCTTTGTTGATGTAGGATGTTATTATTAATGTCCTGTTATTCTTTCCTTTTTTTATTTGTATGTGCTCATCATGTACGCCTTAAATAATAATACCAAATTTCAAATGTTTACAGAACATTTGAAAAGCAATGAGTTAGGAACTCACAATACAGAAACATTATTGAAGAACAACCAAAACCAAGATACCAACTTTATGGTGAATGGATTGAACATACCTTATAAATTATACTTTAAAATATTTATTTGCTCAAATTGTCTTAAATTGGCCGGTATATTTCAGATGAATCTACTAAAAAAAAGTGTTTTTAAGATGACAAAAGTCTTGTAATGAAATAAAGCTTTACTTTGTTAATTTATTATAGTAATATATTATTATAGTAATATAAAGTATTATGAAGTAAAATCGCGACCCCACGACATTTGACATTTGATCGATAGCTGGATCTAACGGCATATTTCTGACTTTACGAAGCTATTTGTTCTGAAACGCCTAACTATTAGTATTCATATTTCTATCTTGACAAATTTTAGCAGCAACCTACTATATTTGTTCCTTCATTATTAACTCTTAAGGAAACTTTCAATAGCCTATATACCCCATTTTGGATCAACATAATTTTTAAAATCGATCTCTTTATTTGAAACGACGATTAAAAAGTAAGACTCTGGAGCTCAAGCTTGCTTCTTGCCAAATTTCATCAAAACTCTTTCAGTATTTTTGAAAACTTAACAGATAGACAGAGCTACTTTCATATTTATTATAATATATAAATATGGTTCTGTTTATTTTCTCCATGGTTACATTGACGCTTAGCTTTCGCCAGTAGTGGCAAAATGGCCTGTGGCTATAGGGAATATTAACCATCTACGGAAACAGGAAATCATATTCTTTATACACGGTGTTATATTAACCACTTAACAGCCTTTACAATTGTGTAGAATTTTTACGTTTCGGCTGAGTATTTCTGTTTAGTACCGTAAGTGATTATGAAGCAGTGACGAGATTAGATCTAATGGAAACATAAAAATACCTGAAGTTAATAACCCAAAAAGTGAAAAACAATGTATTAAAATAGAGTTCTAAAAATTAGAGAGATATAATTATATACAATTTATACATTACTTTAGAAATGTTAACCCTACACATTGTTATTTATTCAACTAATTTCAGGAACAATGTACTGATTTTCAAGTTAGTGATTAATTAAATTAATACCAATACTGTATTGAACATGGCCTTAAATTTTGTTTGTTTGTTTAAATACGCTAATGAGAGGAATGCTCTATTAACTCACAAAGCCAAGCCCTAAATTATTTTAGGCGTTAACAAATTAAGTTCTACTCTACGAGATGTCTTAGTATGCGTGATAGACATCTGGAGTTTTGTTTTAAAGAACAGTAGCAATTCCCTTAATTAATTAAGAAATCACTAATATTTTCTTTCTTTGAAGCTTATGACTTTTGTTAGAAGTGGGGTCGAAAGTATTCCAGGGTCCTGATCGATGCAGCGACTTTACATATCACTAGGTGACCTGTATACTATTGCGCTATTGACGTCTTATATAGTTTTTGTTTCATAAAATAATTATATATAATAAGTATTATAATTTACAATGAACAGATCTATATCTGTTTGAGTTAGATACTAATCTACCCACGGGGTAGGGGTAGATCAGAAACGAAGGCTTTGCGTGCTACAAAAAATATCGAAATAACTTCTTCTCCTTATTAGTGGAAATTAAAAATAAGCATCAGCTGACTTAATTTAGGACATAAACGCGCATAATATCTTCTGATCATTTACTGTGATATATCACTTGTTATGTTTATTTATATATATAAATAAATTGTAATTTATACAAACAACAAGACATTAAATTGTTGAAAGCGTTAGACGTAACTCCATATATTAGCAACTATTGAATCGTCTGATGGAAAATTATCAATATTACGAGTATTAATACATTAACATGTCTTGTAGTACCTTATTGCAATAAAATTAGCGTACACAAGCTACACATAATTATGTGATATTAACATGAGAAATTATTTATAATTATATCGATGATCTCTTGTTAAGAGGCTTAGGTTACGGCGGCCATTTTATGGTTTTAGTCCAGGATATTTTACAGTGCACAAGAGTAAGTAAACATGTGCAATATCTATTCTGACACTCGTATTACACACTCAAAATGTCTATATAATCTTTTAATTGTTTAGTGTTTTAGACCGTGATCTTAGGAACTACCAGCCCTGTAAGAACCGATCGAAGAGGAAGTTATACATCGTATATATGTATGTATAATATGTATGTATATATTTCCAAATACCATGTGAATGCTTAAATAGATTCAAATTAATTTTAAACTACTTTTACATTAGCATGACTTGAGGTACTTAATAAAGATTTACTATCACAAGTAACAACAGGTAAACGGAAAAAAATTGAAAAAAATCGTCCGACGTATCCATGTGCATTTCCACACGATTTTTTTCTTTTATCATCGTTTACAGGACATATTGAAAACTAAAATTAATGCAATCTAGATCATCCCGAAGAAGGATATCCGAGACTAATAAAAAATATGAAAATATGCCAATAATCTATTAAAAAGTTTTGACGAAGCGAGCCTGTTATTACTTTACCCGCTCGTGGCTGATATTTGACCGGCCAAGTTAGATTGCATTTATTGTACATATTAATTTAATGATTATTATTAAACGCCAAGCTAGATTAATAACTAAACAAACTCGGATTTATTTTCTAAAATATAATTCGTTTTGATTCTTTTAAAAGTAAAGAAAATTTGAAAGAGAGATAAAATCATTTGAATGGAATATAACTCAATGATCTTGTTTGAATTATCTATGGTGTTTTATTATTATATAATACTACATTATATAACAATGGCGAAACTATTATTTTAAACATACAAGAATAATTTACTTCATTAGTCTTAATTTATTTTTAATTGGATCTCTGCGTAAAATCAAAAAATATATTATAATTAGAAATATATATATTCGAAAATAAACATCAAAGAAAATTAAGAAACGTTCGCATATCACATATTTTAAAATCAATCTACGTTAAGGGAGCAAATTCAATTGACAGCCTTGACGCAAAATAGCTTTTTCGTTATGAGCTCATTCACAAATTGTATCCAGTGTCAATGGCATCTAATTTCATAAACATTACGCAATTTTCATCTTGACCGACTTCGCAGAAAAATTAGGACGTATATGTACGTGACGTCGGTAAATTGCATTCGTATTGATTAAAACACGTAGTCGTATTATTTTAATTATTGTAAAAAATAAATTTGTCAAACAAAAAATGTTTAGGGCATATCTTGGAATTCTCAAGGCGAACCATGTGAATAAAATTATATTCATGACAATAACAACATAATTGTGACCCGATTGCAGTCTGTTTATAAGCTCACGGTGTTCTTAGCTATGTTATAATATGATAAAATACAAATTAATCGATGACAGAAGTCGGATGATGGCAGTAGTCGAGTCGAAGTCGACCAAAACAGTCGCTACGTTACTACTTAACGGACAATCAGGAGTCGCACGCGCCACCGATCGCTCGCGACTAAATCGATTTTAAATTCCGTGATATATTTTGTATAGTTATTACACACACACGTAAAGATAATTAAATAAGAAAAATATATACGTGTAGTATGTTAAAAACAAATGAACCAAACACTAGCAGTCAGTAATCAAAATGACGTTGCGGGTCGAAGTACCCGGAGAAAAGATCGCGAGTTTAGATTCATGCAAGTGCAAAACGTATGATAAGGAAATAAAAAAAACGGAGACAAAATTAAGCGGGCGTTTAAAGGAATTTATCAAAACAGCATGGGCTCTGAAATCGAAAGTGACCGTGGAACCGTATGTAATATGTTATGTGTTACCGAGTGTTTTGGCGGGTCTAGCTGTTCAGAATTTGTGCTTAGAGAAATCATGTCTAGTGAATTTAAAATACGACGAACAGACATGCCTTCATATCATGCAAGGGCGTACGCACAATTATACAGAACAAGAGAAGAGTGTCCAAAAAATGGTAGCCGGTATGACTGCATGGAGTTTTCCGTTGCAAACGGCGTTGCCAGGAATACTGACCCTTTTTGTCGGTGCATGGAGCGATCGCACGGGCAATCGGAAGAGTTTCATGGTGCTTCCAATTTTAGGCAAATTATTATCAATTTTTGGTATTATCCTGAGTACAGTATTCTTCCTTCAAGTTGGTCTAAACGAAACAGCCCTCATAGAGGGTCTGCCTCCAGCACTGGCCGGTGGTCGCGTTGCCATGACGATGGCTGTGTACAGTTATATTACGGACATTACAAGTGATTCCGAACGGACTTTCCGCTTAGGGATTATTACGGCTATACTGACTCTAAGCAGACCGATCGGTCTTGCTCTTAGTGGAATAATGACAAAGCGTTTCGGTTATTACGGTGTTTTTACAGTAGCGTGCTTTTTCTACATGGTCGGTTTCGTCTACATCGTGATTCGACTGAAGGAAAAGACTAGGAAAAAAATAGACAATGACGAACCCCAGACGATATTCTCAATGTTCTCAGCGCAGGACTTTGCGGCAACAGTGAACGTTGCTTTCAAGAAGCGCCAAGGTTCGAGGCGTATGCAAATTATATTGGTGATGTTTGCATACATGTTCATCGTTGGACCCGTTTTAGGTAATTATCTCAAGTATCTTCAATATTATTATGAATATCTTAAACATTTAAAAATAAAAAAAGTCCTTTATTTTTAACGAATATTTTTTTGAATGAATTGCAAACAGAATGTAATGTTACTCCAAAATATTGTTAATCAAACAATATCGTATGCTGTATTGTCGTCGTAAAACATGCCACATGTGTGCGGATCGCTTGATTTTATTTACATTTTACGACCAAATACAAATTTCCTTTTTCTTTCGTTATTGTTCAGCAATAAATCAACGACAAATCTCAAGCTGTAGTGTAAATATAATTTCAAACTCTTAAACGAAATAAATAGCAATTTAAGAAATTAATTTCGCTTAAGTAAATAATATATTTATTATAAACTAATAATATATCCAACAGTCATAGATTCATCTGTACTGTTTTTCATAAATAAATTAGATACGGCTATTACTTTTTCATATTTAATTATTATTAGTTATTTTCAAAAAGTGCTCTAAAACAGACGCATAAAACTTCGAAGTCGCTTAAATTAATTCATAATATTCTATTCAATAAAATTATAATACTTTGAACTTTAGTTCGAGTGGACCATTATTATCAATTTATAAAAACAAAAAATAGTGTCACTTTACGATTTATTTAAATATCACTATTTACTCTATGTCAAGTAACTATTATCGTGGGTTAAAGTTCTTTATTCATCAACTGTACCTACTAAATAATTAGCTTTATTTACTATTTAGAATGACAATAACTTGTATCCATTTGTCTAATGAATTTAGAAGAGAAACGATCAGAGCGGTTTTCGACAAACTTTAGTATCATAAAATGCAGTTAGTTACAAAGCCTACAATCTGATATTATTGTTTAATATATTATTGACGTCCTCTACTAATTTTTTATATGAAATTTTGTGAATAGTCTATAAACTTATTTTATATGGTAAAAAGTATATAAGAAATGTAATATAATTTTTAATTATTGAATAATTTGAATTTAATTTGTCATATTCTTGATTGTGATGCTATTTCCAAAGATTGTTAATTTTCAGTGACATGTTAGTGTTGCGTCTTATTTAAATATTATCTCCACAATATGTTATTTATAATTGTAATAAACGGCGATAGACGGACATAAAATAAACAAATGATTGTATTGATACAATTAATACATATAATGTGTACATATAATAATAATAAATATATACTTAATAACTACCTACATGTTCTACGTAATGCTGTCTGGCAGAGCATTCTGATAAAAAATAACAATGATATATAAATTATTTAAGACATAAATTTTAATAAGATTTTTATATACACTATATATATATTAACCAGTATTTTTTTTTTAAATATATTTTTCTTCGATAACATAATTTGATCGAGTTTAAATTATATATGAATTAACTTTAACTTATTACTTATAATATATTATGAAAATATTCGACAATTACTAAATATTTTAAATCGTCTCAATATATTTTAATTACAAAAAGAAATGCCTTCTCACATACAGTTATAGTGCAAGAGTCACTAGGTCGATTTCTATGAAGTATCGAAATAAAGCGATACTGCGTGATAGCTGAGGCAAATGTTAAGTCATAGATAGCTCCTAAGCCCTCCTACGTGACCTATCAGACTAGACAAAGAGCATATGTCGTATAAATCGAGATAGTGCGTCACTTAACAACACACGTATGAAATTAATGTTACAAATTGAGGCTATTATTTAATCGTTATAATTACAAATTAAAAGTATACAGTTCTTTACCTGGCTCCCTTCTTTGGATGACTTATTATTAGCATAATTCAGTTTGTGTTAAGTATAAATTAATGTTGCCACCTTAAATATATTTATCTTTTTTCTAATGATAAATTTATCTTTATAAACAATATTTACGTTTTTTTTTATTTATTCTATAAATACCAAGTTATCCAAAAAATAAAATATAATCTTAATAACTGAAAAATCAAATAAAAAATATTACCGCTAGGACATGGCTTATGAACACGTGATTCTTAAATGAAAAATTGGGTTTCAAATCCTGGCAAAAGCCTCCTAATTGTCATGTATTTAATTTGTGTTTTTAATTTATTGGATTGTGCTTATACACGTGTATGGCGGGGGAGGATATATCGGACTTCATGTGTCGGATAAAAAAACTAAGCCTTTAACTGATATACGAATTAAAAAAATAATAATAATTAAATTTGTTTGCAGTCATATTATTAATCTATTTTTTATTTAAAAAAAGTATATATCGCTTGAACTTTTCATTGTTATCAAATGGACTCATTAGTACCTACGCTATAATATGTGTATTATTTACGGCTTCTTTAATTGTGAGTAATTATTTTAATCCTCTATAAAATTATTCTATTGTAATCTTGCACCATGTGTTATGAGAGCAACGTGAATCCAATAGGAATATATGAACACATATTCTGATTAAACGTTAAGGTTTCATCCCATGATATATGTATATTCTCAATAATAGCCGGCTTATTAATATTGCTTTACTCGGAATTAACTCAAACGAATTATATCCAGAACGAATTCATATTAAAAACTATTAAAAGCATTTTAAATAACAAAAAAGTTTAAAAGTAATATGATATAATTATTAACAAACAGTTACATATAAATTTAATTTAAATTATTATATTATATTTATTTATTAAAATATCCACAGTCAATTATATATGTAATATAATTTATATATGTATAATGTTGTGAACATTTTTGTAGCCAATTAGGACTTTGGTCGATTGACAAAATCAATTTTCCGGACTGATATTTTCTTCCTGTCATCTAAGCGCTTAGATCTTCTTTAATTATTTTTGTTTTTTATCGATAAACAGATTCACTCAAGAGGAATGTTTATGCGTATAACACATATACATTAAAGTAGAGAAAAGCCGCAAAAGTCACTTTTCCAAACCGAAAACAAGAAATACTTTTTTATGTTTTTTCTTTACACTGAAAGTTGTATATAGATACATTTGTGTGCCTATAAAGAATATACAGTTAGTTTAGTAATAAATCATACTTGCTATTTTGATTGTTTCCGTTCTGGAATTCATTGTGGAATGAAAGCCGTAGAAACAAATATATAAGATTTATTTACATAGAATATAGATACTCTTGCCATGTGATGGAAGATACCAAAAAATATACGAATAATATTGCATAAATTAACTCAACATTTATTCCAGTATAAATGTTTTTAACGTATATTACGCAAATGCCGTTTGCAAGCGACTATGCATGCACTGCAATTACACTAATTTATGCGTGATTAAGTTACATATATGATTTAAACTAAAGTCAAATTTATTTTCTATTTATGTATATGGTATAATATAAAGGATATTAAACAAACACCCTTTGTATTATACCATAATAAACACAAAAGGCGAGATGGTCCAGTGGTTAGAACGCGTGTTTCTGAACCGATGATTGCGTGTTCAAACCTAGGGAGGCACCACTGAATATTCATGTGCCTAATTCGTATTTATAATTCATGTCTTTCTCGGCGATGAAGGAAAACATCATGAGGTGAGGAAACCTGCATGTGTCTAATTTAATAGAAATTCTGCCACATGTTTCACCAATCCGTATTGGAACTCCGTGTTGGAATACGTCCCCTTCTCCTTAAAGGGAGAAGAGTCCTTTAGCTCAGCAGTGGGAAACTAACAGGCTGCTGTTGTTTTTGTAAACAAATATATTAGCAGACTAATTTAGCAACAACCTGTTAATCGCCATTGCCTTAAAAATATATGAATATTCCTATTTAAATAATGAATGAAGCCCAATGCAGTACCTACAAGGTGGGTTAAATCCAGTCACTTATGAATTATTAATTTATCTCGCAATGAGCTGTGAAGGAAAACATCCTGCAAATGTCGAAATAAACTCTGATGCATAAACTAAAGTGGTAGAGTAAGCTCCAAATACTTAATACAGGAGGTTAGCTCTTAACCAGAAACAGAGTTATCAGTTTCTTACTTTATTTTTTCTTTTATTAAGATGTAAAATTTAATAAATAAAAACTCTTGTAAATTGAAATATACATAATTTAATTGAAACACTCTGTATTTGTACCTACAGTAGTTTGCGAAAAAAAAATAGAATAATGAATACAGAGATAATATATCTTAGAAGTAACGTTAATATTTTCTCTGTTTATGTAGGTTATAGTTCACACGTGTCACATGCTTAAGATTAAATTATTATTCAGATCAACATACTCTTTAATATTATCATTGTAGCTGGCTTCCTTTTACACATGAAACATAAAAATATTTATGTATAAATAGCTGCTTATTGCGACATAGTATTTATAATTAAAGTATATGAATTTCATACAATTAAATATATATATTTATAATGTTCTTCTTAGTTGAGGAAAGATTATCTCTATCTTTTCCGAACCATACATAGATTTCTCAAACATAGAACTTGTCAATGTTTGGGAAACATTTAAAACTAATTCACTTAGCTCGTCCTATATCATAATTACGACACAGACTATCTATACTAATATTATAAATTCGAAAATAACAATTGAGTGAAATCTTTCGAGTGCTAATCTTTCATAGCCAAAAAAATAGACCGAATTTGATAAAGCAAACTCAAACCCTAAGGAAGTAGTAGCGTCTAATCGAAGTATACGGTCGCATCGCTTACAAAAATGTCACTCTAAAAACAAATTGACAAATGAAAAAAAGACTGACACGAACCTTTCTATGTTTCGACAGTCAATAAATCTTAAAATAATGGACGAACATAAAATGCGTCTACCATCAAAATACATAAAAGAAATACGATTTTTGTGGACTATGCTGACTCCTTTATTTTCAACCATTGCAACTAATTTGATTGACTAAAAGTTAAGGGTTAACGAGCAAAGCGACTAGGATATTTCACAATAATAAACAATATTTGTTAATTTTAAGTCCCATTATTTTCGGTAACATACTCCAATAATAATAGAACTCAGTAAATTTTCAGCTCTGCCACCGGAATTACATTCATTGGTAAATATTTTGAATATCTGTAGTTTGTTGCATTCGCTTAATTTATACATTATTAGTACTTAAATTGCAGTTTAATTCCAGGATTACACTGAAATATTTAGCATGTTTTAACTGTTTGCAATTCTACAGAATATAGCCAATAATTTAATAACATTAAATGTTTTTTGTTAAATTGTTAAATTAATAGAAACTCGTTACAGTATTTTCTATATACAAAAAAAAAAAAAAAACAAGTAAAAATTGACTTTTTATATTATCTATATCGGGTAAATCCTTGCTATTTTTGTAATACTTATCGTTACATAGTGTAAAACAAAGTCGGTTTCTCTGTTCCTATACCCTATGTATTTTTAAATCTTTAAAACTAAGCAACGGATTTTGATGAGGTTTTTTTAACAAATAGAGTGATTCAAGAGGAAGGTTTATATTCATAACAGAAAAACACTGATAATTTTAGAAGGTTCAAAATGATGTCTTACATTTTTTTGCGCTCATGTTGCAAATTTCACCCGTGAAAGCGTGCCAAGCCGGGGCGGGTCGCTAGTATTTTCATAAAAGTAGTTGAATTTATTGTCACAGCAATACGTGACAAATTTAGTTAGAAGCGTTGAGATGAGTACAAGAAATCAGGTCATTTTTTGTTTATTTTGGCGTTCTCAGATATAATTTATAAACTACGTTCCATTTAGCTTATCTTCAACCTACATGTTTTGACTAAATCCTTACATTACATATTATTGTAATAACACGTGGGAATATAAATAATTTTAAGTATTTTTCTTCGTCGTATTTTAATTGTACTATAAAGTTTATATGAGATATTACATTAAAGTGAAATACATATTTTTTGTGTTTGTTTTGATTTTGCTCGCGTGGTATTCAATCTTCATGATATTCAATACGTGGTATTCAATATTCTGAGATAATCAACGTTAAATAAAAAATAATAATATACAAGATATATAAAAATTAACAACCTATTAGAGTGCTGATGAGTAAATCTCCGTCTCCGAATTTGAAACTTATTCCATAACGCTGTTCCAATACCAGCGGTAGATACACGTAGTAAATTCTCGTCCGCCAAGCCAAGTGCAGTTCACGGTTGTTATCTTCACCGTCAAAGACGAGATGAATTATCAATACAATTTAAGCACATCGATTCAGTGATTTTCAGTAGTTCAGTGGACCCGGATTTGAAATAAGCATTATCGGTTAAGATTGAAGGTCACTGGGCCAGCACGACTATTTATACAAGTCTAATCTTTGAAATATAAATGAAGAATAGAGTATTTTTTATAAAAGTTAGTAAAAAATATAGTAACGAAAATAATTTAAAAAAGAGCTATACTTCAAATTTTTGTTTTGGTTCGTTGTCATGTTTTAGGCAAAAAAGCTAGCCTACGCCCTTCCTTGAAGTTTAAGTTTGCCTTACACCAAAATTTCATCAAATTCGGTTCATTGGTTTGATTCATCATCAACATAAACATTTGTAATATACTTCATATTATGTAATTCAATCACTTACCATTATTGAAGTTTATTATTTATTTTTTTTATGTTATAGGTTGGCGGACGAGCATATGGGCCACCTGATGGTAAGTGGTCACCATCACCCATAGACAATGACACTGTAAGATATATTACCTTACATCGTCAATGGGCCACCAACCTTGGGAACTAAGATGTTATGTCCCTTGTGCTGTAGTTACACTGGCTCACTCACCCTTCAAACCGGAACACAACAATACTGAGTACTGTTATTTGGCGGTAGAATAACTGATGATTGTGATTACGATAAAAACTATAACGTTCTCAGTATGTACTAGAATGACCATTATGAAAGATAAAGATTGTGTACTACTATACCAATTTATTAGAAACGCTATGGAATTTATTTGAAGAGGGTGAAGTTGGCAAGCAGCCACTTGGATGATTTTTATGAGTAGAATTGACTTAATATTATTAAGATTATAAAATATCAACATCCTTATGATATGAAAGATTTTTATTGGTAACAAGTAAATTTAAAACTTTTCAGTACAGTTTATTAAAATCAATATTTCAGAGATAATTTATTGAACGCATTTGAAATGACAGTTATAGTTAAAAATACTTATTTTATTTACATGTTACATGTAAATAAAATAAGTATTTTTTTTGATAGATTATTTAATGTACAGATGGTACTCATTTTTATTTCGTTTTTTTTAATACCATAATTAACTTCATCTTTTTAATAATAGCTGCTATCTTTTATTTATTTATAGTAAGTAAAATTATTTTAAAACAATACAACAGTTGAGTTCTTTCTTCTAAGCTAGTGAAACCAAAGCGTCAGAAATTAGCTCCTTCCCGTGCAAAAAAAAATTTAAATACTAAAAAAACGTAACTGGATTTAATTTAAATTAATAGAAACCTAATATTCGCTATATATACAGATTGTGTAATATACACATACTCATATGTATGAATGATTAAATGTATGTAATATATTCTTGAGCTTATTTACAATAAAATCATGACCGTGGATTTCTTTCAAAAATACTACTAGGATTTACCAATGTATCCAAGTTTCGATGCCCTGGGCAAATCAAATCAATATGAATCAGGCCTCCTGTCACCAGTGAAACCAAATCATATGTGACAATATTTAGATAAGTATGAAAAGTTCGTCTATTTAATTAATTTATAAACAGCTACTTTTTATTTTTAAAAGATATCTACACAAAATCGTTGCCTTTCAGTTACTGTGCAAATTTTCTTTCCAATTTATATACCTACGGATTAGAAAACGATGTCTTTTTTATGAATAATACTAGTATTGAATTGGTTCGACAATTATTTAATATTTTTGTTTAAATAAACTAAAAAGTAATAACAATTTACTTTAAACTAAATACGATATAACATAAGACGTCATTGCCAATTGATTATATAGAATTTTCAACATTTTTGTGTCGTTTAATTAGCCTTGCCATACATAATTATACATGGAATTACCAACTACAAGTTCTGTTGATTAATTAATGTAATCACAGATGATATGAATTTAATTAAAATTAAGACAATTATTCTGTTGCATTTATTATGCAACGTTTATATCTAATTTTATTTATAGTCTGTTTAGGAAGTCGCCGTCGGTGTCATCGCCTATTTACAGATTCGTTGTTTTTTTTTTCTTGTTTGCGAGACTAATAGTTCTTTTTTTGAAATTAAGGTGAGGCGCAGATGACGTACTGGTTCACTCGCTACAAGTTCAAATTCACCGAAATCGACTACAGCTTGTTCCTCACATATTCGGTCCTCGTTGGTACCATTGGTAAGTAAATTCAGTTAATATAATATAAGAGTTAGAACGCGTGCATCTTAACCGATGATTGCGATTCATGTGCTTAATTTGTCTTTATAATTCATCTTGTGCTCAGCGGTGAAGGAAAACATCGTGAGGAAACCTGCATGTGACAAATTTCATAAAAATTCTGCCACATGTGTATTCAACCAACCCGCATTGGAACAGCGTGGAGGAATATGTTCCAAACCTTCTCCTTAAAGGGAGAGGAGGCCTTTAGCCCAGCAGTGGGAATTTACAGGCTGTTGTTGAAATAAGTCTAAATGAAAACATACGATAAGGAAATTAATAAAAAGGAAATTTAGATAAATATTAAACTACGACTTGATTTCGTAGAGTTTAGAATTAATTGTCATCAACCACCAATTTAGATAACAAATATGTGTGCATTTTTCGATCTTTACGAAACCATATTCAGCTTAGTATTCATGCTAAGCTAGATAGGAACTACCCTAATCATGAGTTGTATCAGCGGCAATCAGTAATTTGAATGGTTTGTGAAATCAAAAAAATAAAACGCCTTAAGTCCCATTATTGACAAGGCATTGAAGATTTAATGATCAACTTATATTTCTCCTTGCTAATTACTATCGACCAAGATAACCTTTGTTCGTCTATCTATATATCAGATCAATGACCTGTTCATTACAATTATGTAAATTAGAAAACATTTTCGGATATTGACAGTAAATATTCAATTTGTAACATATATATTTTTAATTTTGAAATTGAGAATAAGTAAATTTTAAATAAAGATGAAGCAAAGTGTTAGGTAAGGATGGAATGATTACAGTACCTGTCTATATTAAGCAGACATTGTTAATTATACGTATTTCACGCAACGGAGCGTGAAAATAAGAGAATCTATGGTTGACTCGATTATAAACAATCGATCACTTCGATGAAATAAACGATTTCCCAACCAGAGTTCATGGACCTACGGCTCAGATTTTGCGAAAGACAGACCAGTTTAAAAACTTTTACATTGTGACCTTTTATCTAATTTTGTTTTGCTCTATTTTTATTTATGACTTGTAAAATGTAGTAAATCTTGTTACTATGGTAGGCACGATTAAGTAGAGAGCAAGTTCAAGTTCGTTATCGATTGTTTTTTTTTTGGAATTCATTTAAAATAATTCCATAAAACCTACTTGTAGTTCAACTTCATAATATTTACAAGATTTGTCCCTAGTAATATTACAGTGAGATTAATTTTTTTTTTTTTATTCATCTGATTCCTTTAAAACAAATACCATAAAAGTTCCCAATTTTTTTTAAAAACATGTCATACATTACACTGAAGTTAATTTGTATTATAATAATTTGTTATAAATTATTTTTGAGTTAAATTTTTTTGCAATCGATTTGAATTTCACAAGGATTTTAGATTTTCAATAATATTAACCTAAAATTTCCGTTGTTATGTTTGCTTAAGATATATATTTCCTCTTATTAACAATTATTCATCAACAAGCTGATAATGTCTCATTACCGGAAAGAGATTTCTATTCAAATAAACGCTAAGTCAAATTGTTTCATTACAGCAAATATTAATATTAGCGTGGGAAATTCTCAGTAATGTAACATTTTGAAATAAATAAATTTACTTACATGAATAAAAACACACTAACTGGAGTGTTACAGGTTATAATTAACTATTTCCATGTGGCATTTTATTGATTTTACCAAGTTATTTGTTGATAGAGCTGTAGGCAAATATATGGACTAGATTCTATCGGTTTTTTTTTTGTTAGAATATATATTAGAAACCAGTGATACTTACTTACATCTATACCAAATTTATTATTATTGTTATATTATAGCTTTGTATTTAGCCTAATATGCGATTCTATCATCTACTTTGTCTTTGACAGGATCCTTCGTAACAATATATTTATTCAGCAAAAGGTGGAAGATAGAGGACAGTATTATTGGCATCGTTGCGTGTGTGAGCAGGATAGCAGCAAGCTTAGTATACGCGCTAGCTCCGTCTCGAACTGTGTACTTCCTGGGGCCAGTATTGGACATGTTCAGCTCCGCGGGCGCAACTTCCCTGAGATCAATTGCTACGAAACTCGTGAAGGCGGATGAAGTCGGTGAGTTGTATTCCAGCTAATATTATAAACGAAAAGTGAATTTATTGGTTACCCTTTTTTACCCAACAACGGTGTCCGGAACCCAACAAATCGTTTAGATTTATTGCATAGCGATAGTGTACGGACCGAAAAATGACTTTTTATCCCTGAAAAATATGAGAGTGCAATCGGATATAAAGCAATTTTATACTTACACATTATAACTATATACACATCTTAACGATTTTATTACTATGAGTTATAACACCTCAGTCTTTAAAATTAAAATATATAAAATAAATTTGGATATCCATAAACCCTAATGTTTTATATGCGAAACATTGACTGCTGATTTGTCCGTGAGTCTGATTTTTTTTATAAAGAGACACTTTTAATTAAGGGATTTCAATGAATCTAAGTCACTTATTATTCTTAATTGAAATTAGGGTTTATCGATAGAATTTCATCTTGGCAAAATAGAAATACAAAAGTTTAGGATTTCGATGTCAACAATCATTAATAAGAATTATGAACTATTACGAAGTAAATTTCTATTTTAATGAAAATTACATATAAAGAACATTGTATGCATTCGTATATGTCTATTTAATTACGCAATATGACAGGTGTATAAACCAAACATAGATAAAAAGTGACGCGTGTTTAATTATATTATGTACAATAGAAGTAGGACCAATTGATTACAATTACATTAAAATAATATGACTTATTTAAAGAATATAGAACAGAAACTTTAGATGGTTAAAGTAAAAAATAAATAAACATATTTTAAGAATAATAAGCAAATGTCTTAGAGCATGAATCCAAATCTGTCATACATAGTCAGTTTGAAAAAATTAGGTGTGACAAAGGGACATTCAGGGATACCATATACAATGAACAGTATTGCGTTAAACAAAATACAAATGTCTTGAATTGACAATTAATGCAAAGGAAAACCTTTTTGTTTGTCGCTAGAATAAAAAAAAATAATGAAACAACATCTAACATTTTCCATATCTGTATATGACAAATTTATAATCATAATTGTATCAGTAAATAATTTATTTTAATAATAACCTGTTACTATTTGTTTTCAACACAAAGGCCTTGCTATTGTGTAACGCAGTGTCTGTCAAATGATAAAATATCGAATCTTCCATCATCATTTTCAGGGTTACCTACTAAGCATTGACTAAGAAAATTTTGTTACAGTTTTTGATGGCAACATTTAAATAATTTAAAAGCAATTTTTAATTAATAAACTCATTATGTAAATAATTTTCAATTTACTCTAATAAAATGAGAGTAGCTCACCTTCTGAAGACGGTCCGTTTATTTTGAATTGATCTTGACATTTAGCTAAAAGTCAATTCGTTTTTGTTTTTTATGTAAAATAATAATAAACGTAAATTTTGAAACGTCATATAGAGTGAAACAATGTTAACTAAAGCGCAATATATTTTCATTTGTTTAACGATGTTTGTTTAATAAGTCATAACATATTAGTTTTCTTGTCACTACAGCTGATTTTCACAAAGAGATAAAACGACATATTCAGTCAATGACAAAGCTAAATATTTATTTAATATTGATACTTTACTGTAAACGTATCTACCAACAACGTTTAAAGGATGCCCTATAGGCATATCGCAGACAAGCGTATGATCTCAACGTCATTACACTTAAAATGGACAGTTAATACATGAATGAAGCTATTTATTAGTAGTTGGTTTGTAAACCTGTCGAATTTGAAGACCTCGCTTATAATCTATGGTTATGCCATTAAACAGTTACATTTTTTCTGTCATGAAAATTACAACAACCCCATAGACAACACACATGGCGTTTATTTCATACGATTAATTAACGCTTCGTTTCAATTAATTGTCACTTATTATTCTATATTTATTAAAAAAAAAACATAAACATTTATGATAATTAAACAACCTCTTTTTAACGACTTTAACAGTGACTGTATTCCAAAGTGACTGCACAGTTTCACTTGAGTGGCTCGGCAATTCATTGTACCTACTCGTATAACAGAAACAGGAAAATTCCAAAGGCATCTGGAAATTCCATTACAATCAGTTATCTGATACATTTGACATATCAATATATGTTCCCCCATACTTTGGGGAACCTTTTGTAATTAGTAATTATTACATATATCATATGTTTTGAAGATAACGTCTACGTTACTACTAAGTTGTATTTTTTTATGTATCTTCAGAATTGGCATTTGAGCGATATTCTTATATAGTATAGTTTTTTTTTTTTCGTCATGTCAGTATTGCTACCGATATATATATATAATTGCCTATACAGAGAAAAAAAGATTACTCAGGAGAATTTAATACCTTAAAGTAGTTAAAAACTTTTATGAGGAATTTTTAATTATTTCTAGTTAAGCATTTTAAGCAAAAAAAATAAACACTGATTAACATTTAAATTACTATATTAATGCTAAAAAAATTACTTCCTACTTTTTATTTTAATAAAAGAAATATATTTATGACTTTCTTTAAATGAACGTATATGTTCTTTAGGAATGCATTTCTGACGTGTTTATGTGATTTCTATTCAAGGTTACAACATTTATTACGTTTTTATTACTTCTGATATAATTTATTAATAAATATAGAAATCATTTGAAACAAAAACGTTTGGTCCGACGAAATAATTAGCTACGTTCATTAAGTAAAAGATTAAATTTCATTACACACTTTTGATCTTCTAATAATAAAAGATTAACCTCATAAGATTCGAAATGCTAATTAAAATTATATAAAATTTACGAAACGAAACGTCTTTATATTAAATGAATTGACGTTTTCAAATTATCCGGTGAGTTATTATTATTTAATTGGATATTAAGTACGGATCATTAATAGCTAATAATATTACGGTAACGCCATTTTATTTACTCTATTTAGAAAAACTATCAAAGATATTCGTTTTTTCTTTACTCAATTGAGTTAAACTAAACAGTTGGTTATCATATGTTCCCGATACTATTACAATGTAACTACGAGTGACCGCAATTATATCCTTGTGTATAAAATGGGTAAACGACTAAACAGCAACGATTACTTTTTGATTCGATTGCGAAAAAATGATAATTTGTTAGTTGAAATACAAAAAACACATCAGACTTTTTCAACCACAAAAGGACATAAGTCAAATAAACATCATTTGACATCGAATTGACGCTGTATCAATGGTTGAATAATCTATGATATACATTGTGAATTTTCGAAAAAATGAGATCTTGAACGTCGATGACTTTGGAAGGAAAATTATTATTATATTATAAATAAATATATATATAAACTATTAGTAGTTGACAATATAGCTGAGATATTAACAAGAACGTTGCTTACATAAATCTTAGGTCTGTTTATCTTTATTCTTTCTTCGATTGGAATAGACTTTAGGTTAGTTTTCACGAGAGAGGTAAAAGTTTTTTTTTATTTGCAATTCGGATTTTAAATTATAATAAATTTTAGGCACTGTACTACTTAATAGGCTGTAGATTTTGTGTTAGTTCGCCTGGAATTTTTCTTATTAATAGTTGTTCTCCCTCAAAACATGAATAAACTGTATTTTTGTGTTCATGGATCACGATACAGGTAGAATTACCGACATAATCTCTTATGTTTCCATAAACGCGTAGTATTGTCAGTTGACATCATATGAATGATTTTTTTACAGTGCTCTGTGGTTGGTTAGGGCAGCAAAAATTTTCTTTTCATTAGGTTTAGGTTAGCTGGCAAATGGGTCGTTTTGTGGCAAATAGTCACATACATTGACTCTGTATAAAATATTAAGAATCCTCAATATTACAGTTTGTCATATTTGTTACACCGTTAGTATTTTTTTTTTCGTTAGTGTGGTCATATAGTGGTTACTGTAAGTGTTTGTTATTCTGGTAGTATATGGTGACTACGCAATTCCTTCCCAGGACTTCCACTAAGCCGAATCACTAAGCCAACTGTTATAAATTACATATATACTATATTTAATGAAATAGATTTTACTCACGAGTGCCACTCTTAGCGGTTACTTCTATGCATATAATTGTCCAAACCTGTTTTTTAATGACATAGGATATTGATATTACTATTGATACTACTACTACTACTGGTACTGATGATGTTATTAGTCCTTGGATTATTAAGATTACTTACAAGTCTAAAACTTACGATGATACTGCATATTTTAACTGTAATAAAATAATGGGTTTATTTGACGTCATATTGCTAGCGAATTAAAATTGGATCATTTTGGGTTTTTGTGATAGTAAATTTAAATGTTCTTTAATAGTTCTAGCTAATCATTTAATTCTTAAGCTTTCGACTCGTCTTAATGAGGTTATATTTATAACGCGATGCGGAGATTCATTAAAAACTACTTAGTGGTTTGCAAGTAAGATAAGTTTTTTTACATAAATCGTACGATATATTTTTTTCTTTTTCTTATAATTGTTATAATAGTAAGTTTAGTTCTGGTTGGAAATTCCTTCTGATAAAGCAAGAAAGCCTCAGCAGAGGAACATGAAGAGACTGTTACTTTACGTGTTTACTTTGTAGATACTTATAAGATTATATACATAATATTATTTTTTTCTTATTCTATCAATACGTAACAAAAACTAAGGCTTTCTCTTAAGGCTTAGAATAAATTTTTTCGGAGATATTTTCACAATGATATTCCACTGCGATATATGCACATGAAGTAAAATTTTCGACACATGTAAATATCGTCACGATGTTTTCCTTAACCGCAGAGAAAGAAATAAATTACCCACAAGCGGGATTTCGTGTTTCCATCATCAAAGTTATTTTTATATACATATGTGAAATAAATAGGTGTTTTTATTAGAATAATTATAAAATGTTTATTAGTTAATATCCTTCGAAACCAGGTGACAAGATTTTCCTTCATAAATTAACAATGTAATAAAAGGACATTGCAGATGACTAAAGACGCACGATTTCAATAAAATATTATTACTTTACTGTATTAACATATATGCATAAATGTTTTTAATATTTTATTCATCAGAATATTAAAATACCAAGTACCTTTATAGCTCCTCCCGTCTATTCGTAACAAAAACAAAATTATCAAACGGATTTTAATTAATTTTTAACTAATGAACAACGTGATTCATGAGGAAGGTTTAGGTGTCATTAAATATCTGTGTTAATTGGCTGAAATGCGATAATCATTGCTGTCGGAAGTAAATATACCGACCAAAATAGATTTATATTTACGTATTATATAGACTGTCTAGTAGCTTCTAGTAGCTTAAATAATTACCAAATATTATAAAACAAAGTCAGCCGCGTTTATTTGTCTCTACGCGATAAACTCAAATACTAACGGTATCGGTTTACTTGGTGGTAGGGCTTTGTGCGAGCCCGTCTGGGTAGGTACCACCCACTCATCAGTTATTCTACCGCCAAATAACAGTAGTCAGTATTGTTGTGTTCCGGTTTGAAGGGTGAGTGAGCCAGTGTAACTTCAGGCTCAAGGGACATAACATCTTAGTTCCCAAGGTTAGTGGCGCAGTGACGATGTAAGGAATAGTTAATATTTCTCACAGCGTCATTGTCTATGGGTGATGGTGACCACTTACCATCAGGTGGCCCATATGCTCGTCCGCCAACCTATACCATAAAAAAAAAAAAATCAGTTTTCAATAATAGATTCATCGGTTCAAGAGGTATGTATAAAAGAGCCGAGATGGCCCAGTGGTTGAAACGCGTGCATCTTAACCGATGATTACGTGTTCAAACCCAGGCAAGCATCACTGAATATCTATTGTGCTTAATTTGTATTTATAATTCATGTTATCATACTCGGCGGAAAAGGAAAATTTTGGAAGGAAACCAACCCGCATTGGAACAGCGTGGTGGATTATGTTCCAAGCCCTCTCCTTAATGGGAGAGGAGGCCTTAGCCCAGCAGTGGGAAATTTACAAGCTTTTGTTGAGTTGAGTATATAATAGGTTACGGTTTTGTGTAAATTAACTGAATCATAATTGTTAAAGGCATTAGAAATAAATCGTGGCGCCTGCTTTAAAGGTGTGCGGCGTAAACCAGTAGATTTTAATATTTTTATTACGACATTACGAAAATGGAAGCTAATGGCATATAGCGTGTAATATATATAATGTATGTCTTGAAATGCTCCGTATTGGTACATTTGCAATGTAAACGAAATGACAATTAAGAGAAAATCATTATTATTTATATCTTATTTATTTTAATTGACTATTGCATAGCACCTCTACATAATGACAATTGAGAGGTGACGAAAATCGCTTATTGAAATAAATGTGAAATAATTTTTAATTAGGAAAGATATGTTTACGTTCCTTATACTTTTTTGTTATGCCTGGGATATATTGTTTTGATTGCATGTGATAAATTATATTTCAAAAATGGAATATACGTATATAACAATAAATCTAAACATATACCAAAATATATTTTTATTACTATTTTTGTATGTCAGTCCGTTTAATCTCTAGAATAGCTGGACCAATTTTGACAGGACTTTAGCTGACAGAAAAATGACGTAATAAGGAATACTCCTACAACTAAACTACAACAATAATCTTTTTTTTTTATTTAAACGCGCACGAAGTTGCTAACACAGCTTATATATAAATAATCAATACGAAAGTCTAATTATATTCATGTTATATATCCGTATACTAACAACTAATTAGTTTTTGCGGATAACTCCTAAACTCCGCATAATTATGAAACTAGTTTAAACCAGATCAAAGCAGAAACATGTAAATAAATTCGAATAAAATTAAAACCTTTGTTTCTTAAATGACAATTAATGCTCATTACGGTTATATTTGGGATTTAACTAGTAGGTATCTCAATTCATAATTGGTAATAAATAATTAAAACTAATTGAACATACTGTGCTTATTAATTGGGTTATATTGGAATTATTTGGTTAGCTAATATTGAACTGCAATTATAGTTAATATATGTATCTACTTTATGGTATTTGTGTTAATAGGTATATAACTTATAAATAAATATTAAATGTAACGTTCCGAAGTGAGCTAATATACATTTTGTAAAGTTTTAGTTGCATTTCGACTGCGATCATCAAACGTTTAAAAATCAAAATATTCTTTATTCAAGGCTTAGGAAGTAGGCTTTTACAAGCAATTTTGAATCGACCACCGGTTCGGAATGTAAATTATACCGAGGAGAACGGATACTAAACTCAGGGGATACTCTTTTTCAAAATTTAACAATTAAAAATACAAAATCATGTTAGTAAATATGGTATTATGTAATTCCCTATAAAATGATGACGTCACTCGTTTTGGCTAATTACGATCTGTCATAGAGAACTAGGGCCTAGGGTGTTAGGATAGAACTGCAAAAAAATATATAAAGTTATAATGTCATAAAACACTAATATTACAATTTGTCTACAATAGAAGAGATGATGATTGCTTTTGTATTTGAAACGCGATAAGATAAGCTGAAACGTAATCGAAACGTTTACATTTTAAATGTAATATAATATTTAAAACGTTCAAAGCGAATATTACAGTTTTTACATTATATTAGTTACAGTAAAATTAACGCTTGTCACGTAAATAGTAAAAAAGCAGCTGCAGCTATTTACAGCGCTTTAATACTGTCCTTTACAGTATTGCCTTAAATGTTTTTATTATAACTAGCGGGCTCCAGCTTCGCATGTGTACAATACTGTTACTAAATCTACATAATTTGTTTCTTTACGATATCACTTTAGAAACATCTAAAATTATGAGTGTTTCTTTACTATATTGTCCATGTTTCATGTCCATATACAAAAACCTTCCTCTCGAATAACTCTATATATTAAAAAAATCCAATCATAATCATTTGTGTAATTCTAAGCATTCGTGAGGACAGACGCCGTAAGCGACTTTGTTTCATACCATGTAATGATAATGATATACTAAAAATTCCAATTCAAGACTAGGCTTTGTTTTCTATAAAAAATGGCCAATTATAATCCGTATCTCGTTACGGGCTATCGTTCAGTGCATTAAATAATCGTCTTGCCATTTTTACGTCGTATAGTTTGGGGTAAGGTCACTACTGCTCAAAGACATTACCACTTTAAGAATTTTAAATAATTCCTCATATCGTAGATGCTCTACCAAACTCAGGAGTCTAAGTGCCAAATTACATTAGCTCACACGCCCTTTACACTAGAACACAAAATAGCCTACAGGAAAGCCTACATCCCTACCCGCAAGTACCTCCTCATACGTAAAGATAGATATGATATCACATAGTAGCTATGAACACACATTATTAGAAAGCATAGTATTACGATAACGTTAGTAATTATTTATACTTGGATTGAGAAACGAATCGTTCGTATTATCACATAATTATATTACAAAATCTTTTACTTAATGCGATATATTCGTTTTATTGTAACTGACAAGGCAACACGAGCTGGTCTAATGGCTAGTTTATGAAGCTGCAAAACACAATGGTAGGTGTTCCAGCATATTTAGGGATTATAATTTAAATGGCTAAGATTTATACGGTAACTATTTTTAATTCATGTTTGGGAATTTAATTCTTATGGTAATAAAAACATTTAGAGTTGGGTTAGTTAAAAGTTATAAGGAGCCAAGATGGCACAGTGGTTAGAACGTGTGCAAATTAACCGATGATTCCGTAATCATTGGTTAATATGCACGTTCAAACCAAGGCAAGCACCACTGAATTTTCATATACTTCATTTTTTGCTTCATTCCCCTCATGCTCAGTGTATTCTGCCACTTTTGTATCCACCAAACCATTGTAGCAGCGTGGTGAAATATGCTCCAAACCTTCTGGCTGTTAATGTATGAGGTTTTTGTCATTTTCAATAACAGCCTGGAATTTAGCGGTAGCTAGTTTCCTGGAAACAAGTAAAGCCTGCTCCGCGCCTGATCTCTCCGGACGTGACGGAGTGCAGGCCTTTCGTGTTACGAGACTAAGAGATTAAGTAGTGCACAGTTACAGCTACACTTAGTGTACAGATGTACTTACTTGTCTAAATTAAGATCATCGGAATACAATAAGCAGTATAACAAATGAAATGTTAAAATAACAGCTTGTAAACATCCCACTGCTGGACTAAGATATTTATTCTATTAGGGAGAAGGTATGAACTTTATTCCACCGCGTTATTTCAATGCGGGATATAAGTTTCCTCGCGATTTCGTATTTCATCGAGCACAAGATGAATTATTCTCGAATTAAGCACATGAAAACTCTTTGGTGCTTGCACATGTTCATGCAACTAAGCCATCGTGTCTCAACATTATCAGCTTATTATTGAAACTAATGACTTATTGATAATATTGACTCGTCATTTGAAAGTTTAAACTTTATTATTGACTTATTTTTATAATTATCAATTTATGTTGTTTTAACGCCTTAAGTATTTTTATCGCTGAAAAAACGCGCGATCTTACCAGTTTACTCACATGATGGGGTATATAGGACTCGCGAGTGCCTTGCACCTATAAAGTATCATGGCGCACTGAAATACTGCTAAAAATCAGGGATACTCATTTTGTCTCTTAAGGAGACCTCAAGGAACGCTTAAAGTATTAAGCCTTATTTTCACTAAGGAATATAATTAAGAGCATATTAAGTCGCGAAATAATAATAACCCACTAAGACTATTTTTGCCACACGGTTATTTACAGAATGTAACTGGGGGCGGGACTAGCTCTTTAGGATACGGGGAGTTTCCTGACTATAAAAGACAGTACAATATACGATAGATCAAAAACATATTTATATATATTATATGTTTCGAAATAACATATTATATGTTAGATGCGTTAAGAGTTCCATTTAAATTAACGGTGAGGGATGTTCGTTTCTATTCTGAGATATTAAAGCTTATATCTTATATCACAGTGAAAAGCCGACTTTAACTTATTAATATATCATAATCACTGAGATTAAAATAGACAAGTTAGCGAGGGGTTAATAAAACTATTACTTTCAATTTAATAATAACTAATTAGAAGAAACAAAACTGTAACGCTTACTACCTATCTCTATTTAATTTTTATATTTTACCAATGTAAAGTCAAAATTTAATTCTAAGCATATAATGTCGCTTTTTATTTACGTAAAGTTATTTGTTTCAGGTAAAACTAGCTCTCTAATAAGTATATCGGAGGCTTTAGTACCTGTGATCTACTCACCCGTGTACAGTAAAGTGTACCTCAGCACACTCTCCACATTCTCCGGCGCTTTTTACCTCATAAGCGCCGCACTCGCTGTTCCTGCCATAGTTTTATATTTGTAAGTTTATTTTTTAAATGAATAATATTTTTTAAACTATAAACTTAATCCGTAATGTCAAAGTGACAAGCACTTCGTTAAAACTATGAACAATGAAACGAATTTGCCGCCGTATTTAAAAAAATATATATGAGGCGAAAATCGTCCACCATACAGCCATCATATGTCTTTGTTTTAAGTATTAATGACTCAGCGTAATGGTAGGTTCACAGGTCAATGTATTAACAGAGTATGAAATGATAACGCCTATTAAGATGTAATTTTTAATTTATTTATAAGTTACCATTTTTATATCGTATGCGTTTTTATATCAACATTATATATTGCTACTAAATTAAAATTAGATTATTTAAAAACGACACAATGTCAGTATACACTTATTAAATATTATGTAGTCTCCGATGAATCTATTGATCTTTAAACAATCGAATTCCTTGTTACATTCAATGCAGGATGCATCCCGATGCAAAGTATTTTATTTTTATTATGTGTTATAAAATACCAGAATCTATATAATGTTGCCAGAAAATAACTGAAGCTTATTTTTAAATCAAAAGACAAGACATCATAAATTATTTAGATGATAGAACGACGTCGAATTATTATTATTATTGTTTCTTGGTTTTTGTGTAGGATGTATGAATTTAAAATAAAGAATAAATTTATATTTCATATAAAAGAGTTCCTAGCTGGTTATAAATAAAATCTTGCTGATAGAATCGCGATTCTAAACCGTGGGGTGCTTTATATTTAAATAAACTTATAAAATGTCTAGCAGTCTATATAAAAAGCGCTTTTGAATACTTAAATAGCGTATATTTTATCTACGTATTCCACGTGGTTTATGTACATACCAGAAATCAATAAAGGCATAATTGTTCGAAGCATTTGATGTATCCATTTTGAAGCTTTTCGTCTTTCGTAAATTCGATTGCAACAATAATATATATATATATATAGTTTGTATTAATTAATATCATTAGTTATAATTATAGTCTATTTTCTGTTACGAATCAGACCTTACGATAACTTTCATTACCGACTTCATAACGTTTGATTACAAATAAATGAATGTTTTACATTACATTATGACGTTCACCTAGTTTTGTAACAAAGAAAAAAAATCATGACTCGAACATTAATCGATTATTTTTAAGAATTGATTCTGCGAGTACAATTGTATTTTGTAGTCAATGTCAAAGTTGGTTGGATTTTTGTGTAGCTGTCAACACTGGCTCACTCAACCTTCAAAACGGAATACAACAATACGAAAAATTGCATTTTGAAAGTCGAATATCCGATGAGAGTACCCGGATTGGAATACACAAGTTAAAACTGAAGCCTTTAAAGTTACTCGACAACAATCGATGACGTAATATGTTTCAACATTAACAAAAAATGGAGACTTTGCGGTCATTACCTGGCCCTTACGTCGATACAATACGATTTCTATTGAACGCAACCTTGAACCGAATTTTCTATTTTGATAAGTGTTCCCAGCAAAAAAACACCTTGATCGACCTTCATTTATATAGTGGGCTATGGAATAGAAAGTTCCTCGTGCAATTAAAGTTTTCTATAACATAAATAAAGTTTAAATTGAGTCATGATTCGAAAATAAACTCACAATCCATTTAAGAATCACGTTATTTAAAGATTTGATAAGAGATAAAAAAATACATACTTAGCTAATTTGGGGAATGGTAATTGAGCTGATGTTATTTTGTGTGTATGTATTAAAGTTTTTTAAGATGTAGAGTGTTTAAATGTATGGAATGTCACTTATTGTAAGCGATTTAAATATATATTCTTAATAGATAACCGTTTATGTTTTGTGTCGGTAAAATAAGGGTCAACATAAAACGTTTATATATTAATACATATGAGTAACTCTTTTAGTTTACGTAACACACATCAGTAAAACTCCCAACTATATGTCATATTACAATCAAATTACACAAAACAATAATTATACACTTAAACCTTCTTCATATTCCCATTGGTCAAAACCGCATGAAAAACAGTTAAGTAGTTTTGAGTTTATTGCATTCAAACATATACACGGACAGACAGTCGCGATGGAGTTAAATAATATGTAATGAAATCAGGTAATTCGTTTATGAATATTAAACTTAAAACCTTAGTTAACTTCGGAAATAGTATTACCGTAGGGCTATTCTGTATAAGAAACTATTAAGGGTATTAAGTATAAGAAACTCGTATTTCACCGCAGAAAACGAGCGCGTAATGCCAATATGTGACATTGTCTATATTAATAATAAAATTTATAAGATACATTTATCAAAATTGCATATCACTGTAAGTCGATTGTCAACATTACACGAGTTAGATGCGAAGTTTAATTCTTACAGAATAACACTGCAGGATACACGTGCTAATTTACGTTGTCGTAAGTAAACAACAATAACCATTTCTAAATTTATAACGGCTACTCATGCGTGACAAATAAATACGGAAAATTACGCACTGTTTAGGTATATTTTAATTTAAATCCGGACATAATCGATGAATACGCACGTAAAATTGCAATTAAGTATATGAGATAGATCGTACCTAATGTATTGAGTGAAACGTATTACGGAAAATTGATGATTTGCAATGTATGTAAAAATTTGAAAAAGTTAATACGTTCGTTTTTTAAATAAATGCAGATATACAAAAGTATTTGGCATAGTTTATAACTTCGGACAAAAAAAAAAAATTTTTTTTCGTGTACATGACATAGCTAAGGAATCATTCATCAAATCATTGTATAATACACAAATAAAAATTATGTTTTTCTTTAAGCCAAAATATCGTTTATAATGTACCAACGGAAATTGGTGGATTTAATCTATAGACAATTTTTTTTTTGAACCTTATTATCAAAATAAATTATAATATTTACGCGTATGTTATTATAAAACTATTTTTTTGTAATTATTTCCAAAACATACAATATTTTAAAACGAAATATACTTTTCTCTCTAATAATAATGACTTTTTGTATTTTTTACAGAAGCCTATTCATTTTACGAAAAAGGGAGATCGAAGAAAGCAAGCATATCGAAAACAAGTCTAAGGAAGACGAAATTACCCGATTTTAGTAAAATTTGTTGTGTATTTATTGTTAAGTTAAATTTTGTCTACCTATTATGTACCTACTACAAAATCTCAATAAATTTAAGATTTGTATTGAAATGGTCTTATTATTTATCAGTTTGTAGCAATGCAATTTATTTGATGTCCTTATAACATTTATTAATTTCTGACATATTTTCAACATTTTATGTATTTTATTATCAAATTAAATACAGAGGTATAGTCTGACATCTACCTACACATAATTTGATATTGACGAAATACACAAATAAAATAATAGAATAGTGTCTTCGCAATTATGTTATTTTTGGACGTGTTTCCTGGACTATGAAGTCCAGTCTACGAATGATTTTACAGAGAACATGTAGGTAAAGGTTATAAATCTTTTTTTGGGTTGAGTTGTTTACTAGATGTCACAAAAAGATGAATAAAGGTACATAGGCATCTTGTTGCAACATCTGGAGTTGGGAGACCTGAAAATAATTAAATCCTCAGCATAAGACCTTTAAAACAATTTTATTACAAGTATAAAGATTAGTAAAAAATAATAAAATTGCCTATGGCTGAAGATCTCTGGGATCTATGGAAGCCTCTAATACGTAATAGTGTATAGTCATTAGGTGTTATATAAGAGTTATAAGACGCATAACTTAGTATTGATAATAAAAATGTAAGTTTATCCTTGTTTTCCGTCTTAAATAAATTGCCTCCATTAAGACTGACATTTCACATTAATTCGTGTCAATCTTGTGGCACGAGGGCACCATACACTTATATGGCAACCCTATACAAGAATATCATTTGAAAAAAAAAAATAGGGAGTTGGTTTTCAAGCCCTCAACTCAACTCCACGCCAAATATTGTTCTTGTGAAAATTATTTAGTCTCATGTCGCTGCAGGAAGGCATAACTGAATTGCTTAGATGCCGTCATAGCTTTAACAACAAATTACTCTTGCATCTTCAACGCGGTCTAGGCGGAACAATTCAAACATATTGATTTCTTTTTCTTGATTTAGGGTTATATTGGTAATTTTACAAATTACTGTGCTTAGATTATTATTTGCCAGTAGACTATGTTAGACTATGCCGTTGTAGTAATTATTATTACAAATTATACATATATAGAGTAGATAAAGAATAACTAAACAAGATTGAGAACGCAATAGTGATAATAATTGTACAATTCTAGTAAGAAAACCCAAACTTATCGAAGCCATTAACATTGGTAACAATTTTTTCCTTTTCGCTTGTAAGGGTTTGATGGGCGAGAAATCGAGTTCAACAACAAAAACAAGAGAAGTAACGATTTAGTTCCGAAGGAATTCCAAGCTGTGGTCGATGGTGACCACTTACCATAACGTGCTCATGTAGCTCCCTACCTATTTTATAATAGGTATATATTAAATAAAATACTAGCAGCATAAACCCGGGCCAAAAACTTATTGAAAACAAATGCATTCTAGAGATTCCCACTATTTATTTTTTTAAGTCCTAAAATTAGTCCATGAAGTCAAAAATTCGCCCACTCCAAGAACTCTAAACCCTTTTTTTAACATTCGCTGTCTGGAAAGAAGTTATCAATATTAAAATAACAAATGAATCGTGCGATAATTAATTACTAATTAATATTATACTTAGATAACCTTTAATATGTATTTTAAAATATTCGTTTAATTTTATGCCAATATAATATTAATTACAATGTTTTGGTTTGTTGTTATTTTCACTCGTTATTGGTTCAGGTCAGGGTTATCATCAAGTACCTATTGTGCATGCCGTTAGTGTATCATACAGATTCTAAATTTATCACTTCTTAACCAAAGAGGTTTGTTATGTTTAACTTTCTTATAAGCACGCCTGGGTGTGGGTAGATACCATCTACTCATTAGATATTCTACCGCTAAATAACAGTATGCAGTATTGTTGTGTTCCGGTTTGAAGGGTGAGTGAGCCAGTGTAACTACAGGCACAACGGACATAGCATCTTAGTTCCCAAGGTTGGTGGCGCATTGACGATGTAAGGAATAGTTAATATTACTTACAGCGTCATTGTCTATGGGTGATGGTGACCACTTACTATCAGGAGGCTCATATGCTCGTCCGCCAGCCTATTCCATAAAAAAAGCTAATCATCACCTAGGCTCCAATTGACCTGGCCTATCATATTAGTTGGGTATTTCTGTTAATAAATTCGCACATCCGAGCCTCGGATAGCCTGTCAAGCCATCCTGATATCCTTTTGGATAATGAGAAAGAACGTTGATGATGTCCGAAATAGGCGGAATTAGTCAGAAAAACACCAAGTTTGGTTACAAATCTTTTGATCGAGTGCCTGGATATTCGGATACCTGTGCGTTTGTGTTGGACTGTGTTTATACGTGATTTGCGTTGACTTGTTATCTTTTAAAAATACGTTGACAATAGGTAAGAAAACTGTAAAGTTTTTTAAGACATGTGTTGTACCCTATTGTAAACAGGTACACTAAACTATACCAGATACTGTAGTCGATTACCGGAATCTTTTTGCTAGCTTACCTACTAGATTATTTTTTAAATATCTGTGGAATAGCAATGACACATAAATAATGACGACTAATTTTTGCTTTCAAATTAGAAGCGGCAAAATAAACATGTTTCATTTTCATCCTTAGAAATATCGAAATCTATCTCCAAAGAATTCAGACAACGGCAATAGGCTATTTGACAATGCGAAAAATAAATTGTGAATTATTGTAATCAGTGTATTTTATGAGTTTAAAAATGGTTATTTACTAACGAAACTTGAAAATAATACTTAATTAATTCAATCAATAAATAAAAATGCAAATTTTCAAACGTTTGTCACGTGACACAAAACGCTCCTGATTGGCGGGCTTATGATAAAGTCACTTTCTTGTAAACCTTGCTTTTCTACTATATGTACCACAGATTAAAATACAGCAAAGTGACGTCACCGACCCCATTGCAGCGCCATATTGTCCAAGTAGCGTTTTCGCGCGTTATTTAAATATGGAATTTTTAATGATATTTTTCGGAAAAATGTACTAGAAATAAAAAAAAAACAACTTTTACTGGGTTCCTTAACATCTACTAAATAATATAAAATGGATTTTAAAAACCAGTCAAATAGCCTATTGTGATGTTAGGTCTTTATGCAAATTATTTCCAAAAGGAATAAGCAAGTAAAACGATACGAATTTCAATATTTTATATCAACTATTCTAATACTATTTACATTTTGCGCACACATACAAAATTGTATATTAAAACTTCAGTGTAAAGTTCTTTGATTCTGGTTTTATCGATTTATCGTCTGGTTTGTCCTGGATCTGCTTGGTATTTATTAGCATTTTAATGTATCTGCCTTGCTGATTGGATGGTAGAGATATACCCAATGTTTGACAGTTCCGTATTATTTCGGTACATCCCCGTAAATCTCTATTTCTCACTGTAACAAAGATCAGAAAAAATTATTTTATATCATTTAATGTATAAGCTCTTTAGTAATTAATTTTAAAAACATATTTTTTGCTCATTAAAAAATCGTAAAAGCACAGATGCTTTACACAGAAATAAGAATTTCAAGTAATATTTAAACAAATAATTGATGTGTATTAACTATTTATTGAACATATTTTTTTTTTATGGAATAGGTTTGTGGACGAGCATATGGGTCACCTGATGGTAAGTGGTCACCATCACCCATAGACAATGACGCAGTAAGAAATATTAACTATTGCTCTCATCGTCAATGCTTCACCAACATTGGGAACTAAGATGCTATTTCCCTTGTGCATTTTTCATCTTCTTCATTGATGTGAATATTAGTTACTTTATACATAAACATAAACCTCCTCACACGTCTAACTATTAAGTGTAGCAGTTGGGCCAATTTAGAGTTTATTTGTATGTATTTGAGTGGGCTACAAGTCCCCGGATGGCTTAGATTGGAAACAATAGATTGCGGTGCTATGAAGAATTAAATAAATTTCTAATTCCACATGGACAAAAGCAGGATAGGCACAAATTATATTCAGTCAAAAAATAAGTTGGTATTATCTTTTATAACCAATTTACCTTATTTATTTCTTTATCATATTGTTTATATGAATTATTAACAACATATTCATAACAATGTAAGCTTCTTTTAAAGCATGACAAAAATATTATCACTTATACAACCAGTAAAATAAATGATACATAATAATAAAAATTTGAGAACCTTTCATATTGTCTCACTTGCTCAATAGTTCTTTGTATAATCAGAAACCATCAAGATCATTTTCCTAACTGTAAGTACAATCTGTCAATTTTCAATCTCAATTGTTTTCTTTATTACATACCACCAATGATGTTCTAGTAAACAGATATGTCATTAACGCGCAAAAAGTGAAGACTAGAAAACGTCCTAATTGGGACGTTTGCCTTTAGTCGTTTTCATCAAAATTATGCTAGTAATATGTTATAATACATCATAATGATGTAGTAATACGTTTTGTGTAATTAAAGTGTCTAGTTATCCCTTTTACTTATTGTTTTTATCAAGCTATCCTTTTTACTTGTAACGAAATGTAAAATAAACGGTCCCCGGCGCAGCACACTTTTTTCTGTTGTTTAGTATGGGTATAATATATCTGTTTATTAGAATATCATTGCATACCACAGATTAAAAATCTATAATTAAAAAAACTATATATACCAATATATAAAAACTAGGTGCATTAATAGATTGTACATATCCTTTAGTATTAATTATAATTAAATAAATATTTAACTATTTAAGACTTGGAGAGACTACTAAAAAACACAATAACTCAAAAATGATTCACTTTCGCAGTTTGCATATGGGGGTTAAAATTATTGCAAATAGTCACTCCTATCACCTCTTAATGGGAATATGATGAATTATCAATAACCCTGTATATATATGTATATATAGCTACAAAGCAGTTATTATTAAAATATCTTTATATATGAACAATACACAAACTTACATTTATAGGAGAATAATATTTGCAGGACATTAGCATATTCAGTCATCATCTTATACTTTAGAAGACTCTGTAACAATCTTATCACTGCATCTTCATTGTATTCCCGCAGTATATTGATACTGAATATTGTAGCTCTGTAATTGGAAAATAACAGATTATATATATTATAATACACTTTAACATTATATATATAAATAAACATTTACTCTATTTTATAAAGAATAAAATAAAACCATGTTTTAAATTGAATTTACTTAATCAGTGCTAAATATGTTCAAGCATTATTTATTATCTTTATTAAATATTTAAATACTACAACATCCAAATAACGCTATAAGGTAGTTTCTGGAGACTAGACCAATGTGCAGGGCTAAGATTTTTTTTATTGATGTCGATAGGTGTACAGGCAAATAGTACACCTGTTGGAAAGTGGTTATCCCACTAAGCTCAGGGAGTAAGAAGTTAAGAACTGCTTCTATTTACACTGGCTCATATGAATTACAACAATACTATATATATTGCTGTTTTACAGTAGAATATGTGCAGAATATGTGATTTTGACCCAAACAGACTTATACAATAAAAATTGAACTTAAGGAATTCAAAGATAATTATTGAAAATATATATTATCATTGTATATATATTTATAAACTTTTAAGTGACTTACTTCTCTTTTACAATATCTTGAAGCACCTTACTTGACTCCAATAAGTCTTCAGATGCCATTTGATCAGAAAACCATGTGCTAGACCAACAGATATGCCAAAAGCATATAAGAGGGTAGTTGTCGTTCCAAGTATCACTAAATTGCAAAACATATTTCCTAAATATCACATTTGACGCTTCCGATCTGTTTTGTACAGAATCATGTATCAGTTCTCTAAAAATAATCCTATAGAAATTTCTCAGGCCTTCGTATTTCGTGTATGCTTGCTTTAATACAGACAGACCTTTATCTGAATTTCCTTTCATGCATTGAGCCTTCGCGACATAATGAAGGAATTCACCGTTTCTTTTATACAAGTCAGGATTTAGGGTACGACAGTAAATTTGAAGTAATTCCACAACATCTAGTTTACCAGATAAACTGTAATGTCTGAACAGCTGTTTCAGCAAATTGTCATGTAACAACTTTCTCTTATTTAAACAATCTCTCATAATTTCCATAAGTTGTTTATCTTTATTCTTTGATTGAAGATCACGTAAATTATTTTCAATTTCTTCAATAGTCATGTTTTTAACGTCCACCGTCTTTGGACCCTCTATTCCCATAAAATATCTCAAACTACAATCATATTTGAAATGAGGTCTGTCTTTGGATTTCGGTCTTAGAAAAGGCTCATTGGCAAATAAATCAAAACTATCTATTGTAGTTGTATAGTTTAACGTCGATGAATACTGAACGAGTTTTTGAACATGAAATAAAAGACGAAAATGTTTACTTGATTCTCTGATGTGTTGCATTGTTGATAAAAATATTGTAAAATTTAAAGATTCAGCGAACTACAATCAGCTTAATACATAATTTATGATAAAAATGGCATTTTAATAGTATGCCTTTTACATAATTTTTAATTTGATCACAATTACATTATTAATAGCTTGGGTTTTGTATGTAAATGTAAATATTTTTCACGTTGAGGTTATAGATAATATATAAGTTTGACATTGACAGCACTGATAAGTACACATTTAAATAAATAAATTCTACGATAATCAATAACTAAATATCACAAATACAAATATAATTTTTTTAGCTTGAAAATATTATTGTTTTTAATCGAATGTTATTATAAAATTTGTAATAATTATTTAACTATATTTTTGAGGTTATGAATAGTAGCGCCATCTATTGTCCAATAGCTAGATTATTACAAACATATTATAGTGTTATCTTTCATGGCAGTAAACAATAGATGGAGCAATTAACCGTTACTCTGTTAATATTTCTTTATGAGTGCTCTATTATTGTTATTCTTCATTGAATATTAAATTGAGACAGGTGGGCTGGTTCGTTTTTTGCCCAGAGGATCGGAATTGCGATTAAACGGGGAAATGCTGCTAGCATTCTTGCCACCATTCTATGCGGTCAAGATTTATACAGTAACTAGTTTTAGTTCATATTTGTATATATTTAAGCATTTAATGTTGTTAATTCTTATTATTACTCTTAAATTAAATCTATTAAATTTAAATGAGACTGACAGTATTAATTTATAATTTTATTTCATCTTTACAAAAAAACGACTTCAATTTGAAACTAACAAATTAAAAAGAACAATATTTTACAATTCGGCTTAAACTGTATGAGATTACTTAATTTTAGTCGGTAAATAAACAAATTTAATTGTTTATTTTATTTACTTAAATTTAATTTCAAGGGAAAACACTGCTGGCATTCTTGTCACCATTGCACGCTGTCACCATTTGTAAAGTAGCTGTATCAATCTTTTATTGGTTAGCTTAAGGCTTAACGTTGTATAATAGTCTTGAGTATGTAAATTAAAAAAATATGTATTACAATTTATTTAAAAAGAAATATTCAAGTAATTTAGCAACCATTTCGCCAACGTCCATACCATGTTGAATACAAGTTAAGCAACATCGTGCGCGTTCAGTACTTGGATGGGTGACCGCCTGGGAACACCGCGTGTCGTTGGCTTTTTTGTATTTTTTATCCAAACTAAATTAATTAACTTCTACTATTATTAGATACTTCACATATTCCCGAAATTATTTTTATTACATTGTCAACACAACCCAGGTTCTGACCGCGAAATACAAATTTTACAATAAGATTATTATTTAACTTTAAATGGGTAATAAACTACATATTTATTTAAATTGTGTGTCTTCAATAAAATCCTTGTCAATGTATGCGTGGAACGGATTACAGATTTTATCTTCATGTCATGTAACACGTTTTTTTTTTTTCGTATATTAAAGGTAATCGCCGACAATCGCCTGTCGATTAACATGCTGCTATTAGTCGTTGATGCCAAGCTCTCTGCGGGTGGTGACATCGGAGTTCGGACACTGGCATTACAATGCTTCGCCACGATACAGTAATAGTCCTGTTAAAGATATTATAAGCATATTCTTAAATGTTCCGTACATACAAAAAAATTATGGTTATTGTATCTTTATTTGACTTCAGTTGACATTTTTATAAACATAGATAATATAATAATTAATAAACACTAAATGTGCCTAGTTACTTAAATAAAATTATTCGCAATATTGTAGGTATCTTGTACTATAATATTAATATGTCTAATAAAAAAAAGTAAAATATGTTTTTAAAATGATCTTTTTAGGAGATCTTTTTTTACCGTTTTTACACCATCGCTAATTTCAAACGACTTTTTTTATTAGTATAGAAAAACCTGAGCTAAAATTCAAGGAGTCTTTTAATTAAAAAATAAAAAAAAAAACCAAAAATAGTGACAGTTGTATACCTAGAGAAAAAAGTAATATATAAGTACCACTTATTTGAAGATAATTAATTTTATGTACTTTAATGTATATCAGAAATATATTGATTAGCTTAGATATTTTTTTAAAATAGCGTCATAAAATATGTATAAGTTGGGCTGAAATTACTAAGCGAGTACTAATAACTGATTAAACGTGTTCAATGCCGAGATAGCAATTTTCATGTGAGTTCATTTATACTCATCTTCAAAAATAAATACATCGTAAGGAAACCTACTATTAGATGAAAATCTGCAACAAATGTATCTACCATCTGCCATATGCACAGCGTAGTGGAATACACTCTGAATCCTCTCCTCATAAATAAACGGAGGAATACTTCACAGGTTATACATATATAGAGTTTTATATGAAATAAAAATATTATATTTATTTTCATAATCGCCAACTCTATAATAATCTATCTATAAATATAGATATATTTTATTTCATGTAGATAAATTATTAAAATACAATTACATTATCTTCCATTATTTTATTAACTTAGTTAAGCTTTTGAGTGAGTGTTAACTCTACCCACACCCTTTTAACTCAATTCAGTGTTAATTAATGTTGCAATTAGTCAAATTAAAATAGTATTAATACTTTCCTGGCGTTACTAAGGAATCATTAGAAGCCGAAAAATTTTAAACTACCATCATAAGTTGACACCTGTTTTCAACGAGTGTATTAATAGCTGGAGATCCTCGTTATGTTGTTATGATGCAGCATCTTTGGTGAGATGTGTGCCCGCAGGCAGAAAGAATTCTCTTTAATCGAATGAGTTATGCCTCGTTTCTACAAAAGCCGTTGACTGTTGACAATTTACTATATAAGTAAAATGTTAACTGGAATTATTTTTTAAATGTCTTTATTGTTTAAGTGGGTGTCACGAATTGATTATGTTTAAGATATACGCATTATATCTTCATTAGTGGCGATATTTGTTTGTATTATGAGTTACTAAAATTCTTAATTAGGTATTTTTTATCTTGATGGGAACTTTAAATTATAGATATAAATTTAAGAAACACTTTGATACCAAGGCCCACATCAGTCTTTTTATACCTACTCAATATTTTTTTCCTACATTGTAAAGAAAAACTTTGTGAAGATTTTTCTAATGAAGATGTGTATAATTTAAGTTAGTGTCCAGCTATGATATTTTTGTGCTATTATTATTACATACTCAGGTATAGGAATGTATCGTACTATTAAAATTAAATATTTGTCAAGATATATATGTAATATTACCTCAGCCTAAATCCGTATTTGGACGATTGTTAAAATCGTGTTCTATAATTCCTAATATTAGATCATATTAGAAAAACTATCGAATCATAACCCTCATTTTGCCCCGAGCACAGAAGCGTATATATCAATGAATTTAACAGTTTATTTAATAATATGAGGTACGTACTTTAAATTAGTATATTTTAGTATCACCATTTTAAATCTTAATCCATTTAAATCTAATTATCCTGATTCCTTTTAGAGACGTGTGTTAATAGCATTTTTAAATTTTAATTAAATTAATAGTTAGATAGATATCTATCTATCTCACTATTAATATCTATATAGTCTCAAAATATCTTGAAGGAAGTCCGCTTTACGCTTAATTACGTTTAAATAATCATTGTGTTAAAATACTCATTGTATTCAACTATTTTAATCCTTTCCTATCGTTTACAGCGCTGAAACTGTCACAATACTATTAAAGAATGGGTAAGATATTCACAATGGTCTGTCGTTATCGATAGAATCTGAAACGTTGAATGGTATCGATTATCGATCAAACAGTATGTTGTGTTACCCTCATTGTCCTGTCTACACCCCTATTGGATGAATCTAAACTAGGCGTGGATATCAAACAATGGTCTTTATTCCACGCTTGTCTAGCCGCGACATTATCCTATCTAGAGATTTTGTTACGATTATGTCTGTCTAATACCGGCGCGGTGAGACTCACACGCGTTGCTGGTTACTTTGAATATCTTAAGGACCTTCGGCTACGAATATATGTCTTCTCTTTAGTAATAATTTTAAACAGTATCTATACTAAGGTATAAACTACAGAAATTGTAGTATATTTTTATATTAAGATTAAATTATACGATACCACTCATTTTACCACCAAAATCATGCCTGATAGTTAGATTGATATCGGTTTAGTGTGACGCATTGAAAACGTATTTTGTTTAAAAACGAAAATTAAATAGAATCTTTTAAATGTGATTGTTTTACAAATAAGACATCTAAATGTGATTTAGCAATGATATAACGTTACAAATATCCGAGAAAGTAACAGTGACTCAGATTTTATCATTAAAAAACTTCAAATAAAACATGATACGTGACGTTAAAGAAGTTATCTATCTTTTGTGAAAAATCTTCAAGGAGAATGCAAAACGGTATAACGATCGTGACGTGTCACAAATCAGAATCGATCGGATTGTCGTGTGGGATCTTAGATTAGTAATTTAGAAATGCAATGAAGTGCAAACAGACACATTCATAATCAAAAAGGTATGATAAAAACATCTACTGAAAATTATTTTCTTTTTGTATTCTATGTTTGAATATTTTTAATTAAAAACAGTGTAGTTTTTATGAGACAATGATCTATCTAACAACCATAAATAATTTTCAATTTCATAACTAACGACAGCCCTAATATTGTCCCTTTGGACGAGTAAACAAGTTAAAAAATGTCTAAAAATTTATATTTTACTTTTAAATTTATCAATAAATGTACTGTAAAAAATAAATGTTTTATAATTATAACGTAAAAAGCGTTTTGTATTTCAGTAGCTTTCTAAAAAGATTTTTAAATTGGATCAATAGTTCCTGAGATTACTCAAATAAAAAAATTCCACCTGTTTATATCATTAGTAGTATATCAAGCAGCATTTCTTCGGACTGAAACCATTTCTAAACGAGTATTTCGTCTAAGGTTAGTAACATCGTGAATTCTTGTTATTATCTCACTGGCCATCAGGTCAATGGAAATATCACTTTTGTGGCAGATGATTTGCAGGTAACGGATATCGAACAAGATAAGTCGACTCCACTGCTTACATTTTTTATACTATAGGTAACCGTTGGGGCGCCTGACCACAACTGCTTATTACACTTTAATAAATATTAGAAATAGCTAATGTTCCATAAGGAAGGTTTAAAGGTGCTAACTGTGTACCTGTGTGCTCATGTATATACAAAAACACAAGGACACTGCCTTGTTTTTAAAATTAATAGAAAACAGGTACAGTACGACGACGTAAACAATGCTATAGCTGATATAGTACATTGGTTTAGCGTAAATAATCTTAAACTAAATAATAATAAAACTAAAATTGTGAAATTTAGTACACCAAATGTACAAAATGTAAAAGCCGATGTACTCATCAATTGGGAATCGATGGATCCAATTGATTCTGCTGAGTTTCTTGGCCTTACTGTTGATGCCAAGTTGCAATGGGGCCCTCATATTGACGGATTGGCGAGTAGACTGAGTTCTGCGGCATTCGCGGTCAAAAAAATTAGATTATGTACCGATGTTGATACGGCTCGCTTAGTATATTTCAGCTACTTTCATAGTATAATGTCATACGGTATTGTGCTGTGGGGCAATGCAGCCGCTATCCATACCATATTTGTGCTACAGAAGAGGGCTATTCTCGCAATCTACAACCTAGGAGCTAAAGAATCGTTAAGGAATAAATTTAAAGAAATCAAGATATTGACTGTTGCTTCTCAATATATATTCTCTAATGTTATGTATGTACGAAAAAATATTAATGATTTCATGAGAAAATGTGATACTCATAACATTGGTACAAGGAACAAACACAAACTTGTTACTCCTGTTACTCGACTGCGTAGAGTCAGTAACTCCTTTGTGGGGCAATGTATACGGTTTTACAACAGGATCCCAGAAAGCGTTCAAAATGCCTCTGTTGCCAAATTTAAAAAAATTATTAAGGAACGCTTGTGTGCAAAAGGTTATTATACAATTAATGAGTTTATGATCGATAGCACACCGTGGGAATGATACGATCGCCTCCTGGCTATTTCATCTCATATTAAACTGTTTATTTATATAATACATAAGACAAACAAAAAAAAAAACCCGCTGAGTTTCTTTCGCCGGTTCTTCTCAGGTCAGGGTATTGTCTTTCCGAACCGGTGGTAGTGTTTCAATTGACCATCAATAAGAAAGTGTAATGCTTCTATATTGAATAAAGATATTTGAGTTTGAGTTTAAGCTTGTTCCTCTCCTCTCAGAATCTATTGGGACTGCAATTCCGGCATAGCAGGATCAAAGACTTTACACGCTTTCCGAGGTAAGGGGATACAACTTTTAGCTCCCGGACTGTTATTGACAATATTTCGCTACCACAAATAAGTTTTATCCTTACCTTAATATTACATAAAAAACAAAAGTAAAGAATATGAATTCTATTTGCTTATCTTACGAAGTTAGTTTAAGTAACGTTAGGAAAATGTATGTCTATCTATACATATAATAAAATTGGAGTGTCTGTTTGTAATATTGAAAAAGCCCTTTTTTACTCAATGCATATATATGTATACACGGTATATGCTCCAAAATAACATTTTTTACATTTTCTGTCTATCTGTCTGTCTGTTTGTTCCAGGTAATCTATGGAACGGCTGGACTGATTTTGACGGGGCTTTCACTAGCAGATAACTGGTATAATAAGGAGTAACTTAGGCTGCGATATTTTTTTGTTGTTAAATTCAAACGCGTACAAGGTCGCGCGCACAGCTAGTTCATTATAAGATTATTAAGTGGACAATGGATTCGGTGTCGGATAATCATAATTTGTCGTTTTCCCCTGTAATCAGTGACCATATATGTTCAGTATTAACAAGATAAACTCCAAAAACTAATGGTATATTTGTATTTTTAATTATTTCCTGTGCAGTTTCAACTTTTTTGAAGTAGTGTTTTACAATCTTTATGTTAACCTCTTTGGTTTCGATTGTACCTTATGAAGCTTTCTGACCGCTCAAGAATGAGATTTTTGAATATTAATATATTATTTAAAGCGTGATCATAAATAGTTTGTCAATGTACCGGCTTGATATTTCAAATTTACATAAAAATTAAGTACAATAAACATCGCAACAAGATAATTATTGTCATTTATTAACCTATTTATACTAATATTTAATCTGCGGAAGCATCTTCGTCTATATCTCTGTTGCTTCTTCAGCTGCTTCCTTCACACAAAAACCACTGACATATATTATATCCTATAAAATAATAAATGCTACGAAACAGACCCCAGTACCCGGTTGCGTGTTATATGTATATAATGTATATGTATGCGTCTTAAGACGCATGCAAAGCAGCATGATTACTTTGGACATAGGTATTTCACGATAGCACTATGAAAATATTTAGAATAAGACGCCTCGTTTTGTAAAACCTGGATTTTGAATTTGTATTCGCTTCAATATAATGTTCGTTGGACTCCCTTTACTGACATTTAAATTTATAAATAAGCAAATATTTAGACATTAGAATTGTTTTCTAGCTGTGCATGTATTAGGTAATGACGCAACATTTACCTACGAATAAACTAAGCAAAGTTAAGTGACTACTGTTACATTATCCCTCGCAATACATTTAATAAATAAAGTACTCTATAAAAAGGAAACACTAGATTACGGCCAATTACGGCTTCTATTTAAATGTGTGTCTTAAATTATTGTAAAAGGAAAGCCGCTGAGTTTGCTAACTACGTATTTGTAAATCACATTCATCTGTTTGATAATCTATTAAATATTATCATTTAGACAAAATACCGCATTCCGTCGAAAGTCGAATTTTTATTACATTGAAATATTTTAAATTCCATGATGGATGATAATTAATCCGACAGAATTATCAAAAGATCGCAATAAATTACTGAACTCCGATAGTATCTCCACATCACCGTATTTGTGCGTATAAGCGGAAATGTCTAGGTTATAAATCAACTCTTAACAAGACAACAATTAGCTAATAGCAAAGTTATGGATCAGTTCAGAGATAAAATATATTATCATTAACGATACCCTGCTGCGATGTGATGAAAGGAGACTGAAGAGGAAATGCAAAAAATCGGCAATACTGACGCAGCCATTCAAAACATTTATATTCTGTGATATATTCAACAGACTAAAAATAAAATTTATTGCTTTTTAAAATCGATTTTTGAACATTTAATCGAATGTATTCCAAATTTGAAAATTGCATTGAAAAATATTGTTATGTGAAAGGAATCAATACGTAAACTATACTTTTATATTATTTAGAATATAATTCAAAATTGTATGTTTCTATTGTAATTTAATTTCGATATAATGATAAAAAGGTCACAGTAAACTTTTAGGCGGAATAGCTTGATGCTAAAGGCAAGGGTCCTTTATACGAACAAATAAAGATACTTTAAAGTAAGAACATTTAATAAGTAGATATTGGCAGCACTAAAACTAATAAAAAATGAAACTGTTTAAATAAATTGGAGATATAATTATGTAACGCGCTTAGTTTTTATTCTATTCTATTTTTTGAACAAATAAATTTTCTGAACTACATTTCTATGACTCCGTAAATATGTGCTGTGCTCAGACCTGAATGTTATGAATTTTTTTTTATATTATATTTTTGGAGCCGATTTCACCGCGCTGTTCTAATCTATATCTACACTGTAGAGCAAGAAAATAAAGCACATGAAAATGTAGTCCCTTGCTCGCATTTTGACATGAAATCTTAGGTCAATATAAACGTTTTCACCACAATACTTACAAAGGATAACTCTAAAATAACATCAATGTTTTATCTATGAGGATCACGCAACTGTCTCTATAGCACTAACAACTTAACAATACAGGCTTGGTTGACTAATAAAGATTGTCTATTCTAGATTACAAATATCGAATGCGGTATACAAAGGGTTGTTGTGATCCTATTTCAATAGAAATACTTTAAAGTCGATCAAGGCACGCGACGATTATTACGTCCTAAACTTAACACAAATTTATATATAAACTGATACTTCCATACACATGTACATTAGTCATTTCATCGAAGAATTTTAAATAATTTTAAATATGGAACTTTATTAAATATACAAACTTCTTTGTGATAAGACATATAAAATGAATTAAATACTTGATTCTCGACGCACGGGTAAAATAAAAGACGTCATAAAACCTTTATATTGAAGGACAAACATACAAAGATTTTTTTTTTTTGGCCAGGAACGTTCGCGGATGTACGCAGAATAACTCGCCAAAGTTTCATCACAATCGAATGAATAGCTTAGAAACGCACAAAAGACACATACAATGAAAACATTTATTTTTTCATTATGATAGTAGCCCTTTTTTATTTATTATGATTATTTAATTATTTGTAACCCTTTCGTTTTGTTTTGTTCCTTTATAAAATTTGTATTCCTTTTTAAATTCGATTTTTTCTAAATTAAACTAAGTGAAATCTACAATCCATATTTCCTTATATATAGTGTAACTAGTTTTTGCATGCGGCATCGCCCGCCTATGTTGCGCGGTGCGCCTATGCATCAAATTTCATCAAATTCATCCAATAGTTTTGCCGCGAAAGCGTAAAAGTCAGAGATACTTTCGCATATATAACGACTAGTTTTCGAGTAACGACGCGTTTTAGGGGTTTGGCTGTCATGTGCTGAACAAAAAAAGTAGCCTATCGTCATACCAAATTTCATAAAGTTTGGTTCAGCGGTTTGGTAGTGAAAGAGCAACAGACAGACAAGGTTACTTTCACATTTATATCATTAGTCTAGATAGTCAGACATCATTCAAGTGAATAATTTAAAATACGTTATAATCCTACATAGAGTCTAACCTGATTCCTATAAACTGGAATGCAGACTGCAGTGACAGACATCCAACGCAGTGTCGGGTAAAGGTCAAACCAATGCGGTTGCGGTGGGCAGCAAAGCGATACGACTCCCGTATTTGAAGATAATTGAGAATAACGGTGGATCTCCTCGCGGATAAACGAGGGCTCGATATTATATAGGCAAATGCCTGAACTGAACTTTTTAACAAATTTGACAAATGATTTATTTACCCACTTCATGTTTTGTGAAATATTAAGCATTCTTATAAATAATAAATATAACGGCACATTGCCGTTATCATTATTTTTGGTTCCCATATGTGGCCGCCGAGCGATCGTGGGTTGTCGGGCGAAGAGAATTAAAATAACGTGTATGAGGTTGTTTTACAATATCCAATAATTATTACAACGAAATATTATCAGTAATACAATCAACTCAGGTAAAGACGCTCCACCAGGCACGTTTTGTTTCTGCGAGATGCAAAAGGATTGTTTTCCGTTTGACTTCGCTTACAAAAGAGACTGAAGTCGCGTCAGGGCGAAGAGACGTCAAAACTACCATAATTTAAAAAAAGGTTGCTATCCGATGTTATTATCGCTTTTGACGTTTCTTGACGCTCTCAAAATGCAGTGGCGCCGTCAAATATGAGAGAACATAACATACATTACACTGATACCAATGTAAGTAGCTTAAGCACTTGTGTTATGGAAAATCAGAAGTAACGACGGTACCAGAAACACCCAGACCCAAGACAACATAGAAAACTAATGCTAATCTACATCGACTCGGCCGGGAATCGAACCTGGAACCTCGAGTGGCGTACCCATGAAAACCGGTGTACACACCACTCGACCATCAAATCAAATCTATTATTATTTATATTAACATTAGGAACTAATATGTTATGTCCCTTGTACTTCTAGTGATTACAATTGAGGTCGGTCTAGCTGGGGAAGTTTCATAAGCACTTAGTCACAAATCTATCATATCAATTAAATATCTATTTAATGTATTAAATTGAAAATTTTGATTTTCAAGAGTAGATTCGTCTAGAAATTTTATTCAATCTTTAATACATACTATTATATATAAGAAAGTTGTAATTATAATACTTGGGATAGAAAATAAAAAGGTTATAAAATATCTAAATAATAATTAACGAAAGAAATAGATTTGTATATTCAAAAATATTTTTGAATATACAAATCTATTTCTTTCGTAAAATAATAATTCGTAAAATAAAACAAACATCGCGACAGTCTAAAGATCTCTTTCTTTAGGCCATAAGGACTATGATTTTGCATGTACGTAAATTTTACAAGACTAGAGATGCTCTTGAATCGAATAACTTCTTTATGAACGCGTGGTTATAATTCTTATTATTTTTTTAAATAAGTCATCACTTTATTTATTTGTTATTTAAGTCGTCACCTAACCACCAAATACTTAATATTATTTTGTTCTGGCCACAACCAAATGAGTAGGTAGTCAAAATAATAGCCATAACCATAGTACCATGTATCAATAGGTACAAGGGACATAACACTTTAACTCACAATAAATGCTGCTTGGAATGTATCATATATAATTTAGTATTATATATATTATTTTAACATGAAGGTTATTTTAAATTTGTTTTTTTTTAAAATATCGAATTGGGGCACAATCCTGTAATGATATGTATACAGTGTGGCATTAAATAAATAAACTTTAGTTCCTTAGGTTGGCACCAAGTTGTTCAAAAAAGTGGATTGAACAAAAAGATCCGATTTACATATATTAAACTATATGCCTTTGTAAAATATTACAAGTTTTTTAAATGACTTGTATCCCTAGAGACAGATTTAGATACTATTCTATACATAGTCTATAGACCCTAGTCAGATACTTAACTATAATTCTAACAGATCTACGTTTACTTCATTCAAATTTCAAAAGAAAGTTAGGCGCATCTCACGGGTGCCATCAAAATTATAACTACGTTTTATATTAAGTATGATAAATTTTATATTTAATTAATAATTAATAACGGTATAAGTGAATATACAAACAAGTCTGAAAGCTGGAATCATTAAATGACAAACATTTCTGTACTCGATTGGAAAACGTTAAATTAAAGTCATAACCATTAAGTACTATGTAGTTTCTTATCTAGAAAACGCGAATGGTGGCTTGAATTGAATTGCCAATTAAATGAATCAGTTATAAGATCATCGTCGCAAATAGTTCTCGAATTGATTGCTTAAATTATCAATGGTCATTACTTACATTATCACTGATTTGGTTAACACGTCACCGCATGATAGGACCCAAAGGCGCCGAACGCATAAATTGTTTAAGAAAACAGACCGCCCACAATGGCGTAGCCAACTTATTAGTTAATAAAATGTTGCTTTTCAAACTCTAAATATAAATACATAGATTTCATCTTATCTTCTCCATGTATAAAACTTGATCAAAAAGTACAAAGACGGACTAAGTTATCAGTACGAACAGTAAGAAATAAAAGAATAATATCTTATACTATCATCCTCCTGCCCTTTTCCCAATTTTACTTGGAGTCGGCGCAGCATATTTTCTTCTCTCTTCTCTTTCTGTTCTCATCTAGTAACATTCTTTCCAGTCAGATCGTCTTTCACACATAAAGATTTTATTGCTTAGTTATAAGCTAAAGATCGATTAATTAATTTATTATTATTTTATAATATAGGAGATTGGTAAGTATAACTATCAGCCATGGACAGTGGCACTGTGGGACATATTACTTACCTTACATGCATAAGAAAATATGAAGCATCGACAATTTTCGGCAGAAATCGTTTTACAAATAAATGAACATTCCTTCCACAGGTGGACGACGAAAGAAGTTTTACATCCTGCAATGTGACTGTCCATAGATCAAGGTAAACTTTGTGGCATATTTATAAGTTTGTTAAGCTCTTTAAATATATATAGAAAAAAAAAATCTAGAGAGGACATCTTATTGGCGCAGCGCCTGTCTTCAGGATGGTTAAGACCTGTTGCGTTTCTGCAGTTAATTTATATTGTCGAACAATTGTGCTGCTTGTATGAAGGTTGTTTATGATGCGGCGATATCAAAGACCGAGATAACTTAACCAATTCAATTGATTGACAGTGACGAAAATAACCATGCAATCATTCTACCGCATTTGATCAAAATAACTTGTAATATTTGTTAAAATCATTGTTAACGTTATACCATTTCACATATCTATGATTTCATATTTGGTTACCATATGTGGTCATATTCAGATAACTCACCGAATGTCTCGTCCTCGTAGAGTGAATAGAGTGATTTTATATTTGTATGAGTTCTTGAATGCTTTGCACCTCACAAGAAATCTTCAAAATAAATTATTACTTTTTAGTTGTCGTCCAAGGCAATGCTCTTGTTCGATAGGTGTTAGGTATAAAAATAGCATGTTCTCCTTTGGACTTCAAACTTGCTTCATTCTATGTTTCATCAAATTTAGTTCGATTGTGTACAGACAGACATACAAACAGAGATCATTTTGTGTTTACAACACTAGTATATGTACTATCTACTTTAACCAAGCGACTTTAATGGATTTATGTCAAATATTTGGCACTTATCACTTTTTTTTAATAAATTATTATTGGACAACATCACATTAATTACTCTTATTCCAATAAAAGTAGTTAAAGCACTTGTGTTATGGAAAATCAGAACTAACGACGGTACCAAAAACAACTAGACCCAAGACAACATAGAATACATAGAACTTTTTTACATCGAATTGTCCGGAAATCGAACCCAGGACCTGGGAGTGGCGTATTCATAAAAACCGGTGTACAAATTGTTCGACCACGGCTGTCGTCAGATATCACTAAAATAAATCATTACGCACAAAATTTATAAAACATGATATAAAGATATTTATACAACAATACCTCTTTCAATTACTTTAGAAATTGATTTAAGTTTCCCACTAGACAACAAAGTGTAGTTTACGACAAATAATTTGTAATTTTGTATATAGTTTAAAGTATTTATTTATTATTTTCAATTAAGTCCAAACAAAGAATGTTAATATTTCATATAAACTATACGCAGTTCATATTTTCACCTGATATAAGCGCCTTGTCAAGGGCCATCGACGGAAATACTTTAGCGGCAGTGGTAGCTATAAAGTAAGATGTGTTACGACTAGCTTAATAGCGCGACTTGGTCTACCTATTCGTTTTTATGGAAGAAAATATATAAAAATGTATTGTTAACATTTTGTCATTATTGTTACAATTATATTGATGCGTATTTGATAATAAAATAAAATGTCATATTTAAACATAACATAACACATAACACAAGTAAAGCTGTCGGAAGATAATAGTCAAAAATATAAGATAACAATTAATTAAATAATATTAATCGATACTAGACCTGAGATGGCCCAGTGGTTAGAACGCGTGCATCTTAACCGATGATTTAGGGTTCAAACCCAGACAAGCACCACTATATACCTATGTGCTTAATTTGTGTTTATAATTCATCTCGTGCTCGGCGGTGAAGGAAAACATCGTGAGGTAACCTGCATGTGTCTAATTTCATCGAAATTCTGACACATGTGCATTCCACCAACCCGCATTGGAACAGGGTAGTGGAATATGTTCCAAACCCTTTCCTTAATAGAAGAGGATGCCTTACCTCAGCAGTGGGAAATTTACAGGCTGTTACTTTACTTTTTCTTTACTAATAATAATAATCACAACTAGACATAAAAAAATACATGTAAGTCAATTTATAATAAAAAATAAATAAAAATAAAAATTTGAGTTTATTTAAATTTATATACAGACATTTTTATTTCATTCCTTTACTAGTATCCGAACCATTCCTACGAATAGACAATGAACAATGCAAGATGGCCGCGGGAGACAATAGAACGCGCCCAAAGCGCATACGATAAGTCAGATTCGCTAAGAAATCCTGTTGGATTTCTGAACGGAATATTTTAAGGTACATTTCTATAGAATTTTAATCAAATTTAAATTTGCATATTTAACATTCTTCGCGTGTTTTAGTTCTAATGAAAATATCGTGTTCTGTTAACAATGGTAATGGAATCTTGATTTTATAAATAAATCGTATTGGTTCATTATTATTCGAGATTCATTTATAGTTATGCTTTTTTTACGCTGTAACATTCTGTTTTAGATTCATGTAATTATAGAGGGTTCCCCAGTAAAGCAGAGGAGATGGATTCTAGGCTTAAGTAAATAGCCAAAAAAAAAAAAAATTGCTATTTAGCTGACTTAAAAAAAAGCAGGAGGTATACGATCTTTTATCGTATACTAAACGCGCGGGATATATTATGCGCTACCAAATATTGTTTATCACGGGGCTCTAAAGTCTAAAAGGAGTAGTGTATGAATATCCTTTGTTTTTTATAAGTGCACTATCTATACACTCACTTTTATTATTGCCGACTCTAAGTACGTACAAAAATAAAGTACAAATGTGTACTGAGAGTAAAAGTGTTACTGTACCTCCTGGGTATTACTTAAAAATGAGCATTTTCGTTGAGTGTAGGAAATTCGATGTTTATTAGTATTTGTTCAAAACTATTGCGTTTTATTTTTTAGACACACATACATAGATACATAGATCTATTATCCAGCAGGACTAAAAAACTTCGGTGAAGTTTCACGTATTCAAACCAATGAGCTATATCGACATAAGTTCTTTATTTCTTGAAGATTCGTAATTAGATATTCTCCTGCTATTAAAGTATATTTGGTACTGAAACTTACAGACTTAAAAAAGTGCAGCTAAATTTCTTCCAGCCTCAATATAATTGTTGGTAATATTTGCGTTATTTATAGTGTGTTAATAATCAAGGTTACATACAGCTATGATGTGGTACCAAATACCCTATGCGGTATTGAACGAGTATCTAGCAAACAATTTCATATCAAATTACATTCATAGTACACACGTTGAGTAACAGGAACACGGAGGTTATTTATAAAGCTGCGACTTCACGAATGGAAAATTGTTCTTTTTTAACAGGCGAACGTGACGAAAAATTGTGTTATTGACTTGAGTTATTTCGAAAAGTGAAGTTAATGCACACAATGCACTTCAAATAATCAAACAAAGTTTAAACTTAATTGTAAACTGTTTTTATAAATATAATAAATGTCATATAAAAATTAATCAAATGAGGTGTTTATTTATCTTTTAAAACATCACTTCAATTAATTTTTTTTATGTAATATAGGCAATGTGAGCAAATTGTTTATTAGATGGTAAGTGGTGATGGAAAGCCTTGGGATCGAAGTTATTATGTACATCGTTGTCCATAGTTATATTAGCTCAATCAAAGATCAAACCAGAAATCAACAATACTAAGTATTACTGCATGCCGGTAGAATATATGTCGAGTGGTACCTGATAGGAGTCGAGATGGCCCGGTGGTTAGAATGCGTGCATCTTAACCGATGATTGCGGGTTCAAACCCAGGTAAGCACCGCTGATTCATGTGCTCAATTTGTCTTTATAATTCATCTCTTGCTCAGCGGTGAAGGAAAACTTCGTGAGGAATCCTGCATGTGACAAATTTCTTAGAAATTCTGCCACATGTGTATTCCACCAACCCGCATTGGAACAGCGTGGTAGAATATGTTCCAAAACTTCTCCTCAAAGGGAGAGAAGGTATTTAGCCCAGCTGTGGGAATTTACAGGCTGTTGTTGTTGTTGTTATTGTTGTTGTTGGTACCCGATAGGTAGATGTGCTTGTACAAACTCCTACAACAAAGTAAAGATCTAGAAGGTGTTATCAAAATTATTATTGCATTGTTGTGTAATCATCGGTGACTTTTTGCAGAACTGCAAGGAATTCCTCGTACATAAATAGCCAACTCGTATTTCAGTGGACACACGACTTAACGTTACTCGTGGAAGACGTTGTCAATATTGTATATTTACATGTGTGTGTGAACGATGCATGTGTGTGTACACGCGGAAGCCACGTGATCGATTTTATAATTTTAATAAGATTTTATTTGACTTTCATTATCTGTGGAGTGAATCTTGCATCAATTTTTTTTAACTGTGCCCATACTTTTGGCGCGAAAAAACTTATATTAAATGAGTATTTTTTTGATTTAGTTATTGTTTGTTATTTTTCAAAAAGAAACAAGTTTGCTTTTTTTGGCTTGTCTGCTTTGTTATTTTTTTATTTTCTTTAAATAATAATTGACGTGTAAAGATAATTTTGATAAGAAAATCTAAGTTGATACTATGTCTACTTACACAGACCTTAGATTTAATGCAATCCACGAAGAAAAGTAAGATTTTTTTACAGGTAACACAGGAAATTATTTCACAATACAAGTCGATTGATCTAAGGTTGGAATTGATATGATCATATAATTTAAACCTATTTTCTTGGTAGGGATTTCGTATAGGATCGCCTGGGTAGGTACCACTTAGTCATCAGATAATATACCAGCGAACAGAAATACTTAGCGTTATTGTGATACGATTTGATCGGTGAGTGAGCCAATTTAATTACAGTCACAAGAGACATCTAAGTTCTCAAGGTCAGTAGTGCTTAAGAACTGTAGAAATGTTTAACATATCTTATATACATATATGTACACAAAAAAGTATGAAATTATATTCAATATAGGTATATTATTTATATAGTTATTTGTACGCAGGAACCACGTGATTTATTTAAAAGTTTTCTTTTTTTAAATTCAAACTTTGCCTAGTAAATGTACCTCTTCTATTGTCTACAAAAATCGTTGCAAATACATATATTCCTAAAATTAAAACGCTAATGTCACGTGACTATAAAATATGACTCTCAGGTAATTCAATAGTCGCCTTCGCTTCCTCGTATCCATTACACTACACGACACACATTGTAGATTGTTGGTAACAATAAATTTTAATAACCGATGTTTTATTGAGATTAATTGTATGCAAAAAATATACACGCATTAAGTCGTCGTTCACTTGTAAAAAAACTTTATAGATTTCGGGGTACAAATAAATCGAATTTAGGACGGTCACGATTATTTACGTGCCTACGGATATTTTGTATAAGTAACTGTACGAGTGAGTTCAATTAAGTCACAAATAAAGTTGCAAGATCGAAATCAAGCAATTGACAACGTGGAAATGACAATTATAAAGGTGGGTCCACACTCGGTCGGTATTGGTCGTATCGCGGAGAGATATCGCTTTTGTTTGACCAAATATGTTGTATACCTGAATATTATAAAATCGCAATCCACATATGAGATAGAAATTTCTAGAATTATCTCGAACATTTTCAATAATATGCTCTGTCACAAAATAACGAGCTCTAGTGTTAAATATCCGGTCGACCGCACAAGTAAACAAAAACACATTTTTGCCATTTGTCATATTTAAGCAAATATAATTAAATCGTTTTTCTGTTTAATGCCGTGTCCGGTTATTTCCCATAGTTTACTTCTGGTCAGGTTGACTAATACAGTGTAACTACAGTCGCAAAATTCAAAACATCTTAAATTCAGAGATAACATTGGCGATGTAAGGAATGGTTAATGTTTCTTATAGCGCCAATGGCTGTGGCGACGAGTACCATTTGCCAGTCCGTTCACTTATTAAATTAAAAAAAAAAAAATCGAATCTACAATTGAAATTATATTGGACTAGTTTTAAATCGATTCTATCACTTCTCTGTATATTTTTTTACCCCTCTCGTATGTTATAAAAAACTTTATCGTCATAGATCCGTGTAAACACACACACAAAGAAACACGTGTACTTACTTATCTATATAAAAACGAGAGAGTCAAAGTTTTCTTAAAGTCGCACCGACTATTACGACAGCTAAAAACCCAAACAGCTAATGAAGTGCGGCGAAAAAAATGTTCCCATAAAATAACAAGTGTGTTTAAAATTTTATTTAATCAACTCTTGGACATCTTAATTTTAATCACAAATCAAAACACGAACTAAGTAATATACGTTATCAAAATATTTTATTTCAGATTAGCAGTGCCCGCGTCCTTGAACGCGTTTAAATTTAACAAAAAAATATTGTAGCCTAAGTTACTTCGTATTATATCAGTTATCTGCCAGTGGAAGTACCGTCAAAATCGGTCCAGCCGTTCCAGAGATTAGCCGGAACAAATAAACAGACAAAAATTGTAAAAAATGTTATTTTGGTATATGTACCGTGTATACACAAACATTGCATTGCATGCATGCATTGAGTAAAAAGAGCTATTTTAATATAACAAAATACACTCCAATTTTAGAGCAAAATGCAATATAGAACAAAGTTGAAAAATGCTTCTAAAGATTAGAAAATCGTCGAACAATTCGTCGTTCGGTAACAGTCGAAAATACTTACATATTTGGTTGTCAGCTTCGGTTACTAAACTTAGCTGAACTAATCGTGTCGAGAATTCAGTAATGAGTTCGTTAAATGATATAAGGTGTTGTGTTACGTTTCGCCGTGTGAACCTCTTTGGTGCCATCTTGGGTTACCTGAGCGTTTCTTTAGATCTTTTCCTTTTTAGCTTTTCATTCATTACGATTGAAATACTATGATAAATTATGCGTCCTTCAAGAACATAACAAATTAATATATTGTTATTTATGTTCCTCAAATGCATTACAGGAGGCAATGCTTTAAACTGCGAATCTTCAAAATGAATATTGACAACATTTGTGTTGTTGATTATCTATATCGATATTAATATTATAAATGTGAAAATAACACTATATGTCTGTCTGTCACTATTTCACGACCAAACCGCTGAAGCGAATTTGATGAAATTTGGTATGAAGCAAGCTTGAACTCCAAGACAGGACATAGGCTACTTTTTTGCCTAAGACATAACAACCAACACCCTAAAACGCGAGCGAAACCGCGGGCGACTACTAGTTTTTAATATAACACATATTGTTGGCGACTTTCTTAAGACTTATAATAATTAACTATATAGGCGTTAATTGTTTTTTTTTTTATTGAGTTATTTTGTTGTTATTTTTTATTGAGAATACAAATCAATCAGGTCTTCAAATTAACACAAACTTAACATCTGTTTTTTTTTCAATGATTTATATTCGGATCAAACGTTAATAGAATGTTAAAAGTAAAAGTAAAGTTTAAAATTCCCACTGCTGGGTTCAGGCCTCTTCTTACATTAAGCAAAGAGTTTGGAACATATTCCACAACGCTGTGCCAATGCGGGTTGGTGGAATGCACATGTGGCAGAATTTCGATGAAATTAGGAATATTCATATATATTTTTAAGGCGATGACGATTAACAGGTAGTTGCTAAATTAGTCTGCTTAATATATTTGTTTACAAAAACAACAGCAGCCTGTTAGTTTCCCACTGCTGAGCTAAAGGACTCCTCTCCCTTTGAGGAGAAAGGAACATATCCCAACACGCTGTTCCAATGTGGGTTGATGGAATACACATGTGGCAGAATTTCGATGAAATTAGATATCATCGGTTAAGATGCACGCGTTCTAACCACTGGGCCATCTCAGCTTATAATAGAACGTTAATTAAAGTCGAATTTGATTGTAACGTTTCATTTTCATCGTAACATTTCAAAATAAAACTGACGAAAAATCGAACTTTTGTCACGTACTGAGTCGCGTCATGTACATGTACTGCCCGTTGAGTTGCACGCGCTTTTTCTTTTTTATAAAGGCATCTGAGGTACTGAGTTTTTTGGTAGTTCTTTTAGCAGAATCGACATTCCGAATCGATTATCTGAACGACTTAAAAAACTCGTTTAAGTATGTTTGTATAAAAACATCCCTAGATCAGCATAATACTTAATTAATTTATTTATCTAATAACATTTTTTTTATATAATCGTAAGTATTAATACCTACAAAGCTAAAAAAACATTTGAAAAGAAAAGACATTTTTAACAAGGCTGATCGTTAAATAATCCGAATATTTTAAAGTGGTCATTCTTGGCTAAGGACTTATATATTCCAATATGTCTAAATTAAAATGTTAAGTTAATCTTATCTAGTTTTTATTGAAGAATGAGTAAGCTGATGTATTGCTACACTAGCAATACATCAGCTTACTCATTCTTCAACCTGGAACACACCAATACGCAACGTTGTACGTATTTTGATGGTGGATGCATTGATGATAAATGAAACCCATCCAAATAGTCTGTGTCCACGCCAGGGCTTGGATATTTTGAATATGAGATCAAAATTACTGATTAAAAGTATGGAAAATATTGTGCAAAAATATTGTGTAAGTATCACACTATCAGCCATGGAGGCTGACGATAGTTGACAGCATCCAATGTCAAATTATTCTTAAAATGTCCATTATGGAGAAATAATGGCTTATTTGAAGTACAATACTTAATGCATTGTGCATTGATTATGGATCAATATGGCCCTTTACAGCATGTAATTTGAATGTTTCATAAAAATATTTTCTTTGAAATTATCGATTTAAAATGCAAGGACATTATGTCTGTCTAATGAAAAAAAAAACTGTGAAAGTTGTATCATACTATATTCTGATTTAGCCCGTTCAAAGCCAGGCGGGTCGCTAGTTGTTTTATAAAATTTAAATAATCTTGCATAAAAAAAATATCTTGCATAGATAATAAGTGTTAATATCGACTTAAAGCACCTTAGTGTCGCCAAAGATACAGGCGTTTGCTCGAGCCCGCGTGGAAAAAGTGCGAATGTTTACACTGAACGATTAATCTTACCGACCTTGCGCGAAGAAGCGCGCATGCACACACATATTATGTGTGCGTACTTTTGTGCTACTTTTTATTCACTTTAATTATCTCGTCGACAAATCATTCTCAATTGTTTCACATTTAATTTGAAAGTATTATTTTTTGTCAGTGAAAATTTATATCTATCGTGCTTCGAAATACGCAGGCCATCTTTTAATTGATCTGTTGTTGACGGGTTAAAACTATATTAACGATATTATCATATTATGATATAATAACGATCAAAGGGAATCCTATATTCTCATACTCGTATAAGCTGATGGAACAGCAATTAAACACGTGGTCTATCTGGATAGATGCGACACACAAATGCCACACAGTGATTCTTTGTATTGGTATGTTCCTCATCTCTGGTTAGATTGAAGGTACCGAGGCCTTAACATCATAGTTCCGATAGTTAAATCCGATAGTTGAATATCTATATCAATATAGGTATTTGAATACTTGGTGGTAGGGCTTTGTGCAAGCCCGTCTGGGTAGGTACCACCCACTCATAAGTTATTCTACAGCCAAATAACAGTAGTCAGTATTGTTGTGTTCCGGTTTGAAGGGTGAGTGAGCCAGTGTAACTACAGGCACAAGGGACAGAATATCTTAGTTCCTAAGGTTTGTGGCGCATTGACGATTTAAGGAATAGTTAATATTTCTTACAGAGTTATTGTCTATGGGTAATGGTAACCACTTACCATCAGGTGGCCCATATGCTCGTCCGCCAACCTATACCATAAAAAAATGAAGCTGTAATTTATGCTCACCTTCGTAATTAGTTTAATACTATCTAATTAATATTTATCTTTTAAGTTTTTTATGTAACATACATAATGCCTCAAATAGATTTTGTCACTTCGAGACATCAGTAAAAAAAAATATAAGATATCTGTAGTTGCTTGGTAAAATGTCAGTGCTTTTTAAAGTACATCCTGATTATGTTTAATAGAAAAATATTGCGAGTATATATACATATATATTTTATATGTGTGTGTCACTGAACTTAAAAACGATTCTACGAATTTTGATGTTTTTTTGTATGTGAGTGTAGCCGGTTTGTTGAAAAAAGAATTACAGCCGTTGAAGTTACAACGGGCGGCAAGTATATAGTAAATATATAAACGTACTTGTGATTTTTATTTTTAGTCAATAAATGTTACTACTACTGACCCTAGTCAGTAAAGCGACTGTCAATAAAATACCCTCCTTAGATATTGTATATACACGAATTGGTGTATGTATAAAATTTTATAATGAGCAATTACTTAACTAGTTGCCGGCCCTGGCTTCGCCTGCTTTTACGATCAAGATAATCAGATGTTATAAAATAGTAGTAGTACTAGGAGTTCAGACTTGTTTCATACCGACAGACGTACATACTTACAATCGCATTCAGTAGTTTTAGTACATATTATATGGTCAAGACCCAGAAGACGACCTAATACCAAATTGACAGATGTGGTCAGAGAAGATCTTAGTTCCTGTAATGTTACTGATCACAAAACGTCAAATAGAGCGAAGTGGAAGCAAAAGAGGAAGGTAGACCACACCATCAGATGGTCATCAAGACAAGAAAAGAGCGTACTCCTTCCTCTAAGGCCGGCAACGCACCTGCTAGCCCCCTGGTGCTGCAGATGTCCATGGGCGGTGGTAGTCACTTTCCATCAGGCGAGCCTCCTGTTCCTTTGCTACATATCACAAAAAAGTGGGAATAAGATATGCACAAGAGAGAGAGAGAGAGAGAGAGAGTATATATATATGTCACTTTCTGACAGTTCACGATCGTGGCCTACGACGAGTTTACACTTTATTATATTATAATACAACTCTACATAATAAGCTGTTAACTTTGTCAAGCTCGTCATATCATGTCAATTGACAGACAATCATTATTACAAGATACTCATAGAACGAGTTAATCAAATGCTGTTGACATTTCATTTACATATAACGTGATAAAAACTGATAACTAAATTTGAATATTATTTAATGGATCCATGATAAAGAGAGCCGACATAGCTCAGTGTTTGGATCATGTGAATCTTAATCAAGGGGGTTCAAATCTAGATAAGTGCCACTGTTTTCATTTGTGTTCAAAATCGTGAAGAAGAAAAACATCGTGAGGAAAACTGATGACATTTCTAAGTAGGTATACCTACTAGCTCGATGGGTAGTCAATAAGTTAAGGTGAGGGAGTATTGTTGAAGCTTGTGCCCAACAGTAAGAATTATACTACAGGCTGTTACTTTTAATTAAAAGCTTACCTAACATACGAGTACACATAAAATAAAATATTTTATAAAGATTATAGATGTATGAAAAATATCATTATCTTTTTTAAATTACTATCCGCCATATTTGAATGGTAAAAAATGAGTAGTATCGTGGGACTCCCGGCCGGAACGAAGTTGCTTTCGATACATATTATATATTGAAAAACAGGTGTCTCACGATAAAGCAAATTAACAACGTTTGACAATTTAAAAGGTAAATTATTTATTAAAAATCCCTAATGAATTTAAATAATAGTAGTGAATACTTAAATAATATTTTAAAAAACCCATATACAATAGAAAGAGACAGGGTTAGAAAGAGAGAGAAGGAGCCTGGATGCATTCTTATGTGACGATTTATGCCAGTTTTCTCTTTTAAAAGCCTTTGTTCAAATTAAAAATTCCGCTTGTTTTTTTAAATAGGTAGGCGGACGTCAAATGTCCCTCCAAATGGTAAGTGGTCACCACCAATTTGTGGTAAGATATATTAACCATTCATTTCATTGCCGATGCGCCACAAACCTTGGAAACTAAGATGTTATACCCCTTATGTCAGTACACGGGACAGACACATCAATTACCCTTCCAACCGGAACACAACAATAACTGCTGCTATTTTTCGATATACTATCTAATGAGGAGGTGGTGCCTACCTAGACGGGCTAGCACCAACATCAACTAAAGCCTTAGAGATACTTACAAAGACTATTTCCAATTACACAAACCATTCATGTTTATAAAAATTCATTCACTGTTGTATGATAAAAAATAAGGTATTATATCAATAATTAAAATAAATTCAAAAAGTCGATACTGATACTGTAACTAACATGACTCTGTGGTACTTGTATCTTAATCGAAGACAACAGGTTCAAATCTCGGCAAGCATTGTTTTGTGTTCATATTTTAAATTATGTTTTGCTATGAAATAAATATTCAGTATTAAATTCATGAGAAATTATTTAAAAAAGACTTGTATAATGGCAACATAACGTGATAAAAAAACTCTATACCAAAATCTACGTTTAAATATTTACAGGGAAGAATACTATTAAATGTTTTTTAATAGTCTTTAAACAGATTTAAAAATTTCATCTTTACGTCCAAGTGAATTCGATCACACAAACAAATACAAAGTTTACGAACTTATGAGATTACGAATTCCTCTTTATAGAGCGTACGTACAACGTGCTACGTTAGTAACAACTTGGTGGACAGCCGTGAAATTTGTAGCGATTCTATTGCTTTGTATGAAATAGATATAAAAAAAAAACTAGAGTCCATACAAAGTATGAAAAAAAATATGACAATTTACTTTTAAGAATATACAAAGTTAACTGACCGTTCGATTAAATATTGATTTTCTCATTTTTATTCTTAAGTCGTAATGGCCAGACGCTCAGTGGAACACGGCGTACTCAACAGAGGATTGCGAGTTCGAATCCATGCAGTACAATAGTAAATTTTTCAGTTAGCTTGCGTTGTTTTCAACGTAACTTGGATTTATAATAATTATTGTAATTTATAGTAAAGGAAAAACTCCTTAAAAATTCTCATTAACAAGACCCCCCCCCCCCAGCGTAAAATACACAGTGGTGCCTCTTTTTAAAACAGAAGAAGCACCCTTAGCCCACCAGTGGGCCATATATAGCATGTTACTTTTAAAACATTTATCTGTAAAAATAACTATAAAATTTTCTGATATAATATCATAAGAATAATATATTTTCTTTTCTATCCTATAGATAAGGTTACGTCTACATCAGTTCAATGAAATGATAAACTCGCTATAGCATTGAATGATGACATTCAAATCAACCGGATAAGCTTTCTTGAGACCAAATCGAATGCCTTTTCAATATGATTTATTGACAGATAAGAGGAAAATTGTTGACTTCGAATTGACACGACTAAATTACATTCAACTAGGATGAATAACGATAGATTTTGAACATTAACTAAATAAAAAAAAAGTAAATATGTTCTGTCATTTCTTTACAAATTATAAACTTTTCAAAGTGTCGTTGTTATTTATTTATTTTAGTAAATAAAATCACGGTAGCAATATATCACGAATTACTTGAACAACGAATGCGAACAACTTGGAACGTACCCAAATACAATTAACATCGGAACATAATCCTGACGTCGCACTAAGAAACGGGAGCTCGATTGCAAACAGAACATTAAGAAAAAGATAGATAACATTTCTCGGTACTCGTAATTCACGTTCGATTTATAAATCTAAAACTTTTATCTATTTGAAAGCAGTTTTCAGTCAAATGAATATATGTAACGAAAACATATACAGTCGTATAAAGAAGTAAATAGTACGCATCTGAGACCATATTATACAGTTCATAGTTCCATACCAATGTCCCATTACCGGACTCCATAGTCGACAAGATCTCGCGATCGTGGTCGGACGTGCCGCTCGAAACTACGAGGTCCTTATCACGCGCCTTTCGCACTCCACTATAGAGACTAACAAAAACTGTTCGTGAACAAAAAAATATAACTAAACAGTATTCATTCAACTTAATTGAAATTCCGTTGTTTGTGAATGAGTGAATGATTTTCAGTGATCCGTGATTTTTGAGGTCAGTATCTGATAAGGAAAATTTTGCGGGATTTTTTTTTTTTTTAAATATTGAATGATTGTTACGATATGTATCGATTATTCTATTGACAGTAATTGAATTAACCGGATACATAGTTCAATGAGCTAACCTTAAACTAGCCCGCACATTAATTTGAATAAACTGTCGTAACTAATAGTTTTGGGACAATACTAATGTTATACGGAAGAAGCGCTTATTTTTGTTTTCACGCGGTTTTGAAATCATTGTTATAACTTTAGTATTACTATTTAGTAGTTAAATTGTTTGATGAATTTATTTTGAAAATGATAACAATGTTGGAAAATTGGGATTTAAGTTTTTCCAAGCAATTTTGAATATTTTACGTATTACGATAATTTTATTTACGCGCATCATGTATTGTAGTTATTAATATTAAATGGAAATTTTTAATTTCTTATTTTATTTTGTATCAGTATAAATAATTTTAAAGCAAATTAGTTGACGAGTTTTTTACATCGATGTATTGATATTGTATCGTACTTCGTTTCGTTGCAAGGCGTTTGACCTTGAAACGACTTCAACTAGATTAATTTAATTAAGAAATATTCAAAGTTTAATTACCATAGGTGGTTCTATTGCTCTATAAAACGTGCAATAACTTCTAACTACGACTTAAACGGTGTAATTTGACTCCACGATATTTAAAGAGATGTTACCGATCTATAGCAAAGCTTAACACATGGATACATTCAAATATTTTAAAAAGCAAATGATTATGTTTAAAAATATTTTGTCTTTGAATTTTTGGCAGTAATTATGACTGTAAAAATGGTGCTTTTAGAGTAGTGGGTAAATATATATGATTGCTCATATATGTGATCAGAAGCCTTTCTATACATCATTCGATTTCAATTTTGGAATATCTCTGCACAGTTTGTATCAACAATTAGAAAATCTTTATCTCGATAATTCTGTAAATATTCCAGGTTTAAGTAAAAATATATGTATGAAATGTATGTAGATATGTATGTATTTCGGTAATTAACACATGTATATATGTCATTTTAAATATATCGTAAGTAACCTATAAATTAGTTATGAATTAATAATTAAAAAAGAAAGTAATTCTTTGAGCTCTTGGTTCAAAAAACTGAGTTAAAATGTTTCATTTTTAAAGAACAAAACTTTCCCACGAGTAATATTGATTGAAAAAGTGAAATATTTAATATCAGGCACATAGTCTACTTTCAGAATACATAAAGAAATCATTAAATCTTGTGACGGTTTTTTTAGTAAGTCTGTCGGGGAAGTGTGGCCTTTTCTTCCGACTTACGAGTTTATAAACAAACATGGATATTAATATTATGGATAACTTGAAATAGAAGTAGATTAAAAATAAATTTCCGATACTAAATGGATACCGTACTTGACACCACCACCAGTATCCTTGACACTGGCTTACTTGATGCCCGATTAAGGTACTTTAGGCCGTGAGTATTTCACGCCCATCTATTAGTATCGGATTAATGAAATCCTTTAGAATCTTTAAATATATGAGAACATCATGCAGACTCATTTGAAAAGTATATTTATAAATTTAATTGAAAAAAGAAATTAAATCTACTGCATTCTTTACTGAATCTAAGATAAATTAACACATTTAATATTTTATAAACATACGTTTATAGGTAAACGATGATAAGGTATTTTTTAATGAAGTTTAGTAAATATATTGATCCAAGTTATGCTTATCTTGTGACGTCACTGATTTAAGTTTATCGGTGATAATTCTATTAGCAGTGACTTTGTAATAACGGTGCACGAATTTAGTTAAATTTTCTAAGAATAATATCTTAAGATATTAAAAACTGTTGTTGGTTCAAAAAGTAGCCATTCCCTTCCCTGTGACTTTGTTCGACTTTTGACTAAATTTGCTTACAAATTGCATCAACTTCGGTTCAGAGACTTGGCGGTGAAAAAGCTATAGGCAATCAGACAGATATAATTTCGCATTTATCATATTAGTGTAGCTTCAAAGCCAATCGTGTGTAATTAGACAGTATTGATCTCATCTTTTTGTTCGCTTAATTTACACAGATTTTAATTGAATGAATGTTCCTTTGGATGACATTGTGTGAAGGTTTCTGGTATAGTACCGTCTATGGATAATAGGTGGCGCTTTTCATTCGGATTTCTTTTTTCGAAATATAATTGGTAATTTTAATAGTTATTGAGGCATACCATATAACTTAGTTTGATTATTGAATAACAAAGATTTTTTATATTCATTTTTTTTAAGTCATTCATAAGAAAATAGTAGTTACTGGGAGCCTAAAAATTAAGTATAAGTTTTTTAATGGGCCAAATCAAAATAAATATTTAATAAAAATGTTGTCGGAATAATAAAAAGTTCACCTACCGAAACCAACTATTGGTGACAGGTGAGTCTATAAATAAAATGTATACATTATATCAAAATCGGCCAAGCAGTATAGGAAGGGAATTACGAAAACACGCATACCGGAATTTTATACATAAAGATAAACAAGCGAGACAATAACGAGTATCATTTATTCAAATATCGATATTTTATTACCGATTATAACTTCTCAACGGCTTCTCGATATAAAAAAAATCGTTAACGCGAATTCCCATAATTTCCTATGAACGTTAGTTCGTGCCCAATTAGTGTAAACTAGTTTTCATCAGTTTGTCTGCTTTTGTTACGGTAACGTAAACCTTTTATATGGGATTATTAACATTTGAGATTTTAAAATTTAATCGATACGGTATATGTTTAGATTATAAATACATAGACTAAACTAAAGGGCAATAACCCAGGCATATTAAACCCAGAAGTACAATGTACTTTATTATTTGGCTGTTCTATTTTTAAAATTATCTTTTTAAATATTAATTATAATTAAGTTAAGGATTGTAGATTCGATCAAAGAACAAACAAGACTTTATTAATTAAGAATCGTTTAATCACATACGCAATTAAACACAATTAAGTTATTATAATATATCCTACTTCGTAATAAACGAAAGCTATCTCCAAGTTTTTAAGAAATGATCAAGAAATGCGTCTATTTATTCATTGGCAAAACTAAATTATTTATAATACAATTAAATATTTAATTGCAAAGAATTAAGCTTCCTTTGTTTTTAACAAATCATTGAAAATAAATTAATCTAGAGGTGATGTTGTAGATATTTTATACAATTTAAAATTCAATAGCAATGATATTTTTAATTCCGAAGCCGCGATCCCAGCCAGAGGTGCACATTTTCTCACTTCGAAGCGAGTCTTATAACGGGAACAGAACATATACAACGGAAGGATAAATTGCGATTTGCGTATCGTGTAGTTGTTTCTACTGGGCCTGCAATTTATAGGGCGTAATCTCCGGGCTCTGCGGCTTCACCAGCCTTGAACGTGCAAGACTTTGACTATTCAATGTTTTAAATAAATTATCGTTGAATTATTCTCGAAACTGATGCTATTATTATTACATCAATGTATCTGGATATTTTATTGTACTGAGTTTTGGTAAAAGAGGCATGAATATAAAGGAAATAAAGTCTTTTTTTTCTCGATGGATATTTGAATGCAATTTTGATGGTCGTAAATTTATTTTCTTTAATTAGCGTTACAAAATCATTTAAAAAATGTTTGTTTTATTCAAGTAGTTTTTACGCACACTTTTGAATCGGAATTTTACAAAACTATGTTAATGTTTCGGAATGTGGATTCTACCGAGATCGACAAGAAATTGAGTATTTACTCAATTCTAACATTTAAAAATAAAAAGGTTGGCGGACGAGCATATGGGCCACCTGATGGTAAGTGGTCACCATCACCCATAGACGATGACTCTGCAAGAAATATTAACTATTCCTTACATCGTCAATGCGCCAACAACCTTGGGAACTAACATGCTGTGTCCCTTGTGCCTGTAGACACACTGGCTCACTCACCCTTCAAACCGGAACACAACAATACTGCGTACTGTGGTTTAGCGGTAGAATATCTGATGAGTGGGTGGTACCTACCCAGGCTTGCACAAAGCCCTACCACCAAGTAACTTAATATATTAAACAATTTTGTACTGATTGTAATTGTTAGCCCTATTTATTTATCATTTTAGATTCATATCTAAAATTGTATTTGGTTAAAATTACTTATTAAGTTTTTCGTCTGTATATATGGGGTTGGAACTTATTTATGTTGCATTTTTTTAAACTTTTAAAACAAGATGAATTCCAAATTTAATTATTTAATTACCTTTTCGAATTGAACTGGTAAGGGATAACATGTATTCTGTACTGAACCATCAAGTCTACTACACAATTTTATGACCTGGATTAGATAAGAAGGTCCAAAAAATAAGCAAATATATAATATGTAGAAGTTCAACTTATACGATTTTATTCACTTATGACTTTATTTTATTATAAGTCTAGAGATCGTTTTATAAAGAAAAGCTGTTCATGTTTCATAATTCTTTGTTGTGTTATATTATTATTCTGTTATTATTAAAAATCAATAGGAACGGAATCCGACCTTAATAGTAACAGCCTGTAAATTTTCCGCTCTGGGCTAAGGCCTTCTTTCCTTTTGAAGAGACGGTTAAGAGCTTACTCCACCATGCTCCAATGCGGATTGGTGGATTCACATATGGTGGAATTTCGTTGAAATAAGACACATAAAAGTATCCTCACGATGTTATCCTTCACCGCTGAGCTAGAGATGAATTATAAATACATATTAAGCGCACGAAAATTTAGTTAAGATGTACGATGTAACTACTGGGCCTAACTCTCGGCTCTTTATCCGAACCAAAGTCTCCGTTAATTTCATAAGTGTCGATAGTTTTAGGAATGACGTCATTGTTTACATTGAGTCATAATTGTAACACTTTTGGGTCAATTAGCACATCACGATAAAAACTCCGGCCGGTTTGTTTGTTCAGAGATCAAAGATTTGTACTTTCGTGCCCAGAATCTAATCAAATAAAATCAGATGTTAAATAAGAGGTTAATGACCCGCGGTACATTACATAAGTGATATTAAGTCACGCGTAATAATTTACAATGGATTACGAATGTTTTTATGCGAAAATGTTGACGTTGAAACATGACTGTGCCATAATATTTTTTATTATGATTCAACCTTTTAGCGAACCATTTCGAGCTATCGCATTGTCCTTTTAGAAGCGAAACGCTTGTTATACAGTCATTTTGGCATACGATTTTTTTTTCACTTAAGTCGTTTTAAATTTCGATGTAATGTGTGTGAAATTAAACGGCATACATTTTGATAGTGTTAAGATTAAGAGATCGATGACACTTGGTCAATCAAATCAATGTTTATTGGAAAGAGATATACATATATTATAGCGTCGAATAATTCTAATACTATTAACTTTGTTTGGAACAAAAAGTTCGTTGAATCAACTAGTATTGATTAATTTTTTTATTTATTTCTATACAATAATTTTTTTTCAAATTATAATATTTTTACAAATCAAAAATTATTTTATATATACTGGAATTAACTGGTTCGAATGACCTTGGTCTAGTGACCTTGACTAGATATAAGGCTGTAGGTCCCGAGGTTCAAAGTCCAGGTCCGGGCAGTAAGTTTTTTTCTATCTCAGGGGTCTAGCTGGTAATGTGTTGACTCTCATGTCTCAGAAAGTCAGGTCGGCCAAAAATAGCTACTGGGTTTTTTTATTGAATAATTCTCAGTAACAGTAACAGCACGGAATCTAGCAAATAGGAACTGTGTTGTCTCGGAAAACACGTAAAGTCATTGGCCCTCCGCGTGAACTCTTTTAGATGGTGTTGGATTAGCTTTTCCATCGAATTATGAAAGTCAATAGAGAATGCTCCTGTATTTGTGTCTCACACTATGATATAATCGGCGTAGTTGGCTGGTCTTCCCTGAGATAGGTTGCTGTGACTGTAAGGTCAGGGTCAGGTCAGATATTTTCTTTTCCGAAGCAGTACTAGTGTTTAATTTGTTTATCAATAAGTAAGTGTGACGCTTTCATATTGCATAAAAGACAAATTCTTTTTAAGTTTGAATTTGAAATCTGTCAATATCAAAATTAATAAATTAACGGAACTTTTCTCGTCTGAGCTGAGATGGCCCAGTGGTTTGAACGCGTGCATCTTAACCGATGATTGCGGGTTCAAACCCAGGCAAGCAGCACTATATATATGTACGTGCTTAATTTGTGTTTATAATTCATATAGTGCTCGGCGGTGAAGGAAAACATCGTGAGGAAACCTGCATGTGTCTAATTTCATCGAAAATCTGCCACATGTGCATTTCACCAACCCGCATTGGAACAGCGTGGGGGAATATGTTCCAAACTCTTTAAACCTCTCCTTAATGGAAGAGGATTCCTTATCCCAGCAGTGGGAAATGCTGTTACTTTACTTTACTTTTTTACTTCTTGTCTATAGAAATGATAAAAAGTGTTATATACGATTTCATAAAATATCACAACTGACAATTTATAATAGTATACTACTAACTAACTTTGAACGTGTTTACGTGTATATTACAAGATAATACGCGTTTAAATATAACAGTAGATAGCCAAACCCACAGATATGTCATTATGGAAGTAAGTAGTCTCCTCGGCAATTTACATTAGAATAATATGTGCCTATATACATATTTGAACTGCCTAAAATCGCTAGAATGAGCAGTAGTTTTTATTGGACTATCGATAACTTAAGGATCATCCTCATTTTCAATTTTATAGACCTGTTATTAAGCGTTACATGATTGTATGGCCCACTACATCTCATCATCTATACCCGTAGTATTAATGCAAAAGTAGTTCTCTCTGTTACAATTTCACGGCTAAACCATTACACCAAATTAATGAGACTTCGTTTAAAGCAAGCTTGAAATAAAATCCTTATTTTTCAATCGACCGTGACGTATGTACAATAGGTTTTTTAAAGTCAATATTATGGTTGATTTTAAATAAATATGTTAAGTATAAAAGTTTGTTTGTATTCGTACGAAGTTTTTTGTTTATATCTCTAAATTGTGATAAAGGATTATAATCGGAGTTTTATTGAAGGCAGATTTGCAGACACCGAGTCTTCAATGATCGTTAGTTTTTCAATGAGTCAATCAAGTTCAGTTCAATGACCTTTAGAATGAGGCCCTTATTGGCTTAAAAAAATATTATTATTATTATTATTTAATAATATACAGTATAATTAGACTTATCAGGTTTTGACTGAATTTCAGCACCTATTTCAAACCCAAGGGAAAAATAATAAAATAAAAAATACTCCAAAACTTTATTAAGTCGCCTTTAATTTCATTTTACGAATGAATATATTCGTTCTGTAAAACACACACTTTGTCATTAATCAAAAAATCAAAATCAATATACTTATACTTTATTCGAGTGAGCTTTTACAAGCACTTTTGAATCGTCGTTTAACAACATTTTTATATTAAGTGAAGCTATCAGTATCACCGGAAAGTAGATTCTACCGAGAAGAACCGACAAGAAACTCAGTAGTCCTTCTTTTTCAACATTTAAAAAACGAGTTAGTTAGTTAAAATTATATATGCAAGCAAGAATAATATAGGTGTGTACTAGTTTTGCCGCCTCTCCCTTTTTTAAATATTTAGCGACCAAAATATTCCATAAAACCCCAGAATACTCCACGTTTTTATTTAAAAGGATGATTAGTACATACGATAGAATAAAAAGTATCAGTAGCACAATTGTTTATAGTTGGTTTTAATTGTTTATTCAGATTAATACTGAATTTATCGAAGACCAAATGATGCGTGTCCCGCAAACTCGTATTTTAGTTGGGAACCATGTGTGGATCCGGAGTTATGGGGCCACACGATAACATTATCGGCGGATGGCTTAACGCATTCGATCGTGTGATTTTACTGTTTCGTGCTGGATGTAGGTTACTAGTAATACTATGGTGTAGTCCGATAAAATAAACGTTTGTGGAGTTTAAGCTGCAGCATTGGAATCGGACGATCTGAATTGGTTAAATATCTATTTTTATATACTTTCTTACCTTTGACAATAGATAAATCAGACTCATGAGCTACGATTTTTATATAAATTTTCCTTGCTTTATTCTACTATTGATAATATTTCTTTAAAAAAACATGTTTATTTGGGTTTGCAACCTTAAAAGTTGTTGAGGAGACGAAAAAAATTTGATTTTGGTAACGATATTGGTAATTTTATCAAGCAATACACGTGGTAATATAGCAAGCACTATAAGCGAAAGATACCATAGGTGTTTCTGCCATACCCCGAGAATCCCCCCAGATGTTGGAGGCCCGCATAGGCGGGCCGACCGTCTGGGCGCCACGGATGCATGCGTAAGCGATCCCGTGGCGCCCGCCGAGAGATGGTGAGGGTACCGCTGGTTTTTTAGTGGGTAAACCCGGTGGACCTGGGCGCACTCGGCGTCCAGGAAACCGGGGAGTCCCACACACCCCTCCACTTTCCAACACGTGCGTGAAGCGCGTAAAGCGTTTTACAGCGAAAAAAAGGTGTTTCTGTTATTTCAAAATTAAAAGTTTCACTACATCAAAGTAGAACCCTTCAATTAAAACACACACACACACAAATTCACACAAAAATGAATATCGAATATAAATGATTAAATGACATTCGTTTTTTATTTAAAAATTTCTTAATTATTTTTATATATTTGTTGAATAGAGTGATTCGGTTGTAAATAGTTCGGTTGATTTTATATTATTTATGAAAATGAATCTATTTCTCGTTCTTAACAGTGGAAGCCATAACCTGACAGTTGCTTATTTATGGGCTTTTTATGTGTTAAACATTAAAACACGCAATCATAACATGAATAGTAAGTTACTTGGTACTTTGGCTGTTGTAATTTTTAATTTACAACTGTATAATGATAGTAGTTACTGCTATTTACAAACGTTAACTTAACTTTAGTATGTGTGGATCAAGTCTTATAACTGAATTTCAAACATGTTCCACTCAAATTCGTTAAATTGATTTTGTTCACAGATTTAGTGATGTAGTTGATGACAAACTAGATTTTATATCGATAGTAAAATAAATAGTTATTTATAAGTGACACCGCTAACCGAGAAGCTATCTGGAAACGGGCTGAAATGGTATGGAGGTATTATGAGGGGGAGTGAAGACCATTTTGTAAGGAGGTCTTAAGTATGTACAACAACAACAACAATCTGTAAATTCCCACTGCTGGGCTAAAGGCCTCCTCTCCCTTAGAGGAGAAGGTTTGGAACATATTCCACCACGCTGTTCCAATGCGGGTTGGTGGAATACACATGTGGCAGAATTTCTATAAAACTTGTCACATTCATCACATCACCTTCACCGCCGAATACGAGATGAATTATAAAGATAAATTAAGCACATGACTCAGCGGTGCTTGCCTGGGTTTGAACCCGCAATCATCGGTTAAGATGCACGCTTTCTAACCACTGGGTCATATCGACTATTACTAGACTTCAGTATGTACATATGTGGATGGATATAGGTAGAGGACGACCAAACAAACGAACGATGGATTTTGTGAAAGAAGATATGGTTAGAAAGACGTGCTGCGCCGATCCCAAATAAAATTGGGATAAGGGGGATAAATAAGGAGGATGTTTATGATAAGTGATTTTAATAAAAGTACGATAATTACAGGAAATTTTAAGACGTTTCGATATTAAAATTTAACGTATTTTACTTTTAATAAAATATCCTTACAGTTAAATTGGGACATTAGACCTTAACCCAGCTATGAAACATTTATAGGCAGTTAATGTATCCATATAGTTTTATATTATAGTAAATTAATTTATCATAGTTACGGAAATAGTAAAGGAGGTTACTCGGTTTTATCTAAGTCCGCAAAAAATGCGAATTATGAATGAGATTTTTCGCTATGAATCATTCATTCTCTCGTTCTCGTGATAATGGATATTGCGTAATTATATTATCAAATCAGTTTTATAACTACTACGTTCTTTGCAAATTTAGCTTATTATAACATACTATGGAACCGGTATCATATAGGAAAACTATTAACGATACTAAGGGATGAGATTCGAATAAGAAGATAGATAGGTCATAGATAAAATAGCTTTTTGTCTATGGTTAGTAGTTACATTATTCAATTATAAACTCAAGTGTTAAATGTAATTTATCAATAATCGTTTTTTTACATTTTTTAGTTACAAAAATTTACAAATATAACTGAGTATAAAAACTTATTTTTCCAGTACACTTAAGAATAATAAAAGTATTCAGGCATATATGTTAATAAGACACGTATGGAAACATACAATTATCCAATCATACAAAACCTAAACCAATCAAATAATTAAAATTAATATATATTTAATTCCTATTTTAATTTTAATTATTTTACTAACGTGAAATTCGAAAAACGTTCGTGGCGGATATGAGATGTGACTTAGCGTAAATTTTATTTTAATGTTAGTGTATAATATATATAATATATAATATAATATAATATAATATATAATATAATATTTATGTTTACGATCAAGGGATATGTTGCTAGCATTCTTACCTCCATACCACGCGGTCATGATTAGTACACTAAAGATTTTTAATATTATGAACCTTATGTAAATAAATTTCAAATTCTGTCCAAATTTCAAAGTTTAAAGATTGTTTGATTTTTCCATTATCAAACTTCAATGACCATTTCAATGGTTTGAACAAAAAATTGAAGATCTCAGAAAATAAATTTTAGCTAGCTACAAACTAGCGGAATTCGATGCTGTAAAAAGTGGCCTTACTGAAGCAAACAAAAAATCCTATGATACATACGAAGCTCCAAGCGGCGTGGCAAATGAATGTATTCATTCTATGGAAAATGTCAAATTTTTAACTTAAAAAGGATATTTTTGAATAAAAGTTATTCAACCGTTAAAATATTCCGTTACGTTAAACGTTGGATTTTGTTAATAATCTGATATTATAATCGATGTATAGTTAATAAATTATTCAACAATTATTAATAATGTAATAAAAATGAAACACTTATTACATGATACAATTATTTTCAATCATTAAAAAGATCACCTTCCCCCAATGGAACAGCGTGGTGGTAGCGTACCTAACATTCAACTCATAGGAAAAAGAGGCCTTAGCCCAGCAATGGGAAATTTACAGGCTGTTTTTGTTGTTGTATAAAATTAACATACTGTTGGATTTGTAAGTTATTTCCGTACAGTGATCTGGTAAAAAAATACGTAATAATTTTCACTAAAGCTCGTACGATATAAGTCTATTCGCTTTTAATGATTAATACGAATAAAATTTACGATTGGACAAACGATTTGTGTTTCGCTCCAGTTAATCTCATCAAACGCAGTAATAAATTGTATTGTTGTGTTGCGTAAGTAAGCAAGGTGAACCCATACTCCTGATTAAATACTAACGTGTCAGGACCGTTGAAACTAGCCGTCTGTAATAAAACATTTTTTCAATCTTTACCATTATATAGTATATTATATGTGTATTCCATCAACCCGCATTGAAACAACTTCTCCTCAATGAGAGAGGAGGCCTTAGCCAAGCAGAGGGAAATTTGTAGGCCGTTGTTACTGATTAAAAAAACCGCTTCAAAATCCGTTGTGTAATTTTAAAGATCTAAGCATACATAGGGTTGGACAGCGGTAAGAACCTTGTTTTATACTATGTAATGAATATATATGTTACAATATATACTTACTATATAAATTATATATATACTATTCTCTTAAAATTATGACGTAAGCATGATTGTAAAATTTCAATAAAATATATATATTAATATATAAATATAATATTTTTACTTTGAGTTCATTAAATCTAATTGTTCCGTATTTTTCTCATCTACCCGTTTATATACTTTACATTATATATGATACTCATCTGGTGTCCTAAACTATTATGTCACAGAAGTTAAGTTTAAAAGTACTTACGTACTCATTACAGAATCACTTACGACATATTTGCACCTGTGCCTGCCTATTTTAAATAATAAAAAAGGAAATATCGTTTATGTACAGTCAGAGTAAGAAAACCTTCGTCGTTCAAATTTATTCCTTTATCAAGTCTTAAACTCTTAGTACCTTTTGAAACTAAAGCACTAAACTGACAACTGACTATAAAATTTAACTTAGAAGTTACAAAATAACAAAATAGAAAAAACATCTTTGGACTACGTCTAGTTTTATATCCACGTGAAACCCTTTTAATGGCGCCTAATTACACCATACATCATTACAAATTTAAATTAGATATAAAATCTTCTGCTGAATTGTCAAAATATGTCTGTAAGTGTCATATATTCTCGATCGGTAAAACAGATTATCGCTCATACTGAGCACACGAAAATAGATCTTAAGGTGACGAACCTTTTCTTATCCCGACTGTACACGAAGGGTAATTTGTTTAACGTCACACTTCGAAGTGACAAGAAGATTAATTACAAAGTGTGTGGTCGAAATTCGTTCGTTCGATGTAAAATACTTTCCTTTTCTTACGAATCGCCTTGAAAAATAATAATTTCGTTATTATAATTAATAGCAATTACGTACTATTCAGATATTGAATTTATAATTTTCGAACGTGATATTATTTTACATTAATGCGAAAAATGTTTCATACAATAATATGATATTTTAATGTACAATAAATTTTCGGAAACATAAGTAATTAAAGTATTATATTTTGATATAAAATAATTAAGCTGTGAAATAAAATACCATAATAATTATGAAAACTTTTGACAGACAAAAACGCATCAATAAACAATAAGTAATAAGATTGTCTTATCTGGTCACGCAATTTGTAGGGTTCCGTAGACATTTTATTGGTTATTTATTTAAAGGCTGGAAACGCACCTGCAATCCTCCTGGTGTTGCAGATGTCCATGGGCGGTGGTAGTCACTTTCGATATGGTGAGCCTCCTCTTCATGTCATTAAAAAACAAAATTCTTCTGTACTTTTAATACTGAGACTGAAATCATTATATAAAGTCGTCCTTGCTGATTCAACGAATTGTCATAACTATTGAGTCAAGAGATCTGAATTTTGAACATAACTTGTTTATTTAACAATTGAATTGACGGACTGACAAATTGACGGAATGTCGATTCACATATGCAGATATGAATAATATAAACATTCCTTTTTTATGGATTTGTTTTCCAGCTTACCTCTAAAGTCAGATTCAATATTTTAGTGTTAGAAGCGGCAAATGGATAGCGGCATAACAGACAATCAGACGAAAAAATAGGCACAGAAAAACTTATTTTCATACAGAACCATAAAACATTTCTTGCAATATATATTTTATTATTCGTAATTTTATAAATATGTGTACCAATAAAACCTTTTCGCAGTTTTTAAATAAATATATCGACTTTAAATCTACTTTCATATACCAATCATATTTTTTTGCCTTAGCGGATTGAGTTTCTTGCTGACGCAATGTTAATTACTGCATCCTCTCTTAATGACACAGCTGGTTATAAGGGGCGTAACACATGTAACTAAATTTGGTCAAGATTTTTTAAAAAGGCAAATTTGACTGCACTTGTCTATATTTTTGTTTTTTATTTTAAAGGCCATACAACATTTTAATTAATATTTCATTTATGGAATTATATTTATAGTTTATATAGTGCCTTAAAGTGACTTTATCTAACGTGAAATAGTGATCCGTGTATTCGTACATTGGATAGTCTGTAATTAGACGGTAAAGAATAATGTTACGATCATTGATGGATGATGGATGAGCGTGTTATTGCCCCAAGGTTTGACTTATCATCACATCCATCGGGTTGTCAATTTGCTTATCTATCTTTCAATAAGTAACATAATGTCAGGAAGATGGCATTGGTTATCTGTGGTTTTACTAATATTCGTTTTATTTTTATACAAAATCATTTGATTTTTAAATAGTCGATCTTTCCATTATTTATATTAAATATATAAATAATCTAATAGAGAATAAAAGAACTAAATCCAACGTGCCGACTTTATTATCTTTGTGTGCGTGACAACTACGCTTGGCTTGCGTCAAACGTCATACTACTTTATTAGTGTGCGTGTACTTAGTTGCCACGTGTAAATAATCAAAACTTCAATTAAAAAAAGTTATTATATAATTATATTTCACAAACAAATGATCATTTATTACAATCAATATTCTTATTCATTCATAACATGACTATAATAATTTGCCTTTTTAAACGATGACAATAAAATTTTATATATTAAAAAATACTCAATTGTTCAGAACTTTAATACAATATTATTTTCAATTTCTTGATAATAATACGTCTTCCCAGACATAAAACTATTTTAATAACTTTAATAGGTAGCTCAGATAACCTAATTATTCTTATCATGACAGTGAGTAGAAAAAGTACTATTGAAATGATATTCTTGCGACATTCTTTGGATTATTTATCAACATCGTAAAAACTTATTTTGTTTGTTTGTAATATTTTGCTACGATATTATTTGTATATTGTGTATTTTATTTTTATATTAAAAAATCATTTTTAGATATTCGTAAAATGAAATCGTAATTCTATTCTATTCTAATATATCAACTAGTGTGTCTATAATTAATAAATCTATTTTATTATTATACTAAAGCAGAAATTTCCGTTTTGCAAACTGGGTAACAATGCCAGCATCAAAGTTTTGTAAATAATTTGACGTCTAATATATACTTATTATGCCTTTAATGCCTGATTTTATAAAAAATAGAATATTTCCGATCGTTATGTCACGTCGTTACGCTTTTTACCGAAAGAACTACTATTTTGATTTCATAGTTGCATTGCGTATAATGTCAAGTACATATTTTTTTTTAATTTAATTTTAAAAATTTACGTTTTAATAAAATAAAAACTAAGAGGGTATTTATAATATAAAGTAGCCAATCATTAAAATAAGATAGAATATGATATTATTTCATTTTTCTATCTGCAAAGGCGCTAAGCTTAAAATAGAAGTTGTTGGACAGAAACTGGTATTAACTTCGTTTATATGACATAGTGGCTAAGTCGGTTTCGATGTATTTAAACGGCGGAAGAGAAATCGTGTTTAACCAAACCTTTATAAAAATGCATTCAAGAGTATGAAGATAAACTCATAAATCAATTCACTATATTTTATTAACTTCTAAAATAAAAGTAAATGTAAATTTCCCACTGCTGGGCTAAGGCCTCCTGTCCCATAAAGGAGAGGAACATGAGAGATGGAACATATTCCACCACGCTGTTCCAGTTTGGCGGAATGCACATGTGCCAGAATTTTGATGAATTTAACTTCTAAAATATAAAAATATATTTATTATATATTGGTATTTAGGCAGGTCTTGTGGATCCAGATAAGTCTGCAGATAGAGATCTTGAATAAACTCTTTGAAAAAATCGATTTTTCCACAAGATGTTGATTTCATTTGTATCTTTCTGCGCATGTCATTAAATGGGATTAAAAAGAGACACGATTCTCTAATTTTACCTAACTCCTCTGTTGCGTGGAGGCCGTAAAATCTATTTGATATATAATAGGAAAGTGATAAATATATGATGCCTATTGAAAAAAGAATATTATGGTGTACTTTCTTTAATACGGGGTTTTAAACCACGTACCGCACTAAGAAAATAAAAGTCGATCACATCACATCTGGTTTTATTTTCTTAAGCATTATGGGGTCTTTTAAAAATTGGACCGGTATTATGATAGTTTTCATACGAGGTCTTAAACGCCCCGTGTCGCAAGATAAGATGTAATGCAGATATAATAAAGATCGAATTAAAAGTTTCTCGGCTTCATTCAGCTCCTTGAACACAGTGTCTGTTTTTTATGAGCATTTTAAAGTAGGTCAATTGGTTTGTAATTATTATTATTGAAATTTAAACTCTAAAGCATTCTTAATATTTTATTTACACAAATCAATCCGCATGATTATATAATACCACAGATAAAATTTGACAATTATTGATATTGATATCCAAAGGGAAAAATTCATACTAACAATTTTCTTATGATATAGTGCCAGTTTCTTTTTAAATACAAAAAAATTAAAAAACTCTGCAATGAGACTTTTTTATGGATATATTTGTGTGAATTAATTTAGAATCAACTACTCGTTCCCTCGGCTTCGTCCGCCTCTTAAAGGTTGGTCATAAACTTAGGCATAAAATCATCGTTCCTAGGAGTTACAGCTTCATCACATCCTTCATACCAAATCGTATATACATATATTCCTATCAAATTTATCAAATTTAGTTTATTTGTTAGGTTACATTCGTATTGATAATATAAGAAATAATAATTATTTTATTTGTTTTTCAAGAATCGTCTATTGTTGGATCAAAACATCTATTAATAATAATAACTGTAATATATTTACTTAGACGTAATTTAATTTAATCGACAAATGAAAAAACAATCATAAAATTAGAAATTAATCCAGGCTATAATTCAATCGTGAATTTATGTGATAGCAACATTCCTTTACATGTTAATAATTCAGAATACGGCTGTACGTAAGAATCTTTCAATAAACACTTAATGTAGGCTCGCGATTTTATTCCATATATGGATTTTCAAAGGCACGCTAAATCGGCTACGTATTTTCTGTATTCAGTACTACATTGCATTTTATGTAACTATCTTAACTGTAAAATCGTTTGAATATAATTCTTATGCTAAACACACATTGTTTGTTAAACTCAGGTTAAACATCTGTCTAATTTCAATACAGTTTATTGAATTTCTTGTGTCGAATTTATGCAATAGATAACATAACATTTTAAAAATGTATCATTCGTTTTGTATTCATTTAATGTCGGTTTTATCACAGGCGACTTTGTAAGTGGCTTTTATTTTTTATTAATCTTCAAAAATAGACAAATAATTTATTATCCAAATGGTTTTGATGTAATTGTTGTTTTTTTTAGTTCGCTAAGTTGTTGTTGAATAAACTATGTAATTATATATACCAGTGGTTTATTATAATTCAATTCCATTTTAATAGGAACGTACATTGAAAAGATATTAAAATAAAGCTCAACTGGATCATACCTTGTTATTGCAATAAAAAAAAAATAAACAAAAAAATAATAAAAATAATGATGTAATACAAATTATTGATTTTTAAGTCAAACATGACGTACCTATATAAACTTAATCAGCATAAATAATCTAAGAAAGTTTGATTTTATATAATGTAAGGTACACATACGTATATGTTATGTACCTATGTATAGCTTTAACGATGACAAATCTCACCATCCTCCATGTCTAATTACTTATAATCAACCGACTTCAAAAAAAAAGGTTATCAATTCGTCAGTATTTTTTTTACCTAAACAACTAATATATCATATACATACATAACATTATACAATAAACGCTTTATTTAATAAGAAAAACTATAAAATATTGACTCCTTTCTATCTCGTTACGACTCGCTTAAAATTGACTCTGCTGCCCGATAGCATAACTTCGTATTGTAGAATTATAAATAACATTCTATAAGATTGATACCCGGCTTTGTCCCATTTGCTTATGTAAAGGAAGTATTGTTACTCTATGAAAGAACATTTTTATGGCCAAACAATTCAAATGATATGCAGATGTGTTGATAAGCCTAACAAAAATAGATAATGTTTAGGAAAATAGAACACCTACACAAGATAAATGGTTACCTAATACAACCTAATCTTTGTAATCGGAGCCCGATAACGCAACATTTCTATTGTTATGACGTACTTTGGACTTTATTTCGCTTACAATACGGTTTTATTTAAACTAATTTTTATTACTTTTTTCAAATTATCGATTGCTTTTACTTTTATAAATAAATATTTTTATCATTGATTATCGAGTGAAATTGCTTAAGTATTTAAAGTAAGTGTTTTGATTTTTGATTTGTTTTTCTATAAATGCTTAATTTCTAATAATAAAAAAATATTATAATATGTTTCAATGATTACCCTATTAATTATAAAAAATAATAATTGTATGTTTTAATCATCACCCTTTTTATTACCCAGTTAGTAGCTTTTCTAGATTATATCATTATAATATAATAAATGCAAAAGTAAGCCTGCCTGTGACATCTATATGATGAAGGAAGACTAACCTCTCGATGGATAAATTTATCATAGTTAGATTACATAATAGTTTTGACCAACAATAAAACTAAAACTAATTTCACATGACATAGTCGCGCTTGAGAACTAGTACCAAATGAAATATGATAAGCTAATTTTAGATTTGCTAACGCTGAAAGAGTCAAGTTAAGTACAAAATAATTACATCAATTTGTAACAAAACACCATTGTCTGTTATATATTGGGACAAGAGTGGCAGTCTTATATGTCTTTTAAATAGACGTTTATTTATAATGTAATTTGGTTCATGGCAGCGCATTATTTGCACAGTTGCTTGGGCACAAACATTGGACAATTGTTGGAACAATAATGTGACACCATTTCTCTTAATTCCGGTCAGGGTGATGAAAGTGACACGCAAAATATAAGTTAAACGGCTTTATTACTATGTAAATATATGCACATGTCTGCTATAGATAGACGAAACAATTATATTGACATTGGCATAACTTTTATTTATTTTTTTAAATTTTTGTGGCAAAGAAATATGTGCTCGAAAAGAAATTTCCTGTACAAAAAGTTTAGGTAAAAATATCTAAGTTGATATCATATCAATACCTTCACTTTTCTTCTAATGTCGACATATTCTTTTGATAGTAAATCTCGATAGCTTATCTCAAGATTTTGTATAAGAATGGACAGTAAATCTCTAAAACACATTACAAGCCTTTTTGAATGTGTGAGTGAAATGATCACGGGTTGTACTATCCCAATTTCAATACGATTATAATAATAAATTAACTACTTAGCTTATAAATGCTATTTAGGGGGTTCTTTTTTCAAATTTAAAATCAATCAATAGAAAAAGAGAAATCACTAACACTGTTTATAATAATCTAAGGCCGTTGTTATTCAAAGTTGGATTACGCGTAAGACATCCTATAAAGTGTAAATTAATATCTGAGTCATGTACCGTTTATTTTATAGTGGAACAACAATCTTGTGTTCGAACGCGTTTTCGAATGTATTCTATTTTTATGACAATACTTTCGAAATGTTATTGAATAAATAAAAATTTTAACAAAAAGAAAAACCGACACCGACTCCAAATATAACAATAATTATAACTACATGATATAATCGTTAATCGACTTTTAAGTAGTCTAATATTTTTCATTTCATTTAACTTAGGAAGACTCTAGAAAATATGTTGAATACGCAATTATTTTTATTACTTTTTCGTGCATATTCATTTGTTTTAAAACAGTAGTTTGTTTGAAGTCGGTTTTTCTTTTTGTTAAAATTTTTATTTATTTTTTGATTTTAAGTGAAGCTGATGTTGACTAACAAATTTTTTTTAATATGGATAGATTAAGCGTTCCGTTTATATGAGTCAGAAACTACTTCGAGGACAATTTCAAAGGAAACTTGCGAATAAAGCAAAAATAGACTTTCGAAAATGCGGATTTAATACGTCACGCGGCGTAAACTACAAGGATTCCTCGAAAGAGCTGTAATCGAACTCAGCAAAAAAACTTTGAAAAAGACCAACTATATTTAGTACATCATATGACATCACATCACATACACAAAATTTGATTAAAGATAGTAAGAAATTCTGCCCCATATCGCACCCTAACTGCGAGCCGTATAGGAGTTCCATCACTACATAGTATAAAACAAAGTCGCTTTCTCTGTCCCTATATCTTTAAATCTACGCAACGGATTTTGATGCGGTTTTTTTTAAAAGATAGTGTGATTCAAGGGGAAGGTTTGTGTATATAATACATGAACAATATAGTAAAGAAACACTGATAATTTTAGAAGTTTGCGATGTGATGTCGTAAATAAACAAATTCTGTGATATATTTAGTATCAGTATTGCACCCGTGCGAAGCCGGGGTGGGTAGCTAGTTGATTATAATATTCGACTATAATAATTACATAAACATAACCATATTACGGAAGGTGACTCAAATATCCAAATAACCTATAAATAAAAGATTCGACTGAGTATCGCTAACGTGCTCCTTAGAATTGTTCCGTTCCCTTCCGTTCCGTTACTTTGTCATGGATCCTGAGCTCAGAACCTTACCAAACTTTCACCAAATTACCCTTGAAGTATATATTTTGTAATAAAAAAAGAATTATCAAAATTGGTTAACGTGATTTTCAGTTATTCACCTATTTGTCGCGCATATGCATAATGCAAATTTAAGACTTATGCCGTTTTCATATGGATACCATCATCGGAAAAAAATAAAAAAAAAATGGGATCCCACGGGAAGCACTACCTTTCAAACAAAAAAAAATTATCAAAATCGGTCCACCCAGTGAAAAGTTATGAGGTAACAAACATAAAAAAAAAAAAAAATACAGACGAATTGATAACCTCCTCCTTTTGGAAGTCGGTTGAAAACGTTTATATTTGACATTCGAAAAAAAAAATTTACTTTTAGTTTTTTTTTATTTTATTTCTTTGGTTAAATAAAGTTGGCAGCAATATTTTGACTAATTAATTGACACTTCTGTTTTTTTTTTAATAAAATACTAGTTTGTCAAGTTTTTCTGGATCTGTTTATAGCACTAGTATAAAATTGAAAAGATTGATATAATTAAAACATAAAATCGTTGTATTTATAAAACGTTTTAAATTTGCATACAGAAATAAATTAAAATAATCTTTTACTTTGATTTATTTTTCTACTAAGTTACTCGATTTTGAACCATTGCCTGATTAAACAGTTTTAAAAAAAACCAAAATGTCATTTTACGAAAAAAATTTACGAGTATATCCACCGGTTTTATATTTCAAGGTATTTATTACATTATGAATTAGTTATTGATATTTATGGCTATAATGATTGATTTTATTCAATAAATTAAAATATAAAATATATCAGCATTCTAAAATACGTGACGTAATTGATCTTGAATATGTTAAAAAAAGTTTACATTTGAGGGTATTTTAACGTTGTATCCCCAACGTTTAGGTTATAAGACGTTTGATGGGTAAATTCTAAAAATAACCGTATTAAGTAACGAGGAATTTGGGACAGTTATTGACTCGTGTGAGTTATAATAAGTGTGTTTTCAATTGCATAAGATCTAAGGTATTGAAGAATTTTGACGTCATTCAACAGTTTAATTGCACAAGTAATTTTATGGGCACACCAATTTCAACAATTCCTCCATCCTCCGCCAGTTCGGCGTCGATCTCAGACGATTCATCAAGCTTATTTAAAAGATGCGTTTTTAAGCTGGGCTATGTGTTCTGAAATTGTTTACGGTACAAACAGCACGTAACGTATATTGTATATTAAATTATTTGCAACGATGCCAAAAATAAGAAGGATCAATGTAATTCAAAATGATTTACATATACATAGACATATTATATTTATTTAACAATATATAATAAGAAAACACGTAAAATCATTATTTGCAGTTTATTTTAGGCTATTTGACAATGCGAAAAATAAATTGTGAATTATTATAATCAGTTTATATTATGAGTTTAAAAATGGTTGTTTATTAACGAAAGTTGAAAATAATACTTAATTTATTCAAAAATCCATTAATAAAAATGCATTTTTTCAAACGTTTGTCACGTGACACACGCTTCTGATTGGCCGGGCTTATGGTGAAGTCACTTTCTTGTAAACTTTGCTTTCCTACTATATGTACCACAGATTAAAATACAGGAAAGTGACGTCACCGACCCCATTGCAAAGCCATGTTGTCCAAGTAGCGTTTTTGCATGCTATTTAAATATGGAATTTTTAATATGATATTTTTCAGCAAATATGTACTAGAAATAAGAACACAACTTTTACTGGGTTCCTTAACTTCTACTAAATACATATTATAAAATGGATTTTAAAAACGAGTCGAATAGCCTGTTGGAAAAAAATATGAGTTTAATTACAAGTATGAAGCTATTTGACAACCTCCGTGGTCGAGTGGTGTGTACACCGGTTTTCATGGGTACTCTGAGGTCCCGGGTTCGATTCCCGGCCGAGTCGATGTAGATTACGATTAATTTTCTATGTTGTCTTGGGTCTGGGTGTTTGTGGTACCGTCGTTACTTCTGATTTCTATAATATATCTGATACTTTGGGATCAGAGTAATGTATGTGATGTTTTCTCATATTTATATTATATAATTATATTTATATTGTTTGTGGTGGACAGTGCAGTGCAAGTGTTAGTTATAGCCCATTACTTCGCCTGCTTTTTAAATATTGCTCGTCAGATATTACGCTTAGCAAAGTTACCTAAAGAAGGATTTCCTTGGTGTTCAATCTTGGTTGATCTGTACTTCTTATGTTTGGTATAATGTTTTGTTCATAAAAGAGCAACAGATAAAGAGATTAGACAGAGCTACTTTCGCATTTATAATATTTATTTAGAATAGAATATCTACATAATATTATAGGTTAAAGATTGTAAAGATGTTTGTGTAAAGAAAGTCTATGAGTGTGATAAGGATAGCATTTTCTAGTTTCTCTGTAAATTGTAATTATCATCATTGTCGTGATGCCAAATAAATAATTTAATATTAGCAGCCTAGTCTTCAGGGAATAAATAAAATTAATTTTCTCAATTTAAGGATAGGGCTAACCTTGAAATAAAAGTTAGCCAAAAAAATTTGGAATCGAACTTGCGATTTTGACTTCGTCAGGTTGTTTCCGTTGAACTGTTGACGCATATTATGAGCAATTTTTTTTTTAAACTTACTCTATAATGTATCTTTGAAAATTGTTAATTTAATTAATTACTTCTATGCTACTGTTACTTAAAAGAAAACAAGTGTATCAGATTACTTCGTAGTGAAACACCATCGCTTAAAATCCTTAATTGGGATTAGTAGCATTTATTTCTAATCCACTTTGGGTTATTGAAATAAAAATAATTCCACCTTGATCTTGTACTCAATAACGAAATACTACTAAATGATTCATATAGTAAAGTAAAGTAATAGACTTTATATTTCCCAGTGCTGGGCTAAGGCCTCCTCTCCCATATTTCAATGAGATTAGAAACATGCAAATCTCACGATGTTTTTCTTCACCGCCGAGCACAAGATGAATTACAAACACAAATTAAGCACATATATATATGTGGTGCTTGCCTGGGTTTGAACCCGCAATCATCGGTTAAGATGCACGCGTTCTAACCACTGGGCCATCTCAGCTCGACTGATTCATTTACATATATGAAACTACAAAACGACTATATAACGACTTTATATTGGGCATTGTTACTTAATTCGCGACTTACACTGTATCACAACAAGACTTAAAACATTTTTATTGTTTACATTATTGTTGTTATGAAGATAGAGTTAGTTTGTGTAACTACGGGTATAAGGGACTTAACGGGTATAATCTTAACTAAGATGATGGTGGTGCATTGACGATATAAGGACTAGTTAAAGTATGTAAATGTGCTTATAGCAATTGGATGTTTAGTGACCAAAGAAGTGTTGGTACCTATATATGTGTTTGCAGAGCCTACCACCAAGTAATGTCTAAAAGACGCTACAATAAATGAAAAAAAATATAATAATATCTATTCTACCTATGTGATTGTGGTTTATAACAAAACACGTAACTGCATCGTAGTCCATGTATGTATGTAATTAATATTAAAAATCAATTGCCCAACAAACACTTCTTAAAACAAGACCTTGTTATTGGTAACTAAAAATAGCCGTACGATTAACATTTTGCAACGCTGACCAATGCTCTCGTATTCCATAATTAAATACATTCCATCATTTTTTTTAAATTAAAATTTCACTTAATGCTTAAAATTGCTTATATTATAGATAATAATTTAAAGACCACTGTTATTTTATTTTTATTTTAATACATTTTAAGCATATTATGTCCTTGCTATTAAAACAGTTTTTTAAACATTTTTTTTATTTTATTCACAGGGAATGTTTTATAATTGTTTTTTTTTTATCTCCTATCTATCACTTCTAACTGAAGATATTTGGTCTTATATGGACAGGATTACTGGATACTTTCATTTTAATTTTAATTTCGGAAGTTGTCATATAAAAAGAAAAACATTATTTAACTTATTTCGTATCATACAATGTAAATAATAATGTATTGTCTTAAGCATTACCCAACATAGTATATCAATCATGGGAATATAATGAATCACTATAAATGAAGAATGTGTAGTATGTGGGCGTTTTTTATGACATATTTCCAAAGAGTGACAAATTTGCATGCGATGGTCTTGTTAAAGTTATTATATGGTCTGGCCATGGACAGTAGGCGGTTTCTTTAGTGAATAACATTATTAAACACTATTGTTACATATGTCTTTGTTTGTTTAAAAAATATATATGCATTATAATTGGCTTGACATTTTCAAATAGATACCAGTATGTTTCGTTAGTAAATTTAATTATACATAGTATCACTAAGCCTAATAGCATAATGGCGTACAGGTCAGCAATGTGAAGGTCACTGATAACATCTTGGCCCTTTGGTATCGTCGCACCAACTCCTATTACAAGTTTAACGATTAATTTGGAAGGGAATTCTAACACGTCTCTGGCCTAGATATACACTGTGTACTTAGTATGAACATAGTCATTTCTTATAAAATAAATAACGGTAATATAACAAATACAAATAATCAACGACCAGCTTCAAGGGTGCTATACTAACACTAAATATAGTACATTATTTGTTTATTTACGACATCACATTAAAAACTTCCAAGATTATCAGTTTTATTTAGTATATTGTCCATGTTATATACAAAAACCTTCTTTTCAAATCAATCTATCCATTAAAAAAATTGCTTCAAAATCCGTTGCGTAATTTTAAAGATCTTAGCATACATACAGACTGCGGTAAGCGACTTTGTTTGATACTATGTAATGATTTACATCCCCATATATAATTAATTATAAATAATTCATATTTTTGGTTGCTTGCTTGGAAGTGTTAAGTCATAAACACATACACACACATACAATTGAAAAGACATTACGCTTTTTATAGTCTTCACAGTTAAGATACAACGTTATATATATAATTACAAAGTGTGATGTAGATCTAATGGTTCTCGTCATTATTGGTTTTCGTTATTTCCTACGGTACCCTAAAAAATTATAAAAGAATTCTTATTATCATAGCTATGTTAATATTATTGTTTACGAACAATAAATTTTATTTTCATCTATAAATTAAGCCGCGGGTGTTCTTTTGTTCCAATTAGAGATAAGTTCGATAATTTTGGAAAAACTGCTTATAATAATATCTTTTATATTTTGATGAGTTATAAAACGCAGTTTCAAGTTTATCAAAACACCAACCCTTAAGAAGTTTTATTTTGGCCTTAGTTACAAGCGCATATTGTATATGTATATTTATATTTTCCTTTTTTAATAGAATAATTCAATCAGTAATTGCTATATATTTAAATTGAAGTGCTAAATCTGAGTATGCGATTTTCTCATGATGCTAAAAGTAATTTAAACAATTTATTAACTAGTTTTTTTTAATTAAAATATTTTTATGCAAATATTGAACACTACGATGGGTAGTTTCGTCTGTATTTTCTTTTTTTTTTTTTTATGTTTGTTACCTCATAACTTTTCACTGGGTGGACCGATTTTGATAATTTTTTTTTGTTTGAAAGGTAGCGCTTCCCGTGGGGTCCCCTTTTTTTTATTTTTTTCCGATGATGTTATCCATATGAAAACGACATAAGTCTTAAATTTGCATTATGTATATGCGCGACAAATAGGTGAATAACTGAAAATCACGTTAACCAATTTTGATAATTCTTTTTTTTATTATAAAATATATACTTCAAGGGTAATTTGGTGAAAGTTTGGTAAGGTTCTGAGCATAGGATCCATGACAAAGTAACGGAACGGAAGGGAACGGAACAATTCTGAGGAGCACGTTAGCGATACTCAGTCGAATCTTTTATTTATAGGTTATTTGGATATTTGAGTCACCTTCCGTGATGTGGTTATGTTTATGTTATTAATATAACAATAACTATAACTACATTATATAATCGTAAATCGACTTTTAAGTAGTCTAATATTTTTCATTTCATTTTACCTAGGAGGACTCTCAAACATATGTTAAATATGCAATTATTTTTATTACTTTTTAGTACATTTTTATTTGTTTTAAAAAAGTGTTTTGTTTGAAGTCGGTTTTTCTTTTTGTTAAAATTTTATTTATTCGTCTTTAATTTTCTATAAATGTATTAATGGAAATACGTTCGTGTATAAGTCTTCTTAATTTAAAAAGGATTATGATATCGACTCCCGATAATATGGTCATCAAATTACAATACTGATATGCACATCGCAGATTAGAACTTGACTAACTTTAAAACGTAGCTAGTAGTATTTGTGTAGAAGCGTTATATTGTGTGTATTTAAGGGATGTATATAAGATGTGCAAAGAAAGCAACTAAGTTCTTTCGTGATAAATTGTAAATGTAAAATTGTAATGAATATAAGTATAATTATTTCACATTACAAGATGAGAAGTAATTCATAGTTAATGAAATGTAACGAAATAAAATGTTTCATATATAAACTATATAAATATTTATGTAGGTGTAAACAGGGCTGGTGAGGGGTAATTATTAATTTCCTATTTAATGATATATGTTTATTAGTTTCATTGTTGCTAAATTTTATTAGGGTCAGTAATGAACCAGCTGGTTTCTGAAAGGCAAATTTTAATTGAAGCAGCCAATTATATTTCTGGTTCGCTAATAACGAATTAAGGCAAATTACAAAAGCGGTTCCGAAATTTCAAACAAGGAATTTTCGAATGCAATTTTAATTAATGCTTAGAAATCGAAAAATCTAAATATTTGGTACTAAAATTTATATTAATTATTTAAACCACTTCATATAAATATAATCTTGATTAAAGTTACCTGTGTTGCCATTGTAAAATAAGATCAGTTAAAGAATATGCTGTGTAACTTTATTTATTTTTATATTACTCGGTTAAAGGGAAACTTAATCGTTTTGTACCCTCACTAATTGTTATCTTGTACATATGGAGCAAATCAATTGAACATTATAACAGTTGATAAATGAAACCTGTTTATTGTCAGTATATAATATACATGGATTTTGATACTCGTTACACAATTAGTTCAGTACAGCTATTCTTTTACTTTGTAGTAGGACTTTGTGTGTCTGGGTAGGTACCACCCACTCATCAACTGATGACTATTCTTCCGCCAAATAACAGTACTCAGTATTGTTGTGTTTGAAGGGTGAGAAAGGCAGTGTAAATACAGGCACAAGGGACATAACATCTTAGTTCCCAAATTTGGTGGCACATTGAAGATGTAAGGAATAGTTAATATTTCTTACAGCGTCATTGTCTATGGGTGATGGTGACCGTTTACCAGGTGGCCATATGCTCGTCCGCGAACTTATACCATAAAAAAATCTGTAAGAGATAAAGACATTCAATGTTCAATTCGATTGATTCATTCCTTTTTATTACTAGTGATCGCTCAATGGATGATATTCGATGGTAATTAAAGGTTGTTGAATGTAAGAGGAAGACGTAATAAGTATGTATATAAAATTTTTGTTTTTTTACTTTTAATTTTTGGCTTTGGTAGTTTTTGGCACGTAATGAAAAAATGTGTATTTTTTTATTATACACGTGCTCAATACACAGTGACATGAAACAAAATAATGAAGTTTCTCGCAAAACTACCAAATAAGTGTCGAGTAGTTCGAAATCGACTTCAAACCTTATCTTATTTTGTAAACGTTTATTGTATAAAAAAATTAAATGTAGAGTGTTTAAATTTGTAAATAAGGGTTATAATAGGAGTGGTGAAAAAGAACAAATTTATATTTAATTATTACTAATTCACTATGATTATTTATTTTTATGTAATCAAAAATGTTGTAATCATATCCAACGGGTTAAACTTACGCGCGAACATAAGTACACGAATGATCATTACGATGAAAACTATTTAGTGCAATTAAATGTACCGCACTGTTATTTCTTTACGGGCGAGCTATCCACCCTGACTTCGTTATGGGTAAAATAATAATTTTATTATATTTACTTATTTTTAGTCCTAGTAGTTAAATGCAACGCCATGAACGCCAGAGTTCTAAACGCAGGAATCCAATCAAACGAACAACATGAAATTCAATAAAATCATTAATCATGAAATGATAATGACATTTTAAAAACAATTAGTGTAGTCAATATTGGTTAACATTTCAGTCTTTCGTTGGAGTTTTAAGTAGTTTTTAAACGAACGTTTCGACTGTATATGTACAGCTAAGCGAGATGGTTTTAACATCCACGCTTAAAGTCAACACTGACAGTGACTTCACATCCGTTATTATCGAGATCTGTTATCTTCCAACCAACTTTGACAAAGACCTTATAATAACTGAGCCTTATAAAAAAAATAGGATTCCGTTTTGTATTATTGATAATAATATCAATGATACAAAATTTTCAGTGTGTTATTAGTATTAGTAGTTCCACATCAAGGGCACAATAATTGCAGCTTCAAATTTATATAACCGAAGAATCATACTGGTGCAGTGGATAGAATATACGAATTTCAACCGTAAGATCGCAGGTTCAATCAGTGGTGAAAAGGATCCGTAATAGAGAAACGTAATGTCCATGAGAGAAAACCTATGCTCAATTATTATGGGATATGTAATTTTATATATTCATATCCCATAATGTTAAATGTCAAATTATTGTTTGTTTCCCTAAAATATCGCTTCCTTGAATCCGCAACTGCTAACTTGATGCTGCCTGCTGGTTTATTGGATTGGTGTCCTATTATGAGAGTGTGGATTAAAGAGTGAACATTTGAACAAATGACAATTGAATTAATTTAATTACTTAATTTTTTGCCTTTTGTTTTTAGCTTAGTTAAATATAGAATATTTGAAGACCTCCGGGGTCGAGTGGTATGTACACCGATTTTCATGGGTACGCTACTCCGAGGTCCCGGGTTCGATTCCCGGCCGAGTCAATGTAGATTATCATTAGTTTTCTATGTTGTCTTGGGTCTGGCTGTTTGTGGTACCGCCGTTACTTTTGATTTTCCGTAACACAAGTGCTTTAGCTACTTACATTGGGATCAGAGTAATGTATGTGATGTTGTTTCATATTTATTTATTTATTTTAAAATTTATTGTTCTTTTTGACGCCTGCTCCTGAAGATATGTCACTAAAATCTGTGAAATTATTTAATACACACTATTTTTCATTGGTTATTTCACTTTTGTTACTATTGCAATTTTTATGAGGTATTACTTGACCTTCCTAGGGCCTGTAGAGAGAGGGGCCGTGATTCTTGTATTGTTTAAAAACCTTGGCTTATGCGGCTGCTTGGGAAATCGAAACTTAACATACAAATTTTATATTGCATTCCTCTATCATGTATCTAAACTAATATATTTTAAGTATTATATCACATTTTCGAAATTTAAACCAAACACCAAATGTCTTTGCCATATTTGAAATTAGTCCAAGATTTTTAGTTATCCGCTCTGCATAAAATTCTTCTACGTGATTTTTCGATTGGATTATGTCGGAAGGAATAAAACTGAGTTTCTGTCGCCCGAAACTGCGAGCGTTAAATGCCATCTTGGAAAACTTTTTTTACATATATCTCGGAAACGGTTAGTTTTACGTTAAAAACCAAAGAGATCTTTTTTGTAGAGAACAAAATTTTCCATCTTTTTTATACGAAATTTTTCCCTCTATTAATGATATTTTCCAATATATTCAAGTAAAAAAACAGTTTTTTTGTTTTTGTAAAGTAACTCAATAATTTTTGAAGATAAGAAAAAAAATGTTTGGATTAAAAGTTTGAGAGTTTCTTGTAACCTGTTGATGTTGTTGAGCGGACTGATTTCTAGTGCTAAAATCCCTGGACTAAATTGCACTAAAAATGTTTACCATCGATTAATTCAATTTAAAAATCGAATACACAAAAGCCATGTCTGTATAATTTCGCGCGGGACGTTAATAATGTTGACACATGGTCAAGTCGACTTGGTCAATGATTCCGAAACGAATGCATAGATCTGATTATAATTAAGTAGCAGGTTCAATGTCATTCTTGTCACATCAATGACTTTAAACGCGGATGTGGTCCAAACAAACTGATATGTGATACCGAATTAATTGTAGAAGGTACTTTCTATTTTTATTCAATATTTTATTTATGTAGGTTGATTATTTTATTGTAATACCAAAAAAAAATAATTAAATTCCGGTCTCTTGAATGGCATCTTTATTTTTAATATTGTTGCCATGAAAACTTTTTGTTGCAACTTGCCAGATATATTTTTTTCAATTTTGAATGGCTTTAAAGGTGAGGCAATATACGCGATGTCATGACAGCTGTCACAGATAATATAGAATGATTCAATACTTCTTCATGACGCTTCTATTGGTCGTTTTATTGGTGACATATTACTTTTCTAACCGAATTAAAATTACGTCCTTTGAAACGTTATGAATGGTAATGTTATATTGTTAGAATTAAAGACGTTAATATAAAAAACAGAATAAGCTTTGATAGATGTTTGGCCCAGTCATTAGAACGCGTGCATCTTAACCGATTATTGCGGGTTCAAACCCAGGGAAACACCACTATATATAAATGCACTTAATTTGTGTTTATAATTTAACTCGTGCTCGGCGGTGAAGGAAAACATCGTGAGGAAATCTGCATGTGTCTAATTTCATCGAAATTCTTACCAACCCGCATTGGAACAGCGTGGTGGGATATGTTCCAAACCCTCTCCTTAATAGAAGAGGAGGCCTTATGTACCGCCAGTGGGAAATTGACAGGCTGTTACTTTACCTTTTTTTTCCTTAAAATGTATAACTATTGTATTAAATTTACATTCTTAGCAGTGACATAATAACCTTATATTGTTGACTTATATATATGTTGAAGTTTTATAGTATAGTAGTTATTTATATATAGTATGGTCTTTATATTAATCGTGTCACTCTATAAACATATTATTGGTTTCTGCGGTTATAAATTGCGGTTTATTTTTCTATCAGCGAAGCTAGAATGAAAATATTCAATTTAACCTAAATTATAACAATAAATGTCTAATATGTTATTCAAATTATAACATTAAAATACCTGTTCGATATTACGGTTTTGTCTTATGTGTCTGATTGAACGTTTTAAAGTCGTAAAAACGAGTTGTTTAATATTCACAATATAAAACGCCTACTTGATAACGTTATTTCAACGTAAATAAACTACGATATACGAGCTTTTTAAATATTTGTCAAGTGAGTTGAATTTCGAATCCACTATTATTAAGAAAACCGGGAACACTTATATCGACTCAAATTGAGAAATATATCATTCCATATTTGAAATGAATATTTAAAAATCGAATTAAATTTTATCGAACTTATAAATCGGAGTGATGTGTTGCTATTCTTTAAAACGTGACGAATGTCGTATTCTAAAAAGTTTTAAGTTTTCAATTTAAATAAAGAATATCAAATTAATTCCCTAGCCATAAAAAAAATAGAATATAAACTTTTTTTTTCGATGTTATTTTTAAGAAGATACACAAACACGGTATACAATTAATAACACCATAGGTTTCAAACAGACTCGTATCATATGTAACACGATTACATTAAATATATCAACACGTTAACTGACTGTTGCATTCATAACGATACCGACAACAAATCAATATAACTGACGTTTCAATTTGTATATTGACGCATTTTTAATACTATTCCATTGTTTATATGTTCGGAAGCTATAACGCATAAAGTTTAGGCTGGCGTGATACTGAAGCTCAAGTCAATGCGATACAAAGATATGTTAAGCGAGTTTTACATATAATATTTCTGTTGTATTATTATAAATGAAAAATGTTTTTGTATCTTTTTCTATCCATTTATTTTAAACAAATGAGTGTAATGTCCGTGGGAGAGACTAAATTAATTTATTGTTTTTTATTTAATTACCGTGTTTGAAAAAATACATATACATGATTTCTATAAAATTTTTATTTATATTATCTTAGTGTTATTTCCTTCCCATTTAAGCCTATTTCGCCTTATCCAGATGTTGCTATTTTGAAAATTATGACGTGCCATTTTATTGCCAATAAATCGATGCATAGGAAATTTGTAGTATATACATCGTAGAATTAAATGAGAACTCACTTTTAAGCTGTGAAATACACACATTTACATAAATTGTAAATTCAATATTACACTGCAATACATTTCACATAGTAATGAAAACTATTGTAAACTAAAACAAGAGACGATCAAACGATACTAAGCTAATAGCTTCGTGAACGAACAGCCTTATATTTCTACATAGTTTTAGTAAACTGACAAAGTGTTAACGCTTGTCAGGTATCGTTATAATAATAAATCAAAACGATTATCACTTCTTTTTGTTCTGATACGAATATCGAGACGCCAGCATATACATTTATTAATCATATAAATGAAATTGTAACAGTTAAGTGAACCAATATTTAAATCAAGATTATAATCCCGGCAACTTGTTATTGGCTTAACGAACTTATAAATTAGTATTAATTTATGTTATTGTTATACAAGAAATATATCAAGATTATGCGTAGTGTTGTAATGCATTTATGATAAATTAACATGAGAAAATTAGTATTGGTTTAATTATAAATGCAGTGATGTATCTGTGTTGTAATTAATCTGTAACATGATTATCCAAACTAATACTGGTAAGGCGATAAGTACAGTACAAAATAATAAAAATCTTTTGTCAAGCTAGATTGCTGTTCAATCTGTATTTTATTTTAGTATAGCCGGAATGTACCACTGTCAATTACCACCTCGTGGTAAGTATATAAGGTACTATCAGATATATTAATCATGCCTTACGCCATACGCATGAGCCACCAACGTTGAGTGCTAAAATGTTATATCCCTTGTACCTGCAGTTACCCTGGCTCACCCACCTTTCAAACCCAAGCATAACAATACTAAATATTGTTGTTTGGCAGTAGAATATCTGATGAGTGATTTCTACTCAGACGGGCTTGCCCAAAACATATAGTAAGTAAAAACAGTTTGCCTATCTGAATTATAATTACCATTATTAACTTTATCTATGATACTTTCTTTTTAAATAAGATACATTACAATATACAAGTCATTATTTTAATTTATTTTTATATTTTTATCTGTTATTTAAATTAAAAAAAAAGCAATCATTATCATTATATAGTCACTATCATTACATAAGTATAAAACAAAGTCGCTTTCGCTGTCCCTATATCCCTATGAATGCTAAAATTTTTAAAACTACACAACGGATTTTGTTGCGTTTTTTTTTTTAAAGATAGAGTGATTCGAGAGGAATGCTTTTGTGTATTATAATACATGGACAATATATTAAAGAAACACTGCTAATTTTGAAATTTATAATATGATGTCGTAAACAAACAAATTCTGTAGTATGTTTAGTATCAGTATTGCACCCGTGCCGGGGCGGGTCGCGATAATGCTTGCTATGTAATGCCTATTTGTGTGTCTCTAAGTCAGTCACACGGTCTGTGTGTGTTGAAAGTGGGATGAGATGTGAGTTTATGTGGGATGTGTGGTATGTGATATTATAAATGAGAAAGTGAATTTGTTTGTTTGTTTACGTTTTCACGACGCTACTCAACGGACAGCGCTTTTAGTAACGTAGTAACGTATTGATTTAATTAGATAAGATTTCAGGAATAGAAATTTACATTTGATCCAAAACCTAACAAATATGTAGGGGCAGAATCTCGAATGGAATCCTTCTAGAGAAAAATGTTTCCTGTAAAAGGACAATGGAGCTAAGGCTGACCTTTTGGAGAGAAGATAATAATCCCAAAGCGTATTCTATCGAACTGCTCCAATTGATTATTTGGTTACACTTGTGGAAAATTTTCATTCAATACATACCAGATTCGAAACGATGTTTTGCATCACAGGCATGATATTTATAAATCAAATGAAAATTGAACCGTAAGATCGTAGAAACATTATTTTAAAATATACTGCAAAGTATATAGTACCAAAACAATAATACCTAGGGCTTAATAGCTTACGTGAGCTTTGTTGGAGAGGTATCGTGGTTATTTTGTGTTGCAATTTGCAATTATCACACAGGCTCAAGATTTAAATTAAATAAATCTTTCACGCACAATAAATTAATGAATATTTGAATGTATTATCTCAATTATCCATTCGTCAAATGTAAGCCAATTAACAAAAATGGTGGAACACTGTGCACAATTTAATAGTCTATCGTTTTAAAGATTTAAGAACAAGTATTAGCTAGATATTATACGTGGCTCTGCTTAAGGTTATTATTCTTACTTTTATTTTAAATTTACTTTCGTGATTTAAATGTTAATATAAAATAAATATCAAATTTAACTAATTTATTTTGATGAAATTGTTTAAAATATTAGGCTGAAAATAACAAGAGAAAATTTAAGCAAATAATGTCATAGTGTTATTGTACAAACCGCCTAATTTTAATTTGAATTATTAGAGAATATGTTTAAAACGAAATAAATAAATATTGTTATACGATAGGTGGCTTCTATTCGCATATTTTAATATATGTATTAAGGTGGTTTCAGCGAGACAATCTATACCAAATACGATAATTATTTTCTTAGTATTCTAAAAATATGGATTGAAGCCACTGACTGAGTAAAAGCCATTAAAAGGTAGAGGAAGTTCCTTAATGGAAGAGGAGGCCTTATCTCAGCAATGGGAAATGTACAGACTGTTAATTTACTTAATAAAATCTCACCTCTTTACTTTATGATTAATTATAGTCGCTAAAGAGACTGTTTACTATGATAGGTGATAAGTGATAACTACTCAATAAGATCACCACGAAATTCTTCATTCACCATTTCATGTGGACAGAACAGACCTGACACCTTAAATATTACGTCAAAATCATTCAAATCTGACCTTTAAATGTAACTCTTATACGAAATAAAAATTTTAACAAAAAGAAAAACCGACTTCAAACAAAACACTATTTTAAAACAAATGAATATGCACGAAAAAGTAATAAATATAATTGCGTATTCAACATATTTTTTAGAGTCTTCCTAAGTTAAATGAAATGAAAAATATTAGACTACTTAAAAGTCGATTAACGATTATATCATGTAGTTATAATTATTGTTATATTTGGAGTCGGTGTCAGCCAATAAAACCCTACAGTATATCTATCAAAAAACAATACGAGAATACTTTAACAAATATGTTTTTTACAAATTACCTTTTACACAATAATATACTGGATCAATCAAGGGGCTCGTATCGCTTCTTTCTTTTGATTGTTGGGGCAAGGGCACCGTGGCTGACACCGGCTCCAAATATACCAATAATTATAACTACATGATATAATCGTTAATCGACTTTTAAGTAGTGTAATATTTTTCATTTCATTTAACTTAGGAAGACTCTAAAAAATATGTTGAATACGCAATTATATTTATTACTTTTTCGTGCATATTCATTTGTTTTAAAATAGTGTTTTGTTTGAAGTCGGTTTTTCTTTTTGTTAAAATTTTTATTGTTAAAATTTTTATTTATTTTTTGATTTTAAGTGAAGCTGATGTTGACTAACTTTTTTTTTTAATATGGATAGATTAAGCGTTCCGTTTATATGAGTCAGAAACTACTTCGAGGACAATTTCAAAGGAAACTTGCGAATAAAGCAAAAATAGACTTTCGAAAATGCGGATTTAATACGTCACACGGCGTAAACTACAAGGAACCCTCGAAAGAGCTGTAATCGAACTCAGCAAAAAAACTTTGAAAAAGACCAACTACATTTCGTACATCATATGACATCACATCACATACACAAAATTTGATTAAAGATAGTAAGAAATTCTGCCCCATATCGCACCCTAACTGCGAGCCGTATAGGAGTTCCATCACTACATAGTATAAAACTAAGTCGCTTTCTCTGTCCCTATATCTTTAAATCTACGCAACGGATTTTGATGCGGTTTTTTTTAAAAGATAGTGTGATTCAAGGGGAAGGTTTGTGTATATAATACATGAACAATTTAGTAAAGAAACACTGATAATTTTTGAAGTTTGCGATGTGATGTCGTAAATACACAAATTCTGTAGTATATTTAGTATCAGTATTGCACCCGTGCGAAGCCGGGGTGTGTAGCTAGTTGATTATAATATTCAACTATGATAATTACGTAAACATAACCACATTACGGAAGGTGACTCAAATATCCAAATAACCTATAAATAAAAGATTCGACTGAGTATCGCTAACGTGCTCCTCAGAATTGTTCCGTTCCCTTCCGTTCCGTTACTTTGTCATGGATCCTGTGCTCAGAACCTTACAAAACTTTCACCAAATTACCCTTGAAGTATATATTTTATAATAAAAAAAGAATTATCAAAATTGGTTAACGTGATTTTCAGTTATTCACCGATTTGTCGCGCATATACATAATGCAAATTTAAGACTTATGTCGTTTTCATATGGATACCATCATCGGAAAAAAAATTAAAAAAAATGGGACACCACGGGAAGCACTACCTTTCAAACAAAAAAAAAATTATCAAAATCGGTCCACCCAGTGAAAAGTTATGATGTAACAAACATAAAAAAAAAAAAAAAAAAAAAATACAGACGAATTGATAACCTCCTCCTTTTGGAAGTCGGTTGAAAATATCTAATATATAACGTACAAACAAACATATCTGTTTTATTATTAAGTGTGTAGTTTTAAATCGTGTGGGAAGTCGATCTCGGGGCGATCACGGCACGATTTATAAAGTGAGTTATTTGTTTTACGTCAGATATTGATGGAAGTAAGGTATCGTCTATTTTTAGTCCGACACGCGTCCGAACGCTAGGGAATTTCAGGGATCTTCAAAGGCACCTCGATGCGTACGGTGTTTATTGAAATTAAATTATGTTACTACGTAGTTTATAAGATGTTTTTTTATCGCCTTTCGTTTTCATTTTATTATATAAGTAAAATGTATCTGGGATCGGATGTGATAATTGAGTGGTTATAGTCAAATGATATTTTTATCATTTTGTGAAATATTGCGTTTATTGTGGAAAGACGTATCACTACATAGTATAAAACAATCACTTTCTCTGTCCATATATCCCTATGTATGCTTAAATCTTTAAAACTATGCAAAAAATTTTGATGCGGTTTTTTTTTTAATAGATAGAGTGATTCGAGAGGAAAGTTATTGTATATAATACATGGACAATATAGTAAAGAAACAGGTAATTTTAAAAGTTTCTAGTGTGATGTCGTAAACAAACAAATTCTGTACTACGACGCTGTATTTAAGAGCGAAGCCGGGCCGGGTCGCTAGTATTTAGATAAACATAAAGAGAAACCGTTGTAATTTTAAAATAGGATCCAAATGATTAGTCTTGTTTTGAGATGAGTAATAAATGTATCACACAAGAATTGTTCATTTAAAATTATAAGATTTATTGGTGTATTATGTAAAGCATAAAACCCATTTGGTAGCAAGTAGCTGCCATCACTTATAGAAGGCGGTGTGATCATACCGCTATGCATAAATATTTCTTTACTTTCGATAAAAAGGGCCACCCGCATTACCTCTGCACTTAGATATTGGAATTTTATAATACATAATATATATATATATGATGTTCTATGTATGCTCTACATTACGTATCACACGAAGCTTGCAAATTCATTTCTCTTTGTAAGCCCGCAATCTATGGTTAAAATTTATTGTTTTCAAACATATATTATCTAAATATCATAGTACGAACGTGTTTTGTTTTCATGTAATACAATTTAATTAAAGCTTTGTATTTTTTTACAGGTCCCCAGTCCAGTTCATTCAATGCGCTGAGAGAATACGGAGAAGATGACAGAAGTAGATATCACGTGATAGAATAATAGTAGAAGTGATAGAAAACTCATTTCATTAAATTGATATTTAATTAAAGTGTTGTTATTAAGTGCAAATATATAATTACTGATTTTAGTCACATCGGATTGTATTTCAATAATGGATCATCAAAGACGCTTCCTTTTATATTTATCAATGTAAGTATTTTTAAAATTTATTTTACAAGATATATGACATGAAATTCAAGGAATTTTTGATATTCATATCACACAGACGGTAGCAACCAAAATAAAATTAAAAAAAAAAACGATTAAAAAAAAGAAAAGAAAATCACTATTTTGTTAATCTTACAATTTTGTACTTTTCAGGCCTAGAGAATCATTCATTAATATTTGTTAATTATTATAATATTTCTATAAAATATTTTCTTCATTCGAGATCAACAAAGTATGATGTTCTGTACTGTAAACATGCAGATGAAATTATTCTACTAATACAAAAAATTAATGAAATGATTACTGTATGAACAATGGCTTATTAAAGATTTTATTATATCTATCAATTTTACGATATCCGATAACAATTGATATTTACAACTAATAAATACGAAGTAAAACAAATTATTTGGTCGTAAAATAGAATAACTACTAAAGAATCAACAGTTGGCTATAGGAGTTGGGTTAAAGTGACGCTTTAACCGACTAATCGTTAAGTGGCAGTTAAAATTGAGATTTATATGATATATTTAATAAATTTATAACATTAACAATACTACTTAATGAATAATTGACCTTCGGTGATTTCAATAACGACGATTTATTTTTGTCAAGAGTTACATGTTTATGGTAACAATTTATTTCGATTAAGTTTATTGTAACTCGTAATAATGTCCCATGAAATTAACTTTATGGTGGTGTTACGATAATTATTTTTATTTTATAGTTTTTTAACGTACTACTACTATATAAATATATCAATTTCTTTTGACAGTTCGTAATGTTCATCTCATTAACAAATTTGAGATGTTTAGTCTTCTTCAATAGATAGACTATACAGATTTTCGATTTATATTCCTAAGGGAAGATTCAAATTTTTACTAATGTCTGCTTGTTTGCTTTGCACAAATATCCCACCGTTTAGTGTGTATCATTTTATTTTGAGGTGATTGGTTTGAATTATGGATTATTTATTAATGGATTAAGGAAAATGCTAATTCACTGCGGGACATGACAACCAACGCGTTTGCTCAAATTTGAACCCACAATCATTCGAAATCGCGAATATTATACATACATACATACATACACACATACATACACGTGTGTACACACGCACACACATACATAAATTCATACATACATAAATTCATACATACATACCCGATGTTTTATATCCGATTCCTACGATATGAAACTAAATAATTAATTGTTACTTGTTCTAAAATCACAAATGGACAATATGCAGTATCAGTTTGACTACAGACTTAAGAAGTTCTAGAATAGAACAGCTGTGTTTAATGCAAGTGACAAAATAGATGGCGAATTCGTGTTAACATGAATGCTCTCTAAAATCGAACATAATCACCTGTCTTATCTAGTATTTCACAATTATATTAAAACTACTTTCGTTTCCTATGACTTTTAAATTGCATAATTGCGTGGTCGCATATTTATTGAACGAGCATTTTCGTGGGCGGTCCAGATTCGAAATTGCGAAGACTTTATGCCTAACGTGGACACTGTTCCGTCGTAACTATAAGACTAACAATTCATTAATTTTAATTCATTAAAAAATATTTTAAGCGTAATCTATTTTCAGCTAACTTCAAAGTCTTCAGTTTTAAGTCTTGAAGTTGGATGTTGAATAGGGATTTTTCTCGAATCCAAAAAGCCAAACTAAAAAATATAAACAGATAACAATAGACAGTTTTAAATAAATATTAATGTTCACCACAGTTTTCCATTGCACGATACATAGGTAACACGCACGCAAATAGGTTATTTGAAACAGGGTTACGTCAGGATTCTTTTTTGGTGAGAACAGATAAAAAACTAATGAATTAACACAACTGCTTTTAACACCTGATTTGAACCCGAGAACTTCGTTTTAGTTCCATATATTCTATCAACTAAAGCGAGATGCCTGATGAATTTTTGTGATTGTGTTAATTGTGATCTAAATAACTGTTATACTTAGATCGTGTCTCGAGTTATGTGATATATTTATGAAAAACATTTATCCTGACATAAAGTGTTCGAGAACGAGTACAAAAAGACATTATATTTTTTTTAATTTTTTAGACATTAAAAAAAAACAACATCGTAATAGGTTACTGACCTATATACGTTATAAAAACATAATCTATTATTGTGTAAAACTAGGTGTTATCGAATATAACCGTTTGAGCGTAAAAAATCATTCTATATTTAAATTTTAAAATGTTAACAGTAAAAACGGCACACGCATCATTAATCAGTGTCCCCATCCGTACAGGAATGGCATTTAGCGGTTCGGACACAGGATATCGAAAGAAATTAGAAACGCCTCAATGGTCAACATTCCTTAGAGAAATGCTGCGGGGTGTCAAAATACCTGTCCTTATTTATAAGCTGCCCATTCAATCGGTGGACACATTCTAGAAATCGCAACTGGATAAGATTTATCGTCGCAGGACATTAGGGATTCGTTTATTTGTGTATTGTCATGTCTAGTTATGTGTATGCCTTTTGCATAAATTATATATGTGTGAGTGTCATGTTCGCCCCGGTTTTATAGTTTATTTTGAATGAATAATACAATCATTGTAAATGAAAAAAGAAATTACTATTATTATTGTTATTTTTCGATAAAGTAATTATATTTTGATATCTACTACTTTAATTACAAATATTATATTACTACTGTGCCTTTTTTTTCGAATCTCAAATTAATGATAACATGATTGTAGTTATATAAAAATTTACAATATACGGTTACTAAACTAAACTAAAAATATCGTGAACACAAAACTTAATAATTTTCAAAGAAGTAAAATTACACAGACAGAATTATCATCAAATTTCCGTAACTATAACTTATATTGGCTGGATATTTAGCATAGTTATTCCCCATAGTATAAAATTGTTTTGGAAATTTCAACAGCAAGTGTGGAGTAGGTAATGCTCTAACTTAACACGAATTTTACCCGTACAAATTCGAAAGCACAACTACTCTATATATCGATATGTGTAAGAGAATATCTCCCAACTTATTCAAGATTATTCGTCATCTTGTTCAAAGCAATTAAAATGAAATTTTGCATTAACAAAAGTGTATCAAATACGGATTATATTCGAGGACAAAAACAAAGTCATTTAATTAAGTGATTTGATATCTAATTGAGCGATCTGTTACAGACAAGTTTAAGATATATGACGTATGGTAATAAGATAATAGCGCTAACGTACAGATATCAAAAACACAATTTATAAATGAATATTATGTTTACAAACTATCTAACTCATATTTATTCGAATCTATAGTTTTGGACGTTTTTACTGGAAGCTAAGTTCTCTTTTCTGTTCTTTTTGCTTTTAAATCCGAAACATCAGCCTAACTTGGTGGTAGGTACCATTCAGTCATCAGATTACATACACAAATAGAAGTCTTAGTACTGTACTCCCGTTGGAAAGATGAGGGAACCAGCGAACTACACAGGAACAAGGACGTAACATCGAAGTTTCCAAGATTTTTGGCGCAGTGGCGACGTAAAGAATGCTTAATATTTATTACAATGCCGTTTCAATCGTCGATTTACTTATATCATATAAAAATTGACCTAGCCGATTAGAAGCCAGAGGCAGAACAAATAGGTTTATATTAGTGTTTTATTACAGCGCTTAATTCCAGACTTATTCTGGAAAGAAAAATCAAAATAATGCATTTAACTCGACAGCTTCGAACCCAAGAAGTAGAGCTTCGAATACAAGTGAATGCTCTGCATCGTTACGATAAAGCGATCTCAATTCGAATATAACATAAAAACGATTCAATTAAATCATATAAAATGCTTTTAATTATACCTAGGTATTCCCAGAAATACTAAAGGATGACCTAATCCAGCCAAACCCATCATGACTTCACAAATGCACATAATGATCGCCATATATCTATTATCGACTACTAAACATATCGATGTTAATACAAATTACTTCTTTGTAATGTCTCTTTAGAAGAAGTAGACTAGATGAAAAAAAAATAGATTTTATCATCAATGCCGTTCGGGTCTGGGAGCTCGAAAAAACTTGATTGATTAACTTATAATCGATAAGCAAATTAATTTATTCGATTTCAATGAACCTTTCGATATCCGTCATGGGTAAAGGCCTACTTGTTTTTTAAGTTTTGAATTACATGTAAAATAATACGAGTGTTTTAGATTGTCTAAATTATTTATAAAACTATGTGCTTAATTTATAAAATTAACAAGCTAGCATTGCTAGTAAATAACGTAACGACCTTATATATTTTTGTCTTGTCAAAATATTACACGAATTACGTAATAATAGCAATATACTTATATAGGCTTTTTTTCAGAACCAATACAGTCAGAAACGTTTCAATTAAATATTACAGTGGTATAAAAACATTGAAAACAAATTTGAACTTGAAAATTTAAACGAAAATTTTCTACCGGCCAAAAGGTAACATGTATCGTATTTAGCTTTTTACAATTCAGTATACAAGTGTGCACGTCTCATATAATTATATTTTTAACGTGTACACGTGACTAGCTAGTCACAATTGCGATCGCTCCAACTAAATAGTGACATACAATCACGACTTACTTCGGTCAACCGTCAGAATTTACTCAATTATTTCGAATCAGATCGCCGCATTCAATTCATGTCAACTACGCATGTGGTCTGATACGAGACGTCATATACTCGTAATTGTCTCAAATATCCAACATGTTTTCATGCAACACCATTATATTTACCAATAAATATATTTAAAGTTGCTAGAGTTATTAATTTCGGGATATTTACCATGTTTTTTTTATTTTTATTCGGTGGAGCTCGATATTTCGACATTATCTACGAATGTCTTGTTCACGAGTCTTGTCTCGTGAATAAACAAAAATAAAAAGACATGGTAAATATCCCGAAATTAATAACTTTAGTAATAAAAATAACCATGTTAATTTAAAATCTTATATATTTAAAGTTGATTTTTAAAATTAATAAGGCGTGTTATACCTGAAGTTATATAGGTAATACTTTTATCGCGCTCTTTGCTTTGAGCATAAGTATTAATTGTTTTTCACAGAATCTTTGGATTTCAGAATCATTGTGTATGATAATTTCAATTAAACTAAACTTAGTTTTTTTACAATTTGAACACTGAATGTAGCCTGGTTCTCGTAAGTTCTTACTTGACCATAGACTTTTGAGTTTGCTTGTTTAATAATAAAAATTATAAATATTTAATCTGTAGTCCTAACAATATAATTAATAAAGTTTATATTAGACTACGTCTTTCCATGAGGTAGTCTGCTGTTATACGGAATAGAGTTTAAATAATATATATTTTAAAACGCTCCGATTTACATTGCACGAGCAGTAGATTGACACAGTGACAAGAAATTATCTTAAGAACAATGATATGAACATCATTCTAATTATAAACTATGTTTATAATCTCGTTTGTCATCCATCTATTCGTCAGGCTACACAGAATTATAAAGTTCCGAAGATAACTGCGCGGATACCTACTATTACATACAGATGATATGGGTAGCTCTAATCTATACTTTTATACTAATATTATAAATGTGAAAGTAACTCTGTCTGTCCGTCTGTCTGTCTGTTGCTCTTTCACTAATAAACCAGCGAACCAAATTTAATGAAATTTGGTATTCAGTACACTTTAACTACAAGAAAGGACATAGGCTACTTATTTATCTTAAGATAAATAAACTACCAAATTCGCATTGAAATAAACTACTTACTCGGTTACGATTATAAATCCAAATAAAACACAATGAACATTTAACAAATTACAAGTCGCTAACAACATCGACCTTAATGTTCGAGCCCAAAAAAATGGCGGTAAAATTCAGTTTGGCACGCTTTTGTTTTTTTTTTTTAATTCCAGTCTGTTATAGCAATAAAGGAATTTTCTACATATCCGATTTTTTTTTAATTTCAAAAGTAGGTTAACAGTAAAGTAACCTATCTTTATAATATGCATCCTATGAATATATTAATATTCTCATAGTCCTTTAAAAAACTTAAACAATGATGAATGAACGCTTATTAAAATATCTGACGTCACAGCTCAAGTGGTAATACAGGCGCCGCTCGAATAGGTGATAAAATTATTAATTATAATTACTAAAGGCTAAATGTAAGGATTGATTAATGGTTCTATGATAACGCAGCGAGTTACTGGCGAGTAACCAGTTCAATCTCGAACCATGGCAATGAATTCGAAATAGGAATGTCGGGCGTTTACAGGGTATATCCCGTCAGAATAAAAACAAATATATTTGAATTTTTCGATCCAGAATTCGAACCTAAAATCGAATGATTTATAACAAATAAGATTATTTATAAATATACATACATTCTCGAATTAAAAAAAATCGATTTCTGATCGATTACAATCGATTCCAAAAACAAGATTTATTGACGAATTTAATTACGACATTTATTAAAAAATATATAATGTAATCAAAACAATTTCCAATGATAATAAATCTCAAAATATTTTCATTGGAAATAATATAATGTTTAATTCTGTAATATTATTCGATACCCCAGGTATTATTAAATTTCAATACGACAATCAATTAGCGTTCATTACACGTACTTAACGATAAAAAGCCTTAGTCATTTCTTTTAGTGACTATTCACTTCGTACAGTCAAAACAAGTAATTGTATTACAGTTTCGTATTTCGTAACGTGATGTTTTTTCAAAATGTTATTGAGAAAACGTATTAAAGAACCCATCACAAATGCTACTACTAATACATAATTGACACTACTTGTACTTCGCGTTGATACAATAAATACCGCTTGCAATATAGATAAATAAAAACTTATAGTTTTATGATAAATATGTAAAATACAATAGTATACAAAGATGACATCTCAGATGATATTTATGGTAGGTATATTATTGGTACTTAGTGGTAAGCGTTTGTACTAGCTTAGCTTATCTGGTGGTAACGCCTTGGTGCCAGTGTAACTATAGGCATAAGGGTCGTAACATATTAGTTCCTAAGGTCGGTGCGCATTGGTGATATGGGAAACGAAATTTTATCATAAAGTAGCAACGGGAAGTGGTACCTTTTACCATCAGGTGGTCCACTTAGCAGTTCACCGATCAATATGAAAGAAAAATATTATTAAACGAGCTAAAAGGAAATAAAGTGTATGTACCCAACGAAGATATACTAAATACTAAGGATTATTACATAGTATAAAATTATGAACTGAGATGGCCCAGTGGTTAGAACGCGTGCATCTTAACCGATGATTGCGGGTTCAACCCAGGCAAGCACCATATGTACTTAATTTGTATTTATAATTCATCTCGTGCTCGACAGTGAAGGAAAACATCGTGAGGAAACCTGCATATATCTAATTACGTCGAAATTCTGCCACATGTGCATTCCACCAACCCGCATTGGAGCAGCGTGGTGTAATATGTTCCCAGCCCTCTCCGTAATGGAAGAGGAGGCATTATCCCAGCAGTGGTAAATTTACAGGCTGTTACTTTTATGAAATTATTGACAAATTAAATGATTAGATTGAATTGAAACGACAGCATCCTAATAGTTACAAATACATCTTATTCATGAATTAGCCACAATAGCTTCAATAAAATTATTCTAAAATTAAGATTAATTACCATATAAAATATGCTCAAGACTACTTAAAATGACAATATTGAAACATAAGTTTGTATGATAAAATTGAATATTCATGACTTGTAGAGGATTTTTAATTAATAAAGATAAATTTGATTTTAAGAATAGCTTATAGAATGTTGTAATTTGCACTGATTAATTATTGAATATATATATATTTTATCAATCTTAATTTATTTTACATACTTAATGACTACATTATAATAATGTTAGATGGTTTTGTTTTAGTATTCTTCTGGTTTGGTCGTGATGGTATGAGCTGAGATGACCCAGTGGTTAGAACGCATGCATCTTAACCAATGATTGCTGGGTTAAACCCAGGCAAACACCACTATATATATATATGTGTGTGTGTTTAATTTGTGTTTATGATTCATGTCGAGCTCGGCGTTGAAGGAAAACATCGAAAGGAAACCGGCATGCGTCTAATTTCATCGAATTTCTGCCACATGCCCTTAATGGAAAAGGAGGCCTTATCCCAGCAGTGGGAAATTGACAGGCTGTCACATTACTTTTCACTATACTTCTGGTATTAATATAATATTCTACCTCACTTTTCAATGTGAAAACGATATAAGGATAATAGCCCGTGAAAGCCCCATATTACATATGCTACGGCGTCCTCTAACTTCCTTAGATCTCATACCTGCTCTAGATCCACCAGATTAATAATAATCCACATATGTCTCTACCACCGAGCCACTGAACGAATTATTTTCATAAATTAATCATATCAAGAATCAGTAGTGCATGCCCAATTTAAGCTGCTATTTCCATTTAGATTTTAATATGATAGTTAAAACAACACTACATCCGAATGAGAGAGACTAACAAATACATAGATTTTTTATGTCATTCGTCATTTGACTTCGTTCTTCAATATCATGACCTTAATGTAATGATTTCCCATGTGGATGATGCACTGTTACTTAGGAAATTACATTTCATATTTAGCCTTCCCTGCTTCCATCACGGTTCAGTTGCTCACATGAATTCATATACACAAACCCGATGCATATATGTAGGTAACACATTATGTAGATACCTTGTGTACTAAAACTAAAAATTTCAAAATAATTTTAAGAAAATGTCATGGTCGGGAGCAACGATCTTAAAAAATAATTGATACAATTAAGCAAAAAAAATTTAATTGCTAATTTATTATTTAGGCCACTCCTTGCATATTTTACGAGACAAATTTGACTATAGATATTATAAAGTATATATTTAAAAAAATGGTAATTGGTAATAACAATATGCTAATCTCTGCATATTTTAAAGTCTAAATGACCTATATATCGAACAATTAACATTAATATTTTAATAACTTTCAAAATAAAAATTAAATTTATTAGAACGATTGCTTTTTAATCTGTAATAAGTTTAACGAAACGAATTAAAAAAACATTTGAAAGGAATATTATGTGTTTTTAATATAACACTCGTTGAGAATTTGGACGCCATGGGTGGTATTCCTTTATCGATTTGGGTCAATTTTGAATATTATTTATCCATTTTTGTGCTCGTCGTTACTAATAATATCAACTATTTAAATCAATACAACGTTTTAAAATATATTAATGTGATTTAGAAAATGACATTATGAAATATTTATAATATATGCATTGTATCGTTTCCGTCAAACTCAAATCATTTGCCTTTGTTAGACAGAGAACCCAGTCATTTAAAAAAATAATAAATGTTGCCATGTTTAAAGAAATACAGTTATAATTATTGACATTTAACTTGTAAAATAACAGAAGTGATAATTTTACATTCAATTTTGTCTCGTGTAAACCTTGTACGAGCCTACTTGAATAAATAAATATTTTTATCACTACATATTATAAAACAAAGTCCCCGGCCATGCTTGTCTGTCTGTCTGGTCGCGATAAGCTCCAAAACTACTGAATGGATTTATGCGGTTTATTCATACGGTTACTATTAGATAGATGGATTCATAGGAAAGGTATAGGTAAACAATTTACTTTGGTTTTTGTGTAAATAAGATGAAATAGAACGACAATTGTTAAACATGTCGGAAAATATAAAAAAGTATAATTAATTAAATATTAAAAAAAACTTATGTCGACTCCTGCCGGGACGGGCTTAGTTTTAAATAAATCCTATGACATATAGGAATGGATTCTTAGGCTGTATCCATACGGCTCCGTAAAAAAAAACAAGTTTGCAGCTGATGCCCCGTTTACACAATTTAAAGCGTTAAGAGTTGCACATGCAAACACCATTTACAAACGCATCAATACCATCACCACGCTACCATGAATACCATTTTTACGCCACACTATGAAAAAAGCTTTATATATTTAACTTCGTATAAACGTGTAAATATTTATTAGCAAAGAATATTTTTTGCTTTTTAAAGTAACATAATAAAAATATTTCCGCGACAATATATCAACGCTAATGGTGTATAATAAACATATAATTCGATAATAAAATCGTTTTGCCCACGCATTCATAAACATATATGTAAAAATATATATACTGATCTCATTTTTAAATTTCGAACAATATATATTAAATCAATCTTACGCATGTTCAACTTAAATATAATTTAATTTATTTTATGTTTATTTTTAACAAAGAAAATTATATAAATATTTAAGTGACATATTAAATAAATGACTCTGTATTGATAGCTTATTCATTTTAATTATTATAAAAGTAAATAGGTTGAGTCTCTTTGACGTCAAACATGAAGCTAGCTGTAATAATCAAGTAGATAAAAAAAGTAAAAAAGGTCGATTTTATGATATGATATTCGATTCAATATAATCGATAAAAATGCGGACAATGCTTGTAAGTTAAAAGGATAACTTAGTTAATTGTATCTTCGAATGAAGCGACGAATAGCATAAATGAGCTCACAATATGTTATACTAAATTTGCATAAGTTTTTATAAACCACAGCAGAGTTATCGTTTATTCTCTATCATGGTTCATATGCCAGTATGAACCATGATAGAAAACTTTTCGCCATTTAAAATTCCCTTTTTTAAAGTTTCCTTAATTGTTTTCTTTTCGAAGTTTCTTGCGTCTAAATTATTAACTGAAGTAGATGTCGCAAACAACGAAATTAAAAAGGGTTAATAGTTTAAGAACAACACTAATATGTTCTTTTTTTAATCTTGAATAAAGCAAAGGCGCTACATCATACAATATTTTGCGCTGTAAAGGTATAGCATTATATTACGATAGTGCAGTTATTATAGGAGCGTCCAACACTTTAATAAGGTCTTATAACCTATAAAGTTTATAGATGCATACATTTTCAAACCATAATACTAACAATGTTTAACATTTTCAAGTCTACAAGGAAGACTATCGGTATAGGATCGAGTCAAATGTTGTGAGAAATAACAAATAAAACAAGGCGTGTGAACGCGCCGTCACGATTGTTTCCGGGCACACGATGTTCGCGATGTGGTAGGTGATCGTTTGTATCTATTGTTTAATAAATGTTAGTTTGAGATATGAAAGTCTTAGAACCAACCTATAAGCATGTTCCAGACATGTTTCTGTCCATAGAGATACAGCAAAATTAGCCTTGAAGTGCTTTATTTGTTTTTTATTGTAGCGACTTTATATTGAGGCTACTCACAAATTGGTAAATTAAAAATGACTAGTGACAACATTAAAATTCATCATAGCTTTCGTACATTAACTCGTATGTGATTTTTTTATAAAGGTTGAGCTCTCAACTGTTCTTTATAAGCGAAAAAATATTTTATATTTGGAATTAAAGTTGTGGAAATAAGCAGAAAGTACATCTTAAATTTGGCTGTATAACAATAAGTTGCGACCACCTCCGGGAAAATTTATGGGAAAAGAAGCTCAAATTAATATATTTATTCGTAAAGAAAACTTAAAATTTATGCTTGTCACGTCAATCTAGACTAACAGCGGGTGAAACTGAGAAGCGGTCTTATTTATAAAATAATATTATGCACTAAAACCTTCTTCGTTACGCGATGTATTTTCCGTCATAAGTTTTATGTACTTTGGTTCAATAGTCTCACAAAAATGCCTCATTATTTATTGAATATTAAAAGTATAGTAAGTGAAAATTATTATAATATTCAATAGTTTTTGTAAACATTTTGAGAAAATTTAAACTCGTTAACACGTAACGATTTTTCCAACAAAAGAATTCAATAAATCAACGTCAAGTAACCTTATGTCGAATTTCTTATACGAATTATAAAACAACTTCTGTCTAAAATGAAATGTTAACGACTTTGGATGAAAAAAATCTGAATGTGCTAAATTAATCAGCGGACCGGTCAATGTCTTGTCAACTTTGGATCCCCAAGGCCATATTCATAAAGATGAGTTCCGTCGATTTGCATAGATTTTGCCTCGTTTAACTCATTTATTGTTTATAAAGAAGCACAGAGTCTATGTATATTATGATATGCTTTCATAGGATATCATTTGTCTGAAACTAAGTTTTGTCATATACTTATATGGACGTATGTACATTGTATACCACGATAGGGAAGACCATTTTCTTTCAAATCAAATCATATTACAGCCTATCCTAGGGATTATCACAATTATGAGTTTTAGAGGCTTTGTGTTTACTTCCCATTCAATAATCCTTATTTATTCTTATACACTTCTAAGTTGGAAATTATAATACAATTTGAGGTACTCACATGAATGTTTTAAACATAATATTAGTGTATAAATTATTTGCGAATTGTTGTAGTCCCCCTTTAAAGATTTTTTCTTAAACAATTGTACTATCCAAACAATTTTGTCAGCTACTAAAATTTCAAAAATTAATCAGTATAAAGAATTTGTCTGCATCGTCAACCGATCATATAAGCTGAATGTAAAAAAATATGCAATAAACAGACCTATAAAATGTTTGTGTGAATATTATATAACACACCAAAAAAAACCGAATAAATTTGATATGCATAAACAGCCGATCAAGCTCGTTCAAAATTAACGATAAAATTTCGTTTGCACGCTTTGAATCAATATTTAAATCAGATTCTCCACACTATTGTACATTAAGTTCAACACGCTTTTTATGTGTTCTTATATTATTTTATAAAGTTCCACTGAATTATCTTTATTTTATATTACACTTTTTTTACAAATATATTTATAATTCACTGTTATGTATTTATTTATTATGTCTATATCTGCTGAGATAACCGAAATGACCCAGTGGTTAGAACGCGTGCATCTTAACCGATAGTTGCGGGTTTAAACCCAGGCATATACCTCTGAATATTCATGTGCTTAATTTGTGTTCTGCGGTGAAGAAAAACATCGTGTGGAAACCTGCATGTGTCTAATTTCATAGAAGTTCTGCCACATGTGTATTCCACAAACCCGTATTGGAACATCGTGGTGGAATGTGTTCCGAACCTTCTCCTCAAAGGGTGAGGATGCATCAGTCCAGCAGTGGGAAATTTACAGGCTGTTGTTGTTGTTGTTGTTTATATCTGCTATACACACTCCTACATCTTTTTATATCTGTTCCTACCTTAAGGTAGAGCTTGAGGCTGTCTGGAAGCGATCCCTGTTTATTCTCAATAAGAAGCATCTTCATCTTGTGCATGTTTCTTAAACGTGACGAAAAGTCTGTTTAATGGTGTACAATAAAGAGCGTTTTGATTTGATTTCAATTATTTAACGGCGTCGTTTGCAGTTTAATTCTATGAGAACTCACTTCGTATTTCACTTGTGATATGTAGATAACTGATTTACTGACACGCTATTTGGATGCGCCTATCCTTTTGAATATTATAATGTTATTAAAATAAATGTCACACATGAGTTTGACATTTCACGATCGTATTCTAAGATGAGTTCCGAGTTTAGTCTTTTATTCTCTTTAAGTGTTATTATTATTAGGTATGGTGGGTATTGTTTAACTAATTTACTTGCAAAAACCCATCAGCCGTCACAATGTACTGGATACCATAACAAACATTATTGGCTTTCTAATCATTATTAATTTTAACACATAGCTTCGTTCAAATCAAATAAGAAAAAAAAACAAAATATATTTACCTTTATATACATATCTCAAAAAAACCCTGTACCCTCAAAATAGGAAAACCCGTGTCTAAGGGCCTGTGGTTTCCCAATCAGTGTTTTTGTTCAACTTAAATATACCTTTTAATAGTGTACACAGAAAAAGATCAAAATTTTTTTTTTATTAAACCTACAAAATGTGTATTACATATTATTATAAGGATTTCATTTTATCCAGAATTAAATCTACAAAAAAAACGAATACCCGCTCCATAGAATCGATAGATACATCACCGGAAGTACGTAAGCACTTTACATATTACAATTTATTATTCAAAAGTTGTATATCATTCATCTAGTTCCTTTAGAGATTGCGTGATAATCTGTAATAAACATTAAAATTAATCGCTAATATAATTTTATTTACATCACTATACTTAGACGCGTATCATTTACGCAACTAGAGACATAAAGTTTAAATAAATTCAGAATAATACCTTTGAAAAGTACTACCATCATTGAGGATTACGAATAATTTGTTGTGCTAACAGGATATTATAAAATAAGTTTTAATAGTACATGTTGAGTTTATCTTATTATTAGCTTGTTTTAATGTAGGTTAACAGACTTCGATACCATAAAAGTTGGTACATATAGTTTCTTTTTCATATCATATTAATTGTTGAAGGATTTTAATCTATTCACTTGCATATAAACGTTATATGTCCATACCAAAATTAATAGCTTGATTTGCTGCGAGCTCAATGAAAGACGTGACTGAAAGAGCATAGAGGGAGGAATAGAAGACAAGCTGAGTAAACATAGATGGTGTGTGAGGTGAGGAATATGAAAGCTTGATAATGATGATGACGAATAACCAAGGAAAATGGAAAGAAAAGTCATGCCGACCCCAAATAGGTTTCATCACAGGCTCGGAAAAGATGGCTTGACATCTGATACGATCTCCATTATAATTCGTTCCGATTTTGACCGAACTGCAACTGGGTAGTTGTGTTTGGTGAATAGATCGCAGCTAAACGGCAACGACTATACCTACGGAAAATATGCTTATTTTTTTTTAATGCAATATAATTAAAATGGAATATACTCCCATAGATTACAATAAATAAAGTGCCTGCATTAATGCCAAATCAATTTTACGCTGCAACAGTTAACGCTTCAAGCGCTTGATCTACATAGTGAAGAGGTCAATAAAGGGAGATGAATTCCGTACAAGGTTAATTATAGACCAAGTTCACCGTGCATAACGATTTTGACTCGTGCAAGGAGACCTCAGAGTAAACAGCATAACTAATAGACGAGACTCGCCTACCAGCTGTCTAAACTGTTATCAACCGTAAACTTTTATATGATGAACTACATGTGTATGCGACTTTCAGTGCGTTAAAAAAGTTATTCTTGTAGCTTAAGCTACTCCTGATAAAATCAGCTTTATACCAGTGAAAGTACCATCAAAATTGGTCCAGCCGTTCCAAAGATTAACCGGAACAAACAGAACAAAAAAACAAAAAAATAAAAAATAAGACGTGTGTTTTAGTATATGTAATTAGCATTTAGTGAAAAGCGATTATTTTATTATTACAAACAGATACTTCAATTTTATTATGTGTATACAGAAGATTCTCAAAAGTGCTAAGTAAATAGTTTTTATTACGAAATATTATAGTTGTCGTATAATTATTACATTGTAGATCCGACATAGAAAGAATTCCGGTTTGAAGGGTGAGTGAGCCAGTGTAACTACAGGCACAAGGGACATAACATCTTAGTTCCCAAGGTTGGTGGCACATTGACGATGTAAGGAATAGTTAATATTTCTTACAGCTTCATTGTCTATGGGTGTTAATGACCACTTACTATCAGGTGTATCAGGTCATACCATAAAAAAGCCCTTTGCAACATACTTCATTATTTTATTTAGCTTTTAAAGTAAACACCTTCCAATCGTCTATATAAATGTTAAATATTTTAGGTTTGAGTAATCGAGTAGAGTTTTACATGTTGTAACAGAAAAATAAATATTGAAATTCCACGTAACGAGGTCTCTTGATACAGAACAGTTTGTCTCGAGTGATAGGATCAGTTTCGACAGTGAATGACGTGTCTAATAACCATGAAACTGCTGCGTTGCCTGAAATAAATTTACGTTTTGACACCGTCATATTTACTGGCTACACAGCTTTGTTGTAGCAAAGATCAACTTTACATTATCAACGTAAATGCCCACTACTGGTTTAAGGAATCTCAGATGTAAACGCTCTGATTTTTTTTTAATACTGTTCAAAGTAATTTCCTAAAACTTTATGACTTATACTTCAATAAAAACAAGTCTTATTCCTTATTAAAAAATTGGGGCCACCCCGGCCATACAAAGATGGCAGAAGTGGCTTTTCATTATCTGTTGGGAGTTTTGAAATGATCACCTAAATTTGGTGACTGTCTCTCACTCCATTCATTGTATGTTTTGGTGACATGCCTTTGATATAATTACATCAGATAATAACGGATTATTTTCATGTTGCTTTGTTTCACCGCCTACTAAAAGCTCTGTATTTGACCGGATTTGAATTAGATTTAAACTCCACAAAAACTACTGGTTATATCCACGTTGACACCTCGTAGTGTTAAAATAATAATTTATGTACGATTTTTGACATTTTCTACCTTAAAAGAACAATGGAACATTGTACCACATTAAAGCAATGTCCACACTGGAGAAGTTTTGCTTTCGCTATTGAAAATAATGCAAAAACGCGTAATGTTTATTTAAAACTATTTAAATACGAGCGACAAAGAACAGTGGCGCTTTGTGACAGCGTTTTCGTAACACGGGCGCGACGTTGCGGATCATCGGTCTCAGAAATAGGACATACATTCACACTGCATTCGGTTATGCGTTTGTCGTGATTGTCTGTAATGACATAGTTTATTTAATCGTGTAACATAAGTATAGCGTAACATCACACAAAGGGTACAACGCTTTGAGAAATTATCGATAACTGCCACCGCATAGGCAAATAGCTTGAGTAATATTTTGAACATACATATAAAACTGTAACGAGGTCGTCTGTTCGTAGCATTAAAGGGATCATTATCGAGACAGAGGTCGAATCATGGATGCTCGATTAGATGTATCTGTTTATTAGTTCTTTCTGTATGGGGACTAATGTAATAATGGTATTTTAAATTCCGTTTCGTTCATTACTAGGCTTTCCGTCCCGGATCCAATAATCATCTACACTTATACATCTTTCGCAAACGAAACACCCTAAGAAAATATCATGTTATTTTCTGGCTAAGACCGTTGCAATTCTCGACTTTCTTTACTGTATTATGTATTATACGCATAATACACGCTTAATATAGTAAAAAGATCCTTATGAATTTGTTTATTAATGAAAACCATTGAAATGAGCTTACAGGCGGCGGGAAGGGTCTTTGTTTAACAGTATGTAGAGACACTAGTTTTTTGTCCAGTATCTCAATTATACGACCTAAAGAGGTGATGGGGCCAATTAGGTGCCACTGTCCAGTTTTGGATTGCATCAGACTAAATGAAGACGTGAATTATTAATAATTAAAAAATATATAATAATGAAATCATTGTGAATGAAGTCTGACGTTTAACTCGTAGCTTAATATGTAAGATGAAATCGATATTCACGAGTAAATATCACTTACATATTGGCTAATTATCGTAATTAAATCACTGTTTAATTTAATGTTATTTCTCACGACGTTCATTGAGGCGTTATTTTCGATTCACACTGTGTATTGTGTAATTTGTATCGTCTAACGAAATTGATAGCATTTTAGCGCTAAATAAATAATTACCAAATCATGTACAGAATGTTTTGAATTGATGAACTTACCGGACTAAGCTCCAGAAAAACCAACAATCAGTCTATTTAATTTGAAGATGTATTCCGATTAACTTTAAATTGTTTTTAAAAAATAGTGGTGTCGAATTTAATTTTTTTTTTTGACTCTAAGAAACTCTATTGTATCTTGTATTTGTCTTTATATGTCTTGTCTATATAAAATGGCCTGCGCTGACATCTTTACGATGAATAAAAATTTCGGTTAGATGCGTAGCTGGCTAATAAATACCGACCAAGGTTTCAATAAATTCGATTACGAATCTTAAATAACGATGTATTTTTGTGAGTAAGAAAACATTTTAAGAGACAGTAGTGACGTCACGTTTTAAACTTTGCAAAAGATTTCATTGTGATTTTCTTTACCGATCGCATAAAAGTTTGACACCAAACTCTAATATCTTATGGTATTGAATTGGTTTATACAGACAGACCGTATTGTATAAAATCGATTTTACATTTATTGATTGAACAATCTCGCGGAAACAGCATGGGTCAAGTTTAAATCAATTTTGCTTCTGAAATTGGCATTAATGTATGCGAATGATGCTCGTATCCAGAATAATTGTAACGATTAATCTCATATCAATCGAATTTCCAATAACGATATCGATATTACTGCTTTCGATTCGATTCAAAGATGGAAATTATTTTAATGTGAATTATTAATAACTGAACGCATTTTTGAAGAATTTCATACCAATATTTATCTAGGGTCAATGAACCATAACATAATATATTTTTAAATGTAATTTTTTTCAATTGATCATAATACATTTGCCCTGACATGTATTATATACATGTAATATACGTTAACAAAACTGCGTCTTTACGTTGTTAGTACCAAGTTTCCAACCCTAGATGGCTCAGTAGACAGAAGATTGGAATATCAAGCCAAGATGACGGGTTTAAATACAGCACACAATATAACTGAGGTTTCTCATCTTAATCGGTGTTAAGAGTTAGTCTCTGGTTTAGGTCTTAAAAAACTTCATGAATAATTGATTTATTTATTTTTGCTTGTGTATTAATTTTTATTATTTATAACAAACTCCACTACTAAAATTTGTTAAATATATTAATTACTTATTCAATACTACTAGTGACACTAGTATTTATATCTTAAGTTTTAACTGTGATCAAACATTTTTAGTTAGTAGTCTTGATCACGAGCTAAGGAACAACTGACTACTGCATTGTTTTGTATAAATATAAAACAGATAGCTATATTAAATTTTCGACTTTAAAATTTCAGTCATAAGGTCTACATTAATATTAATCGTTTGAAAATATTGTATGAATTTGTGTCATTTCGTACCTTTTATTCCGTAGTATTTTCCCGTTAGTCTCATTATAATATATTATTATGAGAAGATTCACAATTAAAGAAAAGATATCAGAAATATATTACATTGTGAAATTTATGAATATTTAATTATATTTTCATACAACAACAAAACACATAAATAAACAAAATAGTTGTATAACTGTGTTAATAGTGATGTATACTTTCAAACGAAGACACAAAGGCGGTATATTAATCTTTCGACTATAAATAATCGTTACTAGTTACGGATTAAGAGTATTAACTAGCACGCGCTGTTTTTGTGTTCAGAGCGAAGAGTCGTCTCATAATCTGCTTAGCTACAAAATTAATATGTAGGGACGGATTATGAAATTACGAAAACCGACCAAGGGCTCTTTGGGCTTAAGTATTTAGAGTTCCGTACAATATTAAGAATTAACGTACATTGCTTTGTAATTATTTTATATTTTAAAAGTTTTGGTGCAATGATTCTAAGCGTTACGTTTTCAAACGAACATATAAAGGTTTTATATTTGTCACTTGCCTTGATTTTATACGCTTTATTTTTTAATAATCATTACATAGTATACAAAGTCAAATAAAAAAATATACAAAGTCGCTTATCACTGTCTGTGTGTATGTATGCTTAGATCTTTAAAATTACGCAACGGATTTTGATGCGGTTTTTTTTAATAGATAGAGTGATTTGAGAGGAAGGTTTTTGTATATAATACATAGACAATATAATAAAGAAACACTGATAATTTTAGAAGTTTCTACCGTGATGTCATATTATTGCAAACCCTACGAAGCCATGGTCGCTAGTTATATTTATAATTTAACTTAGGAAGTCAACCGATACACATAATGAGACATAATTCAAAGCCTCAGTGCGGTTTCAATTGTTTATATCATCAACAACAGTATACAACAACCTGTAAATTTCCTACTGCTGGGCTAAGGCCTCCTTTTCTATTGAAGAGAAGGTTTGGAACATATTCCACCACGCTGTTGGCCTTACTACTTATAAAATTGCACATTGACCCATACAAGTTTCCGTACATAATCTGCTTAGCTACAGCTCCCGTACCCATACAAGTCGAGCACGGGATGAATTACAAACACTAATTAAGCACATGAATATTCAGTGGTGCTTGCCTGATTTTGAAGCCGCAATCATCATCATCATCATTTGATATTGACTTGAAAACATAGCAAAGAAACAAGAAAAATTCTGTATATGCAATACTAGCATTGCACCCATGCGAATCCGGGCGAGTTGCTAGTTATAGATAAAATTGTAACATGCAATTTTTTCTTAAATTTCTGTTGAAATTGCTTAGCTTATTTTTTATTATAGTTTTACATTTGTAAGAAAGCTATTCACACAAGTGTTTGAATAGTAAAATATTAAGTTCCAAAATCTATTTTTCTATTATCATACGCAAACTTGGCTATTAGTTCGAATGAATAGAGGTCATATTCCCGTGAAAGTACAATAGCATGGAACACTTGTTCCAAGCTATCTGCATTGTGTAGCTGTTTAAGAAAACAGTCATTACACGGTCCAACCGGGCGCAGCGTGTCACCACTATCCGTATGCTGTGTGTAGTAAACTTCGCTGTTATGAGAACGTTTATAATTTTCTTTCTTTTGCTTCTACTTAACTTTGGCATGAAACTTTACTAATCATGAAATGTCGGTTTATAAATATTTATAAATATTATTATTACAATGACGTTGATATGCTTATAGTAAAGAAGAAATAAGGAGAGAAATTTGATTATTGGTGAAAGTTATTGTTGGGTATTTCTCTCAGTATATTATTCGACACAAGATTTTATACATGATGAAAAAGCGTGGTGTTAATACCTGTTGACTTCCAAGCAGGATATATTAATTAAAATAATTGTACTAACTAACATTACTTTGTATTTTTTAAATGTTGAAAAAAAGTAACTACTGAGTTTCTTGCCGGTTCTTCTCAGTAGAGAAGCTACTTTCCGAATCGGTAGTAGCTTCACTTAATTGTAAAATGACGATTCATAAGTGCTTGTAAAAGCCTACTTGAATAAAGTAAATTTTGATTTGACTCACCTTTTTGTTTTATATGAATCAAACCACTGAAAATGCAAAATACAAAGTGGATCAAAATTATGTCAGGTGTTAAATATATTATAATGCAAAATTTTCTGGCTTTACATCGATATCAATATGATGTATGTATTGCACCAAACCACACACGCCCAAATTTCTGGACCTTACAACGTGGATTTTTGTCAAAACCTATTTTTTAGTACAATAATTTACAAATAGGATCTAAATACCGTAACTACCTATATAGTATTATTAGGATACGCACGTTTACTCGTTATCGCGATGTAGTTTACTCAGACACATGACACTAGTAGTCTTATTCCTCGAGTGAGTGACATAATGTTTTGGCTCGAGACAAAATCGAAATTCAACGCGGAACACGACTCGAAATGTCAGAAATGACATGCGACAATGACTGTGATTATAATAACATTCGAAGGATATACGGATCAAATTAGCGTATCAACGTTAAGTTTACTTAGAACATTTTATATGATATGACATAAAGTGAGCGAAATTTGTCGGGATAATACATTCTCATATGAACTGTGAAACGTAAGCGGTGTAATATTTTAACTTATAAAATTATTGATTGCCATTATTTTTAACCAGTTAAAATTATTTGTATATTAAAATATATTGTAATTAAGAAGCGGTTTCACAGATACAAAATTCGAATAAACAAATGTGTCTATATATACAGATAAAACAATATTGTATTATCTGTGTATTTCTGTATACGTTCTCGCAAATGTGTACAAAATAAATGCCCATGTCACAATGGTTTTCTTAGCAAATAACATTGGGTTTCTGAGATTTCTTACGTTAACGCTGAACTAACACCGAGGGCATGTCGGAAATGCCGATACTTGGTCCCCATCGATTTCTCGTCGAAGATTTGTTGAAATAAATTTAACTGCTAGATTTTAGAATTGAATAAAATAATTGTACTTAGAGCAAATAATTTCAAACAAAAAACTTTACATTTATATTTAAAAAAATATGTTATGACATCACCAGAAACCTACGATTTTTTAAGGAATCTTATACAAGCTGAACCCAGATTCTCCCGTGTGGGATTCAAACCTTAAAGTATTTGCATCCATCTCAAACTTTATTTAAGAGTGCAAAATATACAATATCCACCTTTGGAGTTCAAACTTGCTTCGTACCTAATTTCACCAAAAGTGGTTTCCCCGTGAAACCGTAACAAACATACGGATATATCTACAGAGTTACTTTTGCATTTACAATAGTAAAGCAGATATGTAACTATGTACTTGTTAAAGCCAGTATGATATACTGGTTGTACAGCCGTGCTAAATTTCATCAAGACTTTGTACACATTGAGACTTCTTAGGCAAACGAAACAATATTTATTAAAATATGTCTTCCCTTTCAAGTACACTCTTGAATACAAACAGTTTTGAATATTTTTACAAGATTATTACGTCAATACAAACGTAAAGCTTCCACTGTTTCGAAATGCCATGCTCTATTGAAGATAACAGACAATTAATTCTTTAGTTCGTTTTAAAGCTTTTCGTTTTCACCGATTAATGAATAATTTTTACATAGAAAATGCCTCGGTATTTTTAGTAACACACTGTAATCATAATTGGTTCAACTCTTATAGCTGTACTAAAAATTATATAAAACTAGATGCTCCACGTGGTTTCAATAGCGTTTAGATACTGTACTCCGTGAGTTGTATCGTCATTTTAAATAGTATAAGTAAATAAATGTGTATATATGTATAAAGGGGCTATACAGTCGTTTTTTTACAAATCGTACTGGTATCCTAAAATGAGCGCGAACAAAGAAATTTGTCTGCTTTATATGGAGATGACAGTACAAATTATTTGTTTTCTTTCAACAGTATATATTATATAAAGACAAACTTAAAAGGCAATGTCAGTATATATTTATATATGTGTATATATTCCCTGTAGATAGAAAAGGAAGTGTCTAAATAGATTTTTTATATCTTCCTGCATTGAGTCTTTTATCGTCACAAATGTAAACAATGGACCGATGTTTGTCGTCTTCGTTTTACCAGAAGTTATTTGATCATAACCGTGCAAACACACAGAGAAGTTGTAATATGAAACATCGCTTTGCTGCTCATCTTGTTTTAATCTAAGGGGATATTATTGAAACAAAATCGCTTCTTCGAATAACTACTCGAAATCTGTGTTGTAATTGTTCTTCTGATTTAAATTCCGGGACGTGCTATCGGAAGCTAATTTTTTTTTTGTTAATTTGAAGCATACGTTTATCCTTGACGGTCAAATAAGTGGCAAGAAAGACATAAAATGAAAAAATTTTTATAAATAAAAAAAAACCGCCTTCAAAAATGAACTAAAAAGAAAAAAATAATCAGTTACATCCATATCCGATTTACGATTTTTTAATCACCTCTCAAAGTCGGTGCCGACATTGCTAATATAGGTACATGATACATACATACAAACCTAAATCTATTTATTGTATAGATGACACCATTAGACAAACCTTACTATCGATACAAATTAAATGATTTCAATATAGGAATTTATTTACTTTGTTGGCACCGACTTCAAAAGGTGATTAAAAAATCGTAAATCGGATATGGATGTAACTGATTATTTTTTTCTTTTTAGTTCATTTTTGAAGGCGGTTTTTTTTTATTTATAAAAATTTATTTACTGCTTTTCAGTGTTGTTTTGTTATTTATAATTACAATTGGTAGTGTTTGTCATTCACTATATTATACTCAGTACATTTCGGCTTTCAACTCTAAACATAACTCAACGTCGTTTCAATACGATGTGGACTGCAACTCAAATTAAGCGTTACCTAAGTTACAATAGCCTAATGCTAACTGCTTATCGCCAATTAGACAATACCATTTTTCCCGATGCAATACCGTTAATCATTGAGGAGTTCTCCTGGTAGTCCACCATCAGCTAGACTTCATCATAGGCATGTTTACTAACATCAATTGCTTGACGACTATCTTAAAGAAATAGAACTAAACCCGTAAAATAGTTACTTACTAATATGTTCTGATTACCAGTTGTGGTCTTCATCATCAGTTCTACTTCATCAAATGTCACTTTTCGTGAGCATATGACCAAGGCACTTTGAATAAAACCGAAATCAGTATAGGTGTGCCTATAAAATTTGAGGAGTTCCCTCGATTTCTCCAGGATCCCATCATCAGATCCTGATCTCCTGACAATGGGACCACCTGCAAAACATGCCCTTTCAAACAAAAAAAGAATTGTCAAAATCGGCCCAGCCATCTTCGAGTAATTCGGTAACATACATAAAAAATATAAAAAAAAAAAAAAAAAAAAGGCCCCGACGAATTGAGAACCTCCTCCTTTTTTTGAAGTCGGTTAAAAAAGACGAAAAAAAAGTTATGTAAATGTTACTTTAATTTAAAAATCCCAAAAAAAATCCCATTTTTTTTCTAAAACAAAGAAGCAAAAGCTTTTTTTGTAATATTTATTTTTCTGGACGTTCAAATAACTGGCAAGCAATAAATAAATTGAAAAGAAAAAAGTTTTTGTTTTTTTAAATGTAACATATTTAAGCGTGCCTATTTCTTATGTATACGTATATTTCTTGATACCGAAATGAATACAGTCATTTACCCCGTGATCTATTTTCTAAAGTTATCTACGAATGTTATCTTCCGTATCTGGCGATAATACAAAAGTTAGTTGACTGCACATAACGGTGTCTTTAGCATTGTGCAATGTTTGCAAATTGTTCTCTTGACAGCGTCAGAGAACTTACTAACGCTTATATTTGATTATCTATGCATATAATAAAATTGGAGTGTCTGTTTGTAATATTAAAAATAACCATTTTTTACTCAATGCATATGCATGTATACACGGTACATACCAAAATAACATTTTTTAGAATTTTTGTCTGTCTGTCTGTTCCGGCTAATCTCTGGAACGGCTGGACCGATTTTGACGGGACTTTCATTGGCAGATAACTGATATAATAAGGAGTACCTTAGGCTTCAATAATATTTTTTTTGTTAAATTCAAACGCGTACAAGGTCGCGGAAACAGCTAATGGGTTCACACAAACCAAACTACATATAAATACAACTACAACAATTTTTTATTCAATACAAAGAAAATACTTGGATTAAATACTTTCGATTTCAACTTATTGCGAATGTCCGGATGTATTTTTAATCTATACACCTAATAATGTCCGAGAATAAAACCTTATTACCAAACAAACAAATAAATTAACGATAAGAAAATCTACATTCAAATAATATTCCTCGCTATTGGTTACATCAAAAAAGTTTTTAATCATATTTTTGAAAACAGCAGTCGTAGTTAAAGTTTATTTCGACTGTGTAAAAAATATAAGTAGACTGAACGAAACTTCTACGAGAAATTTCCAATTCGAACGCACTTCGATAAGAAATTTCCTTCTATAATTATTCCTTAGGGGTAAAAAAAAAAACCTTTAAATTACGCTCATGTGAAAAATTATGTTTCTAATTCATATATAATAGGCACTGCGTGTTGCACATTAATGTCAGTTAAACGGTTCTAAGTTTTATTACGTCAGTTATTTTCTATTATGAAAATTGAACGTGTTGTCTGAGCAAAGAATATACTCGTTTAAATACTGCAACATTTTATTCGTGAAATGGAATGTGATTTCGTGTAATTAACGAATCTTGTTTTAATTAAATAGATTTAGGACATTTGATTTATCATATAAACTGATGAAAAAAATTACACGGAATCTTTTTTATACAATCTGTGGTTCGTTATTCAAATAATTTATGATCCAAGATCACATGTTACGAAAATAGTTGAAAAGAATTGTCGTTGGATACAAGTATAATTAGTTAATAGCCACGACGATTCGGAGTGCTTCATAAATTTAAATTAAAAACGTGTTCTAATTTGAAACCAAGTTATGTGCGAAATAAAAAAAAAGTTTTATAATAATTTCATAATGTTTATTATTTTTTTAAATTGATTCTTTTTTTGAAATGTATACATAAAGGCTTTAATTTTGTAATATTTTAATTATTAAGGTTGGCACTACATGTTTTTTTTTCTTCGCACATTACTTAGCGTTGGTACTGGTCACGTTCCTTACTAATGAAACGGGTCGTTAATTTCGCTAGATGACTATTTCGTCTAGTCGAGGCGCCAGACTTTTATGTTTGTACTCAAGAGGTCTCGTGTGTAATTTGACGGCTTCGTGCAAACTTTTAATCAGCAAATATTTTACTACTATTTAGGTTATGTTATATAGACCTTTGTGGAATATGCAAATGAAATGGTACTAAATAAATACTGACATATTTATTATAAATGGAATTGTAGAGATTGCTTAGATTTAGTTTATCGGTTAGTGTGTTTAGGGAAATGTATAATATAAAGTTAAAAATGTTACGTAATGTTACTCAATTATTTTTTTATTTTGTTAAGTTATGATACTTTGTTTTGTTGTGTGAGGTTATCGGTGGAGCATATTACAAAAGCAAATTAAATATTAAAAAATATCGAACTAAGTGTCTTATAAAATTATTAATATGTTTTTCTAAATTTTTGTTTGAAAACACATATGTATGTTCATATTTATAATCTTTAATTTTTACTACTTTTCACTATCATGTAATATCTTGATTACCATAAAGATATAGAATAGTAGTGTTGTAGTTCAAGATTCTAGACAGCATATTTTTTTCCTTATATTTAGGTTACGAGCGAGCCTTACAATAGTCGCATATAATGTATGAGACTGACATCGGAAATATGCAGCATTAACATTACATACTCTCGGAAAATGACTTCGTACCATCTGACAACAAACTGTAGCACAACGCGCTCTCATTGGTCAAATTAAATAACGCGCGCTTCCTCTGCTGTATGTTACACACTTCCGTCCCTTTTCACTAAATCACTTCTACAGATTGTATGAAAAAGATATATTACATATCAACATATAAACCTAGAACATGGTGTACTGTTACAGACAATTTTTGGGCTCAATATTAATTAACCAGATTTTATTTATACCTCTAATAAAATTTGAGTTTCTGTTCTTAATATTAAAATAGCCACATTTTTCTAAATGCATATGTGTGTATACATGGTACATGTATTTCAAATTACACATGTATATATTTTTAAAATATATGTTTGTCTGTCTCTCTATCCGTCTGTTTGTTCCGTTTATACTCTGGAACGGCTGGACAGCTAATGCAAGGATGAGGACTACTACTAACTTTACTGTTAAATTCAAATGCGCACAGTTTCGGGAACAGCTACCTTATTATATCGATTTAAGTTGTACGAAATATTATATTAAATGTCAAAATTATAGCTGGCTTAGTCAAGAATTGCTTAATAATAATTTTGTGAAACTTTTTATTGTATTTCTTTTTGTTTCGTATTTCAAATATTCATATATATACTCTCTGTGATTTTGTAGAAAATTTCTATTATTCAATTTAGTTCGGTAGTTTAATTTGCTTTTGTGTATTTATTTCCAGATAGCGTAACAATCAAAATTTTAGCGTTAATTTTTTTTGCCGTTTGTTGTGTGCCAGTAGTCTTTCTTGGTGATTTTAGAAGGACTCTAGATTCATGATGGTATTTGTACAATCTATCTCTATTACAACAACAACAACAACAACAACAGCCTGTAAATTCCCACTGCTGGGCTAAAGGCCTCCTCTCCCCTTGAGGAGAAGGTTTTGGACCATATTCCTCCACGCTGTTCCAATGCGGGTTGGTGGAATACACATGTGGCAGAATTTCTATGAAATTTGTCACGTGCAGGTTTCCTCACGATGTTTTCCTTCACCGCTGATCACGAGATGAATTATAAAGACAAATTAAGCACATGAATCAGCGGTGCTTGCCTGGATTTGAACCCGCAATCATCGGTTAAGATGCACGCGTTCTAACCACTGGGCCATCTCTATTAAGGAATTTATAATTATATTTTTTGTGGTATAATCATACTTTAAAAGTTCCGATTGAAAAGACTTTATGTTTTGATTTTAGTTCACACTGGAGACTTGTCGTTGAGACGGCCATTGCATCTATAATCCTGAATTAATCGCAAGCCAGCCCGTGGATATAATTCACAGTTAAACTTTATAATTCTAATAATATTGATTCGTGGTACAGTTTATGATGCATTTCTATTTATCGTTAGTAAGCTCGGCTGCAAAACGACCGTATCGATGTCACACTCGTGGATTCCTATCGGTGTGGCGCCTCGCATGCTTACGGCTAAATAAATCCACTGATTTATGATTTAAATTCAACTCGTATAGAGATAACTGCAATAATTGCATACGACATATTAGCATTTATACTACTGGAATAGCTATTACTTATATTAAGCGCGGTGTATCTTAGTGGTGACTTAAATGTACAGTTAACTAACTCGTTGTCAAGTGGTTAAATTGTGCGGCTTTTGTTTTGAAAGGCGGAGTTCAAAGCCTTAGTCGGGTAAGTGCAATCAATTATAAATTTAACAAAGATTTTTGTTACCAGTGTTACCTGGTCCTCAGAAAGCTCTTGTTGTTGTTGTTGTTGTTGTTGCTCATGCATCTGTTCTCTCCTATCATGATGGGTTTTTTTAAAGTCTATATCCATGAGCATGATAATACGGGATAATTCACTTGGTTAAGGATAAGGCACTATACTTATATATAAGTAATTCAACGTGAATAAAGCAATATTGGTCAACATAGCCAAAATCGGTCTGCAGCGTAACTCGTAAGATGGATAAAAAAATTTGAACTATTCATTTTGTAATCTTTTTTTTTTCAAGCTTTATTTATTTAGTCATACATGTTGATACCTTTATTCAAATACTGGTTTTTAATATTAACCAGATATATCAACTACCATGTATACTTTATATCAATTATTGCATCATCAGCACGAGCTGAGATGGCCCAGTGGTTTGAACGCGTGAATCCTAACCGATGATTGCGGGTTCAAACCCAGGCAAGCACCACTATATATATATGGACTTAATTTGTGCTTATAATTCACCTCGTGCTCGGCGGTAAAGGAAAACATTGTGAGGAAACCTGCATGTGTCTAATTTCATCGAAATTCTGCCACATGTGCATTCCACCAACCCGCATTGAAACAGCTTGGTGGAATATGTTCCAATCTCTCTCCTTAATAGAAAAGTAGGCCTTATCCCAGCAGTGGGAAATTTTCATGCTGTTACATTACTTTTTACTTTGACTATTGCATCATTCTAATTATCATTTTAATTTTGCAAATAAATCGATCCTAAAAGACATTTTTGTGCTACCAAATTATAAAGATATATTATTCAGGTATTTGACCAAATTGCGCTCATTAAATCCAATGTTTGTTTTCGGTTCTCAAATATCAATTAAGTGTACTTACAAATTGCGCATTTTATACATTCAGGGCACAAACAATCAAAAGCGACCGTAATCAAGTAGCAATCTGGTACAGGCGTGGAAGCGTACATAATAATTGTAGGTAGTTGATTCTCTAAGAACATCAATAATAAATAGAGATGGTATACAACAGGTCGATCATATATTGGTATGTTACACTGAAGTACTGAACCAACAATGGTATTAGGATTTCTACAACTATTTTTTATAACAGGAAGATAAGGTCCATTGTTACGCCTTCAATTCTTGGTGGTAGGGCTTTGTGCAAGCCCGTCTGGGTAGGTACCACCCACTCATCAGTTACTCTACCGCCAAATAACAGTACTCAGTATTGTTGTGTTCCGGTCTGAAGGGTGAGTGAGTCAGTGTAACTACAGGCACAAGGGACATAACATCTTAGTTCCCAAGGTTGGTGGCACATTGATGATGTAAGGAATAGTTAATATTTCTTACAGCGTCATTGTCTATGGGCGATGGTGACCACTTACCATCAGGTGGCCCATATGCTCGTCCGCCAACCTATACCATAAAAATAAAAATAAATAAATAAACTTTAATTGGGCTTAACTCTTAAATCGTTCGTAATTAAATTTTCCATAAACACTGCAAAGGACTCAAATAATGACATAACTAAGATACTTGGGTGACCTAACATCTAATCCCGAATAACTAGACCCTCAGGGGACACTAGTTGTTTCATAAAATATTATTTTAATGTACATTAATGAATTTATGGGGTTATTTTTAAATATAAAAAAGTGAACCATCAGGACACAACGTACTAAACTTATACATGACAAGTATGTATAAATAACCGTATCAACCCAATTTTATTTACGGATATACCATAAGCATTTTGTTCTCTCCAAGAATTTATCAATGAAGTTTAAAAAAAAAAATCTTTACAAACAATGGTTGATGTCATTTCCATAATCTCTGTCATCTGCGATAGATCTTTATTACGCAGCGCCTAACTCTCTGAACCTAGACTGGACCTTGTTAATTGCGAGTCTAGCTCCGTTATTCGCTTTGTGGAGTCACGCTCCGGGATAAATCGCCATCTTGAGAGCTTCGAATCGGAATTACAAGTGATAAGAGGAACTCGTTACGGAATCGAAACAATACTGGCCGGATTGCATTCACATTGATAGTTTGAGCTCATCTTTCTCTCTCTAGCATGATACCTAAATTAATGATTATGACTAACGTTAACACCGATTGTAGATATATATACACATAATAATAAATAAATAAATATGAGCCAACATCACATACATTAATCTGATCCCAATGTAAGTAGCTAAAGCACTTGTGTTATGGAAAATCAGAAGTAACGATGGTACCACAAACACCCAGACCCAAAACAACAAAGAAAACTAATCGATTCCCGGCCGATTCAAATGCAAAATGTAATCTACATTGAATCGGCCGGGAATCGAACACGGTACCTCGGAGTTGCGTACCCATGAAAACCCGGTGTACACAACACTCGACCACGGAGGTCGTCCTAATGTACATATGTTATTTATTTACTAACTTTGTTCTATTGGTTTTCTATAATGTCGGTAAGTGGACAGGCAAATGGTCACCAGTTACTCACATCTCCAATTCGTCATCAATCATGGACGCTGTGATATTATATCCTATGTATCTGTAGTGACACATCACCCTTCAAACCAAAACACAACAATACTAAAAATTGCTGCTTGGCGTTATAATATCTGATGAGTGGGAGATTTGTAAATCCCTTTAGAATTTTTATAACTACCGATGAAAATTTCTTATAACTCTGCAACTATAACTTCTATACGATTTATGTATATATGATATAATAATGACATAAGGTGGTCGACTTCAATTAGTTTACAGTGCCGGTTTCAGATGTGACCAAGAGGACACGGACGTTGATGGTGATGTTGATTCATATGTAGATTTATCAAGTGTATAAAATATAAGTTCGAAATAAAATGAGCACTAAAACAACTGTCATATTATAACTATTTAATGTATTGTTATATTCAAATTCTCTTCAAATCTACGTGTACATATCTCTTCTTTTCTCTAGTAATAGATATTTATATATCTCAAAAAGTGAAGTGAAGTGAAATCCTATATTTAAATTCGAAGAAGCAGCTTCCTCGCCATAATATCCGGAACAGTAGACGTCCGTTAAAGAAAACAATCACGATAGTTAATAACGATGATGTCCTCCTGACCCATTTCTGGCACGGCGGCTGTTAACGGAACATGCAAAAGTGTGCGCAAAAACTGTATTTGCACTCTTTATTCCCACACTTTCATAGTGTAATCCGACACGACCGGAATATAATCAGGCACAGCGACGCTTTACCAACTATAGAACCTACTGTATAATATTAAAATGCTGCTGGAAATTGTGGATTAGCTTTATACCAAGTCTAGTATTCGAGACTTTTTGTTTCGCAACCGTAGAACTTGACTACTGTGCCAAGTGACACTTGGTGGTAGGGCTTTGTGCTAGCCCGTCTGGGTAGGTACCACCCACTCATCAGTTATTCAAATAACAGTACTCAGTATTATTGTGTTCCGGTTTGAAGGGTGAGTGAGCCAGTGTAACTACAGACACAAGGGACATAACACCTTAGTTCCCAAGGTTGGTGGCACATTGACGATGTAAAGAATAGTTAATATTTCTTACAGCGTCATTGTCTATGACGGTGACTATGACGATGACGGTGAATATGGTATGATGGTGACCACATACCATCAGGTGGCCCATATGCTCGTCCGCCAACCTATACAATAAAAAAGTGACAGAAGTAATTAAATACAAAGACAATGACAACATCATAAAGAATTTCTGAACCGTTATTGTTCCAAGGGAGCGGTCAGATATTCGCGCCACGCAAGTTGATCATTACGTCATATTATGTGATCGCATCGAAGTCGGATATGTATAATAAACGCAATTAATTTTACTAAGGACCACAGTGCACGGAAGCTTACTGTCAACTTCTTTATACCTGATCTGACTGCAACATTAAGCTTAAAGTGCACGCATAAATGCATATAAAAACTTATTTTAATCTTATTAATATTATTAATGTCAAGTTTGAATGTTGGTAACAGCAGGACACAGGATTCTATAGAAGAGTTCCGATAAATATTTATTTTAGTCATATTGTAGGTTTTATCTTAAATTCAATAAGAATAAAGTAGTTTATTAAAATAAAGAAAAAGTTACTATAAAAAATGAGTTATTTATTTTTAATGACTATAACTATTTATAATATGCCTATATCATTTCATTCCAAACAATATTTTAATATAATTATACAAATATTTAAAAATATATAAATTGATTACAATAATAAATTATCATTATGTCGATAAGAAGGCACAGATAACATTCATTTATCAACTTGTTGACATTTGAAATTCTATAAAAAAAATGTAAATACACGAAGGCATGACATTAATAGGCCGTTAAAAACTAATGGATATAAAAACCGCATCCCCGTAATCAAACCACTGACCGTGTAACGGTTTAATACACGCCTCGGTACCTCAGACCCCAATCTTATAACCGATTGAGACGAATTACACCAATTAGTTTTATGGGCTCACACAAAAGGGTTGATCTTATCTGTTCTGTAAACAAATTAATAATTTGCCGCAATAAAGGCTACCGTTGAGGGTCAAAGCGACCAGCAAATTTACATCAGACAATCGTAAATTCTAACAGAATAGGGTTAAATGAATTTTTAATTCGATTTTTAAATGTTTCGTCAGTTTTAATAGGAGACCGAGCAATTTATGGCCATAGATATTGTCTTCATAATTCGATTTTAAAAACACAAAACGTAAATTATTACCTTAAGTAATGTGATTTTTATTATGCACTTAGAAACCATTTACGTCTTAAAGTTTAAATAAATACGTATTTAGTGTAAGAGCTTTTCGTGTGAAGCGTACACTAATCTCTTACTTTATTGTCATATAAGTACAATTGTGGTATTTTATATTAAAAAGACAGAATAGTCATAACATAGAGAGATATACAATTCAATTATATTACAATATTAATTTCAAAATAGAATAAGAAAGCTTTATTGATATGTAATCTAGATATATTCTAGAATAAAACCTTTAATTTGGCTATGGTAGACTTACAGATTAAAAATGATTTTGTTACTGAAATAAACAAACAGCCAATCTTTGATGAGTCTATAAATTTGTTTGAATAAAATTGCTTTATAAAACCATAAATAATAAACAATAAAATATATTACAAAAATCTTTGATATGTATGTAACAAATACCTACATACAAATGAACTTAACATAGGTATTAGAATGCTAATACACAGACGATAAATAATATATTAATTTAAAATTATTTTCATGATAATCAAGTAAAATTTATCCATTTACCATTTGCAATACTTTTAGCAACATTACAGATATTATTATTGAGTGTAAAAAAAACATTTAATAAAACGTGTGAATACAGTTTTGTTTATCTATACCTAATAATATAAATGTGCCAATAACTCTAATTGTCTGTCTCACAGTCGCTCCTTCACTTACAAAGCACTGAACCGAATTCGATGAAATTTGGTATGAAGCAAATTTGACTCCAAGAAAGAACATAGGCTACTTTTTTGCCTAACACGTGAAACCAAACTCCTACAACGCGCGCGAAGCTGCGAGCATCAACTAGTATGTTGTATAAATATAAGTTGATCAACTTGAATATCAAACAGTAACAAGACTAATCGAGACGAAAATACTTTTCGATCATGACGCATCGACATTTCATGTCTTCCGACAAGAAAATGAACTATCGAAACAGACCAAAGATTATACGCATTAACACAAACATTTTAAAGATGGCGTTCGATCGAACACATCGTTCCAAATTCGAATTTGACTAATTGCTCTATCACCACAGACAATATATTAAACACATATATGGAACATAGAATATATATTACTTGTAATTTACATAATTCTTTATTAGTGTTTGTTAATTAAAGAAGATATATTGTTATATATTATTGTACAATTCGAAATTTTTCGACCTCATTTCAAAGCTACGTAAATAATATTGACATATGAAATTATTCACTATTATGCGGTTATTTAAAAGATCTATTGTGAAACTAATTTTTCATCAATGTATTTCTACGCCATTAAACCGATTGTGACAATGATGGTTCATTATTTCTGCGTAATGCCACAGCGGTACCCTAATTAAAAACAAAAAACGTTTTATGTATGTATGTCCCTCAATTAAAGGAGTTTTATAAACCCTAGATAGCTACCGACCGATGGACTGCATACTAAGTAGTTATGCATGGACTAGTAAGTTAAGATGATCCAAAGTACCGAACACGTGTCTCGTAACTGGAGATCTCAGGTTTCAGTCCGGCATTCAACAGGGATATTCAATGTGTTCTATTAGTTTACATGTTTATTTTTGATGAAATTTGCTACTAATGTACTTTATCAAAGAACTCAGCGTAACAGTGTACGCGAGTTCTTAAGCTTTTGTTCAAGTTCAAATATATAATACTGGTCGTTATGTGAGACAATAAAGAAAATTACATTTAAATCACAACTACTACAATATAATAATTACTTAATATTAAAAAAAAAAAACATTCAAAAACAAACAAGTAGGTCGTATATGTATGACACTTAACAATTTCAAATATCGAACGGATTCGAAATTAGTTTTCAACGCTGCATAAATTCGAGTATCAAATTAGGTACGTCTTTCATTGGTGCGCGACTGAAATCCGTGATCTCATCGTACCAGAAGTTGTGATTTATCGGCAGATTACTCTGTAAGTGACGCAAGCGGGCACCCGTCCATGACTGTGGACACTCCTTGATGATGTGAGCTACCTAATGCCCCATGGGATAAGCGACATATTCTTTACAAACATACTTTGGGTGACACAGTTTTTTAATGCCTATACATTTAAAAATCGTATTAATAACATATTATATTTATTTGGAAGAATTACTCCAAAATATCAACGAATAATATTTTCATAATATAATTTGCCTAAGTAGGATATTTTAAAAAAAATATTTCTAGTTATCATAAATATTAGTTACTTATTGTGATTTCTAGTATAGCTAATAAGACAATTAAAAAAATATTGTGCTTTAATATTTACTAATCATTTTACAAACAAAGGCAAATATTTTTGAAGGTGTTGAAATTGCAAAATTACTAATGATTTAATAAAATATAAATCGTGTTAATTTAATCCGTAAACATCATGTCTCGTTTAATTTAATTTCAGAATTAAAAAGATAAATCATACGATTTAACGACTAATCGTCGCATGTAAGGGATATGTCAACGCGTTCTATATTTAAATATGCCAGTGCCAACTGAAAAATGCCGTCGTTGTAAACATGATCCTATTTCCAACGTGTTCAGTGTCAACACTGTTTAAGTGTGATCGAAACAGTATTGGGACAACATTATTCTATCAAAGTTTTATGAATATTTTTACATATATACATAATATGTTACGTTTTGTAATTTAGTCCGTTCCATAAAGATTACTTTTGTGTGAGTATTGATTATAATCAAAATCTATGGACAAAATATGCTTTATTGAAATACAATTTTTGAAAAAAGAATATGAATCGTTACAAAAACTGAAGGGGTTGCTATTGATTCGAAATTAATTTATTTAAGTTTTTTTAAGTTTTTAATATTCAAGGAGTTCTTAACAGTTTTAATTTTTTTTTTATGAAGCTTTGTGCAAATATACAAATCACGTGATAATATTAGAATAGGGTTTATGCCTATAGACCTAAGACCCAATAGAACAGGTGGATCTTAGCTGAAAATTGCTTGTTTATAACTAAGCATCATTTGAAGTGCTAAATCCGTATTTACAGCTCGTCTCGTGTTCCGTGAAGGGAAACATCGTGAGGTAGCCTGTCCGAAGATATTCTGAGATTATGTATATATTCGCAAACAATAGAATAGCCTGGAATTAGCTCTGACTAACAAAAGAGGCGGAATGCGCCCTATAATATAATAAATAAAAAAAGTAACAAAAACTATATCGAATCTTCGAACGTTCCTATTAAGATTTAATCATTTTTATGATAGGTATGTTTTTTTTTTAATTCTTAGAAACTCTTCAAATCTTCGACAAAATTTAGTTTTTAGTCCAGAATTTAATTCGTTGTATGACAAAAGGACGTATGTTTATTTTAAAATGATACGTTAATGTGTTTTGTTTTTTTATATTTACGTCTTTTAGAACATTAATAATACGTTAAATAAATAGAATGTATTCCAATTCTTTATTTAAAATTTGAAATGACACAAAGTCTGGCTCGAGCAGTTAAAACATTTCAAATGATGCTCAATGACATTCCCATAGCCTAAAAATCAGAACGCTTAACATGCCGCTTGAATACATTACACAAATCGGTAAATAAATAGATTTATTGTGTTCATTCATACCTTCGACACACATTATAAATAGTAAGGTTGATGCTCTACTGTGCGAGATATAAACAAAGATATTAATTAAACTTGAAATTTTGCTGCCTTCTTTCTTATTATGAAATCGCTTCCATATTTAATATGTAAGTTAATTTAAAAAAGTACAATGATTGATTGATTTGTAATTAAATCGAATCAAAATATACTTTATTCAAGTAGGCTTTTATGAGCACTTTTGAGTCCTCATTTTACAACTACATTAAGTGTAGCTACCACTGGTTCGGAAAGTAGATTCTACCGAGATTGCCGGTTCCGCAAGAAACTCAGTAATTACTTCTTTTTAACATTTAATAATACAGTTATGTTAGTTAAATACAATTATGTATGTAATATAAAAATATTAATTTAACCGCCAAGAAACAATAGAATCACATATCATTTATTTATCATTATCATATTAACATTCCATGTAGTATAAGTAGTAGTAGCTTATCAAAATCGAAATTTAGTAACGTGTAAGAGTTGAATAAAATATTGAAAATAAAAATTGTGTGCCGTGAGTAAAATTTACATAGTGTAATAGTTTGTTTATAATTCATCTCCTTTCAGTAGTAAAGAAACATTTGCTATGTTTCTTAAACATATAAAATTTGTTTTAATGCGTTGGTAAAAATTCTGCCATCCCTTTACCTACTCCTTCTAACGCCACTATTACCTGTGGCACATTTGTGTGTACATCATTAGCTTTAACTTATAATAATAATGCTGTGCTATATCGCGCTGTTCCACAATAAACGGTGAGCCTTATCAAGCCCTTTGCGATCTTATCGCTCACTTTATATTCAAAGCGCCACCGATCGGCGATATAAAGAACACGCGGGGCTGTGACGGAAATTATAATTGTTATTTAATAATAAATGGTGTGTGTGGTTTGTGTTCGACACGAATTAGTTTGGCCCTTTGTTGCTAATCATTATATATTCCCTGTCTACGCGTTACGTTGACAGCTTTTCCGCTTCTGCGCGTATGTTTAATCATAAATATAATTATATGTTAATAAAGTTTTCATATTTTTAGTGGTATAAGCCTCTTAACAGCTAGTAGAATTAATTTGAAAGTCATCGCAATGCGATCGTAAATTATCGGAAATTAAATATGTAAATCTTTTATTGTATTAATTATTAATAGTTAAGAGAAAACATAACGTATTACAGTTAATCGTCAATATAACACGAGTGACTTTTATTTTCAGGCAAGACAAAAACCAAGAAAAACATATACAGTATAAGTTTTCATCATTAAATACCTATTTCAATGTTATTCACGTTATCTATGGAAGAACACAATATGATATGACTTTCGTTTATAAACTTATATGTGGACAGAATGTTAGTTAATTTTAAAATGAATAGTTGGTTTCTTCATACACGAATAATTGTAATAACACCATTCAAATCAAATTAAAATAAACTTTATTCAAGTAGGCTTTTACAAGCACTTTTGAATCGTTATTTTACAATTCAGTGAAGTTACCACCGGTTCGGAAATTAGATTCTACCGAGAAGAACCGGCAATAAACTCAGTAGTTACTCTTTTTCGACATTTAAAAAATACAATCATATTAGTTAAATACAATTATATATGTATGTAATGTAAGGGGCCTGGGAGTCAACAGGCATTAATTTCAAGCTTTTTTATCATCTACAAAATCTTGTATCGAATAATATGCCTTTTTTACCAATGTATTATTTATAAACGATTTGAATATACGAAACGGTAAAGTTAAAAATGTCTGCGGAATTTTATCACACTTATATATTGTCCATAAAACTCGGATGACGAGATAATACGCTAAGGGCAAAGATATTGAAGCGTTCATACAAAATGGTCGTATAGAATATAAAGATTTATCTCCGTGATCGACAGCAACGCTTTACAATTACCATATGCGGTGGCTTAACTGTAATAACGAGGCCTTATTGCTGCTAAAATTAAATACCGAAATGCTTAACTCTCTCGAAGTTCATATCCTGAAACGTAACACCAACTTGGTTTGATTGACAGTAAGTAAACTTGAATCATAATTACATTTATAACCGACTACGACCAAAAAAGTATCAATATGATTTTACACAATTTTTTACACTTAGAGCTCCAGTAACTTCATATTTTTTTTGGAATTTGTCTGTATGAAACCAAACTTGATATTGTGATAATGTGTACCATACACATTTGCTATTATCAAGCAGCAGTTTTGATCAAACAAATGTAGGTTTCCTGACGATGTTTCTATGTCAAGAACGTATACATACAAGGAGTTCGATTTTTCGGTTAAGATTAAAGAATTCTAGCTACTGGACTATATCGACTCTATTGATATAATTTCAGGAAAGTAAAATCAATTTAAATCCTTTAAAAAATCATAAATTTATACATTAAGCAATGAGTAAGATGGCTATGTCGAACTGTAAAACACAAAAAACATAATTAATTGTTATCTGATACATTTTTTTTATTTTTAATCTATGTTTTAGAATTAACTTTTCAAATCAATAAAATCAATAAATTAAAATCATCAAACAGCAGTACTCAGTATTGTGTTCCAGTTTGAAGGGTGAGTGAGCCAGTGTAACAAACACAAGGGACATAACATCTTAGTTCCCAAGGCTACTGTTACATTGGTATTGCAAAGAATGCCTCACATTTCTTAAGTGTCATTGTGTATGGGTGATGGTGAGCACTTACTATCACGTGGCCCATTTGCTCATCCACTAAATGATATTAGAGATACATGAACTTAGTCTAGCTATATAAATTACTTCATAAATGTTTTTTTATCATATATATGGCGGCGGCGGATTGGCGGTGCAAGGAATGGTTAAGCTCCATGGTGTATCGGTGGTGATGACCACTTACCATCAGTTGCTCTAGTTGCTCATCCATCAAATGATATTAGAGATTAATGAACTTAGTCTGAAATATATTTTTTTTTATTTTATATTTTTTAATACTAAGTAAACTTTATAAAAATGTCGATGAATGTCCTTTAATCCAATGTTTACATTAAGTAAATCTAAAACACCAACATTGTTTACAACAAGTCGTCTAACAGAAATAGCGATATCGGAAGTCGAATTAGGTTCATTCGCTCCAGATGCTACTGAGATGCAAGTTGCATCCTCGTTATCTGCTGCACGCTGCCGGGAATTCAATTAGTGAATTAACATGATATGTCTAGCTTAAACAAATAATTATTGTGCTCGCTGTATTCGGGGAACTAGTTTAAATATATACATATATTTCTGTATAATCATAATAGTAGTTATGTACATATACTATAAATAACCATCTTGGTGATTTTGTTATTTAACATTCAACAAACAATGAATTAATAGAAACAATTAACAAAAGAAAATTTTTTATAGTATTCCATTTGGTATCATACTGTAGAGGAGTAATTAGCTTGGAGCCAATCCAGGAGATGTAATCTAGTCATCCTTTAAATAAATATGAATTAACATCAGAACTGAACTGTCATGTAAAATTTCAACAGTATTTTATTAATTTCCGTAAAATAAAAGTGTATCTAATTCGGCTTGCAAAAGATTTAAATAACTAGTCGCCTCAGCTAAAGAAAAACTTGCAAAAAGCAGCTTCACTTCTATCTCGCGTACGAAATTATAGACGCTTTCATTTTAAAGCCTTATAAATTATTATTATTACACGTATTTTAATGTTGATAGAATGTGGTATAGCCGATTAGGGAAATCTATACTAATATTATAAAGAGGTAAAATTTTTAAGTTTGTAAATTAGTATGTAGGGAGTAATCTCTGGAACTCATAATCCAATTCTAAAAAAAATTTAACTGTCAGAAAGCTACATTATTCCTGAGTGCTATAGACTATAAATTGTTTCTATAACATGTATATTAACCGAGCTATCACAACTTTTGTCTAGCAAGTCGGAAAAAAGACCTCATAAGACAGAATTATTTGCGTGCGCTGCCGAAACAGTTGCTTAAAATTAAAAACAATGTTCGTTACCTGGTTCGTCTCAATTATTTCTACAAAAAAGTCCGCGATACCATATCCCTATTTTTTATATTTTATCTTTTATATACTAATACGCGAGCGAAGCCGTGGTCGGCCGCTAGTAATAGATAAGGCTGGAGCCGATGAAATGCTGAATTTTACAAACCGCAAGTATTCATCTCTATTTCAAAACTTTTTTAAAACTTATAACGTCCCGTCTTAATTTAATTAGTATTGCTTCCATTGATGGATAGGTTGATTCATTAATACATCGCTCCGAGAATTGAAAATGCATTTCAAAGAAATTCTAGCAGCATTCCTGCCGCCATACCATGCGGTCATGATTATTTTGTACAGTAGCTATTTCTTTTTTTTTACATTATTTTAATGTGTCCCACATAATGAACAAAAGGTCTGTGTAATTAATTGATTTTTCCGTGACTATTCCTAATCATAATTAAGACACACATACCCATAAAACGGACAAAATCGAACACGTTACTTTTTTATGTAATAAGTAGAAGATCTTTACATAAAATACACGGACAAAAGATGTTGAAGACATTGATGGTGGTTGGTTTAAGAATCAAACAACCATTAGAAACCATTTCTTACATTACCAACGTAGCCAAATAAGGATATTATAATGTTACGATAATATGATGATTATTTCTACAACATACAACAATAATGAGTATTGCTCTTACGTACTCGTAACTTATTTTATATTTATATTTTCATAACTGTAGTATTTTCATCACATAAAAATATATTATATAAAACCTTTTTGTTGTTACAGATTAATCGCAGTATGGCTGAGAATACCACTAACACATGCACAAAATATGAGTACCGAGGTCGGCTTGCCAGTGAGTACCTACTTTATTAATTATCATATTCAGTACAATAAATCAAAGTAATATTTAATGATTAATAGATTTTTTTAAAGGTATTGAAATTTACTCACAATACTTTGATATATTCCTCGTATTTAAGAAATAAGTCAAATTAATTAAAAAGTTGTAAATTTTCTATGGAATCATCAGATTATATTTTTAAAATCGATCGTTAAGACATCAATCGATCGACAACATATAAATATATGATTACAATCAGTTATATAGGAGAGTAAAGAGTAATGATAAAATATTTAATTTTGGAAAACAATAAAGATTACTGTTCTGCTGAACTATCACTAACGAATATATTGTTAATAAATATAATGTATGTATATACATAAAAAAAAACACTAAATGGAAAATATTTAAATACAATTTATGAATAGAGTAACTTTGATATAAACTTACTGTATATTACATAATTAAGAGTATTTTTTTATTATTTTTCAATCTATTATTATTGAATTAAAATTCTTACATTCATATAATTTATAACATCATTAGGTAAAAATTACCTAATACTAGTCACATGTAAGGTTATGGTCACACACATGTGAGTCGTTTTGTGATTGATAATTTTATTGGCATTTGACTTAAAGAAAATTTAAAATTAATAACTATTCGACATACCCTACTGTTGGGTCATTACTATTACTTTGGCCTCATTGTCTAATGATGCCTATTTGATTTGCTAAGCGGAATATTTTAGTTACGTCAATGAACAATCAATAATGTCCCCAATAGAAACTGCGTGGGCAATCAAAGTTTAAGTTTTTATGAACTGCCTGATACGTATCTATTGCTTTTATATCTCATGGTAACAATTGTGAGACCGTTTGGTTCAATGGAAGTAAAGAATAATATTAATATTATAAGACGAATGTTATATTAGAGACAACTGTAATTCAAGTCGATAAAAGGGTCTTGTAACTAGTTCGATTTTTGAAATTAATTATTTAAATTTTTTTAATTATTTTTTAAATAATTAATTTAACATAATTATATAATAGCCAGCTACTTACAGCAGTTTCTGTAAGCGACATGAGCCTCATCCCTATCAGCTGTAATTATACAGCAAAACCAACCCGCAAAACAAAAAAGCTTATATCTGTTTTATTGTAATGTTGCTAGCCTTTATACAAATAAATTGTTTTTTCATAATTTATCATTTATCATTTTTAGATTATTTTTTTACAAAGAGGGTACCTATATTGCAAATGTTCTAATACTTTATTCTAACTTAACATTAAAACAGATTATCGAAAAATATCATCAATGGATTGTCGCCCTTATTACTTTCTATTGATACGTTCAATACAACAGGATTCCATATGCATGTCAAAATTATAACAAACTGATTTTGGAAGTGAAAAACCAGCCGATCAGTTACTCTGATCATTGTAATTTCTCGTTATTTTTCTTTATTAACCGACTTCAAAAAAAGGAGGAGGTTCTCAATTCGTCGGGGCCTTTTTCTTTTTTTTTTTTTTATTTTTTTTATATTAAGAATACATTCCTCGCTGCTCTAGTTACTGGCTTATACGGCTGCGGATTCTAAAGTCCCATGTTTAATTTTGCAAACAGTAATGGTAATTTTGTATTATTATATCACGATATCAAAAGGAGATAAAGAGTAATGTATTGCTCTCGTGCTTCGTTAGACGCCATCTCTGACCTTGAGAAGGCTAAGATGTAGAGTGAATATATATTATCAATATGATTGAAAATAAACATCGACACATTAAGAACTCGAAACGTGATACCGTTGTATTCGTGTTAAACACGTGCGAATGTGGATTGCTATAAATAAATATAAATATAAATATAAATATAAATATGAGACAACATCACATACATTACTCTGATCCCAATGTAAGTAGCTGAAGCACTTGTGTTATGGAAATCAGAAGTAACGACGGTACCACAAACACCCAGACCCAAAAAAACATAGAAAACTAATGGTAATCTACATCGACTCGGCCGGGAATCGAACCCGGGACCTCAGAGTGGCGTACCCATGAAAACCGGTGTATACAACACTCGACCACGGAGGTCGTAAATAGAATCAATATCAAAATTAATTTAACGTATTCACAATGATACGTTAATTAGAGTTTCATTTAAGATCCAGTTAAACCCAGTGCAACTATAGGTAAAGTAAATAATATTTTTTTATTGTGTAGGTAGGCGGTCAAATAGGCTTTCTGATGGTTATTTGACGACCTCCGTGGTCGAGTGGTGTGTACACCGGTTTTCATGGGTACGCCACTCCGAGGTCCCGGGTTCGATTCCCGGCCGAACGAGTCAATGTAGATTATCATTAGTTGTCTTGAATCTGGGTGTTTGTACCGTCGTTACTTCTGATTTCCATAACACAAATGCTTCAGCTACTTACATTGGGATCAGAGTAATGTTGTTTGATGTTGTCTCATATTATTTATTTATATTTTATTTATTGGTTACCAACATTCAAAGACATGTCGATGTAAGAAATATTAACCATACTTTATATCGCCAATGCGCCACCAACCTACAAAACTAATACATTACCCATGTCCCTTGTCCCATTTTTTTGGAGTCCCAATACCTCTTGGCGGTGGTTACTACCAGTGACTGGCTTTAAAATTGGCTCATTGTAGTTCAGGAAATTTGATTAGTATAACAACAACAACAACAGCCTGTAAATTCCCACTGCTGAGCTAAAGGCCTCCTCTCCCTTTGAGGAGAAGGTTTGGAACATATTCCACCACGCTGTTCCAATGCGGGTTGGTGGAATACACATGTGACAGAATTTCTATGAAATTTGTCACATGCAGGTTTCCTCACGATGTTTTCCTTCACCGCCGAGCACGAGATGAATTATAAAGACAAATTAAGCACATGAATCAGCGGTGCTTGCCTGGGTTTGAACCCGCAATCATCGGTTAAGATGCACGCGTTCTAACCACTGGGCCATCTCGACTCTTGATTAGTATATGACAAATGTATTTGAATATATAAACAGTATATATTAGATGTCTGTATGAAACCATTTTACACATTCCAGCCTCATTCGCCGCAAACACGAACGAACGTAACGACATACGCCTGGAGCGCTTGGGGCGCATGGAGCCCCTGCTCCCGGACCTGCGGCGGCGGAGTCGCCGTGCAGGAGAGGCACTGTCTTCCAAGGGATCCTACTAGGTGAATGTTTATTATATTATGGAATACAGCTACCGAATATGTCTAATAATGCTGAACAAAGTAAGAGAAAGAGAGTAAATACTTTTTGGTTCATAAATTTACACACGCAGTAAGCTTGTACTGCGCATTGTATATAGCAAATATATACAAAGCGCAGTACAATCTTACGAAACATTATGCGAGTTTCCGAACTACAAAACAAAAACAGTTTACAGTAGAGTAACAATATTAATAGTAAGCTAAAACACAATCGTAAGAATTGCCATATAAAAAAATAAGTAATTAAAATTAAAGTCACATTTATTTAATCTAACTAAAAAGATAAATAGCTCTGGTAACACCGATTTAATAGACTATCCAAGTTTCAAGGTAACAAATAAACCACAAAACACAAATTAACATGTTATAAAACGACAACAATCGGACGATCGAACGAGGTATTAACTATCTATAACATTCATCCTAAGAGATAACGGGATAGATTAAATTAAAATATATCCTTTACTGAGTTAAACTAAAAACGAAATTCGTGTTTGACTCGGAAAAACAAACAAGTCAACAGTTGAAGAAGATTAATGATTGCATTCTATCGTCGAGTCGTCTATGGTCGAGTTTTGTCTTAATTTATTTCATTATTAGAAGCCGCCATTTTTTTAGTATTTCCGAATTCATGTTCTAAACGGAAATATTTATCTAGTAAAATTTAGAATTTTTTTAATTTACTTATTGAAAATTCGATGAATATTATTTTGGATGTCATCATAATCATCATCATCATCAGCCAGTTCCATATATAGACATAGGCCTCTCCAAGTGCACGCCACTGTGGTCTTTCTCCGGCTACTCGCATCCTTGCGTAAATCGTCATTCCATCGTGCCTTACAGGACGTATTACACTACGTTTGCCGAGACGCGGTCTCCACACTAGAACGCGTTTTCCCCACCGTTTCGTTTTTGGATATACATAGATAATATGTTTACATTATATAAAAATGATAAAGAAATAAATATTTATTACTACGAAATTCGATAAAACAACAACTTTTAATTTTACACTGTGTGAAATAGTTACGTTTAAAATAGTGCTTCAAATTTTAAATTTCCATTGGAGACAATAAATAGTTCTAACTGTCGTAATTTAATTAAAATAAAAATGTTAATAATATCGTTACAATTGAATAGAAATTTATAGCCGGATCATTATTCAAAAACGGTAAGTAACAAGTTCACGTGGTCGGCCCTGCGATGGCCATTGATCGTAGATCATAGATCACAATGATATCTAATGATACGGCGCGTAATCTGTAAAGGATATCTGCCCACCGCAGGAGAACCTTATACAGATCACGTCGCTACTATTGATTCTCGAACAGATCGAGTTTACGTTTATATTGTATTTTGAAATAAATATTATATTGGAAAAACTAAATTAAAAATACAATGCAGGCACAAAAAAACAAATGTAAAACTACGAATTATACTTAATTTTTTTTTAACTACGGTAAAATAAAAAATAAAATAAAAGCTTGTTAATTTTATTATTTGTTGTTATAAGTTATTTCAAGTTTTTAAGGCGAAATTTTGTTTCTGGCGTAGTTTCGTATTTATGATTAATGAGAAATTATTGTTATGCACATTTATTTTATATAAAATATTACGTGTATCTCTGAAACATTTGCATTAACGATTTGATTTATAATTATGTATCAAGATAATCTATATAAGTAGATACTGAAATCTGGATATAACACAAAAATTCACTTTTATTTTCATAAATAACAATAAGAGCCAAAAGAAGCTCCATTTCCAAAAACCTTAAAACTTAAAAAGATGCATAGTATAACATCATATTAATTTTTATGGTCAATTTAAGTCACTTTTTTATCGTTTGAATTATTATAATAAGTCATACTCGTAATCACTTTTGTTACCGAACGAAAAAAAATCTGTCATTACTTAAAATATATGTTTTCAATTCATAAAAAAATAAGTAGTGTACTATTTTAATAACGAGACCGATAGTAGGGGCGATCAAAAAAGAATACTGTGGCGGCATCGGCGATCGCTTTTGTACCTGAGATATCATAATTTACTCGTTACAACTGTGCTGCATTGTAAAAATATCAACTACTTAATCCAATGTTAAGATTTATAGTAATAAAAAAAAGGGAATATAAATTATTGCTAACGTAAAAAGTCACCCCCTTTGATACCTTTCAAAGTATATACGAACGTATATTTTTAAAATCATCATTTACACTTAGCTAATTATCATTTTATTGTACAACTAGCCACGCCATCTTCGCACGGGTGTATTACTGATACTAAATATACTACAGAATTTGATTATTTACGACATCACATTAGAAACTTCCAAAATTTTCATTGTTTTCGAATCGAATTCGAATCGATTTATCGAATCACTCTATAAAAAAGACCGCAACAAAATCCGTTGCGCAATTCTAAAGATTCAATCATAGAATGGGACAGACAGACCGTGTAATAAATACAATTACCAGGAATAAGTTAAAAATACCTAGAGCTAAAATCACACTGATCTATATGATATAATCGAATTAAATATACGTTGTGTAAAACTAAAAAGCTCCAATTTCATTATATTTCAACACATCACATCATATCGATATCAAGATTCATCGTATAGTCCCTTAACGTCACTTCAATCTTGTGAACTAACAAATGCAACAATAAACTAACAAAACATTACAACAGACACAAACAAAAACTACGTCTTATATGCGCGTAGACGTCGAGTTACCTGCATTTACTCGGGAACCAATAATTAATGTGGTTTCGCCATCAGTACCAACCATTAAGTCAAAGGCTACATACGTTGTGACCCTGATCGCCCTTTTTACGTCCAACATACCAAATTAAGGCAATATTGAACGAACGATGGCACAGGCCTTCGTACAAGTTACAACTATTTTCGACAGCGCCTTTGATTGACGCACAATAATTTAAGAACCAATCGCTAATGTTTGATTGTTATATCATTGTTTGCACCGGTTTTCGAATTTCTATGTGAATGTTGTAGGTTCATTAGAGATAGCGCTGAGTCAGTGTGTATCGTGTTAGTGGTCGGTTGTCTGTGTTAACACGATTACGTATATCGAAGCTATATATACATATATTTGTAGAAAAATAACTCAGCTCGATTAAATCTCGTTTGGATCTTATCTTGAAGCGTTTTATATGATAGGTCTGTTGGATTTCGATATTTGGATTCGATTTATATTTCTATTTTATGAATTTTTATTTATATAATATAAACAATGTCAACAAAATTGACGACCTCCGTGGTCGAGTGGTGTGTACACCGGTTTTCATGGGTACGCCACTCTGAGGTCCCGGGTTCGATTCCCGGCCGAGTCGATGTAGATTACCATTAGTTTTCTATGTTGTCTTGGGTCTGGGTGTTTGTGGTACCGTCGTTACTTCTGATTTCCATAACACAAGTGCTTCAGCTACTTACATTGGGATCAGAGTAATGTATGTGATGTTGTCTCATATTAAATATATATATATATATATATATATATATATATATATATATATATATATGAGTACGCATTGGCGGTTCTTCTGATGCTGGTCATATAAATATTCGTACACGCATTTTCTTAAGTACACTAATAATGTCATGTCTTTTAAATGATATATATGTCTGTATATGTGCAATTACAGCACAGATATAACATGTTTGATTCTATAGATCACAGAATAAACAAAACTCTACTAGTGTCACAGATGTAACTATTAGGACAACTTACCTTCTCTATGGATAGTATAAATAAAAAATAAATCACTACATAGTATAAAACAAAGTCGCTTTCTCTATCTCTTTATCCCTATGTATGCTTAAATCTGCGTGAATAAAATAGTAAAGATTATTTCAAACACAATTTAATGTTACTAAAATTTTAAGCATTTACTACATAATTTTTTTCATTGTTTTTATTTATCTTTATTGGATCAATGTGGATATGTACTGCCGCAGATTATACCACAAAAAAACAAATTTTGTATATAAGATATATGTATTGCTCATTGTAAAGTGAACTGTAAGGTTCTTTATGGGTAATAAAGTTCTTTAACCTGAAATCTTTAAAACTTCGCAACGGATTTTGATGCGGTTATCTTTTTTTTTAACTTTGGGTATAGTATTTATTAATAAAAATAATTACCCGGTGTCTTAACTCGATTGACTGCAATACAAAATATGTTCCGCCATTTAGATTCAGATCACGTGTGTGTTATAATCAATGTCGCATCAAATTCTGATGTTACACAGTCGTATTTGTGATGAGATTCTAATTCATCAATCATCAACAGCATGTAAATTTCCCACTTCTGGACTAAGACCTCCTCTCCCTGTAAGAAGAATGATAGGAGCATCTTCCACCACGCTGTTCCAATGTCGGTTGGTGGAATACACATGTGGCGGAATTTCTATGAAATTAGAGACATGCAGTTTTCTTCACGATGTTTTTGTTCACCACCGAACACGATGTGAATTATAGACACGAATTAAGCACATGAAAGCTCAGTGGTGCTTGCCTGGGTTTGAACCAGTAATCATCGGTTAAGATGCAATCGATCTATCCACTGGGCAATCTCTTCTTATTCTAATTACTTCTTACATAAACGTATAACGTATATCTCGAGCAATATGTCATTTTTAATTTTACTAAAACAATTAAGCTGAATTAATTACATTAAGAGCCATCAAACACGACCGCACCAGCTGGTCACGTGGACCGCAAAATATTGCCTGCGGTCCAATCGAAACTGAATCGAAATTTATTTTAACAATCGCTTTATGTGCGGAACCGAGTGTTTAAACCGTAATTTAACGATTATACGAACGCAACCTTTGCGTCATATGTGTTGTAAAATACGTTATAAATGAATATATCGTTGTATTCATTCGTAACATTCCTTTGATCGCGTCAATGATATTGTATAATTGGTTTTCGCCATCAATTTCATGGCGGTAGCATTTAATATTGCTATTACAGTTTAATGAACATTTGTTTAAAAGTAATACGATGCGTTCATTTAATTTTAATAATATTTAACCAACAATACTTCTTTGTGTATTCGTGTATTATTTACATTTTTTTATTTATTTTACAACATCCACAGGCTCGATGATGCCCGTGCCTTTTTTACATTCTATTTTAACCATTTTGGCGTTTTATATTTTATACTAAACATCAGCAGATCTTCGCTAGATTTTATTCGTCTTCTTGGGAGACGTCACACTGAGTTTTTATTTTTATTTTTTTTTTAATATTTTAAAATAGCATATACATAATCTGTAATAAATAACATAATATAATATAATAATATGTACATTAAATATCATAAATTTGTTCATAGTTCCGCTATAGTAGCTACTACAAAAAAATTCTTAATTGATATATCTTCATTTATAACAGATGTGATAAACCACTATTCCATTTAGCAACTTAGGTATATCGTTTTTAATTCAAAATTACGGATGACAATTTCGTCGATTGTAATTTCAAATTCGAAATTTAAATTTTACTAATCCATAATAAATACGACCGTTTTGCTACAAAAAGGTTTTAATTGACATATCTTCATTTGTAATACGACACTTCCACTTAGTAACTTATATCGTTTTTAATTCCAAATCACGAATGACAATTTAGTCGATTCTAATTTCGAATTCGAAATTTAAATTTTACGAATCCATATGAAATACGACAGTTTTAGATCTAGGTTATGGTGTCATATCATTCAATTTCAATTTCAAATTGCAAATTTCATTCAAGGTCAAAGTTTGTTATTTAACTTCACTTGTTATGTATAATATAGTGTTACATTTTGTATGTGACTTAAGTTGTTCTTGTTTTGAAGAATAGATGAGGCAGATAGGATGAGGTATTCTCATCGTTTGCCTCAGCTGAGTGATAGCCAGTTTGCTGTATCACATTGCTTTAGAGCCTGAAATCATAATCATATTTATTAAAAAAAATACTTGACTTGTGTTTTATACATATTGTGTCATTAAAAATTTTCTTTAATTGTCATTTAAAATTGTCATAGTTAGTCTGCTATTAACCTTAAACACGGATAATATTGATGAAATTGTTAAAAAAAATTTACGATCAATTTCACCAGAAGCCTGCTTTATAATGACGATACTACTGTAGCGTGGAGCAAAAACAAAACATATCGACTGACGATTCTACGAAAAGGAATAGTAACAATAGTGTTTAACAAAAAACCGTATCACAATTCAATACCTACGCGTTGTTATGGCCACCCATTACTATGTATAGGTGATGTAACTGTTTTGAAATCGTAATATTAATTACGGGACAAAAGTGGCGCCCTGCCGAGTGCTTCCACTGATGAGCTGAAACAATACGATTTTGTAAGTTACATTTTGATGCTATTGTACAGTCGTGTGAAAAAGTGTTAATAGATTTTACCATCTGATTCGTTGTTGATTTACCAGTCGCATTTATCACCATTTAAAATAATTAGTCTCCCATTAATCTGCTGTTCAAAATCCCCTTAAAGTGAAAATAAAATCCATATAAATGTAGTTTACTACTATCAATTACATAAATAACAATGGAGGTAGACTTCTCCTCTTTTATTTATTTTTAAATATTGTAATTTAAAAAATCTCGATATATTTTTGAATTACAGACGAATAGAAAAAAGGTTTACATTGTCTTCAAGTTTTAAAGAGAAAAAAGACTTTACTCCTTTATTCCCGAAGAAATTTTTTTTATTCACAATTAATATGGATAACTATACAGGATCAAATGTCTGTTTTTTTTCACATTTAATTTTCTTCAAAGATTTTTTTTTTCATCACGAGATAGGTATATTTTTGCCTCAATTTAATCAAACATATAATTTTTTTTTAATGCCTCAGTACCGATCGTAATCCGTAATCAAAAAAAGAATAAACATAAATAAAAAAATTATAACAATAGGTACACTTTTCCACACGAAAGTACAGGCGAGATCCATTTCCATATGTAATGTTTCGTTCATTAACATACGTTTGTACTTCATAAGGGTGCTCGAGAACAATTTAAATTAAAATCAAAAAGCAATGACGACCGTGACTTGTGTTAACGCCGTAAATAATAAGCGCTCAATGCTTAAATAACTTTTTAATTACGTGGCGCCTGTTTCTTATATGTACTGATTATTTTTATTTTTAATAAATTTTTCATTTACATTTATTATAATATTTAATTTAAAAAAAAAATAGACTTCGGAACAAAGTTGCTCTTGCAACAAAAATAAAAAAAACAATTGAAAATAGTTAAAAAAATGAATATGATAATGAATGAATTAAGAAAATAATTTGGAATAATATCACACAAGAGAAAAAAATCAGAAACAGAAGAAAAATAAAAGGGGAAGGTTACTAGAGGGGGCAAAACGCTTTTTCCTTTAATGGTAATCTCAGTTAGTTAATCTAAGCTGAGAAAAAGAACTTCGTTGTTTACAAAGATTTTTTTTAGTCTAGTGATTATGGACATAAGGGCTGTTACACATGCGTAAATTTATTATATACATACTTTAATCTATATATTTTTAATTTCGTAATGTCTCGACATATTAAATTGTAAATTTGGAATATGATTATTATTAACAGTTGTTTTACTATCGGTAATACAAAAAAAATAAGATATTAGTACATTCAGTGGCGGATTTACCAATAGTCCTACTTAGCCTATTGGCAGATTTAGACGGGCGGCAAATTTAGCCCAAATTTGTTATTATCTTACAGAAATAAAAAAAAAAAAATATATATAATTATATGCATACACATTACGTCCGTAATCCGAATACTTGTCACTACATAGCGGATTGGAGAAATAATCTAGTACTGACAGAAATTTTACCTAGTTCACAAACACTAATAAAGGGAAAAAACGATATAATGAGGAAAATAGAATACAAATCATAAATGTTGCAAAAAAGTAGGGGCGGCAAAAATTAGTACTGACTAGCCTACTATCGGTAAATTTGAAAATTCGCCACTGATTACATTCATTCTTTGTTAGTTATTGTTAGCTATACATAACATGTATATGTATATTTACACACACATTCATTCAAAATAAATAAAGTGCCTTATTACAAAGGCTATGTTAACAAACAAACAATGACCAAACATCCACACTCAACAACGATACTCCTATGTAATTAGATCTATAATTCACTTCTCATGGAGATGTTGTATACCAATTAAAATAAATTGAAAAATTACAATTATTTCCATATTCTCATATGCATGTGTGTGTGTGTGTGTGTATTGTGACAGTTACGATAAGTTGCAAGCGTCATCATATGGCTGTCTGAAAGAGAGCATGCCTTTAATATCAAATTAAATCCAAATATCCCTACTTTATTTAAGTATGCTTTTACAACCTTTTGAATCATCTTTTTCACGAATCATCCATCGTCACAGAACCGTTTTAAAAAACTAACATCGGTTCGGAATGTAGATTCTACTGGGTAGAACCGGCAAGAAACTCATTAGTTATTAGGTATATTAATTAGAGCTTAGTAATGGATATATATTATGTTGTCACTGTTATATAAAAGTACAATCAGAAAAAGAAAACCCTCGTCAGTTTCTAAATTCATTGCTTTATCAAGTCTTAAACTCTTAGTACCTTTTGGATCTAAACATCATTGCGACACAATACGTCATTCACGGTAAAGCAGATAATCGCTCATTCTGAGCACATGAAAATTGACCTTAAATTGACGAACCTTTTCTTATCCCGACTGTACAATCAGTTAATGGCTCAAAGCCAGTCTATTACAGTTTATTAAAATGTGTTATGGTAATCTTTAAAGTAGAAATTGTATAAATTTTCATTTCATTACAAAGGTATATTTGTTAATTTCCAGATGGCGACGCAGTAGAAAGAGAAGAAAGCTGGTCCGGAGTACGGAGAGGATACGTCGGACGCGAAACGCGGGCGCGGCCAGCGTCCCCGACTGTCCGGGGCTCGCGCGGCGCTACCACGAGTGCAACACAACAGTATGTAATTACATTTAACTGCAGCCAACAGTAGTAGTCAGTTACAACTCAAGATTACAGGGATTCGCTATGTATTTAAAGCTCCATTGTGGTCGGGATATTCATTTGGTAGAATTTCATTTGTTCACCAGTGAACCCGATGTGAAAACATCAATTAACTCTCTTCCTAAACTTCATCTACAACACAATTATTATACCAGTAATGTATATAGGTAGATTTGCTCTGTGACCTATGATAAGGACACATAGACTACTTCAAAACCCCATGCTATTTTGATGTCAAGTTTCAATAGATTTAGTCATAATGAGTTTACGAACAAACAAAAATACATAGTTAATTTCGAATAATATTAGCAGGTTTGTTATTATTCGCACAGGCACTGCGCATGCGCAAGGTCAAAGTTAATATTTCTTCTAACTTGATATGTAACATTTCATCATCATATTGTAACTTCAGAAGTGTAAGCTTAATAAACACTTATTATAATATTGTATAAATTAATATTGGGGACATTAGTGTGAGTGACACTCACGCTTACAAAATGCTTTAGTGTTTGTGACGATTAAGAGTAAAGATAGCAAAAATGTAAAAAATTAAATATTTATAAAATTTATTTTATGACAAAGACTATAACTTAAAGTAGAGGGACTGCATTAACTTCCGTCTTGTATAAATTATCATTTCATTCATCATCTCATTCATTATTTTAATTTCAATGAATTGCTTTAATTTGTCTAGGTAAAATTATAATATTTTCTGTGCCGCTGTTTCTAACGCTAAATTTGGATTAAACACATACCTTTTCAATATATAATGAAGTGTATCTAATTAACCAAACAGACAACACCCGCGCAGATACACCTGTGTCCCCATTCTATCGCTCTTGCTTCATCTAATGGTCCATAGTTTGCCAATGACCTTGTTGGTCTACTGGGTATCTTATTAGCATGATCCTGGCATCTTGCGATAAGGCCCCAACTGAAGACAATACAATGTGTTTTCTATAACCATGAACAGCGGCTCGAAGTTTGGAAATCGATAGTATTCTGCGGTATCGGTAGTATTTCAGAGCTTACTAGGAAAGTAGGTTCAGGATACCGCCTTCATTGGTCTTTTCTGATTGGCTAACAATCTTATTGTGACAATTAGCGAATGGAGTACATATATACTTGTGTACAAACTCTTGTTTATAATATATCATGCATAGTTCGCTTTTCTCGGTTAATTGGCGAATTCTGAAACGGTGATGTTGTTAAGATCTTTATTTGAAAGTACTCTTTCAAGTTTAGTTTAATAATTGTTTACCAGATTGCCAGTTCTTTATGGTCACTGTTGCACTTCTACCTGTAGAGTGTACTGGATAGAGTGTCCGTGATATTATATATAACAATACAATGTAAGACATAAATGCTTTTATAAATCTGTCTGGAAAAGTCATTAGATATCGCGTTCAATAATATTACCTGAATTGATTATAATATTTATAATATATAGAATAGTCAATCAATCAATCAATCAATCAATCAGCCTATTTTCGTCCACTGCTGGACACATTGTGATCGTTCTTGGGCTACTCGCATCCAGCTCCTGCCAGAATAACATTAATATAAAAATTTATAACAGATTATTTTTATTTATAACAGCCTTGTCCTGGTCCAGTACGTGACCCCCGGACTGAACAATGCGCGGTGTACGATCGCAGACCGTTCCGCGGGAGATTTTACACCTGGGTACCCTATGTGGACGGTAAGTTAAAATGCGTTTTACAAGTAATTTTTACTGCTTGTCATGATTTCAAATAAATATAATGTAAGATAAAACACAATAAGCTGGTTTACTCTGTTACCACCTACTCACAGCAGCAATAATTAGTATAATTGCATTCCAGTTTGAACTAGTTTAACTATAGGTAATTTACACTTTAATACCCAAACTGGGTGCCTTAATTGGGAGGTGGTTGACACATACCACTAGATGGCATATTTGCCTTTGTCTAAAAAAAACAGTTGAAGGTGTCTTTATTATTTAGGATTTTCTGGAAATATTTTAGTTGTCGGAATTATCATGAAGTGAATCCTAAATAAGATATTCTGGTATTAGTTGAATACTACTCAAATTCCTTATCAGTAATTTTATCGCTAAAAAATGCAATATACACTAATGTAATGTCCAAGTTTGAATGGTGGGTGGGTTATATTATAGTGTTGCTGTATTTTTTGGCAGAAAATGCTTTTAAATTTTAATCCTAAATCTTTTTTACCTTGATAATTCAAAACCATAATAAATAAAGTCGAATTCAAATCCATCTACTTCAACCATACCCATACCCTTCGTAAATAAATTCTTATTCTAGAAGCAAACAATCTAATATTGTATAATAAGAAACATTAATAAAATTTAATCTTACTGATATTACATACAAATATTTTATATAACAAGATGAAAATATTAAAGGTATTTGGAATAAATTCTGTTATTAAATATATTTAACATTATGTTCCTTTGTTATTACCATTCTTTATGATATTAATATTCCTTGTCCGCAGGTAACGCGCCGTGTATACTCAACTGCCGTCCGCGCGGCCAACAATTCTACGCTTCGTTAGCGCTCGTCGCCGACGGCACTCCTTGCACGAAACCTGGATATCGTGCTATATGTGTACAAGGCTCTTGTAAGGTAAGTTTATCTAAATACATATTTTTTACGATATATTATAAATACTGTTTACCAAAGCTCAGTTTGTTTCGCCTAATTTGCATAGCGCCATCTATCGGTGAGTAGCAAAAACATTTAAATCATCATTGGATAGAGATCCGAAATGTTATAATTATTATTGGAACAATATAAAAATTGTTTATAACAATATAAAAACAAAATATTTTTTTTATATTTTGTAATTTTTTTTATAAATCAACAAACAGATATTAGGTATTTGAATGTGTCATTTCACTTTTCGCTTATTGAAACTGAATTTTCATAATTTTAAAATGAATACATAAATATCCTGTTTTTCATAATATATTAATGACAAAAAGACCAATATTAAAACTCTAATATAATTTTGTACCTCAATATTATTATTTAAAAACTTATTTCACCAGGTGTTATAATTTTTAAAAAAATTAGGAGAAATTGGAAAAGGTCAATTAAAAAAAAAACTATATTATCATGTCGTACGATTTGGGGCACAGCGAAACTTCTTAATGTACCTATATGAAACAACTGCCAATTAGACCTCCGAACCGTTACTGAATATTACCTAACAACAAAACAGAATTTTTAACATCCCGATCCAATATTACAAACAATACCTGAATAATCTGTCTCCTTGTGTGCAAGTCAAAATCAAAAAGTCTTTCATTTAAATACGCTCATGAAAGAACTTTTAAATCGTCTTACTGTTACATAGTGTAATTAATTGTAAAGCTACCCTCGCTTCGTTAAATAGTTACCGAAAAGAACAACCAAGAAACTCAGTGCTTCTCTTTCCCACAATCATAATTACAGAGTATGTCAGTAAAGTACAACTATATTTTAATACGTCGTGCTTAGAAATCAATAAATACTTAGTTCACGCTATTATATCTTAGCATAACTTATTTATTTGTTTGTTTTTGTAATGAGATTTAAATTTTTAATAGGCCAAGTTAAGTTTCTAGTCCGCGGCACATACAGACCCGTGTACATAATATATATAGATATAGATATAGATAGGTAGATATCCTTCAAGTTACATTGTACAAGTGATTACATTCTCGATTTATATGACTACCTAAAGTTATAATTTAAATGCTACTTTCCAAACGACTTCAACATTAGTAGTCAATGATTAGTAATTGCAAAGTTTCTTATCAAGACAGAAGCAATCGGTCCGTACGCCTGTGCAGCACATAAATTATATACTTAGCTAGATAAATAGTATACAATTTACTTTTCATCCACTCGATATTAGCATATCAACTAAATAACTCACCAGTTGAGACAGGTCTTGTAAAAATTATAAGTTACTTGAAGATTTCATTTTGCTATGAGAAATTTTGTTACTAAATCATTCAGCTACATAAGCCCCAAAAGTAGCAACGCTCAGAAAAATATTAAACGTTTAAATATCGAACAATAAAATATAAAGAAAAAAGTAAAAAACGAATCGGCTCTAAATTTAAAATATCTAACAGATATTGAATATATTTTCACAAAAAACGGTAACTACACGCATGTTTTTTTTGTTTGAATTACCTTAAACCTCTACGCATTTATAGCATTGTGTCAACATCTGATTGTTATTCTAATCCAGATCGAGCAGGTAAGTTTTAACGTTAGATTGCCATCTAACCTTCACATTATTTATGGACCAGCCAGTACTTTAATCCGATGCTGATAACAACCGGGATCAAGGACTTTACGTACTCTACGAATCACGACTAAAGTACATATAGATACATACATATAGATAGGTATCTCAGTGTACTGAGTTACAAAGGAAAAAATAATATAATATATTACTTACCTTACCTGTACAAAAGAAAGTAGAAAAAAGAATAGTTTGTCAGCCCAACAATGTGATGATGCAAATCAAAAATCAAAATATACTTTATTCAAGTAAGCTTTTACAAGCAGTTTTGAATCGTCATTTAACTATATTAAGTGAAGCTACCACCGGTATATAGATTCTACCGAGAAGAACAGACAAGAAACTCACTAGTGACACTTGTTAGTTCAATAAAAATATTTATGTATATAATAATATTCCCTGCCTGGAAGCCACCAATATTTTGATTACTTTCATTGACAATGTACATACTATGTATAATCGAAGATAAAATTTATTATTGATGATTTTAGCGACAATCGGATTCTGACAAATAAAATATAACATTGCAGGGCAATTGTGATTAATAATCGAGTTATGGAATTTAATTTTCACCATTCATTGAGAGATATTCGTCAAAATTGCCTGCAGAATACGATATATGTAAACATTCAGTGCATACAGTGACGGCCTGTTAGTTCCCACTGCTGGGCTAGGACCTTATCTAACTTTGACTGAAATATTTGGAGCATATTTCACCTCACTGTTTCAATGCGGGTTAGTGAATAAAAGTGGCAGATTTTCTTTAAAATTGGACATAATCAGTTTCCTTATTTGTCTTTTTTATTCAGAATTGTTACCTGGAGCGTATTTAAGCGTGCTGAGCTGTTTTAATTTTATAAAATTAGGAAATAATAATATTAATATAGTATGTACTTAAAGTACGTAATATACCTAGATTACAAGGAAGATTTATATGAGTAAGAATTTAAATATTTTTATTACATAAATAGTTATCTTCGAAATGATTTCTTCTTGCAATAATTTGTGATAAAATATAATATTTCTTACTTTTGCGGTATTAGATCTGATTTGTAGTGGTGCGGGCGTGACCGGGCTGTCGAGATTGGCACGTATACCCACAGCGCGGTGTGGCCTAGAGCCATACATCGTGTGAGTTGAGACCCCACAATTTATATTAATAACTTGAAATACGCTCTCGTCTAAATAATTTATTTCTCACAATATTTTCCTTTACTCGTTTATTTTTAAATATCTAGTGATTGGAGCGGTCTGTACAAATAAATAAACATTTAGTAAACAACAGATTCTATATATTAGTACAAAACAAGTTTAGTTTATTTCATATATTCTTAGAAACACTAAAAACTTACTTTGTAAGAAAATAAATATAGTTATAAAATATATTCTATAAGCTAAATGTTTTGTTCTCGTTTTACTTACTATTATCATGACGATATTGTCGAACGAATTTAATTAAGAGATCACTCAAACGACCATGATATAAGCTAGGTACTTTAAAATAAGATTGTGAAATGAAAATGAAAACATTTTTTGGGATTATTTTTCATGAAACGTTGTCATTATTGAAAGGTATATAACACATTATATTAAAAACTTATGGCATATATTTATGGAGTGTAATTATATAAAGTAACGAACGATAAATAGCTCACAAAAAATATTTGGTAAATGTGATCATACAATATCAAAACACAGATCACAATGTCCTAAATGCCTATAACCTCATATAAAGGAAAATAATTCCAAATACTATTTGTATGAAAAACAACTGATCTAGTGATTTTGGAAAAAAAAGATGAAAGAAGAAGAAGAATATTTTTTTTTAATTTTTAAGAAGCGTTACATGCTTATTTATAGTCAAAAATCTACCACCGATGCAGAAACAATTATCTCCTGAGAGGAACCGGCGACAGAAACTTGGCATTTATACTAGTATATAATATATATATATATATATATATATATATATATATATATATATATATATATATATATATTCTAGTATAAATACAAAGAACACTATTAATCCTAGTATCGACTAAAATGTAATTTGTATATAATTTCATATAGAGACAGCTTGACCCCTGGATAAGTTCTAAGGTTGAATACTCATATGCAATATCCGATGACATTTTGATCAGATCGATATTAAATAGTAATGATAAACACATACCAAATATGGTAAACTACACTACTATGGCCTAACCATGAAACTATTATATACGTTGTCATGGTTACACAATAAGCCATAAAGTATGTAGTGTGTATGTAAGGGAAGTTTTGCAGATGTGATTATAGTAAAGTAAAGTAACATCCTGTAAATTACCCACTGCTGGGCTATGGCCTCCTCATCTCTATTAAGAAGAGGGTTTGGAACATATTCCACCACGCTGTTGCAATGCGGGTTGGTGGAATGCACATGTGGCAGAATTTCGATGAATTTAGACACATGCAGGTTTCTTCACGATCTTTTCCTACACCGCCGAGCCCGGGATGATTTATAAACATTAATTAAGCACATATATGTAGTGGTGCTTGACTGGGTTTGAAACCGAAATCATCGGTTAAGATGCACATGTTCTAACCACTGAGCCATCTCGGCTACATGTGATCATAATTATATGACAATAAGTAACCCGTGTGCTATTCTAGAAAATGATATGTCACTGTGCTAGAATTTATTCAGAATCCTTTAGCCGTTCTGGGGTGATTGGTTAACATGCATACATCTTTCGAACAAATTGCACAAAATACTGCTTATACCCGTACAAGTTCCACAGCTATTGTCGTAACTATGACAAAGGTTCATTCCTATTTTAAATTGCTTCCAAAGTACTATATTTAGGACAATATCGCTTTAAAATTCGTTTCGTGATTTAAGTGACAATCGTAACAGCAATAAATAAATACGCAAACAACAGTTACGAAGATGCTGGTTCGAAATAAATCCTTGCATTTCCAGCACCAGCCATTTAGACCTCTGAGATTTATCGCTTGACTTCATTTTCTTGATGAATGGAAGATCAATATACAATGGCTAAGGATTCCGTGGCGATCTATAGCAATTCACAACAATTACTGTCAAATACTACTAATATATTGTACCGTTAGAGCCTCAAGCTATGGTAAGTGTGGTCTATTTTATAGTAAAATAAGTCAAAATACCTACTATACTATTCCAGATTTATACACTGGGGCAGTGACCTCAGCAATTTACAATACGCAGATACACATACAATACTATATAACCTATAACAAGACTAGTACAACAACAATAGCAGCCTGTAAATTTCCCACTACTAAGCTAAGACCTCCTCTGCCTTTGAGAAAATCTTTGGAACATATTCCACCACGCTGTTCCAATGCCTTTTCCTTCATCGCCGAGCACAAGATGAATTATAAACACAAATTAAGCACATGAATATTCAGTGCTTGCCTGGGTTTGAACCCGCAACCATCGGTTAAGATACACGCTAACCATTGGACCATCCCGTCTAAGACTAATACGTTACGTTACAATTAACTCACTTACAGCTCAAACCGAAACGTACATACAAATTATTGCGGTTTATTGGTTTAATAATTGACTATCGGGTAATATCTACCAAGGCTTGCACAAGCCATCATCAAACGTTAGAGTGTAATAGTAAGTAAAGTAAAAATGTGCATGCATTAAATTATCATACTTCTAATATAAGGTTTGCTCTCATCTTGAGAAGGAGCTTAAAGTATGTATACCGCATATGCAGGTTTATTTACATTTAGTGCCTGGGTATTCGAAAATACTAAATCCTATTTCATTCCAACTATTTTCATTTGTATTCCGTGTTGAAAATAAAAATATAATATTGGTCAACATCACATACATTACTCTGACCCCAATGTTAGCAGTTTGCACTTGTGCTATCGAAAATCAGAAGTAACGACGGTACCACAAACACCCAGGCCCAAGACCATATACAAAACTAATGAACTATTTCTACAATGACTAACCGTGTACACACATCATTTATATTCAAACACGGAGGCCGTCAAAAATGGTTTTGGTGACCTAATAATATATTATAATATACACACTAATTTATTTATTTAAGGTAAACTTTTTTATCTATAAACATTATACCAAAACGCGAAATTATCGTTTTTACTTTCGCATAAAAGTCTGAAATAGCGCATAGGAAAAATCTGTAACCTGCGCAAACATGTGGACGATAACTAGTTCAAATTATTTTATACTGTATACATTTATACGCGAAAATAGCTCCGGTGTATCTAAGACTAAAGCAGATGATAGCGAATTTCACACAAACAACATTCCTTGTGCGGTAATGTGCCGCAGATGGGTTATCTGACTCCGAACGCTTGACTCACTACGGCCAGATACAGTTTCTATAATATCGTAAGTATGATAAAATTATTCGGAACATTTTGCGAGTTCCGAAATTTATTTCGAATTAGATATAGACTATTCAAAATTTTTCTTTCTCTTATTAAATTTAAACTTATATAATAATCGAACTTAAGATATCAATACAAATATAAAAAAATAACTCACAGATAACCTAAACTATTGTGCTAAGTAAAATCTTATTTTACAGTACGTTAAAGGCACAAATGTTTTAGAGAAATATTTTTGTCATACTTATAATCGCGTTTTAGGGTGTTGGTTGTCATGTGTCAGGAAAAAAATAGCTTTGTCCTTTTTTGGAGTTCAAGTTTGCTTCATACCAAATTACATCAAATTTGCTCTTGCGATTTGATCGTGAAAACGCGACAGACAGACACACAGGCAGAATTAATTTCACGATTATAATATTAATATAGATTGAGACACAGATTTATTAAAGAAATTAGTAACTCATATTACCTCGTACAATAAAAACAGTTTACAATAATAAATTCACATTGCTCCTATTAATTGATATCTATCTAAAGATAACAACATACTGAGGTGGTTTATCTGTTCGTTTGTCTTTCTCATAACAATTGATACAAACATGTGAAAATACATTGATTAAATAATTATGATCATAAAAGCAACACCTTACGAAAACTTCGTTCACACGGATCACTTGGAAAACGTGTATGTGACAAAATTAAACAATACTGTATTCACATGTATAGTACGACACAACTTAGATTTAGCATTGGCAAAATTCGTAAAACCGATCATATCCGAATTGAGTACGCTATCCCAAATTATCAATATTTATTTCTCATGCGAATAAGATCTTTGCACAAACGTGATAACTTGTAATATCATATGACCTAATATATTCGTCAATTTGACACGTCGATTTACATGCACTTGCTTTCACTGAAGCGAGAATCTATAGCGACACTATAGCGTCGAATGGCGCGATAGGGAGCTATTTCTATTGGTTGTGTAAATCGGCAGTAATCGGTTTTATTTTCATTCCATTGCATTTTCCGATGCTACATCTAATTTGTGTCGTACTATACATTGTGCTATTCTATAAATGTCACACTTCAGCGCACACATTAACGGTGACTTATAATTTAATGATCGGGATTAAGTAGCTTGGTGAGGTATGAGCATGAAATGGAGCTCGTGGGCTACCTAAAAGTTCAAGCATGCTTCATACCAAATTTCACCAAATCAGCTGTGATTTAGTGAAAGCGCAACAGACGAAGAGGTAGTCATAGTTGCTTCTTATAAATGCAATACAGTTTTAGTGTTGATGTTGATTATAAAATTTTACCAATGTAAACGAAGATAACCTTTTTTTACTTGGTGGTAGGGCTTTGTGCAAGCCCGTCTGAGTAGGTACCACCCACTCATCAGTTATTCTACCGCCAAATAACAGTACTCAGTATTGTTGTGTTCATTGTCTATGGATGGGTGGGTCACTTACTATCAGGTGGCCCATATGCTCGTCCGTCAACCTACACCATATAAATAGCTTAAATAAAAAAAATTGTATTCAAGTGAGCCATTGTAAGCACTTTTGAATATTCAGAATGTAATTGAGATGAATCGGCCAGAAAATCTAGAACCCAAAACTTGATTTTAGATTATTTTGATTACGATACTTAATTTTTCATTACAAAATAATTGTTTATCAAAATCAATTATAACATAACAATTGAACGGAATAAACAATAATTATACAATGCACGATTGCAAGGGATTTTTGTACAAGAAAATTTGGCCGATAGCGAAAACTTGAGGTACAGCGGCAGTAATTTTATTGAGAGCAGGAAACAACTTATGAATATTTATAGTATGCTAACTAACAGTCGACAGTAATACCAGTTTGTGACAGTTTCACTGTTTTTCCTTCAAGTAAGTTTTATACAAGAAGAAGAGAGTTAAGAGTCTATATTTATTTAGGAATCATTTCTCTTAATTTGTTTAAGCATCGAGAGAAGACACTACAAAATAATAAAAAATGAAATAAATTTAACGGGCTATCTTTATTATCTACATGTGTGTAGTTTAAAGAAATTAATTCTTATTCATACAATTTTTTCACATTCATACAAATGTGCCTTTGAGTTGGTCACTATTTTTTTTGACAAGTAATCTAGACATAGAAAATATAATCTAAGTAATAATTATCGTTATATTGTATAAAACGAAGTCGCTTACCGCTGATGTCCCTATGTATGCTTCGATCTTTAAAATTGCAAAACAAATTTCGATGCGGCTTTTTCTATATAGTGAGATTCAGTGATAATATATATACATTATAGCAAGTTAAAGTAAAAGAAGCAAGTTAAAGTATATTTAGTATCAGCACTGCACCCGTGCGTAGCCGGAGCGGATTGCTAATTTCTTATAAAAAATATTTTTAAATCTCTCAATTTACGTACTAAAATATAATACAGTAGTGTTGTTATACTCTCTTAAAAAAACTAATAAATAATAAAAAACTACTCGTCCAGACTTCGTACAGGTAAATTAGTAAATTATCTTATCCCAACCTAAATTTTAATCAATGAAATCTGTAAACATTCACTAACCGGGCTATTCTTCCGGACTGTGGCAAAGCGTCGTACAACTTCCCGTATATTTTTACATGCTTTATTCAAATATCACGTAATATCTCCAAAACGACTGGTCCAAAACAATAAATATAAAGTAAGTAAGTATTAATACTTTATGACATTTGATGTTGATTGATTCAGGGAATGTATATTTTTTAAACCTTTAATGTTATTTATATAGTATAATAATAATGTGTATGCTGTTGCTGACTTCTATGTACATTTTTGAGACATACAAATGTCTCCTATAAAGGTTTTCGAAGTTAACCTAGAAGTTATAGATTAAAAAAATATAGATCATAAAAAAACGCGAAAGTTATATAGTGAGTAAGTCGTTTTTGCAAGAAAACAGAAAAAATAATAACAACAAAAAAGTTTACTTCTATAAGATTAGTTTGACTGTAAAGTACATTTCAAAATATTAAACTAAATATACCTATTTCATATGGTCGATAAAAAAATAAACAATTTTTTTAAAAATTATATTGGCAAAGTAATTCGCGCTCATGAACCAAAGATAGACTTCATAACGTTAATAAATCAATGGCAGGCAGTATTGTGGCAAACAAAAGCAGTAACGATAAATAATATTATTCAATATTGTATTCCCATTAATATATGAACTTCCTTTGGCGTTATCAATTACATCCGCTCTCAGACTCAGCGCTTTAAATCGCTTCCGTGAGCTTAAAACATCCTTAAGGCTATTATAATGTCTATCTTAATATTTCAACTGTTTTGTTCATAAATTATCGGCAATTATGTGAATAATTTGATTAAATTATTAACATAATTTTAAAATGTACGGTGTATGTAAATGTGTATGGTTTTAATAACGTTATGATTTTATCGACAAATGCTCGACAATTTCATTAAGATCGGCTGCCATCAATGTGAAACTAATATAATAATTAATAATAATAACTTAATATTGAAAGTTTTTATTTTATAAGTTGGCAACATTGAGGATCAGTAAAAAAATCTTTACAAAAATAATTGACTTATAAAATGAAAAAAGGTGAACTATAATCGAATTAAATAGTAAAGCTATATCATATTTTATTTTGAAATATAACAATATAGAAGTTGGTATGTTCTGTATTTAAAAATGAAAAATAATGAAAACTATTTCTAGTTTTATATTAAAAAAGTATTATAAAGTTCAATGCTACGCAGTAATCGTGCACATATTCACGTACGCATTGTAAATATTTCTCTTAATAGTAAACCGGCTGTACTATTTTTATCCGAACTTGTTTATATTTAAAAAAAAAAAAAAACAAACAAAAATATTCGCGTCCCAATTAACGAACATGTGTCTAACAATACGAAACAGGCTGTATATATTGTAAAAAGTATACTTCTTTCCCAGGGAGCGAATGAAAGAATGTTCTCATTACGACATAATAGTGATGAATTTCAAATTGAAATGTATCGAGTCGCATAATGAAAGGGCAGCTGTTTGTGGGGCGACAAATTAATTGTAGCTAATCACAAAGCGGCGCTCTTGATGTGGGACTCTCGTTAGTCGCCTACGTCTGCTTATTAGAGAGCTGCTGGTTTAATACCATCTCTGTACCTCTAATATCACGTTATTATGTAATTCAGATCGGAATAGAAGCTGTCTTCGTTCGTAATAGCTTTAGTTCGATTTTAAATTCGTTTCATTGAAAAGAGATATGCAATTTTTGTAGAACATGAATAACTTTATTAATATATGAGTTAGTTGTCGCACGCAGTTCTGCTCGCGTTTTAGATGGTTGGTTGTCATGTGCTAGGCAAAAAAGTAGCCTATGAAACTCCCTTAGTGTTCAAGTTTGCTTAATTTTTTTTTAATTTTTAACTATTAACGGCTTTCATAGTTCATACATATAGTTGGTTCAAAGATTGATGAATTATAAGATTTGATTATGCAAATCGTATAATTGTTTATTGTTATCTTATATGGATTTAAAATTTCCTTTTATACATAAATAATATATGTACATTAATATTATAAATGTGAATGTAATGTTAATGGTTAGCGGACGAGCATATGAGCCACCTGATGGTAAGTGGTCATCATCACCCATAGACAATGACGCGGTAAGAAATATTAACTATTCCTTACATCGTCAATGCGCCACCAACCTTGGGAACTAAGATGCTATGTCCCTTGTGCCTGTAATTACACTGGCTCATGGCTCATTTACCCATCAAACCGGAACACAAGAATACTGCGTATTGTTCAGCGGTAGAATATCTGATGAGTGGGTGGTACCTACCCAGGCGGGCTTGCACAAAGCCCTACCACCAAGTAAACACACCAACTTCACACCAAATTTCATAGAATTCGGTTCATTGGTGTGATCGTGAAAGAACACAGACGGACAAACATACAGACAAAGATACTTTCACATTTTTAACATTAGTATAGAAGTATAAATAATAATTGCTTGTTAATAGATATTGAAACTGGCCGCAGGAACTGGGAAGTGAAACAACAACAGTACATCTCCATCGTCATTTAAATCTCTTCTCGAAAATAACTGCTTCCAGTATAAATTGAATGTATATTGATTTAGTTTTATTTCAATTAGACATTGCAAAAAATTCGTTAAGTGTTATATAATTTCCAGCGCATGCAAATAGGTGATAAATTAAACGCTACTTAAACTTTATTACCTAATTTCATACGAAGCTGTCGTATTTTATGACGCGATATTTCATAAGTAAAGTTGAAAGTATCTCCTGTGCTCTCCCATTCATCACAGCGGTACTTCGGAACGGACGTCAATATTTATCTATGCAAAATTATAAGTATTAGTGTAGTACCGCAATTGATACGCGAAGTAACGGTGTGCTCTTCGGAAGCTATACGTTTCATTATTAATATAAACCGTTACGAAGCATAGTTGATCCCTAGTTGATCCAGTGATCTGTAATGAGGCAGTGCACTATTAACGGCTTTCATAGTTCATACATATACTTGGTTCAAAGATTGATGAATTATAAGACTTGATTATGCAAATCGTATAATTGTTTATTGTTATCTTATGTGGATTTTAAAAAATCCGTTTATACATAAATAATAATTGTATGTTAATATTATAAATGTGAAAGTAACACTGTTTGTCTGTTCTTACCAAATCAATGAAATTAGTTGAAATTTGCTATGAAGCAAACTTGAACTTCAAGAAATAAAATACGCTACTTTTTCTGCCATCCTTAGTTATTCCAACCCCTTAAACGCAAGTGAAACCGCGGGCTACAATTAGTTTCCTGTAATACACTTTAGAAATTATTGTAATAGGATTGTATTGGGTAAGACATTCTGACGAAACCTTCATATTTTAAAAAGTAATTCTGACATTTCCAAGCCGTAGAGAAACGACTTGATACTGCAGATTTTCCAAACATGAATATTATCATATTGTCTATTGCAATCGAAGACTAAAATAATCTATACTAATATCAGAAATGGGAAACTGCCTGTGCTTGCTTTTTCACGGCTAAACCACTGAACCGAGTTCTACGAAATTTGCTGTGAAGCCTAACAACAAAAACAATTTATAAATACAAACTGGTACTAAGTGGTCCCAAGATTCACGCGTTATATCCACGCCATACCGGCTGTTACGATGAGTATTAATTCAAAAATGATTACATATAATTTTGATTGTAAGATGTACATCGTTAGTGTAATAAATATTTTTAACGTGTATGATCTCTAAAGGGCACCAGTGTGGAGCGTGACTCCGATCAGAGTGACTAATTGGTAAATTACATCGACGATTTGGCGTCAGCGAACATGACACGTGCGTTAGTAGAACAACTAAAAGATTAGATGAATCGTTGAAGTTAACTCGTTCGGAAATATAACTCACTAGTAGTCGCCTGCGGCTCCGCTCGTGTATTTTTATTTTATTTAATTTACTACATCCACAGGCTCGCAGATGCCCGTGCCTTTTTTACATTTTATATTGAATATTTTGGCGTTTTATATTTTATACTAAACATCAGCAGATCTTCGCTGGAAATCATTTTTATCGTCTTCTTGGGAGACGCGGCCCACACTGACATTTTTTTTAATGTTTTAAAGTAATAAATACAAAATCTATAATAAATAATATATATTAACAATATGTAGCAGTATATGTGTTATTCGTATTACTATAGTCCAGCGGCTCCTGGTCCGCGCTTGATCCGAGAGAGCACGGCCTCGGCGACTCTGATGTCGCGTTTATGTATAGATGTCTTGAGGCTGTGCTCTAGGATGGTCCTTTCTGAAGCACCCGCCGCTCGTGTATTAGGACATGGGTTGTCATGTGTTAGGCAAAAAAGTAGTAATAGTATGTCTTTTCTTGGAATTCTAGCTTCATACCAGATCAAATTCGGTTCAGAGGTTTGGTCATGAAAGAACGACATACAGAATTACTTTCTCATTTATAATATTAATATAGATTAGCACGCCGTTTACATTTTCGTGCCTTTATATATATGACGCTAAATTATATATAAAAATCAAATTAACAGTATGTGTTAAGTATGAATGGTTTAAGGTAATCCCTGGTCCTGATCTGATTTCAAAACTTACTGTATCCAATATAAATTCAATTGACGCAGACATTATGTATTTTTTTTTCTTGGTGGCAATCATAAAAATCGAGATATATTTTTTTATAAATTTATTTTTTGTGTATTGCTTTTCTACTTCTTTCACAACATTAATAAAAAAAAGATAGAATATATTCTAAATTTGAATATTTCGAACAAGAATTTTTCTAGTAGGTAATTTGGTAAATTAGCTATCGTTGACATTAATATGTAAGTATTTTAAGTGTATATTTAGCTCATAAATCTGTTCCCTTCTCACCCCACTAGGAAGTAAATTTATACAGGTTGTAACGGCACTCGTAAAGACAATGGAAACGTTAGTTCTAAACGTGTCTATCTGCGATTGTGATCGGAGATGGACTCAATCGAACCCAGGCTTAAACACAAGCGATTTAAACTTGAAAATGAAAATAGATGCTTTTAAAATACGATGTTTAAATATTTTATAAGATTTTTTAATGTTATCTATATAAATGGAATGGATACGGACTAACGTATATATACTCCAATACTTCTTCCAACATGGAGGCGAAACATATATGACATTTTGAGGAATATTTCATTAATGAAGTTTTCATGAATATTCAAATGCAAGTGTTTTATTTATTAAAAAAAATCTGTCCATATAATATAACCAGCAACAAGCTTCATCTGAAATTTATTAAATTCTATAATATTCATAAAAGAAGTCCATGTAAGCGGTATAATTTTAAAGACGGTAATAATATTACGATCGAAAGTGCTATAACGTTATAGCTCGGTTCAATTTAATTGAAAATGTGTAACGGATAATTTATAAGTACTTACGCTAAAAATACTGAAGAAAAGACAAGGTAATTGATTAATTATTACAACAACATTAAATTAACTTTTCTTACAATAATGTGATCTTTAATTTTGAAGTTAACATCCCCCTGATATACATGAAGGCTTTATGTCAACAGACTAGTATGCTTAGACTGTATTATAATGAATTAATAAGGTTATAATGATATTTATATTACAATTATATATTTAATAAACTCATATTTTATTAGAGTATCCGATTTCATAAAAGCATAATCGATTTTGAAATGTCATTGCATTGGTGTATGGATGTATAAAATATTACAAGATGTTTTCCCGCGCAAACGGATTATTAAAAAAACAAAAGAGTGTAGATGTTTATATCTATATTGATATCTTCGTGTAGGTCTACAATATACTTACCCTTTCGAAAGCTATCCAAAAATATAAATCGTTGAAAAGTAGTTAATTTAGTCGATAACTGTATCCGCAAATTTCGTATAATAGAGATATTAAATTCATGAAATTAAATGATATGACAGTTCAACGGGCGGCCACATTTGACGTTTACCGGTGCGTTCAGAAAGTGAGTTCCAAATAATGATTTCGTACGGTAGCTAGTATATTTATTTATATTTGTTTAGTTATATTCATTACGTTCAAGCAAAGCTGGGTTTGCGCCTAGTTATTTAATAATATCTTTATTCAGTAAGTCAGGTAAGAATAGATTTTTATTCATATTTTTTTTTGTATTAAGGCAACGTCAAAAAAGAAAGAGTGATTATTTGAAAATCTCAAAAAAATTCAATCGTCATATCATATACCCACATCTGAAACGAAAATTATTGACAACCATTTAAACGAATGCATTTGTTTAACAACAGTCATCAATCTCTATAAACCTCTAACTTAAGCGAACTATTGTTGCATATTTGTTTTTATTCCCATTCCGTAACAGATTCTCACTATAATAAAATCATTATCTTTAATACTGTGTCATATTAGTATATTTAATATTGCAACCGACCATTTTATGTACATAAAAGTAATATTTACATTTAAGAATAAAGTAATTACTGTTATAGCTACGCTATTACATTTAATGTAGAGCCTAGGTCAAAGGTCTATCTTGAAAACTATTCCTAATAAAAATAAATATACGATGCGATATAAATATATTATTCCTTATAAAAAAAAGCATCCAATATAAATATGCGATTTCACTTTGCTTAGGTATTAATAAGCTAAATCTATATTTATACAGATATGAATTTTAGAAAAACATACTAACAAATAGGCTAGTTCATCTCAAAACACTGGTAGAAAAGAATGTACCTAATATATAAGAAATTTAAATTCGTTATAACCGACGAACTTTATAAAATATGTACATGATGCTTAAATTAATTATTATTATTATTCGTCCCTCAATTACACAAAAAATAAAGTAAATAATACCCTGAGCTGGAATAATTGTCGGTTGCGAAGCTACGATTTCGTAAATATCGTTATTTTCACTGTTCGTAATTCAGAGATTGCTTCAGACCTTACAGAGTGACTTAGAAAGCACGTATTTGCTAATTCCATACATACTAAATTCCTAAGAAAACGCTGCGTCAATCTAAGTTTTATTTTATTAATACTTGCTTTCAAATAATTTATATCCTGATGTTTATAAGCAAGGAATAAGAGAGTGGCGTAAATTCGGAAGTACTTTATTGGTTCAATCCTTTGTTCGACTCGATGTCAAATAAAAACGAAGAAGTTTTTTGTACTGAAAATATATCATTAAACGCTTAGTCAATATTTTACGCAGAGTTCCGCCCTAGTGTTCTTTGTGTTTATTATTTGAGAACACACAATGAACGATTATTTATGGATTTGTCATGGACATATATTAAGATATTTTTATCAGTATCTATACTAATATTATGAAGAGGTAATATTTGTTATTTGTTGAAATTTATATCGTATCATTTTCTTTATTAATAAAATGCACCTGTGCAAAGTACGAGATACTAGTTTACCGATATTTTTTTTTGGAATAACAACTATGTATATTGCAAAAAATAAAGCGTTCGTTTTTTTTAAACGCGCTAATATTATCTAATCAGTACCTTTTAAAACAATCAGCTTGCATTCGATGTACAGTTTCATAATGTTCTTATATAAATACACTAAATTATATTATAATAAAGCGAAGAGGAACTTAGCTGACTTTCATTGTTTCCATTTCGACAACTGTCATTTGAAGGATAATACTTTAATAAGATTTCTCTTGTAAAAACGGATCTGCTTTGATTTAAGACTATTTTTGAATCAAACAACAACAACAGCCTGTAAATTGATCACTGCTGCGCCTCTGCTCCCTTTAAGGAGAAGGTTTGGAACATACTCCAACACGCTGTTCCAATGCGGGTTGGTTACACATGTGGCAGAATCTCTATGAAATTAAACACATGCAGGTTTCCTCACGATGTTTTCCTACACCTCCGAGCACGAGATGAATAATAAACACAAATTAATCACATGAATAATCAGTGGTGCTTGCCTGGGTTTGAACCCGCAATAATCGGTTAAAATACACGCGTTCTAATCACTGAGCCATCTCTGCACTTTTGAATAAATCTATGTGTTCCGATGATTCAGATCGAGTAAGTTAATCGACTAAGATCGATTCGTCTCAATAATCAATTAATAGTTTCTGTCGCGTGTAATAATAATATTCCTAATTAAAGGCGGCACTGGTTTATATCTGTCTGACTGGCTTGTATCGCGTCGAGATATCGCTTTGTGCCCAACATGTCACTATAAACACGTCATTCGCACATGGACATAGTCACTATAGTATGCCAAAAATATTTGTTACTTCACAGAGCTTAACAAGAACTAAATTATTAGTTTGGATGGTGAGTGAGTCAGTGTGCACAGGCAAAAGGGAAATCACGTCTCAGTAACCAATGCTTTGGTGTTGTGAGAAAATCGTCGAAATTTCCTATTTCTACTTTACTCGTTACTTTCAGGTGGCCCTTGTATCCCCCTGACTATCTTTTAAAAACAAAAGCGAATTAAGTATGACTAGAACTTGAAAAGAAAAATATTTTCCATTGTTTTTATGAGCACATTGTTAAAAAAAAAACACTACTAAAAAGAGAATATAAACAAAGGACCATGAAAATCTACGTCTTCTGCGAAAGTAATTGTCATCCCAATAAACACTAATTGTAATCATCGAACACAAGCCTAATTACAAACAAAAGTCTCCCCTTCAACCTTTCAATCTACCATTCATTAAGCTATTCTCTCTCAATCAACAGATCCACGTATTACTATTGAACTACTACTACTAATGATTTTGAGTTCACTAATAAATATTTAAAGCCAGTCCTATAGGTCTCATCTGAAATGTTTCATCACTATTACATAATATATGTTGAGATCATTTCTTGTGTTTAAACATAAACATTATTCATATATATTCAATGTGCTAACTGCTTCTACATTCATATAACGATCATTACGTATAAAAGTAATATTCAGAATATAAAGTACTGCTTATAAAATAGAATTTCATCATGATACAGTCATCCTGAATTACATTATGTTTAACTCTTATAGTCAGATAGGAAGGTAGTCCAATATGACTTTATTTTCGTACCGTCAAGCCCCACGATGTTGCAGATGTCCATGGGCGGTGGTTATCACTTTCCAATAGGTGAGCCTCCTACTCGTTTGCCCACTATGACATAAAAAATGACTGCAAATTATGTGTGGATGATACCCAGAATTTTTTAAGCAGAAAAAAATGAAACAAATTTCCCTCTAGATTTACTATGCACGATAGATCAATATAATTAAACATATTAGCGCTACTGTTGGTACTAAAACTAGTATGTCAAAGCACTATTCATTACATTTAATGTATATAATGATTATTTACTATTTTCGTGTTAACTAATATATAAATTAATAATTACGAATTTAATGATTACTTACGACCTTTTCGACTTTAATAGTGATATTATTTATACTATTACCGGTATTGCGAATGAAATTACTATTTTTAAAAATAGAATGCTGAATCTAATTGGACAAGTTTATCTTTCGATATATATTACTATGGACAAAAACTAACCAGGCCTCCTGTCACCAGAGGAGGCAATTAGGGGAGGTGCATACATTTATTGTAGGTTTTTGCAATAGGTACGCCAAGGTCGAAGTGTTTCAACGGCAAATGAGATAAAAAACATTATTTCCAATAAGAGATGAATATCTGGAATTCACAATTCCAAGCGATTATGATTTTTACAATTACTATTTTTAATCCTTATATATATACATAGGTATAGTTAAGGCCTCATAGTTAATAATACTTATGTAAATAATAATATTAATATAATTTAACAATATATTTTTATTTGCACTAATAAATAGGTCATAAATTAAACCATTTTTCTATTCTAGCTAGTATCCAGTTTTCATAACGCAGTACGCAGTATAAAAAACAATTATTTTTCAATTAACAAACATTTTTCCTAATATTATAAAAAGACAAAAGTGAAACACTTAAAACGTTTTAGCGACAGCATATTAACGCTATTGTTAGCGAAATTCCGAATAACATTGTTTTAACGACCCAATCAAAATGTTTACCTTTAACATACCAGCGATGTCACAGAAATATGTCACTTTTGCATACAAGACAAACGTACAATGAGATAAGATAAGAGTGACAGATAGCGAACCAATTAAATGTTTTTCACGACGTCTGTGACAAGCGACATAATTAGGATTTAACACAAATAATATTTCGATGAAAAAAAATTAAGCAAACAATACCCGCTACGCACTACCAATCAATCAACGTGCTTTGCCTTATTATTGCAGAACTAATAATTTTCAACGATATTAAAGTTATTAATGCATTATTTATATAATTAATTCATATCTCGACTTCACTAAAAATAATCTCAATATGTGTGATAAAGAACCAAGATGGTACAGTGTTAGAACGCGTGTATCTTAACCGATGATTACGGATGCAAACCTAGGCACCGCTGCGTTTTCATGTGCCTAATTTGGGTTTATAATTCATCACGTGCTCAGCGATGAAGGAAAATATCGAAACCTACATGTGTCTTGAACGAAATTTTGTCACATGAAACCATCCTCATTGAAGCCGCGTTGTGAAATATGCTCCAAACTTTCTCAAAAGGACAGGAAGTCATAGCCCAGCAGTGGATAATTTAAAGGCTGTTGTGTGATGAAAGTAAAACCGTTCTACAAGAATAATTTAAACAAATGTTACATAAATACCTCACTTAAATTTGACCTTGAAGTTTTACTCATAACGCTTAGATAAGTCGTAATTCAAAAACATGCCTTAACAACGGTCCATATGACACGATGGTGCTCCGATGACTAACACATACAGATGGTACTATGAACTTTACTAGTGACTCGCCCCGTATTCGCACGAGATCAAACTATTTTATGTACTTCATGTAGGTATATATATATATTTACCACACAGCACACATAACAATATAACTTTCAACTAATGTTTTTTTTTAGAACTTGTTTTTTAGTTCTGGTTATACCCTACATACAAACAAACAAATATCTTTATAAAATTAGTAGATATGGATAATTATTTTCGCAGGTATAATTATTTAGCTACCAAAATACACCAAGATTTTTTTTATCTTTTTGATGGATTAGTTTTAAAGATTAATTATTTAAAAAATATTTCATTGGTCTCTATTGCGTGTTTTTTCAACGCGTAGCAAGTAGTGTCTCCGTTATCATATTATTACATAATTAGGTTTGGAATCCTGTAAGGATATCAAAGATTGTCGAATTCGAATTATATTTTCTACCAGGGAATCAAAAAGATTACGAATATTTACTCGTTTCTATCAATTAAAAGTTTTTATTTCTATCAATTTAACTAAAAGTGTGAAACTAAGCAAGTTTAGCAAGCAACCAATAGGCATAGGTTATGATAAAATCTAAAAAAGAAGATGGTGAGTGAACTTTATACGCGTGTGAAGTTCTTCTTCTTTGTCATAATTGATACAAGTTTTTAATTAGGTGCATGTACATATTATAAAAGTAAAGTTTTCTTTTTTTACCACTAGTATATTGCCATTTATATTATCTATAGTAGTAATATATTGCCAATACAAGTACATTTTACAGCCAAATAGTTGTCACTTCACTTGCGTTTAATTGGTTGATCATCAGGTATTCGATAAAAAAGCCTGTCTTTTTTAGGAGTCCAAACTTTCTCGCTATACATTAATGTAGATATACCTAAATCATCCTTCCAAAGTCAGATGCATGGTTTGTCAATGGCGTACGCATTCCATAAGGCGATCGTCATGTCTGCTTGTTTGTTCGCCATAAGCGTAAACAAAACGGTTCATTTATACTTGGCTCGTAACAGGCATTACGGCATATTCTTCATATAACATAACTGTGCTCTAATTGCTCTGATTCACCTAGCTAGATTACCAAGCAGTTATTTGGCTTATTTATAACTCGATACTTCATTGCGTTAATCTGGTAAACGTCATCAAATGAAATAACCAACAAAAAATTTACCATATGAGGATATTTTTTTTGGTTCGTTGATTTGATTATATTTTAGAGATTGATGTTATGATCTACCCGTTGATAATTTACTATCTTTTGTTTTAGCTTTGGTTTTAGTTTATTTTATTAAAGACAATGTAGTAATGATCAAAGATAATCTTATTTGTGTCTATAATAATTTCATAAATAAATATATAAATTAATTGGATCGCTCTCCGTTTAGACAGGACAGTTTCGCTGGTAGGTTTTAACTGGTAAGCTGGTATCTAAGGATACTTGCATGATACCCGCTACTGTATTTCCGTTACATAATCGTTGAAGTACTACGCAAACATTCATGTATTTTAATTTTTTTCATTTATACCAGTATAGTAAAGTTCTAATGGTAGATCAACGTCAAGTGAATACACCACAATGTTGCAAAAACCGTTGAACCAACAAGCATCGTTTCAAATTAACGCGTCCACTGGACCAAACCGCTCCCGAAGTCTTTATCATGTTCTCATATAGCAAAGACAAATTCTTACATATCAATTAACGAAGCCGTGTAATAATCTATTCCCATTTGCGTCCCACTTACAATCAGACGATCATACAAGCAGTGCATTTAAAACATTCATAATGTTCATAGATTCGTGATCATACCATACATCGGCGCCAAGTGTTAACTCATTGACCGAATATAATTATTTGAATCATCACACGTGTTACTTAACATTCCTACTCGATATTCACATAATTATTTAAATAAATCACGTGTTCGGTGCAAAACTAGCCTCAGCCTATCACTTATGTTAAATGGTCTTTGTATGTGAAATAGTTTCATGATAGCTTGTAATTAATCTTGTTAAATTGCAATCCAACCGTAGTAGCAAGAGCCTGTCTGATCCATACTAATGTTATAAATGTTAAAGTAACTCTGTCTGTCTATCTTGTTCTTTATTGGTCAATTTTGATGTATGACGTAAGTTTGTTTTCCAGAGACATTGACAATAGTTTTGCCTAATACTCAACGAAAAGTCGCGAGCTATCTAAGTAGGCTTATATACACAAAATCCTGATCGATAAATTATTAACAATAATATCTGAAGTTCCAGCACCCCTTTCCTTCACAAATCTATATAGCTCGCGATATCACCGCCTGACTAAGACATCAATTCCATTTCGCACAATGGAATATGGCAATTCTTTCCTTTCTCACACCACTAAAAATTAAACTATCCACCACCTCATGAGTTCCCCTCCTCTCATAACATGGGTTCCTTTAATCAAGGCGTGATGAGAAATCTTGGACTGGCATGTCGAGGGTGAGGGTCGTCTTCGTGGGCGTCTTCGCGTTTGGACTACCATTTACCATCAGGTGGAGTGGAGTCATATGTCTAACTGGACAATATAAACACTATATAAAAATACTCGAAAACACTTTTAATGCTACAATTAAGTGAATATATTTCATTGTACGATGAATTTGAATGGTCGCAAAATAAATTCAGTCGATAAAAATCGAATGAAAAACTGTAATCAAGCATTAAACATTAGTTCATTCGGTCATCTGAATCATAATCATGTGCGTTACTTAACATTCCTAACCGATATTCACATAACAAAAATAAATCAATTGATGTACAAGCTATTATTAAATGTTCCCTAGGATTAAACGGTGCAATGTGTTGCGTGGGCACTATAATTAGATTTATATAATACTACTGAATTCGGTTGTGACTCAATGAAAACGAAATAAGAAACATAAATATGCCTCTTGTGTTTGTTTGGCTTAAATATATCGCATAGTATGTTTTTGTAAGACCTGTATATTACTTGTCTGACTAACTGCCATTTTTAAGCCATGAAATATATTTGGTTACTTTGCAAATGTTTTGATTTCATACATTTATTGAACAATGAAATATTGATTTGAAATATGTTGTTTATGATAATTTAACCAATGTTATTTTAGTGAAATTGATATGATAAATAACTCGAGACGATATAAGATTAAAACATCGCTTTCAATTGAGAAAAAACGTAAACGTATCGTATTGATTTATTATCTCATTGGTACGTCGAAATGAATTGGTATTACTAATAATATAAACGCGAAAATTTTCTTATAATTCATACACGATGAAAATGGATGGATTCTGATAATAAATCATTCTTTTTTTTTTAATTAAAAAAAAGGTTAAACCGTTACCAAAATTCAAAAGACGACATGTGCTTTTATCTCGTTTAAGAAAAAATTTGAGAGCTTGTTTTAAATTTAAACCCGACATATGTAGGTTTTTCTAAGATGTTTTCGTTTACCGCCCAGCTAGATTACTAACAGAAATTAAGAATACAAAAAGTCAGCGGTTCTGGGCTGGATTTTAAAAATCTTGGCTTTTGAAAGTAAAAACCAGAAAAGTAAAAGCTTTTGGTAGTTCTGCGGCGTTCAGCAAAGATGTTAAGACATACTTAGATCTCACGAAGATTGAAATGTATTATTTTTTCTTATTAAGTAGTTTCTTAATCATTATTTCGAAACTCTTTCGTAGTCTGTTTAAAAGATTCTTTTTCCTTTTTTTTATGGTATACGTTGGCAGACGAGCATATGAGCCACCTGATGGTAAGTGGTTACCATTACCCATAGACAATGACGCTGTAAGAAATATTGACTATTGCTTAAATCGTAGATGCGCCACCAACCTTGGGAACTAAGATTTTAGGTCCCTTGTGCCTGTAGTTACACTGGCTCACTAACCCTTCAAACTGGAACACAACAATACTGAGTACTGTTATTTGTCGGTAGAATAACTGATGAGTGGGTGGTACCTACCCAGACGGTTTTGCACAAAGCCCTACCACCAAGTAAAACCCTACCAACAAGTAAATCGCATCGCATATACAAAAATCTTACGTAGTTACTTACGTTAGTATTAGACGAGTGATTAGTTTGAACGAAGGCAGATCATGAGGTATCTGTTTCGAATCTAAACGATACAACTTATTGTATTCTATAAACCGCTTTTACCAGTAGTGCATGATTAAGGAGTAAATAGTTTTACAAATTTATTTCGTGCTTTCAGAAACTTCAACGTAATATAATTCGAAAAATCAATGGAACAATTTAGAAAATTTTAATTTGTATAATCAATTTATAAAATAAATGGCAGAGAGAGCGCACGGAATTTTGTAATGTAGCAACAAAAGCTAATACAAAATCAAGAGCGACAATAAATTCTCGGTAGCGTTTTGTAATTAACATTTTATTGATAGTTCAAAAATAATTAATATGGTGGAATTTTTACGTATAACAAAAATACGTTCGAAACTGCCACCATGTACCAAACATAATATACGGGATCATGAATTGAGATAAGATCTAAACAAATTTGTTTTGAGTGGCGTAAATTTGGTGAATTCGTTAGACTATTTTTGACCAAGGTCGCGAGTTCAACGCGCCGAATAGGGCATCTTCTAATATGGATGTTTGAGGCCAGTCTTTTGCTACTATAACATGATAAAGTGGCATAAGAATTTAAAATTAAAATAATTTAGTAACAGAATATACAGCTCTAGTTATACTTAAAAGTATAATCACTATGAAAAAAGACTTGTATATAAATTGTATAGAATTATTCAGACAGGACTAAAACTTGTAACATTGCTCTACATAGCTAATATTTATGTTCCAATATTTTTCATTAGCAACTTTACAACTTAATTATATAATTTGATACCCTTTGAATAATTTAGACATGATAATTGTTGGAAATAAATCTGTCACATCTGTTACTGAGTAATGTTGTAAATTATTTAATAGCCCAATTGATTTAAAGACTGAATGCTTAAATATTCTGAAAATTTATCACGAAAAAGCCGCTTCCAGATTTTTTATAGATGTGGCAACACCGTGAAAACGGTCGAATTACGTTACTATCGTAGAATGATTTATGAGACAAGCAACTGTCATATTGTTGAACCTTTTAAGGGAAATCTTTACTTTGTGATACCGCGACGGTTTGCGCAACATTTTTCAACTTCAATAAACATTGATGAAACAACAACGTCACCCATATAGGCCCCATGTCATTTATTTACGTGTCAATTTTTTTTAAAGTTAGTCAATGTGCGTACAACACTATGTACACAGCCTATATATAATCTGTTCTTTCCATTACACAAACAAGACGCTCACCAACCTGAGAGGTGGCCTTAATCGTCGAGTCTAGTCATGCAAAGAAGAAATTCTTGTATTTTGAGCACTCTCCACAGACGACTTGGCTCCAATGAAAATCAAGACATACTATTTGAAAACTTATGAAGACGTAATTTGACTGTAGTCGTGTTTCTTTTATAGAAATATCAACAATATTGTCGACTTAATTAGATTACCAGCCGCTTGGGATTCAAGAACATACAACCAAACCATAATTATTTACTATAAGTTAACTGAAGCTATTTCATCCTCTACTCAATTCATTTCATCCTGTATTTAAAACAATTGCCTTACGTATTTACTAATTAGTAGTCGACGTATTTACGAATTGTAAATTCCCACTGCTGGGCTAAAGGCCTCCTCTCCCTTTGAGGAGAAGATTTGGAACATATTCCACCACGCTGTTCCAATGCGGATTGGTGGAATACACATGTGGCAGAATTTCTATGAAATTTGTCACATGCAGGTTTCCTCACGATGTTTTCTTTTACCGATGAGCACGAGATGAATTATAAAGACAAATTAAGCACATGAATCAGCGCTACTTGCCTGGGTTTGAACCCGCAATCATCGGTTAAGATGTACGTGTTCTAACCACTGGGCCATCTCGACTCAGAAAGAAAGAAGAAATAGTATGTGAACATGTAAATATTTTTATAAAGACCGTGTCAAAATGGAATGCCAGTACGAAATCGTATCACAAGCTCAAGACGTTAATCATTCTGACTTGGAACGCAGTGTGTAAACATTTTTATCAGCTCGCCGTGGAATTGCATAACACAACGCTGATATTTTCGCAAATTCAAACGCTTTAATTTTTTAAATAAACTGCTAAGTGTCCTTGTTCAGGTATGTTATTTATATTTGTTTTCGTCGTATGAAACTCTCGAAGGATTGACAGTCGTTGAAAACATTTTTTTTTTAAATAAATAAAACCTTTTTTGTATACTTAACTATATTATTCTCTATGTAAAAATTAAAAAAAAATTAGGTTTCTGATTTTAAGGTGCAATGTTTTTGTTTTATTCTTTTGTTTTGTGTACAAACAATTTATTGAGTAGAATTATTAACATTGTGGACTTAAATAAGCTTAGCTAGCGTATATAAGGAAGTAACAGAAAGGATTTAAAAGTAAAAACATAATTTATGACTAAAAAGTCATAAAAAATGTTAAGATTAAAATAATTATTTAATACGAAGACAGTTTTAGTTAACATTAATGATTACTTCGATACATAATAAATATGTTAAAATTAAAAATTATTCGTTAAATATAATGAAAAAAAACTCAAAGATACATATTGTTATGATAAATAAAATCACTGTAGATATAAAGAGAAATTGCGCGGTTTATTTTCGAATTACCTCGCACTAAGTGCCGGCATCACATTTCGACACCCACAATACATGCGCGGTGCTCCCGTGTGATAAATTCGTCGATTATCGGCGATACTAATGCAACAGCTGGACATGATACGAAACGTTCCGCAATGAAACATTAGCATTAATATATCAATAGTAATCTCGAAGGGCATCGTTGCTTACTTTTGCTGTTAACTATATGTGTTCTTTGATGTCTTATTCTGTACTCAATCGATATATATATATTGCATGAGAATTTATTAATTAAAATTATGTATATATATATACTGTGTAATGGTGATGATAAGGTCGTTTTATATTACGCCTACAAAGTTTGTTAAAAATAGCATTCTAATATTGTTTGGCTTTACAAAATATTATTCCAATGAAAAAAATTTTTTTATCGACGGCAAATGGCCCACCCGATGTTAAGTGGTCATAACCGCCCATAGACAATGACGCTGTAAAATATTAGCCGTTCCTTACATCACCAATGGGTTGGTGGAGCCAACCTTGGGAGCTAAGATGTTATGTTCCTTATATCCAGATGGGCTTGCATGAAATACAAGTGACTCATCGTGATCAAGTATGAATCATCTTCGATTTTTTGCATTTATAATATAGTTAAATTCATCTATAATTAGAGATGTATTATTTGATAGAATTTTAGTTTTACTGCTGTTAAAATGAGATCAGCTCTTAATTTTAGCGGTCTGTGCATACCAGATATTTTAGACATCACCATTTTGGACTCAAATACAATAGAACGGCACTACCTTAATTGGCAAAACATTGACAAATTAAAAGATACATTGAGATAACCGCTAATTGTAAGCACTGCTAATTGCTGCATTGTTAATATAATATGATACTGTTAGGATTATATCAAATTATTAAAATGTAGTAAATTGTCAATGTCTAATATCGTTGGAGAGTCGAGATGACCCAGTGGTCAGAACGCGTACATCTTAACCGATGATTGCGCGTTCAAACCCATATATATATTACCCATATATATTATAATTCATCTCGTGCTCGGTGGTGAAGGAAAACATCGTGAGGAAACCTGCATGTGACAAATTTCATAGAAGTTCTGCCACATGTGTATTCCACAAACCCGCATTGGAACGACGTGGTGGAATATGTTCCAAACCTTCTCCTCAAAGGGAGAGGAGGCCTTTAGACCAGCAGTGGGAATTTACAGGCTGTTGTTGTTGTTGTTGTAAATATCGTTGACTTTGTACATTTTCTACTAGATTTGACAGTGAGTCAAAATATGTACGAGTAGGTTCTATGACAAAGGACCCAACAATAACAGTTGTAAAGTGTTATTAGTAGTTAATCGGGGAATTAACTTAGTTATCTTAACAAGACAAATTATTTTTCAAGTTAAGACGCCGCTTTCTTAACTTATTTCTTCATTTAAATACATCGTAACTTTAATTTGTCGATATATATAATATTCTATTATTTTATTTTCTATACACTTTAGGTTATGGCCATCCATATGGCTAACGAGGTGATCTGACCCATTCCTAATAAAAAAGTATTTAAAAAATGAAATGAAAATAACCAACGTATTACTTAAAGCAATATTTCATCTCAATCAGTTAAAAGGTTGAAAATAAAATTATACAATGTTATTCTTACATACTACCGTTTATAAAAACTCATTCATAAAACTCATGAATCGAAAACCATCAAAACATAACAGCGATAAAACGCAATTGATCAATAAATACGCACATGTCTTTATTACAAAATAATTGAATACAATTATTAAAGCGAGTTATTTGAGGCAATACATTCATACGATTAGAGAATAAGCCACCTTATCATCAAGCTTCCATTTGCCGGTAGCGAGTAACGGCTAATTACACCTGTCCGTCAAATTACAGTTATCTGAAAGGCTTTATCGTTCATTTACCCGACTATGTTAAGGCTAGCTTGTGACTAGACCAAATATTATGTTAGTTGGCAAATCGATCGATTCGATTTAATGAAAACAATTGAATCTAATTCAATAAGACCCACCAACCCGCATTGGAACAGCGAGTTGGAATATGTTCCAAACCTTCTCCTCAAAGGAGAGGATACCTTAGCCCAGCAGTGGGAAATTTATAGTCTGTTGTTGTTGGCGAATAAGGCGTTCATTACTGTGATATTGTTCTTGATTTGTGACTCGAAGTATCGATGTTTACTTACGGAATGGCTATCATCCCCACTTAAATGAACAGGTTATTTCCTCCAGTAGAAAGAACTCACGCATCTGAGTGGGAGTACCATTTCACGTGGGATTCTCGCCCATTCAAACTTGCGTTATTCACGTCACGGAGAAGTTTGCGAGATCGTTTTAATATTCATGCGTTCTACCATTTCCGGGCCTTGTTCCGTCGCATGGCGGATCTCTCCTCGGGGGAGAATAACCCAATCTTAATTCGTATGCCATAAATGTATTCCCAGAAAATTTTCGTTGAGTTTATCTATCTATTGTGTTCGTAAGTTCTTTAACCGCCATTTCTAATAAAAGCGCTTTTTTTCTCTTAGATTTATAATATAAATAAAAAAAACAACATCTATAACCCACACCACTATAATCTAGATAAAATATAGACCTCGATAGCGGCTTAAAATTTACCATGGAAATGGAATAAATAATAGGCTAACTACAATATAGGTACTTAACCAAATATTCTCAATAGAACCCTTTTAAATTATAAAGAGATTATATTCTGGTAAAACCTCAGCTTCTATAACCCTTTAGGTTCTGTATAAACCAGCTCGTATATACACGTTGAAGAAATAGCCAATTATGATAAACTCAATACCGCTTTAAAACGTGTTGATGTATCTCAAAATATCTAAATATGGATCGATTTATGAACTTATAGGTCGCGGTAAAGATAGTTATTAAGACAAATGCCTGTAATGTTATAAAATAATCTTAATAACACTAAATTTTAATCGTTTGTAATTGGTAAATTAATGCTTTGAGAATAATATTATTATATATGTATTGGCGGTAAGTCAATAATGTCTATGTCTAGAAAATGCTAGTTTTTCAAAACCTTACAGCTAGTATGATTATATGTATAAAAATAATATATATTATACATTAAAATCAATGCGACGAATAACTTTAATATTTAATCAAAATATAAAAGCTTTTTTAAAGTGAATAAGTACATATTGTTTATTTAAGTTCAAAATAATAATATAACAGAAATACAAATATATGTATTTATAAAGATTCATACATCGTAATTATTACAGTGCAAGAAATAATTTTACCCAAACGAAATCGAACGCAAAATTTTCATATTTCATACACAAACATCTAAATGACTATATTATAGTAGTACATAAAATATGTATCTCGACTTCAATTTAATCTGTTCTTAAAAAATAATTATTTCGAAAAAAAAAAATAATTAAAACGTCATCATTAAAATTTGAGAATACTTCAGAATTTTCAGTCGTCAGAATCCAGGTCAATTTTTATTTATGTCAGTGTTGTTATGATAGTAAAAATGTATACATTTTTAACGTCTGCAAAGAGCTTCTTCTTAACGGGAATGCCCTGTATATAATTAAGAGGAAATCGATATTGCAGAATTACGTAAGATTTGATTATCAAGTCTCAACTAGATTTCATAACTCGTATATCTTAATGATAATCTTCATATTAAAGAGCCTGCCTTATGTGATTTTCTTTGCAATTGCATACGTATCAGATATGTTTTTTTTTTTATAAATTATGATCGCGGTTAATCGTGCAGAGCCTAATTATAACTGCCTCGTTTTACAAGTGGCTAGTAACGAAATCTTAGATCTAAATAAAGGTATTTAGATCTTAGAATCGTCTAAGCTAATAAAAAGTTAATTATTAAGTTATTTTTAATTTCTTCTAAATGTTAAAATAAATACCTAAGTAAAATACTAAGTAAAGTCAGTATTAAGAAGACAAACATTGTAAAACTAAGGAGGTTTTATGGCGCGACCATTTTTATAGGTTGTAATAATTGAAAAATCCTTTCAATAATTAATTTGTTTCTAATTTTAAATTAAAATCCACATTTGATAAGTAATAATTAAATTACAATTTTATTATCCTTCTTGCTTTGCTAATTTTTCGGAGTATTCTCGTGAACTTAATGTATACATGTGACCTATCCTGTAAACGCGCTCTAATATGTTATTTATTTCTGCGTCACGCTCGTAAATCGTAAGGTAGTGAGATGGTCTCGCGACTCGCAGTTCACATTGAGAGCGCGAGCGCGCCAACGTCCACCGACGAACTTTTTACGCGCTCTTCGGGAAATTGGCGCGAAAATGCGTGCTGTCAAATCGCTCGATTGACAGTTTAATTATTATTTTTTTTTTTTTTCGTGAGTTAGTATTATTAACCAGCTAATGTGAAGTGTTAACTGCATGGATATCATCTGTGAACAACTTAATTTTATTATCTATTTGAAAAAATATACTGATAAAAAAATTGGTCGTATTCAACGATACTTCATTATTATTTAAAAAAATATGACTTATTTAATCTGATTTTATTATTAAAAATGTTTATTAGTAATAATAATTAATGTAGAAATTATAAATATTAATTACAAATTATAGTTAATTGAATAAATCAAAACGTCTTACATTTAAACAAAAATCTTATTTAAATATATTCTAACAAAACTAAAAACAAAACCTCCATAAAATGATCAAATATAATAGACAACATAAATTATATTCGAAATTTAAAAATATATATATAAAAATATATATGATAGCTAATGAATAACCATACCACGTCACTTCTAAGGAAAATAATAAAAAAAAACTCATTCGCTAAATTTCCTTAAACAAGCCTGCGTTATAATTTTTGTGTAAATTATAAGTGTCTCCAGCACGTGAGTAAATGATATCATAATATATATGTTAGGATTTAATTTCTTGAGATAAATTTTAATAATCACTTAAGCGTAAACATTTTGAAGATAAAAGTTCTACTAATTTATCTCTTCTTTATTAACTATGGTCATTAATTATGACACCACCATTATAAATAAAATATTTAGAAACGTCGCCAAGAAAATATAATATCATTCATTTTCGTCCATAAATCACTCCAGTTATAATGTGTCTAATTTTTCATTGGGTTTAGTGATTTATGTTTAACTATTATAACTAACGCGATGTGTGACAAGCTTTATTTAAAAAAAAAAGAATTTCCAGTATTTTTTTAGAATATTATTTTTAAATTTACTTTTGAATATTCAACATCAAAATAAATGTATGTTCCATTTGAAGAAACTACAGACCAAGGTCGACTGGACTTCAATGTCACAGTAGGTGAGGCTGTTATCACCTTATCTACCTAATTTCTGTTATCACCTTACTAACTAGGTTACACGAGCCCCGATCTCATTTCACTTCAAAAGACCCTTTATTTAACGCTGTTTATTCAACCTGGAGTTCGTTTATCTGAAGCTTTAAATCGTAATGAATCGATTCTAATCAGAATTGTAATATAGCATAGACTATCATGAAATAAAGCGCAAACTAACTGACGTGAAAAAAGTGAAAAAACTGCAATGAAATCTTTTCACTAAAACATTACAAACGAGGCGACGCGTCCAAAAAGGTTGAATATTAAAAAAAAAAACTATTTTTTCGAATCAATAATTATGATAATAATTCTATAAAGATTGCGTCATAATTTCGACTACTCGTAGTCCTGCTAACTAATAACTATGTATTTATGAGATTTCTTTGATACACCTCTTATCTCGCCGCCTAAATAAGAGTTGTATCACACGCGCCTATTTCCACCGAGATTTGATTATGAACTAATTATATTGCTTAATTAATAAGAGTATTTTTTGCGACTGGCAATCAGTGTTTGCAATCAGTTTAATTAAAAACTGTTATATATATATCTATATATTCATCTATAATGTTGTAAACGGTGATAAAAATCTTCTTTAAAAAAAAAAATTGTATTTTTGATACTTTAACAAAATTTTAAATTTGGAATTCGATGGGTAATTCATTACCTGAGATCTAAATAAGTGAGATAATTACATTTTCAAATAAAGAACAAAAATTAAAAATAGTTGAACGCAAACGTCATTTTTCATGAGTGTCATTTCAGAAATCGTGTAATTTCCTCCACAGATAATAATAATTTTATAGAATTAGTGTAATACACTCTTACATCATACTTTGATGCACTATTAAACCAATACACGTACGAGTTATAAACTTTAATTGAATGCTGTCATTAATGTTTGAACAAAACTGACAAGTTGATAAATCTCTGATAAGATCCGCTGACGGATAAATGTAATCTAAAACAAATTTAATATCTCCGATGACATTAGCTACAGAGGTCACTATATATAGACGAATTTATTAGATAGTGTTCTAGCTTTTTAGCATTATAACACACTAATTCCTGGCCCACAATGCTTCATTTTTTAAAAAGTTTCAATGCAACAGACGTGTCCGTTGAAACGTAACAAAGTAATAACTTTTTATCGCTCCTGTTCAGTATCAGAGCCGCATTATCCATTGGCAGTGCAGGTAACTGCCTAGCAGCCTCTAGGTCTATACATAGGAAATATGTTTTTAAAGAAATAGGATTTATGAAGCCAAATATTTAGTAGTAGAGCTGCTTAATATACAAAAAACATCATTACAAATGATATTGTGTAATTTTAGAAAAAAACATATGCTAGAAAGCTACAAAAGGTAAAAGAGGCTAAGGGGGACAATTCATACGACAATGCTCAATGTGATCCTATGCGTAATATTTTTATTGAAAGTGTCATCAGTAATAATTTACGAAGATATTTAATCTTGAATTCTAATTAAGATAAAATTAATACGTTAGTAGAATACGAACCAAATGAAGCGTTGATTTATATATAATATATAAATGCTTAAACTGAAACAAGTCTATATATGGAGTCTCGAATGATTATAATTTTGATAGCGCAAGATATCTCCGAATCAAAATTACGACAGAGGAGATAAGATGATAAAACAGGCCAATTACAAAATACAATAAATATTGCAATAGTGTACGCGTCCTCGTCTACGCAGGCGCCCTAGCAAAACAGTTTGCTTGCCCTAAATCGCTGGAAAAGGGACCGAGTTTTATCTCTTATGTCAATTTTGCTTCTGCTCGTACCATAATATCGTTAATATCCCGCGTTTATTTTGTGACCGATCCACGATAATGTCGGCGGAGCTGTTAATCTTTGTTAAAAGATTGTGAATAATAATCAACGTATTATGTTTACTGTAGTCTAGTAATAAAGAATGGTAAGGTTATTTATTCTAAATCGTAACAAAATAAGGTATTATTTATATTTAAACTCATAGGTTGAACGACCAAGTAATAGCATTAAAAACAGATAGAACAGATAATCTCCAGATAGGATAGTTCATGTTTATTCAATGTATGGAAAACGTTGAAGACTACCAGAAGTAAGTAGTAATTGTTTAATGCGTAGGTTCGATGACCTACTATTTTTCACGCATAAAACGTATCCGTAACAAAATGCCAGAAAATTGCTTATACTTGTAAACTTCAAACAAACACAACGAATTCCGAGGTGTTAACTCATTAACGAAAACCCCGCGTACATTCCTTATCTATACGCGAAAGAGCGTTTAATTTTTAATTTCCGTATTCAGATAACATATATCATTTTGCTTTAACTGTGATTTTATTAAAATAAACGAGTCTGTTCAGTATCGTAGTCGACCGAATATAATAACCATAAAAATTAAGCTATTATACATTTTACAAATTATACATTGTCGTTATACACTGGCAAACGATAAATCATACGGCCATACGTCGATACCCAACTCTAGAAGCCAGCGATTTATTTTATTTCTAATAAATCCACAGATAATTGAACTAAGAACACACCTATTAAGATCTTGTGAAACCGTAACAATCAAATAGCCTATCTGATCACAGAGGCGGTAATTAAGAAGTCGAAACTGGTTTTGAAGTGTGAATAAATATTAATATTTAATATTATTAGTATTTTTATCGATAAATTCTTGATATTATCATCAACGGTATCGTATGCTATTTATTATAATTTGACTAAAGAGATCTTACATATATCAAAATTTTATAAATCTTTTGTTCCAAACTTAAATTAATCATAATAACCGTAAAACGAGTGTCAACAGTTTCATAACATAATGTCTCTATAAAATATTGTTTGCGTGTGATAAAATTAGATTTATAATATAAAAGGAAGAAGAGATCAAAAGACACGCATTCATTTTAACATAAAACAACTCGTAAAATATAAAAATACGTTTCATTTGAGTGGAACGTAAAATGGTACCACAAAATGATTTCATAACATCTTTATACCCTGTATATTCGCAGTTGTTTCTCGGACCACATGAAACCGTGTAATAATCCTGAAACCATTTTAGCGTCTAATGGCTTACTGATTTATTAATTTCTGAAAAAACATTCTGTACAAAAGGGATTAGTGGTTCATATTTTACGAGAGCGAAATAATCGGTGCGCTTGGACTTCCGCCAAACTCGCTCGGGGCGTCCATTCAAACTCGTCATTCACGTGCCATGATAGCAATTGTGAAACGGAACGCTTGTGAACTAGCCTTTATCCGCGATATCGTCGACGTCAAAATTTAAATAAATTTTATGCAGATATTTTTCTACTTTTAGTACCGACATAAATTACAAAATTTTTTAATTATTGCACGTGATAAAAATGTATCACTACATAGTATAAAACAAAGTTGCTTTCTCTTTCCTTATATCACTACGAGTGCTTAAATATTTAAAACTACGCAACGGATTTTGATGCGGTTTTATTAAATAGATAGAGTGATTCGAGAGGAAAGTTTTTTGTATGTAATACATGGACAGTATAGTAAAGAAATACAAACAATTTTAAAAGTTTCTAATGTGATGTAGTAAGTATATAGATTCTGTAGTATATTAAGTATCAGTATTACACCCGTGGGAAGCCGGGGCAGATCGCTAGTAGTAAAATAAAATATAAATTAAAGACAAAAAGATACAGTTTTTTAGATAGATGTTCAATTATCGTACCGAGCATAATAACAAGTATCTGATACTTATAGTATTCCAATTAATATCTAACGAACGCACGGACTATTCAAACGTTTTTACAATAGTAAATTCATTGAATTCTCTTGTTACTATTGGCATACCAGTATGATCGTTATAACGAGTGTTGCTCAACATTTTATTTTGAAACTGTTGTGGTTTTATTCAGTATATATTTATGATGATAATCTCATCATGATTTTATGACGGTAGGACTTTAGCATGTGAATTTGAGTAGGTACGAAGCACTCATCGTTTATTCCATCAAACTATTTCGTTTCGTACAAGATGAGTAAGACTTTGTAACTACTGGTTATAGGAATATTAAAGATACCATGGTTAGCAACACGCGTATAAGTCTTTTGAATTTCTTACAGTGTGGTGGCAAAAATTGACTCAGAATAATCACGATAATTCCCTCGTCTGATCATGGAAAAAAATAACATGACAGTTTTCAAGATTTCTTATGGTGTAGTTAAAATAGATATCACATGTAATCTTTTATCTTTACTATAACACTCGAACTTAGCTTATCACTAGATACCACTAGTAACTTTGTTCAGAGATAATTCTTACTATTCTCATTGTTGATGAAAGCTATTTTAGAACTATATCACATTCAAGATGTTCATCAATTTAGCTATAAGTAATGGATACAATTACTTTTTATACTTTAGGATAATGACTTGATTTTATAGTCTTAATTAACGTTTTACGAATATCCTTATATGAACATCTGGGCTATAATGTTGGTCTGGAATAATCACTGCTCGACACAATGAGACGTTGAGTTTGAGATACGGGATATCAATTGCAATATAACAAGGTAATTTCGCTATTAGTGGTACGTTTATGATCTTGCATTACATTAATACTTTAATGATTAATGAAATTAATATCATATTTTACTGTATCGGTAAATATTTTCATTTATTTGGTGTTTCTGTCACAGTCAGGATTTAGTATTTTGATGGTGTGGTCATCTTGCAACACCGGGGTCTTGCAGGTGCGTTGCCGAAGTTGCTTTTGAGGTAGGAGTACGCTTTTTTCATAAAGACTCCCAAGTCTTATTGGTTCCACAGAGTGGTTATGCGAGGCAGAAAGTATCTTAAAAATCGCGCTGTTGTGGATGTGGTGTTATAATTCCGTCCCTTGAAGATCCAATGGCTAATGAATGGCTAATGAGTTTGTGCCCTAGAAGCTCTCTCTGAAGTATACTTCACAAAACTTCACACTATAATATTGCACATCACACTACTGAGAAAAGGATTGGTCTCCTCCCTTTTTACAGATTATTTTTCCATTTCTACCAGTTCTGATTGATGGATACAAGTACTTGTCAGAAACATGTAACTATCATAACGGTGTTTTCTGCAGCCCGGATTCTATAAATTTGCAGAGTTCACCATCCCGTGCCTCGATAACCTAAATAATTCCAGCCGTATCGAATATGACGTCGATAATGAGTCAGTTGGAAGTAGAGAATACCTGTGCCTGTGCATGTTATAATACGACCAAAACAAGTCAAGACAATCGTGCAGATGACTGGTCTCTTCCTTGAGAAAGTCGCCGTGAACGAAATCCGTCAAGATGACATTACTTGGAGAAAAGTCCCGGTCTCCACATGTATAACCCAATATATATAACTCGCGGATATTACATATCGAATATGATTCATTTTAAAATGTTAACATCGCAACAAGGTATTCGTATAAATAACTGTTATATAAAATCTGGAATCGTCACAGGAAGCAATTACGATGCTTTTCTATTAAAATTATGACGCACATACACCAGTCCTATAATAAATTTGAAATCAATACATACGATTTATATTTAGACGATATTAAAATGTTATTTATATTGTGCGTAATAAAATAACATCGCGTTATGTCATGAAATATTTTTGCGAAAATTGTAACTGTGGAAGGTATTGCAAATACAAATGGTAAAGTTGCATTTAATTATCAGTAAGTAAAGGTTTACAGCTAGCAGAGGACCTCTCTTTATTCGGTATAGCCTGGATTAGGTATTATTGGATCTGGTAATTTTAAAGCAGGTGAAACTGCGAGCGTATGTTCTGATAAAAAATATGTGTATTGTAGTACTATTTAGTAGTTTTTTAATTATTACTAAAATTCTTGACGGTTTGTGTAGAAACTTTTAGTAAAATTTCTATTAAAAACTTATCATACAAAAGACCAAAAAGATCAGGTCGGCAGGGCTAATTTTCATCTCAAGTACAGAAAAAAAATGTCCTAACTCCACTCAAACGGATTCGCAGACACTGTTTAAATATAGAAATGTTTGTTTTATCTACGACCCGTCCTTGGTAAGGTTTGGACAGACATACATCATGTTGTAAATTATTTATGTGTCTAGAAATAACGTTACAAAAATGCCACTAGTTTGTCTCGTAGAAGTAGCTGAAAATCGAATGTTTAAACGTATTTACAAATGTTCTCTTGCACAACTAACGTTTGACAAGACGTTAAAATATATGTTAACATATTATAATTAACAATGAGACTAAGGTTATACAATTTTAAAACACATGAAAAGAATATTGTAAACACACGCCCATCTCCAACGTTAATGGCTTTCAAAATATACTAAACGATGCTTCACTCGTAACGTTTCTGGGATATTGAGATCGTATGGAGATATGACATCTGGTCGCCGAAATAGAAAAAAATAATTATTTATCATCGTTGCTAATATAAGGTGTTGGAAAATTCAGAACAAGTAAGTCATGCCATTGTAATCAAGGCCTGGTGATCTAGTGGTGTATTTACTGGGGTTTAACTAAAGATAGTAGGTTCATATCGAAACAATTTTCGCAAAAGTTTACATCGAAACGTGCCATTTGCTCCTAAACTTTCCCAATAAGTTATAAAACAATGTAATGAAATTAAATCTCAATGATGAGCTGAAACCTTTTTAATCTCCTGTCCTCGTAAAGGAAATATTTGGAGCAAATTTCACGAAGCCCTATGATTGCGAAGGTGGATACACATTGGTCAGAATTAAATTTAACACATGTCAAGTTTTTTATAATATAGGATTATTTTACCACGGTCTTGAGCATGGACGTGGATGGATATAGAGGAAGGGGACGACCAAAAAAGCTGGGAAGTTACTTGTGAGATGACGTCAAACAGAGAAGTATCGAGGAAGAAGACACGCCGCGCTGACCCCGGTTAAATTGGGATTCTTTCTTTGACATTCTTTCTAACCATATCGTCGTTCACACAGTCCATCCAACGTTTTCTTGGTCGTCCTCTACCTCTACATCCATTCACATCCATGCTCAAGGCCTTCCTTACAATATGTTCCTCATTCCTCCGCATTACATGCCCATACCACGATAGCCGCCTTCCACATAACTTCTCGGCTATCGATGTCACTTTCAAACTTCCTCTTATGTACTCATTCCTTACTCTATCCATTCGCGTGACACCACACATTCCTCTCAGCATTCTCATCTCCGCAACATACAATTGTCTTTCAGTGATCCCTTTTGTAACCCAACATCAGATCAGTCTTATAGATCTTCCCCTTAAATTTAATCGCGAGGTTAATTATAAAAATAAATTAAGGAAATTTGAACCTGCGTTTTTTAAGTAAGATCCACATATTATAATGCACTAAGCCATATATCTGGACTCATTATTTATTTAAAGTAAATAGTGAATTCTATTGAGGTATTCATCGTGCTTTTTAAATGTAACATACATAAGGACGGCAGTGGATGCTATTTTTAATTAATTTTATTTAGGCCACGCTGCTTTCATGTGTCGTTGTAGAAGAAATGCAACTTTTATAATTTTCTTTTCATTTATAAGTTTAAAATTCAGATTCATTTTTTTTATGACATCATTTTAAAATTAGTGAAGATGGTCTTATGGAAAGAGATAAATTTTGGATATAGGATTTTGGATGTATGGGGTACTACCAAGGAAACGATGGATGGATTGTGTGAAAGAAGATATGATTAGAAAGAATGTTACTTGTGAGATGACAACTGATAGAGAAGTGTGGAAGGAGATGACTTGCTGCGCTGACCCCAATTAAAATTGGGCTAAGGGTAGGACTCATGCTAATCCTTTGGTTACTGTAGATGGTATATCAATATCTTTATATTTCTCACACGCAAAGAGATTATTCTCTATTGTAGAATGTTTACGTTTTTTGGACAGATACACTTCAATTAATGATTACTTATTTGTTTAGAAAATACATGATTTTTTAGCAATGATTTTGTTTATTTCGTAAAGATGACCACTTTAGCAGTTATAATTAACGTGACTTTCGTTTTTCAAATTAAGAATTTCAAGAATGTAATTTGCACATATGTTGTGATAAGGCAGCCGTATCTCCGTTATTTTCTTTATCTCAGAGTTTTGTTTACACTGTCTCGATGTTTTAACAATTTGCGAGCATAAGGAATTACGAAAGGACATTATGGTGCCAAGGTTTGATTCCGGCATTTGTTTTTATAATTTTAAATGACTTTCCGTTCATAATTCCACAGATAAAATATATTCCATGCTCAGGTTGAAATAAAAATAAAAATTCAACTACTTTGTAATTGATCGAAATTTATACTTTAATATAAATGTTTATTTAATAAAATGAACAAGGTTTGAAATACATAAAATTATGAAATCAAATCTTATTACTGTCAAAAAAAAAACAATTATCTTGGCAATTTGTTTCTTGTCGTATTATCTACTTAAAATCCTACAAATTAACTTGTTTATATATAATTATTTATGATAAAACTAATCGCTTATTTGACATGCTATATATACTATAAATAAATTAATCAGAAAAATGAAAGATTCCAATTTTAAATTTGAAACTTATAATTCAAATATTACTTCCTGACTGTTCAGCGTCAATATAATTACACAAATCTCATCACATAAACGTACTAATAAAAAAAGATAGCGATATCTAAAATTTAAAAAAAGAACCACTATAAATAATAACGTACTAAATTTAACTAGAACCTCGTTTAAAAAAATAGTTATCAGCCAGTTATCTATACCTGCTAATATTAATATTTATAAACGCAAAAGTGACTCTGCTCTGTTTGTCGCTTTTTCACAGACAAACCATTGAACTGATATTTATGTAACAAGCAAACTTGAGTTTTTTATGCTTAACACGACTAATCTTAAAAAAAGCAAGCAAAGCCGCGGGCTACTAGTGTATATAGTGAACCGGCTAAGTGCATTATCGGTTTATCGGTAATGTCAATCGAATTTTGGACATTTATGATAAAATTTGATAATGGTAATAAAATAAATACGTAACAAAATAATTTAAACTTAGGTATGACTAACGTCTCAATCTACAATGTGCTATCTAAATATATATTTTTTTAATATTTCAAGTCCAAGTATTGAAACATACAGCCGATTGGATCGTAAAAAATTATTAAGGTTATCATTGCCATTAAGAAATCGTAAACTCGGAAATCGATAAAGTGTTTCTCCTATTTTCATATCGAGAAATTACTTCTTACCTCAGGAAACTTACTTTGGTCCGCAAACGCAGACATTACACAAGGTTTTTACATGACATTATTTTTCAAGTTTATATAACTTCTTTTAGCGTGTTATGCAAAAAATAGTAAGATTTTTTTTTAAATTCGCGTGTACAGGGTGATGTGAAAACTGTATAATGAAGCTCCATAAACCAACAATTACGCGTCAAGACGCTCGAAATAGAAAAATTTACACCTTATCTAATTTTACAATGTTTATTTTAATATAAATAAATAAATTCGTGTATGTTTGAATTTGTGAGTGATAAAATAAGAGTGGTGAAAAAGACAAAATACAATTATTAATATAATTACTATTTTATTAATAATAATAAGTAGATTATTATTATTTAATTTGCTTGTAATAAAAATATTTTTAAAATACGCCGAAGAATCGGAATTTCTCACGCGCGCACATTTTTTATACTCTTTCGTTCTGTGGTTTGTGATTCGGAAAAAAGCAATAATATACATTAATAAAAAGGCTAACATGACAAAGCAATAGAAAAATTAATAATACGCTATAATAAGACATAAACTAACAAATACAAAAATTAAATACATAAGATATTATATAGGTATCTAAACAACTGTTATAATTATTTAATAAAATAATTTCACAGATGATAAAAATCATTAATTCACAATAAAAGAAACAGTGATAATTCTTCGAACAATTCTTTGCTGACAAAATAATATTTGTCTTGTGTAAGAAGCGAACATACAAGTTTGTGGTCATTGTGAACATATTGAACCGTCATGGCGTATACAGGAGCAATACTTCTTATGGTCATCGTGGCAGTAAGTATATGTATATATATCTTGTATATATAGATAAAAAGGTGAAGACGAAACAGTTCAGTATATTTTTCTCCACCATTTGTATAATTATCTTATTCTCTTTATATTTGCTACTAGCTGTACCCTCGACCTTGAATTTAATTAGAAAAGGTTGAATTTAACAAAAAAAAATAATATTATTGTAGCTTAAATTACTCCTTATTGTATTAGTTATCTGGCAATGAAAGTCCTGTTAAAATCAGTCCAGCCGTTCCAGAGATTAGATTGACAAAATATATAAAAAAATGTTATTTTGATATATGTTCCATTTATACATACATATGATGAGTCAGTTCAATTTTATTATAATATGTTCCTATAGATTATTGAAATTTAATGTTATTAATATAACAAAACGTGTACAGTAATGAAATTTTAGTTGAATTAAAACGATTTGGTGAAACTATTATAAAATTTTATATAATTCTATTTGTTTGAACATAATAGACTTCGAAAGTATTAAGGTGATCAACGTGAATACCTATCAACAATTATTTAATTGTATTAGTTTAAGGTATATTGTTGTAACTCACCGCTAGATGGCGCAGTCATTAATGCTGCTTACTTCTGTCATAAAGATCGTGGGATTGATCCTGCACATGACGAATATTTTACTTAAATAATCGTGCATCGGATTTTTCTCATTTTTTATTTTTGACATTTTTAAAAAAAGAATCTTAATTATCGATACAGATTATAAATGCGTTTTTGGTATTTGAATTAATTAATTTAAAAATAAATTTTACACTGAGATAAAACAGTTTAATGTTGAAAAAAATTTATACTTAAAATTTGAAGTGAAAGTAACTCTGTCCGTCGCTCTTTCACAACCAAAACAATTAACCAGATTTGATCAAATTTGGGTCGAGATGGCCCAGTGGTTAGAACGCGTGCATCTTAACCGATGATTGTTGATTCAAACCCAGGCAAGCATCGCTGATTCATGTGCTTAATTTGTCTTTATAATTCATCTCGTGTTCAGCGGTGAAGGAAAACATCGTGAGGAAGCCTGCATGTGACAAATTTCATAGAAATTCTGCCACATGTGTATTCCACCAACCCGCATTGGAACAGCGAGGTGGAATATGTTCCAAACCTTCTCCTCAAAGGGAGAGGTGGCCTTTGGCCAGCATTGGGAATTTACAGGCTGTTGGTGTTGGTGTTGATCAAATTTGGTATGAAGCAAATTTGAACTCCAAAGAAGGACATAGGCTTCCTAACACATGACAACCGCCATAAACGCGAGCGAATCCGTGTGCGACAACTAGTATTTCATATATTTAAAGTGAAAGGTTAAAAGTGCAGCTCTATATCCGGTTTATCTACTACACCCGGATCGTGATTGACCCGGCGCCCTGTTTAATTCGAACATAAGGTACTATCAAGTTCGTGAACCGCCGTGTAAAATAAAGCACGCTTAGTACCTTTTAACCTTGTTCCATTATAATTTGATATTGAAACAAGTTGACGTGTTAAAATATTATGCAAATAGTCTTAAACGACAACAGATCGATATCGTGTATATTTATTGTTTAACACTATTTCATTGTTATGTTAACATTAATATACTAGATACCAGATAACCCAATAATGTTTGCAAATTTGCAAGTGGAGTTCTCCCCATGGCACAATTAGCGGCAAATTTGCATTAGTCGATTATCTAGTATCCGGTTTAAAACATAGCTGCAAGATATATTCAGTGTATATAACAGTGAATCAAATCAAATCAAAATACTCTTTATTGTACACCAGTAAATAAATCACACATACACGGTTAGATGAAAGATGTACAAGAGGCGGCCTTATCGCTAACACAGCGATCTCTTCCAGGCAACCTTATGGTAGAGGAAAGCAGATATAGAAAGAGGTGTGGTGAAATTAAAAAAAAAAAACCTTTAAAAAAGGAATTCGTTCGATGTATTTAGAAAATTTTATTACATTACAGTAAAAGTATATAAAAGTTGTGTACTGAGCCAAGGTCCCTAGAGTAAGTTTCAATGAAACGTTTGACAGAAATTCATTCAATAAAGTAAAATAAATGACATTGTATAACATCACTGAACATTGCTCTGATCCCAATGTAAGTAGCTATAGCACTTGTGTTATGGGAAATCAGAAGTAACGACGGTACCACAAACACCCTGACCCAAGACAACATAGCCGATTGTCCGATTCTGCTTAAGTAAAAGAATCAGCCTGTAATTTTCCCACAGCTGGGCTAAAGGCCTCCTCTCATGAATGCACATGTGACAGAATTTCGATGAAAATTTGACAAATGAAGGTTTCCTCACGATGGTCTCCCTCACCGCATAGTACGAGGTGAATTATAAACAGAAATTAAGCACATATTTATATAGTGGTGCTTGCCTGGGTTTGAACCCGAAATCATCGGTTAAGATGCACGCGTTCTAACCGCTGGGCCATCTCAGCTCTTCTAAGTAAATACATTCAGCAATAATTCGTTACGTGTAAATGATAGCAAATTGCAATCGTGTCTAGACGCTCAATTTTAAATCATTGTGGTCACCTAGTGTTGATTAGAAAATTTGTGAACGTCATAACGTATTCGTGTTTTGTCAATTTGGGTCAACTGCCTTATTGTATTTGACACCTTTTTTGAACGATCAATAAACATTAATTGTATGCCTTTCTTTTCATTGATATTGATTAAGTCCTATACAACCTATACATACTCACTAAAATAAAAGGCTATCTTTTTTCATTACGATAAATAAGAATGCGATAGCGATAAACTTACTCCTATAGTCCTATAAGTTATTAATATCCTTAATATTTTTATTTTTTTATTAGAATTTTTAACATTAAAATTATGGAAAAAATAAAAAATAAAAATGTTAATATATTTTTATTAAGTTTGGATAGGAACTTGCTATTTCATATCAGATTAATTTAATTATCAAGTATTTTTTAATATATTATCATTCATAAATCAATTTAAACCAATCAGGAATTAATTTTATGTAATAAACAACAAATCAAAACAGTTTTCGTTTTTCAGAAATCCTTCAGTATCAAGAGCATTTTTTACGTGTGTTGCCTCATTTACCGGTCGTAAAGTTTGGCATTGAAATTCTCGACTCATTTTTAGTACCAGGAAATCAACATTATCGTCAAACACCACGCTGGTTATAAAACATATACCCAGTATTATTTTACGAGCCGAATGTCGTTTGTTTTAACTATATTTTTGTGTTTATATTTAATAAAGAATGTTGGCGCCACCTCAATCTCGATATTTACTTTAAAACGGATCTCACGTACGCTCTGCAAATTTTCAATACGTTGCTCTGTACATTTACTTAAAACAACAACAGCCTGTAAATTCCCACTGCTGGGCTAAAGGCCTCTCCCTTTGAAGAAAAGGTTTGAACCTATTTCACCACGCTGATCCAATGCGGGTTGGTGGAATACACATGTGGAAGAATTTCTATGAAATTTGTCACATGCAGGTTTCCTCACGATGTTTTCCTTCACCGCTGAGCACGAGCTGAATTATATTTTAATTATATTAGCGGTGTTTGCCTGAATTTGAACCCGCAATCATCGGTTAAGATGCACGTGTTCTAACCACTGGGCCATCTCGATTCATTTACTTACTTACTGTCCATTTATTTACTATGCAACATTGTTAATTACGTATATAAATTAGAGTTATGTAATATTTCTCCTTTAAGATTACCCGAATGAAAAATTAAAGCCTTATAAAAATAGCTACGCTATATGATATCGAAGAGTGTAGTAATACTTTGTCGACTATCAAATTAATTGAACTAGAATGCTTCTTCACATAAAGTATTGTAATCTGTTAGAATCACGGAATGTGTTAGTAAGGCCTTATTAATTAACTTGTTAAATCTTGACATCAAACTATCTCTTTCTTTGATCAGTAATGTTCAATAGAAGAATAGGCACATTATGTAATAATATACCCTCCATGCAATACGTATTTATTGATGGAATTTAAATTTTTACGAAAACAATACTTAAAAAAGGGCCGTCAGCAATTCTATTGTCTTCGATCTTAGGTCGTTGACCATATACAGTTGATTTATATCACTATAACGACTGTTCTCTTAAAACTCAAGTCTTAAAAAATGTATATTTTTGTATAGCTTATTTTTGTAGCCAATGATATTTTATATAAAACAAATATTACTTTGAGATGGCTTAGTGGGAAGGAAGTATGAATTTTAATCGAAAAAACATCGATAGGAAAGGATACCTTCGTTAAATTTTGGACCATTTACAGTTCCTTATTACGTATAACATTTTATACTATTACTAAATGTAATGTTTCATAATAAATCATTTCAACAAAGAACGTGGCCGTGCACTTATTACATAATTATTCATATTGTTATACTTTACATACTTGCGCTATTTTAATGACTAATATTGTGTTTCATGATAAATACGATGCGACCCAGTTGTCTTCATTCTGTTCTGTGTTTACATAGTCTGTTGTCACATTAAATACTTATTTTGTTTCATTTGTAGAACATACCTAATATAATTATTCAAAAATACTTTATTACATTTTGAATATTAGGCTGTATGCCTGTATGCCTTCTACTTTTCAATGTTGCCAGACTTAAAAATAAAATTATCACAATGCCCTTATTTCTCGAATTATTTAGATATCTGATTGAAGTCGTTTAAAACAAATACATAAAGCTATCACGATTGAAGTCTTCCAGAAATGTCCTTCGTGTAATTAGACGGACACGAACCAACTGCCGCCGAGATTCTCTCGAACAATTTGACGTATCGATGAATATTTGAAGCTACATGACGCTGAATCCAGACTGCGGAATTACATCCGAACCGAGGGAGTCGCGGAGCTTGTAAATTTATAATACAAGCCGAGTGAACCTCATCGTATATGATAATGGAAAGTCAACGACTGGTCTAGTTGCACTAATAAATGAAACTTCGTTGTAATTTATAATAGCCCGGCTATTGTTTTAATTATATGATTTGTCGCGTGCCGTTCTATATTTCAGCGAGCTTGTGATTTCGTTTCCATTGTACATTAAAGACTATATATCGCTAAAGTGACACATTGTTCTTTGTTATGTATGCATTAAATTGCATGCCCTAAACGTTTCGACCTTGCTCAAGCTCAGCTCTGCCATAAACGACAAACAATTGAAAGTAATAAAGGCGTACGTAGGCACGTCTAATAAACCAGCTGATTCCTCGTGAAAATAGCTCATTGAAGTTTCGCGCTTTTAAGGAAAACGATGATTCAACGACTATTCTTAGAAATGAATCAGCAAATGTTTAAGTGTCATTGAGACCTAAATAAATTGTAAGGAAGTTAAAAGTAACTTCGACGGACAATGGCTGGACTTTTGTGTCAGTGTCTTGGAAAAGGGGTATTTGATTTGCGCATTCAATTGTTTTTTAAAAGAAAGCTGAATAAAAATATATGCATTAACTGAAAATCGTTCTATATTTATATTTTGAGATCCAATGTGGTCCAGTGGACAAACCAACTGCAACTGAAACCACTGGTGGTATTTCACGCACTTAATTTGTGCTTATAGTTCATCACGTGTTTGACTGTGAAACCTGATGTGAGCTGAAACCCATCATTGAAACATTTGCAAGCTTATTTTCATAGATTAAAAATAATGTTCCTAAGATTTCTTAAGATAACAGTAACTTTCTATCATCATTAAACAGTATTTTAACATTAAAAGCGTCAAGCTCATTTTATGCGTAAAGTGTTGCGTTGATTTCTATTTTATATAATCTATAAAAGATTATAGTCTATACTTTTATCAACCGCAAGTGATTATATGCTGTATAAAATAGAAATTTACATAGAAGTGAAATTTTAGAGGTATAATTTAGTTATTTCTACGATAAAAAAACTGGATCTCTGGTTTAGTGGAAGACCATATAGGTAGCAAACGTAACCACTCAATACCTTCTATTATCAATTTTTATGACAGCGTATCCTAAACTCCTGGATGGGACACAGTAGTTTCTCTTTTAATTAATTCTCAGCTGCTGTTTACATTCTACTTAGTCGAGAAGTGTTTAGTCTCTGATCGAACACAATCAAAAATCAAAATAAACTTTATTCAAGTAGGCTTTTACAATCACTATTAAATCGTCATTTTACAATTAAATGAAGCTACCACCGGTTCGGTAAGTAGATTCTACTGAGAAGAACCGGCAATATACTCAGTAGTTACTCTTTTTCCACATTTAAAAATACAAAGTCAAGTTAGTTAAATACAATTATTAAAATTAATATATCCTGCTTGGAAGTCATTAGGTATTAACTCCATTCTTTTTATCATCTATAAAATCTTGTTAGACTATAAGACTAGGGTTATAGGGAGTGTTCTAAAGCTTACAAGCGAACATGTGTTGTATGTAGTCTTTGAAATAAGCTGATGTAGCTAAAATACTGTTATTATTGTAACTATCCATAGCATGTATTCCAGTTTGTGTCAGTATAATTAAAGGTAAAAAAGACGTATCATCATAGAATCCACGATTGAAACGCATTAAAACTGCTCTTTTAGACCTACACGTGGGTGGTAAGCACTTACCATGAAGTTTATTTGTTTTTCTAATACATTAAAAAAATAAGAGTGTCACTATCATAAGATCTCGGCATAAATATTTGAAACGTTTAAATACTCTGTTCGAAGTGTAACGAGTGGGTTTTATACGGGGGCGTATCGTTTGGCTCCCTGTAACCCAGATGCCTTCGTTTCATTAACTTGTTTTACGATCTGACACTTAATATTGACCTACCCTTCATAGTGATGTTGATTGGAATCTCGCATCAATCGACAAGAATAGCTCGGAACTGTCACACTTTGATCGTAAACATTTTTTTATGTTATGTCGGCTATCTAATTAAAGGGAACTTTTTTTTTGTTTTTTTTTATAGACATTGGTCTTATAATGAACTTGACACCATTGGCAAGATAACATCTTGGCTTCTCTAGACAACTTAAGGTGAAATTAAAGTAGTGATTGGGTTGAGGTTCACAAAATATGTTGAAAGTGCTTGTCTACTTTTTTTACTAGAAAATTAATTACATCGACAAAACTTAAATTTACGATTCCATTACTGTAACTGATGGATATGATATTTGGTATAGAACTACATGACATGGATTTGAAAATAGTGGTGAGCAATAGAAAATCACCATAATAAACATAGTTTTGATTATTAAATATATTTACTTTAGCTTTTATATTTTTAACATGTATAATACAGTAAAGAACGGCGGTAGAAAGATTGCATGATGTCATAAATAGTACATGGTGATAGGTCTTTGTATAAAGCCGTTTTGGAAGGTAAAAACCATCATATATTCTACCACCAAACTTAGCATTGTTGTGTATTAAGATAAGTTTTGTATCATATTCCACCATGCTACTCCGATGCGGGTTGATGGATACACCTGGTGCAGAATTTTGTTGAAATTACCCACATGTAGGTTTCCTCACTATGTTTTCCTTCACCACTCACGAGATGAATTATTAATTAAATTAAATATATAGAAATTCAGTGGTGTCTGCCTGGGCTTGGCCAATAATCATCAGCTATGATGCATGTGTTCTCACCATTGGGCGATCTCGGCACCATTGGTTATGTCAAATTTCATAATGTCAAGGAGTCGGGAACATCTAATAGCTAAAGGGAATCCAAGCCTGCAATATTGTAATGCGATGCTCCATTGTTCTAATGCCCTGTGTCAGCGGAACACGCCGTTTACGTGCCGTTAAGTCTTGCGACACTTCTCTTCCTCGGCTGATATCATGCTCCTGTAAAATATCGTTACACAAATTATCGCGTTACTATGCCCTTTTCTGATGTTGTTCCTTAAATTATATAATTGTTCTCGTATATATACATATATATTATGGTATAGGTTGGCGGACGAGCATATGGGCCACCTATAAGTGGTCACTATCACCCATAGACAATGACGCTGTAAGAAATGTTTACTATTCTTTACATTGTCAATGTGCCACCATATCTTCTTTTGTATGAGTGCGTTATACGTGAACGCCGTCATGAAGTCATTGTATTGACTAAACATAATATTTATTTACATGTAAATTATAAATTCCAAAGAATTTTTTTTTAATTATTACATCGTTACGGGAAATAATACAAAACCTTGGCCAGCCATTTCGATTTAAGTATTAAACAGACAGAAAAACAGAGATTTATTAAACTTAGTAAATGTAACAGAAAATGTAATCTGTTAATTTCTGATTAAGCAAAATGTACGCAAGATTTTATATTTTAATGATCACTTGACCATAAATTTAACAACAGACATATGTTCTATGTGATCAGAGTCCCGGCATATAAACTGTGTAGCCATTATTTCTGGTTTTAATGATTACAAATCGAATTGTCCAATAGTTTTGGCATCAGGCTAGTTGTAGCGCGCAATCTGCCAATTAGACAAAGGTAAATGACCTAATGGTCTAATTGAGCCAATAAATGAAAGTCTTTTCAGCAGTTTAATTATAGCAGATACTGCACCTGCTACTAACTTGACCATGACTTTCTTTGCGTAGACTTAATTGTTAGGTATTGTTTTGTTAACTGTACACGTTCTTATTTAGTGATTTAAGTCGTAACTAGGGTTTTATCAAAAAATATTGAGTAGTTAATTTTATTGTTCACATTGTGTTGCAGTCACATGTTACAAATTACAAACGTTTTTTTTTTCATTAAAACAAACAATCTTAATATTATAAAAAAATAGGTACGTTACAATAATTTTTCACTATTACAAATATAGGCTCAACAAATAAACACACTTAATTAAAAAAAAGGAACTCTTTCTGAATTCCTTTTTTAATTAATCGATTTTACATTACCAAAATATTTTAAAATGTATATTTATTAAAAATATAGATATTGAAGCAAATCAGAATCTAAAACAACCGATGTTATCAGCGCATTTGATATTATTTGTTCAAGAATGTAATAAAACTAAAACCAAAACGATGCCTTGTACGTTTGCGTAATAAAAAAATCTTTCGCATTTAGGTAACGATTAATTTGTTTCCAGTGCCGTTCGATACGAGATTTAGACGTCGTTATCTTGTATTCGGCTCATAAAATTGACATTACTATCAACTAATGTTCCACACGCATTAGTGTCACAGTGAATGTTATGCAATGACGTAATCATTGCCATATGCATCTTGCTATTGACTTTGTATACACATGTTTTTGTCACACGATTCTTAAATTTAAATAGGATTTAATAATTTCAAATTCGAATTAATTCGAAATTTCAAAATCTTTCTAGTATTTTAAATTCTGATGATTTATTTATGTACTGCATCCATTTGACTGTAGTCAGAGCTCTTAGGTTATAAAGACTCTGCCACCCATGGGATCTAATTACCTATATATGTACCGTGTACCTATAATTACACTGGTTCGTTGGCTCATGTGTAGCGGCAGAATACTGACATTTGTATCCACCAAGACTGGTTTGAACCAAGTTTACCACAAGCATAAAGCCTACTAAAATCAAATCATGCATTTACATATATTTCCACATTCTTAAATAGACAAAATAACACCAGACTCTACAGCCCTAAACTAAATAATAATAATGTTCTTCTCTTTACTGATTAAATAACAATATGAATACATATCCTCAATGATAAACCTTAACACATTTATTTTTAATTCAATTTATATTCGTTTATTACAAAATATACCCCTCAGTTACTATTAAGTATAAAACACTAACTTTCTTTATTATTTAAACTAGAAATACATGTATTTTACGATTGTTAAGTAATCAGAATAACTTAATTATTTTATAGATAGGTACTGTTAGCTGTGATTGAATTGGAACGCATAATTAGATATAATTAAGTAGGCTTTGAAACCGATTATCTTTATACTATAATTGATTATTAAGATGTTTACGTATTCTTGCTTATTAGCTTAGCAATTGAACAAATTATAAACTGGTTAACAGTTGTAACTTTAAGTGTGCACCTTATTATTTATTTTATTATACTGTGTGAAAAAATATGGGCGGTATTACGTGGGGTATATAAAATATTGTACTAACCTTTTACAGACTTTTAAAAAGTACTAGGTTAGTGAGGTAGTTCTTATATTTTTTGGAACGGATAGAATTTTTTTTGTTAAGGATGTTAGTATCAATTTTTGTATTAGGTTCAGCACGGGTCTATTGTCCTTTTTCATATGAAACGACTCGATCAAATCGTTTTTTTTTTCGCTCGATCTCGGAATTATATATGCTCATTTTAATCTGTGATGATGTACTGTTAGATCAAAACTCTGTCACCAAGTAATCACTGTTGATCGGCTTTTAACATTTTACATGAGTAAGTAAAATGTAAAAACTTTTTAAAAAAAGAATTAATCAGTGTGAGATTATTATTATTTGTTTTACAAATAAGTAGCTGATATTATGGAATCGAAGTTTACTTGATTGTACGTATTCGATTATCACGTGTTATTTTCTTAACTAACTTAAGATAATTAGATTATTCTGAAGAAATTGTATCTTTACTCATCTTATTACAATAGAGTTTAAAATCCAATTAGGGCGACTTTATTTGTGAAAAAAAAGCCGTTATTTGAAAAAGATGTAGGTATTTATTAGGTGTTTTATCTCTGATAATAATGACATTTGTTCGACCCTACTCAAAAAGTAAACGACAATTTGTGTCACTCTATAGTAATAAATATATTCAATGTCGAAAGTAAATTACGGTAATTTTTCACATTCCAAGATCAAAATCAGCCTTTGGAATGCCGAATTTGTGATATACCTACACGAGTACTTAGAATTAATAGCTTGCAAGGTCACTTATGCATTGCGGTTTCTTTCACCTGTCTGTTAATTACTAATTACTTAAAAAGTATATATCAGTAACTCAATTGTATGAAAAATAAAATCAGTATGTGGTTAGAACGCGTGCATGTTAACCGATAATTGCGGGTTCAAACCCAGGCAAGCACCACTAATTATTAATGTGCTTTATTTGTGTTTATAGTTCATCTCGTGCTCGGCGGTGAAGGAAACCTACATGAATCTAATTTTATAGAAATTTTGCCACATGTTTATCTGCCACATGTGTGTGTGTGTGTGTGTATGTTCCGAACCTCCTCCTCAAAAGGAGACGACGCCTTAGCCCAACAGTGGATAATTTACAGGCTGTTGTTTATATCAGTTTTAAATATACTTCTTAACTCGAGTTTCGGTTATCGTATATTAAATATGATTCGTGTATAAATAAATAGTATGTATCCGAACATAAAGTGCTCCTCATAAAACATACATATGTTGCTGTAAATATTACATAGCCAATTCATATCACTCTCGTTATATTGATACCAAAATAACATACTCGTAAATGTTACGTTGATCATAAAAATATGACATAACCCTCAAAACTGTTTCACGTACATATATTCTATAGAAAAAAGTAAATCTTTATAAAAAATAGTTATATTTAAAAAACGTTTACCGATTGATTTATGAAAACGCACATACAAGATTCTAGTATTCGTTTTAAGGTGTTGGTTGTCATGTGTTAGGCAAAAAAGCCCATGTCCTTTCTTGGAGCTCCAGTTTGCTTCATACCAAATTTTATCAAATTCGGTTCAGCGGTTTGGTCGTGAAAGAACGACAAACAGACAGTCAGAGTTACTTTCACATTTATAATATTAATATAGATTCTACCGCAAAACAGTAGTACTTAGTATTGTTGCATTCTGGGCAAGGATAAGTGAGCCAGTGTAACTACAGGCATGGTTACGTTGGTGGCGCATTGGTGATGTAAGGGAGGTTAATATTTCTTAAATTAGCAACGTGGTGGTGCCTCAACAGATAAGTTTGAAATAAGACAATAAAACATATTTTATCTTAATAATATCACAACCATACTAATTCAGATACTTAAATAAACACACGTTCAACTGTGTAACGCTCTACAATTTGGACTTTCATTAGAAGTCACTTCAAATCAGGTTTCGGATATAATATTTCGTTTCCTCTTACTAATTCCTATATATTATGACGAATGAGGAATTCCTATTTTAAAATTGCTATATTTTGTACATTATGAGCGGGTAGAATGCCCTATGAATCATTATCCTAAATTGCGGGCTTAAGAATAGTCAATGCGAGTGTAGTTTAAATTGTAGACATTTGCTACGCCTGCCAATATCATGTTTCAATCATCGCGTCGCCCACAGAGTTACGATTTATTAGACATGCCATTTAATCTTATAAGTGATTATTCTTTTAAAGCCCTTATTGTATCTTTAATAAAAGAAAACTATAGTTTGCCTATCTGATTACAGTTATTTAAAAGGTCAAATACAAAACTTTTTTTGTTTTATATTTTTTTACAACATTAAAGATAATCAATTTTTAATACTTTTTAATTTTATTTTAATCGTAGAAAAAATAGCCTTGTAACATATTATATATAATGTCCATTACGTGAGATTGTAATCAGCGGGTATTAAAAGTGTAAATACATGAATATGTATATCTTATTTAAATTAAATTGATCAATTAGTCACATATAGACCACTTAGCCATTAATCTTACGACGTAAGGTAAGAGTTTTGGAATCTTTCGATCTTTAAAGATTTTTATGATATATTAAAAATCACTTTACATAATACTTGTACTTATATTATAAAAAAGGTGGAAAATTTGTGTATTTTCATGTAGTGTAATCCCTAAACTAATAATCCAAATTATTTTATTTTCACTTGTAGAAAGCTCCAATATTCCAAAAAAAAAATTGTGTGTAAATTTTACATAAATATTCATTTTGTTTATTAAATCTTATACCCGTGCGAAACCAGGGCAGATTGCGAGAAATAAATATCTTTAAAATTTATTAAGTTTTGTAAATTGTCTACCGATATTTATTAATCCGATTTTAGTATGTACGATTTACTCAAAGTTGTTATATTAAAGTATGAGGTAAGATATAAAAGGATTTAAACAAAATATAAAATTGTGTACATATTAAATATTTCTATTGAAGTCAAAGAAGAATATCAGAAACCTTATAGGATATCATAACAGTCTCTCAATCTTATATATGTATTTACTAAGATCAAATAAGAATTGAAATTACCGCTCAATAAGTTAATCAGAGCTTAAAAAACGAGTCCCATATGACATACATATTCATATTCCAATCGAAGTAGGAAAAGATAAACAAGACATATATATATATATTGTCTATATTGTCATGCAGTTTGCTAATAACTCAGCAATATTGTGCATTACATACAGTTTATTATTAATATATCTTTATTTATAATTCAATGCTGTTACACGTAACTACGTATTCCCACTTTAATTTCACTTTCAAAATTCCGATAACAGTTTTGTTACCGTTGAAATCACAATTTCGCAAATCTATAGTGAATATAATAGATTAATAAAGCTCACGACCAATCGCATCAATTTACTATCAAATATTATTTATTTAGCTTTTTTCATGGTGGTGTCATAGTTGGAAGAGAGAATAGATGGTCGACAGTCGAGCGTGATTGAGTAACCTGTAACAACAACAACAACAACAACAACAACACCCTTAGAGGTTTGGAACATATTTCACCACACTGTCCCAATGCGGGTTGGTGGAATACACATGTGGCAGAATTTCTATGAAATTGTCACATGCAGGTTTCCTCACGATGTTTTCCTTCACCGCCGAGTACGAGATGAATTATAAAGATAAATTAAGCACACGATTCAGCGGTTCTTGCCTGGGTTAGAACCCGCAATCATCGGTTAAGACGCGCGTTCTAACCACTGAGCCATCTCGACTCTTAACCTGTAACATCCCAACATATCTTATATTTATAAAGTTCGACTTATAACTCGCATATGGATAAAATACAACACGAGAACACTTATTGCTATATTACTGTAATTACTGCGCGATGCCGGCGGTCTCCCGACGACATCCGTGTAATATGCTGACGTGTTAATCCTTACTTTGCGTTGCTGTTCGTAGATCATCTCATGGGAGTGACCATGGCGAATATAATTTTGCGTAAAATGAAGAGCGTCGTCTATTTTTAATCGCTATTTAAAGATCATTCTGGAATAGGTTTTAAAGAGATTCAAAATTAAATCTACAAATGATCCATTTAGGTTTATCACGTACAATTATTAAATTTCTTGAATAATTACGAATATTCAAAATTTATTTGTAATAAAATTTTATTTTGTTTATAGTTTTGTGAGAATATAACAGTTTATTTTTTTTGGAAATTATGATTTGCATGGTATTTACGCAAGGAACAAACATAGAGTTACCAAATTAGTCATTATTTGGTGGCACAGTGTATACGTTTAACAAACAGCTAGAATCCCATTCAAATTTTTTCTATTATTAACTTAAGAAAACCGTTAAAGCTTTATATGTTAAAGGTCATATTATAGAATTAACGATTGACGGATAAGAGCACGTATTGGGAATGAAACGATCGCCATACTATAAACAAATTATTGAACAAAAAAAGGTCTTTCCTCGGCAGGTTTGAGATGTTTCTTTCCGAATTGTATTTTGATAATCAGTAAAAAAGTGCAATGCTTTGTGTGCAATGTTTCAGTAAAAAATTGCAACTACAAAGATAACTATTATTTTTATACTATGATCATATTTTTTAAACTAACCTTAAATAAACAATTTCCTTTTTAATATCAATGATGATGCGAAGATAATATTATATTAAACAGTAATATCTATCTGCTATTAATATCTGTATTACTTGTTCGTAGGTGGTAGGCCGCGAGGATGTGCTGGCGACGACGGCTAACCGCGACATGCAATGCGGTCGACGTCTCGTGTCCGGACTTTTCTCTCGGCCTCGCCTGCCCCTGGGCTACTCTTACGTGACGACCATCCCGCGTGGCGCCTGCAGACTCAACGTCTCAGAAATCGTCACCAGCGAGAATTACATCGGTAACACATTCTTCACACTTTAATTCACGTTTTGTTTTATATCAGATAAGCCGACTGACACGAGACCTTTAAAGTTCTTGCTCCATAACGTTTATCTTAAATATCTATCTCCCTATTATTATGTACTTAGATGCAAATGTTAATTCCCCTATAACCAGGTGCGCAAGATAGATAACAAGTGTCAATAAAATGCAGCCCAAGTACTGACACAGTATGTTGAAATATCAATGATTAGGTCATGACAAATTAATGAAGAAAATCATTACAAATTAGGTCAAATTTAAAGAAATAATTTCATAGACTCGAGGTAGGTTTGATTGAACTCGGTCATACTAGTTCAATTGTAGATATACTTAGTAGTAAATTAGCAATGAGCAGATGTTGGATCCAAGGCCGTTTATTAAAGCTTTCGGTCACAATAGTGCCAGCCAATATGTATCAATTTTTATTAAAGTTATTTGGTTCTCGAATATTGGGTCAATCGAGATTTTAATAGAGAGATGAAGAGCACGCTAGTGCAAAGATCGATGTCGAATCGATTTATAGGAATTGCACGCGTTCAGTGCGCTTGCGCATCGCTTCAATAGAAGCGCCTACGCCGCAAATTGTGAGATAAATGGAGATAGCCGCCGTTACAATTGGCGAGTAATTATTTGCATGACGCACTGCCAATGCTCGAGGATACCAATTCGCTGATTGTTCCGTAAACACTAAGACCAATACCGGTGCATTTAACGTATTTACTATATGATAAAATATTTGAAACGTACCATAAGCGTCTCAATTACACAAAAAACATAGAGAGATTAAATTACTTAACATATTGTTACTATATTTTATACGTTTTTTTTTTTTGCTTTTAGCACTAAGAGTATCAAATGGCTCGTACATCATGAATGGCGAATTTGCTGTCAGCGCTCCAGGCACATATGAAGCAGCTGGTGCACGATTTATTTACTCTAGATCTTCTGGTCTGGACAAAATATTTGCGATGGGACCTATTCACCACCCTGTTGATATTATGGTAACAGATAATCCAATCAATAATAAAATATTTCATATTTTGAACACAGTATTAAAAGTAATTTTGTTTCTAGGTCCTATATACTCAACCAAATCCGAACATAAAATACGAATACCTTACGGATTCATTGCCAGATGAAACTAGTAACGATATTCCAACTTCGAACACTGAACCTGAGCAAACTCATCATCAAATTCAAAGGCACCATAGACATCACAATGCCGAATCCCACACGAGAGCCTTAGAAAAATCCGGTCCATCCCTTTCGAAGCAACCAGATTTTAGCTCTGTTGAAAATCAGTATCAATTGGACACCAACGTCATTGGTGACAGGAAGTTTGTATGGAAAATTGTGTCATACACGCAATGCTCGAGAACTTGCGGAGGTGGTCTTCAAATTGGAAAGTTTAAATGTGTTGAGCTCGATGGTAAAGAAGATCGTGAAGTGTCCCCAGCTCATTGCACTGGAACGCCACCTTCTTCGAGACGTAGGCGATGTGGAGTGGCTCCTTGTCCCCCTAGATGGAGGGCTGCTGCATGGGGACCATGTCCAGTCTGTGGTCCAGCTCATCGTACTAGAATAGTTGGATGTGTCCAAGACCATGCTCGAGGTATTACAAAGGTTTGTAGATCAAAATAATAAATATGAATCGCACAGTTTATGACTTACGTTTGAATTACCAAACAATAATTTTACAGATTAGTGACCAAAAATGTCCGTTACCTATGCCGCCAAGTGAAGAAGCTTGTGAAATTCCTAACTGTGATGGAAAACCTGCCTCAGAAGTCTCGCCGCGACTTGATGCAAGGCGACAAGTTCGTCCTAATGATCGAGTTGACACATTCCGTGAAGGTCCCGTAATATCACTCGCTTCTAACGTATCGGATAATGAAATCAGCCTCACGCATGAACCCAAGTACAGCTTCACTGCTGCTGGAGGTTGGCTTTATACGGAATGGTCTGAGGTAAATATGGTTCATGTAGTACCATCGAAGTAACTTTGTTGGCATTTAGTAACTCTGGTTATTTTTTGCAGTGCGTAGGCTGGTGTGTAGGAGGTGGAGTGCAGTCTCGTGCTGTCCGCTGCGCAGAACCTGATGGCTGTTCAGCTCACCGAGCTCCCCATATTTCTCAGACATGTTCCTTAAGAAAACAGTGTGACGCGCAATGGTTTACTGGTTAATATAAAATCTTATACCAAGTTTTTATCTAAATTTAATAAAATTGGAGTGTCTGTTTGTAATATTAAAATAGCCCTTTTTTATTCAATGCATATGTACATATGTATACACGGTACAAGTACCAAAATAACATTTTTTACATTTTTTTTCCGTCTGTTTGTCTGTCTGTTTTTTCCGGTTAATCTCTTGAACGGCTGGACCGATCTTGACGGAACTTTCACAGGCTGATAACTGATATAATGAGTAACTTAGGCTACAATTTTTTTTTGTTATATTCAAACGCGTACAAGGTCGGGGCTCAGCTAGTTAAATATAAGACTCGAGCGTATAAATAATGTCAATTTTACTCCAGGTGACTGGTCAGCATGCTCAGCGGGTTGTGGTGGCAGACAGATTAGAGGAGTGATTTGTATCGGTGGTAACGGCAGACGGCTTCGTGATAACTTGTGTAAAACGCCCAAACCTGAATCAGAGCGAGCGTGTGGAGGGAATTGTGCTCCCTCTTGGTATCTCAGTGATTGGGGAGAGGTAAGTACAATTAGAAACCAACATTTATTACCAGTATGAGAGCGTTGTGCACCCAGCATAATTGTGCTCGTACATAAAACACATACATATTTATATTAACATTTAAACAATATACATATACAATTTAAAAATTGCATCATTTAATTTATTTTTTAGAATGCCACATGCTTTGAAGGAACAAAATATTTTCGATGATCATTTTTTTTGACAATATTTTACTCAGAATCTTAGAATACAGCTAGAGAAGTGCTAATACAAAATCAATAAATAATTTTCCTTTTTTTCAATACGTCAATAATGTATTAGGTATTATCTTTTGTAGTATTAACAGTCAGGAACACGCCAACGAGAATTGAATTCGCCTTTGATTTAAATTTCTACACGCTCCATTTACCGTTTGTATGATATCGAGTTGAATATTCAAATTCATAAAAGTATCTATTGATATTATGCTAGATCAGTTATTTAGCTAGATCGACATTTGAATTAAAATTACCATTCCTCCATTTTATTGTTTTATTACAATTCACATCCGAACCAACGTATCATCACCCACGCACGGAATAATGTACATTATTATAATTGTAGCACTAAGTACGCCCCGTTGTGACTTTTACAGTGTATCTGATCAGAAAGAACCACATACGTAATTTCTAGAAAATACTTATTTTGCGAATAGTAAGAACGATATAAGTGACACGATAATGAACTTTACTCAGTGCACCGGTCCCTGCGAAGCCGGCATCCAGACGCGCACGGTGTGGTGCGCGCGCGGCGGCGCGGAGGGCGCGGGCGGCGCGGCGCGCGACGCGGACTGCGCCGGCGCGCGCCCGCCCGCGCGGCGCTCGTGCGTGCCCGCGCGCTGCACCACGCGCCCCGTCGTCAAGCCCGCCGTCAGCGTCGTGGCTGCAGGTACGAATTAACCTAGATGTGTCATTATATAGAGTCGAGATGGTCCAGTGGTTAGAACCCGTGCATCTTAACCGATGATTGTGGGTTCAAACCCATTACTTGCTTAATTTGTCTTTATAATTCGTCTTGTGCTCAGCTGTGAAGAAAAACATCGTGAGGAAACCTGCATGTGACAAATTTCATATAAATTCTGCCACATGTGTATTCCACCAACCCGCATGGGAACAGCGTGGTGGAATATGTTCCAAAAACCTTCTCCTCAAAGGGAGAGAAGGCCTTTAGCCCAGAAATTAGTATTTACAGGCTTTTGTTTTTGTTGTTGTTGTTGTTGTATCATTATAATGAATTTATAGCAGCTTAGCCTTAAAAAAAATACTATCATAATGACTATTCCCGCCGATCAATATTCACATGTTCTGTAAAAGTCAATGCATATTGCATTAATATATAATTATAAAAATGTCGACTAAAGTGCTTTTTGAAACTGATTCTAATGAATGAGAACTTGTATCTACAAATTCTAGGTAGTAGTCACATCAACGTACGTACGTCATTTGCTTTTTTCCTGCATCCATTATTACTACAAGCAATTGAAAAAAAACGCATACAACGTAAGAATACTAGACGGTTTTTAAAGTTGTACTGTGTATGTAAAGGGAGTGCTGTTGTTTGAGCATTTTGCAAGTGTTTTACCAATTCCTACCTTTTCAATTTTCCGGGAATAAAAGAAACCTATATCCAATTCCAGACATTCCAGATTTCAATCAATCTATCTGGGGTGATTAAGTAAGAAAAACCCACCCATCCAAACGTTCGCATCATTTGTTGACAGCTCGCTTTATCTCTCACGAATGGAAAAATATAAATTTCTATTCCAGATCCACAGCAACGTGTGACGCGACACCAAAGCCAAAACACACAGAACGTCAGAGAACGCTCATTTAGCAAAGGTAACTTTAATTGCTATAATAATTAAAATAAAACTAAAATAAACAAAAATATAGATGTCAAGTATTGAATGAATAGGACTGCGTCACAGTTTCATCGCTGTAAAATTTTGTGTTAAAATAAATATACAAACAAATTAGGCCGTAACGTATGTATATCTCTTTGTACAAAACTTTTTTTTTACATTAGACAAAATTACATGAAGTTATATTTGATAAGAGCATTTACATATTTATTTTTTAACCTGTCAGAATGAAAACTTGTGTGTCGTTTTTGAAAATATAGCAGTTATATTTGGTCAATAAAAATTGAATTATTAATAGTAAAATAATTAACGAAATAGTAAAACCGTCTTTATTTAAAGTATGGATTTGATTCTTTTATTAAGCATATGTTACGTCTACAACGATAAATGTATGGAAATTTCTATTCAAATTTTATATAGCATAGCTTAATATAAAATTTTCAGCTTAAAAAGGTTCTAAAGCGCCTGAAATCTTTCTAAATTATTACGGATCAGGATTCCGTGGTCTTATGACAGTTCACACTTCATTTAACTATTCTACGACACTAACCTAGTCCCTAAATCCACTTATATATTATTATTATAATCATACAATATATGTGCACAGGAGCATGTGTGGACAAGCTCAGCAACTGCGCGCTGGCGGTGCAGGCGCGTCTCTGCCACTACCACTATTATGGCGATAACTGCTGCCATTCTTGCCATGGTCGGTAAACGGCAATCAACCACGGTGAGTTCTAAACATTTAACAAATATAACGGGAATTTATCGATATTATACTATTCCAAATTTAAATAGATTTTCAAATATGGAATGTTATTAATAAATCGAATGGATTTTTTATTTTTTTATTTTATCTGGCTAATTTGTTTTTTTTTTTTATTACAGGTATTGTTAGAAGCAAAGGAGTTACGACTCATAGTATTGTGATACAAATGAACTTAAAGTGAACATACCTACATACATACAAACAATACGTATGTGTATAAAGTTTTTGTTCACTTTCGGTAATTAAATAAAAAATGTAATTAACTACATTATGAAAATAGCTTTTTAACTCAAAAATTATTAAATATAAGAATTTTCACTATACATAAGGCTAATGAACTTTTCCTCTTATCAATTTAATAGTAAATAATAATATATTTCAATATATCTAAATATATTTTTATCAATAATAATAAATAGAAGTTCATTTGTCGAGAATCGTTTGTATTTCTATAAGGTAGGAATTAATTTTATGATCTCCAGAATTTAGACGTATTATGGTATTTGCCTGTCGTGACATGAATATTTAGAAATAATCTGGGTAGGATAGCACACCTATACACTACCGCAAAACAGCAATACTTAATATTGTTCCGTTAAGGTTTGAGGCGGTGGCCTTTACGCAAATGACATAACATTTCAGTGCCCAAGATTGGTGCCGTACTGGATAAATAATGGATAGTTAATTCTTACTTCTACCGAACTGTTTTCAATATAAATAAATCATTAAAAAATTATAATAATATACAACTGTCACTAAAGGTAAATACCATTGTAAGAGAATGTAATACATAAACATATATTTTATTTATATAACGTTAAAGCATATTATTCCTTGATCACAATTGTATAAGCTTGCCTCTGTCGTTTTGCTGACTTCTGAAATATATTATAATGAGATTCTACAAATGTATTATAAAATATATTTAGTTAACCATTCAAACTATATCATAGATTAGTCATTAAATTTAATATACGATTTAGCTTAGGGTTTTATAGTATTCATTATAAATTTAAAAAAAATATGTTTCTAAATATAATTAAGGAACAATAACATTGTGTTCATTATTTATTGATACTGAATGTGTGAACAAAGAAATGGACGCTTAAGGCGGCGCCACACATGATTAATTGTATAAGTGACCATCAAATGTCACCGAGGTTTTATTTTTATTAAGTACGCATTAAATAAAAATGAAATAGAAAAATCAATGTGCACTACGCTTAAGAGATGTTATGAAGTTTTATATACAGATCATATTCTTAATTTGAAATATACAGTAAAAAAAAACATTCTGAACCAATTGTCTACGTGTGGAGCTGCCCTTATAGCAAATTTCATGTAAATATTTACATTATTTTGTATAGCGCATTTATTTACCGGCTGTAAGTATTTATGTTATAGGTAACAAACACAATAATTTATACCGTACCATCACAATTATGTTTATTTTTAAATTGGTTTTACTAATGTAACGGCATTTCTGTCTGTACTAATATCGCGTATAACAACGTACAAAAATATTAAGCTTTAAACACCGAATTTTGTTTTATTTTCCTTTACCTTTAAATTATTACCTTTTTAATTTTTACATAACAGATATTTTTAAAATTTACGTCATGTAGTCGTATTACGCACATTACCTGCTCCAAAAATATTAAAATATAGATGTATAGATGCAATTTGAACATCTTAAATATTAAGTCAATAATAGTATATTTCTTTACTATAGACATATTGACAAAATATATATTTTATTTAAATAATAACATAGACTATATTGTGTTGACTGAGTTAAGATATTTAATAAGAGATTTAAATAATGAGGTACTTAGTAATACTTTAGAATCGCTGAAAAAACGACATTTTTTTGGGAATGAAGCAGACACTACCGTAAAAAGGTGACCACTTACCATCAGGTGGTGGTGTAAACCCATATGCTCGTCCGCCAACCTATACCATAAAAAATACAGTGGAGTATTTAAAAAAAAAACCGTAAAGCTCGTTGGTTAAAAAACTAGGTAGATATTTTGCTTTACGTATAAATGGCTCACCTCAAATTAATAAATAAATAAATGTCTGTCTCTTGTGTCTTACATATATACGTAAAAACGAATGTCCCATCAATAATGTCTACAAACAAATTCCAATAATATGTTCCCATCGTCTACTGAGGATAGATTTGATTATTTTAAATTTATAGGCATACTAAATAGTCCACCAGAGTATAAGTTACCATCAACACCCGTAAGACTTGGCACGGGGAACAATATTCAATATACCTTACCATGAGATGGTAAGCCTTGTGTCCTTAAAGTTACGCTGGCTCACTCACCCTTAAAATCAGAAAATTACGACAGTAACTGTTTGACTGTCAAATACGTTATAAGTTTAAGGTTGCACTCAGACGGGATTCTTCAAACTCCTTTCACCAAGTAAATAATTTTATCTAATATGTATATTATTTTTTACAAATATACTGATTGTAAACTAAACATGAATGTTTGCTGCATTTTGAATACAAATATAGGAAATCGGTGATGACATCACTTCAATGAGTAAATTATTTGAAAATAAACAATATTAGCAGTTTTCAGCTTCCGGTATATCTCATCATTTGTAATGACATCATACAAATAATGTTATGTTTATTGTATGTATTGTAGAAAATAACACATTGGACTCGCTATACAATAAAACCAAAAGAATTATATTAAGGCATTGTACACGAGGGCTATGTCAAGGCAGTTGATCGTATCAGTAGGGTCGTATGTCGCAAGAACATTAACGCGCTTGTCACGTCAATAGTCAAAATTTTAAGAGTAACTGCCAAGTACTACTTTTTTGGATGAAGGTTGAGATGGCCCAGTGATTAGAACGCGTGCATCTTAACCGATGATTGCGAGTTCACACCCAGGCCAATGAATATTCATGTGCTTAATTTGTGTTATATAATTCATCTCGTGCTCGGCGGTGAAGGAAAACATCGTGAGGAAACCTGCATGTGTCTAATTTCATCGAAATTCTGCCACATGTGCATTCCACCACCCCGCATTGGAGCAGCGTGTTGGAATATGTTCAAACACTTTCTTTAAATGAACAGGAGGCCTTATCCCAGCAGTGGGAAATTTACTGTTACTTTACTACTTTTTAAAAACATGGTACAGTACATTGTACATTATATTACAGTCAAGGAATAAATAATATTTTTTAACAGTTATAATATCAGGAAGGACAATTGAACTTGGCTCTCATTTTACATTTATGTTTTTGATGGGATATAAGTTTTATGTAAGGCATTTAAAATAAGATATATATTAGAATGGATTTGTATCATGATACGTCATAACTGCTAAGTAATTTCAAACTCAATTTGACCTTTTGTTTTTGACGCCTATAGCTCAAAAATATACGAAATTACACAGATATCATTCCTACAACTAGCACAGTTACATACTTAATTTATATATAACACCTTCAAAATATAGTACTATTAGGTTCAAAAGCGATTTGTATGAGAAGGTAGACGACACTATGATGCAAGGTAATGTAAAATGAGTCTGTGGGCAGCTTTGAGTGATGGATCGTGTATGGTAATATAAAGCTAAGTACTTAGATAGTTTGGAATTATTATTATTTTGAATGCTAATTTGTATACGTACGTCATTTTGTTGCTGTAGGCTGACTACCACAAGTAGTGCACAAAATCTTACTTGGATATTGATTATACTCTGGTCTTAATACAAAGACAGGCTTATTATTATTATTACAGACTTGAGAATAGCCAACGACTACTTGTTACTGTCCTGTGTTGTCAGCAAATAAAAATAAAGGGTTTTTTTATTCATAGCATTCCATTCTTAATAACAGCCCAGTGTTTGGAATAAGATATTGATTGCACTTCTGCTGTAAGTCCTCTAAAAGTATTGGTTTTCGTGTCACAGCCTGGCTCGTTTCCCTTAAAATACCTGCCGTAGATAATACCAAACAGGACAGAACTCACATCATAATAACAGACTTTATAATTGCTATTTGGTCTGATGAAAACTAATTTGGTCATAATCAAAATAGACTATATTCAATTAAAGACATCTCAATTAGAAAGGCATATTACCGAATTCGATTCCACCGATATTAGAAAAGGAACTTTACAATATGAATAAAATGAAAATTCCATATAAAGTTTTTGTATCGCATTTTTATTGTTTTTTATTTACATTATACGTACAAAATGTCGTAAGAACCATTTAATTGAATCTTAAATTAATACAATGTCATAATACTTATGTGCTTATGATTTTAATAGAAAATAAATATCACACCGAAATACAATATGAATAAAACTTATAATTATTATTCGCTTACATAATTATTTCGAGTTATTTTTGTAATGCTAAAAAAGTTCGCGTATATATCTGTTCGAACGTTAGTGTGATCGAGTTTAAATCGATATTCAAATTTCATTCGATATATATTTAAATAATCATGTTACTTTGCAGGAATCGCAACAATTTTGTATGTAATATTTGTAGTGACAAAGTCTGGCTTGGACTGCGAGCGAGCAGTTTGGCAGTTTGTCTTCGCAGTCTGTAACAAAAAAAGAAACAATCATAATTCCCATAAACTGACAACTCAACATATGTATGCTCTACTATAATGCACGACTCAGTGGCTAGAAAACGCAGACAAGTATCGCCAATACTGCATTAGTTAATTGTTATTATAATTCACCACGTCCTCGCCTTGGTGAGCTCAGATCCCGGGGACGAATTCTACTAATTAGACACAAATCGAATTCGATTTAACTTCTACGTAAAAATTAACCTCAAACACAGGAAATTTAGGACCCCGATAAAGTTTTATCCTTATCATTCAACTTAGGCCGCAACTGGATCATTGCATTTGCAGAGTTGGTAGTCAACTAAACAAAAAGGATTGCCTATCGATTTATAAAATTTTGCGTGTATCTGTAACAACTCGCTTTGAAGTAGTCTTGCTTTACTAATTTAAACTCCAATGCTAAGGATAAAGGATTAAAACATAACATCTAATATTGAGTAAAATAAAAAAGTCAGTAAAGTATATTAAACGTTTAAGTAGTTATACCTTTCTTATCATTGAATGTGTTATAGTTCCTTTGTGTGGTCGATACTGGTGTGTGTGTTGCCGGTATTTCCGTCCCCGATTTTTGAGACTCTGAAAATCGGTCGTATATTAATACATATATTTTTAAATGTGTGTAGAAGTCATTACTTATGCTATAAAAATAAATACCTATACAATTTTATTAAATGACTGTACATTGTATTTAGCAAAAGCATTATTTACAAATATGAAAAACACATAATTCTATTTTCAAATAAAACATTCTTGATAAATATTTAATATAGAAAAAAAAAACAAAATAATTTCGTAAAAAAGAAAATAATATGTATATAATTAGAACTATTACCGATGGTTAAATCAGGTGGTATAGTCGGTTCAGTGGTACACTTGGGCTCACAAGCGCGATTAGAGTGCGGTCGGGGTGTGGTACAGTCGTCGTCACCGGCGGCGCTGCCGTCCCCGCGCGCGCACACGACTGTACGTCGTTGTATTCCGACACCGAGCGTGCAGTTACCAGTACACTAAAAATAAATGTTACATTAATAAATGCTAGTCTTAAATAATTTAATAGAGAAAAATTTAAATAATAGTGGTTTCGATGGATACCTGATTAAAAATAACTTGTTTTTGTTACATATAATGTGAGATACAATTACAAATATATTTAAAATTTAGAACAATTTCGCGGTAATATAAACAATAACAATTTTATTTTAAAGCTTATGTAAAAGAAATATACAGACAAAAAGGGTGTGATAACGCTTTTTCCCTTTGTAACGATATCATCAGAGTCCTTCACCGTATGTAACAATACTTGTAAAAAAATAAGTCTCTGGACGCCCAACAGATATGATAACTTAAACTATCCGAAAGGCTATATGGCTATATGGTTAGCGCTGTGGGTAAGAGAAAAGAGGAGTCTGCCTATTGTATGCGTAAAAGAGAAGAAAGTCAGACAAACTAGCGCCGTAACGCGTTACGTAACGAAGCGGTTTACCCTCCCATAAGAAGTTATCACTTAAGAATCCATACCTGTCCCCATTCACTAGAGTACCACGCGGGTGGGCATTCGTTTCCACATTTTCTTTGATGCTCAGGCTTAGCATCCTTACAGGCTGAATCTCGAAGGTGCCTCCCACTCCCCCCTATGCAGAGTACTCCGCGAACTTGCATACCTCCACATGGAGATGAACAAGGTGACCAATCGCCTAGGATTAAAAAAAATCTCATTAAAAGTTCATGAATACATTATTTATCTACCTTTCCACCAGTTTGATTACATAAGACTACAAAAGCAAGTTCGATGAAAACTTTATCAAATATGTATTATCCTATTATAGGTCAGATGAAATGAATTTTCAGTTTATAAGATCAGATCAAAACATTTGTTATTAAAAAAAAAATCATAAACACAAACATCCTAACGCACAGAGACGGAGAAACCTGACCCAAAAATATGTTTGCCAAAGTTTTACTTTTTAAAAGGCACGCTCATTATTATATTCCAAATCTTCAAGTGTTCTTATGACTTTATAAACTCAACAGGTAATTATTTATAATAAAAAAAAACATTGAATTAACATAAATGTGCTTTTAGCGTCTATTAACTGTGCTAATAGTATATTTATACAAATATTTTGATGACGTCATTATAACAAAAATATGAAGCACTAGAATACATAAACGTGTAATATTTAAATACATACAACCTACCCATAAACCAGTGTCCGTCGTGAGGTTCGCAGGGCAGCGTTGGAGCGCAATTTCGTGACGATTCAGGGGATTTCCGGGGACAGCCGGAAGGATCAGCGCAACGGACTGCCCTCGTTTGTAAGCCTCCCCCTACACACCAGCCTACACACTAAAATAAAAATAATTAGTTATACCACCCACTGTGTACAGTCATAGTAAGAAAACCTTCCTGAATTTTCAAATTCAATCCTTTATCGTAAACTCTTAGTAACTTTTGAAGCACTAAACCGACAACTGCATATAAAATTAAACTTACATAGGATGATAACTTGTTTTTAAGTACATGTAATAAATGAAATAAGAACGCTCCGATAAAAAGTTACCTCTGACCAATCAGTATAAAGCCAGCTGCCCACTCCAGCACTGAAACTATATTCCGGTCCTAGATCATCATCAGATGTATTGACGGCTATCGTATATATGGGCCCATCTTTAAATGTATCTGTTTGAACACGTGACTTCAGACGATCTACGTGTCTAATTCCTGTATTCAATCCACAGTCCGGTATATTACAGGTATCTGTAGTTGAGGGCTTTGGTGCCGGACATTTTTGATCGCTTATCTGAAAACAATACGAATTCAGAAGATTTTTATAGAAAAAAATGTTTGAGTTATATATGAACCATTGTGTATAAGATATATTAAATTATATATTTATAAATTGTTTTTCCTTCGATTTAGAACATATATAGATAAAAGCATATATATTTGCAACTATATTCTATCCTCGATGACGTTAAATAAACAATTGTAAAAGAAATTTAATATCCGTAACGTAAGCATTAATAAATCAAATTGCTTTTAATCCAACTTACTTACCTTAGTAATACCTCGTGAGTGGTCTTGCACACATCCGACTATCCTAGTTCTGGTCGCAGGACCACATTGAGGACATGGTGACCAGGCAGCCGCCCTCCACCTCGGAGCACAGGGTAAATTACCGCACCTTCGTCTCTTTCCAGGTGGCGGGGACCCCGCACAGTGTACTGGTGATACCTCTCTATCTCCTGATAAGCTTGCCTCAACGCATCTGTATTTGCCTACCTAGTGTTACCAAGAATTTGAATTACAAAATTGCTTAAAAATTATATTTGCTTATATAATTATTTACAAGTTAAAGAGAATAATTGTTTTCTATATTTAAGTAGGTAGTAAGTAAGTAGCTAAAGCACTTGTGTTATGGAAAATCAGAAGTAACGACGGTACCACAAACAAACCTAAGACAACATAGAAAACTAATGAACTTTTTCTACATCGACTCGGCCAGGAATCGAACCCGGGGCCTCGTAGTGGCGTACCCACGCAAACCGGTGCACACATGGTGTTTACTATATTGTATAGCAGTAGCTTCTTATATAAAGTTTTTTGCAATACGATAAACATACCTGTATACCCCCTCCACAACTTCTAGAACATTGTGTATAGGAGAGTATCTTCCACATAAATTTCCTCCCACCAACGACATTTTCTTCTATAGCATTATCTCTGGATTCTTTAGTTAATCCAGCCGTGTCTGGGTATCCTGGATTATTCGTTCGATGCCCATCGAATCCGTGATGCCGCCTCGTGTGCTTGGGAATCACTGTTGATTCGGGTGGATTAACTTTTGTCACAGATTCCACGTCAACTTCGCCTGGTAGAGATTCCGTGAAATATTCGTATTTTATGTTCGGATTCGGTTGCGTGTACAAGATCTACAATAAAGATTCCATTACTTCAGTATCATCAACTTTAGAAAGGACATAACCGCAAAATCTATTATCATACCATAATATCGATGGCACTGTGTGTGGGTCCCAATGCAAAAACGGAGTCAAGACCACCTTCTCTGGTGTAAACAAATCTAGCACCAGTAGCCTCATATGTCCCTGGGGTGCTGACTGCAAATTCTCCATTCATAATATAAGAGCCGTTTGTTATCTTCAACGCTATAAGAAACACATAAAAAAATAAAGATTTTAATTTAAATGATGACGAAAATCCTGAAGATACCATGCTTTCCAAAAACAACTATTGATTTGACAATTAATTACTTTAAACAAATACTGCTATCACGCAATTGAATTCATTGATGAGTTGAATATAATAAAATAACTATATTTCAGTTAGACAATAAAATTGTAGGCGTCTATAATTTTATTGTAATTTAAAGAGATACTCGTTGACTTAGAGCCATAAGATCAGTACATTGTGCATGTCTAAACGTATTTAAGCGGTTCGCAATATTCATAGCTTGTTAGCGTACCTTTAGTTTACAAGCTCAGGAATTATTAAATGCTTTACCGACTTGTATCTTATGCATTGACCCCGACCTTTGGCCTTGGTTCAAACACATCGAGTTAATAAATGTTATACAAAATACGTTATTCAATGTAACATACGATCCACGTCTTTTAAATAGTTTAACGATAGAATGTAATATCTCTCACCAAAATAAATATTATGTACATACAAACATTGTATTATTCTTTTGATATTAGTAGATGAGTTATTGTTAGGACTTGGTTAATCTAGTATATAAAAGTAAATTAATGGCCTGTGAATGGTAGGTACATTGTATCCCACACTGCTCCTGTTTGTGTTAGGGAGATACATGACAAATTTCTACATATATTTATTTTTTATGCTATAGATTTAGGAACGAGCATAGGGGCAACTTGATGGTAAGTATACACCACCGCCCATAGACAATGGCGCTATTAGAAATACTAGCCATTCCTTACATCGCCAATACGCCACCAATTGGCAAATATGATTGGGTGGTACCTACCCAAATGGGCTTACACAAAGCCCACGTAAATAACATGAACTAAAGAATAATAATAATAATTGAAACACATAAAAATTTTGTGTTGCTTGCGCTAACCCAGATTAAGTATCACGCGTTCTAACTATTGGAACATCTCGACATTCGAAATTTGACTAATTGATTTCAAATAATGCGGAAACATACGCAAGGTTAGATCCATTCATAATCCGCAGGACATCGCAGGCGTCTATTGTTGCATTTACGAATGATTTACGAGCAAGCAGACGTACAACATTGATTGATAAGTGACTAACCTAATGTTTGCGGCCCATTTGCCTTCATCAAAGGACCATTGACTGCAAACAAATGAATGTCTAACGCGAATGCGAACTCTGTCATGCGGAATCCATCCATCATTGTAATGATGTTTTCAACGGCTTAAATTGAATAAGCCATCATATCCTCCTATATAAATATTTCGAATTATCAAATTAAAACGAAATAAATCATTTTATTTACTGATATAACTTTGTCATATTCAATTCAATGCACTTTGAACAAGGCGACAAATTTAAAATAACCCGTCAATTAAAAGTGTGACACCAGCTCCTTTTCAATTAAAGGAACAAAGCTGTATTTTAAAATTTCGCTATGTAACATCTTATTTAGATAGTATATAAGACCACGAACTGATTTAATTTAAATTTCGAACATAAAATAATCATTCGCAATACTTTTAAATTAATTTAATTTGGTTCATTCATTTATTTCATTGTAAACATACACGTGTATGTATCTTTGTCTATATATTAAATGTAGTACATTAATTTATTTTAAACATATTATTATTTCATTGCACACGCATTTTTACTCATCTCGTACTACTACATCATTCTCGTTTCTTTCCTATACCTAACGGTTGCCTGGAAGAGATCGCATTACCGATAAAACCGACTCTTATGCATTTACATCTCTCTGAACGTTTAGTTAAGTTTATAGGCTTACAATAAAAAGTATGATTTTTGTTTCATCTAATTTCATTATTTACTAAAAATATAATTAACATCCGGGGAAAGAAGCGGTATTAACGAGTTAATAATTAATATTAGCATTAGTAAAAGTCAGTGATATTGAATAGATATAAAACATACCGATATAATTATCGCTGGATACGATTTCCGAGACGTTGAGCCGACAGGCGCCTCTGGGTACCGTTGTAACATAGGAGTAGCCGAGAGGTAACCTCGGACGGGAGAACAGGCCGGACACTAGCCGCCGTCCGCAGCGCACGTCGCGACTACCTGCCACCGAAAGCACATCCCGGCCTACCACCTGCGGTTAAATAACCATAGATATTATTGACACTCATAAATATCACAACAAAGGTTTTATAATAAACAGACCGTAAAAATGTCATTCGAAATTAGGACATCACAAAAATAAAACTAGTATTGATATATGGACCGAATTTATAACCGTCAGTGAACAATGAAATCGTCAAGTTCAGGAAATTTATTACAATAAAATTAGTTATATTGTTACAGTACAGTACAGTAACAGCCTGTAAATTTCCCACTGCTGGGCTAAGGCCTCCTCTACCACTAAGGAGAAGGTTTTGGAACATATTCCACCACGCTGTTCCAATGAGGGTTGGTAGAATGCACATGTGGCAGAATTTCGATGAAATTAGACACATGCAAGTTTCCTCACGATGTTTTCCTTCACCGCCGAGCTTGAGGTGAATTATAAACACAATTAAGCACAAACATGTATATTATAGCAATGCTTGCTTGGGCTTGAACCCGCAAACATCGGCTAAGATGCGCGCGTTCTAACTACTGGGCCATCTCAGCTCGTTATATTATTGTTAACTGATGATTAAATAATCGGCCCCGATAAGTAATCAATTAAATTTACACATTGTTTTAAAAAATATTAAATTGTATATTATATTATAAAAATATTTAATTTTCTTATAAACTAAGCTTTATATATTTTGTAACTTAAAAAAACTCATTTGTATATAACGAATACTGAAGTAGCCTCAAAAGTGCTTTTCGAACGTACTTAAATAAAAAATAAGAATAATTCACGAACTTAGGAACGAAAATGGATAAAACATTTTCATTCATATTAGATATTATTTGTTTACATGTACACATGTTTACATTTTAAATCAAATATTATTATATTAAATGTATATATGTTCATATAAAAATGTATTTTTAAGGTTTATTATGCCATTTTTTCAATTAAATAAATTTATTTTAATTAATACAAAATCTATAAATATTGTATTAAACTATATATATAAATATAAATATTGTAGTCGGTAATAAATACACTTCAGTTATCTTGAAAACATAATAAATATTGAATTAAGTATGTTAAAAAACGTCTCTGATTCATAGAGAACTACCGAAAACGATCCTTAAATAGAACACGACACTCCTTTGCCCATATTGTCAGAGCAGGTTAGGAATTCGTAATAATAACTCCATTAGCAAGGAGTCTAGCGTGAAGAATATCTATTGGGCGACATCACGGCGACATTTAATCGCTGATAGTTGACAAGAATACAATCTGCCTAATGGCTCTACGTATTGTTCAGCGGAATGTCATACTCGTACTGTACCAACACATTATGATACACGACCCTGATTATAAATATCGAGAGATCTAGAAATACGTACACGTTACAGAGAATTGTTAGATACTCGCTGCGATCGAAAACTTCGATAACCGTTGAATGTCCGAGAAAATGTTTTGATATATTGTTTAATTTGTCAAAATGTGATTTTGTATTTGTTTAAATTTTGAGTAATGTGTCTTTTGTCACAGCTATATTAATTGTTTCCACATTAACATAAGTTTATTTATTCCAATATTGTTTAGATTGATATTCAGTTTTTATTAGATATTGACATTTTTTTTATTGTATAAATATTTTATTCAAGACATGATAGTTGCCTTAATTATTCCAATTGTGTAGATTGATTGCATGATTCAGTGTAAATAGTATAATTTTTGCATACGAAATCGGTTGAATATGATAAGGACATAATTACTGTAAGATCTTATGTAACCATATTCTTGCAAATAAATTTCATTTCATTTCATATGGTATAGTAACGGTGTGATGTTTGTTTTCCGCTGAGATATTGCTCGAGAAATATCATATCGACCCCATCTCTTGCTAATATCAAAGTTCGCGTATTTAGATCTCTATAGTGAGTCGTGCTGATAGCGAACGATTTGACAGATTGACACTAGTTTACTGGAAACGGATATTGGAGCTCTTGCGAACGCCAAATGCGTTGAAATATTGAAGTTCTCATCTACACAACAATAATAAAGCTGAAAAACGTGTTTGCTTGAACGCGCTTATCTCTGAAACTACTAGTTCGATTTGAAAGAATATTTCAATGTTAGATAGTTCATTTATTAAGAAAGGCTATATACCATAATTTTACAGGCTATTATAGGAGCTAATGAAAAATGACTTTTATATATTTGACGAAGATTTACTTGGGAATCTGTCGACTTTCTAATCCGAAACATGTTTACGAAATATATAACAACAACAGCCTGTAAATTCCCACTGCTGGGCTAAAGGCATCCTCTCCCTTTGAGGAGAAGGTTTAGACCATATTCCACCACGCTGTTCCAATGCGGGTTGGTTGAATACACATGTGGCAGAATTTCTATGAAATTTGTCACATGCAGGTTTCCTCACGATGTTCTCTTCACCGCTGAGCACGAGATGAATTATAAAGACAAATTAAGCACATGAATCAGCAGTGATTGCCTGGGTTTGAACCCGCAATCTTCGGTTTAGATACACACGTTCTAACCACTGGGCCATCTCGACTCTCTAAAATATATAACAATACCTTAAAAATAGCAACATACAAACACTCCGTGTATCCTATGTCTGACCTAAACTAGTGTGAAGCATAGAATATTTGCATTACAAAATTGCGTTACTAAATTTTGCTCCAATTCAGAAATAAACAAACAATCAAATCTGACCTCTATAACATTATTTTAAGCGTTAAAATTGAATCCATATTATTGTTTTAGGACTATTAATAATATCCGTTGTCCTCGTAACGTCTGACGTCACAACGAATCGAAAAAAAAAAATTTAAATACATCGTATTAGTATATTTTTACGATATTTGCTATCTACAAATTTACCTAACATTTGCTTATATAGATACAAAGTTGATGGTCGAGGCGCCGGCGCTTGCAAACACCGATCAAGGATTCTGTTTACAAGATGAGTCAGATAAAAGCACGATTACGAAATTTTACATTAAATTTATGTCTTATATAGGTACATAAGATTATGTATCTATGGTTTTATTGCTTTTTAATAGATTTGATTCTAAGTATTCGAATGATTAATTTTTTTAGTTTGTCTTCTTAATGCTGGACACATCAAATAATTTTATATCAATGTTTTGATTATTTTTAAGTCGTTAAATAATTTATGAATAGCTAGTTTACGCACGGGGCTTCGTCTACCTGTATTGTACCATAAGTGCGTTATTGTACTTTTGAAAAAATGTATGACAATAGTTAATTGAGTAACTAGTTAAGTGAGTTATTGTGGACAACAAACGCATTGTGACATTTATAATATTCGTTAGGATTTTTTTGCCATTGTTAAATATATTTACTATATATTTCAAATAAATTAAAGAAACTGATATGATAGAAAGTATTAGTATAATTAAAAACAAATTACATAATAAATCAGCTTCCTTAACGACAACATCTGACCGGCAAGAATGACCCAACTCCTTGAAGTATATATGGAACAGATTTTTATTAAACTTAACAAATAAATCAAATTGTTACTAAAAACACAGCATGACAGATGACTTTAAAAAAATACTATTACATTAAAGATATATATATATATATATATATATATATATATATATATATATATATATATATATATAATTTCAATCCAATGACTATAGCAATATATTTATAAGCCATTTAATTATAATATCATTAGTGTATATTACTTTTGTGATTATTTTTTACGATCGAAAACGAGCTTCATGGTATCTTTATAATACGTTTATGGAGCTAATTTACATCACCTCATTAACATTATATCTTATTCCATTATTTATATAAATTACTGAATACTCTTCGCGGTTCCGAACGCTTCGAATAGAGTGATCTCGTGTCCGCCGAATTTATTTTATTTTTATCGCCTTTTACAAAGTGAAGGTATTAAAAGGTATATTTATTTCTCAAATGATCAAAAAACACGTTTTTAAAAATAGAATATCAGCTGTGATGTAATAGCTATTTATATTTTAAAAGAGAGTTTTAGAAAATAAATATAGGAAATTATAATAGTTAGTTGTGTATCCTTATGATTCCAGATGATAATGAATTGCAATTTTTTATTATTTATTGTTTTTAGCCTCAGAATACTTAATTTGAAGCAATCAGAACATTGACTATGGTGTTCAAATCCCTTTAATAGGTAACTAAAAACAGCTGATGGTCTACAAGTAGCTGAATATCATTTATTTCAATCATAATTGAGAACGTTGTTATTTCAGTTTTTAAACTAAAATAACTCAATCCGCGAATATATGTATGTTACACTTATAATATCTTATATATTCATATATAATAATAAATAGCTTATCCTGAAAGAGAATTACAAAAAAAATCAAATAATGACATAACATTTTAAATATTTATTTATAACGAATCTTTTTGCTTCTGCGGTTAAAATAAAAAATGTATAATAATCAAATAAAATAACAACACAAAAAGTTTCTATTCCAGAAAGTGTTTACATGTTTAAGCGACGCGTCTGTTTGTACAGATCATATTTTGTTTTCGCATAGAACTGTTAATTATTACTTTACATAATATAATAAACATTTGTTTATTAAAAGTATAAATAGGTATTTACTTAAGATTTCGTATACTTATTTATTTTTATATTTAAACAATAATAAGATATAATGTTAATTTATGTATCAAAAACAATATGTTACATATTTTACGATTATCTGCTTTTAAAAACATTTTAAACGAGATAGTGCAATCGCAGGAGTTAATTGAAAAGGAAACAAATTTGCATTTTATATAAAAGGGTTCAATAATCATTAATGTCATATTTTAAGACATTCCGTTATATTTGTGTAATGACTATATTTGCATGGAAAGTTTTTTAAAATAATTAATCCTTTAAATTTTTATAACACCTCGTTTTATTCCGTCCACTGGTGACCTGAGGGCTGGTTTGTTTTTTTACCCAGATGATCGGAATTGAGATTCAACGAGGCAATGCTGCTAGCATTCTCGCCACCATTCCATGCGTTCAAGTTTTATAAGTATATTTAAGGTATCGTTTAAAACTTTTTTTAAATATATCAATTCATAATAATGAAACTCAAGAGGTATAAGCATAAGGAGTTGTTTTTTACTGCTTATGTTAGTTACTTACTTAGCGTGTGATTGCCAAGATTGCCCTGATGGTATGAAAAGGATTGTTAAATGATTATTGCAGATTAAAACTCAGATCAGCAATATTTAATTTGTCGAGTTAAAGATTCATCTTATGCTCGATGAAGGAATGCACTGTGAAGAAAGGCAAGTCCACTCGTATTAGAAGTAATTTGTGGAATAGCCTAGAAGTGTGATGGATGGTGATGATGACTGCTACCGACTTTATTTTACTAACCAACAAAATTGAGAGCAGAGTGTAAGTTTGCATATTGAATAAAGAATAAGAGAAAGCACCCACCACCTAGATGGGCCGAAATGTATCTCCGAGTACAAAGTCCATGCAAACAAAGTCACGGGACCAGCAAATGTCTTAACAAAATATTTGTGAAATATCTTATAAAGAACGTCTTGTCTTTATTTGGCTAATGACTTTATACAAATGTAAATTAGCTAGTAAATTTATATTAATGCCGGCGCCGTTTTACCAACGTTAGGACTGTCATATGCCTGAGAATTTTAATGAACTGAGACATATTTATTATGCTATAAGGCCCAGTGGTCACTGTAGCATATATTTAATTTACTTTTGAAAATGTATTAACCAAAAACTTCATCATTATAATAAAGACTTAACACCACTTAAAATAACGACTTATGACATTATAAAACTATCATGCATATAAGCTTAAATTATGTACTTTTAATTATTCATGTTATTAAATCGTATTAACTTCAAGGAATTGAAGATTAAGTGTTAACTTTAGTATGAAAAACAAAATACGCTCTTAATCTTATTACTAGCTTTTACCAGTGAAAGATTAATAAAATTATTGAAATTAGTACGAGCAAAGGTCATCTCAAAAAAACCCTTTGAAACTTTGTCATCAGTCGTTAAAAATCAATTAAGTAAATATAATGTTGAATATAAAGAATGAATACGTAAGGAAGCAACGTATAAACATTCTAACTAAAAAAATATTTATATTTAGAACATTCTAATTAAAACATGATTTTGTGAAATAAAAATATATAGAATAATTAGCGTGTTACAATCAAACTTGTCAATTAAAACAACCTAAAATAAAACTTGACAAATAAACACAAATGTATTTCTCAAAATATAGAACCTTAATTCACGTAGAGGTACTAAGGTTAATAATATTTTCTTAAAGTTTACAGTCATTATGTACACACATAGTTACTTTCAACTACACGTATATACACATATAATAAGCAATACGACCTATCCGCCAAAAACCCGTATATCACGCGTACATATAATCCAAACCTAATCTAAATTTTCAGTTAAAGAAATGCCCTTGTCAGTCAATATTACCCTGTTCTGACTGTGACGTAAATACCAATAAAAATAGTTGATTTCATTATGATCACCGTAATCTCGGCGCAGTTCTTAATCATCAAATACTCAGTAATGTATTGACTTATAAATCAAACGAAATACGTAATTGAAAACGTTCACTAATAGGCCATTAATTAGAATTAAGTGTGAAACGTATTACCTGTCGTTGAACGTAAGTTCGTGATTAATATAATTTATCAATGATATTGTATTGATCAAAAGTTCTTAATAAATCTACGCTTAATTTGTAAATTACATTTAAATTGATTATAGCATTTGTATTGATAGTCAAAACATGTTTATACTCAAATATATGATGCATTAAATACTTAAATTCTATTGAATAAATTACGGTAGTGTACCCTTGTGAGTCTTGAGAGTTGATGTCTAGTTGGGCTTAACACTAATTCATCTATGTATAAATATGTTTATAAGTATAACAGTGAAATACATTTTTCTACTCTGTGATCATTTTCTAGGTAAAGGTATAACAGTTCAGTACAATTTTCTAATCTGTGATCATTTTGTTTTTTTTATATGGCAGTTATTGTAAGGCTTTAGTCTAAGCGAAAAAAATGGGAGAAAAAAATACCAGTTCGAATTTCGAACACTGACCGAACAGTATCTGTAAAATTAGATTAGATGTTTTGAGATTAAAGATTTTAATATCATTGGACAGCATGGAACTCAAATATGTCATTTTATTACAGATGAGGTATTATTCTATTATATGGAGCACCTATTATTTATTAGTATTTGCTGATTAACTACTAAATGGCACTGCAGTTATTATATTTATTAAAAGATAACAGCAAAAGAATAATTATATCAACAATTCAATAAGAGTTAGACAGTTTTCCTAACAACGCATTTAAATAATAGATTTTATTTATATAAATTGTTTGCGTGCTTTATATTTATGTGTATGTGTGGCCGAACCTTAAAATTTAGTTTATTATTTACACATTCGATGTGACAAGTATTAATTATAAAAACTCTGCGTAATTGTTCAAAATCCTTAATTAAACTAATGTTAATATAAATCAAATTAAGAGTGCACGCCGGTTGTCGCCCACAGCCTTGTTTACATCTAGCTGTCACCATTAATATAAACGATAAATTATTTGATCGTTACACTTTAGTAATATAAGAATTTTAAAACGTTTTTTAATGAGATGAATAATATTACACCTTTAAGTTTATATAAAGTTAATGGATCAGAATGTACTTTCTGAGCTTTTACTGTACGCACTAAAGTGTAATCAAGTTAAAGTGTATCTATATGTTTATGACTGGGTGGGTGTTTCTCTAATCTACATTGAACATTTCGAAATAAAAAATTAAACTCACTACCATTGTTGTTTCCGTTCTACTTCAATATGGATATAAAAAAAAAACTTCAATAAAAATAATTCAATAAAATACTTCTTACCTAGTACCTATTACCTAAGTACCCATACAATATATCACCAGTATTAAGCATAATTAACCCTATACACGAAGTTAGGTAAATAAGAGGTCATGCGGTAATTACAACTCACAAATCTGTCATAACACCTCGTATACAAATCGTAGCCATAACTCCTTATTAACTATTTGATATTATACTAATTTAATTCCTTGAATAATAACAACATATTTCTTATTAAATTATTTAATTTTATTCTATGTCGTGTCTTAACTTATATTTGATAGATATATGCGATGTGTATTATACATATTCGTATATGTGTGAAATAACCGGCGACTCGCCCCGGCTTGACAGTTATGTTTAATATCTTGTTTTCAATTAATAATGTCGCTTCAATTTGTACTCTTGCAAGAATGCAGAGTAAAAAAACCTTCTTCAGTTTTCAAATTCATTGCTTTATCAAGTCGTAAACTCTTAGTACCTTTTGAATCTAAACATCAAATCATTGCGACGCAATATGTCATTCTCGATCGGTAATGTCAGATTATCGCTCATACTGAGCACACGAAAATAGATCATAAGGTGACGAACTTTTTCTTACCCCGACTTTATATAAAACATAACACGTGAGAAGTTGTTATCGCAATTTCAGAAACAATAAAAAAATAAATCTTGACAATATTTTAAAGATCTTTTGTCTCTTTCTCTCTATTTTAAGTCTCGGTTTTATGGAAGGCTGTGTATCCTTTAAAGCTTATTCATCTTTTATGTAAATATTTTCAGAAAATGTTGTAAGTTTAAACTTTCTAAGAATGTTTTTACTTAAAATACTTGAATAATTCAAACAATTTTTTATTTATTAGACAGTGCATCTAAATATCTGTACAATATTTAGGTTATATATGTCATTCACAAATTAAATTCTCAGATCACACTGTGTTTATCAGGCATAATTTACTGCAACTAAATAATAAATGCATTAAAAGCCTATTTGTTAGCTATCCGTCTGCACACCTTTCTGGCAAATATTGGCACGAATCTGTATATAAATCATTGAAAGCACTAAATAATATAAGAATAAATTACAATAAAATACCAAATTCTGAACAAATAGTTACAGATTTGTGTGATTAGTCAACTGGTCTTTATTTCTCATCAGATAATATATTTCTTCCTCAACGGTCCGAGCAATGTTAATGAACATTTTTGTATATTATTGTGTGTTAATGGATACCATGGGTTATGTTGGATGCAGTAGGCGGCGCTACAAAAGGAATGTCATTAAAATTCTTATTCTACCCGGACAAAATCTACATGGGCTAGTATATACAGGTCTCAAATACCTGTATATTATGGTTAATATGTGTGTTTATCTGCAAAAACACATACTAGCTATAATATTCAAGAAGAAAATCTCAAATAGTCTTATACAAAATTATAGCTAAAACCGTCCAAAATTTGAAAAAAAACTGAAAATAAATCAAAACCGTACATATCTCGAAAACTTAAAAAAAATCGCTAAAAATACATAGGGTTCCCCAGACCAAAGACCTCCGCTAGTAACATCCTGGGACGGCCTCTATAATTTCAGTTTTTTTTTATTCATTATTTCGATGACTTTTTTAGCGTTAGATTATTTTTTTATTGTTTAAATTCTAACAGATTTAATTTTTTAAATATATTTTTATTATTATTACCATTTGTATAATAAAATTACTTAATGTATAAAACAATACTCACGGTAATCAGAAGAACGATGAATGTTGCGGATGGAAGCGTCATCTTCTCTTGTTTCCGTATTATACCGCGAAGGTAATTTATTTCAGATTAAGGACACATTTCCCTATATTAGTGAAACTGTGCAGTCAATCAAAATTTATTATTTCATGCTGTCAAAACACTATTTTTAATTCGTAATATCTACGAAATCTTTGTTTACATTTACGATAATTTTATCGGTTACTTGAAATTAATTTATAAAATATTTTTATCGCGTAAACTTGGATCTACCTTTGTATAATTTATAAGATGTATTCATTTCGATAGAAAGAAATATAGATGATACTAATTAGTGGAAAGCAGTATTTCAATATCAGCGTGATATACTCCAAGGAAATCAACGACATAATTTATTTCTATTCGTATTTGTATATGCGTTTATTATATAATACAAAAAGAAAATCCACCAATTTTCTTTGTGCCTTATAAATTAAATTACATAATATTAATTAAATTGGATTTTTTTTATGGTATAGGTTGGCGAACGAGCATATGGACCACCTGATGGTAAGTGGTCACCATCACCTATAGACAATGACGCTGTAAGAAATATTAACTATTCCTTACATCGTCAATGTGCCACCAGCCTTGGGAACTAAGATGTTATCCTTTGTACCTGTAGTTAAATACATATATATTTTTTATTTATTTATTAATTACCTACGACTTGTTACGTCATAAAAGTCTTTTATCATATTGAATATATCGATATTGATTTTATAATTACAATTGATTCATGTTATAACAGGGATTTATGAACAATATATATATTTAAGCCAAACCAAACAGACCGAAGCGATACCACTAAGCTATTTACGATCATTCAATTGTAAGACCGAACGCTACATCTATGCTCAGTGTAATCTAAAATAATGATTCTGAAGGTTAAGCTGATATCGTTTGAACATTTATGAACGATTGAATGAAGATTTAGTTCGTTGAATCGTATTTATGTGTTATTTTGTCTTTGGTTTAAGGTTTTTAAATAAGTATTTTATAAAATTAAAATGTCTTGTCTTATAAATTTATACAAAGTTTTTCTGAAACTGATATAAAAAAAATTGGTTAATATAAATAATAAATAAATATATAAATAAATACAACATAATCTATCATTATGAAAATAGTAGGTATTTTCTCATGTTTAATAACTGAAAAAAAATACAAATCATTATGTTTTCTACATATAACACATGCCGGTTTTGCTTGTTGTGAAAGTTACAAATTATACACGTATAGTACGACACAACTTAGATGTAGCAACGGCAAATTCAATAAAACCGATTACGGACGATTTATACAACCAATAGAAATAGCTCCCTATCGCGACATTCGACGCTATTCGTCGCTATAGATTCTCGCGTCCGATAAAGCAAGTGCATGTAAATCAACGTGTCAAATTGATGAATATATTACATCATATGATATTTTACAAGTTATTACGTTTGCGTAAAGATCATATTCACATAATAAATAGATAATGATAATTTGGGATAGCGTACTTAATTCGGAGTCGAGATGGCCTAGTGGTTAGAACACGTGCATCTTAACCGATTATTGCGGGTTCAAATCCAGGCAAGCACCGCTGATTCATGTGCTTAATTTGTCTTTGTAATTCATCTCGTGCTCAGCAAAAACAAATTTCATAGAAATTCTGCCACATGTGTATTCCAACAACCCGCATTGGAACAACGTGGTGGAATATGTTCCAAGCCTTCTCCTCAAAGGGAGAGGAGGCCTTTAGCCCAGCAGTGGAAATTGACAGACTGTTGTTGTTGTTGTTTACTTAATTCGGATGTGATCGGTTTTACGAATTTTGCCGATGCTACAGCCAAGTTGTGTCGTACTATACAAGGCGCTAAATCATTCAACTCTGACAAGTGACTTACGAATAGTGGACAGGCGTCCTAACTCTGTACGAATAAACTTTATTATTGCAGTGAATCATAATTACTGCCAAGTTCAAATATCAGCTTTGATCTCGAATGATTCGAAGGCAGACTAAATCCCTATTGATATCTTTATATCGACCTCTGGGTATAAATGTTTCGCATTCGCCACGGATTAAAACATTACCATTAATTTGTCATATATCAGTCGGATTGATTTGCATGCCGTGTGTAATGCAATTACTCGTATTTCAAGATTACAGTAATATATTAAGGAACTTATGTTTTAACTGCCTACACTTTGATGTCATTTTATTTTATAGAAACTGATATATCCGGTTCTCCGTGCAGTTTTAATTAATTTAATTATCCGATGGAAAATGTATTCATTTTATTTTAAACTTATGGTATTCTTTGCATCACTCGCTTCATTTTTTTGATTATCTTATGCTGCAAGAATTAAATTGACGCATGATTTATATTATAGATACGGTTTGTTTATCAACCGACTTCAAAAAGGAGGAGGTTATCAATTCGTCTAAATTTTTTTTTAATTTGTTTCCTCATAACTTTTACTGGGTGAAACTGGGACTGACACCGGCTCCAAATACAACAATAACTATAACTACATTATATAATCGTAAATCGAGTTTTAAGTAGTCTAATATTTTTCATTTCAATTTACTTAGGAGGACTCTAAAAATATGTTGAATACGCAATTATTTTTATTACTTTTTAGTGAATATTCATTGTTTTAAAATAGTGCGTTGTTTCAAGTCGGTTTTTCTTTTTGTTAAAATTTTTATTTATATGTTAAACATTCGAGCGAACAAGATAAAACTAATCACTAACTTCAAAGGGGACTCAAATTTATAAACGTTGTAAAAAAAATGTTTATGCATTTAATTTTTGCTACAAACTGCAAACAAAGATGCACATTAACCTAAATATTTTAAACGTTAAACTTTCGCACATTAACGATAATATAGGTAATTGAAAACTGCATTTCCAGGAAAACGGATCAAGGTTGTAAATTAAATTTAAATTTTGTAAATTCATCAAACGTTTCGAATTTTATAATTGTTAATAAAATTATAAACTTTAAACGATACTCACATTTTAACTGCAGTTAATTTCGTATATAGGCTGAGTACACATCTAAGAAGAATACTCAACGCATACTTCGAATTTTCTTAAGCTCGTAAAACCGTTGATGGCTGTACGCCAACAGCTGTAACACGATTCATTGAAACTGGGATATTGTAACGGCCAGATAATTCCCAATGTAACAATATTGAGATCATCTTAGTACGTTCGAAAGTAAAGACATTTCGCTCGAACAGATTTTGTAGGTAGCTTTTGTATGAACTGTCAAAATATTATTTCAATGCAATACACTAACACCGCGCAAACTTTAACAAGGAACATAAACAAGAAAGTTGGACACATAAAAATAAATATACTATTATATATTTATAAATATTTGATAGGTAGTTAAAGTTAAACAATGGTTATTTACAAAAGTATATAAAAAACAACAGACATAAAAGCAACAAAAGTTTAAATAGTTTAATTTATGTTATTATTACTTCGTGGTAAGGCTTCATACAAACTTTTTTACCGTTAGTATATTTGTGTAGCGGTTTCATGGTGAGTGACATAGTGTAACAACAGGCATATAACATCTGAGTGCCCAAAGTTTGTGGCAGGTGTTAGAAACGATTAATATTTTACGGAGCTAATGTTTATTAACGGTGGTGACCACCATCTACATATATCATAAAACAAAGTATCTTAATTCGATATTTTTTTTATAATTTAATTCGATAGTATATGTATTAAAAATCAAGAGAATGAGTATCGGTATTGAGACAACTAAATGAATTATTATTAATTCAGATAAACTTCTATCAAACTCTTTCTAAGATGCTGTATTCCATTTAAACTCACATCATTCCATATATATTCAAGAATAAAATAATAAATTTTACCAAATCATATGATTTCTCTTGTCATTTCACAACAAAAAAACAATCATTATATATTATGTGGACATAATTTAATTAAAAGGTTAAATAAATTTAAGCAAACCATAAAGCAACTAAATCGTAATTTAATTCAATCAAATAATTTCGTTCTCGTGCTATGAAGACATGACTCCGTAACAAATAACGCTGTCACGATAACATAGGATTGATGTCCGCTATAAAACGTCGTAACAGCGAAATTTCGTCCATCTCTTATTTGTTGATATTACAAAACCTTAAATGGATCGTACATTTGTCAATGTAATTGTCATAACACGTACGTTATCTAACGCACATATAAAGGCCAATTATTTATTGTCTTGATACAATCGTTACTAATATTTATTACTGACTAGCGCCCTCCCCCGGCTTCGCACGGGTGCAATACTGATACTGATTACTCGTATACTACGATTTTTTTTTATTTACGATATCACATTACAAACTTCTAAAATTACCAGGGTTTCTTAACTATATTGTCCATGTATTATGTACAAAAACCTTCCTCTCGAATCATTCTATCAAAAAAAAAACGGCGTCAAAATCCGTTGTGTAGTTATAAAGATTTCAGCATACATAGAGATACAGGGACAGAGAAAGCGACTTTGTTTTATACTATGAAAAAGATAATACTTAAAAAACATAATCATGAGTAACGTCACAGTTTCAGTTTGCGCCTTGAACATTCATTGTGTTTGGTTTAACAAAATTGTCACGCGGAATTTTTAAACTGGTCTTGTAATCCAAGGATTAGAAGATGATTATTCTACCTCTTAGTCTACTAAGTCATATTTCTAAATTAGAGCTAAAATATCGATGAGAAAAACATCGCATAATACGTTATGATAATTTTTCTATAATCCAAAATATGAATATTTAAAAAAAATAGTATAAATTTTCTGTTTGAATAAAAATGTTGTATAGAATATTTATCTATTTCATGCAATATTTGGACAAGGCGGCTTTTCATTCAGTATCCAGGGAAAACTTTAAGGTTCAATACGGCACCATGTTTCTACATTGCATAGTTCATGATTTAATGAGGTGAATCTTGAGAACAAGCTCATGACATTAATCAATTGTTTTATAGACGTAACGATACAAAAAGAAGCGCACGTCGATAGCGTATGACAATTAAACACACGAGTATTACGTCTACGAGCAATAAATGACGAAGGTTGTCCGTTTGCTCATTTGCCATAGTACAATTAATAAGAAATGTTTCGACCCTGACTATCGACTAATTACAATTCATCAATTGAAATTCAAATAAAGAACAGAACAGTGAGCGCTCTCTCTATTTTTTTATTCCCTTGTTCGAATTTTAACATAATTTCAAAATTGTTATGATGAATGAAATATATATTATGTATGAATACAATAACAACCTGTCAATTTTCTACAGATGGGCTAAGGTCTCCTCTTCCTTGGAATAGAAGGTTTAGGAGAATATTCCACCACGCTACTCCAATTCGAGTTGGTGGGTACACATGTGGCACAATTTCGTTGAAATTAGACACATGGTTTCCTCACAATATTCCTTCACCACCTAGCTCGAGATGAATTATTATAGACACAAATTAAGCACATGAAAATTCAGTAGTGCTTGCCTGGTTTTGAACTCGCAATCATCGGTTAAGATGTACGCGTTCTAACCACTGGGCCATTTCGGCTCAATACGAACTGTATGCATTAGCGTAATAAAATAATGGTATTTATATTACTTTTTAGTATACTTTACTTTACATATTAATGGCACTGACAAAATATTATCAGTAAAAGTATATATTGAAAAAAAAAACAACAACAAATAATTAAGTTTCAAGCCTGTACGCGAGTTCTTTGTCAGACTTCTGCCTCTGTTTGTTACGAACATCTTCCCTATGACGTGATTAATGTAATTAAAATTAGTCATAAATCAATTTGAGTCGACCGCTTTAAACCTAATGTGATAATGTTCCATCACTAAATATGTCAATTATATCAAATGACTAACCCTTCATAGACGAGAGACTATGTTCTTAATTCTATTAGGACGTACGGTTACGCGCGACTTTGTCTGTAACACACCATAATGTCGACTGGTTTGTATGGCGATATATAAACCCTTAAAAGTTCCAAAATTCGTTTGAAGACCCTGGTGTATTTATTTGTAATATTTATAGCGCATAAACAGCCCCCGAGTGAGCTACGAGCTGAGTATGATATGAATGCAATGATTTTAATATCATGTTTAGTATTTATTGACTTAGCTGAATGCATAGAAAGACTAGAAAAATTGACGTATTATCTTAGACCGAGCCAATGCTAAGTTAAAGTTTTTGTATCTGTACCAGGGTATTCTTAAAAACAGCTCGAAGTTAGGAATTTAAAAGTAATTACACTCTCGTGCAACACATAAAACAGTTTATCTTGCACTGGAACTATTTCCTTTCCATTGTGTAGTATATCTGTCCCATCGAATTAGATTCAAGTAAATAGAGAATTCTAAACTCTTAAAGTACTAAGAGCACTAGATACTGAAGTTAAAAGTATTATAGCCAGAGAAAATGTTTTGCTATTAAAGTAAGTCCTATTTGACCCTTTAAGATAACCTGTCGGTTAAAACTGGCCACCAATCAGACTTTCTATGTTAATTTATTTAGAATATATTTAAAAAATTTTTTGAACATTATGTAGACATTATAGAACCGTTACACAGTACATTTGAAACACACCCAATAATAGTTATAGTAACATCGTATAAGGATGATAAAAAATAAATTGAGGTCATAAACTATATTTGTAAAGTTGACCATAATTTTATTATTCATATTACACTCATTGGTTATTTGAATTGACATGTAGGAGGCTACAGGTCCATTATGTGAAGAAATTAATAGGTCCAAAGGACCATACGGTCATAAATCTGTGATGTTTTGATATTAGACAACGATTATATAATTGTCGTTACTTATCATTTTTGAATTTTAAAAATGGAATACATGATAAAAGTATCATAAAACTGTACATGACCGTGTAACTATAAACTATCATTTGGAATGATAAATCTAATTTTTATCTACACATAGCTCACATAGCATCGTGTGTATAATACAACTGTACTTTTTAATAAAATCTCCTTTTAATGCTTAAATGTCCAATTTATCATAACGCCTTTTTTCATCGAATGTTTAATTATAGAATACTGAGACCTAACTCAAGATGTCAGATAATCCCGTACCTCCGAGAACACGTAAGCAATCGCTTCTGCCCTTACACTTCTATCGGTCAGGTCCGACATTGTATTAGAAATATGGCATAGTACTCTTGTGTTCCTGGACTGTTTTGTTTACAACAGTTCTTATTTAATTATGTCCGTCAGTTATTCTTCCTTAAAAATGACTACAAAGAACAATGTAGTCATTTTTGAGTGTCAATAATATATATATTTTTTAAAAAATTAAATTTTTGAGTGTCAATAATAAATATTCTTTTTAAAAAAAAATAACTATTTTGTTTGACATCTTGAACTGGATTACATTAAAATTGATAAAAATTTAAAATTAGTTAAAAGCCGTCGAAGTCTGAGTGACACAGATATGTATTTCGAAGAAGAACAATTATGATTAATGACAATACATCGAAACAAAGATGTCCTCTTCTATCCAATTATGACATGACATTTAGGGCTGACAAAATTATAATACAATTTATCGTAAATAAAAACAAAACTTAAATTAAAAAAAAAACTAGAATTAAATCAATACCAAAATAATAATAAAAATTAGAAGTTGTCTTAGGCAGAATGGCTTTGACAGGCAAATAAGTTCCTAAATTTAAAAAAAAACACAATTCCAAGGAAATATTTTCAATATCTGTTGATGATTTAATAATGATTATTGTTTCTATTTGCTATATTGTGATTGTATTCCTTAGAATTCGTGTGTTAATGTAAATTGCAAGAAATATGTTTTATAAGACATAAATAAACAATAATTGAGTTGATGCAACGAAGGTATGAAATAAGAAAAACAGATAATAACATTTAGTAATGACTAAAAAAATCCACAAATTGGTACTCATCTAATAAATAATTATTTTCAGCTAACCTTTGATATTGAAAGAATAATACGTCAAGAAATCTAGCTAAAAAGTCATATACGCCATTTTTACCTTTTTAAATTTTCATGTCGAATAATATTGCGAGTCAATATTGAGAATATTTTATTAATAAAATAATGCAATGTGTACAAGTAAAACAAAATTAAATTGTAATATAATATTTACGACAGCAATAACTTTTTGTAAAGATTAATCTGAACTATATTTATATAAACGGTGTTACTTATTTAGTTAAACAAAGGGTGTATTATCAGCCCTGTGGACTGACATAATATTAATCAACCTTGTAATAACCTCAATTTGTTGATCGTCACTCGTAGTTTTTATAGCCGTTCTAATAAAAACTTGACGAAAAATTAACACGGTCCTATCTTGAATGACGGTGGCAATTTTTTAAGTATCATTCGTCACGCTTTTAATAAATTTAAAACTATATATAAGCCGCTCGCGTACTTCAACAAACACATCAATTTTTTATATTTACATTTGCAAACATGCTATTTACTGTATATGATTATCTTTGCCCAAAGTCATTGAAATCGTGCCAGATAAATCCCACACCGTAATGTCAATTCACTGCCAACCATGTAATCTAAGATAGGTATTCTCTTTGCCTCTAATTACACTGGCTTGCTGACCCCTTAAGTGAAACACAGAAATACAATTACTGATTGGCATTAGAATAACAACTGACTGGGTGGTACTGTCATACAACGTTGAATTAAAATAGTTGGATTCCATGCAATTTTAAAAGTTAACAATAATTGTATGAAAAATATTGAAACATTGCAATAATATTACCGTAATTACCAGAAAACGAAAGAACTATAGAGAAATCATGTTCATGAAAATTAGCATAATCATGAAGTTATCATCTTTGTGTTGCATCAGCCTCTTTTGTAATTAGACATTATTTTTTATTTGAAAAAAAAAAAACGAATAAAACTCGGTACGCATAATATATTTTCGAAAAAAATAATTTCGAATTCTATATTAAATTTTTTAAATTTAAGTACACGTCATTTAGTCAAACCAATAGGACAGGTTATTTTTCTAAAAAATTGGTATAGGTATTATTGTCATCTATTAACATAAATGTACATCACCCAGACATCAGACATCAGCCTTTCCAAAACAGAAGTGTCAATTTTTATTTTTTCAAAAATCTACAATTAATTCAAATATTTTATGTGATATCTATAATGTCATAAAAATATACTTATGTTGAAATTACAGAAGAATATTTTTCATAATAATTACATCCCTAACAGTTTTCACAATCTTTACATAGTATAAAACAAAGTCGCTTTTTCTGTGCCTAATGCCTATGTCCCTTTGTACGCTTAAATCTTTAAAACTACGCAACGGATTTTGATGTGGATTTTTAATAGATAGAGTGATTCGAGAGGAAGGTTTTTTTATATAATACATAGACAATATAGTTAAGTAACACTAATAATTTTAGAAGTTTGCAATGTGATGTCGTTAATAAACAAATTCTGTAGTATATTCAGTATCAGTATTGCACCCGTGCGAAGTCGGAGCGGGTCGCTATAGTTCTATATAACATCTATTTTGCGTGCTTCAATAGTAACTGTATACAAATTTTCGTTTATAGTCTTATTCTAAGCAAGAAAACATCTTGGAAGAATTTCGCCAATTAAAAAACACATGTTGTTTATCGCGGGATTGCTTGCGATGAATGGCTTATAAACTTCCCAGAAGATCAAGGAACAAATATAAAAGCTAACAAAAACGTTCTCTTCGTTTTTTAAATCCGTATTTACAATAAATAAACAGTTTTTATATGATAATGTGCATGTTTATTTATCTACATGTAACTAAGATTAAGAGTAAAAGATAAGGTACACAGTTTCTCTGACGGACAGAGGTACTTTGATGTTTAATTTTGTAACTGCAAAATTAATTCAACAAAAAAAACAAGTGCACTTTTAAAAATAGCGAGTAATCTTAGATCAAACGAATGGAGTAATTCGATTAGTGTTACAAAAAGAGTAACAAATGTGTACTAAATGGGAAGACATCTCGTTAAAACGGTTTCATATTACCGTACGGAGCTACGAAAGTCAACTTCATTGGAGTCGGTAAAGTCATTATAGATTGCTACAAAACGGTACCGATTTACATACTCGCTTGCGATTTCATGTCATAATTGTTCAAGTATCAACTGCTTACTTAGGGTCAACAATCTATCGCAACGCAAAAATGTATTTACCTTCTTTTTTTTTAATTTTACACTTTTTAAAATGAACGCTGGTGCAATTTTTATTTATATTATGTGGATGTAACGGTTTTTTTTTTCTTGTTTATGTAGTATATTTAATATTCTTTTTTTAACTTTTATAAGCTTATCGTAACGTAACTGTACAAGTATTTTTATAAGAATAGTATATATTTAACTATAAATAATAATAAAATTTTAGAATGAAATTTCATCTTATATTACATTATAATAATATTTCCTTTAAAAACACATCAAAATGTATTCACGAATCGAGTAGAAAAAGTTTTCAATTTCTTAAAAAGGATGTATATGATATAATGTGTTATAATAGTATATAGGTATGTATATATGATATATATCATGTTATAACAATACTTATCGACTTTCAAACAGGACATAGTGTATAAATTTAATTGTATTTATGAAACATAACATGTCCATCACATAACACGTATTTAAAATATTGGAAAAGAAAAACTATTGACTTTACCGATTATTTTCGGTAGAATCATACATTCCGACCAGTAAATATATTTACGTTTAATTCTTTAATAAAGGACGATTCAAAAGTACTTGTACACCATACCTGAATAAACTGTGTTTTAATTTAAAATTTTTGATATTATAATATTTGTGTTCATATTTATTTAAAAATAATAATAACATATCTCGTGAAAACTATTCATAATTTATAATTGGAGTTTGATTTATTAATTAAAGGTTTCGCGCGGTGACTTATTATTACAGCAAGGAGCTTTCAACATTTATAAAACGTATAATGCAAAAGTAAAAGTAAGTAAAGCAAATATAATTAACTAAATAAATACATTGAATAATTAATAAACAGATTCCTGTGATATACATATTAAAATAAAAACTACAATTATTTAAAATTTATTTAGATTTGGACTGTTTTAAAATTAAATTAAAATAACTTACGTAAATTTTAACATGTTTTATTTAGTACGTGAATCTAAATTTCTTCTTGTAAAATAACGTATCCATTGTAATCGTAATGAAACCCGCATCCTGTTAAGAGCATCTCAATCCTTGTTCATTAGGAAGCGTGACCTACATTAATTAGCACTGGCTAAACACATTTTAAAATAATTGAAAACATTTTAAAGTACATTTAAAAAAATCATTTCGTCGTCTATTATTATTACATAGATAAATGTTTGGTTACGTTTTATATCAGAAATAAGGTTTTAATTAACTTTTTTATTTTTACAAATAAATTAATTATCTGTTGAAATAAAATATGGGTCTTTTTTCGTTCGAGACCGCAGTCGTCATGTCGATATTCTATGTTTGACAGCCATCAAATTAACATCGGGCTGTCATTGTGTTACATCACTTCACACGGAGCCGTAATTGCGACGATAAGAGATTTTTAACGGAAATTAAATTATTTGCTTAGAACGCACATCTACGTTGAAGGGATGGGACTTATTAACAAGATAATATTTATTTGTATTGTGAAAAAATAAACCGTTTTTATAGTTCTTTTTTTAAATGTCATATATCAATTTTCAACTTCGAATTACTTAAACTTTTATCGTTGTATAAGATACGTATAAAATTTTCATTCCAAATTCAAAAATTACGTTCGAAATTATTTTTAAGTTTAACACAGCTGTTAACACTTTTTACCGATTTTATTCACTGAACACAGATAAAAACTGTCTTTTCGGAATATCGGATTGTCTTTTCGAATTTCGAATTAATTGATTTCACGGTTGACGGTTTTTCCGATACGCGTCGATGTCGCAGAGCGATCGTGCACTACTGGCGTGGACTATGCGCCAACGTTCATATGTGAAAACCTTAGATGATCAGCCTACTGCACACTGAACTACTCAATGATCAGCTTTTAGTAACTTTGTATATAACATATATTTATCGTTAGAACGAACATCGAGTCTCGTGACCAGCTTCACATCTGTGCAACATTCAATTCATAAAGCGTATAGGATGTATAAAGAAAAGCCGTCTCACTTGACATAGAGCTAACCAAATTTCTATAAACATTATTTAATTTTTGTTAAACTATTTTTTTTCTATACATTTCATTTTTCAACTCTATATTTTTTGTCTCTAACTTGACATTACATAGTAAGCTCACTTTATTAAAAAAAAAGTTTGACATATTGAATATACATTGTTATATGTTTATATATCAAAACGAACAACATTTTATACGAAATTACAGTGTATTATACTGACTGAAATCGTACTAAATAATACACGAACTAAACATATCATATTTAGTCATGTAACTAAGAGCTTCAATGGTTAATATTATCTTGTCTAGCACAAGCGTAATGTCCACCACGATAAAATAAAGCCCACTGTAGATTACAGCACGATTGTAATAAATAAGAGACTGTAATATAATTATTCAAACGTGTTTCGAATAAATTATACTGTAATATCCAATTATTTGTCACCAAGGGTACACGATGTATAAAAACATCCAATTATACACGGAGTACATAAATCCTTGTATGAAAACTCTAGGAAAGTAACGAAACATAAATTTTATAGCGTTACATAAGTTATACCTACTCGTATATGTTTATAGGAGACATAAACTGAACATGATGATTTAGTGTTGATTTTAGTACGGTAATGTTCACCCAATAGCTCAGTACTCTCGATCGTAAAGTGCCAGTGCTAATCTTTCCGTGAAATATAGATCGGCTAATTAATAAATTTAAAACATAAGATAAATTAAAAACGATTAATGTCTTGAACAAATTATTTCTCTTAGCTTTTTTATGTGTTGTATACAATTGTTTCATTTGCATTTACTTGCGATGGTTTCCTTCGCCATTGATCGAGAGATAAAAAAAAAACATATTAAACACATGAAAGCTCAATGAGATCTCTGATTAAAATTAACGTGTTCCTACCTTGACTATACAGCGGTTAATATTATAAGTAAAAAATATATCAAATCTTGTAAGTTGTCTGTTAATAATGGTTTAATGTTCTGAAACGCCCTAAAATTCTTAAATTATATACACATTTGATTATAAAATGACACCCCACATAAGAACAAACACAAACAAGCTGACTTTATTATCTAAGGTTTTTTTACCACATACTTAATTAATTTATATTGTTATTAGAAGAAAATATGAGCCTCTTATTTTTATCTCGAACTACTTTAAACAAACAATAGTTTATATATTTATTTCAAAACGATCTGTTATTTACAATTATATTGATAAACTAGCGACCCGCCAGCTTCGCACGGGTACTTTATATGTATCGTCATATTATGAACAAATTACATAAAATCATTATATATTGTACTCTATACGTAATTTTGATGTATAACTTATATTACTGTAAAATTACATCCAAATCCGTTCTGTAGTTTTTTCATGAAAGAGTAACAAACTTACATACATCTATCCTCACAAGCTTTCGCATTTATAATATCAGTAGCATTTACAAACAGCAGGAACGTTATTATTAATTGGATCGCATACTGGTATAGATTCTTCGAAGACTTCGGACAGCGCGTTAAACAATTTTAGAACAATTGCGTCACTAATAATGCACTTATGTACATATAACATCTCATAGAATTACAAAACATTATATATATCATTTACATCAATAAATAAGGCTTATAACGCTGTAAAATGTTATATACATGATAAAAGCTTGAAATTAATATTGATTGATTTTCATTCATAACTTGTCAATATAATAAATATAATTATTGATTATTGACGACCTCCGTGGTCGAGTTGTGTGTACACCGCTTTTCATGGGTATGCCACTTCGAGGTCCCGGGTTCGATTCCCGGCCGAGTCGATGTAGAATACCACTAGTTTTTACGTTATTCTTGGGTCTGGGTGTTTGTGGTACCGTCGTTACTTCTGATTTTGCATAACACAAGTGCTTAAGCTACTTACATTGGGATCAGAGAAATGTATGTGATGTTGTCTCTTATTTATTTATTTATTTATTGTACCTATAGGTAGCTCCCGTTATAATTTATATTCTGAACTGAGTATGTTGATTATATGATCTGATCTCTAAAATATTGTATAAAATATATTTTGTTTATTTTTAAGACGCTTTAAAATTATTACATGTATAGAAATTACTTTTTTCAGGGTAGGTACTTAATTGTTCAATATGAATACAGATTATTTAAGAAACGTAATATCATAAGAACTCGTACAAATATACATTCTATCGTACGTCATTTCAGAAACAAAAAACCAGTAATTCGAAACCACAAAAAAAAAACAAATATCACCACATACGTCATAATTGTTTGTTGCTTCAACGAATCCAATAGATATCATCAACCGGCATTTAACACGATCAAAATTAAGCAATTAATATAAAATACGATGTCTCGATTTGCGCTGTATTTGATAAACTGGCGACCCACCCCGGCATCGCATGGGACGGTATTTTACACTGATACTAAATATACTTCAAAAGATGTTACGTCATCATAGTAAAAACTTCTAAAATTATCAGTGTTTCTTGACTATATTGTCCATGTATTATGTATATACAAAAACCTTCCTCTCGAATCACTCTATCTATTAAAGAAATTCCATCAAAATCCGTTGCGTAATTTCAAAGATCTATGCATACATAGGGACAGACAGCGGTAAGCGACTTTGTTTTATACTATGTAATGATGATGATCAATATTTCCATTGATTGATTGTCGGATGTGTCGTTTATAAATGAAATGATTTTTAATTTAGTTATTTAGAGCAATGTTACCAGAATCCCATTTATTATTTATAACTGTACATAAAATATAATACGAGGCCATTGACATACTTTGCTAGTGAAATCTTTTAAGATATGGATTTCAAAGGTTAATCTTTTGTGTGTAATACACTGATGCAAGGGCGGTCGTAAATATTTTATCAATGAATCGTTTTACAAGTGTACGTTTAATATTATTTTAATCTAAACGAAATGTTAAAAACAGTAGATACGTCAGTTACAATGATTTTAATATAGGTTAACTTACTTAGTAACGAAATTCGGGTAGAACGGTCGGTCAATCACAAAGTTATCAAGAGATCTCAGAGTGTACCTACTCACGGAAATATTCTCTAATCCCTCATGCATATATTCTGTAGTGACAGCACTTCTTTATGAGCAGACGATTAACCAAAAGAAAAACTTTAAATCTTTACTCTTTCAGACATACATGTGTGGCATAGCCGACTGCCAATTTCAAAATATACTTCTCAAAAAACAAGAAACAAATATTATACATACAGAATGAGAATGTGTGACTTCCGAAGCTGTTTAAGCTAGCGACAAAACCATCGAGATAATCGCAATTTATTTAATGCTGATCAAATATTCGATTCATTTTTACGTATCGTTTTGGATTCATGGTTTTTACGTATCGTTTCAAATAAAGATTATTTGTAGTGAGATGTGAAAGCAAAAC